>NC_136789.1:11483620-12933620 GCF_951216825.1 Electrona antarctica
AGTAGCTCTCAAAGGTGGGGTCAAACCCTCTACACTAAAGACACGCTATATGGCCATCAGAATCAGAATCACTTTATGTGTCATTTTCCCATGTACTTGCATACATAAAGAAGTATTAAAGAACATGAAATACCGTTTCCCCTCAGTTATTGGCAGTGCAACATAAAACGTAGAACCTATTTAAGAAACATATACCGGTAAGCTAAAAATCACACCCGTGTGAAGTGAGGGGGCGCTAATATACTAAAGTCTGACTCATGTTGATTAGGTGATGTAATGGTGATGTAAAACAAACGGTGCCAACACAAACATTAAACGCCATTAACAATAAAGAGACAATATGACGTAATGAGGCACATTATGGCGTAATTTTTCCTTCATTGTCAATGGCATTTACAAAACAAACATTGAACTAAAGACAAACATTAAACCTGTGTATAGGAGGAAAAACTAAAAACATAACATGGACAAACATTTAAAAAGAGCCCCAGTATGTATGTATGATTACGTGCAATTCATATAGAAAGTTAAAAGTTACCAACACCACGCACATCCTATGGATAAAGAAAGTGCCATGGTGCAATCCTTAAAAACACGTTACCAGCACAGTGCTGTTGTGCAATTAAGTGCAATTATTGTCCAGTTCAGTCCAACGCTTTATCCAGTTTTGCGGGGGGGGGGGGGGGGGGGGGGGGGGGGGGGGGAACTAAAACTTAGGGTAAAGCCTAAGTCTCGTTCATCCCGTTGCCGGCCTGCAGTTCCTGTGGGAACTTCCCTGTAGGCTGCTGCGTAAAGGCAGCTATGCCAAGCGTGTCGGTGCCGGCGCCTCGGTCTACATGGCTGCTGTTCTGGAGTATCTGACCGCTGAGATCCTGGAGTTGGCTGGAAACGCTGCCCGCGAAAAGAAGACCCGCATCAGCCCCCGTCACCTCCAGCTGGCCGTCCGCAACGACGAAGAGCTCAACAAACTCCTGGGCCGAGTCACCATCGCTCACGGCGGCGTGATGCCCTTCATCAACCCAGCTCTGAGAAACAACTAGAAAGCTTGGCCGAAGTCAAAATGAATCATCGTCATTAATTTTAACGAAACCCACAAAGGCTTTCTCTTAAGAACCACTTTTGCTTCAAAATAGTAAAAGGTAAGATGTGTTCTCGCAGCCGTTCACACAAATCTGCATGTTTGTGCAAATTGAGTCTCTACTGTGAGTGAAGACCTCACTGGCAAGGCTTGGAGGTTGAGCCATTGCGATAACATTGAGAAATCTAACCAAACTCCAGGACAAGGAACCAAATCCAGGACAAGAAAGGGATTCCCACTGACCAGGGTAGGGGCTTATCTTCACTGGCACATAACTGGAAGATATACGCAGCCGACTAAAACATCCAGCAGGAATCCACCCTTCGTCTTGTGCTGCATCTGTGTCTGAGTAAATGATTCCATAATCTTAAAAGTTGGTTTCTTCCTTTTTTCTATATACAGCTTTTGTCCCCACACGTCTCAATATTTGCCATTGACAATGGAAGGAGAAATTAGGTCAAATGTCCGCCAAATATGACGTAAATTTGTGGCAACACAAACATTAAATGCCATTGACAATGAAGGGAAAACTTACGTCATACAGTATGTGGACGAGCAAATCGGCTAACCAATCACATAAATTCAGTTGTTCATGAGATGATGTACAATGATAAGAGCACCACTTCACACGGGTGTGAGTCCTCGCTTACCGTATGTGATATTTGAATATGTCTTGCAAAGATTTAACATGTAGTACAACATGAGGTGTTAAGAATCCAACATGACAGGGAGCCTGGGGAATGTCATTACTTGCGCGAGCAGAGCACAAGTACTGTTTTCCGCTGCGTATGTCGGTGACTGCCTCGGCCAATCAGGAATTGTGAATTTTTGGTGGTCCCCTCGGCCAATCAAGGATTGTGTATTGTTGGTGGCGTCGCTCAGCCAATCCAAGCAGGGATTGTGTATTTTTGGCGTCGCTCGGCCAATCAGAGCGCAAGTTGGAAGCTTGCTGCGTATGTCGGTGGCCCTCTCGGCAAATTGGATTGGTGTAAGCTTGTGTGTGTTGTGTTGACTGAAACTACGACAAAAGATTTGATTGCGCTCGGGTGTTGCACTCTGAAAATAGCCCCACCCTTAGGCGTCTTACTGGTAGGTTGGCTATTCAGAAATAGCAGATCTACAAGCTCACAGTATGACACTTTGTGCCGCGATGAGAGCTTGTACATCTGCTAGCATCACAAGGGAAATGCAGTGAAAAGTAAACCCCTGGTAGAATACTGCAGTGATTCCCAAACCTTTTAGACGTTGACCAGTGGTGTCATGCTCGTAGAACGCAGTACCACACAGTACCACGATCGAAAATGTTTGTAAGATTTTGAATTTTGGAGAAAAGAAATATATATATAAATAATAAATAAAAAACATCACGAATCTTCTCTTCTGGGGGTTGCTGGCACAAAACCTCTACAGATGAGGGATCTGCGGTCAAATTTTGGGGGGTCCTTGACACAAAAACATTTCAGAGAGAACCACTGCTATGAGACTATGAGTGGTTAACCAACATGCCAAATTGAAGCTCACTTCAGTGACACGCTCGATCATGAAAATACAGCATGAGCACGTCTCCTCTGTGTCCATTTCTCTTTTCTAGCATGTGTGCAGCCAGTGTACTTGTTGTGAGTGCATAAAGCACGTGTGGACATGAAAGAGACACGGGAAGTATAATTTGACCTCAATTCCAAAACGTCCTCTGGGAAAAATAACCAGAATCACTTTGAAGGTAAAATGTCCCTGTGCGCGCGCATTACGCAACTTCATGTATGCATGTATCCCCCCCTCAACGACAGTAAGCAACATACAAATATCAAATACCCCCCTCGCCGAGTGTGTTACATTAGCACCAATCAATGACATCTCACAATAACATGCACGTATTACCAAGAGCTGAATGCTGACCTTCTGACACGTGGGAGAGTAATAATCACCTGTCCTTGTTACTGTGTATTGCAATTTTGCTTTGGAAAACAAACCAGATGCGTTTTCATCATGCCACCACAGACCAGTTGAGAGAGAGAGTGAGAGACAGGACACAGAAACGTGAGAGGAAGACAACACTGAAAGACAAACGAGAGAAGACAAGAGAGAAGCGGACAGAGAGAGAGAGAAAGACAGAGACTTTCTGCGTTTCAAACACGTTTCATAGACATCTCCTGACCACTACTCACACCGACTGTTGAGCTGCGGTGAACCGTATGTTGGCCAAACATTATCTGACTTGGCTATTGTTCACAAGCGCATCCAATTAAAAAGAACATGTTTACAAAGTTTATACCAAGCTAACCTTTTCCTATATAGAATAGTAAGCCTATTTCAGACAGTTTTGTAAGATAGCCTTCCCTCTAAGTTGCAATGTAACACAGCTCTGTACATGTCTTTTACTCCCATTTAAATTGTACATGCATTGTTTTGTTTTGATCGCTTTGTTCCACTTTCGCCTTGGCAATGTGAACGTATGAATTCTCATGCCAATAATAAAGCTCCTTTGAAGTTTGAACATTGAGTGAGGGAGAAAATGGGAATTCCCTCTCCTGCCTCCTTCAAATTGTTGACACACACACACACACACACACACACACACACACACACACACACACACACACACACACACACACACACACACACACACACACACACACACACACACACACGGTTCAGTTGGGAGTCAAGCGGCTTTAGGCAGGCCATTATCAGGAGTGTAATAATGGGTGCAGGCCCCTCACACATGCCACACACATGAAGCACACATAAGACACATCATGCTCCAACAGGCATATGCAACGTCTTCATCCCGTCTAGTACTGTGTTCCAGTGGTTCCCAAACACTGGGTCGGGACAGTCGGGACACATCTTTATGGATCCCTTTATTTTTTCATGTGTGTTTTTAATTATTATTATTAGTATTAGTATTACTAGAATTCGACCGGCCTTCGGCCGGAATCACTCTAGCGCCACGCCACGCCATCCAGGTGGCCAGTGTACTGTACCGTACTGTACCGTAATGTACTGTACCATACTGTACCGTACTGTACCATAATGTACTGTACCATACTGTACTGTACCATAATGTACTGTACCATACTGTACTGTACCATACTATACTGTACTGCACCGTACCGTCTATGCAGACGTCAGAATGATGAACAGATGAACCTATGTTGTTAATCATATCGGCAAGCGCCAATAAACATAAGTTAAGCTTATTCAGTTGTAGAAATGTTTTTGATCCGATCTACTCAGAAGGCTACTCACATTAGCTTCGGATGGCTATCTGTTGTTAGCCATAACACTGGAATGCGCCATATTGATTTGCACGTGCACCCACGCTTTCAGTCGCTTTTATCTCTAATTCCCCGTCCCGCATTTCTGGTCAAAACAACGCTTATTGCATAGCGGTCACTCTAATGGTGCCGGCCTGTGCTTCTCATCAGCTAGTGAGAGATCAACACCTAATCCGACAACACACACACCATTCAGTCAACATCCGGTTCGGGTCGCCGGTTGTTTTGGATCTTCAAAATAAGGGTTGAGCTTTTTTATGTATGAACATCTTTCAACATGGAAACGATTAGGACAACAAAAGTGATTATCTTAAATAAATGCGATTAGACGATTACGTAATAATTGTGAGTGACACCCCTACTATCTGCCCACAGCCCTAATCTGAGACACAGAACGAGTAGAAAACCATTGTACCATAATATCATGAGCATTAGTGAGGACCAATTATATGAAGATTAGTGAAGTGAAGTCATTCTTTAAGTGAACTAATAGATTTGATACGATTAAGCAAAAAAAGGAATGGATTCGATAGAATAATCACAAAGAAAATAATGGATAGTTGGAGCCCTATAGTCAAAACACTTCAGTCACCCTCTCACCGTCGAGTTACTCCCCATCCCTCTCTCTTCACAATTCTCCGTCTGTGGTCTTGCTATCCTCACCGGGATTAGGGCTGACTCGATGGATGATGTCATCAGCGTCCAGTCGACAGTGATTGATAGCAATCAGCGATGGCTGAGACATGGTGATTGTTTCAATAACAGTGCACTGTGCACTGCAGTGCACTTAAAACAAATGTGAGGTCACATTCTGAGTAGACATCGCCCAACTCTAGCCCGGAACATACATACGCACTCTCTGGTTACACAAAGTAGAGGCCCCACGCACGCACGCACGCACGCACAGTACAGTCAGGAATGCTTTATTTTATGCACGGAATAATAAAAAATACACTGCAACACAGGTCAACAGGCTATGACACGTGCGCACACACACACACACACACACACACACACACACTGTTTAAGAGGAACATATTAAACCTTTAGACTAGCAGAATACGGTATCCAACAACCCCAACCTGGACACTAGTTTTTTATTCCTAGGATATCTCAGGTTTAGGAGCGCTCGTTTTACCACTCTTTTACTACCGCGGATTTTTTATAGTTTTTGGATTAAGGTTGGTGAGGGGTACGTTAATAGTTTTTGGATTAAGGTTGGTGAGGGGTGCGTTGCTCCCCTGCTTGCGGTTATGTTTAGGTTAGAGTTAGAGATAGGGTTAGTACTAGTCATAGAGTACTAGTAGGCATAAACACTTGTGTGCGGTCCAAAACACAGCCCAGCGCTTCCTACTCCACTGACAACCAATCACAGCGCTCCAAATTCCCTCCCATCATAGGAATAAAAAACTCGCAACCTGGACAGCAGTCTCTCATGTTTCATGAGGCCAGGCTCTGAAACCATGAGCTCATGCAAATGGAAGACAATCTGTGTGTGATGCAAGAACAAATAATGTCATCTTTTTGTTTTCACTTCCCACTGGCCGCACACACACGGGCGCCTGCGTTCTCGCGTGTGTACGCAACAAGATGACAGTGTGTGTGATGGCTCGATTCTGACGTCGTGAAAATGTGTTTTGAAGTGTTTTGTTTCACTTCATTATTCAGACTGAAAGCCCTCCCCACGGCAGCAGTTTATGGGATGGGCGTTCTCAAAGCGACAGTCTTCGGTGATTGGTTCATACCAACCAATCAGAATAGTAGGAAAGCAGGTGACGTTGTCAATCATGAGAGGCTATGGCTAACCCGTTTGCTAACCAAACAAACACAGCCAACGAGCGCTACTAGCATGTAAACAAAAGCGGTAAAATATGTCGGATGATGTTGTTTATAAAACCTGTCGTTTCTGTAAAGAAACAATTTATCATACGACGATTTAACAGCCAGATTGATATGGTCGTGAGTCATCGCAGTGGGGGCAGCCATGTTTGTTGTCTGACGCTGTCGAGTGACGGGGCTGATGGCCAATCAGCTGCTGCGATCGGATTTTCGAACGACACTGACGCCGCCGTAGGCAGAGTCACCTGAATCGCCAGAACATATTTTCTTAATGGGCGTGGCTAGCGATTCAGGGCTGGAGCAAGGCTAGGATAATATACCAGTGTGTGGTAAAAAAAAAAAAGAAAAAAAACCTCCAGAAACCTTCCTCACCCCAGGAAGGCCACGGTGACATCAACCCATGTCATTCTAGACAGTGATGAGCTCACTGTGAAAGGGGAAACCTCTCAATGGCAATCAACCTGCCTATGTATGGACACAGTACAGCCTAGCTTTTTAGAGGTCAGGAAATCAAACGCATTTATAGTCGGAAACCCTGGACCATCTTACTTGAAGAGAGAGACTTTAAGAGAGGTTTAAGACTTTGGCTTTAAACAGACAAACATCACAGTAGTTTAGCTCCAGGTCACATTTTGAATGTAGTAATGTTCAGTAACTACAGACTAAAGACAATAAATAATTTGATGGAAAAAAATCTTCTCTCAATTCTTGTGGAGGAAAATCGAGATTCATATTTGAGCAAGAATCATGCACGTGGCCTGGGCCATGGCTCAGCGGTCCAGACTTGGCCGGTAGTCCAAGTCTGGCAGTCCCGATCCCGACGGCCTTTACTGCATGTCACTCCTCCATCTCTCTCCCCCATTTCCTGTCCCTCTATAAAAATATAAAATAAAGGTGAAAGCCACAAAAAAAAAAAACATTTAAAAGAATCATGCACGTGCAGCAGTACTGTTGTTGTACTTTGCAGCTCTCAGCAAGCCAACAGTAGAAGACTACTATATGTGGTTCTACTGGGGCCAAGCTCTGAGCGGGCCTGCCGGGCCAACAGTATAGGACTAGTACTGGGCACTGTGGGCAGCTCACAACAGAAGACTGGGTTGTACTCTAAATAGCCGAACTACAAGCTCACAAATCTACTCTTCATTTTGTGTACATTTACCCAAAATAGGGTCAGTCTGTCTGTCTCTGTCAGTCACACTAAAGAAACAAGTGCTTTCCAGAAGTGTTCAAGAGTCTTCTGACACTCACTGTGACTGTCATATAAATGTGTGACTCAAGCAAACCCTTGTGTCCGCTGCATGAAAACAGATCATGAATATCACAGGCCTTTTCCATTTTCTTTTTCCTTCTAAAACATGAGTTTCCTCACCACCGGTGCAAATGTGGAATTTAAACACCTCAGGAACCTATGAACGTGTCTAGTCTGTGAGCAGAGAGACTAGGGTTTCAGCTGGCTTCATAATGACAGGTTCTTCTGTAATCTGTATGGCCTTACATGACATCTGGGTAACATGCATATCGTTGCTGCTGTCGGGCAGAAACCTCTTATCTCCATGTTTTAACTTGAAACGGCAATGACGGCATCACACAAATGCATTCAAAGAAGCTTGAAGCGTGGGCGTGACGAAGCGACGCGTTTTTGAGCTTGTAGATCTGCTACTTTTGAATTGGAATCCTGAAAAGTAACCGTTTTGGACATATGCGCCTTATGCAGCTTCCACCCGACAGAGACTATATAATGTAGGCCTACAGACTGGAGACTGTGCTGCATTTCCTGAAAGCAGAGTGAGGTTGTGTGGCAGCATGGCCATCCAGGGCGTGCGTGCGTGCGTGCGTGCGTGCGTGCGTGCGTGCGTGCGTGCAATGCAGTATGTAATCTGTGTGGGCTAAGGTAATTTGTGCATGCGTCCACCACAGTGAACGCTCCACATTCATGTGTGGTTATGTCGTCACAGTTTGTTGTATGTGCAGCATATTGGGCCTCAAGTTTGTGTGCTCTCGTCCTACGTGCATGCCATGCTGAAAGGCCTGTCACAACTATCACCGTACATAAAACATTGTCACAATCATTTCCATTCATCGGTATAAATGAATACGTTGAAAAATAGTAATGGAACAGACCCCCCCCCCCCCCCCCCCCCCCCCCAACTGTCTAGTTGTTGTTCCAATGTTCAATGATCAAAACAAAATGACATCGTTAATCGCAAATATATGAATGACGATTAAACGTCAACTAAGATGTAATGATCGTGTTAGCCCGATGTAGGCCACATGCACCCATACCTCCATATTTTCATGCATTACATGCATTTCATGCATTACATGCTGCACACACTCAGACCAGTGTGACATCTGGGCCTGCATGCAGTAAATTCACGGCCCAGACGTGGCAGACAGACCACAACGCCTCAAACACCAACCTCCCACATGATGTTACAGTTACTCCACATCTAAATCTGTCTATAGACCATGTGCAGTTACAGTATATGTTTCTCATGAATTAGAATAGATTATTATTGCATTACTTCAAAGGCCCTGTCAACCTTTTTCTCTCTCTCTCTCACTGTATGATATCTGTCTTCTAATGTTCTAGATCTGCAATGCATGTTCAATGTGATACAGTTTTTATACTATGAATGTATACAAGCATTACTGGAGAATGCCACTTCTCAAACACTGTGGTTTTTTTTAGGCATTCTCCTTCACATTTATTGACTTTGTGTATCATTTTAAAATATTTGTGTATGTGGAAAATAAACAAACATCTATCTATCTAGATTGCTGATATGATATAGATACTCAAGATTATGAAAACTACAATATACTCTCTTAAACAGTGAAATCGTATTAGCGCTCTGATGGCAACCATTGGTTATAATAAATCTATTATTCACAGATTAAAAATAGATACTGCAAACACAGCCTGTGGAACATTGTTGAATTGTGTCATTAAGGAAAGTTTAGTGGAGCATTAATATCGATCATTGACGTTTGGCTTATATTATAATATGATGATATAATATTAATAGGTGTTACCATGCCAAGACATGTAGATGTATCACTCTAATCATTATCAAATAATAATGTGTATCATGCTATAGTAATAGGTAGCATATTAACTATGAATAATCTATACAGCCTAGTTTGGTCTTAGATTATTGTTAAGTATACACTATGCAGAGTAGAGTACAAGCTTTTTGAATATGAATAGGATGTTGGTTGCTGTCTCACTGGCATGATCAGTAGTACAAGCATATCATTCTGTATAGCATCTCAAGTGTCCAAGTGTTGAGCCCAATGTTTATGTTTGAGCTTCTCTTTCTGCGGCAACGTGCATGTAGCGGTTACATGGAAAACACATGTCAGGCCTGTCGACGTACTGAGTGATGATCACTCAGCAATTAGCAGGCAGCTAACAAAACCTCATGGGGAGAGAGCCCTGGCTGCAACAGTCACTCCCTGCCTTCTGTCTGAGCAACGGAGTGTCGGTGTGGCACTAGATATCATGACATGAATTATATTGTCTCTGTCAGGGTGGAAAATGTCGTATGTCTAAAAGTTAAAACTGCTACTTTTCAGGATTCAAATTCAAAAGCTGCAGCAAAAGTAGCAGAGCTCAAAATGCATCGCTTAGTGACCTTCTACTTTTGATGCTTTTGTGTGATGCTGCAGTATGATCGAGTAGGTCAGTAGGGCGTTCATTTTACGCTGAATCATTTTTGCTGAATCGTCACCCATTTTTGTTGAACGTTCGCTTACAGTATTATGACATGTCAAGAACAAGGATACAGCGTGCCAGGGCTCATTTGAATTGTGTCTTTTACATTTCTGTCTCAAACTACTGAATCATGCCAAATATTGTATGTAAATCATCGCTACAAAACGGTCAATATCACAGTTTGGGTAGGGCAGACATACAGTACAGTAACAGTATGACATGCCAGGAATAGCCATTGTCCAAATAGTTGTGTTTGAGCAGTCTGATCTGGCCTATGCTCCGTCCCACGCCCAGGCAGTGGGAGCAGCCAACAATAGTGTGGTGGGGCTTTTTATTGTAACACTTTTATTCAAAGCAGGGCCGCGGGTGTTGCCAGCCATGTACAACACTCGCTTTCAGAAACACCCCTGCCACTGTATGCTTAGAACAGCACAATGGACAGCAAATTACTCATTTTCTTTCTCTCTCATTTACTGTCTCCATTTATCTTTCATTCACTCACTTTATAGTAGTACAGTATCTCTTTATAGCTCATTCACGCTTTCTGTTCCTCTCTCTCTCTCTCTCTCTCTCTCTCTGTCTGTCTGTCTCTCTGTCTGTCTGTCTGTCTCTCTCTCTCTCTCCCTCCCTCTCTCCCCCCCTCTCTCTCTCTCTGTCTGACCTCAGCAAATCAGGTCATGCCGTTTAATTTCTAGATCTGACTGATGGACAATAGCAGAATTGTCCACGCAGCTAAAACGTCAGCTGACAGTGCTTTGTGTCAGAGGGCTAAGCCCCAAACCCAACCCAGCCTTTTATTGGCTTTGAGTATTGTTTTTAAACCATCCATCATACCTACAGGAGATAATACAGGCTCGGAAAGTTCAGGTAACGTTGCCAGCTAGCAGACTGGCATTGGACCACCCTGGACTTTTCCAGTGAATGATCCTATTCTGCCGTTAGCTGGCCAGGCGTGTTCCACCACACAGCTGTGTGATTTCCCCCCGTCTAGTTGTTGTAACAGACAAAGAAGTGACAAATCCTTGTTGTGTCAATGTGTCCTTGAGCAAGATGTTGATTTAGGCAATGTGTCACACTGGCAGTTCAAGTCACTCTTGTCGAGAGCGTTGGCTAACTGACAACGATACGAGAGGAATAAAACTAAAGTGACTTCAACGTCGTCAGTCATTGCAATGTAAATAACTGAGTTACATGCAGGGAGTTATAACTCCCTGCATGAGATATGAAACAAAGAGACAGATACAGACGATTCCAACTCAAACACCACACATCTCTTTACTGTATAATGTATATAATATTACCGATGACATTATGTTTATGTTTTGAAATTCAAGCATCTATTCAAGCACTGCATTCAAAAGTCATGTGTTGTTCTTTACATTATAAGCATTGATTGAAGTCAGTTAAACACATTTGAGTGTCAAATGCATGGAGGGATTCCCAGAATCGTAGTACCAGCGCTTCAAAGGCATAGATTGCATTTTTGTGCAGATTTTTAAATGCTGCCAGACTAGTGCTGGTTAACCACTTGGGCATTTTTCTGGGCATGTCATAATAGGCAAACATTTGGCAAAAATAGCAGATATACAAGCTCACAATGAGACTCAACGCAGCAGTGTTGTGAGTTCACAATGTGCCTCAACATTGCATGTTGTGAGCTTGTATTTGTTTTGGTGAAATTATTTGGTGCATAGAAAAAAACAAGTAATGATGACATGTCATATGTCATATTTGTCAGGTGAAACAAGCGCCGTCTCCGTTCTCCCCCCTCCTCCCCCATATTATTATTATTATTAGTTTTGTAACGTGTATGTTTCTGTGTCACAACCTCGCGGTTGTTGTTTGCGTTCGTTTCCGAAGTTCTATTCGTGGTTCAATCACAGCTGTTGTCGCTTCGAGCTGCGGTCTTAGAGTGGCCGCGGTGCGCTAATATTGTATTAGTAGGAGACACTTTCCCAGGGAGCACTCACTTCCGCGGTGCGGGGCAGCCAATCATGACTAGGTCGCTACTACGTGATTGGCTACACAAGTTTCAGACTATACCATTGGCTTAGGGGGCAGTCAATCATGACTAAGTCACTATTAAAAACGGTCCTGTTTATATGTCACCTGACAAAAAGAAGAGGTTGCCAATATAGAGCCCTGGAGCTATAGGCCTACATTATTGTGTGGGTCTTCCACCGGGTCTTCCATGGGTCCGGAACCCCTAAGGGGTCCTCAGAGTTACTATAGGGGGGCCGCTAAATCTTTGCTTGATTGTTTTTATATTAACAAACAACGCATCATCCCTCTTCTTCTGAACATTAGCCGAAAGTAGCCCCTCACATGTTTGTTTGTTCGTTAATTGTGAGCTCCTTATAGATTGTCTATTGTCTATGTAGCACTTTGAGATTTGTTTCAAATGTAAAGTGCGTTAAAAATAAAATGTATTATTATTAGTATTATTATTATTTTCGGTGTAAAGGGGAAAGCAGCAAACCAAGTACAGAGCCAAAGGTCAAGTTTAAGTATTGAGGGTTTAAGTGGATACATGTATGAAATAAACAAAAAATAATTTACACAACAACGATGATAGTCAATGGAGCCATCTATGAAACAACATATGAAGACCCCTGCATTATAGGGTTTAACTTCAACTGGGGAAACAGAGGACAGAAAAGGTGTAGGATGAAATACCCCCACCAGTCAGGAACATCCGGCCAGTGGCCAACAGTGTGGAAGACTGTGGTTGTACTGGGCAGCGCCCAAAAGGTCAACAGTAGTGGACTGTGGTTGAATTGGGCAACACCAAAGTGTGCATGGGTGTAACGGTATGATCAGGACTTTACTGGCAATCTTTCCTGGCTACAAACTAAGGTTAAAAACCACAGAGCTGTTTGGTTAACTGTTTGCTTAGATAGTAACGTAGTGTAAACAAACCCTGAGAGTGGTTCACTCAAACCCTGCATCAACGTTGTTTGGTCACAATTTTAGAACCGGGCTTTTCCTAGATCAAGGGTTCGCGAACGTTTCAGGCCGTGACCCCTCAAAATAAATCAACAGAGACAACAAGCACTTGGAATTGTAGGCATTACATTTAGTTTGTCTCGGTTCCACCGATAATAAACAGCTCGCACCACCAGTCGTTGTGAGCTTGTAGAACGGCTAGTTCCACAATGTTTGCCTCTTTCTTACGGAATATTTGACAATTTGGCCAATTTGGCATTAAAAGGGCTTAAGTCATTAAATTGTAACTTGAACAGGATACCCTGGCCTGTCTACAATTAATACATTACAACAAGATACCCTGGCCTGTCTACAATTAATAATGCATGTTGGTTTGTTTACCGTTGAGTGAGAAAACAATCTTGCGTATTAGATTTTGGGAGCACCATCCTAGAAGTGTGTGTGTGTGTGTGTGTGTGTGTGTGTGTGTGTGTGTGTGTGTGTGTGTGTGTGTGTGTGTGTGTGTGTGTGTGTGTGTGTGTGTTTATGGAAGGTGCCAAAAGTTATTACCTGCTGCAGATCATACAGTACTTTCAAAGTCACTATATCCACTATCTGTACATGTTGTGTTATTGTGACAAGTGGCACTGTACGTAAATTACTGTTATATATTTACATTATCATGATGCAACCAAATGCCGATAGCACAGCCCAGCAGATAGTAGAGCCCTGCAACACCACTGCCAGTATGTCATTACAATGTCATTACTTGAATCGGACATGGGCCAAATGCACTGGCTCACTCAGAGTATACAAATGGAACTTGTCTAGGACCCACGCAACCTGTTATCATGTCCCTTATCATTCTACTCCACACACACAGTCACACACACACACACACACACACACACACACCGTCCTACACACACAGTCACACAGTCACACACACACACACACACACACACACAGTCACACACACACACACACACACACACACAGTCACACACACACGTCACACACACACACACTTTACTTACTTTTCAGTGCCTGGATCAGAGCCTTGCCATCTTTGATGAGCTCCTTGATGAACTTGTTGGTCTTGTCCAGCTCCAGTTCGTGAGACTTGAGTCTCTCCCTGAACTGCGGGCTGTCCAAGTAGCAGTCACTGAACTCCAGAGCGGGGAGCCCCATGGTGATGATGGTGATGATGGTGACCCACCAACCGGCTTCACACACTGAGCACACACACACACCACCAAGGTGGAGTGTGAGATATTTGACTTGGGCTGCTGCTGGTGTGGCTGGAAAAAGATGTAAAAAAATCCTGATAAATTACAAGACGTTGTTGCACGGGAGTTGTAATGAATATAGACAGAGGAACTCAAACATTAAAAGTCGCTTTTTCCCTCCTCACCCCAGTGCTAGCTTTATTGTGGCAATGGAACCTAACCACATAAAGGATTCGAAATCGGGTCTCCTCTCCCGCGTAAGGGGAAACCAAGCTTTTTAGGCAAGAGAGGGGAAAACACTGAAACAGCAACAGGAAAGGTGACAAAAAGGGTCCTTGTGGGGTGTTGGTGGACTTCAGAATGGTAGAAGCCTTTTAACATGCAAGCCCAAACAGCATCTCCCCCCTGGCTGCACAACTAAGCCGAAATAAGTGTCTTTATCCGGGTAGGAGACGTCGAGAGGACCGGGACTGGGAGGGCTGTCAGTGTAGTCCAGGTAGGCTTATACATTCCTCAACGCCGCGTCATTGTGGACCGAGGACCGGGAGAGAAGTCAACGGAGAAAGAAAAAAAAAGCCCCGTTCTCTCTTCCTCCTCCCTGGGCGGTTTAAGCGGCAGCAGCACTGCTTATGCTTTTCCTCTGGATGTCCTCGCTCCATAAAGCCTAATTTATTACACTCCGTCTCGCGAGAGCCTCGCGTTGCCAAAAAATAACTGATCTACATTGCTATCGAGTCAACGACGCGGTCGCGAGGCGGGGAGGCCAGAGCGAAACCGTGCTTGTAGATCAGTTCTTTTTGGCGCCGCGACACCGTCGTACTGCGGAGGATCAACCCATTTGATCGACAGTCCATCCCGACCAATGGCATGGCTGGAATTCAGTGAAGCTGAGCTGATGGGGATTCTTGGGGAACCGTTTTGTGCCTTCAATTTACAGTGGAACTGTATTTCAGTTTAAGTCATATTTGGATGTGACATTAAATTGAGATGGGCAACAGCCACGTGTCAATAAAAAAATTAAATACATACCGGTACATGTACCACAGCAGTATACAACTGTAGTATTACATGTTTGCTATCTGAGTAATAATACTAGCAGCAACACATGATGAGCATTTGTTTGTATTAAGTCTAATCAATTTTCCACTCAAAAAATTGGGTGGTAGTTAAGAACCAAATATCAATTATAACGGGATAATGTATAATGTATAATTGATATTGATACCCTATGTATCTTGGGTTTACACCTAACAGCACCTGAATTAAACAGATTGAAGAGAATCCTTAGTATTATATGGTACTGTGCAAGTTTGTCAGACATGGCTCAGACATGTTCTCCAATGAGACATGAATGGATTTTTCTTATTTTGGGGCCCACTAGTTGTGGAATATTATATGGGCAGAGAATATTCAGAAATATTATCAAGGGGTTTTGCAAATTAAGGAACCAAGTTCCTGGAATAAAATTGAGGGGCGAGATGGTTTAGGGGCGACCGTACCTGATACCAGTTCCTGTCAAGTGTCAAATACAAAGGTTTTATGATTTCGAAGACTATGCTATAGTTTTCAGCAACGTCTCGTCATAGAGAGCCCCCTCTCTCTGTTCTCCGCTCCCTCGCCGTGTTGTGGGGCAAACTGAACCATATAGCTGACTTGACTATATGACCATTAAGAAGATGATGTATGTATGTATGTATGTATGTATGTATGTATGTATGTATGTATGTATGTATGTATGTATGTATGTATGATTTAATTATTTGACGTATATGTGAGTAATGTATGTTTGTATGTTTGTTTGTGAAAAAATTAAAAATAAAATGATTGAAAGAAAGTCTAATCAATTTAAATAATATAGCCTAAGACGTTTCTGAGATTATTTCAGATAAGCTTGAGTTGGTTTAACTGCATGGTTGTGTGGTCTTTGCTATAAGGAAGATTAGTCTTTCTTTACACTATAATTTAAAGGCAAAACAGCAACCTGAGCCCATGAGGTGGAGACTTGTGTGTTTGGTTGGTGGGTTGGGTTGTTTGCGGGAGGCCTCTGATGTCATTTCAAAGAGGGGAATTTTACCCGCCTTGGGATTCCGTGGGATTCGTTCCATTTCGGATTGTTACACTGCCATTTCAGCACTTACCACAACATCGGCTTTGTTTATTATTATTATTATTATTATTATTATTAATACATTTTGCAAAGATGTGTTTTGAACTGACTCTTTAAAGCTCATATCATGTGGATATAGGCCTATGCACAGTTTTGTGAGATTAGAGTTAGAGATGAGGTAGGTGTAAACCAGTTAAAAAAAAGAAAAAGAAAAGAAAAAAAACAGGATCCATATTGTAGACTAGAGAAAGAAAGCTTTCACAGCCAGGAAATAGCAGATTGACAAGCCACAATAACAGAAAATACACTATAGAGCCCTGAGTGGTTAAGGTTTTTACCAAATCAATGGGGAATCACAAAACCTCTCATAGAATGGCTCTCATATGACTTATATAAATACGTTTAGAGTGGTTGTTGCTGGTTTGATGGCATTATTATCCATGCAGCCCTATTCGCTATTTATGCTTGTATCGAGGCAAAGTGTGATGTGCCGGTTAAATACACTTGCAGTATGAGCATAGCATTTGCTGTGTTTCACCAGTTTCAATTGAAATGGGCCTCCACCCTTACGGGGGCCCTCCGAGCTCTGGCGTCAGTCAACAACCCACCACCGTTAGCTCTCTCTCTCGCTCACTCTGCCTTGCTCTCTCCCATGATGTTAAGTTACACCTATTTCCTGTTAATAAATAACCTGTGTAATATGTGTGGTATAGAGGGTATGCGCATGCTTAAAGTGAATGGCACATCGAGTGGCAAATTGAGTGGCAAAGCAACATGCAAAGTGAGTTTAACATTGTTTAATGTTGTTTAATGCAATCAGATAGGACTTTTCTGTTTGGATGCAAGGGTTGTCAAGGCCAGAAAGTAGTTTTTTGCCACCCAGTAGGCATTCCTGCATAACTTCCGGGTTTGATGATGATGTCACGCGCATACTCTCTATAGGGAGGTAAAAGGGAGACACTTTATTGTGAAGGGAGGACAGGATGAGGACCGGTGTTGTTGCTGTGTAAATGTCGAGTGTAATGGCTGTGCGCGATACTGAGTGAACAGTCCAAACTATTTGTATCAATATGGCTGCATTAACAGAATTATGGGGGCCTCATATTAGGTCTTGAAACGGGCCTCCAGATTCCAAAGGCCGCCTGCCCCCGAGTACGAGCTGTTTATTCATTTTATTTTCTCATAATGCACATCATGACTGCTTCGTATACCGTTAATGTGTGAGCTGTGGGTGAGGTGTGAAAACTGCAAATAGATGTGCTACACCTCTGACATGATGATATGATCTAGCTGCATGCTCACTTCTGTACTGATGTGCAACCCCACTGATGTATATCAAACATGCTACACTTCCTCTGACATGATGATATGATCTAGCTGCATGCTCACTTCTGTACTGATGTGCAACCTCACTGATGTATATCAAACATGCTACACTTCCTCTGACATGATGATATGATCTAGCTGCATGCTCACTTCTGTACTGATGTGCAACCCCACTGATGTATATCAAACATGCTACACTTCCTCTGACATGATGATATGATCTAGCTGCATGCTCACTTCTGTACTGATGTGCAACCCCACTGATGTATATCAAACATTATAATCAACTTAATTTTCTACCTTCATTACGCTAAACAAAAACTAGTAGTAGTAGTATGCCCTGCATATGTACGTTTGGATATGTTTATGTAGCCTATGTATGTTATGTTTCTGTATCTGTGCATGCATGTGTTCACATAAGTATACACTCTGAAATTCTGAATTATAAAGCAAAATATCTTTATTATAACAAGCAGCACTGACCTCTTGTGGTTTCAAACTGTAAATGTGACACAAACTATATCAAGTGGTATTACAACTGAAGGCTTACAAAATGCTGTATATACACTATACAAGTGTTTAGAACATATATAGGTTAGTGTTTCTCAATGTTATATATGCTATATCCCACTCAATATACTTCCATGGCATCAAATAAATCCACAACTCAACAGCCCACGAGGTAGAGCAGTCACATGGGAATTGGAAACGGATTCCAGGCTCCTTTTGGCCTTGAGCGAGACATGGGAATCCATAACTGCTCCCTGGATGCTGCTCAGTGGCTGCCAACTGCTCTCAGAATGAGTTTAAAAGCATTTATGATGACAAATTCCAAGTGTGTGCAAATGTACATGGTCAATGAAACTTCCCCTTGACTAGGCTTACAAAACATTGCACTCCTTCCTCTTGGCCATGCATACACAATACTGCTTGCATATTACAAGAGCAGGCCCAAACACTATAGTCGTGAGGAGAAAAGAGTTAACACTGACTAGATATCTACCCTGGAAAAGATAGAAGTCCTATCAACTAATCCAATGATGAACAGCAATACACTTTGCAGAACATGGATACGGTAGTTGATTCCCAGGGTGCTGGAATGCCATTCTGGCCCATACATACACCTATGTGGAATCACTGGATCTCTCACAATGAACATCCTGTGGGATAACCTGGAGCTTGTGGTGGATGGATAATCAAAACACTACTGGAAAAGGCCAAGGAACCTAAAGAATAAAATGCCTGGCTGCAACGGCAAATCCAATGCTGAGTGACCATTGGTGTGTGTCAAATTAAGTCAGAAATAAAATCAACAAATCTGTCTCTTTTTTTCCCCCTCCTCCCCATTTTAGTTAGTCTTCTATGTGGTGGTGGCACTGGGCAGGAATGTGACCCCTTTGCCACCCGGATGCAAAATCTAAATCATGCCCATTTCCCATCTTGAAGAAATAAGCCGGCTACAAACTACAATTATTTTCTTTTTGTTTTTACATAATTACGAATGGGTGAACTAGCCTACAAGTTTAAAAAGTTGTGTGAGTTTTCTTTTTTATTTTATTAATCACAAATAAGTTATAAGAATGTCTCGAATGCAGTCTCAAATGCACGTACAACTTATTTAATTCAGAATATCTGAATTTCAGATAGGCCTACCATTTGATGTGATAGCCTGAGTGAGAAGATCTATTCAGTATGCATGTGCAGTAGGCCTACACTACAGTGAAAATGAGAGGCACATTTTTCACTGAACGCCCTGATGAGCCACCATATTAGCGCCACAACCGTGTTCCATCCATGGCCGTTGTAACTGTAGTGGTGGTAAGTAACTATACTAAGTACATTTACTTGTAGTACTGTAGTCTGTACTTAAGTACAATTTTGAGGTATTTGTACTTTACTTGAGTATTGGCCATTTCCAAAATATTTCATTTTTTATACTTGAGACATTCTGCATAATCCATACTATGGCCTACTTTTACTTTTGGTACTTTAAGTACATTTCGATGCCGATACTTTTGTACTTTTACTTTAAGTACATTTTGAATTCCGGACTTTTACTTGTAACGGAGTAGTTCTATATTGCAGTATTGATACTTTTACTTAAGTAAGACATTTGAGTACTTTTTTTCACCACTGACTAGTCTGTAGTGAACAACATCTGCTCTTCTGCTCCTTGGACCTTCTGCTCTGCTTCTGTGTTGAAAATACTGAAAGCAACACCGGGGGCACCAATATGGCGCCCATAGTACACGCAACCACAACCTGGCCCCATCACTTCCTACGTAGAAGGTCACGTGTCGCTTAACTGACCAATCCACCGACGCGTTTCTTGACAGCCAGCCAATCACAGAGCGCGCAGCGGCCAGTGTCATATTTCTGGGACTGCCTGCCTGAGGAATGTCAACTATTCAACATGGAGACAACAGTTGGAAAGCTGGAGGCGCTGGTAAGCGTTTGTACAAGACTGTATTTTCACATTTCCCGAATCGTTCTTAGATAGATCTCGTTGACGCTTTCCAGCCTTTACCGACGACCTAAACGAGCGGTTAATGGCGCAGAGAAGGCGGTGGCGGCTCGACGCGGACGGACGGACCGACAACACGGCATGTTTTTCCTCTTCTCTCGCCGCGGTGATGTAAAACCCGTCCCGGAAAAGACGAAAACCGCCAAGTAAAGCGCTTCATCCGCTATTTTTTACGTAACGTTATAACGTTTCTTTACCGGCCAAAATAGCAACATTTTGTCGTGTGACATGTGTGTATTATAATTGCGTGGCCCGTGGTGGGACTTGTTTACTTTAGCCTGCTAAATACTTTAGCCTGCGTTAGCTCGGAAGGAACCGATATGCCATTGCCCGTGCGTTTTTTTCCCTCAGTTCCAGCTCCATAGCCAGGCACCGCGCCAGTGACCTGAACACCATCCATGACCGCCCGTTTAGACAGTTTCGGTTATAGACTATTGGTTCTCAACCTGAGGGTCGGGACCCCCAGGTAGGTCCCACAGCACAGGGTCCCCAGACTCTCCACAGGGTAACAGTGAGTCAGGTGACAATTTAAGGACCCTTTTAATACCAAACAATCTCAAATAATATAAAAGGAAGGGGCAACAAATGTCATGCCTCAACTCTTACAGTTCCTCTTACAAGTGCTTGTCAGGGTGGGGGAGTCCCCACTGTTAAAATGTGATTATTGTGGGGGATATGGCTTGAGAAGGTTGAGAACAACTGATTTACTCCATCTTAGGACGATGCGTCGCCTGCCGACAAGAACAGATCTGCAAGCTAACATGGTTCTGGCCGTGGTAGGAGAAGTAGGCCATCTCGGATATTTGCAAAAGTAAAAGTCTTTCCCTTAGTATTATTTAAGTACTGGCATCAATATAGTTGCAGTCTCACTTACAATACAAAATGTTACTACTCATGCAGAATGGCCTATTTCACGGATTGTAATACTAAAGCATTTGTGTCAATCACTGATTTTGGAGCAAATTAATGAACAATGTTTTTAATTTATTATGAAAGTTCCTGGTATTATGTAATGAAATGAAGATCTTTGCTTCCATGGGAAAATGTTATGAAGCTTCATATCCGACATGTCTGACTTCCCTCCCCCCCCCCTTTTACAGACTGAAAATGCCATTAAGTCACACATTCCTCATCAAGACCGACCATCGGAAGAACCTTTTGGATTCCGGGAATCTTTTCTGTCTGGCCAGTGCTCCTTTTATATTGTACTACTGGTGACCCCTCTTGAAAAGCAGTGCAATGTTAAAAGGGCATTGACCAGGAATAGTTTCAGTGAAGAGAGGGTAAAGCCACAAACATAGAGCTCTATTAATAGATAATGTATTAACATTTTCATCCTGTGCGGATCTCTGGACATTAGTAGAGCTGTACGTTTGCAAGTTTTAGCCAGGCCTACCTTATAACTTCACTGTGACTTATTCAGCCCTGCATCGTACCATGATGTTCGTGTACCTGTTAGCTCAACCGGAATTAGTTTCAACTACAATGGAAAAGTTATGAAACCAAACCATGAGTGGTATGCTGTTAGCAGGTGCTCTGACTTCATTGCACTACTGTATTGGACAGCTAGCAGTGCAATAGTATTGTCAAAGCATCTGAGAGCTGCACAGACCACAAAGTGTCTGACTCCGGGCATCAAAACACTGAGGATTGCATTGGAAAGAGTATTTTTTATTGGCTACTGTGATGCAGGATTATTGGCTGCAGACAGATCTTTTATTATTTTTGTATTTAAAATGTGTGTGTAGGGGGGAAAGCCCACACAAATTGGTACACATTCCATCTGGAGTCATGTGATCGAGGTGTATCAGCCAGTTTCATATTCCATTACGATTGTGACGTCTACAATTAGAACATTTTCAGTAGGGGTGCACAAATCTTGAATGCAGCTTCTGATTTCACCCACATTTTACATTGTGGGGCCTCTAAACAACACAGATCCTATAGTTATTCCCTTAGTGGTTCCACAAATGTCACTGTTTGTTGCAGATTGTAGAATGTTATTTCTTGTTACCAAATTAGATAAAAATGGCCTCAGGATTCATGTGACAATGACCTTCAAGAAGGCTTTTTGTAACTCCATACTGTTTGCCTGTAATTACCTTTAAAAATGTGTGGGCAGGGCCTATTTAAAAAAAAAAAAAAAAAAGGATATACCATGAACGGAACATCCAGTCATACCCAAATTGGAATCACATGTTGAGGGGCCTCTTGCCTCCAATGGTGCACACACCTCCAAAGAGTGTGGCACAAACATTGCCGTCTGTCGTACAAACTCTTATTTCCCCTGCAGCTTTCTTGTGTCCTGATGGCCGCACCCCACAGCTGACACAGCCCTAGGTAGGCAACCCAGCCTGGTGGATCTGTACTCTGAGGAAGGAACTAGCTTTTCTAGTTTTCTAAGCAAAAATATAGTGTGATATATGGGGAACTTCGATTGAGAAATCAGGAAACGGAGGCACTGAAGCCAAAGATGTTAATGAGAACCACTACCGGTTAGGTTAGTTAACTATTCCTACTTATTTCTTTGTTTTGAGGCTCTAAATGGAGGCATCATTCATTGAACCATCATGGCACCTTGGACGCACTATGGATTGATGGACTGAACACGGATGGATTAAAGCTAAATGTTTTAATGTACAATGCAGTGTTCTGTGTTGTACCTGACTTGCAACAAGGATGGATCCTAGGTCCTGGAACCCTATCAGTATTGCCTCTGCTGTCCACATTGTTCAGAGTAGTGCAATATTGCTTATAGGGTTTCAGTATTTAGGCTGAAACGTCTGATGCTGTGATGGGACGCTTCTCTGGCAGAAATAATTGGGACGGCAAGCCTGAACGTTTAAGAATATGAAGGGCTGCCGTCTTACCCTGGCCTCTAGGGGTAGAAAAGGCATAGCCACCCGAGTGGTTTTGGGCGATATTATTGTCATTGTGCATTTAATAGTTTAACATCGTCAATATAACATATCTGCAATCATAAATCGTCCTCAGTTTGATCACAGTGCTTTTTGGATTGCCTTCTGTGAGGTGCTGCTGTGAATCTCTGCTTGTGGTGTTGATGTATGCAGAAAGGTTGCAGTCAGTAATACATTGGCAATTGCGACTTATCTTATGTGTCACTCACAACTTGAAGAGATTGCCTAATGCCTATTCAGCATAACCACAGGCACAGACTGGGGTTTGAGTTGTTTTTGCACATGTCTACACTCTACAGTATGTTTCTCTTAGTCTTAACATCAATGGTACATTGTCCTTTGTGTTTTGATCAAGAAAGACTGAAGATCCCATCCACCCAGTGCGGGATGCACACAGATTAGACACCAACGGGCAGACATGTGGAAACAGCGGTCGAACATGCGCTGCTCCGTGCTTGCGGTTAGGGTTAGGTTAGGGTTTGAGGTAGGTTGTCTGTCTAATGACAGTCGGACTCGGACCAATAGTAAAGTTAAAGCCTGTACCCCCCCCCCAGTGCTGCTAAAACAATTGCAAGCAAGTGCTAAAATGACAGGCCTGGCTTATGCAGACAATCCAACATCTAATTTACCTATTTGTGCAGAACATATGCCCAGAATAGACACGAGTTGATTTGGTTAAAGCAATTCAATTGTGCCACTCGGTGGCTGTGATCTTTTTATTTTTTCACATCTCTTATTTAGGACGGGAACCCCTTTGAGGTTTTTACCTTTTCAATCCGGGAAGACCCTTTTTAGGGTAGTTGCTATGTAGCAACAATTGTTTTGTAATTGGGTGCTGATGGCCTAGTGGTTAAGGCACAACCCCACCAGCAGCATGTCAGGTTTGATTCCCGAGCCCGACGACCTTTGCTGCGTGTCACTCCGTCACTCCACTACTATCCAAATAAAAGCAGAAATGCCCCAAAACAAATCTTTAAAAAAAGTCTAAATGGGTTTTAATATAAGTGTATTCCTACTACTGGTATCAATGCAGAATCTTAACATATATTTATCATTTACAACACTTTTGGATCGAATTGTTCATTGGATACACCGTTTAGCCAACATGACTACTTTGATTTATTGATTAAATGGATTGGTCTGTCTCTAATTGTATTTAAGTGTGTGAGCCTGATGAAACTTGTTGGTTTTAAACAAATAAATGTATTACTTTTTGCATCCCATTTGCCTTTCAGACCTCCTTTCTTTCTGTAAGAAATAAATGAGTCATATTGTAGAAGTATTATGATGATCCAGCAACTTTCAATCACCACCCATCATCACCATCATGCAGCTTCAGTTTATGTAATGATATTGAAAGTCCTAATTTGGTTGTTGCTGTGTCCACCTTTGTTGTTGCTGTACTGGAGCATTTTTTATAATCTATTGGGGATAGCAAAGGACAGCCACCAGCCCACCACCCCAGTAACGAGATCGGTAAACAAAATAACTAAAATTAAACTAATCCTTATCCTACAGTATATACTGTCACAAATGAAACTTCTGTGACAGTCCTGTGTGTGTGTATTTTTCTCATCCACTAAATGAGTTTTCAGGACCTTGCCACAATAACATTTATATTGTGACAAATAAACTTTGTTGGTTTCCTGATGAATAACTGGAAGGTCCAGAGATTTGAGGGGACAACTTTAATCAACTAGGCTAATTCCCACATTAAAAGTATTATATATATATATATATATATAATAGTGATTATTAATTGAGGTACTAACTGTATTTGTGTCAGTGGTATTTGTGGACTGTTGATGCAGCTGGAACAGATAAGCAGTGCAAACCTAGCAGAGCATTAAGTCAAACTTTGTGTTCAGTTTCAGAAGTCTGAGGCTGATCTGGACTACATTGAGAAACGTCTGAAAGTGGATTTCATCACCGGCGCCACAGAAAGCGGCTCTTCTGTCAAGGTGATACTAATGATACAATTCATCTACTGTAGTGTAAATGGAATACTGTACAGGGGAATTGCTATTCAATTCTATATATAGATAAAACGGTTCTGACTCACTGTCACGTTGAGGCTATTGTCTGCTGATGTAGACATTTGATCAGGCTTAAAATAACCAATAACGATAACTTTTAATTGGACGCGATCTTGTGGATGGGATTGGTACAGCTCTATTTTTATTTTATTTAAGGTGAAGCGACTCCCCCTTGAGCCTTCCAAATATAAAACAATATAGTATAATTTTAAAGAACTAGCCACTTGTAGGTCCTTTATACTCAGGATTTCATTTACCTAAAATATATATTTTTTTAAATGGATTCTAAAAATGATGCGTGGTGAGCTTGCAGATCTGCAATTTTTGCCTATGTTTAAATAAGTTGTATGGCTTTTACAGGAAAACCCAGCGAGATTACTGGAAAACCTTGCGGCCATCAAAGCCAAGCACGCAGCCCTGAGCACACAAGTCAAAGAGATTGCTGCTGCACAGAAGGAAACGATGGACTCCATCAGAGAGCAGCTCGATGGCACTCTACACGTCATCGAACGCTTCCAACAGACTGCAGATGTCAAGGTAGGCTGACCCCCCCTCCCCCACAACCAGCTGACTCGCAACCAAAGATTTGTGTTAAAGAGCAGCCAGTGGAAGCACTTTTATGAAATAGTGAGCTTTTTAATCAAAGGCATTCTAATATACATTCACCCAAAATTCATAATAGATTTTTCTTAACAAAACAAGTGTGACAAGGATGACAAAACTGCTCTGTATTGCGCGTAACAATACTGCTGTTAACTTGACTGACGTGACACTCATGTCTGTCATGTCATTCAAATAAAATCACACAAGACGCAAACAGATTGTCTAAGGTTTTTTTTCTTCAGTTGAATTGCTTCACCCATGTTTGCTAGATTTCATTTGGTCAGGTTGTGTGCAAGAAACATCAAGATAATGCAGCCTACACACACGTAAGGAGTCTCATGCAGAAAAACATAATCTACAAGCCGACATGCTCTGTATATACCTGTTCATGCTACATGTTTTTGTATTATTTATTGCTGCAATTGTTCTGTTTAGATCCAGCCGTTGACAGTCTCAGAGCAGGAAGCTACAGAGATGGTTGGTTCAGCCGTCAATAGCAGAGGTAAGATTCTCTATTCTCTATCCGTACCAAATTGCGGAGTCCATCATACATTTGGTTCAATAAATAACAAATGCTTGGCAGTGTTGATTTTGACAGCAAAGTTTGATTTATTTTAGTCACCTGGCTGACATGTTTTATTTTTAGTCTACAGTAGTTTTAGTTGACTAAATCTACAGTTGATTTAGTCGACTAAAATGTATTCTGACGGGCCTTGATGCCATCAAAGGCTGATTTTCATTTAGCTGCATGGTGAAAATAGCCGATCTACGTGCAGTGAACTTGTAGATCAGCTATTGAGTTTGACACCTGCATGCAACCATGATGACTTGTTTTAGTTCCACCGGATCTCTTCTCCAATAGTCCCTCACTAAGATTTTAGACTAGTTTATTTGTTGATGAAATTGTCAGTATATTTAGTTATCATAGCTTAGTTTTAATTTAGTTTGTCAGTGAAAAAAGGTAGTCGAACATTTTCGATACAGATTGGTGTTGAAAGTGCTTCTGCACTATCACCGTGGTCATGTGTTGTGACCCACTAACTACATAAGGGAGGTGGGTCACAAATGTCACCTGATGAAGACCAACTGTGGTCGAAACGTTTAACTATGGTCCATGTAAAATTTTCTGTGTTTTAAACTAAACAACCCAAGTTGTATAATTCATGAATTAAATCGAATGATTTTGTCCCCAGGAACTGTACCTTCATCGTAAACTTCCAGCCAAGAGCATCCACCCAGTATGTCTACTGGGTAAGACTTATCCAGGTATCTAAACGTTCTATAAAAACAATTTGGACTAGTGATGATATCAGTTTGTCTTCCCCCAATTACAATACTTATCTAGACAGGTATATGAATGATCTTTGTTGCATCACCCCTTCCTATTCTGCAGAGCCGTTTAACTGTATTTATTGTTGATTTGTTGTGAGTTATGTCAAGGGTACCCACACTTTTCAGGCTGTGGCCCCCCCAGAATAATCATATTTGAACTGGGGACCCTGATGAGCACTTCTAGGCATTACATTTAGTTTGACTCGGTCCCACAGTTAAATATAAAATAGCCCACAAGATTTGCTATTTTCACAATGTTTGCCTCTTTTACGTAATATGACAATTTGGTTTTAAAGAGGTCTTAAGTCATTGTTGCACATTAAACCAATCATTTTATTCTGATGACCCCCAGAAGCAAAGATTTGAGTTAAAAATGTTCGCTTAAGTATACTCGTGATTTTTTTTTCTTAATTGCACATCGAACTATTTTTTAATCTAAAATGACACTTGAATGATGCTTTCCTGGTTTTAATGGGTTGAGGGATTTAAAAATGTCTTCAGTCAAAAACCTTTGGGAGTTGTTCAAAAGATCTGTTTCAAATATTTTGTAGTTCCACAGCCAGCCTTTTCACCCATGTTGCTGAATTATGTGCTGTTCTTTCCTCTTTTGTCATAGCAGCTCTGAATACCATCATGGGAAGTGGACAAGATGGGTCATGAAAAGTACATCTAACATGAGATGGACAGAACTAAGAGACATGAGGCGAATCAAGAGACTTGGTGTATATGTACTGTATGTATTAGGGCTGGCCCCGAAGCCATTTATTAGGGTTTAGATGTTCTGCTTTTACTTTGTTATTTTATTGTGTTCTCTCCCTGGGTCTGAAAATAAAGGATGGAATTGTGGTGTTTTCGAACTAACGTTCAAACCTTTTATTTTAAGACTGGTGTGGGGGGACGTTAGTGGCAGCCTCTCAGAATGGAACTGATCCAGTGTAGCCTGGGGATGGAGAGAAACTAAACTTAAATTGTTCCGTGGGCTGTCCTCTGTGATGGAAAAGTCCCTGTCCTAAATACCCATAGTTCACTGTCCATCGCCATAATCGTTTGTTAATGTTCATCGCTTTACGTTTTAAACCCATTAAGACCGATTCTACAAATGTCTTCTAAATATTTTTTTTAAATAGAAGATATACTAGCTATGAGCTTAATTTATATCTGCTATTTTGGAATAGCAGAATACATCTAAAATGGCACGGATGTTTTGTCGGTTTTAATGGATTAATTTTGCTGCCCTGTCTTTAGCAAGTAGAAACGCATTCGGACCATTTTGGTATCCCCTCAAAACTGAAGGCAGGAAAATGCAGAGTGAGTAGCCATGTGAGTCATGAGCCAGAAAATAAGAGTGTCAACTTTCTTTTGTTGGTTTTTTGGGGGGGCTTGTATGAGTTTATTGGGCAACTGGAAGTGTGGAGAGAGATTGGCACACAGCGAGTGGCACATAGCAAAGGTCGTTGGGCATTGCAGCCTAGGGTGCCCGAGATGTCCAAACTTTTTAATTGAGATCCGAACATCAATATAACGAAGGAAGGGCCAATCCCACACTGCATATCAGAAACTCATTCAACAATCTGCATCCATATGCCTTCACTCCTGTCTTCATAACTCCTGTACAAAATGAACGGCTCTAATGTGGATTCTTGTAAAGTGTAGAATTTGATACATTTTCAGACACTGTTGGAATAGTACATTTAGCATGTAATGGATTTAAACTGTACAGTGCATTTTATATCTTCAACTTGACTGTTTTAATTCTGTAATAAAAAAAAATTTAGTCAGTTAAAACAACAGTCATGCTGTACAAAACCTTGTTTTTATCCTATTCTACTCGGATTCATTTATTTATGAATGGCTCAAAGCAGAAATTCTCAACATATTCATTCAGGATGCATGTGTGCGCATGCAATGCATGCATGTATGCAACCGTGCATGTTTATATGAGTGTTTGAGGTGTTAGACAAAGCATTGCCACCATCTTGGAGTGATGGCGGCAGCTCGCAGCTCTACCGGTGCACCATCTAGTGGTGATTCCAAATATTTGAGGACTGTCGTCTCTTTACATAGAATCTCTTTACTAGTGGTTCCCAAACCTTTTTGGCCATGCACCCCCGGCCCCGTTACCTCCTGACCTAGCTGACGCACCCCCCACGTGGAAATAAAAATTGCATAAGCTATATACATTTCCTATATATGAACCTGAATATGGCATATGCAGCATAGGCTATATTCTGCATATACTTGCCATATATTGGCATAATACAGTATGTTAATATTTACTGTATAATAAATCCATAGCGCCTTTTCATGTCGCGCACCCCCTAGAAGGCGCTCATGCACCACAGTTTGGGAACCACAGTATCATTTTGGGGGGGCAGAAGTATACTGCTCAAGGATATGACGTTGATGCTTTACAAATCAGTTTACATTCTCCATGAATGAAACAAGTGTTGTGATTGATTGTAAACCATATCGTATCCGGGGGAAATAGATCTGACCGATGTTCCGGTCCGACACATCCGCCGATACACACTGCCTTGTGACCAGCAGAGTAGTATAAAAGAGAGTAATGACACTCCCGTTGACTCTCATTGTAACAATGGAATGCGGAAGTGCTCATTCTATCTCAATGGAATAGTTCCAGCCATAGGAGCAATGTTTGGAACTATCGCCCATAGGCACCCGCTTTGCGGCGAGATCAAAGCGTGTCACCACTCTCTTACTACATTACTCTGGTGACCAGCAGAGTTAGGTAACCAGACTTTTCTTTTCACAGATGAGTAAGGCTGGGACGAGGCTACCCGGAAGTATAGTTAGTTATTCTGTGTGCATATAACCCATTGGCTATGACTGCCTTCCAAAGTTTGTTGGCCTTGAGTTGGTAGGCACCCCGGCCTGGTAGAGACCTACAGTACACTCCAACTTCACTTCTCTAGTTTCAATCATGCAAGTTTAGATAAACCATGATATTTTAATGAGCCCCTTATTTAGGGAGGAGACCTGTTAAAGAATTTAATCACATAATGACATTGACTTAAACCCATTAAAACCAGGAAAGCATCCGTCGTTTTAGATTTCTTTTGCGTTGTCTATTAAAAAATGGCAGATATACAAGCACTGCCAGCTTGTACATCTGCAATTTAATTTTTTTTTACATTTTTGAAAAAAGATTTCTGGCATTTGTAGATTCGGCCTCAATTCTTAAAGGTTTAAAAATTGATCTTAAGCAGTGAGTGGCTACTAGCTCATAAGAAACCAATTTATATAGGCTACTGTTGATGGTCAAACATGCAGATACTTAGTTGCATGTTTAGTTCACATTTTCTGCCTGATCTCTACTCTATAGTCATTGATCTACAGTATGTTTGCCATCACCTTGAAACCCCAAAAAGTAGGTATGTTATCGTATGTGAAAGGCAACACATGCTCTGGAATGCTGCCAAGTAAGATGCATTCAAGTTCATTGTGTGCAAGTGTGAAACATGAAAAGAGTACGTATGCATATCACCACTGTGGGGCAGAAATCTCAAATTAATGCCATATTTTATACTTTTTATATAGTCATACAAACTGGTTGAAATAGCCAAGCTTACAAACTGGCTAATTTCACAAATTCTGAAATCTTTTGAAAACCTTGGCCATTAATGTATGCCCAAAATAGGGAGGCTATAGGTTGAAAGTGCTTAAGTCTGTGTGTGTTTTATAAATACAAATTTAACCCATTGTAGCAGCTAGGGATTCATATATTATGCAATATTCTACACCAAACACATTAACCATACTGTATGCTGCACAATGTACTGAACCAGGTAAGGTTCCCCAATGTGGTACGGGTTCAGAATGAACAGAACCAGAGGCATCCCAATGTGGTACGGGTTCAGAATGAACAGAACCAGAGGCATCCCAATGTGGTACGGGTTCAGAATGAACAGAACCAGAGGCTGATGTTTTAACGCATCCCTCACCAACCTTAATCCGGTCAAACTAACAGGAGGTTGAACCTTAGGGCAGCCCACAGGAATTCAAGATCCTAAAAAGTGGGGCTGCAGAGCCCAAGGGCAGATGATATAGGGTGAAGGCTTCAGGGCCTACTGGGTCCTCCAAACTAAACACAGCAAATAAACCAATCAAATGATCAAAACAATACAAATATGCATAACCTAAAGTAATCACAGCAAACATAATCCAATTCCAAACCATGCTGGCCCAGTATACACAAATGTCCTTAACACGACTATGGCACATGGCCCAACAAACAATCTGGTAACAGGTTGTAGGTTAGGTTAGGTAGGTTAGTTGTCCTCCCAGTCAATATACTCAAGGCTGAGAGGCTCCCATTGAATAGCCACAGGAGTGGCTGTGGTCTGTGGATGTGGTTAAACCAGGAAAGGACCTGAAGGCTCTGGGAGTACAGATGATAAATTAACATTGTCCCCATGTCAAATACCCTCTTAAAACCCATTCCCCTACCTTACTGACTCCAGCAGCATCCCAGCTCCCCCTCACAACACACCTGCCGAACACTAAATGGAACATAAAATGTCAGTAATTAAAATATATCCTCATAATAATGTAAATTAATTATCGAAGCATCAACTATTTTGTTCAAGTACTATAGGCTGTATACACCTCATGCCTCCATGCAGGTCCCCAACAAACACTCGAATCAGGCTTCTGGCCAAACATGAGGCCCCAAACCGGGTCACCCCTTTTAAAGGGGCAGTGCTACACAATGAAAAGTATTAAGATCTAGTGACTAAATAACTAGAATGATCCATTGGAATACCCTTTCTAGGGTGAAAAGTAATGGTTTGGACTATAAAAGGTTTCCACCTGTCAGCGATGATATACGTTTAAGTGGTATTTCAATGTAAAACACTTCTGGGGTCATTGTAATGTGTTTTTCTTTTTGGTTGCTTGATTAAATATTTATATATATTTGCTATTCATTTGATCAGCCCATTGTGATGTCAAACGTTATTTTAACCACATAGATTCATTGAGCAGCTGAGATGAATAACCATCTAAAGTCTATACTAATTATCCATAATGTATAAATTATGGATAAGGGGTCAGAACATATAGGCCTTTTTTCAGGGAGGGGTCAGAATAAATTATGGACTTAGATGGTTATTCGTCTCAACTGCTCAATTAGAAACACGTCCCTGGTTCTGGTGAGTCCCTAATGCATAAAGTGAAGGAAAAAAAGTACAGTACATTTGAGTGCACACACACACACACACACACACACACACACACACACACACACACACACACACACACACACAAACACACACACATTTGTGAGCATGCACATTTGAAATGTTTATTTATGTCCACATAATGAGAAGTACAGGAATACCTTGTACAAAGGACATAAACACTGCCAGTGCAGTTTGACAATAGGAGAACAGCCAGTTACAATGTGCATGGACAGCAAAGCATCGTTACATACAGTACAGCTGACATGTCAGACACAGGACAGCAGACATAAATCATGGATAAAGGAAACAACGCCTCCTCCAAATTGAGCGGCTTCCTATAATGGCTGAAACTGAGCAGTACCTCGCTAACTGCTTGGCTCTCCTTTTGGAAAGGCCGGCCATTTGTAAGCCCCTCACAACCAACTTATGCACATGATGCCCTAGGCTGCCAAAGATAAAAACTAAAAGTTTACATCTGTAGCCTAGCTGTGATATGGTCTGCACTAGCTGCTGATACTTCAGCACTTTGGTACATACACACACACACGCACAGGTGCTTGTCTGCACATATTTCACACGCGTCAAGGATACATGTACAGTACGTAGGGAATATTTCTCTCACCTTATCTGCATTGCAGGCCTTTATGTAAGTACACAGTACAGTATTTAAACGTTCCCAGGGGCATCACCCAGACACTTGTTCCTGTTCTGGAAGCACCAAGGTAAGATCTCTGCTGCTCTCTTAACTATGAGAGCTTTTCCCTGTTCTGCGTTTATTAGGTGCATTTATTTATACTGACTGAGATTCAAGATTTGTATTGTATTGTATTCTACTGGTGTGTGTATTCAAGTTTCTTTATTAAGATAAACCCCTTGAGATGTACCAGGGTCCCAACATAAATGCATGCCACGGTCGTTACATGTAGACAGAGCAGACAAAAACTAATCATATGGACAAAACAAAAACAAAACCAACACATCCAATAACCATTGTGAACCGTGAACCACATCATGGCATAACATCCAGTAATAGAACACATTGAACTATGTTCAATACAGTGGGTGCAAAAATAAAATAATAGTATGGTGGTGGCATATGGTATAATGGCTGCCTGGCTGGTATACCGATAACAAGAACATACAACTTCAAAGTAAGAAGATAGTGCACGATGCTGTACGTTTAAAAACTGGGAATGAATCTGATGTTAGCCAGTAAATTACTCCAATCTGAACCAATCTGAGCTTTGAAAAAAAACGCATGCTTACCAATTTAAATTGTTGTACTTGTCTGTCTGTCTGTCTATCTATCTGTCTGCAGGTCTGTTCCAGTCATGTTTGTGTCGAGGTTCTCCTGGGCTGTTTTGGCCCTGTTGCTGGTCACGTCTGCCTGGGCTGAAGAGGTTCAGTATGAACACACACCCAAATGATTTCAACATAATCACATTATTTCTTGAGTCTAGGAATTGCAAAAGAAAAAAAAAATACACACAAATTATGCACTGTTATCACACTTTTAATTGTGCATTTCATTCATGTATTTCTCTTTTTCCACCCATCACTGTGGCTGTCTACAGGAAGGTAAGGCATCTATACTGTATGTCTCAGTACATCATATCATGTTATGTGCATGTCATTCATAACAAGTACTGTATCAGTGGTTCCCAAACTTTTCAGCCGTGGCCCAAAACTAGACATTCCCCCGGGACCGAAACTAGTGAAAATAGCAGATCGGCCATTTTCACTACTCACTACTCTAATTCATGGAATTTCTTAGATTTTTCTTTTATTTCTTCATGAAATTACTGAAAAACAATCATTGAATTTAGCTTTTAATTCATGAAAAGTTTAGCTTTTTTGGGAATGTTTTTTGAAAATATTTTGAAATAATCATAACTAAAAACCAAATGTAGGAAGCAAAAAATAAGGGGAATGTTTTGGGTCCCCTTATTTCCCTTATATGTTTGGGAAACAGTGCTGTACATGATATGAATATTGTAGCTGTAAACATCTTCATCAATTGTGCCTAAAATGTAGCGTGGCATTAGCCAGACTGATGACGTGGCTTCACGTGGAGCAACCACGTGGAGCAACGTGTGAGTGAATCCACATCATCAGTAATGCCACTAATGCCAGGCTACCTAAAACAGACATGCCAATAGGGATTAATTTCACACTCATGTCATGATATCGATACGTAGAATTTTGAAGTAACTGTACTTTACTGGAGTATATTTTCAATACCTACTCCACTGCATCTCAGAGGCAAACATTGTACTTTTTATTCCACTCCAATTATTTGAAAACTTTAGTTACGTAGTTGAATGAATAGTTGAATGAATAGTTGAATGAGTTTAGTTACTTTAGTTACTACAAGTTCACAACGTGTCGCATTTTCAAAAGAGTTTTATACGTTTTGGAAAACTCGGGACATTCTGTATCCTGTGCTTTTTTCATTTGCGTTGTGCAGATGCTGCTGTCATTGAGGAGGACACTTCTGCTGAACTATCAGTAGGAGAGATTCTGGAGAGAGCCAACAGAAACCGAAGTATGCAACACACAACACAATTACACACTATGACTTATTTGACACCAGTGGTGGAAAGTACATTACAAGTACATTTACTCAAGTAATGCACTTACTTTTGAGGAATTGCTAATTTAATGGAGTGTTTCAAAATTTCAATACTTTTACAACTACCACTACAATGATTTGAAACCGTTACTTTGTGATTATTATTACAGAACATATATTAACCACTTCAGCCCTATTTAAAATTTGAATACCGAACTACCGAACAATCTATTTCTACAATATGGTATTGAAAATGGGAGTACTTCCATCACTGCTCGACACAACTCAGTTCAACAGGATACAGTACAACACCACAAAACAGAACATAACATGAAACAACAAACATGACAGAACAAATGTCACTTGTGTGGTAATCTCAATAAATATGTTGTTAATAATAATAATAATAATAATAATAATAATAATAATAATAATAATAATAATAATTGAGCCAGTTTGAGCCAGTGTGTAGAGTAGACTGACTCTATTCTTGTTTGATGTCTGTTTCTGGCCAGCACATGGCACTTTGGATATGCATGCTTTATATATTAACTTAAGAGTATAATTAACATAATCATTATTATCATTATACTATTATTATGATTATTATTAATTAATGATATGTTTGCACTGTCCAATTACACACTTTTCCCCCCATGGTCATGTGACAGTCCGTGACACTGACGAGCCTGAGCTGGTTGAGCTAGACATCGCTGTCTACTCGGAGGCAGAGAAGAATGCTGATCCCTGCACCTCTAATGGCTGTATGTGGCTGAAGTGGACCGACGGAAAGGTCTACATACCTTACTACATCCAGAACCAATACTGTATGCACCACGGGTTTACTTCCTTCCTTTACTTTATTAAATGTATTACTTTATATATACTCATGTATTAACTCAGTGGTTCATATATATATATATATGTGTAAACATATATATATTCATATATATATATATATGAACCATATATATGTGTGTGTGTGTGTGTGTGTGTGTGTGTGTGTGTGTGTGTGTGTGTGTGTGTGTGTGTGTGTGTGTGTGTGTGTGCGTGTGCGTGCGTGCATGCGTGCGTGCGCGTTTGCGTGTGTGTGTGACTGTGCGTGCGTGCGTGCGTGCGTGCGTGCGTGTGTGTGTGCGCTAATACTGAAACACTAATATATAATCTTTATTTCAGACAGAAGTTCATAGCACATAAAATTAACATACAATAACATAAGAGACATATAACATGGGAAAAGGATAAAAGTAATAATAATAATAAAAAGAAGTACAGGTAGTGCAATAAAAGTACTATAGTGCCATCTTACCTAATCAGCAGCAGGCTGCTGAGTCAGTGTTTGCGCAGCCTGGACGTGACCCGGTGACAACATAGGGTTTGTTTGTGCCACTATCATAGTGGCACAAACAAACCCTATGTTAGATGAAAAATAGTATAGTATGTATAGTGTATAGTATGTAACAACAGCATCATAGTGGACACTATGATGCTGTTGTTAAACACTTCCAGGAGTTGCATAAAATTGTACATCAGTTGCCTTAACAAATCCTGACATTGCCAACAGAAGTAAACAACTGACTAATATCTAACAGACTCCAGTGTAGATAATTGTGATAGATTGGTCTCAGTTCCTTCTACAGGTAGTAGGCTATACCAGCTGTCTCTAAGCAGGCATCCCTTCCATGTGGTTTAATAAAGTTGAAGTGAACCTGAACTTGTTCTTGTTGTTGTCAGCCTCTCGTGAGATTGCCATCATCGAGCGTGGTCTGGAGTCCTTCTCCTCGTTCTCCTGCATCCGTTTCAGACCCTACAGGAACGGAGACAGCGACTATATCAGCATCGAGAACAATAACGGGTAGGACACCACCTTTTCATGTTTACACTGGTTTACAATGGATGAATGTGACACGTCTTCACACGTGGTCTGGGGCGATAGTTTTAAAATGTTCATTCGTTTTTGAAAATGTTATTACCTTTTCACTTTCTTTTTTCAATTGCAGTTATTTTTTAGTTTATTTTTAAGTGGGTTTGTTAGTTTAGTTTGATTGAGTACCCTATTGGAAACAAGTGTAATGCTTAATTGGGTCGTCCACTCACAGTTAACAGCCTTTGTATTGAGTTTGTGCTTGAAATGTACTGTAATTCTGCAAACTGTTAATAAATTCTTCAATCAATCAATCAATCAGGCTAGTGGTTATATTAAGATGTTTGGTTTTAGTATAGTATGATTGATGACCAGGTTGTCTGCATGTGTCTGTGTTGCTATAGTTGCTACTCATCCATTGGCCGTCGCGGAAATGGTCAGACGTTGTCTCTGGCTCGTCAGGGCTGCTTGTACCACAACACCGTCCAGCACGAGCTGCTCCACGCCCTGGGCTTCAACCACGAACAGACCCGTAGCGACAGAGACAACCACATCCGAGTCGCCTGGGAGAACATCATCGAGAGTAAGAAATATAATGACTAAATCATCATTGGTGGTCACTTAAACCAATGGTTCTTAAACATTTTATGTCAAGGATCCCCAAATGTATTGAGCCACGGACACCCATCTGAAAATCTTTTGTGCCAGGAACCCCCATACAAGACTTTTGTTGTTAAAATGTTTCCAAAATATTTCGGATTAAAAAATCCTCCAGTGAAATCATTAATCCTTTTTTTCAGACATGAAACACAACTTCAACAAGAAAAACACGCTGAACCAGGGCACTGGTTACGACTACATGTCTGTCATGCAGTACCATAAGTATGTATCATTCACTGTTGTCTGAATTGCAATGCTTTTCATCTGGATAAAACACTGTTGTAAATCTGACAACATATACATAGGGTTTAATGACTTAAACACTACATAAACACTATAGTTCATTGGGGTCCCCCAGGGCTCTAGCTTTGGTCCACTATGTTCCATCTAGTCCAGGGGTCTTCAACATTTATCAGGCCAAGGACCGCTTAGCTGAGAGAGAGAGATGAAGCAAGGAGCCCCACTACATATTGGATTCATGTTAAATGTGTCTTTTCAGACATTTAACGACTTAAATGTCTCAATACTTAGTAAACTCTGTACTTGGTCTGAACTCACGTTTCTAGTGTTTGTCATGAAACAACTGAATCATGCGAGTCCAGCTGAAAACTGAGATAGGAGACCTGTAAGGCCAATGATGTAAAAGTGATTTTAAGCAGTTACTAGACTTGCTCAGTCAGCTAGGATAAACAAATCGGTGTGTGTGTGTGTGTGTGTGTGTGTGCGTGTGTGTGTGTGTGTGTGTGTGTGTGTGTGTGTGTGTGTGTGCGTGCGTGCGTGCGTGTGTGTGTGTGTGTGTGTGTGTGTGCGTGTGTGCGTGCGTGCGTGCGTGCGTGCGTGCGTGCGCGCGTGATTTCTTCAGGACTGCCTTCTCCAAGAACAACCGCCCCACCATGATCCCCATCCCCAACAGCAATGTGCAATTTGCGACGGCCACCCAGATGGGCAAGAGCGACATTGACAGGCTGAACCGTCTCTACAAGTGCTGTGAGTACGCTGGCTAAGCCGAACAGTTCGCAGATTTTTTTTGTCCCTTTATTTTTTGTTTCCTACATTTTGTTTAATTATTATTATTAAAAAAAACACGCTGAAAAAAAAGCAAAAAATGTCATGAATTAAAAACAAATGTAATGATTTTAGATCATATATAGAGAGACATAACATTTACAGAATGTTGCTTTATGTTTTCAAATATGATTTAGGCTAATATATTATTGGTTGTGTTGACTGTACAACTGTAACTACATTGGACTCAACTGTTTCACAGCGAGCAAGTACACCATCACATGTCATTATTTAATTGACATGGCAATAAAATAATCTTGAATCTTGAATCTTGAATGTCTCGTTGCTAAACTTCACGTCACAACTTTCTTTTCCGTGTCGTTTAGAAACAGCAGAGAACTTGTGAACTTCCTCCACCATGCAGAGCAGACTGATGAAGGAACTCTGCTTGGAAGTACCAAACGCCACTTGAGTTTTTCATCAACAATAAACCTGATTCATGAAGCATAAAACATTTGTTTCTGCCTTATTATTCAATGAAATTATTTCATCTTTATGAAGCACGAAACTGTGTGCAAACCTACCACTGGAAAAACGATGAGTAGGCCTACTCCTTGTATGTCGTTGCTGTCGGGCAGAAACCCTCAATATCTATATTCTAATGTTTTGTGTTTCTTCGTAAATGAATGAATGCCCTATAGCGGCACACAAAAGCTTCTTGTTTGATCTCCTTGTAGATCTGCTACTTTTTCTGTTTTTGAATTTGAATCCAGTTTGAAAACAGTTTTGGACATATTGAGATCCAAACATCAATATAACTTAGGAATGTTCAGATATTTGAGGCCAGCCCTAGTATGTACAGTATGTACCAAACTCACTGCATGAGGAAACTCACTCATTCAACAATCTGCATCCTTATTTGTAAAACACGTTTTACATTGTGAATTACATTCACCTATTCATGCACCAATAGCAGAGGAAACCATGCAAGGCACCAACCTGCTCATAGGGAGCAATTAGGGGTTCAGCGTCTTGCTCAAGGACACTTTGACATTATTAAATACTGGGGGAGCCCGGGTTCGAACTGGGAACCTTCTGGTTTGGGAGCCACTGCCGACCCTTTGTCTTAACTCCTGTACAAAATGGACAGCTATAATATGCATTCTTCTAAGTGTAGAATTTGATACATTTTCAGACACTGTTGGAATAGTAGCATGGATTTACACTGTACTGTGTATTTTTAAATAACATTTTTGTATTGAATTTTTACGTTTCCACATAAAGATGAATCATAAATGTATACAAATAAACTTAGACAAACTAGAAAGGTATAAATTAAAAGCACAATACAATAAAACAGGGAAAAAAAGAGGAAATGGCAAGCAGCACATACACAATACAGTCAGTTATTCATTAGGAAAAACAAATGTATACAGTATATACACACAACACACATGGGCACATCAGAAGGCAAATTGCAAGAGTACAGCTGGGGCTCTCCTAGAGTAGATAGATCCCTGGGGCATCTTGGGACATTCCCAGAAACAGTGTATATACGTACCAACCGCTTTTTTGCATTTAATGCACAATGGGGACCTACTGGGATCGATTTTATTCAAAATTTCAGGTGTTCTGTGTTGTCTATGAATAATCCTATACTGCATCTGAACCTGTTGCATTCAGACCAACAATCTTCATCGTACTCAGTTTGAAAGTCCTTTTCCCATTTCATCGCCACACCATCAATATTGTGTTCGTCGTAACTCAGAAAAGTATCATAAAAATATGAAATCAACCCTTTCTTTTTAGTATAATGCATAATAGAGGCCTCCAAGGGACCGAGACGAGGCTCGTCTCGAGGAAACTTAGTGTCATTATTGATAAAGTGGCGAGCCTGTAAATAAGCAAAGAAATCTCTCTGTGGGACTCCAAATGAGTTCTTGACCATTTCAAATGACATGAAAACACCATTGACATCAAACAGGTTTCCTATAACTCTAATACCTTTATGATACCATGACCGAAAAACGGCACTCCTGATTCCCGGGGCAAACGGTCTATTACCTATGAGTGGTGTCAAGTATCAGGACATATTCTTCCTACCCGTAAAAGCTGCAATATTTTTCCAAATCTTGATTGAATTTGAGAGTCAGATGATTTAGAATGTAATTTGTGTATATTTGTGAGTTCAGCTAAAAGTACATATAGGGAGTACATTCCCTTACCTCGGGGTTCTGGTCCACCAGTAAGAAAATCATGAACCCACATGTCGTACTCATGCATAGTACGTCGAATATGGCAGGCCCAGTTATAATATAAAATATTCGGGAGTGCCAATCCCCTACTGTGTATTTGTATATCTTCAACTTGAATGTTTGTTTTAATTCAGTGTAATTTACGTCATGTGTAATAAAAGAGGAGCTCACGTTTCTAGTGTTTGTCATGAAACAACTGAATCATGCGAGTCCAGCTGAAAACTGAGATAGGAGACCTGTAAGGCCAGTGATGTAAAAGTGATTTTAAACAGTTACTATACTTGCTCAGTCAGCTAGGATGTGTGTGTGTGTGTGTGTGTGTGTGTGTGTGTGTGTGTGTGTGTGTGTGTGTGTGTGCGTGTGAATGCCCGATTTTATACTTTTTAATATTTTGTCCTAAAAACTAGCAAAAGCCAAAGCCTGGGTATCGAGGCTAGCAAAAGCCAAGCTTTGCAAATCAGCTATTTTCACTATTTTGGTAGTGGTATTCATTCAGTTGAGAGACAAGCCAGGTGGCCAATCATGTGATTCTATCTCTGCTCTGTGGGCCGGTGTTACTCAAGGATTGGACATTTCACATGTGAGACACTTTCTGGGCCGCCAAGCCCAATCCATTCCAAGCATTAGTTTGTTTTTGTTTTTTTACAAAAAACACTCCTTGGGCTAAATTCGGCCATAGCCACTTGCCACCAAATGTGATGACCTCATCACATTTGGGATGACCTCATCACATTTGGGATGACAGCTATGGCCGTTTGCCGGACTATTATATTACGGCCAGCTGCCGTTCTATTATATTATCATCACTTTACCCAAATACAGCTCAAGTGGAGTTAGGCAGAGTTTTGACATTCCAGTGGAGTTAGGAGGTTTAGCCAGAAGCACCTTTTAATACTTTTCATTGGTTCAATATTTGTAAAATCCACACACAGATGTAAAGGGTGTTCAATAGCAGTGATTTAATAAAAAAAAACATTAGAAAAATGGACATAGCTGGTTTCTGCCCGACATCAACGTTATCTATCACAATGTGCCATTGTGATATATCATTGGTTGGCCCGCTGAGCCCAGTCCACCACTGACATTATAGGCTACATTATGTCTAAGTGTGCATTAACATATGTGGATTGTACTCAATAAAGACGCAGGAGCGCAAAGCAGCTGGCCAGATGTACTGTATATGGAGAACCAGGATGATTGGAATCAAAGATGGAGGACTCGTCTGAGGGCGACCTATAGTGCACACTTGTCTGGTGCTTGTCTGCACATATGTGACATTTCACACGCGTCAAGGATACATCCAGTCCAGTACGGACGGAATATTGCAGCTTCAGCATATTTCACCGTTTCCTCTCATCTTTCTTATCTGCACTGCAGGGCTTTATCTAGGCTACTGTAAGTAGGCTACAGTATACAGTATTTAAAAGTTCCACCCAGACACCTGTTCCTTCTGGAAGCACCGAGGTAAGTTCTCTGCTCTCTTCACTATGAGAGCTTTTTCCTGTTGTGCGTATATATTAGGAGCATTTATTCATACTGACTGTAGAGATTCAAGATTCACATTGTATTGGTATTGTACTTGTCTGTCTGCACTCTGCAGGTCTGTTCCAGTCATGTTTGTGTCGAGGTTCTCTTGGGCTGTGTTGGCCCTGTTGCTGGTCACGTCTGCCTGGGCTGAAGAGGTTCAGTATGAACACACACCCAAATGATTTCAACATAATCACATTATTTCAGAAGAATTTGTGGCTGGAGTCTTACTCTTGATTAGGAATAGCAAAAGAAAAAAGTAAAATAAAACACAAATGATTAAGTACTGTTATTAAATCACACTTTTAATTGCAACATTTCATTAAAAGTATTTCTCTTCTTTTCCACCCATCACTGTGGCTGTCTACAGGAAGGTAAGGCATTTATATGTCTCAGTATTGTGTCACGATAATTTCACGCTACGATACACAATATTGGGCTCGCAATATTATTAATATTTATTATCAACATTGGCCATCATCTCCAGTTTAAAAGTGCTAAATGAAGCACATACCATAGATTACAAAAGTGTTTTACATACAAAAAGAAACAATACAAGCTTAAGGATCAAGTGAAGTGAGTTCTCATTATAAACCACATTGTTTCAGAGGACATAGACACCAATAAAAAATATAATATAAATACTTCATATTATTGTCATCTGAACGCTACCAACAAAGTGTAGCCTAGTTATTAACAATGTATTCATTTCTGAATTGTTCAATATTGTCCACAATAGTTTGGGCTTCCAAATCAATATCACCTCAGAAAACACAAATTTGCATACAAAGGCATGTTCTTCATGTTTTGCTCCCCAGTTCTTTTAATTGGTTCCGATACCTTAACTTGCCTATTTGATTGATTTTTGTGTAACAGTAATTTGATCAATAATAATTATATAAGTAAGTATTGTAATGTTGTGCAGATGTTGCTGTCAATGAGGACGATGACGACACTCTGCTGGAGAGAGTTAACATGGATCTGAGTATGCAACACATGACACAACACAACACAGTTCAACACAACACAACTCAGTTCAACATGATACAGTACAACACGACATGATACAACTCAGTTCAACACAACACAGTTCAACACAACACAACTCAGTTCAACATGATACAGTACAACACGACATGATACAACTCAGTTCAACACAACACAGTTCAACACAACACAACTCAGTTCAACATGATACAGTACAACACGACATGATACAACTCAGTTCAACACAACACAGTTCAACACAACACAACTCAGTTCAACACAACACAACTCAGTTCAACATGATACAGTACAACACGACATGATACAACTCAGTTCAACACAACACAACTCAGTTCAACATGATACAGTACAACACGACATGATACAACTCAGTTCAACACAACACAACTCAGTTCAACATGATACAGTACAACACGACATGATACAACTCAGTTCAACACAACACAACTCAGTTCAACATGATACAGTACAACACGACACGATACAACACAGTTCAACACATGATACAGTACAACACGACACGATACAACACAGTTCAACACATGATACAGTACAACAGGACACGATACAACTCCGTTCAACATAATATCAGTAAGACGCCCTGAGGGCGAGAAGCGTGTCTTGAGTGTACAGGGTTTGAGGTCAGATGATGAGGTCAGATCAACATATGGAACCATAGAGTTAGGTCTGAACTGATTAAAGTTGTATTTGGCTATGCATGGGTATTTACAGTACATCCACATGCAGCTCCACTTCTACGTCTGTGTCTGCAGCCACCCATATCATGATATTAGACTGGATATATGATGATTTTGGATATTATATTTTTCCCGATAGAGATCGGATCGGGAAAAATCGGTATCGGCAGATCAAATGATCGGAATCGGATCGGGAGCAAAAATATCAGGACATCCCTAAATGCGATCTACGGTCACAACAAGACACAAGACAACACAATTCAAGTTCAACACAACACAGTTCAACACAACACAGTTCAACACAACACAACTCAGGAAAAAAGCGGAGATCCGGGCACACTTTCTTTTTTTTCCCTCCCCTCTATGGGGAGGGAGAAAATAAAAAAAAGGAGGTAACTTTTATAAGGTAAAAAAGTTAAGTCTAAAAGTAATAATGGAAGTGTGTAGACTCTATTCTTGTTTGAACTTTGAGTTTGAAGTCAGTTTCTATCCAGGACCTGGCACTTTGGATATACAATATTATGGATGCTTTTTTTATTTGTAGCTGCATGCACTATGTAACCTTCTTCTTCTACCCCAGATTTGGTTTCCTGTGCAACCACCCCAATTGTATAAGTTATATTGTATTAACAATAACGTAGGTACTCTACCATACAGATTGGTCAAAATTACATTTTATTCACACAAAAAAATGAGTGCCGCTTTAATAGATTATTAACATAATAATTATCACAATAATAAGTTGTTATTATTATTATTACAATAATTATTATTTGCACTGTCCAATAACACAATTTTTTCCCTGGTCATGTGATGTGGCAGTCCGTGACTTTGATGAGCCTGAGCTGATTGAAGGAGACATCGCCGTGGAATCAGAGGCAGAGAAGAATGCCGATCCCTGCACCGCTGGGCGTTGTCTGTGGGAAAAATCGACTGACGGAATGGTCTACGTCCCTTACTCCATCAAGAACGACTCTTACTGTATGCACCACTTGTTTATTACCTTATAACATGTAGCATTACTTATGACATGTACACACATACATGTAACCTTTTGTACCAAACTTATTGCAAGCCACTCCAACATTTGACTGTGTGTGTACACACTGTCTATTTCAGCTAGTATTGGGTACCGAAATTCAGTTCCAAGTAGGAACGCATATTCTGACTCGGACTTGATTTGCGGGACACTGTTTGTGCGGGACGTGGGACAGACGGTCAAATTTCGGGGACGGGTCGGGTCACGGGCAGAGCCATAGAGTAAGACAGAGTTACGCAAACTCCGTTCACTTAATGGGGCCAGTCCAATGGGGGCTCTTCTACATAGACTTCTATTGAATGGGGACAACCGGAAGTATTGAATGGGGACAACCGGAAGTTTACGGAATGCATTGGAGTCTATGGGCTCGCGCGAGTACATGAACCACGTGACCGTGCTGTTTTCTGCCCCCTCACCCTCAGTCAACCCCAGCAGCAAGTGCTACTAGTAGCAACATTAGCGCCTCACCTTACTGTCTGTCTGTGTAGGGAAGTCCTGTCCACACACGGCGTCTGGTTTCTCTTGCCGTGTGTGTGTTGCACGCGCGTAAGTGCGAGTAAATTAACGAATAAATAAATAAAACAGTTGAATAAAGGAGAAGATACTCTAGTCTATTCATTATGTCTTAAATGTATATGGCATAAAAGAATAAAGCTTTTTGTTAAATAAACATTTGACCTTATACCATTTGGGAATTGAAGTAGGGAATGGCTAGGAACCGGAATCGATAAGCAGAACCGGAATCAGTTTCATAAACATCCTTATGATACCTATCCCTAATTTCAGCACAAATATGTCTATATATATTAATGTCAGACTAGAAGTCCATATCAGGGTACCGTATCAGCTATGACAGAACACTTATCCACTCACCTTAGATTGCGTTTGGCTCCACTGCTATTCCTGCCCCACTTACTTCAACACCTGGGTAGGCACCGCTCACTTCACACTGGGTGTGATTTTTTGATCCACTGTGGTACATCCGGCTTTGTCGAGTGTGTCGCGTCTACATGTACAAAATTGGCCCATGTTCCAGGGAGGGAAGCCGAGCAGGGAGGGGGATAATAGTCACTGCACGTAATCCTACGGACTGGGGAGGCACCTGTCACCTGTCTACGTCCTCCTCACTGGTCAGTAGATTACGTCCTCCCGGTGGGGGCTCCTGGTCAGTAGATTACGTCCTCCCGGTGGGGGCTCCTCACTGGTCAGTAGATTACGTCCTCCCGGTGGTCAGTAGGATTCAACTCCAGTGACAACACAGACGTGTGTGGGGAGGAATCAATTGGTGACTAAAGCATTTAAACATTTACTGAATCACTAATATCTAGACGTAAAATGAGACTCCAGTCAAGATAATTCTACGTATGTGATTTATTTTTCCAGTTCCTTCTATATGCTACTATAGCTGTTTCATGTTGTTTAATAAAATTGAAGTGAACTTCTTGTTCTTGTTGTCAGCCCCTCGTGAGAAGGCCATAATCGAGCGTGGTCTGGAGTCCTTCTCAGCTTTGTCCTGCATCCGTTTCACACCATACCGCGACGGTGACAAGCACTGGATCAGCATCCAGTCCAATACAGGGTAACTTTATTTCCTCAGAAATCTGTAAGTTTCATTCTGAAGATTAATAAAACATTTTCTGTATGATTTTAGTTAGTTTAAGCTAGTTTTGTAAACACACAAGTTTCACTTAGTTATCTTTTTGTCAGGTGAAACCTTACATATAACAGCTCATGTCATGAAATGTAGTTATCAATGGGAGTCCCACCCCATGCCGCCTAAGCCAATAGGAGTCTGACCCATGGAAAGGGGTGTACAACGGAGACAGCGTTTGTTTCACCTGACAAATATGACTATGTCATCATTTCTTGTTTTGTAAAGCCTTGTTTTTGTTTTTATTTCAGTTAACTAAAATGTTTTAATACACCTGGGGATTCTCATCTCGTTTACATTCAGGGTCTCCAAGTATGACAGTAAAATAATCCTGGATCCAGGATAAATGTAGTGGTTTTGAGACACACATAATCACATATGGGTATTTGCAGGCGTGGTCAAGTCCATTACCTAGGTGTCCCACGTGCAAAGCCAACATCTTAACCACTAAGCCAAAGGGATATCGCTATGACTCTGGGAGATATTAGACTTTTTGAGACTGTTTTATGTCCGAAACCACAAAAAGGAGACAAATCCACACAAGCGCCACCTTTGTTTGCACCTCCAACACACTCACGTGACGTGGATTCCCTTCCCCTGTTCACACATAGGCTACTAGGTTATGTGTAGCAGAGTGGCTCAGAGCCTCTGCCTGAAGAGAAAAAGTCTAATATCTCCCCCGGCCAAGGAAGATTATTACAGTAGATAGATAAGATATTTGGCTTTTGTTTCCCCTCCCTGGTATAGGAAAGGGCAATAGGGCATTACACATGGCTTCACCAAAAACACATGACATTGGCATCAATCTCGACCCAAACTCCTGGTGGTCCCCAAGACCAAGCACAGAACCTGGGGCGATAGGGCCTTTTCTGTTGCTGCCCCATCCCTGTGGAATGCACTCCAGAAAACACTATCAAAGAAGCCCCCATCCTCCTATCCTCCAAAACCACCCTGACTTAATAGACATAGGCTAGCCTTTTGTTTGTGTTTTTCCTAATACAGTTGATCTTTTTTTGTTGTTTTCTCCTCTCCCCATGTGTCTGGGTAAACATATTTGGGAAAAAGCGGTAGGCCTATATAAAATTGGAGATATTATTATTATTATTATTTTTATTATTATTACCATTTTCTTCGCATGTGCTGCTATAGTTGCTACTCCTTCGTGGGACGTCGGGGACCTGGTCAGAAGTTGTCTCTGGGCCGTCGTGGCTGCTTGTACATGAAAGCCATCCAGCATGAGCTGCTCCACTCCCTGGGCTACCACCATGAACAGGCCCGCAGCGACAGAGATGACCACATCCAAATCATCTGGGAGAACGTCATCGAGAGTAAGAAATATGACTAAAATCATCATTGGTGGTAACTTAGACCGGACATATCATCAAGACCCGAAAGAGTATCTTGAAGAGCATCTGTATTTCTATGCTACACCTCCAGTAAAATCATTCCTTTTTTCAGACAAGAAAGCCAACTTCGGCAAGAAAAACACCAACAACCTGGACACTTCCTATGACTACAACTCTATCATGCAGTATGTGAAGTAAGTATCATTCACTGCTGAATTACAATGCGTTGTGAGCTTGCAGATAGGCTATTTTCACTGGCATAAAACACTGTGAATCTGACAATTTGTTTTATCATTTAAACACTACATACTTAGTTCATTGTCTAGTCTACACCAAATCTCTTTTATGAAAAGAGAAAAGCATTTTCTGCAAATGGTTCGCCCCAGAATAGGCACAAGAGACTATTGAAGTGGTTAATTGGTATGGTTATGATCCAAAGACTCACTTCATTCACTTTGGCTCCTTTCCCACCGGGTTGAACCGGTTGGGTTTTTTTCCCCTGCCTAATATTGAACCAGCTCAGCCTCAGAGTGTTTCCACTGAACATGAATTGGTTCAGAACCCTAAAAGTTGGTTCGGAACTGGAACAGCACCAAGGTTCCAAGAATCTTGTGCAGAACCAGTTCTAGAACCAAAGTTCTTTTGGTGGAAAAGGGGCCTTGCTTTGAGTCTTCAGCTGTCTGCTCCACAGCAACCCCCAGGCCCAGGATGTGTTGAAATGAGACTCGTTGGTGCCTGTGTGTGGCGTTGTAGTGTCCATTTTGACTGGGATACCATCCCGAGTCCTATATATCTACATGTGGGAATGCGGGCGTTTGGCTAGATCATGTGGGCGTTTGGCGAGACCGTTCTGGTGAGTTTTTGATGATTAGTTCAAATGGTTGAAGGACCGCTATCGCTTCCCATGCTCTATAGGGCAAGTCACAGATTCCGCGCTCTAAGCCACAGTGGCCGGCCACAGCACTCCTCGAAGTGGCGGCTGGCTTTCACTGGCCGGTGCTGTGAACAGGCCTGGGAATGGACAGGACAGACAGGATTTCTGCAGCTTGTTTCTTTTCCTTTTTTTTATCCAATGATTTTCAATGTCAATTATCTAATGTAATCCTGGGCGGTGGGTGCTACACTCCCTCTGCCAAACTGAGGAGAGCAAAGGACTGACCTCATGCTTGCTTCAATGCATGATGAGGAGTCCAAGCCACTTCTTTTCACCTGACAGAGGTGAGTTTCTCCGGTTGGACGTAGCGCCTGGAAGGAAAACGTTATTCCAACAAGTGCCTTTCCCCTCCATCAGGCACCCCGGCTGGCCGCTGGCCAGGGGGAGGCAGTATAGAGACCAGGATTACTGCATTTTTTTTTTTGGGTACCTACCCTAGGGGACACGAGGAGAACATGCAAACTCCATACAGAAAGGCATATACAGCTCCACACCGTGTCCACACACTGCCGGCTCGCAATCCCGGGAGACTCACCAGAACACAAAAAGACAAAAACTATGTATCTGTTAATTTTTATGATTTCAACCATATACAAACTACTTCACATGAACAACGGTGTAATAATTAAGAGATTTGATGTGTATACAGATTTACAAATAAAAGTGAATGCGTCGGAAAGGTATCCCAGGCAGTCACAATGACATTATGTAATTTCTTCCTGTTTCAGGACTGCCTTCTCCAAGAACAAGCAACCCACCATGATCCCCATTCCCGACAGTAATGTGGTGCTGGGGAAGGCCAAACAGATGAGCCAGAATGACATCGACAGGCTCAACAGGCTCTACAAGTGCTGTGAGTACGCTGGCTAATACGCTTTAATGGCCAGTAAATGTCCTAGCCGTTTCCTTCACGGTTGTAGGAATAATTGTGCTTAGGGTTGTCCCGATCGGACCGGATGATCGGAAATCGGGGAGCCAAAAAACGATAAAATAATAATAATAATTGTAGATCAGCTATTTACCGTATTTATTTTTGGGTCCTTTGGGAGATTTTCTTTTGGGTCTCGAGCAAAGAAATGTGGGAATCTACAGACTCTACAAGTACTTCTAGACTAGTACATTGACAGTCATAGTGATGTAATGTATCAATATGATTGATCAATATGACAGTGTTGGAAAGTAACTAAAGTAACTTATTACTTTCAGTAATTAGTTTTTTTCCACTAACTAGTAATGTAACATATTACTTTCACATTTTGGGTAATAGGCTAATAATATTATATTATTTTCCAAAAGTAACTACGACGACTGCTAATGTTGAAAATGTAAAGTAAGACTTTTGGGGACAAAATATGCAATTACTGGAGGCGAGGAACAAAGTAATAAGGATTTTTTTTAAAGTAACTAGAAATAGGTAGGCTAATATATTACTGTTTTAGAGTAACTTTTCCAACACTGATGATGAATAATATTTGTCTCTACTCGATCGCTCTACAATTAGTACACTGACAATCCTATTGATCTAATGCAGATCAGCCAATAGGATTGATTGTGGTTCTCCACTGGGTCGGAGAGACATACAACTTAGCCTACAGATTGTTCCTTAAAGATTACAAAATATAATGTCATATAATAGGTTGTGATGAATGTACAACTGTAATGTACACCGGACTGGAGCGAGCAACACCATCACATGTCTCATTACTCAGGGCCGGATTAACACCTCTGAGGGCCCCTGGGCACTGAAGCTCGAAGGGCCCCCCCTTCACGCGCGCGCAACATTTTTGCTGTTTTGGAGCCGTTTTGGGGCATTTTTATGCCGTTAGATTGGCCTATTTCCGGTCGCCTACCCCCCCCCCCCCCCCAGAGTCTAGCGCATTGTTGCTGCTTTACACACAATTGCACTTTTCAGCTGCCCTTCTCACCAACAATAAAACACTAATCTTTTTAGACACCATTTATTTCATTCGGATTAGCAGGGAAATTTTCTGTGAAAAAAAAAATATATATTTTTTTTTGAGGGGCCCCTGGTGCCCAAGGGCCCCTGGGCACGTGCCCAAAGTGCCCATATGGTAGATCCGGCCCTGTCATTACTGTACTGGAAACTTTGACAGAAAAAGACTCGCTCACCGTATAGAAAATATAAGTAAAACTCCTTAAACTGAGACTTAAGAAAATATTTTTTCTTTATTTTATCATGCTCATAAAGTGCTCTGTGCAATTAAAAATCACACCCGTGTGAACTGAGTGGTGTAAGGTCTGTCTGACGTAATGAAATCATGACTGACGTAATGAAATCACACCCGGATGTGATTTCACAACTGGCTTTTTTTGTGCAGAAAAAATGAGCATGGTTGCTACGGTCATCCAGTTCACCCGGGTGTGATTTAATTACGTCAGAAATTATTTTGAACATAGCAACCATGCTCATTTTTTCTGCACACAAAAGCCAGTTGTAGGAGTGGTTTACACCACTCAAAAAGCAAACGTTTCAATCCTAGGACCTTCGTCAGTGCATTACAATGACATTACAATGTCCACGCCCCACCATCTGGTGATGTCATCAATTAGTAATCAGCAATTCTCAGCACCTGAGCTGTATTGTTTTGGAGCTCTTTAAGAGCAAGTTCTTTGTCTGTGAAAATCATATAGCACTGACGAAGGTCCTAGGACCGAAACGTTTGCTTTTTAATTGCACTTTGAGCACAGAGCACTTTATGAGCATGATAAAATAAAGAAAAAATATTTTCTTAAGTCTCAGTTTAAGGAGTTTTACTTCTATTTTCTATACGGTGAGCGAGTCTTTTTCTGTCAAAGTTTCCCTTATGTTTTTGAATACCACCGCTACCAGTCAAGTCTGGAAAGAAGAAAAAAAAAAAGGACGAAGAAAGGCAACGGTTTTCTCAGTGCTTCATTGCTGTACTGTCCATTCAATGAGGACAAACTTCACGTCACTACTTTCTTTCTTTTTCGTTTAGAAACAGAACATGTGAACTTCATCCACCAATCAGAGCAGAGCAGACTGATGGAGGAACTGAGCTTGAAGTTCTTTTGCCAAACACCACTTGAGTTTTTATCAACAATAAACCTGATTCACTTGAAAAGCATAAAAACATTTGTTTCTCTGCCTTATTATTCAATGAAACGATTTCATCTTTATGAAGCAGTAAACTGTGTGAAAATCTGCCCCTGGAAACTGATAAACGATGAATACTCGTTGCTGTCTTGCACAAAGTAGCAGATCTGCAAGCTCGAAACGTGGAGTGAAGTGGTTCGTTTTGAGTTTGTAGATCTGCTACTTTTGCCGTTTTAGAATTTGAATCCTGAAATGTAATAGTTTTGGACATCTCTGTTGAGTGGACCCAACAAAGACGAGATAATAGAACACAATGTAAAGTCTGGACATTTTAGCTTTGAAATTATATTCGATGTAAATATAAGTGTCACTTTTATTTAGTGACATTATATTTACTTATGATCTTTAATTACCTGTATGTGTTAATAATAAAGAATGAACCAGAAAATAAAACTGGTCTGATGTGATTGAAAATGTAAATATTTCGCTATTAATAAGAATATATTTCTGTATCAAATCGGGAATATATGCCTCTCATGCACCTGTTACAAAGCGTTCTTAATGAGAAAAATATTAAAGATCCATCCTAAAAATTTACATTTCATTTTGGCCAAAATCAATGTAATTTATAATGAATTATATTGTATTTTTTAGCACCTTCATAACATAATAGCAGTGAAGCTGCATACTTGGCCTTAGAGAAAGTAGAAAAAAAAGTTCACATTCACATGTTCAACCACTAGAGGTCACTCTAGTACAGTGATGGTCAACCTTTTACATTTCAAGGTGCCTTAATTTGATATGCATTAGGTCACATTGTCTTAAGACATGCATTGTCTTACTCTCTCTCTCTCTTTCAAAGCTATAACAGTTGTATAAAATAGTGCTATTTTTAACATTGACTCATGGTTTACTCTTTGCACATAGGCTGTTAGTATGTTTATATTGTTTTAATAAATGAGCTTCATCCTTTATATAAGTTTGATTTCATCTCATTTTGTAAGTATGTTTTCATCTCGTTTACATTGAATATGCTTATATTTGATGCATGGTCTTTCCTTTATTATAAAAACAAAACAAAAACTACTACTAGTATATTTTGTCCCAAACTTTGCACAAACCCATATTCATAGCCCATTGCAAGTGGCTATGCAATGGGATATGAGGCCACCCGACCTGTGTTCCTGCATTTCAATCAAGGAACACAGGTCAGCTTGCGGCTCATGTTTAAACACAAAAGTAATGTAAATACTTGGCAATAAATTACATTGTAACCAATTTATTTTAATTGTAAACTAATGTAATATTATATGGTTCAAATAAGTTCCCCAACACTGCCAGGTATTATCAAGACCGCAAGGCCTATTTTCGGAAAGCACTTTACAATGGTTCATTCATTCATACATTGGGAGTACCAAGTGTTCATACTAAGTGTTTGACTGTACACTGTGTACACTGTACTGTAACTGTTTACATTTCTGCCCAGTGCCTAATAAAGTATTCAATCAATCAAACCTCTAGACACAAAGTGAGTGTAATCCACACATTGTGATAAGTATAAATTGAGACACTTTATTGAAGTATAAGGGTGTACACTACAGTGACAAGCCTGTTTACTGTACTGGGAGAAAGGGAAAATCAACAATTTCATCAGATGCCAAGATAATTCTCTCTAGACATTTATATATTGCTGGCTACCGTTTTGGATATAGGCTACTACGGTGTGATAAGGTTAAGATAAAGTGGTTTAAAAAAAAATCTGGCTTTGGAGATGTGTGGTAATTTGTGGCAAGAAACTCCCATGTTTCAATTGTGTAGCTACAGTAGGTTAATACACAAAAAGCACAATACAAACACAAGCCTTTTTGACTGACATTTCAGACCAGTATCAATGTGGAAATCCGGTACACAATGTTTAATAATACCAACAGTGGACTTAAAGGGAATACAGGCCAGACTTAATTTAGAATACAGCTACTGTAGATTAATTAGGATTTTATATTTTTATTGACAGATAAAAATTGACAGAACAGGGGGAACAATGGAGCAATACATTGATTAATAACTCTGTTAACAATGTGTTAACATTCAACCATAGATTACAATGTAAATATTGGAAACACCATTAGAGTGAGTATTTTGGACCAGGTTGTTTGATTTTGCCCATGCGAGTGTCCATCTAGCCTGTATGACTGCATCAGAATGACAAGGGGATGAAATTGTTAATAGTGCATTATTGCGTGTAGAATGTTTCCCATTCACAACTGGTACAATTACTGTATACTGCAAAATGAAAACAAGTAAGGATATATGGAGGTAGAATCAGGAAGAATAGGATGACAATTATAGCTACGTACTGTGCTGTACTGTACACCTAGCTGCACCTGTTGCTGCAGTAGACTGGGCAATTGTAAAAACAAGGATGAGACATGAAATTATCAGCAGCAAAAAAAAAACATACTGCCACTGATTTGCAAACAATAACATAAGAAAAAAAAGAGGAATGGCACTGGTGTACAAAGGATGTCAAAGAAATGCAAGAAAAGGAATGGCACTGATGTTACAACAATAACAAAGAAATGCAAAAAAACAACAACACAAAGGAATGGCACTCATGTGCAAACGGTGACAAAGAAATGCAAAAAGGGAATGGCACTGACGTGCAAACAGTAACAGCGTGCCTTAATTAGTGGTTTGCAGAGTATGTGGTTCCAAAAACAAATGAGGGCCATCACTCCACCATAGGCATAGGTTATTATTGGCTCATGTAGTATTCGCTGCATTTCACGTTGAAACTCGTTCAGTTAGCAAAGTGTTCAATAAAACATAGCAGATAGTCACTCATGGAATATTTATAGAATGGATGGTGTGATCAGTCTAAAGTACTATTAAAACCAGAATAAGTATAAAAAAATAATCCAAGAGGAAATAGGAGCATCTCACAGTAATAAAACAAGACAATGGCTTCGTAGGTGATCTTTTTTTCACTTGACTGGAGTTTTACCATCAATCACGTCTTACAACATTAAGACATCTAAGTTAAGGATGGAATGGGGGGATATAACTCGTTTCACATTGGTAAATATTGGAGTGGGGTGCTGAACAAGTGCACAGAATAATACAGGCAAGTACCAAAATAAAGGAAACGCCAACATCAATTGTGTAAAACTCTCGTGGGACATTACCAAAAGTTTGGGGGTATTTGGTATGCGGTACACTGACTGTACATGTAGAATACAATGCTAACAGCCTCATTTATACTTAAGGTGGCCTTACACTAGCCGATGCTCGGGGCCGCTCAAAGCGCGATCGGGATCGGCCCGATCAACATCAAGAATGTTTGATATTTGCTCTGCCCCGCTCCGATTATCCTGTAGTGTGTGGTGCTATCAGATTACATATTGAAAAAAATTGGCTAGTGTAAGGCCACCTTAAGTTGCGTGCTGGTGTTGTGCAGATCTACAAGCTCACCACGCGTCACATAACGTGTGGTGAGCTTGTAGATCTGCTATTTAATGGATGCAACACCAGGATGCAACCAAGCATAAATGCGGCTTTCAACCATGGAGTTTAATTTGTTTTGGTAATCGCCTGTAATATCAAAGAAAGCTCAACTCTGCTATGTTCGTTCTTTTCTTACGGAGATATATAGGATACAATGTGGCATTAGGAGTTAGGACGAGGAAGGGGCTCAGGCCTTCAGGACTGAGTCGTACACCTGGTAGACATACTGGGACACCTCAGGGGCCCGGCACTTCAATGACAACTACAGAGAGAGAGAGAGAGAGAGAGACCGAGACAGAGAAAGAGCGAGAGAGAGTGAGACAGAGCGAGAGATCGGATGGTGTAAGAATCCCAAAACGTCCTTTTACATCCACGGTATTTCTATTTTTATTCACCAAATATCATGTTAGAGGAGCCCAACTGTGTGCAATCAAATTTAAACCATTACGAACTGAGGCTGACTCTACAAATGCCTTCTAATCAATAGTTCTCACACATATTGTTTTAGCACTGCATGCACTGTGCGCTTGTAGATCTAATTTAATGATTTAATGGGTTAATTATAATTAATCTAACATGCAAAAGCATCAAGTAATTGAAAGTAATTGATTTTGTGAAGTGAGCAACTTTGATGATGGAAAGTGGACACAAAGTGATAAACTAGCATTACCTAGTGTCCCATGCTAATGTATGTTACTGTATATGCCGTCTGTCCCCTTCCCAGACATGACAGCTGTGAGAAGATGTCAGCACCCCAAAGGTGGACCCTTACCGTGTAGTTGGGATTGCCCGGCTGAATTCGGAGCTCAGCCAAGATCCAGATACCATTGGTGAGTTTGAGGGACTGGTAGAGCATGTCTTGTCCCTCCACGTTCCTCTTGGCAATAGTGTAGATATTGTTGCTCTGCAGCTTCCCCGACACAGTATCTATAAGACCAGAGTCAACCATTCAATACTAGCACTCAGTAACTCACCCACCGCATTTTCACGCCTTTTTTAATATCAATTGATTACGGTTCACAACTGTGTCCTGTACGTGCTCATAACATTCCGGTTCGGGTGCGATGCCAAACAAATACAAAAAAATAAAATAAATGAAAATTCCACTGGCTTCTGCTGTCTATGGGGATGCAGTTTTTAGAATGGTAATATCCCGGATTCTTCTTTTTGGCTCAAAACAAGCTTGATTTGCGGCTCATTTCTCTAAACGATATGATCCTTGGTTACAAAATGTATGTTTTGGGTGAATTAAATAACAATCGCGGGACCTGTTACATTAAAACATTAATTTACAATAATTCACCTCCTGGGTCTCGGTTTCCCAGTGAAGCGGCTTTCAAACTAAGAGTCTCCCTGTATTAAAAGACTGGGCGGCGGTCCTGGAGTACTCTTTTTCTGACACCAGATGGCAATATCGGCAGTAAATTAGTTAAGAAACCTTCTGCTCCTGGTAATGCTTAGGTGTTCATTGTTTATCCCAGTACAAGCCTACTGGAGCAGTTGGGGTTTAAGTGCCTTGCTTCAATGGTAGTTTGCTTCAAACGTGGGTACTGATGAAGGCTTGAGTTTTACTCATTCACTCGTGTGAATGTATGGAGATCATAGTTATTACTGTGTGTGTATATAGAGAATATATATATATATATATCTGATGTCGGGAAGAAACCACCTAACTCCAAAATGTTCATTTTTCAGAAAAAAACTTAAATATGTATTTTTTTCAGAAAATGAAAAATTATATTTTTCAGAAAATGAAAACCATATATTTTGAAAACAAAGCAACACTGCCTCATCAAAGTTGGTGTTGTGACTTTATATATTGTTTATATAAGTGATTTTTACTACTTTTCATTGGTTCAATATGTTTTTAACCAACACACAGACGTAGTGTGTTCAATAGCACTGATTTATGAAGAAAAATAAATGTAAAAAATGGAGTTAGGTGGTTTCCTCCTGACAGCAACGTAAAATGTACTAAGTTGATTTAAATCGGTTGAACAAAGTTGAACATTCTCTGGGTTAATATTCCGGATTTGCCAGGGTATCGACTGACACTATTCGGGGACTAGTCTGACTCAACTGACTGGTCTAGTGGGATTTGGGACACACCACTGGTCTATACTAATGGGATTTCAACCACACATGCTACAACTACCAGAAAACCTGAGTGTGGAGCCATCTGTGGCTGTGTGCTATTTAGCAAGACTTCTAAGAACTGCAGCCATTGCGTTGCCGTCCACTGACACTAGCAGGATTATGAGAGGCTTCTGAAAGGAAGGAGGGGGTTTGAGCCGGCTCCTTCAGGCATAGGAGAAGTGAAAGGTCACCAAGAAGACATGCATGCGGATGGAGAGAGAACAGAAGAAAAACTAAATCAAGATGGTGTCTGACTACAGGGATCCCTGTTTGTCCATCATTGTTAAGTACTTTATCAACAACTGGTAACACTATAATAACTATTGTTTATTCAAACAATTGTTACCGTAATTAAAATGCTAATGAAACGTATGTACTAAAAGTAATTAGGACAGCAAGTAGACATTCTAGACAAAGTTATTGCTTATGCACCCGCACCGATATTTCCAATACAGACCAAATACCAGTGTTAATTTCTTCGAATAAAACTATGACTTTGTCATGTTCGTCGACTGCCTTTTTTCTAAATAAAAACTAAGCTATGATGACTAAAACTGAGACTAAATATAATGACAATTTCATCAACAATAAAAACTAGATGAAAATATTAGGGAGGGACTAGTGGAGAAGAGATCCAGTAAAACTAAAATACAAATCATTATGCTTGGTTGCATGCTGAAAATAGATCTGCAAGCTCACAACTCATCGCGCTGCGACACGCTGTGAGGTTGTATCGGCTATTTTACAACTATTTTACGGCATTACGATGCCAAAATATTTTAAAACTAGACAGACTAGACAGATTTCAGATGAATAAAATATGACTAAAACTAAATCAAATGTTATTCAAAATACTACGAATCAAAATTTGCTGTCAAAATCAACACTGCCACACTCATAAGATATTTCCTATATAGACTATCTGTATACAGAAAGACATACCTGCATTTAGGTGACACTCCTTAATCTGGTACTGCAGCTCATTTTCGTTGGGGATGTCCTTCCAGGTGGCTAGGAACACCTGGCGCTCTGGAGAGGAAAGAGACAACATGAGAGAAAAAACAAAAACACAAACGGCGAATTAAACAATGAAAACATAACTTGTGTAACTCGTGAATGGGAGGGAAAGTGTTAAAGGAGAATTCCGCAGGAGCCGTTTTGTACTGAATTATGTTGATAATGTGTATGTGAACCACTGTTAGTAGCGAAAAAACTAAAAACAATATAGGCTCTAAGAAGGTAGGCGGGGTCAAACGCCGTTCTGGCCGAGGCGGAAGCCACAGAGCGACAACATTCTATGGACTTGTTTTCCACGTCATCTACAACAGATGTAAACAAAAAATAATAATTATCGCGCGATCGAAGAAGAGATTTACCGTTCGACCCGCACAACGGGTAAATCCGCTAAATTGGTATGGAACGCTCGCCATGGAGTTGTTTTCCCTGCGACTTCCAGTGATCAATGGATACAGTGTCATCATCTTAAAACAGTTTGACGGCCGCTATTGTTTACTCCAGTGTTCCGCCGCTGCATAATACGACATTCCCGCTATTTGTTTAATGCGTTTAATTCGCTGTATTTTAATAATTAAAAAGAAACTCCGGCTTTGCGCGGACCTGGAGATGAGACCTTCATGTTATGATGTCGAAACCGGAAATCGGGCCATGCGCTGGGCTGCTGGGAAATTGAGTCCAATGCAAGTGAACAGAAGACACGGCCTCATGGAATGCAGTCTTATGCACCCGTCTTGTGGCGTACCAAGATGGCAGGTGGTGCGATCGAAAATAACACACGGAGGAACCTATTTTCGGCGGATTTTCGCCGATCAAAAGCCCAGATACTTCAGCGTATGATCTAAAGGTAATAAAAAAATCTCGGCAGCGTAGAATATTTGATTAAAATGTGGGTAACGCGTAGTATGCCCTTAAAGTGTTAAGGTAAAAAAAAAAAAAAAACGGCTGGTCCGGAATTCGCCTTTGAACACATGATGATCAACATAAAGATGTGACACTGAAAACTGAAAACATACCCATTTTTCCATCTTCTACAAAGAATATATTGAGAGGAATAAGCCCACTGAAGTAGAAGACATCTATGTTGTTCTTCACTGCCACCTGCAGATGTGGTAAACAAAACCATTATATGAAATTGACATTCTTCTCAGACTTAATGTTGCTCACATTCATAATGCACATACAGTACACAAACTGCATAATAGTGACAGCTTTTGTTCAATATGACACATTGCATTGAATTGTTCTAAGGCGAGTGCATGTTACTTTGTTAGTTTGTTTAACAGTGTGTGTGTTGATATTCATTTAAACATTTCAGTTTAATAATATGTCCTGTTAGCTGCTACACTTGTTTGATTGGGGTTATGGATGCACCGAATATTCGGCCACCGAAACTTCGGTGCGATTCGGTTGATTTTAGAGCCGAAACCGAATAGCCAAAGAACAACTTTCGTAATTTAGTTTTGTTGTGATGACGTGATCAAAATGTATTTTGCCATTATCAAACAACAAAGGTACGGCCATGACAGCAAAAACTGGTAAAAAAAAATATATATATATATATATATATATATATATATATATATATATATATATATATATAGAATTTCCCATTCGGTGCATCCCTAATTGGGGTGTCATATACTCATTGGAAATTGTATCTTTTGCCCATAATACGAAATAACATAAAATATACACAAACAACCTGAGCCTATTGATGTTCTGTGTGTGAATTGATAAAGTAAGTGCATGTAGCAGCAGGCCAGTGCTGCGGTCATACCTGCAGATTATTGAGAGGGTCCATCTTCATGACAGGACCGATGGTGTTGAGAGGAAGGGAGAGCTCAATGCTCTGACTGGGCATCAGTGGAGTGTGGACGGGCAGAGGGCTGGTGGGTATCATCCCAAAACTAGACACACAAAGCAACCACAAAATCAGTCAGACTGCATTCAATCTGCAACTATTGTCAGAGATAGAGAGCAGAAGTCCTGACGTCACTCGCTCGGTTCGCATAACGTTTTTCATTATGGAGAATAACATGGGGTCATCTTAAAATCGTCTCATATAAGAATTGTGGTCCAAAAATAAACAAACTGTCTCTGCGATATTGTCGGGGAGGTGTCTCTGTATCGTTTATGACAGTCAGTTACTCATATTTGATACAGTGTGTTTCTAGCAAGAATGTAACTAATTTGGCAGCAGTACACAAACCCGTGGACTTATAGCCCACTATCGATATTGACATCAGCCTTCATATCAGTGCTCTATTGGAGAAGTCAAATTATATTCATGCTTATGTGTGTTGCTTTTGTGATATATTCCCGTGTGTTAGTAGTAGTGTCACACACCGAAAATAGTTGATCTACAAGCTCATCAACCTTTGCGATGGGTTTGAGCTTGTAGATCAGCTATTTTTGACAACATATATGTGACTGAAGAGGTTAACTACACTATTATGATGATGCAGTTTCAGTTTGTTCCCCAACATTGTTCGATACTTGATGCACACAAACCTATTCTTGTTGAACTGGACAGCGAAGTCGGTCATATGTTGCAGTGCCTTATTGGTAAATGTCATGTCCATATACATGTGGCCTTGGCGGCGAGAGAAGGTCCCAGAGATTTCTAGCCCCTTGGCTTTGACTGCTGGCAGCCACACCTAGTGAAACGGACCAAAGAAACTCATAAAAATCTATCTAGTGCCATATGACAACAGCGATTCTGATTGGATCGTGAATTTGCAAATGTACAACCACACTTTGCTTGCTTAACCACATGAACCCAAGTGTCCCCATACTACTACAACATGCATGTCATAACAAAATAGAATAGACATTCGGCAGTCACAAATGGCAGATCTGCAGGGATCCGTACGCTTTTCCGACCCGCCAAAAATCCGACGGGCAATGGTCGGACTATCGCCCGAAATATGGGCTTTTACCGCCAACGGTCCGACATGGCATTATACAGACAATAGTTCCGGCAATTGTCCGAAAACCGTTGTTTAGACCAGGCAATGGTCCGACACTAGAGACTTTGGCTTGGGGAGAGAGAGGGGGGTGTGTGGAGGAGGGGGAGGGCGGGGCCCAGCCTACTTTGGCAGCCCTTGGGCATGCAAATTGATTCAGTTTGTTAATTGTCCCCCGCCCCCCCCCCCCCTACCTATCGGCCGCACGCAACCCCCCCCACCCCCACCTATCGGCCGCACGCCCCACCGTGTGTGTGTGCGTGGGGGGGGGGGGGGGTGTGTGGGGGGGTGTCGCGTGCGAGGGAGGGAGAGAGAGAGAGAGAGAGTATATAATCGCTACACGCCTTAGACTCTAAGGCGTGTAGCGCCTCTAAGGCTTAGAGAGTGTGTGTGTGTGTGCGTGGGGGGGTGTGGGTGGGGTGTGTTTGCGTGGGGGGGGGGGGGGGGGGGGAATCAATTTGCATGCCCAAGGGCTGTCAAAGTAGGCACACCCCCCTCTCTCTCCCCAGACTGTTGCCCGTCGGAATTTTGGCGGTCGGAAAAAAGACCTGCACCCCCATCTACAAGCTCACAACATGTATTGCAGAATCAGAATATCTTTATTATCATTGTACGAAACAAAATTGAGTAGCAATCCAGCTCAGTGCATTTAAAAAAAGACATAAAATACTAAGAATATAAGAACACATACATTAAAACATATTGCACAATGTATGTTTTCTTCATTGTGAGCTTGCAGATCTGGGTGCAGGTCTTTAAATGCACTGAGCTGGATTGCTACTCAATTTTGTTGTTTCGTACAATGATAATAAAGATATTCTGATTCTGCAATACATGTTGTGAGCTTGTAGATGGGCTATTTTTGGTGAAGATATTTGATGTAGAGGGGGAAAAGAAGGAGGCCGAATAGACCACAGGGGCACCTCGGTCAAGGAACTATTAGTGTTCAGTGGTTAAAACACTTTTACAATTCCACAATCTCTGAATGCTAGTCTGGAACTACACCTCACAAAATCTGAGTAATCTGTTTGTCATTTCCGTTCAAAATATATTTGAAAATATCTTTAGAGCTTATTTTTTGACTGTATCATAGCTGTGTGAACTCACAGATTTAGGTGCCGCATAGCCTCCTGTGGTGATGGCCATGCCTGTGGAAAGCTCAAACAGATCGTTGAGACCGCTGCTGCTGGCTGCCGCTGCAGGTGCTGGCGTGGGAGAGGGTGCAAATGTGTTGGGGACAGACGAGGGGATAAAGTTCTGTCCCACCTGAATCAACAGACAACACACACTAAATGTCAGCATTAAAAAGTTACCTTCAATGTGCTTGACTGGCACACCGGAGATGTCAACTAGCTACTCAAGACGATCTGAAAGAAATTGGATCATTCAAGTAAAATAAAATAAAAAACATTATTAATTAACAAGAGTCTAACAGCATTATTGACCACAGTCTGGTGAGCTACTGTACATTTCAAAATGTGACTACTTTCACTTATCAGGCCAAGCTCCAATCCCATACTGACATGATGTCAGTATGGGATTGCCTAATAATGACTTGCCTGCCAGGTGCCCACACCCCAATCAAAAGCCATGGAAGGCCAGAAGGTGAGGCATGTGTGACTGGAATTACACTACGTGTAATTCCACAGACAGCCACCTAGGGTGGCTGTCTGTGGTGGGTTAAGTTCAAGGGTAGCGACTAAACAGCATGCAGCATGCAGATAGGCGAGCAGGCGGCTAAACGAAAGGACTCAACTTACTGCTGGACTTCCCCCAACACCTCCGCCCAGGTCTCCCCCGAGCTACAGGAGAGAGGGAGAAGAGAGAGGCGCCCATAGCCAGCGTCCACAACAAAAAGACAGGACAGATGGAGAACAGAGACAAAAGACAGACCACAAAACCACCATTAGGAGTGACCCTCAACTCGACATGGGAAAACATCACCTCCACATATTGTTAAGACACAAGGATAAGAGTACAGATCTGTCCAAGCTGCTCCATCAGTTTGGAGAAAACAAAAGCTGAATGTTAAAGTGGAAGACAATTAAAAATATTATTAGTACTGTGAGTGAGCCAGATGTCAAAGGATAGAAGTTTGTGAACGGTCAAAGGTCTGGAAAATGGCCAGAAAAATACTATCTGTTGTTATTTATTAGAAGTAATCCTAATAGAAACCAGATTTAACATTCTGCACCGATATATCTACTGAATGTAGTCAATATACTGTAGCCCAGGATCGCCCTAATCCTCCCGTAGAGAACCTCCATGTCCCCTTATCCCCTGACGCACAATATACTGTACATGTGGAAAGTAAAGAAACACAAGTTAATGCAGTCAAACAGCTGATAAAATAAAATGAATTGTGTTTGTATTAAAATGTACTTAGTAATGTGTTGTTCATGCATGGGAGCAGTAGGTTTTTTCCCTTTTGCGCCTTCCTTGTTGTGGTGTGCAAGCCAGAGGAAACCATGGATTTTAAGAGAAGAGGTGGACTCATGAAGCTGAGCACAAAAACACCCTATCCGGCCAGTGCAGAGCACAGCTTTAAAGCTGCAGGCAGGTATCAATCAGGTCTGCACGCAGTCACAAACTACCACCATTTATTTTTGAGAAGCAACTCTTAGATCAGATGATGTAGATCACAGTTTCCCAAACAGTGGGTCGGGACCCATTTGTGGGCTGTGGACACATTGTTATGGGTCCCCTTAGTTTTGGTTTCCTACATTTGGTTTTAAATTATTATTACTTCAAAACATTTTCAAAAAACATTCCCAAGAAAGCAAAACTTTTCATGAATGAATAACAAAATCCAATGATCATTTCAGTAATATCATGAAGAAATGAAAGAAAAATCGAAGAAATTCCATAAATTAGAACAAATATTTAAGAAGAAGTAGTGAAAATAGCTGATCTACAAGCTCACAACTTGGCACAAAGCGACATGTTGTGAGCTTGTAGATCTGCTGTTTTCACTAGTTTGGTTAGATATTGGCGAATATCACATTTCTGCTTTGGGTCACGGGCTGAAAAGTTTGGGAACCACTGATGTAGATCCCATGGCAAGTAGTTTCACAACTGACATTTGGAGTTGATACTGAACATTTATGATACTTTATGATACTGTACATTTGCACTGTGTCACAGCGCAGTGCGCACACCAGAATCTACTTGAGTTTTTTACAGGGGCGTCGCGCCAGGCTTGCTCACAGCCATGATCTGCCACTCGAACTGTTATTATGCATAGCGTGAGCTCGAATTAATGTTTTATTAAGCTCTAAACATGCTCCTTTATCTCAATCTGAGCCCAAAAATGCTTTAGATCGCGAGCGTGCGCATGCACGAGGAGTTTTTGGATATTCGATGACTACACACCATGGGAGCCACCGGAGGCTAACGATGGATGCTAAAAACGTTAAATAAAATACCGTATTGGGCCGAATATAAGACGACTCTGATTATAAGACGATACACCTTTGGTGTGTTTATGGCTTTATATTCAGACCAATAGGGTACTATTAATTCTGGATTAAATTACATTAAACAAACCTGAGATTTATCGTGTTGGCAAAGGAGGTTGCAAGCACGAATCCCGAGAAATCGCGGGTCTGGCATAGATTCTGTTAAACTAATGATATGCACTGACTTTTTTTTTATTTTAAACAAAAATATATACTCAATATTAAACTGTAATAATTACTCAAATCGCTATCGGACAAAGAAAGTTGATTGGGACATCCCTAGTGAACGTTAATATGATGGATTGGAACATGATTCATTGGAACTTACTTTATGGAAATCAAACTCAAGCATCTTGTCAAGGAATTTTGGGTTGAACCTTGTTGAACCTTTAAGAAGCCCCAGGGCAGCTGTGTTTCTTATCTCTACGGCAGCTGTGATGATAGTAAGCCAGCTAGCCTGGAGAGGTGTTTACAAGCCTGGGGAGGGTGATGCTATTTTGAGATAATTACCCCCTGTTGTAAATGCAGCGGACTGACCTCATGCTTCCTTCTGTGCATGAGGAGTCCAAGCTGCTTCTTTTCACCTGACAGGGGAGAGTTTCCCCGGCCGGACGTAGTGCGTGGAAGGAACACGTTATTCCGACCAGTTCCTTTCCCCTCCATCAGGCGCCCCGGCTGGCCAGGGGGAGGTAGTTTAGAGACCAGGATTGCGACTGAGAACTTGAATCCATGTGTTCCCTCCCCACTCACCAGACTGTCGAGGCCTCCTCCCAGCAGGTCGACGGCACCCATCTGCATGGAGGACTGCTGGGGCACGTTGACCGGGGGTCCCAGGTCCAGGTTGAGCAGGTCCCCCAGGAGGTCCCCCTGGCTGGGGATGACGCTGGGTTGCTCCATGGTGGGGACGGCCGGCCCTGTGCTCACGGGACTCTCACCTGTGTCTGCCATGCTGCCATGGGGGAGAGAGATCATTTTTAAAGAGCATCTCTAAGTAGTTTCATTTTTCACAGGTTTTCCAAAACAGCAAAGAATAGCCCACCTATAATCTCACAACATGTCACACTGCAATGCGTTGGGGGAGTGTAGATCTTCTAATTTCACCATCTAAAATCTTAGAAGATATCTAGTCTCATATAATGATATCAATATAATATCTACTGTATATTGCCCTGTCCCAGACCAGACAACAGGAACAGACACCCCAGGTGCGGGCTGTGCGCTGACACACATGCACACGTGCTGGTTAATTAAGAAATCCAAAATTAATTTCACTGTACAACCATGTCATCCTAACTACCGATACTGCCCATCGTCAGTTGGAACCAGTCAATTCAGTTGGAACCAGTTGAAACCTTGCCCAGCTATTCAGAGCTTCAGAGCCCTTTTCAAGGTAACACCGTGCCCGTGCGTATGACCGGGCATTAGCAAACGGCATGATGAAAACAAGCTTTTCAAAGCAGAATAATAGTGACCTGCTGTGCTGGATGGGGAGGTGCTTGCGGTGGATGCCGTGGCTGCCTTCCACGAAGGCGTTGGGGGGCTTGTGGTAGACGGAGGCCAGTGAGCCGATGTGGCAGATGAGCTCGTCCAGGAGCGTGGGCTCGATCAGGTCAGTCTCCTCTGAGATGAGCGGCTTCTCGGACAGCACCACCTCCTTGGCCGTCACCGGGTCGGTGGACAGCAGGCGCCAGTAGATGTAGCCCCTGTCGCGCAGGTCCGGGTTGTCGGAGTCCTGCGGAGGAGACGAAGAGAGCAGGCGCCAAAGGAGATGTTTATATTTTTATTATCATTCAGTTCATTTAGTTTATGACAGTGCACTCTATGAACATTGAATTGTGAAAAATATGTGCGGCGGCCATCGAATTTCAAAGCACTCATAGTGCCACGAATACAAACGTTAATTGAGAGCCCTCACAGGACTTCCTAGGAATGACAGATGTCAAAGTGGCTGGCGCAATAGTCAGCATTTCCCTACCCGTTTGTAGGTGCAGGTGTATATGAATTTGAGCGTGTGTGTGTGTGTGTGTGTGTGTGTCACCTGAGTGGCAAGGCTGAGGACCTGCTGCACCAGTTCCTGGGTTTCAGACGGCTTCTTGAGGAACAGTTTGACGATGGCAGTGAGAAGTGTGAGCTGGACCTGAAAGTCACAAAGACCGATTTGCAACATACTTTATTGTCATGTACACTACTTTATTGTCATGTACACTACAACAGTATAGACCACTGTTTCCCAAACAGTGGGTCGGAATCCATTTGTGGGTGGCGGGCGCATTTGTATGGGTCCCTTTGGTTTTTGTTTCCTACGTTCGTTTTTAATTAACATTATTTCAAAACATTAAAAAAGCTAAATTGTTCATGAATTGAAAACTTTTTTTTCAGTCATTTCAGGAAGAAATAAAAGAAAAGTCTAAGACATTTCATAAATTAGAAAACAAATGCTTAAGAAGTAGTGAAAATAGCCGATCTACAAGCTCATAACGCGGTGCGAAGCGGCGCCTTGTGAGCTTGTAGATCTGCTATTTTCACTAGTTTGGGTCACAGGCTAAAAAGTATAGACAGTAGTCAAATTGCCCATAGAGTATGATTCAACTGAACCAGGTTGACACGATGTGACTTGTTTGGTCATGTCCGTGGGTCTCACCTGGGTGCTCTCGTCATGGAAACCCTCCAGGAAGCTCTCCAGCAGCTCGTCTGCGTTGTCGATCCTCTCGGCGTACTCGCCCACGATCCATATCATGGCGGCGCGCGCGTCCGGCTCGTCCAGGGAGTCCAGGTTCTCGCAGAGCGTGGCGATGATGCTCTCGTATCTGAGGAAATGACAAGAGGCAGTCAGAGTCAGGCGGCCCCTGAAGCCCACTCAGTGGTAATGCATGGAATGAAGATGTGACTGAAAATGTAATGTTTTAGGTCGCGAATACAAGCGGCCGAAATGAGTTTTCTTCGACGGGTGGCTGGCATCTCCCTTAAGGTGTCCTTACACTAGCCGATAATCGGGCATTTTTGACGCTCAGGGGGTGCCAGAGTCTGGGTAGGATGCCTCTCCGACGTCTCCCTAGGGAGGTCCTCGAGGCACGTCCCACTGGGAGGAGACCCCAGGGAAGACCAAGGCACAGTTGGAGGAATCACATCGACTCACTGGCCTTGGAACGCCTCGGGATCCCCCAGGAGGAAGTTATAATGTTGCTCTGGAGAGGGAAGTCTGGAGCTAAATTTGAACTTTGTTTTTATATCAATTGTTTTTTCTCCACCAAAGAATTAATGAATGAACAGAAATCAAACATAAAGGTATAATCCTTCGAAACTAACAGCAGACCAGTTGTATTCTAGTGCTTGTTTGATCACTTAGTTCAAATACTCTTTCATCTTAAAATAACTAATGACTGAAAATAGCTCACTAATGACCGATAATAATGTAGATCTGCTATTTTCGGTGTGCAGCATGCTTTCACAGAAGAAGCTTCTATGGAATCCAACTGACTGAAATGAGTCGTGGCGTCTGAGAACTTTAATCCATGGGTAATGTGTTGCATTCTCGCACATTTACAAATTCCTAAGAACTTGTTCTGAGTCTATAATAACACTATCAAAAAGGATATCAAGGTGTGTCGGGCAGCTGTTCCACTTACTTGTTGGGGTACTTGCGGAAGATGTCCCTGATGACCACGATGGCCTCCTGGACCACATAGTTGACCTTGGTCTGAATCAGGTCCAGCAGCGTGCTCACACAGCGCTCGGCTGATTGCTGGGTTGGGTGGAAGACAAGTCAGAATGAAAATATCTATAACTATGGAATAGAGCAAAAATAAAATCTTGACTGAAAGTTTACTAATGATGTTTAGGTACTATGGTTCTTTGTCACTGCCGTTCCACATAACAGCCGACCAGTTGAAGAAATGTAGGCTTTAGTTTAAACCTTCGCTTTTATCACATTTCTGAGACATATCTATGGAAGATGCTTCTAAGATCAGTTCAAATACTCTAAATAATCCTAAAATAACTAAACCTAATCTTAAAATAACTAGAAATCGAAAATAGCAGATCTATAAACTCAAAACATGTTGCAGCGCGATGTGTTGTGAGCTTATAGATCTGCTATTTTCGGTGAACGATATGCTTCCATAGAAGACATGCTGGCTTCTATATGGAATCCAAATGACTGAAATCAGTCTTGGCGACTGAGAATTGTAATCCATGTGTGTGCGGTACATGTGTGCGGTACCTTAATTTTAAAGGTACACATTATTGATACACATTCCCAGCGGATCACAACTTTCCTGACTTAATTGATAAAGAGATCTTTCCCTGCGGATCACGACATTCCCGACTTTTGTTTTCATTGTTTAATTCACTGTTTCTGATCACTTTCAAGAGATACATGGTTTCCAGCAGACACAGTAGGAGATGTCACACGTTTGGATCACGTGACCGGGGTTCCCAGGGCTTCTGGGAAATTGAGGCGCAATGCAAAGTCTATGAGGGACAATGGCCGCGCCCGTGTGCCCCAATTCCCTCCTGTTGTTGTGGAATATTTTTGGACACTATTAAAAATGATTGGAATATATTCAGGCGGATTTTCGTGAAACGGACCTACATTAGCGCCCGGGTGATTCTTCAAAGGTTAGTGAAATAAATCTCCACAGTCAACGTGTTAATAATATACTATTCTGTAGGCTGTAGCCTGAATGTTGTGCTCTGTATATACTATATAATGATGTCCATTGTCCAGCTTCTCGTTGCATCCTACATTGTCAGACTGTACTACATGCAAGGCACTTCTCTTAGGTGATTTTTACTCTGTTAAGTCGTACAAGTACTAAGTATGACTGAGGCTTACCTCCACTTTGATGGCACAGCGCCCGATGGCTCTGACTGCCTTCCGCACAAAGTCCACATCCACTTCTGTGGCATACTCCTTCAGTTCAGCAAGCACCTGGAACATGGGGAGCACATAAAGCAATGCAGGTGGAGAGAAGTAATTTCAACGATGACCGAACTACACTGGGCAGAAACCTCCATCTCCATATTCCAATTACGGTATTTGAGGTTTTTTGTATATTAACGCACTACTTGATCATACTGCAAAACTGTAATACATTTGAATCCTAATAATTATTTGGGACATTAATGAATACCATATAGGCTTAAGTATAACAACATGAACATTGCACTGTTCTGTGACAAGGACATGTACACTCTGAGAGTGTACAAATTGACACAAAAAGACCATGTGGTTCCATATATGTACGCTCCGAGTTAAATAAGTACTATGGATTTGATTCATTGTGTACTTGCAAACGGTACCTGGGCTATGTTAGCCTGTGAGGCCAGGCGGATCATAATGTCCAGCTTCTCCAGTTTGACATAGATGGGATCGTTGTACTTGACAAAGAACACCTTGATCTCCTGCTTCAGGATCTCAGGCCTACACAAGAGAGAAACAATATGACAATGATGTCATTTTACCCTCCAGTTATAGTAGTAGTTGATGGAAACTGCACAGCATCTTCAGGCTGTCTGAAGCCCTGTTTCACAAACAGTGGGTTGGGACCCATTTGTGGGTTGCGGACACATTGTTATGGGTCCCCATATTTTGTTTCCTACATTTAGTTTTGAATTATTATTATCTCAAAACATTCCCAAAAAAGCTAAACAAAAAGAAAAACAAAATCCAATGATTGCTTTCCAGTAATGTCAAGAAGACATGAAAGAAAAATCAAAGAAATTCCCTAAATTAGAACAAATATTTTAGCAGTAGTGAAAATAGAAGCGACAGGGGGAGGCAGTGTAGAGACCAGGATTACTGCATGTTTTTTGTGAGGGTACCTACCCTAGGGGACACAGGGAGAACATGCAAACCCTTTTGACAACCCCACCTAGGGTACGGGCGCTGATGATGCAGAGGAGAGAACACGCCCCCAGCGGGAATCGAACCCAGGACGTTCTAGCTGTCAGGCGACAGCGCTACCGACTGTGTAACTGTACTCCCCAGATCGGCTATTTTGGCTATATATTTGTACACCGCGTTGTGAGCTTGTAGATCGACTATCTTCTTAAACATTTGTTTTCTAATTTATGGATTTTTTTCCCCCATTTTTTGTCATTGATTTCTTCAGGAAAGTACTGAAAAGGCTTAATTGCCGTATGTGTTGTTGTAATGGTGTTCTGACCTCTTCTGGACGATGAGGTTGATGTTCCTCAGGGCCACGTACTGGACCTCTGGCTCTCCAGACAGCAGGGTGACCAGTGGCGGGGACAGCTTCTTCAGCAGGGTGTTGTAGTAGTCCGAGTCCTTGGGCAGCAGCTCCAGGAACTTCATCAGCACCTTGACCGCAGACAGCACCACCGCAGAGTTGGCGTGAGACAGCCGAGGGGTCACGCGCTCACAGATGCTTTTTGAGGAACGAGGAGGAGGAACAACGGAAATCATTAACGATACATTTTCAAGCATCCCGTCTCCATGAAGGCGTTCTCTGTTCTTAACTTAAATGAGAAAAATAAATGATTCATGTTCAGACATGAAGTGATATTGGTGCACCCTAAAATGGTAGTTACAGATCCTCATCGATTGCTATGAGGGGATAACAGTGGATGGTTTGGTACGATTGTTAGAGTTACTCCAGTGGTCTTAAACTAATGGTGCTGGTCAAGTTCAAAGTCAACCACAATAAATAAAATACTTTATAGAGGACATCAGTCCCCGTCTTTGTCTTGTAGTGTGATGTAGTGGCAGATATCTACTGTGCGCTCTCTCTCCTGAGAATGTCCGAGCCACCACATTCTCAGAAGTACAATCATTGATTTATTGCCTTGCATTTTATGAAATAACACTGTTCCCAAGGTTTCTTAAGGAGAAGCAAAAAAAACAACTGATGTTTTGGCAAGGATAATAGTCTCACAGGACAAGACAACCAGGAGTCACAGAACGTCAGTGTGGCAAAGGTAGCAGTCCCACAGGACCATATTATGTTCAGAACAAACAGCAGTAAGAGCACCATAGCATAGGGATTAGTTATAACTAAACAGCTAGCCAACAGCCAGGCAAGCCAACACAAATGGTTCTGAGAAACATAAGGAATCCAGTTATATGTAAAACATTTATGTCATCAGATTAAGGGGACCCATGGGACACACTGGGTACAGATGGCGTGACAAAGGAATATAAAAGCCATGGTGAAACTGAGAAGGAAGCACTATCCTGAAATCCGCCGAAAGCTGTGTCTGTCTGCTTAAACCTGCTTTGCTATGATGTCTTATATGAATGTTAAATAAATACTATACTAAGCTTCCTCGACGGGACTGGTCATTCTGCACCTGGCGAAGATAATCCTTGAGTCATCGGATTTCTAACCACTACAGTGGCTTCTATATACCTGGTCGAATACCAACAAAGTCACCCTTTTACCAACTCGGGCCGGGCGTACAATCCGGCGAAACTGCTCAGCCTGGCATTCCTAAAGTAACCTAAGTAATGTATGCTTAAACGGTTAAACCTAACCTTATTCCCAACCCTAAACACTAAACTTATTTCTATTCTCAGTAAAACTAAATAAAGAATACAAGAACCGCCGCACCGAGCAGTCGGCGGAAAGAAATGAGGGCGAGATGAATTATGGGCGACTGTACCCGTTACCACCTGGTCATAGTATTAGTAAAGCTGACCTTCGATCACGTTTTTGGAGATCGACGCTTGGACAAGGGGGGTAGCAGCCGGCTTTATGCAGTGACGCTTAATGAATTAAGCAGCCTATTATAAAAAAGTGAAACATCCGACACTAACAAATCAGCAATTCTTAAACAGTGCCTGACACAGGCACTGTTTAGCGAGGCAAGACGAGACGAGCGCTTGCTGCAAGACGTAAAGCCGTTCCAAATGGGCCGGCTTTTTAAATGACTGCTCGATTTTTTATTTCAAGATCGACTCCCGTGCTTATCGAAAGAACGTTGATTAATCGATTTTTTTGGGTCAGCCCTAATTATAAGGGGAAACTATCATTTGCATGGCCAATTTAACCTAAAGTTTTTAAACATTATACCTTTGAGCCTCTCTTTCATCTTTAGGGTTGTAGTTGGACAGGCAGTCCAGGATGAAGATCTGGCCCCACTCCGTGCACTCGTTGAGGGCTGTCAACAACTTGTTGATATTCTGGGGGTTCAGGTCCAGGAGGTTGCTGTTAGGGTGGGATTCGCTGATCTCCGACAGGGCTGCCACAGCGTTGGCTACAACCTAGAGAGGATGGAAGCATGCACCAAGCGAAGTCAGTTAGATCCCATAATTGTTTGGGGGATAAATAAGCAAATACAGTCAAATACAGTCAGTGCCCTCCATTCTAAGTGTGTTCAGTTGGCATACAGCTGGCAGACAGCTAGCCTCCAACAGAGGCACACATACTGTATACGGCTAAAAACTATCTATTGCCAAGATGCATTCAATAAAAAACAGATTTTAATCACATGAATCATGATAAATCTAATGATATTTAGCTTGCACGATGCATAATAGGCAGCAATAATGTCAACATTGGCCCACCACTCACTATTCTTCACAAGTACTTGAATTATAACAGTGAGACGCCCGATAAATACTGAATCATTCCTTTTAATGTACTCGGAAGTCAGAAGTGTCCATCGTACTGCTTTATTATCTGAATAGGACAATCGGATCAGGATGTGGTATCAGCAAATAGTATAAGTAAGCCTTGCCGAGCCATGAGGCCCATAGGGCAGTAGCCTATCTCCTGATTCTGTAGCGTGAGGCAGCTTGATGTACAAGTACACCCCCTGGACATGACGCTAGTAAATCGCAGGGACTTACCCCCAATCCAACCCTTGATGCCGAGTGCCAAGCAGGGAGGCATTGGGTCCCATTTTTCAGAGTCTTTGGTATGACCCGGCCGGGGATCGAACCCCGACCTCCCAGTCTCAGGGCGGACAAAGGCCACTGAGCTGGCAGATAGTATACTCCATATTAAAATTACTCGGATCGGGGAAACTGTTAAATACATAGCATCATCCATTCCTAGTACATACCATGGGGTTGGAGTCAGCAATGAGGTCTCTCAAAGAGTCCAGGAAGCCCTGGTCTTCCACCATCTGGGCATTGATGTCATGGAGTTTGGCCACGCACACAGCTGCTGTCTTCCTCACATACGGGTCCTCGTCCTTCAGACATTTCCTCAGAGGTTCACAGAGGTACTCTGTGATCTTATCCACTCGGATGCAACCCATGGTGCGCACGGCCAGAGCACGGATCAGGGGGTTGGGGTCCTCGCAGTCCTGCATATTGGCAGAGAGAGTTAGTGGAATAAAGCAAAATAAAATCTCATGACTGAAAGTTTATTAATGTTTAGGTATTATCGTTCTTTGTCGCTGCCGTTCCACATAACAGCCGACCAGTTGAAGAAATAACAGATTTGAGGCTTTAAACCTTCGCTTTTATCACATTTCTGAGACCATTCATGTCTATGGGAGATGCTTCGAAGATCAGTTCAAATACTCTTAAAATAACTAAACCTAATCATAAAATAACTATTAAACTAACAATGAAAAATAGCCAATCTACATGCTTCCATAGAAGACATGCTGGCTTCAATGGAATCCAAATGACTGAAATCAGTATTGGAGACTGAGAAATGTAATCCATGGAGTTGTCAGACAAATTAATTCACATTCTGGCTTGAAACGCAAACTATTTCAGAGCTCAACAAGCAGTCGGACACCAGTGCGGGGATCTTACCTTGACAAAGCTGTTGACTGCCATGATGGCCATATCAGGCTGGCTCTTGGCATAGTTCATTAAGTAAAGATAGACCAGCTTCTTCAACTCCAGGTTGTCTGTCTGCATGCAGTTCACCACATCCGGAAACAAGGAGCTGAGGGCAGAGGATGAGGTCTTAGTCAATGATCACCTTTAAGACATTTCATTTTAAAAATATGTTACACTAACATAAACTCACTAGTTAAGACACTGGGAAATTGAAATGTGTGAATGTGCGAGTCTGAAGTGTTTCTCCCTACAGTACCTGACGTCCTTGCCCACGGTCATGGCAGCGATGACCTTCTTCACCGCCTCCTTCCTTTTCTCCTTCTTCTCATTGTTCAGTTCTGCCTTCAGCTCAAAGATCTCCCCTGGAGGAGGAACCCCAATGTTAGTACAGCAGTAAGTAGTACCAGTAGAATATAGGCTACTAATATACCGTAAAGTATTGTTCATGTGAACCAATCAGGAAAGGGGCATGCATAAAAAATAATACAAAATCTTATGAAAATCAAGTAGGAGTGGAACAATTAATTATTACAATTATAATGTTTATAAAAAATACATTTTGGTGGAAACTGTTTACCACCCCCCAAAAGTTTATAAAATACTGAAAAGAGAAAATCTAGAAGCTCACACAATCGGCTAGTCGGAAGCTTGTAGATCAGCTATGTTTTCTATTTTTGCCTGACACCATTGTACAACGAAGTATAAAATAGGGCTTATGGTGTGATTTATAAAGAAAAGAATAACTTGAATGTATTCTGCGTCGATTCATTCATATATAAAAATAAAGAGGATTTGATTCATCAAAAAAATTTAATTGTCTATTTCTGCAAATTACAGGAATAAAACTGGATTATACATTTCATGGACAATAAGTCTTAAGTCCAAAGTTGTAGAGTAGCACAATCCTGAAAGAGCCATCTTAAAACCGATAACAATCTGATTAATGATCCAATACTGCACTGTATTGTGTCTATCCCTACAAATCTATACATTTTTTTTATTCACCATTTTCAGTGTGCATGTAAAACCAAAACACCAATGGCCATAAAGTGTATTTGCTTCACATTTGTCTAACTCTTTGGCTTGTGTAGGTGAAGATGTGATCAATCATTGACAATGTGTTGTACCACTGAGAATGTGACTTTTATACTTGTAATATCCTTCACCCTACCATCTAAGGAAAATGTGTAAAGTTTCATGCTCTGCATAGTCCAACACGATACTATAAATGCCCGGTGTGCACATGAGGTGCACACTCCGATTCACAGTCACAGTTGCAAATAGGTGAGAAATGATTATTGCCCCGTTTGTAAATACAAAATATGGTTGCTTAGGGTGGAAAACTTGCATGAAATGAAAACAAAAAATAAAATAAAAATCACACCCGTGTGAACTGAGTGGTGCAACGCAACTCCTCCCCCCCCCCCCCCCCCCCCCCAACAGCGCCACTTTTGGTAGTCATTGGTACTCGTGCTCATAGTGACATAGGTGAACACATAGGTGGGTGAACACGGACATTGCTGTTCGTTGGAGTGGTTGCACCACTCAAAAATAAACACTATTTTGTCACAAGCTCTAGTCTAATGCATTTAATTGGTTAACCACTTTCAACATCGCATCCCTTTTTTGGGCACGTCATCATCGGTTATTTTCCCTATTTAAACAAAACAAGTTTTCCACTTGGATGTTGGGTAAACAGTTCTATTGTACCTGCTTTTGGCTTTGGTGTGAAGTGGTTCTCTCATTATCACAGGTATGTTATAAATAGCCATGGCACTGACTAACAAGTTGCGTGCCAAAAATGGCCGATCTACAAGCTGTGACATGGTGTGAGACACTGGTGCGCAAAATTCAGCCCTAATATTTTACTGGGTTAGCAAGCATGGTACCATGCTGTCCTTCTGTCCTCAGCGCTCACCTTTTTTATTTGTCGTGAAGTATTTGGAGTCAGTCATGACTGTGGACCTTCAAATCTGTTAAATAGAAATGTACATAATTAATACAGTATGGAAGACAAACCCTGTGCATTTAATAGAAGAACTGAAATGATGTAGAGTATAGAAAACTTATGATCTTCAACAGACTGCAGAATAACATGCACAGCATCCAAAACAAAACAAATCTCAATATAGGGCATCCAGAAATCTAATATGGCATGAAACCTAGACAATTGGTCATTCAATATCATGCAGCAAATTTGGTGCATATTCAAATAGAAGCTGGAAGGCACCTTGTTGAGAATGAGATCACTGTGTTACAATACTAAAGGCCAGCACCACAACACCAATCACAATAGAGTCAAAAGAGTCTGGACCATTCACAAAAAATGCCATGGTGGAAAATTGACCAGATTAACGGTTACAAATATCTGCCAAGGGTGTTTATGTGGCGTTACTGGATTAATAATTTATAATGCTATAACTAAGCAATCATTATGACATTGTAATTGTTACAAAAGACAATATAGAACAGAGGTTTTTAAATTACAGGTACATCAAGGCACAAATGTTACAAAATCTAGACAAAGACATCCATTCATTTATTCTCAAATACTTTCTCTGCAGACTGCAGTCAGTCAGACTTTATCGTTAATATTTCATTGACTTATTCTATGTTCTATACTGTAATATTTTGAGTAGCAAGCAGCCTATACAAACTTAAAAGTGGAGGTTATATTTTCAGTCGACTTGCTAGTGAAGGTACAGTACACTACAGGAATCAAGGTGGGGATCAAGGTAGAAGCGTTCACGTCGCGATCCCTGTCAAGTAATACCTGTTAACACTTGCTATTACTTGCGAATTCTACCAAACACTTTGAAGCCGAGCCGAAAGACAAGCCTGTCCAAAAGCTCAATGAATGCCAGTAGCCCATCAGTCCGGAGCATGAAGAGAGGCCAACGCCCGCCTCCAAGGCCAGCATTGACCATCATATCTCTAAACATTGAAGGACTATCTGCAACTAAAGAAGAACTTGTTGCAAAACTCTGTAGAGAACATCATTGTGATATTCTCTGCCTACAAGAAACCCACCGTGGACCTAAACACCACCGACCTCGTGTGAAAGGAATGACCACCCTCATAGAAAGACCACATGAGAAACATGGAAGCATCATGCTAGCAAAAAATGGGACAATCATCGAATCAACATCTAAAAGCGATGAAAATAACATCGAAGTCCTAACTGCTGAGCTAAGAGGAATTACCATCACCTCAGTATACAAACCACCTCCCACACCTTTCGTGATGCCAGAAATACCAGCATCTGGAAAACCAAAGATCGTGATTGGAGACTTCAACAGCCACAGTACGCAATGGGGATACGCTAATAACAATGAAGATGGAGAGGCAGTGGAAACATGGGCCGAAAGCAACCAGCTTAATCTGATCCACGACGCCAAACAACCAAAGTCCTTCAACAGCGGGCGTTGGAAAGCAGGCTACAATCCTGATATTGTGTTTGTCAGTCATAACATCAGCGGACTAAGCAAAAAGCTGGTACTGGAGCCACTGCCAAAAACCCAACATCGCCCCATTGGCATCACAGTCAATGCTGCAATCACCCCAGCCACAGTTCCATTCCGAAGAAGATTCAACTTTGGGAAAGCGAACTGGCCAGGTTTCCAAGAAGATCTTGAAAGGAAGATTGCCCATCTCCCAGCGGACCCCAAGAACTATGACAACTTCACCAAGTTTGCGCACTCAATATATACCTGGACTCGATGCTCAAAGCAGCGAACTATATGAACAATACCAACAGCTCTATGAATCTGACCCCTTTGCAGAATGCACCATCGAAGTAGGTGAGAGCCTCATGACCTCCCTATCAGAATGTCGCCAACGGAAATGGCAAAATCTACTGGAGACAACTGATATGGCGAAAAACAGCAAAAAGGCATGGAGCCTAATCCGAAAAATCAGCAACGACCCGTCAACTCCAACACAGCAACAATACACCACCACCGCCAACCAAGTTGCATATCAGCTGCTGCTCAACGGGAAATCCACCACCAAACAGCCGAGACCAAAGGTAGACAGACTCCAGCACTCCCAAACCACCGGACTGACTGAACCGTTCTCCATTGAAGAGCTCAATATCAGCATCAATGCCCTTAAGACTGGTAAAGCCATTGGCCTGGATAACATCTTCACTGAAGAGATCAAACACTTTGGACCTCTGACACGAAAATGGATCCTCGAGCTGATGAACAACTGCATGCTGACAAGAAACATCCCAAAGATCTGGAGAAAAACCAGAATCATTGCTCTCCTCAAACCGGGTAAAGATCCAGCATATGCAAAGAGCTTCCGCCCGATCTCCCTGCTATGCCACCCGTATAAGCTGTTTGAGCGCCTGATCCTCAACAGGTTGGCCCCAATTGCTGAACCAGCCATCATCCCCCAACAAGCTGGATTCCGACCTGGCAAATCCACAACAAGCCAACTTCTGAACCTCACTCAGCACATTGAAGATGGGTTTCAGAAAGGACTGGTAACAGGTGCCGTCTTTGTTGATCTGTCTGCCGCGTACGACACTGTCAACCACCGCCTCCTCCTAAAGAAGATCTTGGAGCTGACAAAAGACCTGGCACTCTCAGACCTCATTGGAGCCCTCTTGAAAGATAGGCGCTTCTATGTTACCCTGAACAACAAGCAAAGTCGCTGGCGACGACAAAAGAACGGCCTACCGCAAGGTAGTGTGCTGGCCCCACTACTGTACAACATCTACACCAATGACAAACCAATGGACCAGAACACTGAGCGATTCATCTACGCTGACGACCTCTGTATAACATCTCAAGAGACTACGTTTGAAGCAGTAGAAGCAAACCTCACCTCAGCCCTAGATGAGCTACTCCTCTACTACGAGTGCAACCACCTACACGCAAACCCTGCGAAGACTCAAGTCTGCTCGTTCCATCTCAGGAACCGGGAAGCCAACCGACCTCTTAACATCGAATGGTCTGGAACACCACTTGAGAACTGCACCAACCCTGTCTACCTTGGTGTAACCCTGGACCGCACCCTCTCCTTCAAGGAACACATAAAGAACACCAAACTGAAAGTCAGCTCCCGAAACAACATCCTACGGAAACTGACCAATTCAAAATGGGGAGCCACAGCACACACGTTGAGATGTACTGCTCTGGCCCTGTGCTATTCCTCTGCGGAGTATGCGTGTCCTGTTTGGGAGAGATCAACCCATGTCAAAAAACTAGACTCAGCGTTGAACAACACCTGCCGCTTGATAACTGGTTGCTTGAAGCCTACCAATGTGAACAACCTACATCTCCTCGCTGGCATTGCCCCTGCAGATGTGAGACGGGAAGCCACCAGCCGAGTGGAGATGACAAAAGCTACCAGTGATGAACGCCACCTCCTTCATGGACACGAACCCCCGGCCCAACGACTGAAGTCAAGGAGAAGCTTCCTCAGCCATGTCCAGCCCCTAACAACATCTCGGGAAGAAACCAGACTCCAGCTATGGACAACAAAGCTTGAAAATGACCCCCCTCCTATTGACATGGGAATCCCCCCCTCTGAAGACCTCCCTTCTGGCTCAGAAGCACCATGGGTCCGGTGGAAGACTCTCAACCGCCTGAGAACAGGAACGGGGCGATCAAAAGCTGCTATGGCCAGATGGGGCTACAAAACCGGCCCAACCATCTGTGAATGTGGAGAAGAGGACCATACGATGCAGCACTGCCTTGTCTGCCCTCTACTACCCAAACCTTGCAGCTTAAAAGATCTCGCAGAGTTCAACAATAATGCAAAAGACTGTGTAAAGAAATGGGAAACTGTCATCTAACCACATGCTTCAAAGACACGAAAAGAAGAAGACTACAGGAAATACAAAGAAGAAGATAGATCACATTTTCATTTGACAGCCTGACCTATAATGGGTATGCAGTAGGGATGTCAATTATAGATTAATTCATTAATTGACAATTGATAACCTTATCGATCGATTAACCGGTTAGTTAATAAGCTGCGTTTTAAAGAGAATCTTAATTTCCCTCAATGTCTAACATAAACATCTACATTTTGCTGATATATAGAAAGAATACAAAAGGCATAATATATTCCCTAATCAAATGTTTATTTGACCATTTGAGATACAGGGCCAGGCAATGGCATCTTTGTATGAGGAATAAAATGAAATGAAAACTGCAGCGTATTTTCTGTCACATCACATGTTTCTGTGGCTACCAAGGTAGACAACACTACATTCCCAGAAAACTGTCCAATCATAGAACCGCAGACTTTTTGAATAATTGTTAACTGTTAAGTTTAATTGAAGAATTTCTTAACAGCGATTAACTATTAAATAATAACATCCCTAGTATGCAGCTAGGAGTACCAAGACCGTAGGAGGACCTAATGCCAACAAGCATGGGACCGATTTCCTGTGGGGAAATTAATTACATTTAGATATAAGTTGTATTTGAGGTAGTTTATTATGATAATTATTACAATGATTATTATTCATTATTAAAACATAATGGCCAGACATGCCAAGTTGCCAACAAAACAGAAAGAGCATACACCCAAGGAATCAATTCATCATGAGTTATATACTACGGTAGTACCAATTCTCAAAACAGATCCATTATAGCCAAAGGGGGGAGACCAGGATTACTGCATGTTTTTGTGGGGGTACCTACCCTAGGGGACACGGGGAGAACATGCTAACTCCACACAGAAAGGCCCTTTCGCCAACCCCCACCTCGGGTATGGGCACTGATAGCACAGAGGAGGGAGCACACCCCCAGTGTCCCCAGCTGGACTCGAACCCAGGACCTTCTAGCTGTGAGGCGACAGCACTACCGACTGTGCCACCGTGCCCCCAGAGCCTACATTTCAATAGGACATTTAATTCAGATTGTTCAAATTCAAATGTCACACCTGCACTATTACAGTATACTACAGATTTCTGTTTACTTCCATTCCATTACTGTTTTTCTATTATGAAAGGTTTGAAATTGTGCATTGTGCCCGGGATGAATTACTAATGAATGAATAACCGACAAGTGAATAGTAGTAGATATAATGGTCTAATGATTACTGGAAACATTAACATAGTAATGTACTTTCGTACCATCATAGATATGCAAATGTCAGAAGAAATTGATAGTCTTGATCCAAGACTGACATGATGTAACATAGTCTTAATGGTAGTTTGACAATATATTTTTACTACGTACTACATACAGTACTACTATACAATACGTAGTAGTTTAATAACTGCTTTCACAATAAGTCCCCTGCCTGCCTTGATATATGAATCATGTATCCAAGCACTCCATCCATCGCTGCTTTGGCAAGCGACGCGGATGTTAGCTGACGCTAGCCTGCGGTAAAAAGCACCGGGTCACACGGGTGTATTCATGGACTGAACCGGAGAAGAGCTATAAACATGTTAAATAAAGACAATGCAGTCAATGATTGTGGCAACGACACCAATGTTATCCAGCGTTTATCAGCGGACCGTGCACTGCTCTGTGTCCTTGCGGGATAAATGTCACAGTATGATGCGCTGCTACTGTCTGTCAAGCAGCGGCCTCCTCCTGCCTTCACTTCAGATGCTGCTTGTTGGTTAACATTAGCCTGTCAGCTAGCAGCACAGCGAAACACGGCCATTCACTGTGAATGGATGGTGTTGGCACATACTTACTTTGTTTATAGTCTCAACGCTAAACTGCCGCAGAAGGTGCCGGGAGTATGCCTTGGTCGACTGGTTTTCTCTGAGGGGAAATGTTGGTTATTTCGGACTTGACGTTTTGCCGCAAAAGGAGAACTGTAGAAAGATGGAGAACGGGAGAATTCCAAGGTCTACAATGATGGTGCGTTCGGGTTACCCTCGGAAATTCCGTTTTACTTCCTAGTTTCTTGTGCAGTTTCATGACGTAGTGTCGTGGTCCCGCCGTCCGGTGGTCTGCCAGCCGTTGCCACACACTGTAAGTATGTGTAATTGATATTGGACTTTAAGTTATGAACTTTCATTTTCCTGCACAATTCCTAACGTGGTTAAATCACAGGAGTTGGTTTGAATAATGTTAGCTTCCTGACTTGAAGTGACTTCTCTTCTGCAACGTCGGACTCCTCGTAGTTTCTGATTTACCAGGGGACATAAACACACCATGTATTGAGAGAGGCAGGGTGCTGCCCTAATAACTTGTTTTGATTGGTGGGTCACTCACTGTGTGGCGACTGCTGCTGCCACGGAATGGATGTGGGCACTGGGTACCCACCTTTTCCATGGATGTTATGTATAATACTATTTACTTATAGGCCTACCTCCGACCTCAACTGGGCCCTTTGATGGATGTTAAGCATTTCTCTCATAAAGTCCTGACTTAAAATTGTTTTAAAGAACAAGAGTTGTAAATTCCATCACTTATGGGGGGTGGTCCTATGTGCTACAAAGGCTTGGGAGGGGCCGAGGGGCTCACCTGGTAAAAGCTTTACCACATAAAAAAGGCTATAGTCCTTCCCACAGCGGGCCAGGTTGGTTCAAATCTATCATTTTTTGCGCAGACGAAATGAAAGCCTGGGTATCGAGGATAGTTCAAATCTGACCCAAGGCTTTTTGCTGCATGTCACACCCTCTCTATCTCCTGCCCTTCCTGTCTCTTTGCTCACTGTTTCTATATGACAAATACAATCAGATTCAGAAGTCCCCCAAAACTTTATCCTAATAATAATAATAATGTTTTAGTCATGTAACCCCCAGACTGACTTTGGACAGAGGTACACTATCAATACAAAGAGGGGCCTCATCGATACAAGCTTCAAGCACACTCTGAGCATGGATACATTTAAAAAGTAAAAAGTATCAGGCATCTAGAAAGAAAATTGTAAAAAAAAAACATATTTGAACTGGGGACCCCTAATATAATCATATTTCACATTCCACTTTTTTGAGGGGCGCTAGCCCCTCCTATACACAGGTTTAATGTTTGTCTTTAGTTCAAAGTTTGTTTAGTAAACGCATTGACAATGAAGGGAAAATGTACGTCATATTGTCTCTTTATTGTTAATGGGGTTTAATGTTTGTGTTGGCACTGTTTGTTTTACATCACCTAATCAACATGAGTTAGACTTTAATATATTAGCGCCCCTCACTTCACACAGGTGTGATTTTATAGTTTGTTGATTACTTTTGATGCAGTAATGGTCTTTTTATTTTCTTCCTTCATTTTTGAGTGGTGCAACCACTCCAACAAACAGCAATGTCCGTGTTCAACTATGTCACAACTAACTATGTGACTATGTCACTATGAGCACGAGTAGTACCAATGAGTACCAAAAGTGGCGCTGTTGTGCCAGAAACAGAGAGAGAGAGATAGTGCTGCACTGCTGCCTGCTAATGAGAGACAGAGAGAGAGAGGGGGGGGGAGTTGCACCACTCAGTTCACACGGGTGTGATTTTTATGTATTAAAAAGGTGTTAAAAGTCCATAAATTGTTAATAAAAAAATCACACCCATGTGAAGTAAGTGGTGCAACTCCGTGTGGGGGTCCCCGGGGGGGGGGGGAGTTCCAGACCCACAGGAACGCACCCATGGTGCCGGCCCGATTCCGGCGAGCCGCCCCGCGTCCGAAACGGTTGAGAAATGACAGAGTTACTGTGTGGGGGTCCCTCTACTGTACTGTACTGTACTGTACTGTACTGTACTGTACTGTACTGTACTGTAACACCTGGAATCACCATATATACAGTTAATATGTGCGTGTGTGTTTGTGTGTGTGTTAGGTTGCGCACAGGTGGTGAAAAACAACCATGCTGTTTTCGTGCTTATACCCAGCCAGCCAGCTACCCAGCCAGCCAGCCAGCTACCCACACATACTCACTTAAGGAAGTGGTTTGCACCACTTAATAAAAATAAAATAAAAAATAAATCATGTGGGTAACTTGACCCACAGGTTGAGAACAGGGGGGGGGGGGGGGGGGGGGGGGGCTCTGGTGGAGGCTTAGCGACCCCCCCACCCCCACCCCCAAGCCCCCCTCCAATCGCTTGTTGAGAACCACTGCCCTAGCTCATTGGCTACATTGTTAGCCAATGGAGTACCCAGTATCGGTTAAACCCTTAGGTTAACTTAAACCAAGCTGAAGCTATAGTATTCTCTAGACTAGTGCCTGATACTTTTTTGTTTAAACTACAACAAGTATACAGTCAGAGGTTCCATCCAGAAATATGTTAAGGTCTGACAACCATTTCTGTCTTATTTTAAGGGTGTATTTCCTTACCGTTAATGCAATATGGCCAGCATCCACCCATTTTGGTCATGGTTGGTAAGGGATCTCTTTACATTTTGTGTAAAATGTCAAAGTACACCTGAAACCACAAGCCAGTCACATGCTATAGTTGACACTCTTCTCGTCAAACATGACATTGTCCACATTCTCCAGCTGGTACACAACATACCGAGTCCAACAGATACACCGTGACCGTGGCAAGGAGGCTGAGCATGGAGCCGATGACCAGAGCTGTGGCATATCTGTTATCCTTATCTACCACTATGCATGTATTGGAGGTGCTTGCCTGTTCAAGGCAGGACAATTTGTCACTTTTGTCACTAGCACTAGAAGACTGTAGGACTGTGTGTGTGTGTGTGGGGGGGGGGGGGGGGATTCTTGAATTCATCAATTCAAGAAATGTATGAATCAATAAAGTCTAATATAAATGTATAGGTATTTTGGGGATAAGACTCGGCATATCAACAGTAAACAGGTAGCCTATATGACCCAGTAGGCTACAAAGCCTATACAATACACGTTGATCAACAACATTACATGACATAAATTATTAGCAATTGATTGTGTAGGCTAGAAAACAGCAGATACTTTTCCATAATTATTTGCATGAATGTGCCAAAGCATTTGCAATTTGTTGAAAAATAATGGGGAATTGGTTATGATGCACATGTATATAATATAGCCTAGGTAGGTAATACATAACATTCACCAAAAATAGCCGATCTACAAGCTTGGGGTGCTAGCCCCTCCTATATACAGGTTTGTTTTTCCTTAAACAAACATTAAAAACAACATTGACATGGACAGAGTTTAATGTTTGTTTTGTCCATGTTTGTTTTGTCTGATAATTACGTCATAAAATATGTATATATAGCGCCCCTCACTTCACACGGGTGTGATTTTTATGTATTATGTGGTCTGTATTTTCCATAGGGGGGGGGTATTTTCACATTGGCTATACATCCCAAATGCATTTCTTCACAAATAATTTGGGTAGATATACTGTATTTCTTTCAGGAAATTAATAATTCAGCCATTATGAACTTAGTGAGAGTACAATCCATAGACATACCGTAGGTAGTGGTACGCAATCCAGCTCCAGCAGATGGTGGTAACTAACTGGTAATGCAACACTTTAATGGATTGCAACCGACCATATAAAGCCTAATTTATGCTCCGTCGCACGACGGTGCCGCGCGCAGACATTAGCAAACGTACAAGCCCTCAGCGCGTCGCATCCGCCACGCGATATAGGCTTGTAGCTTCGCACCAAGCTCGACGCGACACCGACGTGCGACGAAGTATACATCGCGCGTAGCCCCCACCCTCCCCCACAGAAAAACTCAACAGAAGACAAACTAGAAGAAAGAGGCGCATAATATATATAAGGCGGAAGTTGACGAACACAAACAACATTGCAGTCGTGTTCTCTTGCGCGGCTTTGGTTGGCTTCTGTCTGTGCCTTTAATTGAATCATTCAATCAAATCATCTGTATGCAATTGAACGGGTGTTTTTTCTGCAGTCAAGGTAAGATAAATAATGCAACATGTGAATAGTCGTACTAACATCGTGACACGCAAACCTCAGACGAAGCAATTACGTGTTACATCACTATGTTAATTAGTTTAATAAGTGAGTCAGTCCGTAGCCGCTGTACGTCTTGTTTATTTATTTATTTTTATGTCACTGTTCGCGTGCGTTCCCGGTGATGATTGGGGACAAATTACGTTACAGAACTTGCTTTCGTGCTAATGGTAGCTTTATAACTCAACCGTCTCTCTATAAAGTAAGACGCGAATAATGACGAGCTTTCTGTCGGAAATGCCAGCTAGACTCGGTACCGATGTTGCGCGGTTGCGCCGAATTTGGTGACCTATTTCATTTCTTTGACGCTAGAGAGTGCTGCTGTTACTGAACTGAACATGGACTTGGACACATATTCCTTGCGATGTGAGAAAACTAACAGCATTTTAATGATTGCGCAAATGTATAAGTACAACACACCCATTCATTTTCAGGGGGTGATTTGAGGAATAACCTGATCTGGCGGAGTCAGGTTACAGGAGGAATACCTTAGAGCAGGGGTGCCCAAAAGGTAGATTGTGATCTACCAGTAGATCACAAAGGCTGTGCAGGTAGATCACATGGCATGCCCCTACATGTATATAATCTATCACTTGAATTAAGGTGACTTGATTGATTGATTGACATAAAAATGGCCTGTCAGATCAAATGTTGCACACAAACGTCAGTAGCATTACAAAGTTTATATACCAAAAAAAACAACCAATTACATTTTCACAGTATAATGTAACATCAGCGCCACTATTCCAAAGGTACTTTTTTCAACCAGTTTTTCAGCAATGAGATGAACATTTTTTTGGGTGGGTAGATCTCGTTTAGCTGGGCATTTTGAAAGTAGCTCTCAAGTCAAAAAAGTGTGGGCGCCCCTGCCTTAGAGTATAAAGTCTAAGAGGAATACCAGTTAATTCGATTAAATTGCGAAACAGTGACCTCTGGGGTCACATAATTAGATAAGGACATATACCGGTGTAACAATCGTATTCCGCGGTGCAGCAGGACTTCCCAAAAACTACTCTCATTTATTTCTGTTAGTAAGATGAGTACCGACTACTAGAAGCCTGTAGTACTAATGACTTGGTAGCAAGCTAAATTTATACCGACCAGCGTTAGCAGTAATACAGACGACCGGCAGTTTTCACTTCCATACATGTATTTCTGTCTAGAGTCTTTCTATTAGGCTAATGCAGTCTATGCCTGGTGACATAAGCTCACATTGGCTCAGCACTGGGTTCTATGTTTTAATAGTCACACGATATGTAGCCTGATTGATGCTTTGACACTGCTGCTGTCCCACAAACCTGGAGATATATGTGATGTCGGAAAGGTCAATCAGATTTGTATTATTTTATTTTATTATGGGATAGGATTATCTTTCAACGTTAGCAAAATAACATTTAAATTAAATGATGATAACGATATTAGTCAATAATGATCACTGCGATAAAAGCTTTGTTACATGGTAACATTGGTGGGGACGTGGGGTGTACTTAAAAAAATAATCATTTTAGAATCTTTGAAAATACTAATAGCAGACAGATCTACAAGCGCTCTACAAGCTTGTTGTGAGGTTAAAGTGTTACAAAGTGGTTGAGGACCCCCTGGAAACTCCCTCAACTTTGAGAACCGTATGGGATAAAATAAAACAGTTTACCGAGTCTCCTCTTATCCCTAGTACCATACATGCCCTACTAGTCTCCATGTCCAGTGAGCTAAATGTGCCCATGGGCTCCCCAGCCCCCGGCGGAGGATCGGAGAGGATGCAGGATGGCGGCGGGATGGACTACCGGGACTGGGTCCGTCGTAGCTACTTGGAGCTGGTCAGCTCCAACCACCACTCTGTCCAGGCCCTGTCCTGGAGGAAGCTCTACCTGAGCAGAGCCAAGCTGAAGGCCTCCAGCCGGACATCGGCTCTCCTTTCTGGCTTTGCAATGGTGGGTCATATGACACAACACGTTATGTCACTGTCTGTCAGTGGTGGAAAAAGTAGTCACAATTTTTACTTGGGTGAAAGTAGCAAATACTGCAATATAGAAATGCTCTGTTACAAGTAAGAGTCAGCTGTACCAATTGGCTATATGCACACAGAATGGGTTGCGCACGGTTATCCGACATGCGGAAACAACGATCCTATTACTTCCTACTTCCGGGTGCTTCCCTACTTCCTTCACAGGTGTTACTGATCATACTAATTAAGGTTCTGTTCTGTTTAGTGTGCAGTGGTTCTCAAACGTTTTAATTTCCAGGACCCCCATAACTTTGAGAGTGTACAAATGGAACCAAATGGACCCGTAAAATGAGAGTCTAGAAATGGACCCATTTGTACACTCTCAGAGTTACACAACCGACGCCCGTACGGGGCCATTTGGAACCAACTCAAGGACACATTTGAGACCCACTGGGTAGTGCAGTGTTTCCAGTGAGCCAACACGCACAATAGCAGCACCCTGACTCTGTCTGACCAGAATGGAACAGAGCCTTCATTAGTATCATCAGTAACACCTGTGAAGGAAGTAGGGAAGGGGCCCAAGTTCTTTCCAAAATGGCGTGTGTGCATAGAGCCCATTGTAGTTGGCATTGGCATCAAAACTTACTTAAGAGGAGACTGGAGTCGAGTGCTGTGTTAAACTCTCGTAAACACATGAGTAATGCTCTGTTTAGTCTCAATGGTGTGTTCGTTCTATGTAAACGGCACTCACCACAGTCGCGAGCAGGACCAGCGCTCTGCACCTGGCAAGGCTTGAAATGTATCTTGGTAGCAGATATTCTCAACTCAAAAGGTTAAAGAGAATTGTTACCACTGATGCTCCAAAGGAGCACCAATTATTATTTGTATTATTGATAAAAGACGTTGAAAGTAGGTCTGGATAATATATGAAATGACAAGGGCTTGCAATTTGAAATGACTGATGAAGGCTGTGGCCACAGCCGCCACACACTTGGCTGAGGCGAGTGATGAAGTTATCCAGGATATACTTTCCAGGAGCATGAAAATATTCAGATCTTGGCATGCTAGTAAATTTGGGATGAGCTGAATGGAACCGTAAATGTAGGATGGATGTAATTGAAGACCCCTGCAGGTGTAACTGTTAAAATTACTTATGAAGTCATAATTGACGACCTGTTGTGCACAGATTCATCTTGAAAGACAATGATGGCCAATGGGGAAACTCTGTCAGACAGTCAGTCAGTTGGCAACATTCGCATTTATACGACTGGGGCCTGTGCCCACTGTTGTTGTCCAGCCAAAATTAAATTACTGGACCTCAGATGGAATAGGGTTTATGTTAGATTAAATGCATCTGCAATTTAGAGAAACATAGCGGCAGTGAGTGGTGTTTATTATTCATGGGAATAATGCAATTGTTGAAACCATGTTTTGCTTGAAGGAAATGAGTGAGAAACTGAACTGGACCTTGGCAGGAAAATCAGTTCCCTCACTGCCATAATGATATAAATAGCATAATGGTCCTTGGCAGGAAATAAATGTTGACATGAATGCTCTAACGGTATGCCTCCCGCTGGGACTCTTTACTGTGGCTTGTTTGGTGTGGCAGAGGCAGATGCCTGCTGTAACAGTATTGTGTTCTTAGTTGCATGGTGAACTCCTGACAGTAAACTAAATTCCAAATAGTTAAATGAGTTAAATGAACACACTGGATTTTGTACCGTGCTGTGCAGCCACGCCACAGTGCTGATGTCTGTCGGTCTGCTGTCTGTTCCCAGGTGGCCATGGTGGAGGTGCAGCTGGAGATGGACTATCCCTATCCCCGCGTGCTCCTCGTTGCCTTCAGTGTGTGCACCACCGTGCTGGTGGCCGTGCACCTCTTTGCCCTGCTCATCAGCACGTGCATCCTGCCCCACGTGGAGGCCGTCAGCAACATCCACAACCTCAACTCAGTCAGCGAGTCGCCGCACGAGCGCATGCACCACTACATCGAGCTGGCCTGGGGCTTCTCCACGGCCCTGGGAATCCTGCTGTTCCTGGCCGAGGTGGTGCTCGTCCTCTGGATCAAGTTACTGCCGGTGGACTCGGGCTATCGGCAGCAGCAGCAGCTGCGGCCGACTGCCGCCCCGCCGCAGCACACCGGCCATCAGGCGGCGCTCACCTCCACCATCATCATGGTGCCGGTGGGCGTGATCTTCGTGGTGTTCACCATCCACTTCTACCGCACACTGGTGCTCCACAAGACGGAGCGCCACCACCAAGAGATTGAGGAGCTGCACAAGATCAAAGTGCAGCTGGACGGTCAGGAGAGAGGCCTACATGCCGTCTGAGGGCAACGGGGTCTTTATGGAACCCACACTGACTGACCAGCTGATTTTGTATCCCATGTTTATCAAGCCATCTCCTTTTTTTTGGATCAGTTCCTGTCATTGTTAATGCCTTCCTTGGACTCTCAAGCGGAGCGCTCCGGAGCTCATCATGTTACAGTCAAGAGGTCAATAAGCTGGAAATCACTAATTTATTGAGGTCAGAATGTATGATTCTTTGGACTGTGTTTTATGTCGTTTAGGATTTATGTTAATACTAATTTAATATTAAATTAGTATTATTGTTTTCCAGGTGTGCATTTTGCATTGAGGAAGTGGTGAAGACCTGAGTGAGACTGTTAAAACCACACTGTCTGGGCGTGGCCCTATTCAGGTCTTTATGACAAGCCAAAATTTACTGGTTTTTGAGCTTGCCAGACTCTTTAAGTTTACACAATCAGTGAGGAGCACTTTATCCTTGTTTTTTGTTTTGAGAGAGAGAGAGAGATGTAGCATTTTTATACTCGTCCCACAGGAGCCTTAAAATATTTGTATTTATAATGTTTGCCTTCTTGAAACAGTTTGCGTCAAATACTGTGGTTGTGTTGGGGGACTCGAGCATATTTTCAAAGACTGCTTTTACTGTATACAGTATATTCAAGTTTGTGCCAGTGGTTTAACAAGTCATTACAGGTCCAGAATCCAGATCATACTGCCATACAATGTGGAAAGGTGTCTTTCAGTCTGTTAGGGCTCTTGTTTTTGTCCATTTCACACACAAAAACAAACTCCAAACTTTGTAGCATGAGGCGGATTGTCCATCCTTTATGATATGCAATAACATGTGGTTGATATCACATAGTATAGATCAGATAGATAGATATCTATTGTCATTCAGCGGATGCATAAGAGAACGAAATGTCGTTTCACTGGCTTCCAATGTGCTAGTTAAAATAATTACTAAAATCCACTTATAAAAACAAATAAACACCATCAGTTCATAGGAGACAGACAATGCACAACAGGAGTCCTTATAGCAGCATATAGGGATAAAGGTTAGGGAATATTGCAATGGCTTAGAAAATCTCGCTGTTTTACTCCCGATGCTTCGACACTCTTCAATATGGGCAGCAGAACTTCACTATGGGCAGCAGGTTGTAGTTACTATTCTGGGACAAAGCAGTGGTGGATGAGTTTTTCTTCCAGTGACACATTTTAGGCATAGATGTCAATACAGTTCCAAAACGGGCTACGTCTGCCTTAGATTTTGATGGAGAACATTTAGATGGAGAACGAGTCTGTGCCCTTGACTCTTGACACAGTTTAGTCGGGGTGGAGTGCGCTTCCTTGTTCAGCTGTTGTACTGGGACAGGTAGCCGCTGTCCTCATCCAGGCTAAACGGCTCCCTATTGTTTTTTTCTTTGTCGTTGATTGGCCCACTGTTGTTAGAAAATGATTCAGTAGTCACATGCATGGGTGTGAACTGGGGTTTGTTTGGCTGAGATGTGTTCTTTCAATGGGGAGGTTTTGGTGTTTAGAATTTGCTTAGGGTCTAAGTTTTTCTCCATGTTAGGGTTACCTTTCTAGATCATAGACATAGGGCTTCTGTATTTGTTTTCTCTTGCCAATAATTCTCCTCTGAATTGATAAGTTCCGGGAAAAGACATGCTGTGATTGGCCAGTAGTTACTTTGAGTGGCAGCGTGCCTTCCACCTTCCCTGCGATACAGGTTGTGCCAATGAACCGCAGCTGTGAATGAGGCATCTAGATTTGTATATCTACTAGACCGGTGCCCGGCTGTAGAGCAGTAGAGTTAGAGTCGGTAACGATGGAAGTTGGAGATACATGCCCCTGCATGGCTATGCAATACTCGTTACCCGTGTCAGAGTACCCGTTCCACCCATCTGTCTGTGTCCCTTTATTCCTATATATGGAGTTCTGTGTCAGGCATGCCCAAATATGAAGTGTTATAATGTCAGAACAGGCCAGCTCCATATATGGAGATATAGGGGTGATCAGGTCCAGAGCCCAGGCAGAGGCCTTTTGTGGCGGTTCTGGACAACTGTGGGTCCGACCGACTCGTCACCGGGCACTGCACCCCCTGTGGGAGTGTGGAACGCGTGTGTCGAATGGGGTCGGTGGGGCGAACGGTTCTCAAGTTACGGGGATTACAGACGTACGTACAGAGACAGTGCATTTATAGATAGATAGATGGTATATGGCCCATTGGGGGATTGTGTCCTTGTTGCTGCACATGACTCCTACTGGGTTGCCTGTTCAGCAGATGGGCGAGAGAGCACAACAAACGTCACTCTGCGCAGGTGAAAAGAAACAGCTTGTGTCTCCATGTGTATCTACACCTACCCAGGACAACACGGGCACTGGCAGACAGAGACATGGGAGGGGGTGGCAATGGCTAAATTAGGAAGAACATGGAAAACGGTAAATGATCTGTTATCTTTGCACTTGAACATTTTGGACAGCTACATGATCATAAGAGAAAGAAAAGGTCCATGTGTGTGTGCAGAGCAAAAATACCAGTCTTCAGTGTCTTGTCCATATACAGTAGTTGGTGAGCTTTTGAGTTCCTATGTAGAGTGGACTTCCTCTTTTACCTTGCAGGGGGGTGCATACTTAGTTTAGACTAGTCATTGGTTAGACATGGGTTAAGTTTAGGTTTAGGTGTGCTGCCCCGTGGGAGGTTAGGTTTAGGGTGAGGCACCCCCTTGCAGGAACTGCAGGTTCTTATTCTTTTTTTTACAGTGAAATTTGGAAGCAAAAACAATTTAATGGACATTATGTTTTATGTATGAATATCTTGCAATGTTTTGACCTCATCCAATTGGAAACAATAACATTGGTAGGGGATTGTACAGCCACTGCATAGCTGATGTTGGGTGGTACTAAGAATAAAGTACCAAAAACATAGATCCTCCTTGCTTGGCCCTCCACACTTGGACTGCCTGGGATTTGCATTTTGTATGAGCTACTAACCGATATACATGTACATAGACATTGTATTTCCAGTAGTTTGGTTATATGAACAGTCAATCCACAGTACGCTAGGAGACCATACATAGCATAGTATAGGTAATATGCATGTGTGTGTGTGTGTGTCAATAATCGGTTTATATTTCAGCAGGTAACTTTGAATAGTGATTATTCCCTCATCAGCAGAAATGAAAATATATTGTTTTTCACTCTAACCACTGCCAAGATTTCTCATCCCCTTTAGCCATTAACCAGGTTATCTGTCTGTTTGCCATTGCCAGTGCAGTGGCACAATCCAAAACAACTCAACTTTGTTGGCAAACTTCCAGGTTTATCTTGTCTTGTTTTCTTCATGCCGGAACCTGTTGGCCAATGTGTATGCTTATGTAGTCACTGAAAAGTGATTATAATATTCCAATAGCGTGTTGACTTAAAGACTTAATCTAAATATGTTTATTGTGACATTGTTACATAAAAAAACTGTAGCTGCTTGGTCAAAAAATAAATGGGTTTTGACTTGAATATGAACTTTATGAAGTCACTTAATGGCACAGTTGAATTGGAACTCCCCATAGTACAATAACCCCCTGCTGCTCTAGGTTGTGGTTAGCAATAGCAACATAACATTTTCAGTTGCAATTGTGTGTGTGAAGCTTTTTGCTAGTCGCCAACCACCTTGTTTTAGAAGCAATGAGAGAGATGAATACATGAGAGGTCATGGTATATTATGACTTGGGATGTTAATATTAACTGAAAATAATAATTAGTATTATGGATTAGGAAGTAGGCAAGCTGTGCATTTGAAAACAATATATTTTTTTACCAGAAAAGTCATGTTTTGCAATGAAATAATAATCTGAAACAATATTTTAGCTTTGCATCGATCAAAAGGTTGATGACTGAGGCAAATGTGCATGTTACACTAAACATGGCAGATCTTGTACATTGTGACAGTAAAACACGTTTAAGAAATTCCTACTGACCAAAGTGGTGGATGCCCTGATGGTCTCCAAAATTCAACTACATTTATAGAAAATAGTAAATGGCGTAAGCGTTACTGGTGTTTAACACCTATAACCATGATATAGACAATATACCACAGCTTTTCATGTATTATTATTCATGTATGTTTGTGAACACCTTTGAAACCTTCAAGTTTTGTTTGCGAGCTTCAGTGCCAATGACGAAATGTAAGAGCATGTCATAACATTCCAAACGAGATTAATGACCAAAATGTTGTCCAGTTCTTTTCCTCTTGGATTTCAGAAAAGACAAAAGTGCACTCGTTTTAGTTCTGCAATAAATGTTGGATTTGTTATCTTGTATATTCTGTGTAATACATACCGGTAGGTCAAATCTGTTTTAACATGAAAACCACATCCAGTAAGAAGCAACTGTATTCTGCCGCATCCTGTAAGCAACTGTATTCTGCCAAAGGAAATGAAACAAAATTATAAACGATTAAACTTTACTGAACCTTGAACCTCCTGATCATTGGATAGCCTCAGCCTGTATCAATGGTCTGTATGCCACTCACAGATTGACATACAACATTTTTTAATATCCCACCTTGTGATCATTATGTTCTCATTATTAATCAAAGCTGATTCATGCTTTTGTCTTTTACACCTTAAAATCCATTTCTGTCCTTTTTCACTTGTCCCCTGTTGTCTTATCTTGAAGATTTTAACATAGCTTTTGCATTGGTGGCCCTAGCAACCACACACACACATCCCTGTAGTCTATGAATACGTAGGTTGGACATCACGTTTTTAAAAGGGAGCATCAGTGCAATGTTCTTATCTACAAACCTTGCTCAATAAACTGCCTGATTATCTCAGTTTACTGACATTTTGGACTTATTATTGATCTGAGGAAGGCTTCCTTTCAGTATTATGCCCCCACAGTCCACACACGGAATTGTCTACACATTGTTTTAAAATGGAACAATGTAATTTCACTTGATTGCTTCAAACAGCTTGGGAATAACACTTTGAAATCTGTCTATGCTCCATGAACTTTCTAACGTCTGTCATCTTTTGTATTTTTCACCTGAATAAAAATAAATTAACGATTAGACCATGGAGGTAAGAAATGCTGAACACTAGATGTGTTCAGCTCTTTCTTGTCCCAGTGAGCACCCTGCCTGCAGAATTTCCAGTGAGCTGGATGGAGCCTTCCTACATTCTTCTAATCACTTATTAACTTATTAACTTGTTATAACTTATTAACTTATAACTTATTAACTTATTAACCTTTATGTACTTATTTGCCCCCGAGGGGAAAAACTACCTTTCTACAAGCTTGCTTGTGCAGTAGTGTGTTGTGGCACAGGTGTGACACATTGATCAATCAAGGGATGACACCATGAACCTACATATACTGTCACATTCACTGATTGCTTCATGCCTGAAGAAGGTCTATGACCAAAAGCTTGCTATTTAAAAAAAAGATTTTGCAGAGGCTGCCTTTATTTTTCATCTGGGTTCCTTTTGGCTCCAGCAACCCACCCAAGTCTACTGGCAGATGAGCAGTGTTTTGGTCTGGTGGGACTCGGGATCGGGAGTCGAGCCCGCGGCACACTGCCAGACTGGGTTACCAGCCAAGGTGCCTGGACCATTGAGCCATGGCCCACACCCCGGAAATATACTTCTAATCAGTGTTTTCTTATTGGAAAAAATGTGCTGAAAATGATGAGCTATGATAAAAAGTTGTCAATGTCCCACCTACCTCAAAAACCCCTTTTTGGTATATGGCTCTGGCGAATATTAATTCACTAAGATTACATGAATAGACAAATTTGTCATGATCCTGACACATAGGGGTAAGTAGAAGAATAGGATTTGGGGGGTTGCTACCATTATATTCTTAAATATGACCCACATCATCCTCAAAAACACAAAAATATGGTGTCCGCTTAACTAATAACAAAGATGGTTATTTTCCAAAACATTATGGTGCTTCAATTTGAGCCCAAGCATTTCTATCTTGTAAATGACTCTTTGTTGCCAAAATTCTGAACTATACCTCAAATCGGTGAAAATTGTATAGTATCAGCTATACATTTGGAATGAATGAATGAATGAATAACTGAGTTTGAACTGACACATTATGGAATATTTCTTACTTTTCTTTCTCACATTTCAAGGACCCCCATAACCCTTACGGGTCTATTTGGTTCCATTTTGTACATTCAGAGTTGCACACCCATAAGGGGCCCTGGATATCAACAGCTCAGTGGCCTTGTGGTCAGAGCATTCGCTCTGAGACTGGGAGGTCGGGGTTCGATCCCTGGCCGGGTCATACCAAAGACTGCCAGTACCTCCCTGCTTGGCACTCAGCATCAAGGGTTGGATTGGGGTAAGTCCCTGCTACATACTAGTGTCATGTCCAGGGGGTGTACTTACTTGTACATCAAGCTGCCTCATACTACAGAAACAGGAGATAGGCTCCTGCCCTATGGGCCTCATGGCTCTGCAAGGCTTGCTTACATAACCCTTACAGGTCCAGTGTGTCCTGTGGTGCAGTCCTATATACCAACCTCACTGGTTGATCTCCTTGACACTGGAGAGCATGGACAAGAAGCCGACGAGATTTGTACACCAGCATGCCACGGGCACATGTGGCCACTTTAAGAATAGTTTCACTGAGATCCTTGACATAACATAGGTCTAGACACATTATTTGTTCATTTAAGTGATTTAAGTGAAGATATAGTGATATTGGTTATTTTGATAATGGAGCCACTCATTTGCATAAAAATGGTAGATGGGACACTTTGCCAACTTTTTAACATAGCTTATTCAAGTAAGAAATACTCTTTAATGTGGAGTCAGTTCAAACTCAGTTATTCATTCATTTATTCCAAATGTATAGGTGATACTGACCTGATACTGATACTTTGAGGTATAGTTCAGAATTTTGGCTACAGAAAGAGTCATTTTCAAGAGAGAAAGGTTATCTTGGGCTCAAATTGAAGCTTAGGGACATGGGAAGTTTTCTATATACAAGTGAGGCCGTGATATTCACCATATTGTGTTGGAAAATAACCATCTTTGTTATTGGTCAAGCGGACAGCATATCTTTTGTGTTTCCGTAGGTCATATTTAAAAATGTAATGGTAGCAAGCCCAAAAATCTTACCAAAAATCTTACTTACCCCTATGTGTGATACTCCATACCAATTTCAGACTTCCATGTCTATTTATGTAATTTTAGTGAATTAATATTCGCCTTTACACAATCTCGCCAGAGCCATTTGGCTTTTTTTTATGTAGGTGGGACATTTTGACAACTTTTTATCATAGCTCATCATTTTCAGCACATTTTTTCCAATAAGAAAAAGGTACAGGTGTCAGCCTCTCGCCCTCTCCACATCACAGCCCTCACTCAAATGAACCATCAACCATTCCCCTTTATGTGGGGGCACGGTGGCACAGTTGGTAGTGCTGTCGCCTCACAGCTAGAAGGTCCTGGGTTCGATTCCCACTCGGGACGCTGTGTCTCCTCCTCCGCATCATCGGTGCCCATACCCGAGGCGGGGTTGGCGAAAGGGCCTTTCTGTGTTGAGTTTGCATGTTCTCCCCGTGTCCCCTAGTAGGCACCACACCCCACTACACAGGCCTCAAGGCAGCTCCCCCAATAACAGCTCTGCACAAGCATGCACAAGCATTAGATTCCATGTCACAGCAGAATGTGCACATTCTGTGGGACTGAGAGAATCTACATGTTACCAGCATACAATACAGCATAAATACAATAAATGTGTATTGTTGAACATCATAAATACAATGAATGTGTATTGTTGAACATAGGCTGCTCTTTCACGGCATTTGTTTACATTTTCTCTAAAATAAACTTATTTTCCACAAGCAACATTGTGTGCCTGGAAGATAATGAGTCATGACTGATACAGAAAAGTAGGCATGATGGGGTAGGAATAGACTGAAAACAAGCACATGTAGGCAGATGTACTTCAACAGTCAGTGACATCCTGTATTGGGCACATGGTGTCAGAAACACATGCTTCACAGTTTAATCACTTATTTTATACTTGTCATTCAATGGTGTCATGTGGTGATAATAGCCAATCTACAAGCTCACAGTGCATTATGCGTTGCAATAGCATTTAATTAATGTTATTGTTATATGATATGTTATCATAAATGTTAATGTTAATGCCTATAACAATATGTCCAAAAGCAGGGACGCCAGCTGTTGGAAGTGGTTTAAGAATGATTAAGTACTGTACTTGTTATATGATTACATTCAGATACTGGGATGTGGGTCAAGCCTTGTGCATGTTCCAAGAACCGCATTACCAGTGTCCCATTGGCAGTCAAGCTCCTTGACTGTGAAATCCATTATGTGGGAACAATCAGACAGGAATCTTCCCAACTGCAACCTTTTGTAGGAGAAGGGCACATCTGTCTCTTTTGTCCTTCACCACAGAAGATTCAACTCTGGGACAAAAGCACCAGAACCCACATAGACTTCTAAAGGCTTGTAATAGTGGGGGCTTGATTCATTCACAGGAAAGTACAGGTTGAAATCAGGTGAAATGTGTGTGGCATTTCTGTATCCTGTGTGGGTGTATATGAGTTCTTGTGGAGGGTGGGGCGGTCATAATGCTAATGTGTGGATGGATGGGGTTTATAATTTGTATTTGTTTATCTGGGTGGGAGCATATAAAAAATGTGTATGTTTGCATATATTTCATTTTGTGTTTGTTTGTTTTCTTTTAACATGAAGCAGTGAATTCAATATGTGTGAAATGTGCTACTGATTTGACTTAAAAATCCAAGTTCAGACTGTGTTCCATTGATAAACATATCCGAGATTCTTGCTCTCAGCCACACTTTGAACATGGGTGTGGTTCACCTTTCCTTGGGCCGCCTTGCACGGAATCCTCTTCCCATCAACACTGTTGACGAATGGCGCTGCAGGAACCACCTGCAACCATACCATACTGTATGTGTGAATGACTAGTATCGTTAAAGGTTACTTTAGTAACCACTTTGTATAAATACATTTAACGAAATACCTCGTTTATGGGTAGGTTTCCTTCAAAACCTAGCTGCAGAACATTATTTGATGTGCTCCCAGGACAGAAAATTCTAGAACTTTTACTGTCCTGGGCTCTAGGGGTGACGTAGGAAGCCACGCCAATCCCGTATAAATACAAGCGTGGCTACGTCAGCCCTCATTCTCATTTCTTCTGCTTTAGAGAACAGAAGGGCGTTCCACGAAAGGTATTTCGTTCAATTTATTTATACAACCGTGGTTACTAAAGTAACCTTTAACGTTGTATTAAATAGAAATTTCATGAAATACCTTTCGTTTATGGGACTTTATGAACTCCCGTGACCTGAACTTCCAGTGGGTCCCAGGTAAACCTTTTGGGAGGGGCTCGGACCCTTTTGGGTCCAGAACCTAGTCCTTGTGGAGAGCAGGAGGCAGCGCTATGCTGCCCTGATGCTCTACTGAGCAGCGGCCCCCAAGACCGCGTGCGCTAGCGAAGGCGCTGCCACATCTAGGTTATAGTATGTGGCGAAAGTCGAGGGTGTAGACCAGCTTGCTGCTGTGCAGACTTCCTGAATGGAGACACCCTTGTAGAGTGCCCAGGAAGCTGCCACGCCTCTCGTGGAGTGGGCCCTCAGGGCTTGAGGGGAATCCACACCTTGGCTAGTGTAGGCCAGACGGATGGCTTCCACTATCCAGTTAGAGATAGTGACCGTCGTGACGGGCTTTCCTTTGGTCCTGGCACCCCAGGACACGAAGAGTTGGCTTCCTTGTCTGAAAGGAGCCAGTCTATCCGCGTATATGCGTAAGGCTCTGACTGGGCAAAGGCAGTTAAGCCTATTGTCTTCGTCAGAGGAGAACGGCAGGGGGTGGAAAGCCTGTAGGTTCACTGGCACACACACTGAGAGAGCATTTTTGTTAGAATCATCCATGGGGGGTGCAGGAGGCGGGGGAACAGGAATGAAGAAAAGTTGAATGAGGGCTGACGTAGCCACGCCTGTATTTATACGGGATAGGCGTGGCTTCCTACGTCACCCCTAGAGCCCAGGACAGTACAAGTTCTAGAATTTTCTGTCCTGGGAGCACATAAAATAATGTTCTGCAGCTAGGTTTTGAAGGAAACCTACCCATAAACGAAAGGTATTTCGTGAAATTTCTATTTAATACAACCACTGCCTACACCTGCAATTTTATCCAGCAATGCTATGGATTCCCTGTGTGGGAAAGCAGCTACAATGACTGAAGCGACAGTATCGTTTGTCTGGCTTCTTTTCCTCAGGCCTCGTCAAATTGTTTACACAAAGTGTAATGTGACCAATGGAGCTTAGAACCGGCTGCGTGATATACTGTTTACTGTGTCAGCAGACGCATTTGAATCCGTCTAAAATCCTTTAAGGATGGCCTAGATAGCATCCTGTGTACAGAATACACAATTCCACTCTTTGTATTTGACATTCAGAAATGTCAGTCAAACTGAGGAATTATTGGCCAATGACATAATATTGCACAAAGTCCCCCTCCTTAAGGGCCATCCATCAGAATGCCCATGAGCTAGATGCAATACACTCAAATGTCATTACACTCACTGGCTTTTCTCTCCTTTTATCGTGGAGTGACCGTGTTAAACTAGACAAGCCTAGTTCAACACGGCCATGAAGTTAGGAACAATGTCTGGCAAAAACTGAAACCTGTTCTGTTCTGTTCTGTTCTGTTCTGTTCTGTTCTGTTCTGTTCTGTTCTGTTCTGTTCTGTTCTGTTCTGTTCTGTTGGCAGCGGACTGGTGAACTGGCAGTTGAGTCATTCTTTAGAAAATGAATCAAAAAATCTAGATGTGAAGAACCTGATTATAACCTAGACATCTTGCAGTAAAATGTTATGGCTATCTTATCTGGATATATTACTTGCACTGACTTTGACTGAGATGGTATCATCATCAAATTGTTGGACCACCTCCTTGAGTGGTTTGGCACAGGCTGGCAGAGTGATCACATGCAGACATGCTGTCTTTTTTTAATCTGTTAAGCTCTTGGATACTGTCTGTGCTATTACTTGATATGAAATGCCAAAACATTACAACAGGTTGTGTGGTATAATGAAGATGCATACCTATATTCATGTTGTTTGTCACAAGGAAATGAGAAACCACCAAACCAGCACATCGCAGGTTGTTAGCACTAATGCACTCTGCATGAGCACACAATAGGCCTATGCTGTTCCTACTGTGCTTCAACAATGGTCTCATAAACATCTTCTAGGCAGGCTCCAGGATCAGGCAGAAATGATCTCTGTTATTAAAGGCTAAAGGGGGTTGCTCAAGGCAAGGTTAGCATTTAACCCCTGAGAGAATGGAGAGTAGCCTATCACTCCCTTTCATTTTTTATTTTATCTATTCATTGTCATTATTTATATTTACTTTTATCTATTAATTATTGTATCTATTAATTATTTTTTACCTTTATCAATTAATTGTTTTATCTATTATTATTTATCTATTAATTGTCATTTATATTTTTGAGTGGTGTAAACCACTCCTACAACTGGCTTTGTTAGTTTACGCGTCTGTCTGTCTGTCTGTCTGTGCTCAAAAAATGAGAACGGTTGCTATGGTCACCCAGTTCACACGGGTGTGATTTCATTACGTCAGACATTACGTCAGACCACAGCTGATCAGTCTATATAAGACCTTACACCACTCAGTTCACACGGGTGTGATTTTTTACTTTTATTAGACTTTATTTCACAAGTACAATGGAGAGAGATAGAGTAGGGGAGTGACATAGCACATAGCCTATCTCTGGCCAGTGGCCACTTGGCCAACAGTTTGAACCTGGATACCATCAGACTGTTGAATAAGCGCTGAGCACCACCTGTCCCCAGGTGCTAGGCTGTCCTGACAACTTACTTTTATACTTGTTCTGTGTATAAGCCTGCAGGTCTACTACTCCACTGCCGCTGCACTGTCTGGAACACGTACCTTGCACGCCCAACTAAGGAACTGTTTCTATATCCGTTATTTTTCTAGTGTTCTTGAAATTATGCACCTTATGCATAAAACATGAACTATATCTGCTGCTATTTTAACTGACTCAATCCAATTCCAACTTTATTTTAACCATACGCCATATGTATTTATTTATTCTATTCATATTAGGAATATTGAGACTCAAGTTATCCCCCCCCCCCCCCCCCCCCCAACCCCCCGAGGCTACCCCATTTCAATGTGACTGGAAAATCTGCCTTAAGCATGGGTAGTCATATTGGGTAAGGGAGGCCAAGGTTTCTCATCAGAGTTTGGGAGCAGCTCTGGGAGTCCAAAGTTCAATTTACACTTTGGGCGACAATTAAATGTCAAACAATAGCGTGGGTGGAGGAAATAATTAAAAAACAGTCCCGGCCAAGCAGGACCACTGTCCACTGCATGGTCTCTCGTGCAGGAGAGCTATAACCTGACTCCGCCAGATGGGGCAGCAGAGAGTACACTGGGTTCCCCAGTGTACTTATACCACAGGGGGGCACCCTTATCACTTATCACCAAGGAGACATATGTTTGATTGCATTTAGTTTGTGTGTGTCTGTGTGCGTGCGTGTGTGCATGTGCGTGTGAAGCAATTTGTTAAATGCACTGAGAATCAATTAAATTAAATTTAAAGCCTATAAATTGGGACCAAAGATATGTCTGTTAAGAGTGGGAAACCTGCCCGTTTACTTTTCAGGATTAAAAAAAAAGAAATACACACGAGCTCAAAACGCAGATGGAAGTATATCTGCTATGAGTAGATCTGCTATGATGAAGTAGGGCAGCAATTTCAACTGTAATATAGTTGATCTATTTGAAAAATATTCAGGTATTTAGTTCCATTGCCTGTGCACAAGAAATATAACACCGATTAGTGAATTCCCCGCCCCCCCACCCCCAAAATGTATGGTAAATACATTCACATTATTGTGAATTCATGCATTTGTTTGTATGCCAGCAGAGGGCAGTGCATCACATCAGGATCAAAACCTTCAAAAAACAACAAACACAATGATAAACATTATGCACAGTAAACAAAAATGTCAGTCCTCAGCTTTCTGCTGCCTTTATTTACAGTCATATATGAGAGATTCCATAGCTTGGAATGGTGCACCCCCCCCCCCCCCCCTTGAATTCTATACAGCTTTAGGAAATTATTACATGCCTTAACTTTTAAAGTTAGTGGCCATCATGTAATGTTAAAACTTTGACTAGTCCAACCAGAAACTGAAAATTAGTAGCACACACACACAACCTCTTAAAAGCAAAGATGAAAAACTGAAACATAAGCATTGTCCATTTGTGCCACACCAAATGTCATGGCACTCGTTGGGGGAAAAAAAGTTCATTAACTCCAGAAAGAGGCATTTAGACAATTACATGATTGTTTGGTTGGGGAATGTACAACAAAATTGAGGAGTGTTGATGGTGAAACAGCATAATGGTTAGTTTCTAGACCCTTACAAATGTCCTTTTCTCTCTTTTTTCATATTTAAAGTAACATACTGTCCAGACCGGCATAGGAACCCTGTTTTTGAACCCCTCCCGGAATGTGATCTGGTACACAAACACCCACCAGATGAGGGAAAACAATCAAAATTAGCAATTAATTTGAAATGTATGAAATACTCAGCAAAAATGAAGATATACAACACTTCTGGTACACTCAGAAAACTGTCAATGATATTAAATCAAAAACTACTAGGATAGATGCGAAGGCTGAGCACATCAATAAAAATCTAGTCATTGTGCAAACAAACCTACACTTAACTGACAGATGTGTTTATGTAAGAATCAAAGATACAATACATTGAGTGACTGTGAAACTGCATTTGGTTAAAGGACCGGCAGGCATCACACAGTAAGGCAACTGAACATCCCACTTCCCTGCCTGAGAACTTGATGAAAACAGTCCTGAACAGAACTTTCATCATCTCCTTTGTTCTCAAAAAGTCAGGGAAAAAGACTGAGAATGAGTCTGATTAATGAGCAAATGGTGTTTTGGCAGTTTCCTCCAAAGTAACCATCCACAAGGTCATTAGAAAGATGGTCATCTAGATTACAGGATGGATATGATACTGAAATCAGAAAGTGTCACAATGCCAAGTACGATTATAATACCACTGTAGTGTAGTGAAAACTACACTGTGGGCAAATGGCACAAAAGTGGCAATATAACTAGCTCTTTGATTTGGATTTGTTTTTTGTATATTAATGCCACAAACAAACACTGTTGGTCCATATGGACCTTATATTTTGAAAAAGAAAGTCGTAATAAAGGAGTGTTTACACAGAGTCCCTCTCTGTCCAGTGTCCAGCTGAAGTGTTCTCCTTGAAGACAGTCTCCACTATTTTTGAACAGCCTATTCAACACTTTCAACCTGGCATCCCTATTTTTGGGCATGTCTTTAGGAGCATAAATCTTGACAATTTGACAAAATAGCATAGCTACAAGCTCACACATCACGACACATTGAGCTTCTAGATTGGCTATTTTCACGTAACACTGTCATACAACAAAGTATAAATAGGTCTTAAGTGGTTAAAAGGTGAACCAAATGTAAGGCCAATGTTCGTTTATACCAAATGTATACTAGGTTGCACGGTAGTGTCTAACACCAGAAATAACTATCTACAAGCTCACTCATTTTCAATGCGAGACACGATTCGAAACAAAGTATAAATCAGGTTTTACTCTTTCAACTTCAGTAACAATGTAGATATTCAACACAGTGCACTCTTACATGACAGCCTAAAAGCTTAAAAAAGTGATCAAAAGTGAACTCTTACAGTGACAAGGGGACATGCAAGGCGCTGAAAGACAAATGAAAATGACAGGAGAGGAAACATCTATTTCACAGCCAACTCGGCTTATAAAGACTCAAAGGCAAATAGGAGAGGAAAGCTTATGGGTTGAATTTGTGAGCCTCTTTACAACATGTAGACTCTCACTTCATGGACCGTGTCATTTGTAGCCCACAAGAGGTTTTAATGTGGCTTCCCGGTGGGTAAATTGTGACGCACCCTGGCAGGCAGTAACGTGAGCCCTAAGAGCGCTCTTTGAGCCGTGTTACAGAGAGCCTTCAAATCCGGAAGCTTTCTCCCTTCCCGTCGATGTGGCGCATGCGCAGGTACACGTCAGTACCGATGCCCTGCATGGACTGAACGGACAAGGAACCGCACAAGTACTCCGCGTACGCCCTGGAGGTTGGTAGCCCGAAGCCGAACCTACAGAATCACAAAGACAAAAAGACACAGGGAGCGAGAGGATTTAGAGCATTACATTAAACACTTGACCCCAACGGTTCTATTTCAACAGAAGACACATCATGATATTTAGAATCTTTTAAATGCTTTACGAAGTGAATTCCGTTTTTAGACATCCAACATTTAATGTATGGTAGACATGAATATCAAGGCTACTTGTATCATCGGAACATACTGTACACTACAGAATAGCAAAGAAAATATATATTACATCTAAGAGGATGTGACCAAGTGGGAACATAGAGATTTCATGTACTATAGATCGCTAATGGTGTGCTGTGAGACAATTTCAGATCTGTCTTGGAGTTTTGTGACAGCCACACATTATTTATGCAAGACCTCATCTATAAATTCCCAAAACCTCTGTCTGTGTTTGTGAAGATAACAGCTGGGGAATTCGCTCAGACTAATGAGAACCAGAAAAGCCAGGGATGTCAGTATCCGTCTGCTTGTTTGCGGGTCTGTGGACACACCAAATCTGTGTTTGGCCACTTCTGGTTTAGGCACTTACTAACCACCTGAATGGCCCGTTTCACAAAACTTGGATGAACTAATCCAGGATTTAAGCCAAAACCAGGTTTTTTAAATCCTGGTCTGTACATCCTGGTTTATTCCATTCCACTAAAGCCAAGCGAGGCTTAGAATGGGTGGATTTATCGAGCCAGGATCATAAAGCCTGGCTGAATGCAGAACCTGGCTTTTCCTCTCTAGACCCATTCGGTGGAACACAGATTTACAGATCCTTCTTCTTCGTGGGGTATTATGGCAGTTGGCATCCTTAATAGTTGCATTACTGCCCCCTTCTGTATATCTCAGTATCTTTACTAATCTATTCCAGTTCCACTTACTGATACAAGGACTTAAGCTTCTAAAAAATGATTAACTACCCCAAAAATATAGTCTACATTTTACCAATACTCTTAACTTAAAACTTCATAATGAAATCGTCATAATAAATGTAACAGAATTCTTAATATTGTAAGCATAATGATATTGTAGCATCGTGATATTTGGCCATAACTCCCTCCTCTGAGGGAGCTACTAGTCCATGAGCCAGACAAGTTTTCATTACGAAATGAGTGGGCAAAACCATACCTATATTAAATTGTTTAGAAGGTCAATATAAGTAAATTAATATATGATAACACTTCCACAGGAGCAGCTTTTTCATATTTATCACACATTTTGTTATTTTCACCTATATACATGTGAATAGGATGAAAAAACTTAAGAACTAGTGATCACCATGAAACTTCCCTAGTAGGCCACATTGAAATGCTCTGATGTATGATTACATCTATCTAGAACACTCTAATATACACATTCATATTGATACAGATAGGAGTATTAAATAATTAATGCACAAAATCTCTGTACGTGCATACACACGTCCATCTAGTAGACCATGGGTTTTCAACAGGTGGTCCGTGGACCACTGGTGGTCCGTGGAGGTATTGCATGTGATCCCTGACCATGCATTTAGTAATGTAGGATTTGTTGATTTTTTTAAATGTTCTTTCCACTAGTTGAGAAACCGTGAACTGAATGACCTGGTGACCTATGATGAGTCCATCCATGTCATTTACTGACAAGTTGGAGTTCAAGAAATTCAACAGAAAAAGGGAGTTAGAATCTCAAGAAAGGGGAAGTGCACTGAATGACCTGGTGACCTATGATGAGTCCATCCATGTAGTCATTTACTGACAAGTTGGAGTTCAAGAAATTCAACAGAAAAAGGGAGTTAGAATCTCAAGAAAGGGGAAGTGCACCGGATTGTCTGGTTGAGTCATTATTATTAGGACATTTTACCAGTAGTAGTCAACGGTTGAGAAACAGTGGGATGTTGTATACACATGGGATGCATAGCAAGTGTTAAGTTACAAAAGCACTAATCTTAGCCCATATCCCCACCCAACACAATAGTGGTCCCCAGGTTGATTTGAAAAAATGCATTGAATGAGTAGTGCCCATGACGCGGGAACGAAATTCATTTTCTAGGCACTTTTTCTGGGGTCCCAACACGGCCTATAGTTGATTAATTACATGAAAACAATGATTTATTGTATTACAAGTTTTCTGAAATTGTATATTTAAATATGCAAATTAGGCATTATATAGGAAAATATGCCTGATTTTGCATGACTGTCAATTGAATATTGTATTGACAGAGTCAACATTCTTATTTCATTTTGTTAACATGTCAAAATCAAAGGTTTTAAATGAGGGAATATTCAATGTCCATATAGTAGCCAATGTATCATCTAACTATAAATGCAAAGTCTCTGTGTCTGTACAGCTGTACGTCTGTAATACATGTAACACCAAAACCGTTCGCCCCACCTACTTCAAATTCGACACACGCGTTCTACACCCCCACAGGGAGTGCAGTGCCCGGTGTTGAGTTGGTCGGACCCATGATTGTTCAGAACCGCCACAAAAGGCCTCTGCCCGGGCCACAGCTGACATCACAAGGCCTCTGCCTCTGCAACTCCATATTTGGGCATGCCTAAATACGGGTTCGTCCCACCGACTTCTGACATCTGCATAGACCCCATATTTGGGCATGCCTGACAAAGATGGGCATAAAAGGTGATACCGCTGACATCACCATGACTTGACCAGCTCAACAGAACGATGAATTGGCTAATAGATGGCAGTTACAGATCACCTTTTTTACATGCCAATATCCCCAAAGGTACCCGAGCCTATACTGCAACCGGATGCGTGACGCACAACAACGTGCATAGAGAGCTGAGTCAGACAAAGCACGAGATGCACGCCTAAAGCTGCAAGATCTGTGGTTGGTGTCAATGCGGGATGCACTCTCAGTCCACGGCCACGCATCACCCTGTGTCCAACCAACATCATCTATCCATTCACTCTGCCCCACCAGTTTCCAGTGAGACCCTGCTTCGGCATGACTGTCAATAAGTCTAAGGGCCAGACACTACAACGTGTTGGGGTCTTCTGCATGAGGAACTTCTTCAGCCAGCCTGGTGTCGAGTTTTAAGCATATATGAAAGTATTGAATAAGTAAAATGACTATTCCAGTCAATTACCCATACTTGAATTATGCAGAAAGGTGTGATTATAGGTCTCTACACAATAATGGCTCAAACGTTTATCATATATCTTTGTAAGAATGTGTGTGGTAATATAGGGGGCCACATATTCAATGCATGATAACGACCACTAAGCTATGTGTCTGCAATGGTTATCATGCCAAACTATGAAGTAGAGATGCACAACAAGTAAAAAAAAAATCACACCAGCTTTGCCCACCGATTTGATTCTATAGCTATGGCCCTGGCTCGTGTTATCACACTATAATAGTGTTTCTGATTGTATCTCTAGAGTTACAAAACGTACAAACACATGTTACCACTCATATTAAAGCTTAGAATGGTGAGCAGTTTTCTATAGCCATTAGGAACATGTTGGTTCTTAGCACACACTTCCAAAATGGGGATATTTGCAAGCCTTATTTTAAATTTCTTAGATGTGTGTGCAAAATACTGCATTAAAAGCCCATTTAAGCATATATGGAAGTTTTGTGGAAGTAAAATAACCATTCCAATCAATTCCCCATATTTGAATTATGCAGAAAAGTGGTTTCATTGGTCTCTGCACAAAGTAAGGTTCAAAAGTTGATCATATATTTGTTGTCACAATTTGCATGTGGCAATATAGGGGTGCATGTACTCAATGCATGATAACTACCACTAAGCTGCTAGTCTGCGATTGTTATCATACAAAAATGTGAAGTAGACAAGTACAGCTAGTCAAAAATTCAAACAAGAATTTGCCCACCCATTTCGTAATTAACGCGCAAATTAGGGGGGTCTGGCTCATGGACTATACCTTTGGGGAAGGGGGTTGTTGCCCAGACAGGGGCCAGATTCAATAGTGGGTGAAATGTTACAATGGTAATATGTTGTAAAACAATGAGTAATGGTAATATTTAGTAATGTTTTCACCTTTACAAAAAAATAAAAATAATTTTATAATATAATAATTCTTCTTTACCACTTGCACCACAGCAAACCTATTCTGGGGGAACATTCACCAAAATTAGCTGATCTACAAGCTCACAAGCTGTCATGATGAGGTTGTGCAGCCTATATATTTTGGTTCTTTGTATATAGTGCTTAAATTTGTCCTTTAATGCAGACCGATTAAAACAAGGCAACATAAACCCATAATAATTGAATAAGTGTGGAAAAAATCATTGGTTTGTGATCAGATTGACTGCTTAATGAACAGTAAAGACATCAGGATTAGGTTAAACCTGGCTGTTGGCCTGGTCCGGAGCAGGCTAAATCCACAGCATTAGTTTCCATGGTAACTAGTGTGGCATTGCTTTCATGAAACTGAATCAAGCCTCAACATATCCAGGTTTACTGGCAAGCATGAGGGTCCTTGTGTAGCAGAGTGGCTCAGAGCCTCAGCCTGATGGCTATTAGCCTTTCACGTGGGAGACCCGAGGGTGTCAAAAATGGGGGTGAGTGTAGCAGAGTGGATCAGAGCCACAGCATGATGGCCTCCGTCGGTCCATATCCCTTTGGTCTATTGGACTTTCACACGGGAGACCCGAGTTCGAATCCCCGGTGTTACACTTGCAAATAAAACATTTGAGAACCACTAGCACTAGTTGGACTCCTAATACAACAGTGTTGTAGTAAATAAGTGTCATACATATTCTGAAGAAAACCTGGAGTCTTGACATTCAGTAATTGAGTCTTATGATCAAAATAAGAACATTATAATGATGTGTAAAAAAGGAAATAAAAGTCCAAGTCTGGACACATTTAAATGTATGGACATGTTGATGACCCCTGCCTTTAGTGTGACTTGGGCACCACAAACCACTGCAGATAAACATTCAGCCACTAGATGTCGCACTACTCCTTCTGCCTCCTCATATTTCATGGAGTGGAGTGAGATCAGTCAGACAGGGAGTTAGACTCCGCTTCCTCAGTTTAATAAAGTGATGACTCTTTCATGCTAGCGGGATGAATTCATTTTTTATTTTGATTTAAGTTATACTACATTATGTTATTGGCTTGTTATTCTGCCTCATTCTAAAAGCTCTGTGGATGTTTTTTTTTTAAATCAATATCACTTTAAAATAATAAGATCCAGGATAGTCTTGAGGTCAGGGATGCTAACAAACACATTAGGGTGATAAAAGAGAGAGCTACCCAACGAACTGAACGGCGATTTCCACATTAGTGTAGCTATCCTCATCCTTGTAGGAATCAAAATTGCTGTATTCCATTGTAGACGACAACATGACAGGACAGCCAATAAAACCTTCAGGTTGTTCTTGTCAGCAGTGCTACAGTCAGAAGAAATTACAGTTTGGCTGCAACAAGAATGAATGTGGCCCCATGTGACATGTCGTAGCCAGAATCAGAATGCTGTATTTGACATAGGTAGGTAGTCTAGTATTTTTCAGTAAATGAAATTAAATCATGTGGAACTTGGGATCGACCAGATTTTAGGTACATCTGTGGCCTACTGGCAGTGTGCCGATCGGCCCAGCGTTTTTGCAAGATTAGCTCTGGACACAGACAGATACACAGACCCTCTCATAGACGGCTAGACCCTTGCAGAGCCATCATGTCATATAGTACAAGGTCTCAGGCCACTGGGGCCTTCGTCAAGTCTATAAAATGGTACCACATGGGAAAATGTGTGAATTCTCAACTTCCGAGTGTCATTCTCTTACCCGTGCATAGGACCAGACTGGGGCCCACTGTTGGTGATGTTGTCGAAGAGGTTGCTCATGCGGGGGTCCTGGTTGCTCTCCTCTGCTGTGCTGAAGTGGTAATCCATCACCTTGTCTACTATATTGTGAGGGATGCCGCCGCCACGGTCCGAAATCCTGACAGACAATGGTGAGATTGAAGAGCGATGACAACATTATCTCAGGGGTTTTAACCTGGCCTGTAATAGACCTGCTGACTTAGTGAATTCGTTTTGTGTGCACTGTAGGATAGGTCTTCAGGATTCTGAATGGAAAATATTAGATAATAATACCCGATATCCACCCGGTCCGTGTTTTATTATTATGGACAATTGGGTCTGGATCGGTTCAGATTTGATTACCTCTCTGGGTCCTGAGTCTGTTGATCATTATGAGTAATACCTGAGTGGATCCGGGAAGATCCTTGCTCAGCACTTATCAAGAGAGAAAAGCATTAAGTGCTGCATGATGATTAGGCTGTGTCTGACCTAGGATCAGATTACTACAGCGCAAAAATAAGTGAGGAAAGAGATGAACTGCGCATGCATGTCAGGCTTCCAGCGGAGTTCGTTGAGTTGGGACAGAGGACCAAACTATACATTAGTAGTCCAAATTGTATTCTGACCCCTTCCCGAAAAAGGGAATAATGTAATGTATAAATCCATGATTTATACATTATGGATAATTAGTATGGACTTATATGGTTATTCGTCTCAACTGCTCATGAAAATGTTTAAGAAATTTGTTCTGAGATCTGATTGGTAGTCTAGAAAGTAAAACATTTAATCAGTTCTCTGAACTAATTTCACAGGTTCGGGTGCATCATTTTGGACCCATGAAGAGCTCTACTGTAGGATGTACATGCTACTTAACCACTTAAGCTCTATGCTTCATCGTACAATAAATAGCGGAAATAGCCAAAAACAACGTGTTGTGGGCTTGCAGATCTGCTATTTTTGAAAAGATTTAAAACTTTTTCTTTCTTTTTTTATGGAGGGATAGAGAGTAGGCTGACAGGAAATGGGGAGAGATATGGGGGGGGGGGTGACATGCAGTAAAGGCCGTCGGGAGTCGAACTTGCGGCACACTGCCAGACTGGATTACCAGCAAATTTAAAACTTTTTGACCTGCCACGAGTCTGTCATTAAATACCTTAGAAGTGCTACCCCACACTATCTCATTAGTACTTCTCTAATGGCTGCAGAGATTGATGGGGTTGTAAGGCTATGTATGACCAATGACCATCAGAAATAACAGTCTGTTCAAAAGCTTTCAACCGTTTCTAACTTCTGAGCTCAACTTATCCAAACAGAAGAGATAGCTAATCACTGGCCCTGGGATATGCTGTGTCAGGTTTCTTATTCAAGCTGCTGAATGCCGGATTCCAAGCGATTGTGGGAAATTAAATAGCTTCCTAACTGCTGTGGTGAAAGTAACCAAGTAGATTTAAGTACTGTACTTAAGTACAATTTTGAGGTATTTTTGTACCTTACTTGAGTATTTCTGATTTCCAATACTTTTACTTCTACTCTACTACATCTCAGGTCTAAATATTGTACTCTTACTCCACTACATTTAATCGGAACACTTTAATCAAAAAAAAGTAACCGATCTACATGCTCACAATAAGTACATTTTTTATTTTATACCAATACTTTTGTACTTTTACTGAAGTAATTTTTTTGAATACCAGACTTTTACTTGTAACAGAGTATTTCTGCATTGGAGTATTGAAACTTTTACTTAAGGAAAACATTTAGGTAGTTTTTCCACCACTGCCTAACTGGTTGTGCTGGATGGACATTCAGCCACTCACCTAATGACGAAATCTGTGTCATTATTGGCGATGGTGACAACCACATCAGGCACGTTGTATGGAGTATCCAGGTGGCTCTCCATGGTGGCCCTGCAGGGACAAAATAGTAGATTGAAAGAGGAAACGTTGAACTCAGTATTACACGACAAAAGTATTTCAGCCTAAAGACTTTATTGCTATTAAAATGGCAGATAACAACCCAAGCTAAAGTGCTTGCATTTTCAATGCCAGTACTAAATGCAAAAAGACCACATGTGTGAAATGAAAACCAATTAATCCAACTAAATCAAATCATTTTCATTCAGGGCTGTTTTTGAGTACCATATATTTTCAGATCTTCCCACCCACGGTAACATAACAAGACTTTACCTTCAAGGAATAATGTTAAAATATAGACAGCACATAGAAGTCAAAACAGGAAGAATATATACATTTTTGAAACAACAATAGTGTGAATGTTGCATTCTCCCCAAGTCATAGCTTATATGTGCCCAGTGCCCACAGTGACAAGTCGTAGCCAATCGGAATGCTGTATGCCCTAGCCTAGATAGCCTGTTCTTATTGTGCCAATGACCCTTTTGACAGTCAAAACACTAGGCTTTAGGCTGAAACAGGGTGGGATCCTTATTTGGATAATACAATGATAATTCTATACCAAGAGTTCCCAAACATCTCCATGCCAAGGACCGCCAAATAGCCACAGTCTCTGGCTACGGCTCACTAAATGCCTTAAAAATTAAGAATAAGAAAATATCGAATCTGTAACCTTGCAGATTGGCTAGTTTAGCCATTTTTGCACATTTTTGGCAATAATGACATGGTTCAACTGGTATTGTAAATTGGTATGAACTGAATTTGAATGTAAATAATTTGTATAAGTCATGATTTTTTTTAAAGGTTTCCGTCAACCAACCTATGGACTCCACGTTGAAAACCTATGGACTACTATACCATCTTATGTGTTAAAGCTGCCAACAGGGAAGTAATTTTCAACTGCACACAGTCATTACATAACTACGATACTTGCATAAGAGATATACAAAAGGCAAAATGTAAACTTAGATGCCGCTAAATGTGGACACTCAAGCATAAAGCAGATTCAAGGGATTTCCTGGTACGTTTAACCACTTAAACCCTACTTCATTGACTGGGGTCGTCCCCAAGGTGACTATACTTGTGTCTATACTCCTACACCACCTCTTTGTCAAAAATAGTCATCTAAAAACTCACATTGTAGGTCTTCTATTTTCGCAAAATGTTTGCCTATTATGACACGCCCAGAATAGGGATAGTGGTATAGATAGTTCATGTGGTAAATCGAGAGCTATTTAATACATAGGGGAATGTACAGTTAGTATAATGGCAATGTGGAAAACACGAAATTTGAAGCTGCTGTGGTTGTGTGCTGTGTGGCTGAATGTTTCTTTGGGACATAAATGCTGCATCATGTGAACGTGTGGATGGATGGGGTTTCTATGTGTGCGTTGTTATGTGTGGGTGGATGGGGTTTCTATGTGTGCGTTGTTATGTGTGGGTGGGTGGGGTTACTATGTGTGCGTTGTTATGTGTGGGTGGATGGGGTTTCTATGTGTGCGTTGTTATGTGTGGGTGGATGGGGTTACTATGTGTGCGTTGTTATGTGTGGGTGGGTGGGGTTTCTATGTGTGCGTTGTTATGTGTGGGTGGGTGGGGTTTCTATGTGTGCGTTGTTATGTGTGGGTGGGTGGGGTTACTATGTGTGCGTTGTTATGTGTGGGTGGATGGGGTTACTATGTGTGCGTTGTTATGTGTGGATGGATGGGGTTTCTATGTGTGCGTTGTTATGTGTGGGTGGGTGGGGTTTCTATGTGTGCGTTGTTATGTGTGGGTGGGTGGGGTTACTATGTGTGCGTTGTTATGTGTGGGTGGATGGGGTTACTATGTGTGCGTTGTTATGTGTGGGTGGATGGGGTTACTATGTGTGCGTTGTTATGTGTGGGTGGATGGGGTTACTATGTGTGCGTTGTTATGTGTGGGTGGGTGGGGTTTCTATGTGTGCATTGTTATGTGTGGGTGGATGGGGTTACTATGTGTGCGTTGTTATGTGTGGGTGGGTGGGGTTACTATACTTTGTATACATATTATTTGGTGTCCTTAAAATCAAGAACATTTATTTTGTATGAAATATGCTTTATAAATAAAGTGACTGTTTATTCCCCTGATATGACTGAATGTTTTCAGTTGTTGGATTATTGATTTAATGAACTAAATTACTGCAGCTTCCAATAAATACTGCTATCAAACAGCTGAGAAATAGAGTTCTAAAACTTGTTTAGTTTCCTTCATTGTTGCCCCCTAGCATTTCAGAGAATGCTTAACTAATAGACTAATTTATCATCTAATGAAAATCAATGGCAACTACAGATTCAAAGGACAAGAAGGTCACATAGTCTCTCAGATGTTTTCAAACAATTTAGGTATTTAGCAGACGCACAGTAAGCAAGAACAACATGGTAATACATCAAATACATAAAATAGTCAGAAGAACCTAATGGTGGAATATCTATAATGAAACAAACACATTTTTGTTAGAAGTACTGCTTCAGATTTTCAGCAATCTGATGCAAATATTGCTGTGTGTGTGTGTGTGTGTGTGTGTGTGTGTGTGTGTGTGTGTGTGTGTGTGTTGAATGAATGAATGGTGAGGATGCAGTAGGTGGTAGTACAACAGGGTCTGAAAGTTGCAGCTCAGTATAGTATAGTAGCATATAGTCCATTGTATGTGCTGAATCCACAACATTCAGTATTATACTGCACAAGTCACGTTACTGCTACAGCCACTGTTTTGCTTTTGTGACTTGTGTACAGTGTATAAGGTATATAATAGGTCCAGGACTACCCATTTAGATTGCTCTGTGTTGCAGTCAAATATGCTTTTTGCCACCTTGCTTTTAATTGTTCTGACATTTCTATAATGTTCTTGCATTTTCTCACACTGTTGAGGAGGCTCAAAGCACAATAACTTCACAGCCTGAAAGTTTAAAAACAGCTGTAGTGCTGTAGACATGACAACAACAAAACCCGAAACCTTGGATAGAATGCAATCCAGAGATTGAATCTCTCTCTATTATGCCCACCATAGTGTGTTATGTAGACAATACATCCGAGCCACCAGTTTTCAAAACAGTGTCTATGCCTCTCTGTCAACCTCCTGCTCTCTGGTTTCAGCACAATGAATGGAGGGAATGTAGCTGAACTGAAGCCAGGAACTGGAGCCAAGAACAGTGTGTTCCCAGGCGGAATAATAAGGCACACAAGCCTCAACAGTCCGATCGAACGTGCTAACTGACCACCTCTCATCTTCCAAGTCAAAATTAGGAGCCTTTGTTCAACCAAAACCTTGCCTGATTCTCTTTGTAGCGCCTTATAGTAACACAGCCTCATATACGAGTGCAATTTCTCCTGGTCCAACCATGGAAGCTAATATCCATCACATCCGTGTATGTCAGACTCATCATAGCACTACTCCCACCTTTAGATACTGCTGCGCATCACAGATCTAATAGCCTCGTTACCAGGCTTTCATTTTCGTCGGCGCAAAAAATGAAAGCCTGGAGGAACGCATTGGCCGCTCTGGGCTAGAAGTGGGAGTCAACCCTTCCGGGTGGGCGTCGCTCCAAATGATGTGACGTAGCGCTGCACTGGGGGGGGTGACAGAAATTAGCTCCACATCAATCTAAACTAAACTAAAGCTTTCCATCCTGTCCTGTCGTAGGACATCCGGTTGTTATGGACCAATAGCATTTGTTTGAGGATAAAGCAATCGATACGGGATGCACACGCAGATTAGACACACCAGCGGACCGACATGCTGAAACGGTCAGACATGTGCTGCTCTCAATGTGCTTTAAATAACTGGTTGCAGCTGGGATGAGCCTGGATTCAAGAGTATCGAGTAAAGTGATAAAATCTGCTGCCGATTCTTTTAATTATGTAACACAAACTTTTGTCATCCAGTAAAGTTTCTGCTCCTCATTTCACAACAGGCTTGTTGCAAGGGTATACAAACAAAGATGCACAGGAAGGACAAACAGCCCGCATTACAGACTAGGCACACTGATGTTTTCATTACATTATAACAGATTGTGCTTAAGATTTCTCCCAAAACCCATAACAACCTGTAGTGCACTCAAACAGCTTGTGTCAAAAATCTGCCAGTGACTGAATGCATTCTCATCCTGATTGAGATAGATGTGTCTTCTACCCGGTAACAGCCACTGTAAAGATGGGTTAGCTGCCAGCTACTATAATACTAATAATGACTAGGGCCTAGTCATTATTAGTATTATAGTAGCACTAGGGCATGTTCTGAAACGTTGTTGCAGTGTTGTATGAATAAAGCCATCAGTCATACTCATACATGAAACATACAGTTGGCTTTCTGGGCCTGTTACATAATACAACTGTTGACCTACTTCTGCAGCATTGGTCTTGGAATGTCTTGTAAGTTCATGTAAGCATACTGTAAATAGTAAATGACAGCCTCAGTTCCACTCCACAATTTAGTATATTAGCAACAATGGTTGTATTGTGCAACAATCTTTTTTGCTATTACAAAATATTCAAGTCACACCTGTGTGAAAGGTTGGCGGTTTGCTCAAGTTTTGTCATTAGAAATTTGACAATGTCTCTTCTTAGACTTCGACTGCCTCGATTATGGGAGCGAGATACATATGAAGGTGTGACTAGCATTTCACTGCAAACTCCATGGATTGGATTGTCAATCGATTCACAATACTGAACCAATATTTGTGGAGGTGGCTGTATATGAAAATGTAAATATATATGCCATATATATAGAATGTTTATTTTTTTAAATAATGTTTTCTGTTGTCTGTAGTGAAATATACTTTATCTAATTTCACACATTTGTAAAGTTGGTTGCCTGCTGTAACTGTCCAGGAACAACAGATGAACTTGTGCTGTGTGTGTGTGGCTGTCCACTGAACTGAACATGAACTTGTGCGGTGTGGGACAGTTGATTAACCATCCACTGTCCCTGCTACATAAACAAAGCAAGAAAGCAAAGCAAACATAAGCAGTGTTAGTGTTACCTCATGGAATTCTTGAGTAACTCAGGCAGAATGTAATCCAGAGGCAGGGTAATGAAGGGGAAGCGAGCGGCTACATGGCCGTTGATCCTCACCCTGGGGGAGTTTCCATACTGGTGCTCACACAGACGTCTGGTGGAGAGAAGGAATACACTTTTAGAGTCATCATTCTGATTTAAAAATTTTAAAAATAGCATATATATCGTTGCCGTCGGGTGGAAACCTTGTATGTCCAAAACCGTTCTCTCTTCATTAATATTCTGAAACCATTTGAAAAGTTCACAACACGAAGCAATGTGACACGTTGTGAACGGCTATTTTCACCCCTTGTTTGACACTAAAGTAGATCATTAAAACTCATTCATGCCACAGGACGCCTTTTGACGCCTTTCCCATATGGCATAGATTGCCATGGACGCCTTTTTATAATTTTTAATTGCTCTAATCCGGTGTGCAAGTGACGACATGCACATGACGTGCGCAATGGATTTCAATTTTCTTTCTTTTTTTATAATGGGCTTTTTTGGCACATAATCAACGCCTAGTTTAACCCCGGTGGCACTAAATGATTAATCTGCCAAAAAACATAAAAAGTTGAAATATGGAGACGAGAGCAATGATATGCATTCTTTCTAGAAAATTAGAAACTCCAAGTCATGCAAGGTTTAACATTGGTTAGGAAGCCAGGGCGGGAATTGAACACAATCCTGCCATCACTGAGCATGAGGCTTAGTCTAGACAGAGAAAAGAGACAATCCTACTGATGGGCCTGGCTGGCACCTAAACAAACATGAATGACTAGCCTTTCAACGACAGAGGGCCAGATGAAGGTTTTTGTATTTGCTCACTTGTATTTCTACCTTTATAAAGACCAAATATTCAAAAAGATAGGAAAATGAGAGAACCCCACCCAATATGTAGTGGTCTATTTTAAGGCTTGGGTTTAGGGTTAAAATTAGGAATGTCCCGATCACGTTTTTTTGCTCCTGATCCGATCATTTAATTTGAGCATACCGATTTTTCCCGATCCGATATTTATATTTTATAGAACACGTTTATGCCATATCACAATATCCCATATCACAGATAATTTCCAGTCTAATATCATGATATGGATATAATATTCCCTATCACGTTTATTGGCTCCCGATCAAATTCCGATTTCTGATCACCCGATCCGATCAGGACAACCTTAGTTACAATGTTGGCTAATGTATGCAAGATCAACACATATTAAAATGATGCAAACCTTTGTTATTTACTGTAGCTAACTGGGAATAATATAAGTCAAAACATTGTCAATCATCTTTGTCTGTTGTTTCTGTACTCCATAGTGAAAATGACTTTTCAGATGCAAACAAAGCTGATTCTGACAATATTCAGTACATTATATGAAAATAAAAAATACTCTTATAATATGGGGAAAATAAAATCATATACCCTGGAAGTTGAATATTTTCTAGTGCAACTTTTCTCTAGTAAACATCCTCAATGAGATTCAGTTGTCTCAATACAAAGGTCATTGTGAAATGTACAGTGCGATATATATGCGGTGTAATAAAAGTATGCAAATATAACAGCTTGAGCAACCAGGATGCCACCAACCTGAACTTTGTCTTGGAAGCTAAAGGCCATTTTGACCCCATAAGGACATTTGATAAGATGGAACTGAAAATGTATGGGAACAATAGCCGGTACCTAGGTACTGAAATACAACGTCTCAAATCTTATCAGCTTATCTGAAAATAAGCAGAGGCCGATGAGAGCAGGGAGAGAAGAGAACAGTCATAGTGGCGGTAAGGTCATCTAAAGATAACCCATCTGAGTGAACAAACACCAAACTCACCTAGCGAAGTCCACCCATTTCTCTATGATCTTTTTCGGAGAGAGACGCCTGCAGATGATCCCCACGAAATCCGGCTAAAATTAATAAATGAGTGAATGAAAAAGCACTGTCACCAAGAAGGAAGTTGGAAAAAGAAATATATCATTCAAGAGTCAGTAAGTGGTTTTGTAATGGGTGAGAGACATGACTGCTACAAACAAAAGGAAATTATGATGTTCAATAGTCAGCACTTTTATTAAGCACTCTAACCCTGGTATCTCATAATAATATTGATATAATATTGATAAATGAGAAAGAGGAAGATTGTGTATTGGCCGAGGTGCAAGACAAGCAGCAGTATCACAAATGGAAGTAGAGTCTGCACACTGGAAATACTGGAAAAAAAACCTCTGCTGTATTTTATTTGTGTCAACGTTTCGATCAGAATCAAATCAAATAGCCTGCATCCTTAGACTCACCATGCAAAGGACGCAATCATGTCACCCTCCGGGGGTCCTGGGATGCAATACTGTACTCAGTACTGTACTCTAACGTCGTTGAAGTAGGACTCATAAAATGTCCCTGTGACCCATCTAAAAGACCACCCCTGGGTCCCGGGGCCCATTACATTGAAAACTTATTTACATCAGTGTACATCATGTACATGTCGTGTCCTGATTAAGATCTGATCTGATCGAAACATACACTTCTAAAGAAAACCATTGAGTTCAACACAAAACTTAAACAGACATACATTGTCCTCGTGGAGGGCTAGGTGGTGTGTGGCCAACATGCGGATGCCCAGACGAGAGCAGAGGGTGGTGTCCAGGAAGTTGCGGATCATCATCTCGTCCTGGGATGTCAGGAGAACAAAAAGCTGGTATCTGCTTGTGCTTTGATCTGGTTTACCTAGCTAACTAACTGTTTGCTAAATATCAAAAAAGGACAGACCCACACTTGCAATCAATTGCTATATTCATCAATGAATCTGTCAAAACTTTTATATAATTTGATCACCTTGACTTAATATGTTGTCAAAAATATAACCCAAGCATTTACATTTTGGTTGGAGAGTTGCTTAATATGTTGTAAAAAATAAAGCCCCAGCATTTACAGCACGGTGATATTAGAAAATGTTCTAATATGTGTCCGATAATTATGTTAACATATCATGCAGTCTCTACCTGGATGTGTTTGCGAGACTCCCTGAAGCCTTCAGCCAGCAGTGTCACCACATCTTTATGGTCATCTAGTAGCTGCTGAACCAGTTTACAGAAACGAGTCTCCATCTCTTGGTCTGTGATCTGTTAAATGTGACCAAAGCAAATGGTTTCAATTCAAGGTATTGTATGCTCTTGTCCTTTCACCTCAAATATTTCAAACTCCAATTTCAGCCTGCCTACCAATGCATCAATGATTGTCTTCTAAATCACTCATTCTGAAAGTAAACCACATTTGTTTACAGTCGATTCACAATCACATGCATCATTCTTTTGCTTTGTAGAAAGAAAGTCTATGTCCCCCATACATCAGAGAGAACATACCCCCAGACCCCATACATCAGAGAGAACATACCCCCAGACCCCATACATCAGAGAGAACATACCCCCAGACCCCATACATCAGAGAACAAGCCCCAGTTTGGTGACATACAAGGTTTCCACCCAACAGCGAAGACATGCATGGTAAGTACATGCTCCCAGTTGGATAACAAACTGCCTGGCATACCACGACACTACAGCATGATTACATGACTGAACAGAATCACACATGGTGGGACTGGATCTTGCCGATGATTGTACCCATGCAATCATCTTCAAATGTTGAGATTTTGTAATTCATTAAAATGTATGCTTTATCATGTCAGAACTCTCTCCTGCATCATAGCAGGCTGTGGCTCATACTCCTGCCATCTCAAGTTGAGGTGGTTTGGAATAAAATGTATATCGCAATTTAATTTGAAGCACCGACGGTAATAGAATATATATGTATCACAGTATATTCCGTTTCCTTAATATTCAAATTCATTAATAAAAAATACTTCAAGGGTAAAGCACTGGTGGTAAAGCATCATCATCAAAGCACCGTCTGGTACTACATGACAGCTACAAATGGAACAAAACTCTCAGAGTTTAAGTAACTTGAGAATGTTACAGTATAGATTGGGGCCCATTTAAAATAGTATCAAGAAATGGGGATCTGTGGTCTAATGGGGCTCTTAATCTCAAATTCAGCTGCTACTCAGTGACCTATGGCTTACTTTGCATGTCACAGCGACATCAGAGTTCTGTGAAAGCATGCAATAGTATCAAGAAATGGGGATCTGTGGTCTAATGGGGCTCTTAATCTCAAGTTCAGCTGCTACTCAGTGACCTATGGCTTACTTTGCATGTCACAGCGACATCAGAGTTCTGTGAAAGCATGCAGTAACACTTTAGTCCTGACTAAGGCGCTGAAGGCGGTCACATACAGGGCAGTCTGTCAACTCCTAAAGTTACATACGGGACAGAGCTGTGGGCGGTTATAAATAAGACAGTCAGCAGAGGGGTAAATACACTTGAACTTGGAAAAGCATTTCCACCTCTTTTTATGCAACATGTACTGTATGTGTGCCGCAGTCACTCACCGAAGGGAACTCGGTCAACTTGTGGTATGCTCGGATGAACAGCTCATGCTTAAAGGAAAAAAACCCAAAAAGAGTTTAAGTTAGAATTCCATCTGTAGGCTTCCTCCAAGTCCCTACGGTATGCGAGTGCACCCCCACCACATTCCTAGAAAGGCCCCCATAGCGAGGCCCCTTGCATAACTGTTCAAAAGTTGAAATTGTGTCTTCCAGGAAAACTATTTTCCTGAAAAGATTCATGCATGTTGTTTGTCTGAGATAGAAAAACAGAGGACATCCTGATTTGGAAGATTTAAAAAAACAAGGTTAGTTAGTATGTCAAACATGGGTGCAAGTCATTCTTGAGGATATTGTTCAAATTATTTGATTTGACATTTTAACAAAATGTAATTGATGTTGAGAAATCAATGTGCTGATAACAGAATCAGTGTGAAGCGTATGTTATTCTTGACATAACAAAATAATCTCATTCACATTGGTGATTATGTAAGAACTAGTGCCACGAGGAGGAAACGTGGCATCGAGCCAAGACTACAGGCGTATAGGATTATTGTGAGGATAGGAATCTAGGTGAAAGTTCATTCAGTACACAACACCTTTGCATGTGTGCTAAATGAGGTTACAATACAAATGTAACCTGAGGGCTGCGGGACAGTAGGAAACAAAGAATGAACGTTAACAATCAACATTGTACAGTGTTGACAAAAGAAACCCAAGAAAAAAACAGATTAGCTGAAAACAATATTATAAGCCCCTAATTACAATGTTTCTTGTAAAAATGAAGTAAGAATTCTCTGACACTTTAGAAGGGAAAATGCATAATGATAAAAAAGAGCTATTAGTCAACTGTTGATGTATAACTTATCGCAGCTTGATGCAAATGTGCGATGGATATCCAGGTGCTAACTAAGCACAATTTATGGTGGTCAGAGAGAATGAAATGAGCAGCTAGCTGCAGCCATTGTTATGTTTTTCCCCCCAAGTTGATGTCCAATAAAACTGCCAGCAGCACTCCTATTCTATAGCATCAGCTTCATGATTTATTATTTATTTAAGAGAGGCACTATATTCTAGTTCATTGGACTCACCACTTGTAGGATGGTGGGATTACAACCGATGATGAAGGGCAGATTTCGGAAGCCCTTGATACGGTGAGCGATACGCACAGGTAGCTCCTTATGAAGGTACTTGGCACTGCTCTGAAATTAAAACAGACACACATACAGTACAGGGGGAAGAAGTGAGGAAAGGCCTAAGATACAGTAAAATCCCAGTGCTAAATTAACACTAAGGATTTCAGTGTCTACTTGGCATACTACTAAGCATCATGCGCTAAATCTGAAATAATATATGGTGACATAGTGCCTGCATATATGACATCATCTATTTTTATATATTTATTTTTACTTTCATTTATTTTATCCATTTTAAATGAAATGCTTTATACATCGAGAATTCATTCATACTTAATTGCCATCCTCATCACAGGATAAACTAGAACTGCACTCTGTCGAGTGCCTACTTGCTTGTTGCACACAAATAGGCCTACTAGTGCGCAAGCAGAGCGCACAAGTACTGTCGACCGCTACAAACTGTCAAATCTCAGCTTCTCTGTGAAAGAACGTTTGAAATATTGAATTATTAGGTTTAGCTATTTGCTACGTACCTAGTTTTTGGAGGTAAAAAAGTAGTATTGTGAAGTATAATAAAAGTCGATGGTGACGTATATGTCGATCAGTGTCGGGTGGATTAAAGGAAATGCCTCTATGTATTATGTATATGTAATTTGATTAGCGGTATACTGTGGTTACTTTGCGTATGCCCCGTTTGATGCGTATGTATCGTAGCAGCATATGACGTCAGGGTATAACTGGTACAACTAGCTCTCAATGATGACGTAATAAAGATGTGGATTAAAGGACCCAATGCCAGGGTGTAATTGGTTTTCGATGGTGACGTAATGACGATATGTTTTAGTGTCGGGAGGATTAAAGGTAATGCCCCTATGTATACATGCATGTAATCTGACACCACTGCCATATCAAGCACGAGTAGTCATTACGCCATACACTGGCACAGCGCATACACATCAAACGGCGACATGCGCGGACGAAAACTATTACTTGCGTGCTCTGCTTGCGCAAGTAATAATACAGCAGGATAAATACAGTATTGTCAGAATGATTCAGTTCACCCCATTATCGTCTGCATGTTTTGCACACATAATGATGTAGACAAGTTAAAACAGCACAAGGTCCTGCACCGGGGACATCGGGCAAGTATAGCAATATTCCACACATCGGCCCAAGTCTACAGACTACACACAGCACATTTACACATGCTCCCCAGGTGTGGCCTTTCTGCTTTGTTGTTGCAGTGTACTGAGAGTGAGACAGGAAAGATTGGTAAGAGAATGTGTCGAGACGTGACACAGGCTCATTTCAAACCGAGAGGGTCATGATTCAAGCCTGTACACACTATTGCAGAATGAGCTGTGATTCTGTTGCAACACAGAATCGTAACTCCTCGGATTCTACTTTTCAGGGACTAGTTCGAAAATGTTTAGGGTGAAGTTGCTAATCATATAAAAATCATGCAACACAGAAGAACAAAGCTCTTAACTGCTATTAGATTAATTGATCTGGTGCAGGAGACCTGGCTGCACTTTTGCCTAGCACGAGAATGGATGGAGGAATTTGGTCTGAGCATTTACCAGGACATGGTGTCCATCTGGAGACTTCCCAGCATACAGTAGGGTGGCTGGGGTCAACCGCACTGAAGCCTGGAATGAGAGAAACAACGAAACAACGTTAAAATGTACAATCCTCAAGCTTTATGTCCGCTGCGTGTGTCCCTCTCCCAACTACAGGTGGGCGATATTGTGATAAATATCATCGAGACGATACAATGTCTCCACGATATGCCTTTTCAGAGATATCGTATATATTGTAATACAGTGAATGCATATTCTATGATTTGCTGTTCTATACCTTAATTTATACTTCTGTAGAACGACTGTTAAGTAACTTGAAAAATAACCATAAAACCTGCATGAAAAAATACCATGATAATATCGTGTATTGTATTACTGCTTGAAAAAATATTGTGATATTATTTTTTTATCGCCCAACGCTACTCCCAAAAGAGAGGTTAATTGCAGTGATATCCTAAAGATGGCGGCACATCTAGTATTTAATTTGGTGCATCGTCTCCTTCAAATAACTTTAATTACATTGTCGACCAGCAAGTGTCCTACCGGAAGCAAATATAGTTGTATTATATAGAAATTTCACGAAATACCTTTCGTTTATGGGTAGGTTTCCTTCAAAACCTAGCTGCAGAACATTATTTTATGTACTCCCAGGACAGAAAATTCTAGAATTTTCGCTGTCCTGGGCTCTAAGGGTGACGTAGGAAGCCACGCCTATCCCGTATAGATACCTGCGTGGCTACGTCAGCCCTCATTCAACTTTTCTTCTGCTAAGCTGCGAGAACGAACTTTAACATTCCAGTGTGTGCAGGGTAATATATCTCGCAAACTCGGCCGAGAGATTAATTCTTTAGGACCGTGAGATCTCTGGCACACTCTCGAAGCAAACAGAAGGATACTTCTCGAGAAAAAAAGCCGAACTTCGACACAAGTGAGTTCTAGGCAACTTGTTGCTACGCTAGCTTGTCGAAAAAACAGCTCGCGCCTCTTTTTCTCTCTCGCTAAAGCTAGCGTTTGTTAGCTTAAAGCTATCCATAGTTAGCTTAGCGCTACTAGGCAGATACGCCTGTGGTCTACTATTACACGCCACGAGGAAGATAAACCTGTGGCTGTTAAGCACTCGGACTCCTCTCTCTACAAGCAACCATGTCGCTGACGAGGGAGACCCAGCCCGGGGAAAGACGCCATCGAGGACAGCCGGTGCCCGCCGACTGTCAAGAAGGCCCCAAACAAAAGACGTGCTCCACCTGGGGATGCGGGAACACGATGTCGGGCAAAGACGGGCATGACGAGTGCATGTATTGTCTCGGCCTCACCCACACCCGTGAGTCCATGGAGGAAATCGGTCCCGTTTGCCTCCATTGTGAGAAAATGGACGACGACGTCCTAAACAACAGGCTCGGACGTGTCCAAAGGTATTATGACAACTTTGCCGCCCACGGACTCCGAGAGAGGAGCCCCACTCCTCCCCCGCGACGAGCTCGCATACAAGTCCCGCCAAAGGGGCTTTGGCCCCGCGTCACCACCGGAGAGGGACAACGAGCTACCCCGAGACAGAGGCTCGACTACTCGGGCAACAGAGCCCCAACCGGAGCCTCTTCTTCAAGAGCAGCACCTGCCGGCGCTAGCCGAGACAGGTACGCTACTTCAGCCTCTGCAACCAGGGCTCACGAGGCCACTGATTACGAGGCTCATGGCGCGAGGCCAAGGGATACCTTCGCACCGCGCCGCTCTTCCCCAGCTCCACGTGCTCGACAACACGTCGTGCAGGCCACCATTGAGTGCCCGCCCAGACATACAGCTAGACGCAGACAGCCTGCCGTTGCACCCAGCTATATGGTGGACCGCCTGGACCCTTCCCCAGACCGCGCAATGTCTCCCGGTGGGGAGCATTGGACTACCAGGGAGGAAGGGGAGCTTCGTGATGACGAGCTCCCTTCCTTCCAGGAGCAACTCCAGGACTACCACGTCCTGGACGAGGCCTACGCGGACGAGCGAGATGGCCATGATGACCTCTCCCCCGGGGACTACGTCAGCACCACTCGTCGCCCCTTCGACGACCTGGATGCCATGGACATACAGGAGCACCAGCAAGCCAGGGCTCCTGTCCCCCCGCCTCCTGTACCCCCCATGGATGACTCCAATATTTACGAGATATACAGGAAGGCTAGTGCACGTTGTAACCACACATGGCCTAAGTCAACTGTCAAGGTACTACCATGGGAAGGCAGGACTGATGAGTCCGCCCCCCCCCCTGCACCTAGAAGACAGAAGCTCCCTATGGCACAGGGCTTCGAGGAGGCCATGATGCACGCCTGGGACGAACCCCTCCTGAAGGTGGATTTTCCCAAGGCCAGCGCCAAGGGGCCCAACGACATACCAGATAAACAAACCCTCGCCATAGACTTCATGCCAGCTATGGACAAGGCTATAGCGGCCTACCTGGCCAACCCTGCAGCTCCTAGAGTGGATCACCACGTAAAGGAACCGCAGCTCCTGTCCAGCAGCGTGAGGGAAGCCTCAAAACTGAACAAGTGGCAGTATGCACACATGTCATTCGTGGCGAAGGCCCTCAATGCAGGAGCACTTCTCCAGGGTTCCATGAAGAGCCTCCTCATTGAGATGGGACAGAAGTCCATTAAAGTCCAGCTAGCGGAACTGCCAGAAGACCTGGCCGAGTTACGCCGCCTGAATCACGAGATGGCCACCCTCCAGAGGGACTCCACTCTCCACAACGCCAAGGCAATGGCATGTTCCATCCTCCAGGAGAGATGGCGTTGGGTCGATCAGACCAGCGCCATCTCCCTGGAGACAAAGAAAGAGTTTGTGGCTGGAAATATCCACCCAGACAGTATGTTTAAGGACGCTCTGGCCAAGATGTCAGAGACCATCCAACAGCTCGAGTCCTCCACCAAGACGATGAAGGCGCTCGAACCGCTGGCCAACCAGGCCGCCCCGGTAGGCCGCCCCAAGGCTAAGAAGGCACCCTGGAAGGCCAAGACCGATGACAAACCCAGGTCCCAGGACCGGAGCGGAGATAGACAGCGACAGCCTGCAGGCCGAGGCAGAGCAGACCGCCGCACCTCTCCGCCGCCCTACAAGGCCAGGAGCGCTCCCAGAGGCCGAGGCCAGGGGAAGCGCAAATGACCTGCCCGGGCCGGGTCATCTTCCCCACCACACTCAGAGTTCAAGGCCAGAGGTGGGGATCACAGATCTCACCTCAGAGCCTGCGCTGAAGCGCTTAAGGGGGCCTGTACACAGTGCTGTGAGCACCGTTGTACAGACCCCGAAAATTGTTATGTGCAATTCACATGTGTATGTTTTTCCACGTTGTTCAATAAAGAAAACAAAAAAACAAAAAACACAAAAAACAATAAAACCAACTCTGAAGGGCATAGGCCCAGTGGGAAAGATAACCCACACTGTGACAGCTTTAGCTGTCACAGGCCAAAAACTCCACGCCAATTTTTTCCAAACTCAATACCGAAAAAATTCACTAGAGGGAGACATTTCACACAAAGTAAGTCTTCCCCTAGGCAGGCCATGCACCACGCTGACAAGCACAGGGAACCCTTTGTCACGTCATCTGTCACAATGGCGGATATCCGGGGCTTCCCCGTGGATAATCCGTACAATTCAGACAGGATACAGGCTACAGTTCGCCTCGAAACCGCCCACTTCCAGGAAAATTATTTTCTCAGAAGCGAGCGGGCAAAAGGCCGCCATTCTGCAAGAGGAAATCAATTCATTAATGCAGAAAGGCGCCATCACAGAGGTGGCCCTCGACCAATCAATGAACGGTTTTTACTCCCGCTATTTCTTGGTAAAGAAAAAGGGGGGCGGACTCCGTCCCATTCTAGACCTGAGGGCATTGAATCGTCACTTAAAAAAGCTGCGATTCAAAATGCTTACTCCACCAGTCCTCCTACGCCTAATTCGCGAAGGGGACTGGTTTACGTCAATAGACCTGCAAGACGCATATTTCCACATTCCGATTTACCCGCCGCACAGAAAATTTCTGCGCTTCGGGTTCAGAGGAAAAGTGTACGAGTACACAGTCCTTCCCTTCGGAATGTCACTGAGTCCCAGAGTCTTCATAAAGTGCACCGCGGCAGCTATCGCTCCGCTCCGACAGCAAGGGATCCGTCTCGCTACATACGTAGACGACTGGATCCTACTTGCAGACTCTCCACGAGAAGCACTGTCGCACACACATCGTGTGCTCAGCCACCTCGACTCGCTTGGGTTTATAATAAACCACGAGAAGAGCATGCTTATGCCAACACAGTCAATAGACTTTATAGGCATAACACTGAACTCAATCTCTTACACGGCCCGCCTGAGCCAAGAGAGAATAGACGCAACACTGCAGTGCGTGGCGTCATTCAAAAGGGGACGCTCGATTCCTTTTCATGCATGCCTCCGGATGGCGGGGTTAATGGCCTCTGCGGTCTATTTAATCCGCCTAGCAAGGCTACATATGAGACCTTTCCAACGATGGATAGGCTCTCTACATGTACCAATGCACCGTCGGCACCAGAAGGTAACAGTAACATCACAATGCATACTAGCCCTTCAATGGTGGTCAGACAGGAAAACCCTCTCAGAGGGCGTCCCCATGGGAAAGCCTCTGATCAGGAAAGTCATCACTACAGACGCCAGCATGACAGGCTGGGGAGCCACGATGGAAGGACTCACAGCCAGAGGTTTATGGTTGGGGCCACTACGTGCCCTTCACATAAATTACTTAGAGCTCATGGCAGTCTTCCTCGCCCTGAAACACTTCGAGCAGCGCATCCTGGGTTGCCATGTCCTAGTCAGGACAGACAACACCACGGCCATGTGCTACATCAACAGACAAGGTGGACTCAGGTCCCCTCGTCTTCATCAACTGGCTCAGAAACTGATCCTGTGGTGCAACACACGCGTCCTCTCAATAGTAGCGTGTCACGTCCCAGGTCTTCTGAACACAGGGGCAGACCTGCTGTCCAGAGGACCTCTCCGCTACTCAGACTGGTCACTACACCCTCATGCAGTGGCCCAGGTCTGGAGCAGGTTTGGGAAATCCAAGGTGGATCTCTTTGCCACAGAGGAGAACACGAAGTGTCCCCTCTTCTTCGCAATCAGGGGACCATCAACGTTGGGGCTAGACGCTCTGTCACACCAATGGCCCAAAACCCTTCTCTACGCCTTTCCCCCGCTATCCCTCATCAGCCCCACTCTGGACAGAGTGAGGACTCAGGGTCTGAAGGTGCTCCTAATAGCCCCGTCGTGGGGGGTCTGGAGGTCGGAAATAACCCCTCTCCTCTACGACCAGCCGTGGAGAATTCCCCTTCGAGCGGATCTCCTCTCTCAAGCGAGGGGGGAGATCTTCCACCCTCACCCCCAGGACCTAGACCTATGGGTCTGGCCCGTCAAAGGGTGATGTTGACTGCCGTGGGTCTACCTCCGAACGTAATCGAAACGATTCAGAAAGGCAGAGCCCAGTCAACAAGGGACCGTTACGACACAGCCTGGCGCGTCTTCGAGCATTGGTGCTCACGAAGACCAGACCAAACAGTCCCCTACCAGGCCTCAGTGATCGACGTCCTGTCATTCCTGCAGGAGCTCCTAGACAACGGTCTAGGCCTCTCCTCAGTCAAGGTCCATTTGGCGGCAATCTCTGCCTGCCACCCAGGCTTTGATAACCAGACGGTGTGGAAGCACCCGCTGGTAAAACAATTCATGAAGGGTGTACGCAGGGAACATAGGACATGCAGATCCCTCGTTCCCTCGTGGGATTTGTCCCTGGTTCTAAAGGCGCTGGCTACAGCACCCTTTGAACCACTACAAACCGTGAGCCTCAAGCTCCTAACCCTGAAGGTGGCTCTCCTGATCGCACTCACGACAGCAAAAAGGGTCAGCGACCTACATGCGCTCTCGATCTCTCCAGACTGCATGAGGTTCGATGAGGGGTCGACCAAGGTCACCCTAAAGGCAAACCCCGCCTTCATTCCCAAAAATGCTCTCTCAGTGTGTGTGCCAGTGAACCTACAGGCTTTCCATCCCCCGCCGTTCTCCTCTGACGAAGACAGCAGGCTTAATTGCCTCTGCCCAGTCAGAGCTTTACGCATATACGCGGATAGACTGGCTCCCTTCAGACAAGGAAGCCAACTCTTTGTGTCCTGGGGTGCCAGGACCAAAGGAAAGCCCGTCACGAAGGTCACTATCTCTAACTGGATAGTGGAAGCCATCCGTCTGGCCTACACTAGCCAAGGCGTGGATTCCCCTCAAGCCCTGAGGGCCCACTCCACAAGAGGTGTGGCAGCTTCCTGGGCACTCTACAAGGGTGTCTCCATTCAGGAAGTCTGCACAGCAGCAAGCTGGTCTACACCCTCGACTTTCGCCACATACTATAACCTAGATGTGGCAGCGCCTTCGCTAGCGCACGCGGTCTTGGGGGCCGCTGCTCAGTAAGGCATCAGGGCAGCATAGCGCTGCCTCCTGCTCTCCACAAGGACTAGGTTCTGGACCCAAAAGGGTCCGAGCCCCTCCCAAAAGGTTTACCTGGGACCCACTGGAAGTTCAGGTCACGGGAGTTCATAAAGTCCCATAAACGAAAGGTATTTCGTGAAATTTCTATATAATACAACGTTAAAGGTTACTTTAGTAACCACGGTTGTATATATAAATTGAACGAAATACCTTTCGTGGAACGCCCTTCTGTTCTCTAAAGCAGAAGAAAAGTTCCGAATGAGGGCTGACGTAGCCACGCAGGTATCTATACGGGATAGGCGTGGCTTCCTACGTCACCCTTAGAGCCCAGGACAGCGAAAATTCTAGAATTTTCTGTCCTGGGAGTACATAAAATAATGTTCTGCAGCTAGGTTTTGAAGGAAACCTACCCATAAACGAAAGGTATTTCGTTCAATTTATATATACAACCGTGGTTACTAAAGTAACCTTTAACGTTTCTGTAGTAGACAAGTTGAAAAATCGGCTTGTGATGTTGTCAGTGGGGTAGGGAAGGGAGGGCTCCACTGTGTTCATTTGGACTGCACGCAAGTGGTCTAAACCTAACCTTAACCCTAAAGCCTAAAGCATTGAACTCCAGTAACCTCAGAGGTGACTAGATTAAGGCAGACTAAATCTAAATATAAGATTTAGAAACTTGTTTCTAGTAAGACAATCATAATTGCCCAGACTCTTCTTCAACAAAGATGACGAAAGCAAACATTCTTTGTTCTGTACTTATACATACAAATGGTACAAAACACTGAAGTGCTTAAACCAGAAACCTAACCTTTTATGACAGGTGTCAATATTCCTTCAAATAAGTCCCAGATGGTAGCTTTAATATAGCTAGATACAAGAACAAAACACTTGTTCTAAAGCCAAGCATTAGCTCATATTACACAAAATACTATAATACTATTTAAATGCAGAGGATGCGAGCACTACTCAAGTAATTTCAAGCAATGTCTTACAGTTTAACAGCCTATCAAAGTTAACAGTCTTTTGAGTTTTCAAAGTTTAACAGTCTTGACTCTTGAGGCATTACCAGGCCTCATGGAAATGTCCTTCAGGTATATTTAGTTAGCAAGGGCACATTACAGAGCAACATACAAAGCCTTCTTCCGCGTACAACATGCCAACTAAATTAAAGTGCCCGTAGAACATTACTGAGAGCTGGTGATCCCTCTCGTTGATAGCGTTAACCACAAAGTTAAACCGGGATCATCCAGGGGTTTGTAATATTGACCGACCCACTCTATTTTCCCCTCTACCCCAAATCACTTTGCCGAAAATAGCTGATCTATAAGCTCACGTGTTGGAATGAAACCGGGCTTGTTTCAAATGTTGACATGTGGAGGAGAATTTGGATGCTACTGCTCAAGTGCTCATGTTGGTCTGCTCTTCTTTTCCCTCTACCCCAAATCACTTTACCGAAAATATAGCTGATCTGCAAGCTCACTTGTAAATCTGCTATTTTCACAGAATGTTCACAGCTAGAATATGGATGCTAGGGTTCATGTGGTAAAAGCAAACTCAAGTCAGTAAAGGTTATCCAATCTAAAAGGCAATGGTTTTATTACTGGGTGGGCATGACAGTGTGAAGCAGTCTCTGGCTTCTCTTCAACCTATTGGAATAATTATTAACTTCTAATAATACAAGTACACTACATAATGAGTGCACAGTAATTCCTTCTCCAAACATATCCCTTTATGAGCAGCAAGGTTCAGCCAAATATCTCACTTCATAATCAAACACTGATAATATACAGTTATACATTTGTATTCAGAGTGCATGTGTCAACTTGACATAATATGTCAAGTTGACACATGCACTCTGAATTGTTGACATATGTCAACTTGACATAGATATGTCAAGTTGGTCTGATTGTAGCCTAGTCTGACTCCATCATAAAGAAAAACACTGTGTGGTCTTTCACCTATGCATTTAAAGTAAATGCTTCTACCTTGAAAACACTATAATAAAAATAAGACATTGAGCCTAAACCATTGTGCAACAGCACAATACAAGCATGGCTAGCCGCAATTTGCAACAATGGATTTTTTTGGGATGAATCTAGAGTTGCAATACCCTCCATTGACAGCCCATTGATCCAAAAGGAATCAGATCTGCTTGTATTAAACAACGTTAAACTCACCAACATTGCAGCTGTAGTGCAAGCTTCAATTATCCTTTTTCAATCTGCAAAGTGTTTGTTTCATAAAAATCCACTGTAGACATGTTTTGATCTATACTTTGTTATGTCAAGAAATTCCATGCAGGTGATTATTTTTCAAGTGTTGGAGTTTAGAAGCGCTCGTTGGAAGTCACTGAACAGCCCTGCGTAGTGCGTACCACCTGTTTCATATTTGCACATAATGCAGGTGGCAGCAGCACGATATTTTAATTAGAACGAGCGCTTCCAAACTCCAATACTTAGAAAATGTTTTACCTGCACTGAATTTCTTGACAAAGTACCTCATAACATGTCTACGGTGGATTTTTATGAAACAAACACTTTGCAGATTGAAAGAGGATAATTCAAGCTTGCCCTACAGCTGCAAATTAATGTTGGCAAGTTCAACATCTTTTAATACAAGCAATGGAGGGTATAGCAACTCTAGATTCATCCCATTATTAAAAACAAATCTAGTGTTGCAAATTGCGGCTAAAGCATGCCATCCATACCACATGATGTTCTGCTCCACAAGAACCCAGGGGACAGATCCATTGATTTGGTGCTTAAAGTTAAACATACGCAGTAAATAAATATCATTGGTGTCCGAATGTGAAAATGTATATTGTACAAATGACACCTAATTTGGGTTGTGGTGTGTACATTTGTAATCAAACCGGATGCCTAGGTGAGTAGTTTATCCTACATCCACACAGCTGTGGGTCAGTCAGTCAAGTCAAGTGTCCTCAAATTGTCCTCATTAAAAGTCAGCTTGTCACGGAAAGTGCTTGACATTGGGTCAGGATTAGCCTACGATTTTGACTCGTATATGCATTTTATAGATTCTGACATTTTCAAAGTTTTAAAATGTCACAATCGATTAAATACAGTATTATACAGTTGCAGTTCCAATTGACAGCCACCCACTGTTCCTTGAACAACCTCCTCATGCGAAGCGGACAGTGTTTCAATCAATACTGTGGCAGAAGTCCTACAAATCAACAACCACTGTCTGACATTAAAACCCTTTAACCCTCTGTCTGACATTGTCAGGGCCGATGCCATAGAATAATAGCAGAGTTAACGGTTAACGCAGTAAGTTACCGTTACACGGTATTGTGGTGTAATACACGCTGTAGGCCTGTCCGCATACTAGTATCTGACGTTAGAACCAAGGCCTGGCTGGCTGGCACCCCAAGGTGATTTGGTGGTTGTAGTAGTAGAGTACAGTTGAGTTCCACATTCAATGTGACACCAGCACGCTCGACCATTTAGCTTAGCCACCTCGCCATGCTAGCGACAGTCAGCCAGGCCACTGTGCCAGGCAGGCAGTTGCCCAGCTGACCCCCGGAGGGGGGTGGGGGGAGATGGGGAAGCTAATGGCCTAAGATTTAGACTCTTGTAGATGTATTTGATCGATCCTGACCATGAAAATGTCAGAATCGATCAAATACATCTAAGAGAGTCTAAATCATTGTCATAGGCTAGGGAAGCTAATAAATCCCATCATCTTTTATTCATCAAATTGTAACTCTTGAGAAATTGAGAACGTACAGGGGACAGCCGGAAAGGGTTCGTTCGCAGAGTTAAAATAAATCATCATTCGTCTTTCTTTAAAATAGCTAACCTTCTCCGCGGACAAGTCGATGGCAGACTGGTTGTAGAAGGACGCCACCGTCTTGGAGCGTTGGAGCTGCTCCGCGTAGCCCTGCAGGGAGGACGTGGACCTGAAGCGCCTCTGCTGCCCTGGACAGCAGGCAGCAGCAGAGGGGGAGCAGGCTCCTGGTCTCCTGGCCGCCGCCGCCGTCAGCTGCTGAGCCGCCCGTGACACCAGCAGCGCCGAGGAGGGAGCGGTGGTTGTTGTTTTGGTGGCGGCGACTAGGGGGGCCAGCAACAGCCTGCCCATGGCCCCGCGGCTGCTGGCCCTCCTGGCGGTGGAAGAAGGACCAGGAGTCCCACCGCCGCAGCCACCCAGCATCTCCAGCGCCGCACTTGTTACACCGATGCGACGCATTTTTGGGGCGATACGGGTTTTTTATTTCCCAAACAACGCCAGTGTTGCCCTGTCTAGAGTTTTTTTTTTACAGCTTGGTCACAACGACGACGAGGAGGAGGCCATTACCCGGGCAGCCAGGCAGCACCGTCGTGCACAAAGGCACGTCGTATGTGATGTGATGTGTATACAGTACATTACAGGGTACACAAAGTGCTTGATACGCATGCACACAGGAGCGTCAGCGCGAGACAGGCGGGCGCGTCGGCCAACGGTCGGCTCGACGGGCGGTGGTTCAGCCAATCGGAGGCTCAAGATAGGTTGACGGAAAGGTCCCGCCCACCTCCCGTCTGGAAGTTACTGTAGTAGTGTACTGTAATGTTGTAAATGTAGACTCATTGTAGAGTACGACATTTTTTAGTTGTACGACATAATAAATAAAAAATAATACTAGATCTAAAAGCTCACACGAGGAAGTTTATAAAGTACACACTTTTTTCTTTGCAAATGAGGCTTTTTCCAAGAATTAAAATTAGTTTTTGCTCACACATCACTGACACTGAATCACTAGAATTTGAACGCCATGTGGGTGAGGATTTACGTCCCCCAGTTTCTGAGAATAGCCAAACACTCCTACTACAACTAAAGTAAACATCCAATCAACCTACTGAAATTCATATATTTTCCCAATGTTGCCTCTGACAACCTGAGTCTAATATAGTCCAAATATTTTAATTTGGATTTTGGACTAACTGATGTTTTCAGCCTAGTTATCACAATGAAGCTATAATATAATATAAACTATTGTTTATATTATCGTCTTCTGTCTCTGTGACCTTGTCCTTGGGACAGTGTGACTCCTGCTGTGTGCCTGTGAAGCCTTTTGAGCTGCAATGGAAACAGGCAAAACAGTGACATCTGCTGGCAAATCCCATTGTCATATATGGGATTTGCTGGCTTGCTCTTACATCACACTCCACAGGAAAATCAGAGCACTTGTTTGAGCCAGAAAACAACAGACGACAGAAACTCTACTGATTAAAAGTTCAGGTGTTTTGGGTGCAATTGAGCTCAGAAAACCAAAAAAGAGAAAAATTACAAAAACTTAAACTATGTTTTTTTTGTGGCTTTCACCTTTATTTTATATATTTTATGGAGGGACAGACAGTAGGCTGACAGGAAATGGGGGAAGACATGCAGTAAAGGCTGTCGGAATCGGGAGTCGAGCATTACCAGCCAAGGTGCCTGGACCATTGAGCCATGGCCCAGGCCCAAAAACTTTTTTTTAATGTCACAATCCATTTAAAGACCCATTCCTTACATAAACTGTGCTTCAGTTTAGCTGAGACCATATTGATCACTTTGGTTCATGTTCTATTATACAGGCTTTTTCTGTCAAACAGTCCCCCCATTATCCTTCTTACTGAGCTTCAGTTTAGTTTAGTATTTAGTTAATTCCTTTACCACAAATGCAAACCTTAACCCTGCTTCACTACATTTCTTGTTCTGTGGCAGTGGCACTCTGTTCTTGAGATATACGATGTGTGAATGATGTGACCTATATGACCCTGAAGTTAATCGTGTCTTAATCTGGACAGCCTGAGCCTACTACTGATGATCATTCCCACCAAGTTTCATGAAAGTCCACTCATCCATTTTCAAATTGTTTGGCCAACAGACATGCACAGACAGGACTGATACCCTGCGGATATGGTGTGCACACTGCAAACAGCAAACCGGTGGCAATTATAACACGATTCTGAATGGCTTGTCTAGCCTATGTGGCAACTATCTATGCTTTTACATACACCATTTGGTTCTCAAACATTTTCATGTTAAAGACCCCCAAATTGCAATGCATACCGTTTATTTTTCTTTCTTTCTTTCATTCAAAAAATCTTGAAACATTTAGAAAAATGTTGAATAATTTTGATTTTTCAATGTTCTGGGGGTCCCTGGCACAAAATCTTCAAATGGGGCTCTGCAGCCAAATATGAAATGTGGGGTTCTGGACATGAACATGTTTCAGAACCACTGGTATAACAGCCAGTAGCCACTAGCCACACTAGGATTCCAAAGTGTGGGGAGAGTTGGCTTAGCCTTAGAACACAGAAGTTGATGTTGGCATCTCACCTTTGCTGGTCTGTGAACTGTCAAAGGTCGCTGTTTTCTGTTGTTTTTTGCCCCTGCATAAACTCTAGTGCCTCCTGCTCTGCAGCCATCAAATCTACCAAAAACATCCACAATGTTCATCTGTTTTTCACATGCTTTCACTGCTATCACAACTGCATTTCCCCTCATAAGATCAATATAGGTCGTATCTATCATGGCAATGAGGACATTACCACTTAAACCTTAAATACTTTGTTGACCGGTACAGATTCCCCCAGGGTCTATACTTCAGGGCTTGACATTAACTTTTGGAGGCACTGACTAGTCCTTCGAACAAGTACATTTCCCATTCAATTGTCCGGAGCACGAGCACACGAATACATTTTTAATCAGCTAACTAAGTTGGTTTTGGTGAATACATGAATATTCTCATTTTACAAGTTAATAGCCCTAGAATGTCTGTGATCGTACATGCATTTCATGTATTTCAAATACAGGCATAGATCGGTCCTATCCGTGCACGGTTTTCAGACTAACCTCATCTGCATTTAAACTTGTAGCACTGCTTGTGCAGTTTGTGCACTCACCCAATTTCAACAATTAATTCCTAAGATTTTGAGTCTGATATTGTCCTCTTTCATTTGAAAGTTATGGCAGAAAACATGTTTAGTAAAATACCACAACATGCCCATGTTCTTCCCCTCACCCGTATGAAAAGTGTTACACTATTCTATCCTCATTCCACCATTTAAAAACAGTATAATCAGGATACATCACTGAGGATAGGTCCCAGGTGCATCCATGCGATGTATTTTTTAGTTATAGTTCTTCTATTCTGCCAGCCCTGGCAGAGTAGTTCTGGAGTAGTTCCAACAGATTGTGTGGCCCTGGTTTTGCCCTAGTGGGACTGATTGAGGGTAGCTTCTGGGACGTAAATCGGGACTTGATCACCCCGGCTGGGTCGCCTGAGTGAGGGGTATGATGTTGGTAGACCCGAAACCCTGTTGACCTCAGGACACATCACTGACGATACGTCCCAGGTGCATCCATGCGATGTATTTTTTAGTTATAGTTCTTCTATTTATAGTGACACATAGGAATAGACTATGTGACAACCAGGTCTCCATAGTCCATAGTCTGGTGACCACCAGAGACGGGTGACAGCTGGAATGTAGACGGCACCCGGGTGAGCAGTATGGGTTGGCGCCCCAGCCTGTGTCCTCCGTGAGGAGGAAGCCCAACAAACCCTCGGTGAGGCCTTTAGGAGGGCCATTTAAGCAGCAAGCGGAGCCCACAGCACCACCTTCTCGCTCAGGTGGAGTCTGCGGAACCATTGCCCACCACTCCTGAATGAAGTGTCTGGTGCTGGGACTCTGGTGCAACGCACAAGTCCTGGGCCTGATGAGACATAGGAGGGGCCCAGACAGGAGTCAACCCACAGAGCCTAGTCCTTCCATGCGCCAGAAGCGTACATCCCAGCCCTGGCAGAGTAGTTCTGGAGTAGTTCCAGCGGATTGTGTGGCCCTGGTTTTACCCTAGTCCTAGTGGGACTGATTGAGGGTAGCTTCTGGGACGTAAGTTGGGACTTGATCACCCCGGCTGGGTCGCCTGAGTGAGGGGTATTATATGATGTTGGTAGACCCGAAACCCTGTTGACCTCAGGATACATCACTGAGGATACGTCCCAGGTGCATCCATGTGATGTATTTTTTTAGTTATGGGTCATGTAAGTACACAATACAATTATGCAAACTGCTTCCTGCTTTTATGATTATTCACCGGTATAACTAGTAGAACTAGCTGTAGCCGATTTTCTGCTTTAAGGTCAGCTAAATACTGGCACATAAACAAAACACAATTGACTGATCCAGCCAAAATAACCGATCACACACACCTTAAAGGATTATTTCTACTCATTCAGTAGTAGTACCCACCCAGTATTGTACTACAAAAAATCCCCTATATTGTTTACTTGCACACATACAGTACATTTTATATGAAATGTAATTTGGAATCCAACCTGGATGACGGCGATCAAGCCTAGTCAGAAGAACAGAACAGTAGTCAAAGGTAAGCACATTGATTTATTAACTCAATTTAAAACATGTGCATCTGCGAAAGTACAAAACTAACTAACTATTTACACAACAACATATGAAACAAAGTAATACCCCAATATGGTAAAACATTGTTTTGAGGATGTTCAAAACTTCATATCTTATCCAAGTATTCACTACAGGAAAATGCTGGCTCATCTGTGACTGGAAATGTTCCAACCTGCACTGCTAGCAGACTGCTGTAGCACTGGTACAACAGATGTCATCATAAGTCCATAACGGATCAAGTGGAACCACACAGGCCACAGTAGAAGGGTTAAATAAATAAAAAACCCTGAATGAAAACCTGTTTTGTAACACAACAGAATCTGTAATCTGTTTTAATCTGATTATCTCACGACAAATTCCCCTGAAGAAGGAACAAAGTTTAAGATAATAAAATAAAAATAAACATTTTGGGGCCTTTTGATGCTTCTAAGTCAATGGGTAGGCCGTCATGCGCCTTTCCCTACACAAGGAACAGGACAAGCTCCACTATATGGGGAAGTATGGGGCCAAAGATGCTAAATGTTTCATCAGGGATTTGCTCTCTTCCACACAACCACCATGTTCTTGTCAGTCAGGGCCACCAGGTAGCGCAGGTCAGGATCCATGGCTACGTTGTTGATCGTGGGGCCCTCCACGGGACCCCTGTCTGTTAGCACTGGGGACGGCCACTTCAACACCTGGGAACAAAAGTAGCTAATTATTAGTAGCCAATCAAATTGCATGGAAAGAAGATTCAGTGACACGTGATTTGGGGACCTACGGGAGCGGTTGGCAAACCCAACCCCAGAGAGCCACTGGAATCCAAAACCGCGCCCCCCACTCTCGGAGGTTCCAAAATCACACTTCAGTGACATTCATTCATTGGCCTAGATTTGTTAGGTAATTTAATTTCAATAAAAACATTGCCTTTTATCAGTACTTTTGTCCATTTTAGTAACTTGACAAAAGCAAAGCTAAACTGAAACCGAAGGGCAGAAAGAACAAACTTGCTTTTCCCGCAGAAACCCATCTACCCACACATAGTAAACAATGAAGTTCTAACAATCAGAAACCAGAAAAATGGTTGCTGCAATAGCTTATATAGGCCCCTCCTACACATTTTGCTAGCCAATTACAATGTCACATCACCCCTGTGATCATGTGTAAGTTTAAGTAATTTGGAGGGGATTTATCCCCCCCAAAAAAAAAAATCTGCAACAAACATTTTTCGCATTTGCGGCACCCCCTATGGATGAAAATGGAATTGATTTTGGCTCTTGGTTGATTAAACCACCCATGCGATTCACATTTGGGATGGATTGGACATACTGTTCATGACATGATGTCATTTTTGAGTGGTGCAAACCACTCCAACAACTGGCTTTGTACCCGTGTACCCGTGTTTGTACCCAAAAAAATTAGCATGGTTGCTATGGACATTACGTCAGACCACAGCTGATCAGGCTATATAAGACCTCGCACCACTCAGTTCACACGGGTGTGATTTTTTGTAAAATAGGCCCCTCCCACTAACGGACAACGATTACGGCCGAATGATACGGACTACCAAAATTCTGCCTGTGGGGTTTTAATCAAATAGGTCCGGAGATCATGTGTACCGATTTTTGTGAGATTTGTAGGAGGAGCAGCAAAAAGTGTGTTTTGGAGAAAATTCTAAATGGCGAAAAATCTATCCTGACGGAAATGGGCGTGGCCTATATGGGGAGATGATTCATGACCCAAGGAATCCAGGGAAATCAAATAATTTTACGACCTACGGTTCAAGAGTTATAAGCCAAAACGTAAAGTGGGCTGTTATAGCGCCACAATGAGGCTGACCGATATAATTATTATTAATAATTATAAGTTAATACATTTTAGTAATTATTATGAATCTCCCCTCCCAAGTTTTTTAACTATAGTGCTTACGGTCTCCGAGGAAAAACTACTTGAATGTGAGTTTTCGTATATATTAAGTTTCGCATCGCATGCATAATCGCATTTGCTTGAGAGAGAGAGAGAGTCCCACGGATGAACATATACAACTTAAGCCCAACACTTATAGTAACATGCCATTCAAATTTGGTGCTGTTCAGATCCCGAGTTCCTGAAATATGCTCTCGGCCCTGGGACTCAAACACCGGTCGCTCAATTACCAAGGTTCAATAAAAACAGCCTGCACAGTGCTATAAGTTCACACTGTTTGTTATTATTACAGATCGCAGATAAATGTTTCAATTCTTCAGGGTGAAACAGGAAGTGACAGTGTACAGGGCTTAAAGCCAAAACAAATCCCAAGACTGAAAAAGATTTTTTGCACATCTGCACTGATCTCATTAAATGGAGTCTTTTAATGAGGGTTTGGAGTCTTTGGAGTGGCATTAATGAGGGTTTCCCTCCTACTTGTAAACTGGGTTACAGGTATATTCTTTTTATATTATTCTTAGAATATTCTCCCTTGAAAGTTTCTATATATTTGAAATGTACCAACAGTGTAGGAATTGTTTATAACCTTATGCACATGTCTTACCAGCAAGTGCTCTATGTTGACCTGACCTATAGTATTTGTAGATTTACATATCTCATGCTCTGCATGAGTATATTCCTGACTATTGGTGTGATTTGAAGTTGAACACGTCTGGACATATACAATTATACAACATATTTTATACTGTATAAAACGATCTATATCAGGCATTAACATGGAACCCCACTAGAAAAACGGAGCAGAGGGAGACCCAAAACCACCTGGAGAAGGAGCACAGAGCTAGATGTCAAACAGAAGGGACTGACGGGAAAACAGCTGGAGAGGATGGCGTAAGACAGACGAGGGTGGAAACGATTAATCAATGGCCTATGTTCCGAAAGGAATATAAAAGACCTAAGTAAAGTAAGTAAAACAATCTAAGGCTCATAGCTCTGGGCAATGGGCATGTACACTCAACCTGCTGCTAGAAATTTCAGGAGGTTATGAGCCAAGTGGCTCACTGCCTGTGAGACATTCCAAATTAAGTCCCATGAGCCCAAAAATGGGCCTCACGTGGGTTGTCTTACACAATATAAATTAAGCTTTAGCCTGTTAACTGGCTTATATTAGTCTCACGTGGTCAGACCCACATCATCATTTCTTGTAACGGATGGTTTGAATCACAAGTCAGCATGTCCAGGTTTAGCTAGAAAAAAACTCAGGTAAGGGTTTTGCCATGGCTGCCTGGCTCACTCATGTGAAATGAGCACCATCTGGTGGACATTTTGCACACCAGTTTCATGTCTATTGTCAAGAGTCTAGAAAGGTAGCAGCCAGCCAGCAGCCAGCCAAAGGTATTTCTAATTCAATGTGTTTTACAAGAAATTATTTTGGTAATGAAATGTGTTTTATGCCGTACATTTGACAGTACTTTGATGTATTTATGCATTTATTTTAGATGAGGAAAACTAGTTTCTCACGCCCACAAACACAGCAGCTTGGTCAATGGTGTGGTAGAGCTCACCTCAGTGGCATCAATGGGACTCCCACTCTGGATGTTGGCTTTGAGGAGGTTTGTGACATGATAGGTCCACAGTTGTCCTTTGTCATCACCACAAACTACAACGGCCTCTCCTATGGCACAAAGGAGTACACGCACACACATTATTTTCTCTCTCAGTAATAACTTCTATCAAGTACATTTTCATAGGCATGCTAATTCTGTGACATTGACAGTGCTTCACATAGCATTCATTTAGTAACTCATTCATGAACTACTTCAGTTCAAATGAGATATTAATCTCAACATCATTTATCTGCCTGAACAATTATATAATACAAAAATGAAACGAACGGACAGATGTGTCTCCTCCTTGTGTGCTAATGATGTGGGCCAGAGTCCAAACTAAATCATATTTAACGTTTTCAGAATCCTTAGTTATGTCTTATATGCATGATTTATTTTTCATCATTACATCTATTAACTACCAATGAATTAATTTGAGTCTTGAATAGTGTTGTGTCAAGAGTTACAATGTAAAATATCTATGCCGTTACAATGAAAGTTAGTAATTGTTACAATGTAAGTCTTCTGGCCTGCCATATTGTTCTGTTACTGTTAGCAGAAACTTTGATGGAATTGAAGTTGTGGAGGCGGACTCACTTGGACAGGTGTTCAGGGCCAGGTAAGGAATCTCCGTGTTGGCCCACTGCAGCTCAGCCAGCACCACAGCACACACCTCTGTGGTCCTCTTGTTATGCCGCTGGGCCTGGGTCTTGCTCCAGCTCCACAAGTAGATGGAACTCTGCATGTAACACTTGGAAGCTAGACGTGGGGAAGGGAGAGAGTTTAGCACTTAAAAGTGTTACATATTGTACTTTAGTATTTACTAGTATGTTAATAGGGTCGAGCTGCACTAGGCTGGTTTATTTTGTTAATTTTATTTATTGTGAACGTAAACAACATTCACTTTCAAATAAGGCATTATTCTAAGAGTAATTAGGTTAACTTACCCAGAATGTCATCAGTGAGAAATCGCAGGCTGTCAATGGTGTGGTAGTTGTGGTCCTTGTCCTCTTGCTTATATATAGGGAAGGTAATCTCCATCTCTGCAGATCTAAAGGGGGGGGGGGTGACAAGTGATTGCAGCAGTGTTAAAAGCAGGGGTGAAAGTGGGCCGGGACGGTCCGGAGCTCTGACCCGGTAAGACCTGACCCCCCGGAGTGCACCAGAGCTATCAAAATACTAAATAACCTGCCACTGTGCCCACAAACGCATGTCCAAGAGGAAAACAATCAAAACATTATATACTAATGTCAGAATCGGGCAGATTAACACACAAGTGTTATAGTAGAGTTTTCTTAATGAAGTGCTTCTGAATTGTAACGGTGTGTTTATGTCAGTCAGCGATGCGATCCGTTGATATTAATCCACCACCGCACCATACGCACAGACTGGAGAGAGGAGAGTGTTTCTCTCCCTTCGGCTCGCATGACTTCCGTCAATGTGCAGGGAGTACCAGTTCACTTTGCAGGTTGAAAATCCGGTATAGAGTGGATACGGAAACGGACGTTCATCTGCCTAAGATATGCGTGCATGCGGGCTCTACGACTAATTAAATTCCACCAACGTTCAAAACAGTTTCTGGTTGGCTGAAATACTTAGTTCTGATTGGTTTAGAACGAAAAAAATAAAAAGCACAGGAAACTACCGGTAAATGAAAATAACGCCGGCAACTTTTGTTGAATGAGAAGCCACTCAGAAGAATGCGATTAAACAAATAATTTAAGCAAAATGGCAATGCAACGAACAATAGCTCAACTGTTTAAGAGAAAAGATAGAGTCGAACAAGCTGATAATGTAGTTAAAGAAAAACAACGCCAGGGGATGAAGATGCAGAGCAAATTGAGACCATAGAGTTGCTTGAGACTGAGAATGAGACAGATGGGGAGGAGGCAGAGACCTAGCCTGGATAATAAGCCAGCAGAGAGGAACTGACAGCAGGAGCAGATCCAGTAGCAAGCACAGGTAATAATAATAATAATAATAATAACTAGAAATATTGTTCCTGAAGAAACAATGTGAAACTCAATCCAAGATTGTAGGCCTACTATAAATAGTACTTTGTATTCAAGGTCCCCCATAAAATGTACTACAGTATGTTCTGCTCCATTCTCAACATCTTTTGGTTTCCAAAAACAGTAATTTATTGTAAGTAAACACAAACAGTAAAAAGCTTTTTCATGTGTGCTTAATTTAATTTAATTTGCTTTGATGGGGAAAATAGTTATCAGATCTGATATCTTCAGAAGAAGACGTTGCACATTGCAAGAGACAATTGGACTAATGATTTGTAAGACCTGTTGTGTTTGTATTGTGTTATAGGTTAGGTATACTGGTTACCTAAGACTAAATAGGACTAAGACTAAATGGTGTGTTATTCAAAAGACTAAGACTAAATATTCTGGAGAAAAAACCCCCACAGAATTGCAGGTCAAACTTCAATCCTTGTTTATTTTGTTCTATGCATATCTTAATACGGTACACTATCCTGATGTATGTGTGTATTTATTTATACTATAAAACATTTAGTTAACCACTTAAGACTGATTTATACTTCAGTGTACAATGAAAATAGCGGATGCACAAGCTCACAATGCATCACATCACGCTGTGTTGTTGTGAATTTGTGTACAGCAGCTGCTCTTTTCTTAAAAATGTATACCTTTTGTTTTAAAATTAACCTATGATGACACACCTGCCACATCAGAAAATAGCGCACATGGCCCACAACCCTCACCTCTTCATGGTGTTCTTGTCGAGCTGGATGTTGTAGCAGAACAGGCCGTCCTCACAGGCAGACAGGAGATGTGTAGTGGGTGAGTTGGGAGGTAGGCAGATATGCAAAGGGGTTGCGGTGGTCTCCAACACCAGAAGCTGACTGGGCGGGAGAAGGATACGGCAAGGTTAAAAAATGACTTCATATTAAAAAGAAGGCTTGTCTACCATTGAAAGCCACAGCACGCTTCTGTCCAATTATCAAAGTGAATCGTATACCGGTAAGCAAACTTTCGAAGACGGGTCAAAACAGTTAACTGACTCACATGACTTTGTAGTTGTATTGGCTGTCCACTCCCCCGATGTCCCACAGCACTATTTTATGATCATATGATCCCGCTATAGGACAGGGCAGAAAGGGCAAAATGAGACAACAAAACAAGAAGAAAAAATATACTAAAATAAAAGAATATATACAACAACATTAGGTAAAATGGGTTACTTAAAAAATGTTTTAACCGCTTTACCAATCAGATTAAGAAAATACACAAAGCCAAATATATAAGCATGTCTTATGAGAACATTTAAAGATATTGCAGTTTAGGCTTGCCTATAAAGTCATCATATCATTACTGTTATGATCATTCTTATAAGAGGAAGCAGAGTTACTAACTGAAGAGGAAGTTGCCCTGTCGAGGGCTGAAGTGAAGGACAGACAGGGCCTTGCGGCTGGCTCTGAACTCCCCGTAGGCCACGTTGGCCCTGGGATGGATCAGTTTGACCAGGCCTCTCTTCCCAGCCACCGCTAGGATGCTGCAGGGACGCACCACTCCACCACCCTCCCTGGACATCAGCACCGTGGACCAGGCCAAAGAGAACAACTCCTGGGACATAAAATAACAACCAATTACATTTCCAAACTCATTTGAGCCTCAAAACACAAATGTTCCAGTTAAAGCAGTCAATATAAATCTAAGATTGGCTTATTGTTAGCCATCCTGCTCCACCTGGGATGAACTCTACTTAGACTGGTGTTAGCATGGGAAGAGCTAAATAATAACGTATGAAGTGTAGCTGTGGTTTGCCGTAAGTGGAGCAGCAGAGAATACCTGTGTTTAACCAGGCTTGATTAGCCCTATCTGTGCTCTGGTCACATGGTAGACCAGGGCCAGACCACATTGCTAAAAGCCCCTACAAATATACTGCTTTCTGTGTTTAACCGGCCTTAGTTTTCACACCAGAAAGCTTTACTGCGATCAAAACGAATCCTGCTGAACATTGTCGACATATACATTTCACTATGTAGTTTATGAATTGAACACATTGATAAAGGTCCCTGCTGCGTTTCCAAATGCTGCGGTTATACAGCGCAGTGTGAAGGCAAACGCAGCAAATGAAATATGCAAGAATCCCAACTTCTCCGCCCATTCGCATCGAGTCTACCGAAGTATTAGGTGGGAAATGTGACCTTAGTCTCAGTCTGTCTGCCGACTCGCACTGTTTTCCCTTTGTTTTGTCAATGGGTTCCCAGATTGGTCTGCCGATAGTCAGCCTGGTCTAGTTCAATACGTGGGCATGGTCAGACACCAGCGTGCAGCTAAGGTGTTATAAATCAGGTGTTAGGCTTTATAAAATGATCACGCACCTCCCCCGGGACTTTATACTTCTTCATCACCAGGCCTGTTTCACAGTCAATCAGGCAAACGGTGTCGCCTCCACAGGTGGCCACCAGGCGGCTGCCTCCAGCGTCACCTGATACAACACAGGAGAGAGTTGCTCATTAGAACATGTACAAACTACAAACACATTTTAACTCGCAAGAAAGGCTTTGTACTAGATTTAGCTCATTTCTACATGCAATGAATACAAATTCCTAAGAAATGTCACATATTCAGCATTCACGATATTAAAAAAGATATTGAGACAAATGCACACCAGAACCATAAAACCAAAAATACAGCAGCTTCAGTGCAAAGGAGCTTATTCCTAGCCTGGGTTCCAGTCTGATTTGCTGCGTTCTGCGGATCTGAAAATGTCACTTCGCAATGGAACCAAGGCTAGCTTATTCCCACTTTAGTGACAATGTGAGAGCAGATGGTGCTGCCAGTGCCTAGGAATGATACACTGCCCCCTTGTGGTTGACATATGTTGTCCACAACTCCACATGAACCCATGCTTCCCTATTCTGGGTCAAAGATTTTGCGAAAATAGCAGATCTACAAACTTGCAATGTGTTGCATTTGACACTCATTGAGCTTGTAGACTGGCTAATTTCGGCTTAGCTATTCAGCATAGAGGGAAAAAAGGAGTGTAGAACCCTGGGAAACTCCGGTCAATGGGGTGTGAGTGATTAAAAGCAAATAAACAACGATCTGATTTGCATAGGAATGGGTGTCTGAGGCTGAAACACTGATCTGACTCATTCAAACGCTGCAAAAGTGTGAGTGCTGCTCACCGGTGGCAGTAGAGGAATCCTGGCCCAGCGAAGGCTGGAAAGCACAGGCCCACAGCTGGGTGGTGAAGTCCTCACGACTGTCCTGCTTACCATGGCACTGCAGGACGTGGATGGGCTTCAGACTCAGCCGCTCCTAGGTGGAGATACGCATGGTTGGGGGAGGCGGGGGGGTTGGTTGTAAAATGTGAGACAAGAAACACGAAAGGGATGGCCCAGAGATAATGCACAGTTAAAAGTTAAAAGTTTTAAGGTTTAGGAATGGAAGATGAAATCCTGCCTGTATCAGACCCCCCAAAGCATTTACATCCTTGGTACGCTGTACTTAAAACTAGCTAAAATGAAATACAAATTAATTGACCACCATCCTTAAAAACAATAACTGGAACTACCCATTAGAATGGATTGATGTTCTCTGGTGTATAATGTGCTACAATTTAACTGTGCATTTACACACAGGCAGCCACTCTCTGGTGCCTGAGGACCAGTGCTATGGCCAGTCTCTTTGGTCAAGAGCACTGCTAGGAGTCCCAAAATGCATGCGTCTGAATGCGAGTTCTCAAACTCTGCCAGAACCCGACCAGGTCCGACCCGACGTTTTAGGGCCGGGCCTAAAATGTATGCTAATAATCAGTAGGGCCGGGCCGGGCTCCATGAAAAGAATATATATTGAACTTTTTCATAATTCTAAAAAAAATTGTTCTGTTCCGTCTGTGTATTTATCTATTATGAAGATGGTGCGCTGACTGGCGTTTCACTTTTACTCTGTGAAGATTTCTCAAATTCGGCCTAAACCAGACCAGGCCGGGCCTCGGCCTAATCAGTTAGGGCCGGGCCTTAATTTTCAGGCCCGTTGAGAACTCTAGTCTGAAGTAATGTGGGTGAAAACCAGAGAAAAGTGAACCCACGCTGGGCTGACAGACACTAGCCAAGGACCTTGTTGCTGCGAGTATACTACTGTATATACATATCATAACACATAAGGACAAGTAATTGTAACAATTAGTACCTCCATCTTGCGACAACTCTGTTTTCTGGGTGATGCAACATCTGTCTGCAACACAGTGGCCTGAACGTCTTTGTCGACCTCCATTACACGGTCTTTAGCCTGCTGTTGGCGCTCTTCGGGTTGTTGCTTTTTCGAACTTCCCCTGGGGGTAAGAGGGGCTTGCACTTCTTTTGGGGTGAGAGGGGCTTGCACTGCTTTGGGGGTGAGAGGGGCTTGCACTGCTTTGCGGGCTGCACCCCTCCCCCTGGTTGTGGGGGCTCCGGTACTTTGGCTCTCTGGGGTGAGCTGCAAACGGCTGGACTTGCGAGGGCTGGCCTCAGCCAGCAGCGATTGGGGATCTGTTCTGGTTATCTTTCTGGGCGTCAAACTCACATTGTTGGTAGCTGCCCCAGTTGACGCCTTCCTTTTGACCGGAGTAGCCATGCTCTGTTGGGACACAATAAATGCTGCCAATCAGAAAAACATCCCAAAATAAATTCCCCCACACAGTTCAGAAATAAGCAACCGATCCAAACTGACATGGTAAAATAAGGTGTCTATTGGAATCTTACACAGTGCTTTTTTGTGTCAGTAGCTTCCCCAGTGTCTTCATCTTGTTCTTTTGGCTCTGTCAAAGAGCGGAGGTACTCCTTAGCTATCCTCTCCACCTGGAAACCACAACAAGTCAACAACTGCTACAGAGGCCACAATGAATCCTGCACAACTATACGTGGTGGTTTTAAGGCCCATAGTTGATGATGGTGTCTGTTATAGTATGATGGTTCAATACCCTCCATCTGGTGTAGTCGCTGATGGAGTTGGGGCCAAATTTAACCTGCAGACGTGCTGTCTTGATGAAGTCTCTTTCTAAGGCAGCCATTTTCTCTTTGGTGGGGGGATCTGGGAGGGAGAAGTTTGACCCCCACACTGCAATTATCTGTCGACCAAAAACAAAGATTGTATATACAGAGAAAAATGTAATAAAAAAACACTACAAGCCCTATCTGTATTGTAGAATGATTATTCAGTTAAAAACCGCCACACCCAGGGTTTAGTTACTAACAGTAAAATATCCTCCATTTTAGACTGTCTGCCATCTCCTTTTCAAAATAAGCAACAATAAAGACAAGAAGTTTGATTATTGATTGATTATTCTTAAATGCTGTTCACTGGTTTTTGTTAACATTTTATTGTGCTGCACTGGTATCATTTCCATCTTATTATGCATATCATTTCTACCATAGATTTGACCTTTTCATATCTCAATCCACTGTGCCTGAAAAAGGAATGCAATCCATACCCTGGTCCGGAGGTTCTCACTGTAAACGTAGCGCATGTGGTTGGCCGTGGTGCTGATATCTTTCGCATTGAACATTCTCAGATTGGGCAGCAGCACCATCAGTTTATAATTGTCATTCACCTGAGGAAGATATGTATACTGACTTAGCAAGACACTCACAGTAATTACACAACACAGCCAATTAGCCTGCATTAGTCATAGGCAATGGCGAAAGGTGCATCTTCGCCAGGAAGGTAAGCTTCCTGGATGAGCTTACTTTAAAAAAGTTATCAAATCAAAGACTGCCTTAAATTGCCTTTAGCTATGCTGCCTCATCAATTTGGAATAATCTGCAAAAGGGCTTGAAACCTGAACTTTTTCAGCTGATGATATAAACAGTTAAGTATGGAGGACACTTTGTTGCTTGGATGCTCTTTGCTCAAGGTCCATATAGCAAGACACCTTTTATAATCCATTTGGAAGTCTGCAAGAACTGTACAGTGATTTCTATGGTTAAATAACCCAGTCAGGAAGGGAACCCCTTTTGGGGTTCTTGTTGCTATCTACAGTATATAGCAAGAATCGGCCTCACTCCTAAATGGGATAAAGGATTAATTTTTTTGAAATTCATAAATGAGGTACAATATGCATTGTTATGTCATATATTGCTTTGCAGAAAAACAAAAGACCCTTAAAGCCATTAAGGGGGTCCCTGGTTAAGTCCTTACGGTGATATACAGGTTATCCTCCATTTTGAGCTCCTCCATGCTGACGAGTGATTCCAGCGTGGTGACATCCTCCATCTCATTGTTGCTCAGGTCCAGAGAGCTCAGTGCAGGAAGAAGCAGGCCCCGGGGCAGCTCCTTCAGGCAGTTCCCCGACAGGTCCAATCGCTCCAGGGAGGTGAGCCGACCCAGCAGGGGCCCTGGCAAGTCCTGGCACTTCAGACCAAGCCTAGAGAGACTACGTAAAAAGAGTGTGGGTGTAAACAGTCCTCTTTTTAAATATGGTATGTAGGTGGAAAGCAGTCCTGATTTTTTTTTTTTTAAATCATCTTTTTTTTTTTTTTTTTTTTTAACATAGACACAAAGACAACACAGACTTACAAGACAGTTACTTCAAAAAAAGTAATATACAATAATATATATTGTAGGAGATTTCTTCAATTTTATCTTGAGGATTTTTTCCATTTGATCGTGAATTATTTGCCAAAAAGGTTTTATTTCTGGACAAAACCAGAACATATGCGGGTAGGTACCCAAATGTAGTTTACATCTGTTACATAGGGGAGAGTTCTCCCTGGACATTTTGTTTAGACAAACAGGGGTTAAATATGTTTTGAAAATTAACTTGTAATTATGTTCCAGGATTCTAGGAGTAAGTGAATATTTTGCAAATATTGTTGTCCATGTTTCCTGACCAATAACAACATTTAAATCTTTTTCCCATATTCTTTTCAGAGGCTGGAAGGATGATGTCACTCTACCATTAAGAGTTTTATAAATATTAGAAGTAAATTTTGACATAGATTGGGTGTTGATGATGCATTGTTCTATCTCATCTATGTGAGACCTAAACATGTTTTTCCTAATCAAAGATTGTGTCTTAATTGTAAGTACTGGAATGAGTTTGTGGAAGAGACCAAATTCCTCCTTCACCTCTGAAAATGACTTAATGTTTGTACTACTGAGTAGACAGCCTAAGTTGTTAACACCTTTGTTAGTCCACCTTTGCAAACCAATCTCACTTAGAGTCCTTAGTCCTGATTTTTTCTAACTACATTCCTCAAAAAAAATCAACTCAAAGAAAGATTACTTACTTCAGTGTTTTGATTTGTTCCAGTTTGTTGGTTTTTGGAGTGCCTTTCTCCAGCAACAGTTTCTCAGTTATTTTTTCCATTGTGGTACCTCTGGAAAGGACAAAGAAATCAATGTCAGTTCTAGCTCCCTTCTCAAGTAATTACTCTTTAGTCTTTACTCTTTACTCTCTGTGACTGAATAATGAACTGACTGCCAAGCCAATGCCTCATAACACACCAGCCAACAACGCTCACACCCACAATCTGCATTAATGCTAATGAAATAGACTGGGTTGATTTGATTAATCTATTCAAAAGGAAATTTTTCCCTCCCTTCCTCAACACCTCCATGTGAAATCACAATATGAATAGTGTGTGTAGGACATGTATCCAACTATCCCCCATTGCCGCATTATTGTCTGCTGCGCCACCTAGGCCTTTCATTGTGAGTGAGATGCAGTTCATCCAAAACAAATGTTTTCTAGTTAACCCATTAACTGGGAAAGCATCTGTGTAACCACCATTTGTTGGCTATACAAAAATAGCAGATATACAAACACATAGTCACATATTCACTTTGTGCCACGCTATTAACCTATAGACCTGCTATTTACGGTACAAATAGAGATTCAAATGGACCGTAGAGTATGGGGGTCCTTGAAATTATTTAACACGTTTGAGAACCACTGTTTAAATTGAATAATGCTTGGCTGGGAAGCCTTTGTCAGTAAAAAGAACTACACAATTTGATCACAATGTTATTATTGCTAGTTATATTAATGTTATATTATTTTATTATGATTTACAATGCAAATGTGCTTGACTTTTGTAACCATAGCAGCATGTTTTGCTTACGAATAGCCACAAAAACAAGCTTCCTATCTAGCCTTGGATCAAAACTATCATGAATTTACTATTTTGACATTGCATGTACCAGTATACGAAAGTAAAAGTCAGACTATCAAATACATAATCTTTCTTGATCCAAGGCTACTTAATTACTATAACTGCTCCCTCTGTGCCTCGGTGTCTGTAGCCTAAGATTTAAACTCTCGTCTCGGACATGCGTTTCTCTACTCCTCCCCTCCTCCCCTAGTCCCTTTCGGCACCCTCGGTTACCTTTTCTGCATTTTGTACGGCGGTACCCTAGGGTCCCTGATCGGTTATTCCACTCTCCATAGGACACAGATTTACATACTCTCTGTTCACAGAGAGCCGCGCCGCCGCTTGAGTGTTGGTGAGATGTTTCAAAGATGCATAACACAGCTATAGGAGACAACGGAAACGTGTGCGAAAGAGCAGTAAATTAAATCGGAGTTGCCGTTAAGTATTTTTTATCTTTTTTTGAAATTTTGCTTCGCTGAACTTCTCTCTTCCTTGACTTCCTTATTGACTTCCCATTGTACCGCCTCCCGCACCGAGACTGGCTAGCTGCACGTGCAGTTACTGCCTCTGATTGGCCGACCGCGTACATGCAGGATGTTTACAATGCTGTTGTGTCGTGGGAGGCGGGACATGGGAAGTGAGAATTTCAGAGAAGCCAAAACTTTAAAAAAAGATTAAAAATACTTAACGAGTCAACGACAACTCTGATTACCGCTCTTTCGCACACGTTTCCGTTGTCTCCTATAGCTGTGTTATGCATCTTTGAAACATCTCACCAACACTCAAGCGGCGGCGCGGCTCTCCGTGCACAGAGTATGTAAATATGCGTCCTATGGAGAGGGGAATAACTGATCAGGGACCCTAGGGTACCGCCACAGAAAAGTTACCCGAGGGTCCCTAAAGGGCCTACTCCTCCGGCACAGACACCATTTCAGAATTAGCTCTGAACATGTACTACAAATGCAAAATATGCTTACCCTCTTGCCCCAAATGTTAGTTTGTTAGTCCGTAGTTTTCAATAAAGAAATGTTTTAGTCTCGTAAGCATAGCTCGTAAGTGGCCGAGTAGCCGAACGCCATTTCCCCTCCTCGTTTACTCCCTGTTTACGTTGAGCGTGATTTGGGACGCGCCTGCTCACTACCGCCATTGGGAACTTCCGACAGAACCGGCCACTTACAAGACTAAAACACTTCTTTATTGAAAACTACGGACTAATACATTGCACACGAACTCAGGCAACCTCTCTAACATTGGGGCAAATATTTTTTTGGTACATGTTCGGAGCTAATTCTGAAATGGTGTCTCTGCAGTGTACATAGGGAAAGGGAGTCAGGGGACTTGAATTCTCGTAGAGAAATACATCTATGATACACTGACGAATGAAAACTCCACACACAGACTGCATAATATAATTGTACTACAAACCATACACAAGCAGTCTGGAGCGTCTCAAAACATCGAAGGTAATTAAGCTAAACTAACGTGGAGTGTTTCAACTTTACTCCCATCTTCACCTCCCCATTATGATGACAAAGGAAAACAAGATAAAAATCATCACGTTAACTCAACCACACGTGTATGTTGTATCATTTTGAATATATTTAGGAGGAGCAGTACTACTCACCACGCGTGCACAACAAACAAGATAGTTATAAACAAGTATAACAACAAACAATAACAACGCGTAGCGGCTACGCTTTACTTTCTATTGCTTTCTCCCGGGAAAACTCAACGCCATTCGCGGCGCGCATGCGTCGAATGTGTTTCCGTTTCCGGCGTCGATGTTGGCTTCCGGTAAGCTGATTTCGAAATAAAATCCAATAAAAGTCACCCTTGAGAAGGAAAAAAAGTCTGGTGACGCGGACTCGCAGTAACCTGACTCCGCCAGATGGGGCAGCAGAGAGTACACTGGGTTCCCCCCTCCTGCTCCCATCTGGGAACTCTCAGGCAGACTTGATGCCCGGCCACAAAAAAACGGCCTGGCCAATCAGCAGCAGCTAGAAGCTAGAAGCTACTGCTAGAAGCTGCTAGAAGCTGCTGCTGATTGGCCAGGCCAATTGAGTATTACAATTGTTTAAGCTGTTTCTAGTCAGACTGAATTAAAAAATGTAGACTTTCTGATCTGTTTGATATTTAATTGATAATATCACACTGAAATAATTTAATTAATTTACATACTGTCTGTTTGACCTTTTCCAATTAAACAATCTACACCCCGCAAAACGAATGCTTGGAATGGGGTCAGAATCATGAAAACCCCCTAGTTTGACCCCTAGTTTGGCCATAGATTCCCTAGTTTGGCCATAGCTACAAACATAGCATAGCTACCCAAATATGCCCAAATGTGCTGACCTCATCACATTTGTAATGACGACTATGGCTGTTTTCAGCCCATGAAGGAGTGTTTTTCGTGCAAAAATAATGCTTGGAATGGATTCAGAATCATGAAAACCCCCTAGTTTGACACTGTTAGATTTATAGCTGAGGCTATGGAAATAGCCTAGAGAGCAAATACCTCGACCTTATAAGACTTCACTGGAAAAGTGAGAACACCAGGTATCAAGACACAAAAGATGAACTTAGAGTAATGTAAAAAAAACCTGAAAGGAGTTTTTGACACAAGACACAAGTTCTTAAAGTATTTCTCAGATTTCTTTAGTTTCTTTCTTCAGATTCAGAGCGTGTACAATTGTAAAGGATAGTGCTCTGAATGTCAACATATCATTTTGCACAAACATATATACTGAAAAACATGTCATTGATTAGGATTCAATAGGTTGAAAGGTCCCATCAGTGTAAGATGTCATCAGGCTGTCATGGGCGTCCGATGGTCTGAATCCTGTTTTCGTCTTTACTCACGTTCCGTGATTAGGATTCTGTTGTTGTTCATTTATCTCATAGGGTGAGAGTGTATGTTTATCCCCATCTTTAAGAGCAAGGTTGTTGTCGGGTTGTTTTCCATGTTTCTCCATTTAATCTTATTTCCCTTTTGGTATAATGACAATGACAATCTGGAGTGGGCAACAGCTGATAGTGGAATTAATACACACGCAGATATTGATATGACATCAATGTGTGACAGGGCAGTCCTGTTCACCAGATACAAGAAGATTTACAAGGTCTTTTTTAACATAGTAATAAGATGTGAACATAAAATATGAAACAATAAATCATATGGTAAGAAAATACCCATCAGACACTACCCATTTTGGGCAGGAACCCCTTTTGGTGTTTTAACTAAGCATTATGTTATACTTTAGCTATTGAAAAATAGCAGATCTACAAGCTCATAGCGCACCACAGAGTGCCAGGGTACCCCAACTTTCAGCAACTGTCAAAAAATTCCCCTAGGGTGGTTGAATAGAAACCAATGTGGGATATTAGACACCTTTACAAACAAGAAAACTCTTGGTAAGACATTTATTCCCAGATTTGACATTATACTGATAATATTCCCTGACTATAAAGAGGTAAATCGTTCCAAAGAGTATAGGTGCTACAAATGAGAAGGCTCGATCATCTTTTGTTCTCAGATTGGTAGCAGGGATAATGAGAAGGCCTTTGTCAGAAGACCTAAGTTCTCTCGTATTTCCCTTGGGGTGGAGTAGTTAAATAAATTGGGCCCAGCCCATGGAGAGATTTACAAGTAATTAATACAAATTTAAAAACAATTCTGGAGTCAATTGGTAGCCAGTGTAAGGCAGCAAGCACAGGTGTAACTAGAAAAAGTGCCCTTCTGGGCACAGGTCTCCACCAGGAGGATAGGATTGTGTGTGATGTTTGGCAAAATGTTTAGGAGTGTGTGTGTGTGTGTGTGTGTGTGTGTGTGTGTGTGTGTGTGTGTGTGTGTGTGTGTGTGTGTGTGTGTGTGTGACGCGACTTGGCCTGTTGTAGCGCCACCATGAGGCTGATTTGAAAACTGTCAAGTGGCATTTCTTCCTCAGCCTAGTAGTGGGAATAGGCATGCACAGTTCCACCGCAATCGGACGCTGCGTTGCGGAGTTGTGGCAATTTGTACAAAACGGGTACAAAACGGGCTACTCCTGAAAACTTTAGAAGCCAATCGTAGGCAATCAGGATGGATAATTATGAGAAATCAAACAAATCACATGATCACATGACTATGGAGAGCATGTGTACCGATTTGCGTGAAATTTGGATAAAATCTGAAGGAGTAATATTAGAAAATGTGTTTTACATATGTCGGCCTCCTGGTGGCGCTATAAAGAGCAGATGTGAAAAATTCCAGGCCAAGGTTTTTCCTTGGCCTCTAGGGAGTGTGCATACATGGTTTTACACAAATCGGTGCAGTTATAGGTAAAACACAAATCGGCCAGTTATAGCGCCACCATGAGGCTGAGTTGAAAATATTCAAGTGGCATTTCTTCCTCGACCTAGTGGGAATGTGCGTGCAAAATTTCACCGAAATCACACCATGTGTTCATGATTTGCAGAATTTTGTTTGAAACGGAGCACTCCTGCGAACTTTGGAAGCCAATCTTAGCCAATCAGGATGGAGTCTGAAAAATCTGAAAGACCCGTTTCGTTGAATGGCTCTAGAAAGACTGTGTACCAATTTGCGTAATGTTTGGACAAAATCTGTAGGTGTACTGTCAAAACATTTGTTTTGCACAAAGCGGCCTCCTGGTGGCGCTATAACAGGCCAATGTGAAAACTTTGGGGCAGAGGTTCAGCTCTGGCATTCAGGGAGTGTGTGTGCAGAGTATGGCTGCGATCAAGCCAACGGTGCCAGAGATTAGCTGTTCACAGACGGACGGACGGACGGACGGACGGACACACGGACGGACGGACGGACACACGGACGGACGGACGGAGTGCAAAACATACTCTCTCCCCATGCCTTCGGCCTGGTGGAGACAAATATGTGACCTTCTGTATGTATTGGTTAAAAGTCTAGCAGCTGCATTTTGCACTAGCTGGAGACGGTGTATAGAGGAGCAACTCAGGGTAGTGAACAATGACAATAATCCAAACAGGACAAGATAAAAGCATACTCAGCTCAGTGGCATTGTGGTTAGAGTGTCTGCCCTGAGTGTCCAACCACAAGGTCGAGATTCGATCCATACTCTGAGGAAAAAAGGGGACTCAGTGCCTCCCTGCTTGGCACTCAGCACCAAGGGTGGAATTGGGGGTATAAAGGTCTATTCATACTCCAGTTTTAGGTGATAAGGTGAGCACCGAAACGGTGGTTAGTAAAAACAGAGATGTGTTTGGGTGAGCCGTGAGTCGCTTAATTACCACTGCAGCGTGACGTCATGTCGTTTTCGGTGGTCACCGTATCACCTAAAAGTAGTATGAATGGGCCTTTTAGTCCCTGCGACATACCAGCATTATGTCCAGGGGGTGTACTTGGCCTACATCATGTCCAGGGGGTGCACTTGTAAGCCTATACATCATGTCCAGGGTTTGTACTTGTAGGCCTACATCATGTCCAGGGGGTGTACTTGTACATCAAGCTGCCTCACAGAAACAGAAACAGGAGATAGACTCCTTATGGGCCTCATGGCTTTCCATCAGCAACTCCCTAACTGGTGGTGGCTTCTGTTCCAATTGCCAAAAGCCTGTTGTCTTGGACAATCAGCTGTCCTTCAATTCACACATTGCAGTGGTCCCTCGTGTTTTACATTTTTTTAAATATATTTTAACATTTTAAAATATTATTATACTGAAAGTCAACATAGAGACACATAATTCCATATTTGAACATTGAGATGACGTCAGAGCGATATGACCTCACACAGTGAGAACACACTGTTTCATCAGGAAGTGCAGCCAGTCAGTGCCGCCAGAATCTAACCTGCATCGTTCAGGATCTAATTTAGAGAACTCGAGTGCTACAGAATAATAGTGTTTAATTTCTGTAACAACAAATCATCACCAGCATGTCCTCCTTGTTCAGCAGCAGTTCCATGTCCCTCTCTACTTCCCAGTCTGGTACCAGCCCGACGCCTCCGGGAAAAGATAAGCTACGGCAGCTCAATGACCGCCTTGCTAACTACATCCAGCGTGTCATCGATTTGGAGAGTGAGAGATTGTCCATAAATCTTCTCCTAGATGAGAAAGAGGATATAAAGGCCAAGGAGGTGGACAATGTCCGGCAGCTCTACGAGGTGGAGTTGGCAGATGTCCGGAAATCATTGGACGAACTATCTAACAACAGGGCCTGTTATCAGGATGACTACGATAGTCTCCATGAAGACCACATGAAACTTAAAGCCAGGAACCAGAAGAAAGAGGATGACCTTGCTGATGCAGTACATCATTGGAGGAGCATGGAGGCGGCCCTCAACAAAAAGGAAGCTGACTACACCAACCAGTTGGTGAAGAACAGGAGATTCAATAGTGATGCTCATGACTTCCGCACCCAGCTGGGAGATTTTAATGCGTTGCTGACAGACCTCAAGGCCCAGCTAAACTCTGAAACAATGAAGAGAGTGGACACAGATAACCAGGTGCATACACTCAAACAGCAGCTTGACTTACAAAGGAATATCACTGACCAGGAGATACAGGATCTCCGGGACAAGCATGAGAACAGTCTGATGGAGTTGGATTCAGGAAGGCGGAGGGAGTTTGAGAGTAAACTGGGTAGAGCCATGCATGAGCTCCGCCTGGAGCACGATGCACAGATCCAGCTGTACAAAGATGAACTGGAGCGCAACTTCAATGCCCAGCACACTGCACTGAAGAGGAACGTTGTCACTGCCGCCAAAAAAGACGAGTTGATTCGCGCCAAAGACGATGCAGATGACCTCAGCTTAGAGGTACAGCAGTACCAGAAAGAGACAGGAATACTGGCGAACCGGGTTCGGGAACTAGAGAGGACCTTGGACAGAGAACACGAGATGTCGCTCCAGAGACTAAATCAGAAGGAGCAGGATATGATAACCAAGCAGAGCCAGATACACAACCACCTAGAGGAATATGAGAAACTGCTGGAAGACAAGCTGGAATTGGACATGGATATCAGTGCGTACAGAAAGCTGGTCTATTTACTGGAAAGGGAAGAGCAGAGACGGGAAGAGCAGAGATGGGAAGAGCACAGACAGCAACAGAGCACAGACAGCAGACTGAGCCCCTCTCACGAACGTAGGAGGGGGAGCAAATGGAAAGGGTGAAGTGGTGCTAAAGGTCCAAACAGTGAGTAAATAATTCTGTCTGTCTGTAAGTAGTCAGTAGAAGTAGGTGCAAGAAGAAGAAGAAGTGTGTCAAACCACATGAGTTATTGAGCTATAAAACCATTTCAAATTCAATATTAAACAGTTTGTGGGGGTACAAACTGTGATGTAACACATTTAACAGAAAATTATAGAACTTGTAGGTAAGTTTGTACACAGTGTAGCAGTGTGAACAATTTGAGAAATATTTCATCTTAACTATTTCTGGTATAGCTTGAGTCTGTTTAGCCCGAAGAAAACACTTTTCAGTTGAATGACATTTCTGGAAATACCTTTCCTTTCATTTCTCGTCTTCCAAACTGACTAATACGCAAGTTTTTTGTTCTTTATCCTTATTTTTCTTGAATGTCCTTTTCCATTTCAGTTCCGCCTTATCTTAAGGTCCTTGTAGTAAGCATGTATAGGTAATAATGCCCTTATAAGATTAGCATGTATAGGTAATAATGCCCATATACGATTATTATTGGGCTAATAAGAATGCAAGTGTTAATAATAGCATCAAAACCACATTAATTGTTAGATAAGACATTTACAAGCACATTTATTCAGCTTGAATAACTTGCCTATTATGTCATTGCTTAACATTTTTAGGCTAGTTTTTTGTTGCTTTGACATTAATATACATACTTTATTATGAATGCATTAGCATTTACTTAGTCTAGTCTAAAGTCAGAACCTTTTTCTTAATTATTTTTTATAGATATTTAATTGGATTCATTTCATTTCCAGCCGCAAACAGCAGGGGAGCATCTATAACACCACCTTTGAAATAAATTTACGGTATCAACATTGAGGTAAATATGGTCAAATACATTCTACAAATGTGATATAGAACATTGCTAACTAGAAAGGGCGCTCCACAGAACACACATCTCCAACTGGCTGGGTTGCCTAGCCAGGGCTGTGTAAGTCAAGGCTTGCAGCTGCCAGTACCCATATCTGCAGGGGAACTTGGGGAAGTAACATTTACAACATAGTGTATGGTACAACTTTTGATTTGTGGCCTCCCCTTATGGACAGAAGTGAAAGAGAGGCATTTCAACATACGATTCCAGTTAGAAATCATCGCCTTTGGCTCTGCGTTGTTTAGACAACGTGATAAAAAATGTGGGACTGATTTGGGGTTAATTTATGGCATTCTTTTGTTAAATAGGCCACTCCTGCAAACCTTGGAAGGCAATTATAGTGAATGGAATATGACATATCTTAATGAAATATGTGATTTATGTGATTTGTATGGGTTTTGGTCAACATAGTAGTAGAAACTCTATAGAATAACTTCATTGTATGACCTACGGTTCAAGATGTATCGGCCAAAGTGTATTCATATTTATAGGCCAAAGAGTGGATTGTATTCCTTGGCCTCCTGGCAGTGTGCATGAAACGTATGACATGTTTGGTAAAAGAATGATTGTGTCAAAGGTCATGTCAAACAAATGTCTCAATAGAAGAGCAGAGAGACTAAGTTATATTGTCTTACATACTGTATAAACAGTAAACATACTACTGTTAAGGATTTCTGAATAGGTTAGTTATGTATTTCATAATACCTTTAGTGAACTCTTGCTTTATGTGTGCTTCTTTAACCTATGTGTGCTTCTTTAACCATGGTTTTATAGTTAAGAGGCCTCTAACTCAGGAAGTTTGTGACCATGTGAGAAGGCTTTGAGGTCAAGAACAGAGTGTAGCTCTTTAGCTTATAAATAAACTGTAGTCAGATATGGCATGTGTTGGGTCCTGTCTGACTGTTATTGTATTGTATTGTATTGTATTGTATTGTATTGTATTGTATTGTATTGTATTGTATTGTATTGTATTGTATTGTATTGTACATGTGAGTCTTGCTCCATACTCGAGTACTAAATATCTCATCCTTTGAAATCTGAATTCTTGTCTTTGCCTTATTCTTTGAGACACGTATATGGGTATTCTCGGGCTTGGACGAATCCGCCCGTTCAAACAACACAGCTTTCACCATTGGAATTGCATTACGTAACGTATAGGCTACACAATACATTGATCCATTTTATGGGTTTCTTCACCATAGCGCAACATATGGTGAATTATTGTAGTGCAGGTAATTGCAACAACCACTGATCTTGTGAAAAATAAAAGTGCCAAAAACGATTCGAAACTTTCCGTGATTCTGATATGCCCAAAAGAGGGACACCGGGTTAAAAGCGGTTTAATGATTTTCTCACAAGTTGTCATCTGCCATTTGGACCCTTGAAGACAAAAATAAGTAAATTAAATAACCTGGGCGAAATGGGGGAACTTTCCAGTCGTTTTGAGATAGTTTGCAATAAAACAAGTGTAAGTATTTACAACATAATCCAAAACACAATGGCTGTCAACTGATGGCCATGCTTTAGTCCAGACATCGTCAGGCGGTCTTTATGGACAATTGGACATTCTTTATGTCCACAAAGTAGTAGTCCACAAAGGTGACACGAAAAGGTGAGCTAACATATCCAAACGTGTCCAAATCGGCCAAATGCGGCCCGGGGAAGATTTTTATGCGGCGCGGCTTCACACCTGAATTGTATTATGAACGGCTCGCCCAACAGTATTATGGGACAATTTTACATTTCTCAGCATTCCTTGTTCCCTGTTGTCTCATTCTGAAGGGGTCAAAGAATTGGCTATTTGATTTCATTTTTTACCTTGCACGTCTGGTTATATTGTAATGTAGTTGGCCCTTTTAATATTCTTTTATATTTTCTAATATGGCCCCCTTTGACAAAGGTTTTGACACCCCTGCCATATAGGGGAATGAGAGAAACTACATTAAAAGTCCACTCGGTTACACTTATTTTTATTTTAAAAATATAACATTGTTATTTGTATAATAATTACAGCTCCATTACTTAAATTAATTTGTCCCTCTTTATTGCCATTATTAGGACCCTGTGGGTCACATAAATCGTCCTCCTGGGGGGCGCTATTACAGGCCCATGTGAAAAAACGTTGGGCAGAGGTTCTGCTCTGGCATCCAGGCAGTGTGTGTGCACAGTTTCACGTCGATCGGGCCAACAGTGTCGGAGATGAGCTTTTCGCAGACGTAGGCCTACATACTCGACACACAGACGGATGGACGGGGTGAAAAACATTGACAAAAATCTGTCTAAAGCAGCGGTTTTCAAACAGTGGTCATTGAGAGGGTTCCAGGTGGTCCTCAGCTAAATGATGAAATTAAATCTATATTTACCCAGGGTATCTGGGCTAAGCTCAAGAACTTGTTTCCAGCCAGGCCCTGCTCATAGAACACATTTCATCGTAGTGGTTGATGCCTTGTTCAAGGGCATTTCAGCGGTGGTAATTTTAACGTGTCGGACGGCTGATTCGAACTGGGAACCTTCCGGTATCTAGACCGCGCCGCTATCCGTTCGGAGTTGGTGGAGAGTTGGTAACCAAATGGACCCTTATAGATCTTTAACTCTTGAGAGAGCCCTTTCATGGCGTCGTCATGAAAGGGGGCGGGACTGCGACCGCCCCCTTTCAGGACGACGACATGCCCAGGAAATAATTCCCCATGCATTTTTCCCATAGACATTTCAATAACCTTTAAAGCCTCGGACAAAGCCAACTCGGGTCGTGACAAATCATGACAACAAACACAATATTTTGGGCCGAACAAATAATTACAAAGAAGAAAAACAACAAAACATGTGTTGTACCCTGCCCTTTTTTTATGTCACGATCCGAGTTGGCTTTGTTCGAGGCTTACAGATCTTTAAATACATTTTTGAAATGTCTATCGGCAAAATGCATGGGGAATTATTTCCATGTCGTTGTCATGAAAGGGGACGGGACTTATTATGCAAACGGCAAAGTAGCATCTGAGATAGATATACAATGAAGCAAATATTTGTCCTGAACATGCTGTTTAAATTTTCCGAACAACATCATGTAAACTAATGTTACATCAACAATTGTCAACTTTAAAATATTAACCTCTAATGTACTGTACATCCCAAGACATCAACACAGTGGAAAGCAGTAGCGATTTAACCATTTGTGGACATCTTCACCTGTTCTGATATGTTATCAGTGCCCCTCCTATGCACAGCTGTGTGTGTGTGTGTGTGTGTGTGTGTGTGTGTGTGTGTGTGTGTGTGTGTGTGTGTGTGTGTGTGTGTGTGTGTGTGTGTGTGTGTGTGTGTGTGTGTGTGTGTGTGTTGATTTAATTGACTGAGCACGGAATGTGATGATGTACGACAGGGGGTTTCAACTGATTGTGAACCAGGGACCACCACCCTGACTTAGAGTCAACCTGGGGACCACTGTTGTGTTGAGCGGGGATATGGGCTAAGATTAATGCTTTTGTAACACTATAGCTATGCATCCCATGTGTATACATCCCACTGTTTCTCAACCAATTGTCCACTGACTACTAATAATTGTCTCCACCAGGCCGAAGGCATGGGGAGAGAGTATGTTTTGCACTCCGTCCGTGTGTCCGTCCTTCCGTCCTTCCTTCCTTCCGTCCTTCCGTCCGTCTGTGAACAGCTAATCTCCGGCACCGTTAACCAGTCCCCCTCACCCTCATTGTGCTCTATCGCCCCCCAGGAACCCTTGGGAACTTCCTGGAAGAACTAGACTCTCTGATCAGCTCGTTTCCGGAGGATGGCACCCCCCTGATTCTACTGGGTGACTTTAACCTACCTACGGCAGAGAAGTATCTTCCCGTTACGTCCCTCCTATCCTCGTTTGACCTCTCCCTTTCTCCCTCCCCTCCCACTCACAAGGCTGGTAATGTTTTGGACCTCGTGTTCTGCAGAGCCTGCTCCCCCTCCATGCTCTCTGTTACTCCCTTAATTAGGTCTGATCACCACTTCATAACCTTCTCCCTCTCTCTCTCTACTCTCCCACCTAAACCTACTCACCCTCCGACCGTCACCACCCGACGCAATCTCAAGTCCCTAAACCCCTCCTCCCTCTCATCCTCTATTCTCTCCTCTCTACCCTCCCTGGAGTCCTTCCTCTCTCTCTCACCCGACTCCGCAACCACATCCTTCCTCTCCTCTATCTCATCTGCATTTGACCAACACTGCCCTCTCTCGACCAGGCCAGCTCGCTCATCCCCACCGGCCCCCTGGTTATCTGAAACCCTCAGATCTGAACGAACACCTCTCAGGGCAGCTGAAAGGAAGTGGCACAAGACAAAGCTACCAGATGATCTCTCCCACTTTCACTCACTCCTCTCTGCCTTCTCCCTCTCACTAACCACTGCTAAAACCTCCTTCTACCACACCAAAATCCAATCCTGCACTTCTAACCCAAGGAAACTCTTCTCCACCTTCTCCTCCCTCCTTAAACCCCCTCCCCCCACTCAACCCTCATCCCTCACCGCGGAGGCCTTTGCCACCTACTTCGAAAAGAAGGTTGATGATATCAGTAGCTCCTTTACCCCCCTCCCCCATAAAGAAGCACTCGACTCAACCAATGCTAACCATAACATACCATGCATGTCCTCCTTCTCTCCTCTATCCCCAGACGAGGTCCTGAAACTAGTCACATCCACTAGACCTACCATCTGTCCTCTCGACCCCGCCCCGTCTCCAATCTTCCAGACCATCGCACCTGACCTGCTCCCCTTCATCACCTCCATTATCAACACCTCATTAACCTCAGGCTGTGTCCCATCTGCCTTCAAGTCAGCCAGGGTATCACCACTCCTCAAAAAACCAACTCTTGACCCCTCAGATGTCAAGAACTACCGACCGGTATCACTCCTTTCCTTTCTTTCCAAAACCCTTGAACGTGTTGTCTCTAACCAGCTTTCTCTCCATCTCTCACAGCACAACCTGCTGGATCCCAACCAGTCAGGATTCAAGAAGGCACACTCCACGGAAACTGCACTCCTCGCAGTCACAGAAGCACTACATGCTGCCCAGGCTGCTTCCCACTCTGCAGTCCTGATTCTCCTAGACCTATCGGCGGCATTTGACACAGTGAACCACCAGCTGCTCCTAGACACCCTAGCTGATCTAGGCATCGGCGGGACGGCGCTGAAGTGGTTCTCCTCCTACCTCTCTGACCGGACTTACCAGGTTTCTTGGAAAGGTTTGCTATCATTCCCCCGCACCCTCCAAACTGGGGTCCCACAGGGATCTGTACTTGGTCCCCTCCTCTTCTCACTGTACACTAAATCCCTCGGCACCATCATCTCTGCTCACAATATATCCTATCACTGCTATGCCGATGACACACAACTGTTTCTATCCTTCCCCCCCTCTGCCACCCAGGTAGAAGAACGCATCACTGCATGCCTGGCTGACATCTCACAGTGGATGTCTTCCAACCACCTCAAGCTGAACCCAGACAAGACTGAGCTTCTGTTCTTCCCAGCTAAGTCCTGCCCTATGCGGGAGCTAACTATCTCCGTAGACAACGCCCTGGTAAAGTCTGTCCCGACAGCCAGGAACCTTGGTGTTGTCCTGGACAGTCAGCTCTCGTTCAAAACACACATCACAGCTGTCACTAGATCCTGTAGGTTTACACTCTACAACATACGACGAATTAGACCGTTCCCCCCCCAGGAGTCAGCCCAGCTCCTAATCCAGACAACAGTCTTGTCAAAACTTGACTATTGTAACTCCCTCCTTACTGGCCTACCGGCATGTGCACTTAAGCCCCTCCAACTGATCCAAAATGCCGCAGCCCGCTTGGTCTTCAACCAGCCAAAATTCTCACACGTCACCCCCCTTCTCCGCTCCCTCCATTGGCTCCCGGTCGCTGCCCGCACAGAATACAAAACTCTGATGCTGGCATTCAAAGCAACCAAAGGCATGGCCCCCCCATATCTCACAAGTATGATCGTACCCTACAAACCCTCCCGCGCACTCAGATCAGCCAACGCAGGGAAGCTGGAGGTACCTTCACTAAAAACGCCGGGACAACGCTCCACACGTCCCAAACTCTTCTCCCTTCTGGCTCCAAAACTATGGAATGCACTTCCCATCACAGTCAGAACTGCAGCCTCACTCCCAATCTTCCGCCGTAGTCTGAAAACCCACCTCTTCAGACTCCACCATGGCCCGTAGCACTTGCCCTAGCCTAGCCCCTTAGATAGCACATTATGTAGACTTAGATAGTATTTTAAACAGACTTATAGCTTGTTACGTAGACAGCTCTAGAATTGCACTTTATGTAGTCATAGCACTTTATAGTACACATGTATAATATATTATATAGTATAGTATGTATAGTTTACATAGATACTCCACTGTTACGTTCTTAGTCTACGCATGATTCATGATAACTACTTTTTATATATGTGATGTATGCCATGCTTTTGTTATTGCTTAATGTAAGTCGCTCTGGATTAAGAGCGTCTGCTAAATGCCTAAATTGTAAATTGTAAAATTGATGCCAAACTTTGCACACACACTCCCTGGATGCCAACGATGAACCTCTGCCCCGCATTTTCCAGAACGGCCTGTTATAGCGCCACCATGAGGCAGCTTTTCACAGTTTTTACCTAAAACTGCACCGATCTGCGTGAAACGTTGCATGCACACTCCCTAGAGGCCAAGGACAAACCTTTGACCTGCATTTTCCGCATCTGCCTTTTATAGCGCCACCAGGAGGCCGACTTTTGTAAAACACATCTTTTGATATTACTCCTCCAGATTCTGTCCAAAAATCTCACAAATCGTTACACAGTATCTCTATGGTCATGTGCTCAAGTCGGATCTGTCCGATATTTCATATTCCATCCTAATTGGCTATAATTGGCTTTTACAGTTTGCAAGATTGCCCCGTTTTGAACAAAAGCCTCAAATCAGGAACGCAGCATGCAATTTACGTGAAATCTTTCACACGTTTTCTTACTAGGCTGAGGAATATATCCCACCCTTTTCACATTGGCCTGTTATAGCGCCACCAACAGGTTGATTTTTGCAAAACACATTTTTGAACAAAATGCCTCAAATCATCCAATTGCCATCAAAGGCAAACATGTTTATATTACTCCTAAACATTTTGCCAAACATCTCACACAGTCCTATCCTCCTGGTGGAGACCTGTGCCCAGAAGGGCACTTTTTCTAGTTTCCTAATAATAATGACTCAACCAGACAATCCGCTGCACTTCCACCTCTGTTTCTCAACTAGAGGAATGACATTATTAAAAATCAACAAATCCTACATTACTAAATGAATGGTCAGGGACCACATGCAATACTTCCAAGGACCACCAGTTGAAAACCCCTGATGTATGATGATGTATGATGAAAGAACACTTCACACAAGTGTGATCTTTTTGTGATGTTTAACTTTTATTTTATAATATAAGTCAATGGCAGTCAGAACAGGCTGAAACCTTGTACAAATATGGGGTAATACTTCATAGAGTGGCCACATGAAGCCACATTGTTAATTATTTATTCTCAAAATGTGGGGTTCTAGCTATGTCATACTTTCACCGTAGTAGAAGCTTTATTCAATTCTGTAAAACTGTTACATACTCAATGATTGTATATTTATATGTATTATATATGATACTGTGACTATATTTCTGTAAAGCTACACCTTTGTAAAAAGTCAACACTAGGGTCTCCATATACCTGTGTGGAGGTTCCTGAGTGTGTATCTATCTCTTGCCTGTCTCGCTGTGGTGATGTTACAAGTAATTGTACGCACATTGATTTAAGTGGTATGGTATAATTTACAGGAGTATGGGAGCTTGCTTTTTGTAACTATTTTTGTAATTATTTTGTTAGGCATTAGGTAGAGTAGAGAGTTTATATAGGTTGATCATTTGTAACCATTCTTTTCCTTTTGTTGGTTAGGATTAGATAGAAGGTTCTTTTGCATCTAGGATAGGTATAGTCTTTTTTGGTTGTTTCCCATGGGTTGCCCCATACAGCCTTTTGTTCTCATTATATAATTTAAATAACACTTAAAACTTGTAAACTCGACGTGGCTCGAGTAGAGGGCTCAGCCCCTATATTTAAGTTGGTTGGAAACCCAGAAATTATCATTATTAGTCCGTACAGGTTGTCTAGATAGAAGGTTATAGCTATATATATATATCCCCATATTGTTTATATATATTCATACTATTGTATTGATTGCCTATATACCTTCTGTCTATTGAATATATACCTTATTGAAGCACTGTGAATAAACGACAGTTCACTTGCCAGCCTTGTTGCATCCTTTAATTACCCCTAGACATATAAGGGAATGTATAACAAAAACCTACAGCTTATTTGGGAACTGTGAGGATAGGATTCAAAAGGGAGGCAAATAATTCCATATTTGGACGTCGATATGATGTTCACACATATATGACATGTTTAAGTATTTCAGTTCGTGAATTCATTGTACAGGATAATACTGATTGCAACCAATATGTTTCTTCAGGTACAGTATCAGTGTTTTTAAGGTATTTCAGTTTGACAACTAGACAGCATATAGGATAATACTGATTAATTTCAGCTTGTGAAATGACTATTGATTAACTTGTATTGCACCTATCTTTTTAATTTGACCTTGTATTTTGCTCTTTTTTATACACAACAACAAGATCTTTGAACATCTTGCTGCAGTGGACTCCAACTGTAGGTTTGGGTTGAGCAAAATACAAGCTTTAGTTTGTGTAAAAAGCTTCAAGGTGTAACAACACATTATCAGCATGAGCATGACTTCGTTTACCACCAGCCCGGCATGTATCTCCCGGGTCCAGGAGGAAGATGAGCTACGGCAGCTTAATGACCGCCTTGCTAACTACATCCAGCGAGTCATCAAGCTTGAGAATGAGAGATCATCCATGCACCGTCTCCTTGGCGAGAAAGAGGAGTCAAAGAACCGGGAGATGGAAAATGTCCGGCGGCATTATGAGGAGGAGTTGACCGATGCCCGGAAATCATTAGACGAAATAGGTAATGAGACAGCCCGTTTGCAGATCGATTATCAAAATCTCTCAGAGGAGCATAAGAAACTAATATCCAGGAACCAGAAGAAAGAGAGTGAACTTTCTGTAGCAGCGGCTCACTGGAGGAACCTGGAGGGTGGCCTCAATGCAAAGGAATCAGAATTCAACAATCAGCTGGCAAAGAACAGGCGATTGACCAGTGAGGTTACTGAACTCCGTGAAAATCTGGCACGTTTGGAGGCTATGGTGATGGACACCAAGAACCAGCTCAACGCTGAGATACTGAGGAAAGTGAATATGGAGAACCAGGCGCAAACACTCAAACAGCAACTTGACTTTCAGAGGAACATCAGTGAGCAGGAGGTTTACAAGATCCGGAGCAAGCATGAAAGTCTGGTGGAGATGGATTCAACAAGGCGGAGAGAGTTTGAGAATAAATTGGCTGAGGCCATGCAAGAGCTCCACCAGGAGCATGGTGTACAGATCCAGCAGTACAAAGAAGAACTTGGGCGCAACTTCAAATCCAAGCTAGAGAATGCCCAGCAGACTGCATCAAGGACGATTCTTTCAGTCAATGCTACCAATGATGAGTTGACCGCGACCAAAGTCCGTACGGAGAACCTAAACTCACAGCTACAGCTGTACCAGAAAGAGAAAGCGTCACTGGAGTGCCAGATTCAGGAACTAGAGAGGACATTGGAGAGGAAGCGGGACATGTGGCAACAGAAACTTGGTCAGAAGGAGCAGGAGATGTATAAATTGCAGAACCTGATGACCGGCCACCAGGATGACTATGAGAACCTGTTGGAAGTCAAGCAGGCCCTAGACACCGAGATCAATGAATACAGAAATATATTGGAAGGAGAAGAGGAGAGAATACGGCAATCACCGCGGAATTCACCACGGAATTCACCACGGAATTCACCAGGGAATTCTCCCAGCCCCACTCGGCAAGCGGAAGTGTCACAGACACATAAAGGACGACGTAGAAAGAAACGGAGACGGTGAAGTGGTGCTAATGGTCCAAACAGTGAATGAATATGTCTATCCATTAACTCAAACAACTGTCATGTGATTGAGAACAGAAGTAACGAATTATCTTTGCAATCATGCCATTTCAAATTCAATATTCAACAGTATGGGGATAAAGATTTCTAAACTGTACCTTCACACATTTAATAGACAATAATAGAACTTGGAGGTCAGCATTGTACAAGAGTGTACACAACGTGCAAAAGAGTGCACTATTTTAGAAATATCTAGTCTTCCATTTCAGGGGACATACAGATCACACGGTTCTGAACGGGTACAGGTGAGTATAGGACCGTTTGTAGTACAGCCTGAGACATAAATTCAGCTGTATGACATCTTTAGAAATGCTCTTACCAGCCAAACAGCATTTTGTTTTCAAGAAAATCAATAATTTATACGCCAACTGCAGATTTTTCTAATTCGCTTTACCTTCAAGCACTTCAAGGTGTGATATGACTATTACACGTACTTTGCTTTTTCCCCACTTTCCTTATTTTTCTCCAATATCCTTATTTATTTTTACTTGTGCTTCTGCAATGATGATGAACCGAAATTAACTAATTTTACTCATGTGTACTCAATAAGATTTAATAATAAAAACATAAAGAATTTTTGAATCTTTGTCCATTTAGAACTTAGCTTGATAATATCATGGACACATGCTAAATCAGTAACTGATACGGAGTAAACAGGTAATGGATGGAGCAAGTCAGACAGTTTTATAAAGAATATTCACAGTAGGCCTATTTAGTCTTAAGGCACTTTTATAAGCTGGAAGCATGTAAACAATTATTTTTTTTTCGGGTTCCACACCACTAGACGCTATGACAGGCTTTCTATGAGGCAACTCTGTAGAAACTCAGCCGTTTAGAAGAGGGTCTCCTATGAAGCTGAAGTTCTTATATTTCAGCATGTATTGCAGAAACACGGACACGTTTATATTAATGCAAAGACATGTATTTGCAGGAAAAAAGGAAAGGAATGCATCACCCATAAAATGAATTACGGCATGGCCTCTGTAGCAGGCAAAAGCTCATCGCCAAATAGTTGTCTGTTTGTGGTGTGACTGTAGGGGCCCAGCCATAGATGATGTAGAGTCGTGGATGATCTCGCAAACTACTGGACCAATCAGTGCCACATTTCTTATGGACACTGCCACTAGGACAAGAACGTAACTCCACAAAATGTTTACGTTGTGGTTCCAAAGGGCTGAGCCATCTACAAAAGAGATAATCTTTTTTTATTTCTTATGTTTTGTTTTAGACTAGATTAGATTGTAATAGTGGATTGAAGGGGCTGAGCCATCTACAATAGGGTTTGCAAGTCTGTGTCCGGGACTAATCTTTTTATTTTATTTAAAAGAAATTGTTTTGGTTTAGATCAGATTAGATTACCGTTGTTGTCCACAAGGCACAAGACAATAAATACATATTAGGAACCTGGTCTGCATCTGCATGCCATTCTTTGCCAGGTGTTACATCCGGCCAATGTTAACCTTCATACATAGTTACGACAGCCTTTTTCCTTGTTTTTTGTTTGTTTTTTGTTGTGAACATTATCACAGACCCTCCTCCTAGTCTCTCAAGTATTTCGGAACCCCTCAGCTGAGTCGTCGCAGCCAACAGTTCACTCCTACTCCACCCACTCCAGCCTTCTTGAGCACAAAAACTTATTTGAGCACAAAGAGTATTTACTGTCCTTTTGGCACACCTATTATTGAGGGACGCTAGCCCCTCCAATGCATGGCCTTAGAAATTACGTCATATGTCTATGGACTTTTAATGTTTGTTTAGAGCACTTTTAACTAAAATCATTTGCCAGCCAAGTCTATATGGACTTTTAATGACGTGAGATGTCATGTGGCCAATATAAATACATCTTGTGACTGGTTTTGTTTTGTACAATATTAACACCGCATTCATGTTTTGTAACGTATAAGTGGCAGTGAGTCTGCAATCGTGTGGCAGCCACAGTGGGCACCCCTCACTTCACACAAGTGTGATTTTCCTCCCTGTATTAATTTGTGGCAGTCCCTTTTTTATGGCTCCTCTATTTTGTTCAGTTAAATCGACCCTCTGGGATTCAACCATATATGGATCACTGCCACATTTATTGTGCACGCTGCCTACCAGCTCCTTCCTTCGTTCACCCAGAAGCTTCAGTGAAACTTTACAATGTTTGGCTTTGGGAATTGAAACCTTATGAAATGATACTTAAATATTGTATTACGTCACTTTAATTTCATACTGAAGTCAATTATTGAGAGGCAAATAACTACATATTTGGACATTGATATGACGACACAACGATATATGTTTTTTAAGTATTTCAGTTCGTAAACATACTGCACTGGATAATTTTGAATCATTTCATCTACGCGTGTGCATAAACAAATCTTGAAATGAATATCGATTTACTTGTATTGTATCCTATCTGTGTAAGTTTATTGTGTGCGTTTCCTATACAGGAACCTGTGGACGTGGTGTTGGGTTGAGGAGAGAAACCGAGCACAGCCCTTTAGCTTGGTTGTGTGACAGGCTGCAGGTGTAACAACATATCATCATGCTGCATCATGCTGCAGCATCTCAGTCTGATGGTACCAGCCCCACATGTCACTCGCGGGTCCAGGAGAAAGATGAACTACGGCAGCTCAATGATCGCCTCGCTAATTATATCCAGCGAGTCATCAAGCTTGAGAACGAGAGGTCGTCCCTGCACCTTCTCCTTGGTGAGAAAGACGACTCAAAGACCCAGGAGATAGACAACATCCGGGGGCTCTACGAGGAGGAGTTGAGCGATGCCCGGAAATCAGTGGACGACCTGTCCATCGAGAGGGCCCGTTTGCAATTCGACTATGGAAATCTCTCAGAGGAGCATGCAAAACTTACAGCCAGGAACCAGAAGAAAGAGAGTGACCTTGCTTACGCAGTATCTCAGTGGAGGAACCTGGAGGCAGCCCTCAACTCAAAGGAAGCTGATTACAGCAACCAGTTGGCAAAGAACAGGAAATTGACTAGTGATGTTACTGAACTCCACACTCAGATAGAACAGACTGAGGCTGTGCTGGCAGACACCAAGAACCAGCTGAACTCTGAGATGTTGAGCAAAGTGGAAATGGAGAACCAGATGCAGACACTTAAACAGCAGCTTGACTTTCAGAGGAAAATGAGTGAGCAGGAGATACATGAGCTCCGGAGCAAGCATGAAAGTCTGATGGAGATGGATTCAGGAAGGCGGAGAGAGTTTGAGAGTAAACTGGCTGAGGCCATGCATGAGCTCCGCCAGGAGCATGATTTACGAATCCAGCAGTACAAGGAAGAACTGGAGCGCAACTTCAGTGCCAAGCTAGAGAATACCCAGCAGACTGCATTGAGACAGAGCGATGCTGACTCTGCCACCAGAGAAGAGTTAAATGCGACCAAAGTCCGTGTGGAGACCCTCACCACACAGCTGCAGCTGTACCAGAAAGAGAAAGGAACACTGGAGAGCCGGGTTCGAGAACTAGATAGGACCATGGACATGGAGCGGGAAAAGTTCCAGCAGAAACTGAGTCATAAGGAGCAAGAGATGCTGACCATACAAGGCCATTTGCGCAACCACCTGGATGACTATCAAAGCCTGCTGGACATCAAGTTGGCCTTGGACATGGAGATCAAAGCCTACAGAAAGATGTTGGAAGGAGAAGAGCAGAGATTGCAGATGTCACCAAGCATCTCTCAGCATGCAGCTGTGTCACTGTCGCAGTCACATCCGCCAGATGTACATAGGTTGAAGCGGAAGCGAATTAAGCACGAGGATGCTCCTTGGAGCACACCGGCCTACATGATGTCCTCCACGCATCTGACAGCTCACGGTCCTGTGAGCATAGCAGAAATTGATGTAGAGGGAAATTATGTCATACTGAAGAACAACTCTCATGAAGAGCAGAATCTAGGGGGTTGGGTGGTTAAAAGGACCCACCCTAACTTAGCAGACGTTTCCTTCCACATCCCTCCATCCTGTGTCCTGGAAGCGGGACAGACGCTCACTATCTGGGCAGCGGGTGCAGACATTGCGAGCGACACCGATGACTTGGTCATGGAGGGCATCGAGACCTGGGGCCCAGTCACGGACGTGAGGGTTGTCCTCCTCAGCCCTAACCACGAGGAGACAGCAGAACGTAGGGTGACATTCAAGGAGGAACATTCTGATGAGGAGGAGTGGAAGGAAAGTAATAAGTGCACTGTTATGTAACTCAACACCTCCTGAACACATACCTGAACAACCAGGCACTTTAACCGTGGCACTTATTGGTATGGTATTTTGCAATTCTCTGGATTACATCACTGTCTCATGATACACTTATTACCACACTTATTTACCTTGCTGACAAACAGACTCAATGTATGTTATTTCATATTTTTGTTAATGTATTACTGCAGACCTACCGTCCCCCCAGAGTACAATAGAAGGGGTGGCCTGTGAGGCTCATATGGAAGTGCCTCTATCGACTAAACATACAGGTATGTGTGTATGCAGGTGGTGCCGTCATTATCGTCATTTTCAATCTTTGGTGTTACCTCTGTGCTTTTTTTTTCAATAGCAGTTTTACCATTTCTCAGACACACAGCGGCCAACAATGCACACACACATTGCGACATATACCACAACCCGAATAGACAGAGACGGCAGCACATTGAAAGAGAGAGACATAGAACCTGTGAACCACAAACAGCCCATGTCCTTGTTGGCCTTTTAACTTATTTATATTGCTACAACTTTAGAGCGCCCAGTATTTCTGTTCTTAGAACCTGCTGAGCTGTTATAAACACAGTCAAGACTTTCCCTGCAGCTCTCTGTGGTGCATAGACCTATTATTGAAGTTATCCATAGGTAGGTAGGTCTTTTTGAACAGTAAGAGCACAATTCTTCAGTTTGTAGCTAGTTTTCTACATATTTCTTTATTCTAGTAGGCCTATATATTTTAATTGTACATATATTTCTTCGTTTTTATGTTTTTATTTCACACTTTGGCAATGTAACCATGTTTTCCATGTCAATAAAGCCCCTGGAATTGACCCTATAACCTTGATATTAGACCCAATCTGGTGGGGCTGTATATGTGAGAATGCAACTGTCCAACTCCGTAGAACCTGGCATGCAATTGACTTAGAGTTAGATCTGTGTAATGTCTGCTTGAAGACATTTCTATTGTTGAGGAGATAAGAGCCACCTGATGTTCTTAAAGTGAGTTCTATCAATGACTCCTAAGCAAACAGTGCTTAAACACAAACTATATGCCTATTTTCTACTGTATTAATATAGATAATGATATAGAATTCTAATTTTCATTTCAATGTACAGAGACCGATGTTATTTATCCAGCTTGAAGGACCACTTGTTTTGATGATCATTAGGTTGTAGCCCGTGGTCAGCATTGGCAGGAAAAAGGTGTTTGTTTTTTAACAATGCTTCACTTATTAGATATTGATCAGGGCTCTCTCTAGTAGTTTCAGATGAACACAATTCATGTCTTTATTTGTATGAATAAAACATAGGCCTTGCGTTGCTGTAAAGCCCTGAATATGCCCTTGTGTAGTGCAGTGCACACCCATTGAGGGTGTGGTCTGTTTCTTTCCCTCTCTCCTTTCACCTGGTCTAGTAATGGAACACCGGCCAATTAGCCATCAGGTTAAAAGGAGAGCAGAGAAGCACTACAAGGGTACACACTCTTTCTTTGTATTTTCACCACCTTTACTTTTCCTCAACATATTTTCATCATATTTTGCTAATTTAATTCTAAGTGGCAGTTCTCGGTAGTCTAGTTTTCTGTTTGTTTTGTTTGGCTAGGGGGGAGAACTGGGTCAGACGACTCGATGTGTGGTTGGCCCGGTATCTTACCCATCTTTTGTTCTTTTGACCGAGATCTCCTTCAACTTTTGGTTTGGGTTTGAGGGGCGCTAGTGCCTCCTATGCCCAGCTTTGTGTGTTTAAACCACGGAAATGACTTCATTGGCTGAGCACAGAATGTGATGTATGATGATAAGAGCGCCCCTCACTTCACACAAGTGCGATTTTTTTACTTCACACATTGACTATGTTGGTCCTTTTGTTTAAATAAACTCAGTTTGGTTGCATCTCCAGTTGTGACGTCCCTTTTTATGAGCCTTGTTTGATTGGAGAAGCAGTAAAATAGGAGCTTGTCAAACTGGCTGACACGTGACATTCATTTTTTCCACCTTTTTCTTTGAGTGAATGACCCTGTTGTGCTTCCGTTATTCAACAAGGAGAGGGGGAGCACTGCAAGTGGCAACAGACATCAAATTCATTTTTTTCCTATTTAACCACCCTTACTTTTACTCAACATACATTTGGAATTTTGAGTTTTGATATTTTAGTTCTGGTGGGATTTAGGTAGGTCATAGTTGTTCTAGTTTGCATAGGTTAGGGGAAGAGCTGCGTCTGATGTCCTGTTCGACTGTCTGACCCAGCTCTTAACCACTTGAACCCTAGCATGCCTATTCAGGGAGGAAAGATAGCACATAACCAGCTAGCTATTTTTTTAGCAAAGAGAAAGTTGGTGTACACAGGAAGAGTTCAGTTGTAACTCAAGTCTGTTTCACTAAGACAAGGATTTAAGTGGTTAATGGCTTCTCCATCTTTTGTTTCTTTTAAAACGGGATCTCCTACCCCTGTCGTTTGTTTTTTTCCCCCCACATCTATTCACTCTTTTGTTTGAAAGATGAATTTGTCACCCCCACAATACCTTTTTTCCCTATCAATTACTGACCCTGTTAAGCCTTGAATTAATGGCTGATTTTTGGGGGGCAGGGGTTCAAGCACAAAGGGCACTCTCTCCCACTCTCCACCGGACATTCCCACCCTGAATGATATTACCATGCACAGCTGTGTACGCCATCCATAATCACACACTTGGCATGGGACCTATTTTACCTCTCACTATAATGTTATTGAGATTCTAGATCAGCAGGAGCTGTTTACATGTTGTGGTCAATAGAGACACACACACACACCCTGTTATATCATTTTATACATCTTTGCATATGGCTGAAAAGCTGATCCAAGGTCAGAGAGGTGAGAGATGCATTTAGTCTTTCATTGTGTATCAGGATATATTTATTGTGTTCTTGAGTAAGACGATGAACCCCTAATTTTCTCCCGATGTGCATGTTGGTGCCCTGCATGGTTTTCTCTGCCATTGTGTGTGTGTGTGTGTGTGTGTGTGTGTGTGTGTGTGTGTGTGTGTGTGTGTGTGTGTGCGTGCGTGCGTGCGTGCGTGCGTGCGTGCGTGCGTGCGTGAATCTATGTAAAGCGCCTTCGATAAAAGCACGATATAAATGAACCATTTACTGAACAGAGTTAGGGTTATTTAACAACGTTTTTCTAGCCTACTACCATGTTAGAGCATGAGGATATACCAGATGAAAGTTCAATGATCGATTTTGTTACTATAATCGGATCATGTATCATCTCTATGTCTTGGCCACGAGGCGGCTACTAGGGGCCACTTGTCCCCGATGGGACATAAGGCTCGAGGAGACTAGGGATATTTTGCGCTAATTCGTCTAAAAGTGCCAGTTTGCACAGATGTAGCCCAGGTCATGCTCTAATGATTTAGCTAGGGCGTCCGAGCCGGCGACCTTCGGGGTCGTCACAGTGGCCAAATCCATATGGCCACCATTCACAACCTAGATAAGGCAACATTTTCTAAATTTCATTATGTTTTAATGTGACGTGTCAAACTAGGCGGTTTTCATGATCCTGAATCCATTCCAAGCATTAGTTTTGCACAAAAACACTCATTGGACTAAATTCGCCCAATAGCGCAAATGTGCTGACCTCATCACATTGTTGTGATGACGGCTATGGCTATGCGGTCCTGCTCCATCCTCAGATATCCTAGCCATCTCAGCTAGCGTCAATATGTGCTGACCTCATCATTGTGATGACGGCTATGGCTATGCGGTCCTGCTCCATCCTCAGATATCCATCTCAGCCATCTCAGCCATCTCAGCTAGCGTCTGTGTGTAATCTCCTTGGTGATGCTCAGTGGTGGGAAAAAGTACTCAATTATTGTTTTACTTAAGTTAAAGTATCAATACTGCAATGTAGAACTATACTATAAGTAAAAGTTTGGAATTCAAAATGTACTTGAGTGAAAGTACAAAAATACAAAAATTACATACCAAAAGTAAAAGTATGCATTAAGCAGAATGTCCCTTTTCAAGTTTTCAAATAAATCTTTTGAAAATAGCAGCTCTCTGAGCTTTTAGATCGGATATTTTCAAATGGCCAAAATGTATATAGGGCTGAGGTGATTATAATAGTAAATTATAATAGTAAAGTAAATAGTAACTAAAGTTTTCAGATAATTGTAGTGGAGTAAAAGTACAATATTTGGATCTGAGATGGAGTGGAGTAGAAATAAAAGTATTCGATATTGGAAATACTCAAGTAAAGTACAGATATCTCAAAATTGTACTTAGGTACAGTACTTAAATAGATGTACTTACATCGTGCTTACGTTCCACCACTGGTGCTGCTCCGGCTCCAGTCTGGCCGCCAAGTACGCCAGGTGACCATATAGCCTGAAGGGACGCTGCATTGATCTGACATTATAAGTTCACAAAAATAACAGTTGTCACTGATGGATTTAAGAACCGGTGACATCGTGTCACATGTCACCGTTGTGACATCAGTCATCTCCATATGTGGGCATATTTGGGACCACAGCCTGGTGGAGATAAAGATTATAACTATTGCTATGGACTGCAACAAAAGTGATGTTGAACTCATAGTGACATAATCCTTCAACAAAAAAAGATGTATATATAAGACTAGAGTCACAGAGACAGAAGAGTGGAGACAAGGAATAGGCTAGAGACATTGAGGAAAAATGGGTCAAGGTCAGAGTGGAAGCCATGGTCAAGGAGGTGGCAAGAAGGATGACAAAGACAAGAAAAAGAAGTATGAACCTCCAATCCCCACCAGAGTGGGAAAGAAGAAGAAGAGGACCAAGGGTCCGGACGCTGCGAGGAAGCTCCCCTTAGTGACCCCTCACACGCAGTGCCGCCTGAAGCTCCTGAAGCAGGAGCGCACCAAGGACTACCTGCTAATGGAGGAGGAGTTCATCAGGAACCAGGAGCAAATGAGACCCCTGGAGGAGAAACAGGAGGAGGAGAGGTCCAAGGTGGATGACCTTCGGGGAACCCCCATGTCGGTGGGGACCCTGGAGGAAATCATTGACGACAACCACGCCATAGTCTCCACCTCGGTGGGCTCGCAGCACTATGTCAGCATCCTGTCCTTCGTGGATAAGGACCTGCTGGAGCCCGGCTGCTCCGTACTGCTCAAGCACAATGTGCACGCTGTGATCGGAGTGCTAATGGACGACACGGACCCCCTGGTGACAGTGATGAAAGTGGAGAAGGCTCCGCAAGAAACCTACGCCGACATCGGAGGACTGGATAATCAGATCCAGGAGATTAAGGAGTCGGTGGAGCTGCCCCTTACACATCCGGAGTATTACGAGGAGATGGGCATTAAGCCACCAAAAGGAGTGATCCTGTATGGTCCACCCGGCACAGGTAAGACCCTGCTAGCCAAGGCGGTGGCGAACCAGACGTCAGCAACCTTCCTGCGGGTGGTGGGATCGGAACTCATCCAGAAATACCTCGGAGACGGGCCCAAGCTGGTGCGAGAGCTCTTCAGGGTAGCGGAGGAACACGCCCCTTCCATCGTTTTCATTGACGAGATCGACGCCATCGGGACTAAAAGGTACGACTCCAACTCTGGTGGCGAGAAGGAGATCCAGAGGACCATGCTGGAGCTGCTCAACCAGCTGGATGGCTTTGATTCGCGGGGGGACGTCAAGGTCATCATGGCCACCAACCGGATAGAGACCCTGGACCCTGCCCTCATCAGACCAGGAAGAATCGACCGCAAGATCGAGTTCCCCCTGCCGGACGAGAAGACCAAAAGGAGGATTTTCCAGATCCACACCAGCCGCATGACGTTGGCTGACGACGTTATCCTTGACGAGCTCATCCTGGCCAAGGACGACCTATCAGGAGCCGATATTAAGGCCATCTGCACAGAGGCAGGCCTAATGGCACTGCGAGAACGCCGGATGAAGATCACCAACGAGGATTTCAAGAAATCAAAAGAGAATGTTCTGTACAAGAAACAAGAGGGCACACCAGAGGGACTGTACCTCTAACCATTCACCAGTCACACCTCATTACCATGCCTACGGCACCCACCATTGGAGAGCGTAAAAGAGGAGGCAGCGGTTGTATATGTTGTCTCGTGCATATTTGTTCTTTGTGCATGTTATGTTTGGTTTATAGGAGATCATGAAGGAATTAACAATCCAGATGTCCTAGAGTGCGTCTGAGTGTGGCTTTATCAGTGGTATATCATCAAAGGCATTTTCTTCAAACCCATAGAAGAGGCCCTGAGAAGGAGGGTTAAGTCGATTATCTATCTTGTTAACTTCTACTTCTCCATAAAGATCTGACTGAATAACAGCTGGACCTAAATTATCAATCACTTGAGTTGTAACAGGTTCCAAATATATATATTTATTACATGGCTTGGTTGAATGCTTGATTCTGATTGGTCAATCGCTTAATTCAGCGGTGAGTTATCTCATGATAATGACCGCTCCGCTGTATAATGACCGCTGCCTAATCAAACCCTCTGAGCACCACCAGCTGCGCGGCTGCGCCCGCTTGATTTACTGCCGTTTCCAACATAACAGCCATGTAAACACACACACTACTGACACACAATGTAATTTACAGCTAAACATTGCTCTTAAAAATGTTTTTGAAAACATTTGAGCGAGAAATAGACGAAGCAGCTGGACCCGAAAATGGATTCTATTTGATCAACTCACTTCCTTGTTTTCCGACAGTGCTTCAGCCCTGCAGCTGGGCAGACTCAGCCAGCGCGAAGTTATGGAATACTTTTTTTGTTGTGTTTTGGATCAATGGATTAATTTATGTTAGTTAGCCATGTAATAAGCGGGATAATATCTGGCTAGGTGGTCATTGTCGGGATATAATTCACCTTCAGGGAGTGTAACCACCTCGGCTTCGCCTCGGTGGTTAAACTCCCTGTCGGTGAATTATCTCCCGACAATGACCACCTAGCCAGATATTATCCCTTACATATATCCATGTTGAGCTTTGCCGTTATAGTTATAATAGGAAATTGTAAAAATGTAAAATGTATTTTATTTTGGCACTCTGCACATTTGTGACAAATGGGAAAAAAAAAATCTGTGATATTCAATATCCATTATATATCAGTCTACCTGTCAAACGAATAAATACATTATTTAAAAAAGATGTATACGAATATTTGTTAATGTATATTTTTGTCAATATCATTTTAAATCAATGAGAAATCATTCTTTGATAATCAAGATGTATCTTCCTTGTACTGTGATGAGTGGATTATCAGTGTCTATTGTTGCTGGTGAAAATGCCACTGTTATTACCGAAGCCTGATTTTACATCAAACCTTCTTGCCACAGTTGGGAACATCTTAAGGCCACTTTTGTGATGCGGTCCTGCTCCATCCTCAGCAGACGTCCTAGCCATCTCCGGCGACTGTGTGCTCAGTGGTGGGAAAAGTACTTAATTGTTTTACTTAAGTTAAAGTATCAATACTGCAATGTAGAACTACTCCATTACAAGTAAATGCCCGGAATTCAAAATGTACTTGAGTGAAATTACAAAAGTATTGGCATCAAAATGTAGGCCTACTTCAAATAACAAAAGTAAAAGTATGTATTATGCAGAATCTCCCATTTCAAGTTTTCGAATGTATACAAATCCTTTGAAAATAGCAGATCTACAATCTCACAATGTGTCGCATCGCGACGCATTGTGAGCTTGTAGAACAGCTATTTTCAAATGGCCAAAATGTATAGATAGGGCTGAAGTGGTTATTATGTAGGTTTTGTGATAATAATCAAAATTTACAAAGTAAATAGTAACTAAAGTTTTCAAATAATTGTAGTGGAGTATAAGTACAATATTTCGATCTGAGATGTATAGTGGAGTAGAGGTAAACATATTCAATATTGTTAATACTCAAGTAAAGTACAAATACCTCAAGATTGTACTTAAGTAGATGTACTTACATCGTGCTTACTTTCCACCCCTGGTGATGCTCCGGCTCCCAGTTTGTACAGTTTGTACTCCCTGTTTGTACAGTTCATTGTTGGCCAAGGAATGAGACCAAAGGCAGCACATTGGCCCTCCAGGTTGGGGGTGGGGCGTGGCGCTAACATCAGTCATCTCCATATGTGGGCATATTTTGGACCACAGCCTAGATTATAACTGCTGCTATGGACTATACAACAAAAGTGACGTTGAACTCATAGTGACATAATCATTCAACAAGAAATGTGTATATATAACCAGTGTCTCGTGTTGGTGCTAACTGAGCTGTTGAAAGGTTTGTTGCATACTAACATACAGAGAAAGGACAAGGTAGGTAGAGTCGCAGAGACAGAAGAGTGGAGACAAGGATCGAGTGGACTAGAGAAAACGAGTAACAATGGGTCAAGGTCAGAGTGGAAGCCACGGTCCAGGAGGTGGCAAGAAGGATGACAAAGACAAGAAAAAGAAGTATGAACCTCCAATCCCCACCAGAGTGGGCAAGAAAAAGAAGAGGACCAAGGGTCCGGACGCTGCGAGGAAGCTCCCCTTAGTGACCCCTCACACGCAGTGCCGCCTGAAGCTCCTGAAGCAGGAGCGCACCAAGGACTACCTGCTAATGGAGGAGGAGTTCATCAGGAACCAGGAGCAAATGAGACCCCTGGAGGAGAAACAGGAGGAGGAGAGGTCCAAGGTGGATGACCTTCGGGGAACCCCCATGTCGGTGGGGACCCTGGAGGAAATCATTGACGACAACCACGCCATAGTCTCCACCTCGGTGGGCTCGCAGCACTATGTCAGCATCCTGTCCTTCGTGGATAAGGACCTGCTGGAGCCCGGCTGCTCTGTCCTGCTCAACCACAAGGTGCACGCCGTGATTGGAGTGCTAATGGACGACACGGACCCCCTGGTGACGGTCATGAAAGTGGAGAAGGCTCCGCAAGAAACCTACGCCGACATCGGAGGACTGGATAATCAGATCCAGGAGATTAAGGAGTCGGTGGAACTGCCCCTTACACATCCGGAGTATTACGAGGAGATGGGCATTAAACCACCAAAAGGAGTGATCCTGTATGGTCCACCCGGCACAGGTAAGACCCTGCTAGCCAAGGCGGTGGCGAACCAGACGTCAGCAACCTTCCTGCGGGTGGTGGGATCGGAACTCATCCAGAAATACCTCGGAGACGGGCCCAAGCTGGTGCGAGAGCTCTTCAGGGTAGCGGAGGAACACGCCCCTTCCATCGTTTTCATTGACGAGATCGACGCCATCGGGACTAAAAGGTACGACTCCAACTCTGGTGGCGAGAAGGAGATCCAGAGGACCATGCTGGAGCTGCTCAACCAGCTGGATGGCTTTGATTCGCGGGGGGACGTCAAGGTCATCATGGCCACCAACCGGATAGAGACCCTGGACCCTGCCCTCATCAGACCAGGAAGAATCGACCGCAAGATTGAGTTCCCCCTGCCGGACGAGAAGACCAAAAGGAGGATTTTCCAGATCCACACCAGCCGCATGACGTTGGCTGACGACGTTATCCTTGACGAGCTCATCCTGGCCAAGGACGACCTATCAGGAGCCGATATTAAGGCCATCTGCACAGAGGCAGGCCTAATGGCACTGCGAGAACGCCGGATGAAGATCACCAACGAGGATTTCAAGAAATCCAAAGAGAATGTTCTGTACAAGAAACAAGAGGGCACACCAGAGGGACTGTACCTCTAACCATTCACCAGTCATACCTCATTACCATGCCTACGGCACCCACCATTGGAGAGTGTAAAAGTCAAGAGGAGGCAGCGGTTGTATAGGCTGTCTCATGCATATTTGTTTTTTGTGCATGTTATGTTTGGCTTATACAGGAGATCATGAAGGAACAATCCAGATGTCTGAGAGTGTGTCTGAAGAGGCCCTGAGAAATAGGGTTAAGTTGATTTTCTCTTGTTAACTTCTACTTCTCCATAAAGATCTGGCTGAATAACAGCTGGACCTCAATCATTATTATCAATCACATGAGTTGTAACAGGTTCCAAATATACATCCATGTTGCCTTTTGTCATTATAGTTATAATAGGAAATTGTATAAATGTAAATTTATTTTATTTTGGCACTCTGCACATTCTGTGACAAATGGAAACAAATCCTTGATGTTCAATGTCCATTATTATTGTATTATTGTGTATTATATCAGTGTACCTGTCAAAATGAATAAATACAATATTATTTAAAAAAGATGTACAAATATATGTTAATGTATATTTTTGTCAACATTTTAAATCAATGAGAAATCATTCTTTGATAATGATGATGTATCTTCCTTGTGCTGTGATGAGTGGATTTTTGAGTGTCTATTGTTGCTGGTGACAATGCCACTGTTAATTACCTAAGCCTGATTTTAGAACAGGAGGTTCAGAATGGTACTGTCTTCGCTGGTGCCAACCGCACCATCCATTGTTGGGTGCATTTCTCCTCAAACTGTGTGACCACATTATGGCATAAGGAGCACCACATTGGTCGGCTGACTCCAGGTCATTGAGGTTCATGTAATGTCCCATTCAGTTGGTCTTTACACTGAAGCACCACCGGGCTTTCCATGAAGCACCGGACAGGGGCAAATAGCAGTGTTGCCTCTGTACTAGGTTGTCCCAATGCCAATGGACTCCAACTATGTTGGAGAATATCAGTATGGTGAACACGGTCCATCCCTATGGATGCATCAGAGTATCTGTTGTTAGGTTACATGTACGCATGTACGCACGCAAATAACATAAACGCTCACATATAGTTCAAGATAGGTCAGTTTATCACAACATAATGGTCACATCCGACCATTGTTCCTTTATGTTTATATGGTCATGTCTGACATCATCAATAGAATTTGAGGAATCTGTGTGTCTGTGTCCCTTCATGCTCATGTGGAAATGCATGGCGTCATAGTCACAGTATTGACGTCATCACTGGCCTACAAGTACTCTGTCAAAGTGTACTGACGTCACAAGGAAGGAAGAGACGAGTGGGTTAACAACGCAGACAAGTAGAAGTCCCACTGAACAACAGGAAGGACATAACACACAAGATTTATAAGTCATATGTCAGAAGGAGAGGGCAAGTCACCTCCAGGTGCGGAGGCGAACGCCGCAGAGGTGACTGCAGGCCCAACTGGTAATGGCATTAACACCCAGCAGGGGACAGCGGGGAGCACGTCTGTGTCTTCGCCCGTGTCCACCACGCCTTCCTCTCCTCCTCCTGATGCGACAGTGGATGACGAGGATGAGAGTGAAGATGAGTCGGATATTCTGGAGGAGAGTCCCTGTGGCCGCTGGCAGAAACGTAGAGAGGAGGTGAATCAACGTAACGTCCCAGGTATAGATGCAGCCTATCTGGCCATGGACACGGAGGAAGGGGTGGAGGTGGTCTGGAATGAAGTCATGTTCTCAGAGAGAAAGAATTTCAAACTACAGGAGGATAAGGTGAGGACAGTGTTTGACAACCTGATCCAGCTGGACCATCTGAACATCGTCAAGTTCCACAAGTACTGGGCCGACATCAAAGATACCCGAGCTCGGGTGATTTTCATCACTGAGTACATGTCATCAGGAAGTTTGAAGCAGTTTTTGAAGAAGACAAAAATGAATCACAAAAGGATGAATGAAAAGGCATGGAAGAGATGGTGTAACCAGATCCTCTCTGCTCTCAGCTACCTCCACTCCTGTGACCCTCCCATCATCCACGGTAATCTGACCTGTGACACAATTTTCATCCAACACAACGGCCTCATTAAGATCGGCTCAGTTGCTCCCGACACCATTAACAACCATGTGAAAACATGTAGTGAAGAACAGAAGAACCTGCACTTCTTTGCTCCGGAATATAGAGAGGTTGCTGATGTGACGACAGCTGTGGACATCTACTCCTTTGGCATGTGTGCCTTAGAGATGGCGGTCCTGGAGATTCAGGGTAATGGAGAGTCCTCCTTTGTTTCCCAGGATGCCATCAACAACGCCATTCAGTCACTAGAGGACCCCCTTCAGAGGGACTTCATTCAGGAATGTTTGAAGAGTGATCCTATCAGGAGGCCTACAGCCAGAGAACTGCTGTTCAACCAGTCTCTGTTCGAAGTTCCCCAGCTGAAACTACTGGCTGCACACTGTACTGTTAGCCACCAACACATGATACCCGAGAACGCCTTGGAGGAAATCACAAAGAACATGGACCCTGACCTCGTCATCGCTGAGGTCAAAGGGAAGGCGCAGCTCAAACTCTCTCATTTCCCTGCCTCGGAGCTGATTAAATTCCTGGAGGACGTGAGGAACGGTATCTATCCTCTGACAGCGTTTGGTCTGGCCCGCCCTCGGCAGCCTCAACAGGAAGCGATCAAGTCTCCTGTTGTCACCCCCTCTGTCAAATCACCCACACCTGAAACCGTAGAACAGGAGACCCGTAAAGTGGTTCATATGACGTGTAACATTGAGCCCGCGGAGGACGGAGCCAGATATCACCTGACCTTACTGTTGCAACTGGAAGACAAGCTGAACAGACATCTTAGCTGCGATCTGTTACCAAACGAGAACATTCACGATCTGGCTGCCGAGCTGATACAAATGGGCTTCATCAGTGAGGCGGACCAGAGCAGAGTAGCCTCTGTGCTAGAAGACGCTTTCACCAACAGGAACAGTTCCCTCCATCCTGTTACCGCGTCTTTATAGGAGTCTGTCATTTCCGAGTCTTCTTACAAGTAATCGCTGTTACTCTCTGTCTTCATACGAGGTAGCGATAATAACGTCCTCACGAGGACATTGATTGTCATAATGTCTCTGTCAACACTGTTACTATTTCTACTGCATTTTCCTGTTTAAATTTTTTTTCTGGGCTAAGATGAATCTGCCAGCAGATTAGGTTTAGCTTTGACATTGGGCACAATTAAGCCTTTTGTAAGAGCTCACACACACAAACATGGAGGTGTCACAAGAAACATTGAAACCCATTCACAAGCCATACACTCACTGGTTTTTGTGAATTCATAATCAGCGCATTTCTTGTGCAAGCAGGCCAAGGACCCGAATTCCCGAAGTCTTTTAAAATCAGTTAATTTAAACTTTTTTTTTGTTGTCAGTCCATACTCGGATCTCGCATCAATGTGCGCGGTCTGGTATATCCATTACATAGGCCATCGATTGAATCGTTGCTCCAGGGCATGACCCCATAAGCTGTGTAATGCTGTTAATGCTGTCTTTACATTCTTTAACTTCATTACGTGTCTGTTGTCATCACTCGATCTGCATGCTCAGCATACATACAGAAATAGAGGGTTGAACATGCCCACAAGCATGTGTAACACTCTGGACGTTAAAGCACTCCACTGCTCAAAAAGGTGTGGACATGGCCCCTTATTAGGTTAAAGGTCCAGGGGTGGTGCACATGGGGATGCTCACATAGGGAGAGGGAGGACAGGATACTTTGTCAAATAAAAAAATGCAGATTTTCATAACAAAACTTTAACTTCAATTCACAGCAACAGTAATAATTATTATAAAACAACTGTAAATGTGTGCTCCTCAGAGGGGCCATACATACCCAGGACTTATGTCCGTCTTGAGCCCTAACCACACCAAAGGCTCGAGACGGTTTTAGCGTTGTCCCAGCGGTGTGATATGTCCTGTTGCACGTTGACGGTTGACACACGTCATCCCAAGTGATTCAACTGGTTGAATTCAATGGCCCAAACCACACCAGTTTCAACCAATAGCAACAGAGAGAGTTTGTATTTTTTATGAAGACTCTAAACCCCTGAACCCCTAATTGCTCCCGATGTGCAGGTTGGTGCCTTTCATGGTGTCCTCCGGCATCAGTGTGTGAATGTGTGTATGTGTGTATATGGGTGAATGTAATGCATAATCTATGTAAAGGTGTGTGAATGGGTGAATGTAATGCAAAATCGTGTGTGTGTGTGTGCGTGCGTGCGTGCGTGCGTGCGTGTGCGCGTGCGTACGTGCGTACGTGCGTGCGTGGATGGCTGAATGTAATGCACAATCTATGTAAAGGTGTGTGAATGTGTGTGTGAATGGGTGAATGTAATGCACAATCCATGTAAAGCTGTGTGAATGTGTGTGTGAATGGGTGAATGTAGTGCACAATCCATGTAAAGGTGTGTGTGTGAATGGGTGAATGTAATGCACAATCTATGTAAATGTGTGTGAATGTGTGTGTGTGTGAATGGGTGAATGTAATGCACAATCTATGTAAAGGTGTGTGTGTGTGTGTGTGTGTGTGTGTGTGTGTGTGTGTGTGTGTGTGTGTGTGTGTGTGTGTGTGTGTGTGTGTGTGTGTGTGTGTGTGTGTGTGTGTGTGTGTGTGTGTGTGTGTGTGTGTGAATGCCAGCTTAGCTATCTCTCTCTCTCTCTCGGCAGGCGGTGGCTTGCCCGCAGAGTCTGTATCTCCTGGAGGTTTCATCCTGTTTCAGGGGTGTGCTCTCTGTCACAACCCTGCGCACTATTCGGTTAAGTATATTTCTAGGGCGAAGAGGTTTGTTGTACAGGTATTGAGGTTTTTAAGTCGTTAAATCACACATTTATTGTAACATGAATCCATCCATGGTTAGGGGTCCCTGCTTCATCTCTCTATGTGGTGAGGGGTCCCTGCTTCATCTCTCTCTCAGCTAAGGGGTCCTTGCATTACAGAGCAGGGCTTGCTTGTCCTATTGTCAGGGACAAGTAATAAATCTTTCCAGACAAGTGCATTAAAATTGTACTTGTCCGTTGGACAAGTGACTCTTGGTTTCACTTTTTCTGTGACGCTCCTAGCAGCCAACAATATTGTCTGCTTTACTAATAACCACCTTTCCAATATTGTTAATAGCCCTAGAATGTTGGCATTGCCCTCTACCATAATTCCGAGTTTCGCGAAAACCGACTGCACGGTTCAGCCAGAACTGCTATTTTTGGCGGAAGGAGAAGAAAAAAAACAGACAAAAACAATAAAGGACCAAGCCCTTTCAGGACTGCTTGGTCTTTTAATAATCGCAACAAGGAATTAACATCATAAATCAACATCCTAACCCTAGCTCCCCTCCCCCATTACACTGTGCCTTCATACTTGCACACAAAAGCCAACATATTGTCAATCATCAGTGGATCTTTCTAATTACATTTAGTCAAAACTTTAAATTTAAATTTGGGCAGCGGTGGCCTAAGGGTTAGAGGAGCGCCCTTGTTGCCGAAAGGTTGCCGGTTCGATTCCCTGGACGGGCAGGAAAACCCATGAGCAAGGCACTGAACCCCCAACTGCTCCCCCTGGAGCTGCTTAGTAGCCAACAGTATAAGACTGTGGTTGTACTGGTCAGCTCCCTGGTTTTAATGTGTGTGTGTGTGTGTGTGTGTCTGTCTGTGTGTTTCTATGTGCAGGGCGTTGCTGAAAATGAGCACCTGTGCTCAGCTACTTCCCTGGGTAAATAAAACTTTAAATTGCACGTGAGACAAAAGGATGCTTAAAAATAATATTATGTCCTTGTCGCATGAATTCCCTTATAGCAAAATAACTTTACAATAATGTGTAGGCTACTGTGTATGATGGACTGGGAGTGGGAAAGATAGTCTTCCCTAATGAGCCTCATTCATTGCAAGCTAGTTAAACTACTAATGACCAACACATGTGCATGTCACAGCTGAAGGCCTCTGGTTGGTCAAACATGAATTTATGAAAGACTTATACAAGGGCATGGCATGCTAGACTAAAGAAACCAGTGTTTTGCCTGACCTTGTGTTTGTTAGCAGTGTAATTTTTCTAGCATTTGGGCTAGCTTTAGACTCTGCAGTAGCATGCACATCAGTGGCTATATGGCTTTCATATACTGGTTTGGGTAAGAGTTTTTAGTTTTTAGGAGATTTGTAATTGCCTTGGCATTTAGTGCTTCTCTTGTCTGAATGAACTATGCTCTGGCCTCCCACAGCTTGCCCTTTCTTCTTTCTGTGTGGTCAACTAGTGTTTCTGCTCAATCTGCTGACCTTCCTGATGGTAAGAATAATAGAGTTCAAAACATACAACTGTATGTTATTGTGCCCCTTACTATGCATGTCCATTGTCCATATAGGAGTGCTTGAAATGGAGTGTCATGACCGATATTTTATGATGGCTGTTGACCTGTCCTTTACTGGAAATGAGCTTCGTTTTGAGGCTGTCGGTAGGTTTTTATTTTTTTTACATCTGCCCTTCCTATGATAATAACGGTGTGGAGGCTGTTCCCGTCTGTGAGCCCTGTTTGGTAACCAGTGTGAAATGATGGGCCTTCTTCCCAGACAGTAATGGCAGTGTGTACGACATCACTGAGCAGTATCAGGCGTCGTGTGGCTACAGTATCAACATTCTCCCCATGCTGGGTCAGGCTGAAATTCGAGCCTCTTACTTCTCATGTCATACTGAAAAGGTACACATTGACATTGACCCCCCCCCTACACACACACACACTTCTGCAAATTTACAAATGGGTGTTCATCTTGTTTGTTTTTTTTCCCCGTTTTCAATAAGGATGAAGAAAAGTTTGTGTTCAAGTTTAATCTGATTGCCATGCATGACGGACAGGAGGTCACCCACACTGTGAACAAGACCTGTTCTCCCTTGCTTCCCTGGTCTCCCAGAGAGGTTAGCTGTGAGGTCAACTACATGGAAGTAAGCTTTCATAAGTACACTCTGGAGTTACAGACCTGCAAGGGTCCGTTTGCTTCCAAAAACAAATCACACCCATCTGAAGTGAGGGGCGCTCTTATCATCGTACATATCATCATACATCATTTCATTCTGGCCAATCAGAATTTGCATCCTCACCTTCGTCTTCATTGTTTGTGTTTACACAAACACTCAAAGCTTGCCATTCATAATTTCATTATTAATGGCATGGCCTGGGGACCTCAGGTGGTCCCCAGGCCCCAAATTGAGGACAAGCTGTTTTTAAGCCATGTAAAGCAGACAGTTTAGTTCCTTATTTAACTCCGCTGGCTGCAGTGGAGGTGTTGACTTGTTGTGTTTACTCTTTCAGATATCTGTGAGGAGTGATCAGACCTGTCCCAAGAAAGGTGGCTGGGACTCTGTCCTAATGGGGGTGTGTTTGGAAGGGTTTATATCTTTCTATCAATAGACCTTTTTCACAGCAGCCATTTTGACATGAAATGGGGTAACACAGGTTATTGCACCAGTTGACCGTTGTGTTCTTTGACTTCTTTCCTAGGCCTATGTTTCACCAGTTTCAGATTGGCAGGTGTTGTTTCAGAATCGGGGGAAGCTGATTCCCATGACCATCGTTGAAGCTCGTCTACAGGGCTACATGTTTGTGGTGGCGGGTGGAAGGCTTGTATTCCGTGCACCTTATGGAAAACCTCACTCATTTACCGCTATGGTAAGATGTTTCTTCTACAAGGCCACACACACTTGACCGCAGCATTTTCCTAATAAAACCACTTAAGATCTACAGCATACATGTGCAACTGGCGTCCCGGGGGCCACATGCGGCCTCCACCATCACGTAATGTGGCCCTCAGGTTAATATCCTAACATTGATACAAATTTTACTTTTCACTTTTCAGGATTCCAATTCAAAAATAGCAAAAGATTATTCAGGATTTAAATTCAAATATAGCAAAAATAGCTGATCTACAAGCTCAAAACGCGTCGCACTGCAGAGTGTTTTGAGCTTGTAGATCGGCTATTTTTTCCACGACAGTAATATGCAATGTGGCCCTCTGGAGTGAGTGGAAATATAGTGGCCCTCTCCATTGTCAAAGTTGCCCACCCCTGATCTACAGTGTATATACTTACATTACTTAGTGAAAATTGTCTAACAAGCTCAGTGTGTCGCAAGTGTTTTGAGCTTGTGGAGTAGGTTTGTTTTGACCAAGTAGACTGTCTATCTTCCCTAAATGGAAATGCATGTATTCATAATTTACTTCTGACTGACCGATAAAACATGACCAGCTGAGGGGGCATATCAAAGCCTGCCCCAACCCCTCCAGCAAATCCAACCCTGCTTTCAATTCCCAAACAACCACACTCCTGAGCAACTGCCACCCCCATAACATGTAGGCCACTCTCTCCATTTGGTCTCTCTCAGGTGGATGGCGTGCCGGTGGAAGTGGTGCATGCAACGCTGTTCTCCAGGCACGGCTGGGTTGTCCTCATGGTGGACCTAAGGGTTGCTTGCTCCAAGTGTCAGTACTATAACTCTGATCTCTTTACACTTCTCCATTTAACCACTTAAACCCTATACTGACCGGGTCCCCAGGGGTCTATACTTTCAGGCCAGCCCCATATGACCTAAGGGTTCTACAGGGTTCATATAGCTCCAGCTTGTCTGATAGTGATATGTAGCTGGGCCCAGAGCCACAGAGACATTTATAAACAGTATAATTTTCCATTAGTGCAATGTACTACATTTCTGGTGTGAAAAAGGCATGCGGGACCCCCAAATTTGCACCTGCGGCACCCCCACCACACAAAATTGCCATGTCTAGCTGGGTTTGCCACGCCGTGCATGGTGATACTCCTGTCAATATCCCAAGGTTGGCACAACTTGGCAGGTCTGTTTCATGGTCGTCTCCTTTTTCCCCCTCTCTACACCAGACATCTCGTCACCGAACATTGCCAATCTGCAAGCTCACAATGTGTTGCGTCCTTGTAGATTTGCTATTTTGATCTATTATGACCAGCCGGGAGGCATACTTTGGTTAGACATAGCATTGGTCCGACTGGATTAAGGTTGGTGAGAGGTGCGTTAAGACTACTGGATTAAGGTTGGTGAGGGGTGTGTTGAGGGTTAAAGTTAGTTTGTGCTGCCCCGTTGGAGTTGAGTGTTTGAGATATCGGACCAATGGTATGTCTAACCAAAAGCCTGACATGCCCAGAATAGTGATGCTAGGGTTCATATGGTTAACGCTAGTAGTATATTGTATGTCAATAGTGAAGATGGCTGTTCTACAAGCTCACAGCGTGCCACGATGCATTTTTTTGCCACATGTTCGCTCAATAGCACATTTCCAGATGCAAGTGTTCTATGTGTTTAACAGTAAAGCTTTAAATGTTGCTGCCCATATACAGATGAAGGGTCCTACTCCTACAGTGACAGCCACTCCTACAGTGACAGCAATATGGTGTGGAGGACACCGCTGGTGTTTGCACCTCCTGCATCTGGAGTCTCTGAACTGAACAGCCAGCTCGACATGTCTAATAATGATGGCCAGCTGAAAGGCCGAGACTTCAGCATTTGGGTTAATGGCCAGCTCCTCGAGCCAGAGGTTTTGAAGAAGAGGGGCTACGTCATGGTGGAAACCAACACTACGCTCCAGATCAGCATCCCGTATGATTCTGAAGGAGCACGCAGGAAGGTCAGAGGGTAGACACTTTACAGGGGTTCCCAATCCTTTCCATGCCAAGGACCCCCCCTTCACCCATTTCCTCTTTCAAATGGTGTCCTTAAAACTCCCACTTTGATAAACTTTACAATAATCAACACATGGATCTTCATGACACTTTAATGTGACTTTAAAATTCTGCATAGCTTTTTAAACTTACAGTACTGTATGTGCATGTAAACTTTATGTGGATGTATCTTATTTACTAGAGCCTTGTGTTAGACAACGTGTACCACGAGTACTTTGTCTTCTACCTCTACTTTGAGCATCTCTTTGAAGACGAGGATCATGTGGAAACTAGATTCCGCCTACTCAGATCCCTGGCCACGCCTCTTCGCTCTCAGCCTGCCTTCAGTGTTAACCGTAAGAAAGGGTCCATTCGTCAGTAAATGGTGTCCTACTCTGTAACTTAAAATATTGGAAAAACAATCTGAGTGCTCTTCATTTCAGAGACTGTTCTTGAAGAAAGCATGTTCACAGTTTACCTGGGGCCTTTCCCTGGGGATGTGGAGTTGGTGGTTGTGAAGATGAATGGACATCAATTCACTATGCCATTGCACTATATCTCCAACGTTGTTCATCCCAACAACACCCACGGATATACTCTCAGTGTACCATTTGAGGACTCTGTTGTCTCAAGCCAGGTAGGATAAAAAGGTGAAATGGAATCTTTCCATGAGAAATGTGTCTTGTTTTAGGGTTGTGGCTCTCACTACCAGCCTGTTTGTGACCCTTTTGTTGTATAGTTTTACAAAAGGGGAGTCCTGCAGTACAGACTGGACATCAACTGCTCCCTGATGATTCTTCCTGAGAGACGGTCTTACTATCATCTGGCATCAGTTGAGGCACAGATGACTGGCATCTGTAAGTTAATTGACAGGTCTAATTGTGCGTTTTCACTAGCAATGTTCATAATTACCAACTGTGCCATGCTTGTCAACAGTTCCCCCGGCATTTGAAGGTTTCTGCTCCGAGAAGAGCATCAGTTTCAAGCTAGAGCATAAGCCATTTCACTCCCTGTGGCGGGCTTATATCGGCCCAGATCTCCTCACCCCAGACCTGGCTTTTGACAAGGGCTACATCATGAACAACGACAGCCAAGCTCTGCACCTGACTGTGCCCCTCTTTCGTGAAGGCTACGCCTATAAGGTGGGATGTGAAATCAGAAAACTGAACATCAACTTGTTGACGTGAAGAGTGAAACTTTGTTAACCATTTTAACTCTTGTTGTCTAGAACATTCGTTTGAAGAAATTCTCTGGCTCTTTTGAGATAACCATCAGGAATGCCAAGACATTTGATGTCCAGGATACCTTTGTGATGACTTGTACCTTCCCAACTACGGAACTTGTTGGTATATAATTCATCCTTGAGGGCTTTCTCATTGCGTATAGGGCATAGCAGTGGTGGCCATTTTGTGGTAAAATATTTATACAAAGTTTAAGCCTGGAACCAAACCATCCAGGGTTCTGGTGAATTATAATACATTTGATTCTGTAAAGTAATATTTATGTTATACTGGTAGGCCTACTATATTTAATAAATTTGCTTTGCATTTTTCTAATGTTCTGAAATATCTATGGGGAAAATTAATGGACTTTCGATCGGTGCCACCACAAAATGGCCGTCGCTGTAAAGATGCTGACCGTGTTGACTGCCGATGCTTTCTCCATCTACAGTGTGTTCCACTGATGGGCTGATGACAGTAGTGGCTGATTTGTCTAGTGCCATGCCAACTGGAGGGAACCCTTCCAGAAGCACTCTCCTGGACAGCAAATGTAGACCCAAAGAAGCAGATGGCACCAGAGTTCTGTTCTCTTTTGCTCTTGGTTCTTGTGGGTCCAGCTTTGAGGTAGTATACCAGCACTACCAAAACCACTTAAACCATACATGTGTATATACTGTATTTCCCCATAACCGCTTAAAAACTACATGTATACTTTACTTCACAATCAAATATTATGACATGCCCAGAATAGAAACACTCTAATGGCTGAAGATTGAGTGAAACTGAAAACTAGAGAATACTTTTTTTTTTTTTACTCCCTCCTAGCTTGTCCAGGAAAATGCCATCTATAAGAACCAGATTGTCCTCAACCAAAAGCTCCTCACTGCGAGACCGCCTGACATGTGAGTTCAGTGCTTTCGATTATTTATAATCTCTTAAATGCTGCATACCGTAATTTAATTTAACCCTTGATCTTTTTACCCCTGCAGGGTGACTGTGCAGTGTGTCTATCCAATACCTGGCCTATATCGGCTCTTCTTATTGCACAGATTTGAATCCGAATTCCCTGGTATGGGAAGTATGCGGTACAGTACCAAGAACGTCACACGGACAACTGATGTCCACATGGGTCCTCGTGCATTTTCTCCACAACAGTCCGTTAGGCGTTCCGGCACTCCACCATCAGTAACTCCTAAAACTATGTTGTCCGCCGGCACTCCTAGACCTAGAGAACCTAGCAACAACCTTTCTGGTAGTGCTCGGTTTGTTCAATCCCGGGACTGGGGATGGTAGTCGCCCAAAAATTGCTAAGACTAAAACATAAGGGGACCCTTTTTATGTTCAAAATTTGATTCAATCGATTCCAATATTGTAAGACCAATTTTCATCTTTACAGGAACTCAAGATTGCAGTGATTGATCTTAATGTGTTTGGTAATTGTCTCTTAATAAATAAATTTCTATTTTATAAATACTGCTTGTTGTCTTGTTGGACTCACGAGTCTAGGTGAATTGGTGGCAGTATTTGACCTGGTTTTAACTCATATTTACAGTAGGGGACTAGGACTTACTAGGAAAGACTTTGGTAGACAGCCGGGATAACTAGAAAGGTGTGCCGCTCAGAGCATCTCCAGCAGGAGGCAAGCCCCCAGATCTGTGTGTGTAATGGAGCACTTGGGAGACTTAAGGGATATGTAATACTGACTGAGTCTTTGAACAGTGAACACAAGTATTATGTTATCAGGACAAATATGTCATTACGATATTTTATTCATCGGTAGGGGTGGAGTGGAAACAAAATCCAGTGGCTTTAAATCACAGCAGCCCTCGTATTAAATTGGTTAGCGACACATGTCAATCAGCTTATACTGGTATTATATATATTGGTTTTGCAAGATGTACGCCGGCTTGTGTTGACACCAACATTTGTGATCTCTATTGAAATGATATTAGGGGTCCAGTATTCTTCCTATAAATGAAGCATACAACTTTAACTACTGTTAAACATCTCTGCCAGGAGATTATTGCCTCCGGCTATGTGTCTGTCCACAGCTGATCAGTGTCATATTTCAATCCAACAATGCCTTTGAGAAGAGAGCTGTGTTCATGATCACACGACTAGATTTAAATAAGCCATGTTTTCTGCTGTCTGCAGACTATATTCAGATCGCAGCCATCTTGCCAGCAAGGTGAGTGCTGACTATAGGTGCAACTTCCCATAGACAGCCCATTCATCCAAAGAAAAAAGTCCTATCTAATTGTATTAAACAACGTCAAACTCGCCAACATTGCAGCTGTATGGAAAGCTTGAATTATCTTTCGATCTGTAAAGTTTTTGTTTAATAAAAATCCTCCACCTTCCTCTAAAGAAATTCCTTGCAGGTGATTTGCAAATAGGCCTATTGGAGTTTGGAAGCACTTGTTTTTAGTAAAGCAACCTGCATTATGTGCAAATTCCAAACCGGTGGTACACAGGGATGTTGAATGATATCCACCGAGCACTCCCAAACTCTGACACTCTGAATTTCTTGACAGGAAGTAGCTCATAACATGTCTACAGTGAATTTTTATGAAACCAAAACTTTACAGATTGAAAGAGGATAATGCAAGCTTTCTGTACAGCTCCAATGGTGAGTTTGACGTTGTTTAATACAATTTGATAGGACTTTTTTGTTTGGATGAATGGGCTGTCTATGGGAACATACAAGATGGCCGCAGTCTGAATATCATCAATGCCTTGTAGCCTAGATACTGCCATCTATCACTCATCCAGTGCATGTTAAGGAACATGGGATATAAATATTATGTTGCAGTATATTAAAGAGATTTAATATTCTGTACTGTTACATGCCATTAAACAATTATAGGAGTCAAATTATTGGGTTTAGTCTTTTTGACATTGCATCAACAAATTATATACAGATTAACTAACCTAAGTCATGGAATCACATCTTTACAAATTCAAAAATCACATAGTTCTTATAATTTTGTGAATTGGTATAGAAATTGACAATTATACAGAGGGCCTATACAACCCTATTTTAGTTGGCTAAAATTATTTTTTCTTTTCAGACCCGTGGGTCCATACAAAATAAAACAGCACAAAATATAAAAAGACAGCGGTATATAAATATATACAATATATAAAATACATCAAGTCAGATAAACATTACGTACACCCGTACATCACACTGGTGGCTACTGGCTACCCAGTGCCAACTCCACAAGATTCAGGCACGTAAGCCTCTACTAAAATGTAGAGGCTGTTACGCCAGTGCTCTCTAAGCCTGGATGTGTATCTAACTGCTTTTCATATGGAGCTGGTTAGAGCCTCTATGATTCTGTTCTCTGACAAAATGATACATCAATAATTGTCTTAACAGTGCATCACAGCCTGTGATGCACTGTTAAGACAATTGAGTACCACAGACGAATAACAGTCTAAGTCCACACTATTGATCCATAATATATAAATGATAGATAAGGGTTCAGGACAACGAGGCCTTTTCGTGGAGTGGTCAGTCTGAAATTTGGACTTAGACTGTTTTTCGTCTGTGGTACTCAATTATTGATGTGATTCACAGGTGGGTACACCAGCAGTCACAAATATTTGACTGGCACTATGCCATCTAGGAATGTGGAGCAACAACCTCATAGCATCATTATAGGCCACTTTTAGCCTTGTCATACTCCGCCCTGTACGCATGCCAGAGATGAGCAGTGTACAGTGACATACAGTAGGATCTGAACAGTGAACACTTAACATCAACAGAACACATATAACATTTACGGAGCAACATATTTGCCTGTGCATACATTTTACGACGTTGTCTGTAGATTTCTCTGTCATCCATCCAATCATCATTGACGACATGACCAAGGTATTTTAATTCCTTGCATGTTATGAGAGGACTAGCTATCACATAATTGAAAGGCAGGGAAAGATAAATTCCTGTCCTCTCTGCTTCTGTTGATGTATGTTACCTTTTTTTGGCATTATATTTTATATCAAAATCTTTACCATACTGAGTGCAGATCTTCAATAATTGTTGAAGCCTGGACTGCATATGACCAAATCATCAGCATAGAGATGATTGACCTCAGTGTCTTCCACAAGACAGCCAGTATTACACCCATTCAATTGATTTGAGAAATGATCCATATTATAAACGTTAACTAATAAAGGAGATCAAATCCTCCTGGTGTACCCTATTACTGACATGGAAAGGTTCAGAGATGCAATTGCCCCATTTTACCTGAAACGTCTGACGGGCATATACCAAAAGACCAGCATTCTTACTAAGTATTTTGGAACACCTCTATCAATCAATTTCATAAATAACTTTCCATGACTGACCCTATCAAAAGCTCTCGACGTGTCAATAAAGCATAAAAATACAGTGGTGTTCTGGTTCTTGTATTTGTCAATAATCTCCTTTAAGGCATAAATACATAGATCAGTGATATGCTTTCTAACACAAACGTATTATCAGTTGTGAGGCTACACAGCTCCAGTTAGTGATACCCACAGGCACTACACCAGAGGTAGCCCTACTGATTTTAAACCCTGCCATTTTTACAGCAATATGGGAAAATCATCTTTCCTTTATTCAGTGGAATTACTTGGCTTCCACCCTTAAGCTGATCAGTTCCTTCAAAAACTTTAAATTCACATTAAAAAGATGGTTGGCTGCTAACATGACCTACATTTTTAAATCCATACTGACCTTTTAGATTTAGAATAGGTTAAACAAATAATAAGACAAAAAATGATCTAGTTTTTATTGGTTATTGGTTGGGTTTTTTGTATCTTTTTGTGTTTTTGTTTCTTGTTATGTCTTTGTCTTTAGACCTATTTTGTTTTTGTCTGTTTTGTTTTGTTAATCCCCATGTGACATGGGGAGTAGTGGTCCTTTTGGGTAAAGGGGACATGGGCCATGTCCCCTTTCCCCAAAAGGACCACAACGGAAACAAGCCGAACGGCTTTCTTGTGTCTCCTTTTGAATTAATTTTCAATAAAGTGATCAATCAATCAATCAATCAATCAATCAATCAATCAATCAATCAATCAATCAATAGTAGGATTCTTTCCAGTATTTTAGACAAGACACTGGCAAAGGCAATAGGTCTATAAGTCAATATCGTAACTCAATATTGTCCATGCTATTTAGCTTCCCAACCTTGTCTTTCAGGACAAGCACCAACATTACAGACATAATGGATTCAGGGAGGGCCCCATGATCCATGAGATAGTAGTAGAATTCCTTCAAGTAAGGATTACCTCAGCCATTTGACAGTCATCTGACATTTAGCTTTTATTGTGTTTTCAAAAAGCACCTGTTAACACGTCACAGACAATTGCGTACAGCTGCAGTTTCTAGGTGTGTTCACTTGATTTAGGCTTTAACAGTAGGCAAACGGCGTGCCAAAGCAGTGATATCATATGATTATTAACTTATTATCATGCAGTACCAAACTTGAGAGCAGTTTTGAAGCAGTATATACAGCATGTATTTAAATGCACCAATTATGATCACGGGCCATACAGACAAATAACAAATCACTGTTTCGTTATCATAAATAAATTATTAGTGCACTGCTGACCACACTATAGCAAAACAAAATGGCAAATGCAAGCGAATGATGAACCCAGTACTGACATTCAGTTAAGTAAACAGCTGCATAATACTGACAAAAAGCATTGGCATTCACTTAAATGTAACAGAGAAAGTACAGTAAACACAATTGCGTCACATTCAACAGTGCAAGCATGGCATGGACATTACATCATACAGTTACAGGCTTGTGACAGACAGCTTGCCAAAGCTATTAATCTGCAACCAGTGGATGATATAATGAATGAATCTGAAGAAAAGGCTAATAAATAAATAAAAAGATAAAAAATGCACAACCAGGAATAACTTTCTTACGTTACAGAAAGCCAGCATCACTACTACACATAATAATGGAGGCAGGTTTGGGCTAAGTTTCATTTATACTTCATGATTCATTATGAAAACTACGATTTACCTGATTAATACTTGGTTGCGCATGCTGTTGAGCACCGAAAATAGCTGATCTCAAGCTCACAACGCCTTGTAGGTCGGCTATTTTCAGTGTGAGATGCAAAGTAAGAATTGGGTGTAACATTATGATTGTAAACAATGGACCAACTGCTCATCCACTGTCAAGACACTGAATGGGAATTATTTTCCAAATCTGGTCTTCATAGAGCAGCTTTGGATTTGACATAATAATGAACAATGTAGAAGTTCAAGTTCTCTTGTTGCTGCCTTCAGGAGAGAACTGCATATGACAGGATAACAGACATTACATGGAATGAGTTTCCGCAAGTCACTTTGAAGTCACTTTGAATCAGATAGCTAACAGATTGATACAGTACATATAGGCACACGTGGTGCAAATAAAAACATTTTATGAAATGTGCATTTAAATGTAGTGACAATTATTGCTTTGGCTACTACTAAAACAGCTGATAACAGTGTAACATTCAATTAAAAGTGATTGGAACATCAAACAATCATGACTAAGATCAAACATTCAGAAATGAAACGGTGGAAACTATTTTGCACACCTGAATATATATATATATATATATATATATATATATATAGCGAACAAAGATGATGAACTTCACCTATTATTTTAGTAGCCAATCAGGGAGAAATGTGACCAGGGACATTTTCTTTTTTACAAATGCCCCAAGTAATACTATAAATTGTACAAATTGGACAAATAAAATATAGTAAAATCAAAACAGTATTTGAAAACAGAAAGAAATTACAAGTTCACAAAACAATTGTCTTGTAAGCCCACAAGTGATAAACATCTGTGTAATTTCTCCACATTCAGTATTTTGGCAAGGAGAATTATTTTTGTGTTTTTATCATGCATTTACAAGAAATTACCTAAAACTATAGTACAATCTCTATATGAATGAGCTAAAAGTGATTAATTACATAAATATGTCTACCCGAATGACACAATTTGATTCTGCAAATCATTTTCAGCTATATTTTTTATGCTTCAGGTCAGTTTCATATACAACGCTTCTGTATTAGCTCTTGCTCGTTTTTAAACCTAAACTTACATTTTAAAAAACTCTTTTGCCACCTTTTCAGTTCCTATTTTACTCACCCTGTCCAAGAGCCCTTAACCTCTCATTCCCTGTGGCCACAAAGTTGTGTTCTATTGGCTGAAAGAACAAATCACTTGCTTGCATACATAGTGGGCAAAGTATACTACCGTACAATCATATGAACCATTAAAGCAACTGATGACAATGATTTACTCATTAAATGTGGCACAGACTCCTGCACCCCTACAATCGCTGTGGTCACATTGGATGCTGGTGCTCCGACATTGCAGTGAGTGGGTATAGGCAGTGTGTGTGTGTGTGTGTGTGTGTGTGTGTGTGTGTGTGTGTGTGTGTGTGTGTGTGTGTGTGTGTGTGTGTGTGTGTGTGTGTGTGTGTGTGTGTGTGTGTGTGTGTGTGTGTGTGTGTGTGTGTGTGTGTGTGTGTGTGTGTGTGTGTGTGTGTGGTGGTTACATGCTGGCTATGTGAGCTGTTGGCAGTGCCATGACATGACGTGATGCTAGCTATAGGGGAACTTGGGTTCAACAGGGAAGATAGAGTTGGCCCCCAGACATTGTAACTGAGGCGAATCGTTTTCATTTGGTATTTTGTATAGAACTAAACAAAGGGTGTCGTGATAATTACTCTACCTCCTGGATGCCTGGGGGAAACCTCTTGTACGATTGTATATTTTACTGAGTTGGGTAGGATTGGCCAGAGGGGAAGTGAGGTTAACCACTTAAACCCTAATACTCCATTGACCGGTGTCCCCCAGGGGTCTATACTTGGCTGCCTCCTTTTTTCCATCCACACCAAATCTCTTAGTCGAAAATAGCCGATATACAAGCTGACGTCGTGCATTGCGACACGTCGTGAGCTTCTGGATTGGCTATTTTCGCGGGACATTCGCCTGTCATGACATGCCCAGAAAAGGGAGGGACACTAGGGTTCCCGTGGTAAATCGGTCCGGGGTTTACAGGTTGACCAGGTGGAGGTCTGAGGCAGAGAAGTGGGGACACAGTGCCATGTCGGGGTTCTTCAGCTGGCGCAGGATCCTTCTGTGGAACTTGGAGCGAACGCGATTGAACTCCATGATGTCACTGGGATCTTCCTCGACCCAAAAGCGGTGGAACTCCTGCATCAGGTAACCTGAGGGCAGTGAAGCAAGTGACCAGAGTTACTTACGATGGCAGATGGCATGATAACGCTTCACTCGGTCAGTTACAGAGTAAAGTCCAATACGTTGTTTTCCTCCTTTTTTAGGGGTGAGAGCCCCTCCTATGTCCAGCTTTTGTGTATGTGCAAAGTACAAATGTTGTCCTACACAAACATTAAATGCCATTGACAATGAATGGACAATTATGAGTGTTTGTGTAAACACAAACATTGCGTAACACCTTCGTTGAAGACGAAGGTGAGGACGCAAATTCTGATTGGCCGGAACGAGATGATGTATGATCTGGGTGTGATTCTTTTGTATTACTAATACAAAAGGACCTCTTAACAATTCTGTTTTTTGTAATGACTTACCGGGCCATAACCACAACAATCTTAGCCTAATTATGGTGCTTTATATTAATGCACAGCAAAAAAAGAAGAAGGAGTAGTTCACCCAATATATGACTTTATTTTCTATCAATTACAAACCCCACAAAGCCTTGAATTCCATCCATCCATCCATCTTCAACCGCTTATCCGTAGTCGGGTCGCGGGGGCAACAGCTCCACCAGAGTGCTCCAGACTTCCCTCTCCACAGCAACATTAGTGACTTCCTCCTGGGGGATTCCGAGACGTTCCAAGGCCAGTGAGTCAATGTATTTCCTCCAACTGCGCCTTGGTCTGCCCCGGGGTCTCCTCCCAGTGGGACGTGCGTCGAGGACCTCCCTAGGGAGGCGCCCGCGAGGCATCCTAACCAGATGCCCGAACCACCTCAGCTGACTCCTTTCCAGGCGAAGGAGCAGCGGTTCTACTCCGAGTCTCTCTCGTGTGACTGAACTTCTCACCCTATCTCTAAGGGAGATGCCAGCCACCCGTCGAAGAAAACTCATTTCGGCCGCTTGTATTCGCGACCTTATTCTTTCGGTCATGACCCACACTTCATGACCATAGGTGAGAGTAGGAACGAAGATTGCTCGGTAGACAGAGAGCTTTGCCTTCTGGCTCAACTCTCTTTTCGTCACAACAGTGCGATACAGCGACTGCAATACCGCCCCTGCCGCTCCGATTCTCTGGCTGATCTCCTTCTCCGTCCTCCCCTCACTCGTGAACAAGACCCCGAGATACTTTAACTCCTTCACCTGGGGTAATGCCTCATTCCCTACCCGGACTGCACAATCCACCGGTTTCCTGCTGAGAACCATGGCCTCAGATTTGGAGACGCTGATCCTCATCCCAGCCGCTGTACACTCGGCTGCGAACCGGTCCAGTGAGAGCTGAAGGTCTTGGACCGATGGTGCCATCAGGACCAAATCATCTGCAAAAAGCAGTGATTCAACCCTTAGGTCACCGAGCCGAATACCCTCTCCGCCACGACTTCGTCTCGAGATCCTGTCCATGAAAATCACAAACAGGATAGGTGACAATGCGCAGCCCTGGCGGAGGCCAACCCCCACCGGAAACGAATCCGACTTACTCCCGAGCACACGGACACAGCTCTCGCTTTGGGTGTACAGAGATTGGATGGACCTCAATAAGGTCCCCCTCACCCCATACTCCCGCAGCACCTCCCACAGGACCTCCCGGGGGACCCGGTCATATGCCTTCTCCAAATCCACAAAACACATGTAGACCGGACATGCATACTCCCAGGCCTTCTCCAGGATTCCTGCAAGAGTATAGATCTGGTCAGTTGTTCCACGGCCAGGACGGAATCCACATTGCTCCTCCTGAATCTGAGGTTCGACTATCGGCCGGACCCTCCTTTCGAGCACCTTGGCGTAGACTTTCCCAGGGAGGCTGAGTAATGTGATACCTCTGTAATTGGCACACACCCTCTGATCCCCCTTTTTAAATAGTGGGACCACCACCCCGGTCTGCCATTCCCTCGGCGCTGACCCAGACTTCCACGCAATGTTGATAAGGCGTATCAACCAAGACAGCCCCTCAACACCCAGGGCCTTCAGCATTTCTGGACGAATCTCATCAACCCCCGGAGCTTTGCCACTGTGGAGCTGCTTAACTACCTCAGTGACTTCCTTCCGGGAGATTGACGACGATCCTCCATCATCCTCAGGCTCTGCTCCTGTCAGGGAGGGTGGGTCTGATGTTATTGGGTTTAGGAGTTCCTCAAAGTGTTCCTTCCAGCGCCATACGACCTCCTCATTTGAAGTCAGCAGAGTCCCATCCTTACCGTACACGGCTTGGATGGTTCCCCGCTTTCCCCTCCTGAGGTGTCGTACGGTCCTCCAGAACAACTTTGGTGCCGCCCGAAAGTCCTTCTCCATGGATTCCCCGAACTCCTCCCACACCCGCTGCTTTGCCTCAGTCACAGCCGCGGCTGCTGCCCTTCGAGCCTGTCGGTACCCTGCAACTGCGTCCGGAGTCCCCCGGGATAACATATCCCGGTAGGCCTCCTTCTTCAGTCGGACGGCTTCCCTGACCTCCGCTGTCCACCAGGGAGTTCGAGGGTTACCGCCCCTTGAGGCTTGAATTCAAGTTTTGTATTTATTTTTTATTCCTTTATCAAATAATTTGATGACCAGCGGAGTCTCCGGAGGCAGAGTCTCCTATTGAGTCTCCACATCGGTCATCACATTTTTGGCCTAATGTGACAAAAAAGTCTCCATGAATTCAAGGCATCATTGGGTCAGGGTGTGTAATTCATAGAAACTAAGTCATTCTTTGGGTGAAACTACTCCCTTAATGAATAGAACATTATTTTTAACCAATCCGTATGGTATGGTATGTTGTACAACATCTGCAGTGGTTGGAGGTGGCCCCCCTGCTCTTAAATTGATACATGTAATCCCTGGTGTCAGCCTGTCAGGTAGGACAGTGGTTATCAACCTTTTCAGGCCATGACTCCCAAAATAATCATATTTGAAGTGGGGACCCCCCCCCCCCCCCCTGACAAGCACTTGGTATAAGTTCAATTCTGATTGAGTAATGGTCTTTTTCTTTCCTTCCCCCCACCCCACCCGACAGCGATGGCGATTATGTAGGACCTGCTGTCCACACATTAATAATAACATACATCCCAACTAACTCACAGAAGGTTTGCTGGAAGTGCATCAGGTTGGGCATCTCTGGTGCCACGTTGTACAGATGTGTCTTCAGAGCCCCACTCACCATCAGAGAGTAGGTCAGCTCTGTGATGTTGATGCCCACAATGGCAAAAGAATAGCTGAATGGGACATAACAGAAACAATTAATTACTCACTTCTGATTCATAGATGAGTGCTACAGCGCAAATCTATGATAACATTCAGATGACCTTGATCAAATTAAAGATTGATCTCTATCTGGGCTGATTGGTCTACTCTAAAAACTATAACTCAGATTATATCAGATGCATAAAAGCAAGTAGCCTATGCTTGCACGCTCGCGCACGCACGCACGCACGCACGCACGCACGCACGCACGCACGCACGCACGCACGCACGCACGCACGCACGCACGCACGCACGCACGCACGCACGCACGCACGCACACACACACACACACACACACACACACACACACACACACACACACACACACACACACACACTTTTGATGGTATTTGACCTACTGTATACTGCACATGATTGTTTCAGTATGACTAGACACTCACCCAATAGCTTTGTCTATGGACTTCTGTTCCCATTCTGATTTGCTCATCTCACTGTGAAGGACAAACAATTTACAATTTAGGCATTTAGCAGACGCTCTTAATCCAGAGTGATTTACAGTAAGCAAGAACAATACAACAAGGTAATACATCATAGAAATACAACCAATACATAGAAATAGTCATCAAGAATCATAAGCGAGCTGCAGTAGATTATCTGTACAGTGAGGCTGTGAGTATACATTAAAGAGTGCTACGTGCTATGTCTACATAAAATGCTAAATTCTAAATCTAATAAAATGCTAAATTCTAAATCTAAATTACATAAATTTTGCCTGTGCTACGGGCCAAGATGGAGTCTGCAGAGGTGAGTTTTCAGACTACGGTGGAAGATTGGGAGTGAGTCTGCAGTTCTGATTGCAATGGGAATAGAAGTGATAGATTCAATCCAGTGCTGTTCTGTCTATGAGCGAAGGACACTGAGGTAGCATTCAACTATGACCCTTATGGGTCTTTTTTTGTTTTTTTAGTTTTTAAATCAACATGTTTGCTGTGCATAATATTCATAATGCATATCAGTGGCTGAAACATTGCCCTTTGCTCATTCTGCAAATAATGCTAAGATTCTGGCTAGTGGAAGCAAAAGAGTATCATATACTGTATAGCATAGATGTGGGACGGTGCAGATAAGACTAGGAAACGTTTTTCATGATGAATGGATGAACGAAACAGCAAAGAAGGGTGAGAGATAAATGCACAAAACAAGGCTATGAATTCAGCACAAAACTGTGAATGAGAGTGAAGCGAGTACCTTGCCTCCCCGTGTGTGCTCCTACAGTGAATGAGAGTGAATGAGAGTGAAGCGAGTACCTTGCCTCCCCGTGCGTGCTCCTACAGTGCATGTGAGGAAGAGAGGGGAGCAGTGGGGGAGCAGTGGGTAAATGGGACACAATGGAGGAGGCGGAGGAGAGAAAAAAAGGCAGAAGAACGGTGTTCCTTTGAGATGAGACAGCTCGTTGAGTTTCTGATCGAAGCAAGAAGCCAAAACAACACAGCACAAATGGATGATGGACGTCAGTAAAAAAGTTGCATTTGAGAGAGGGACGTTATAAAGACAGAAGAACAAGCGTGACTAAGCGAGAAGCAGAGAGTTATGGATAATGTGTTGTGTTCACTCAGTCATGCATGCATGTGCAGGTGTGGGGTGTCTGTAATGAAGAACGGGATCAACGTACTTGTGTTTTGGTTGTAGTGAGTCATGCAGCACCTGAAGAGCGGTGGCCTTGTCGTGCTCTGCAAAATACCTATAAGGAAGTAGAGAAAATGGCATTAAGTCAGTTAAAAAGACGTGACGTAATTTCAAGATTCTAAAAGCACAATGGCTTATTGGCGTGCCGTATACCTGTGGACAGATACTACTACATGTACAGCTATCATGCCTGTGCATATGTGTGTTCTCTGAGACTCATGATAGTTGAGTTTACATATTAGTTTACGGTATTATTAGCCACTATTTGTAACAGCACTATTTGTAAGAGCATGCACCACACGAGTCATATTACACAAGCGTGCCGTGTACACAATAAATACACAAGCAGGTCTCTCTCTCTCTCTCTCTCTCTCTCTCTTACAGTAAGTTGTGGAGGCCCAGCAGGCCCATGCCTCTGAAGTCAGTCTTTGGATCGCTGCCTTGGAAGCCAATCTCACACCACTGTTTGGAGATGCGACCAGTGAGAGGTGTGTCAGCACGCAATTCCTTCCAAAGCTGTAATGCAAACACGCACGCACGCACGCACGCACGCACGCACGCACGCACGCACGCACGCACGCACGCACGCACGCACGCACGCACGCACGCACACACACACACACACACACACAAACACACACACACACACACACACACACACACACACACACACACACACACACACCAGTTACACTGAATGCTGCAAGTAACTGGATTGGCAATGCAATGCAATACGATAGAATACTGGTAATACTAATAGGGTGAGGTCAACCCTTAGATTTCCATATATGGAGCGTGTCTTGAGTGTACAGGGTTTGATGAGTACCGTCAGATCAACATATGGAATGTCAGAACAGGTCAGCTCCATATATAGAGATCTAAGGGTGGCAGCGGGGGCAGTGTCTTGAGTGTACAGAGTTTGATGAGGTCAGATGAGGTCAGATGAAGTCAGATCAACATATGGAATTAATTCAGTGCTGTCGCTACCGTGCAATCCGCACTGCGAGTAGGGCAACGCGCCGATGGGGGAAACAAATAGTGCCAAAAAGTGCCAAACCGACCCTCAAAATAACCATTTTCTCTGCGGCTCCGCCGCGTAATAACGAGCGACCGTGTGTGCGTCCTCGCAAACAGCGAAAATAGTCGATCTGCATGAGTAATAGCAGCACTCTCGGCGGGAGCGGGGCAGCACAAATATCCTACGAGTAGGGCAACCAAATGGTCAGCTACGTCCCTGAATGAATTCTGTATTGGCCATCCATTTATGGAGATCTAAGGGTGGCAGCGGGGGCAGTGTCTTGAGTGTACAGAGTTTGATGAGGTCAGATCAATATATGGAATGAATTCTGTATTGGCCAAATTATGGAGCGTGTCACAAGGCGTGACTGACGGACTGACTTCATAGTAAACTGCGACCTACAGTCGCAACAACTATAGTGTATACCTTCATGAGCATGTCCTCATGCTGAAGGTTCTCACAGTCATATGGTTCCCTGCGTAGTTTCTCCACCTCGGCCACTAGGTTCCTGTAGCCTGCGATCTGGAATAGACTGGCCTGGAGAGAGATGCCGAGCCTACGGACAGAAGGAGGGCAATGGAGCAGGTTAGCATGGATAGAGGCACTGAGCCTGGAGCTCACTGATCTCATCAAGCTACACTAATCCAAGACGACGGCCAAGGAGTTCGAGACAGCTTTGTTCTCACACGCTCAAATGACATTTTACACAAAAATTGTTACATATTATGCGAAGGATGATACTGTAGCTGCTTTCCTCACAGTTAATGCACTTGCACGATCTACAGTTGATATAAAACTCCATGACACTATGTTATTCCACAACATTTCAACCGGAAGTACTGTGATGCCAAATACATCACTTCCCTTTTTCCTTTTCTTTTTTTAAAATTCAATTTCTGGCGCTAGAGCCAGACGAGCTTCTAGTGTTTATAATAGTAGTAAGTGGGCCGACCCATATCTTCCCAGATGAGTTCTATGGCCAACAATCACTTTACTGAAAATCTAAAGCCTGATTTTTACTTGATGATTTATACACATGGGTGTGGATTTGTGCAACACTAAAAATAGCAGATCTACAAGCTCACAACGTGTTATGCTGCCATGCGTTGTGTGGGCTTATATTGGCTATTTTCTGGGGCGACACAACACCCAACTAAATGTAAACTGAGGCTTCACTATTTTGTTGCTGTCGGGCAGAGACCTTGTACTGTATCTCCATATTTCAGCTTCTGTTCTTTTTGAGCGATGCAGCCGCTCCAATGCACAGCTTTGTGTGTATGTCTGTCTGTCCATTTGAGCACGGAATCAATGACTTTGATTGGCTGATGTATATGATGACGTTCTCATCATCACATCATGATAAAAGGCAACGCTTACTTCACACAAGTGTGATTTTTGTCAATTAATGCCCTACTACTTCATACAAGAATGACGCAAAAAAGTATAGCGAAAATAGCCGATTTTGGAAGTGAAAGTTATTGATTCAATGAAAAGTATTAACAAGAGCTTGTGACTAAATAATGACATTGCATCCATTGGAACACAGGTTATTTTTTCCATTTCCTGAAAAAAGCTACCGTTTTGGACATTTGGACCAGTGGTTCCCAAACTGTTTAGCCTGTGACCCAAAACAGAAATTAGACATTCTCCCGGGACCCAAACTAGTCAAAATAGCTACTAATATCTACTAGCAAAAAACAAGGGGACCAGGGTCCCGACCAGGTCTTTGGGAAACAAGGGCTCATTGTGGTGAAGACATGAGACTCTCACTGGGGGTTGGTGTCAGGGTTGATCTTCTTCAGGACCATGATGTCATCGATAGTCTTCTCCACTTTGTCAGGGTGGACACTGAGGGCAGACTGCAGCAGCTATGGAAGCCAGTCCAGATATAGGAGGAGGGAAGTGGAACGACAAAAATGAGAGGAAAGCGGCGCACGGCCAATAAGAGGATTGTGGAAAGATAGGATAGTTAAGTATACGCAGTCGGGGAGGAGGGGGGAGGATACACGGAGAGTGAGCAAATGCAACGTAAACACAGATTTCAGGCAGAACGCAAAGGCACAGTTGGATTAAAATAGGTCATCTTGCTCTTAGGAATTCAGAGATACTTGCCTCGTTCCTGGAGTATCTGAGAGAGGACTCTGAAAATGAGATGTTGAATAGAGTCAGACAACTGCTTTTAAAGTATACAGCATTACAGCACTCTTATTATAGTGTAGATATAGTATACATAATTATACTGAATGTATTGTATATACACCTATGGGGAGAGAGAGAGAGAGAGATAGAGAGAGAGAGAGAGAGAGAGAGAATTGTCATATACTGTACAGTATGAATACAACATTTATCTCTCTGAAGCTAGTAAGCTACATATCGTCTCTGTCGGGTGGAAACCTCATTATGTCCAATACTGTTACTTTCAGGATTGAAATAAGAAAATAGCAGCAGATCTATACTTAACTATACCTTTGATGCTTTTAGTGACGCTGTAGTATGATCAAGTAGGACATTTACAACAACAAAAAACACAAAAAGATTGAATGTGGAGATAAAACATTTCTACCCGACAACAACGATATCATAAAAACTTAGAAGAAAGCCCCATTCAGGCAATGACTGAGCATACCAATTTTGTGGGTCCTGCGGGCCCCAGGTTTGTGGTTGTAGCAGAGGCGCTGCAGCTCACAGCGGCCTGTGAACTTCCTGACAACAAACTTAAACCCCCGCCACAGGCATTTGCAGTACAGGAACACAAAGAACTGTGTCACAACCCTGGAAAGAAAATTGGGGGTGAAATAATTGTAAGGTAGATAGTTTGTGGATAGAGCAATAGTGTAGATTTAATTGACTCAGATAGCTTATTTGGCCCCATATAGTGGTTCAATACTAAAAATGCAATAATTTTCCTTCCTTTACTTTTTTTTTACTGAGGCAGAATAGACAACGGTGTCAGTGGGACACACTTGCTGTTATGGCTAATTATAAAATAACACACATTTTTTTTACAACTTATAACTTGTACGTTTTAGCCAGTTTCAAATCTAGCTCCACCACCCATGGGGTCAAGACATTTGTTGACACGTGGCCCTATATGGACTCTCCATTGTGCAAATGCTTCAGCTGCTTCAAGCTGAGGTTATCACCCAGAGTTGAATGACAGAATAATTCTATTATTATAACATTCTATTTCTCTCTCTCTCACGCACGGCACACGCATGCACACGCACGCAAGCACGCAAGCACGCACAGAGAGAGAGAGAGAGAGAGAGAGAGAGAGAGAGAGATGACAGAGGATAAGAAAGAAGAGGACAGGTAAGAACAAAGACGGTAGTCAGATAGCATAATAGCTCTTTTCCAGCAGAGAGGGTTTGCAGCTATTTTTAAAAGCCAGCGGGGAGCAGCACAAATGGAGATGTGGGTGGCTGTCTTGGGAAATGCATAGTGACCCATTAAGAGGAAGTGGAGGTGGAATGATCTTGAGAGCGATCTTGAATGGACACACACGCACGCACGCACGCACGTCACAACACACACACACACACACACACACACACACACACACACACACACACACACACACACACACACACACACACACACACACACACACACACACACACACACACACACACACACGGTACACCTCTGTATTAATATCAGCACGTAAAATCTTCCTGGTCATAGCAGGAATTCAGGCAAGTGATAACTATATTCCTGGTGGTTCACGACACGCCCCCCCCTCCAGCGCTGAGAATCAGCAGATGCGTAAGGCTGGGACCGAGGCTAGAATCAGCAGATGCGTAAGGCTGGGACCGAGACTAGAATCAGCAGATGCGTAAGGCTGGGACCGAGGCTAGAATCTTCAGATGCCTAAGGCTGGGACCGAGGCTAGAATCAGTGAATGAATGAGGTTGAAAGCACTAAGCAGAGTGAGAGCCACCCTGTCATGTCTCAGCCAAGTTGCCTTGGAAGGGCCTTGAGCACCATGAGCACTGCCAAAGGGACGGGAGGGAGACACAGCGCACTTCACAATGTTTGCACATACACCGCCAACAGAATTGAGAAGCGCCCTCGGCCACTGACTGACCCCGCAAAACACTTAAGCCTCAGCCGCCTGCAGGATTATACCCATTGGCAAGGTCTGATTGAGAGACAAAATAATCAAATTGCAATGCACGGAGAAGCTGCATTAAATTCCCGGCGAATATCACACTGGTGACGGTTTTCACAATTAAGGACCATTGAGGATTTGTAGTACAAACGAAGCACTGCAACATGAAATGACGGGAGTTCTTCAATCAATGATGACTGTTTACCTCAAAAAATGTTTCATCTTGCCGGATGTGTGTCGCCTTTACGGTGCTTGTGCTCTTCAGAAATATCCTAAAAAAGAACAAAATGAATGTTATAATATATATGCATAATGCATGATCAGAGCAGCAGAGATAATGTTCTCGTCTGGTGGTTTATATAGCGTGGAGCTGTCCGTGGTGCTGAAGGATCGCGGAATCGGCTATAATGGCATAGCTAACAACACTAAACGCCCGCTGTTCACATTTATTTTTTATTTTTGTATTATAGTGTAATAACGTAGACTACTAAATATGGAAACAGAGTCCCACTACCACTATTCATGTTTTCTGTTGGCCTAGTGCACGATAACCAGTTACCAGGCTAGTGCTGGAGCCGAGAGACTCATTAGTACCCATGGCACATCACCACGCATAGCATAATCTGTGCAAATGTCCATATAGGCTATAAACCTCGATGGGCGCTTTCACAAAGAAACGTGCATTATGCTCAAATAAACATTCTCCCTCTTACCGATTTTAGGAGAGGTGGGCAACAAGATGGGATGCGATTAAATTGCAGCGGGTCGTTGTGTTTGTCCTCTCTCTCTCCACTAGACAACAGTTACCTGCTGCTGCTGTTCTTCCATCTTGATGTCGTCACTGGGAGCCTGAGCGGCTTTCGGTGTTCAGCCTCCTCAACAGCATCGTTCGCAATGCAGAATTATGATTATGGTCACCTCGTGCGTCCAAACACATTAATTAAACACCATTAAATGGAATGGAGTACGAGGGAGACAGAACTGCTGCTTTGGTGGATCATTTGGTCACTAAAACATCGAGTTGCTTAACATTAATTGAATTGAATAAATTCATGTCAGCTCAGAGACAATTGGATCTACAGATTAGTCTGTTTCAGGGGTATGCAGCTAAAAGGGGGTTTCACTCCGGGTCTTATTAGCTATATAAACACCTGCTAAGCATAATTAATGACCATGTCAGTATTCATTTTGACAGCAAATTCTGATTTAGTCTTAGTCCGTTTTATAGTCAACAAAATTAACACTGGGCCATGTGTCATGTCTTCTTTTCATGAAATAATAGATTTTCATAAATGGCCCAAAACAGGGTCTGCATTTATCTTTACATGATGCTGTCAAAGAACAACGTGGGATGTATACTCACTATGTGTCGTCCTGCTATAGCAATTGAAACACAGACTGACCACCTCTAGTTAAACCTCACATCTATAGACTGATTAACATTATGAGAAACAATGTAGACTCCAAGAGAATATAAAAGTTTATTTAAAAACAATATATTTTGTTGCAAATTATTGTATACGTTTTGTGTTCTGAGATTCTCAGAATTATAAAGGCATCAGAAACTTCATAACTTGTATACTTTACTTTAAAAAGTTTATTTTTAAAACATTACATGGAACTATACTGTATGTGTGCATGTGTGTGTAAACAATTGGCAAAAGAAATACAGTGTTGAGAAGAAAAAAAACTAAAACATTTTTATCAACAGTAAGGGTGTCTAATAAATAACTGGACCACTTATTCCTTATACTGGCTAAAATGGACACAAACAGCAATTCAATTGTCACTACATTTTATCATGGATTGGAAGAATCTCTGAAAACAGCCACTAAACAATGAGCATGTGTTTTCTCTGGGAAGCATTAACATTAAAGGGGGATTCCACTCAAATGTAAATTGGGTTGATATCAGCAACTAGAATGGCACTCAGAAAGAGGATTCTTGCTACAAGGCCCCCATGTGGCTAATGTCAACATGCAATATATCGCCCTCATGTGTTCAAAATGGAGTAACAACTCCTCCACATTTCTTTCCTTTTGTATATCCAGAACTGCAGAACTGCTTGCTAACAGCTGCACAATTCTCTGACAACAATCTCAACTAATAAAGTCTGCAGATCTACAAGCTCACAACGCAACACGAAAATGTAGTATCACCAAACTGTGAATAGTACACATCTCAGGAGTGCTTGGTCCGAGGTGGTCTCTAGTAAGTCCATCTTCAGCAACTGTAACTTGTCTCACTTCTTAGTCTCTTTTGTCCTGCTGGGGTGGGGGGCCTAAGAAGGCGGTCAATTCTGTAAGACAGTCTCCAACAATCGTCACTTGTGTCCCCCTTCTTCCCTCAGTCTCTTCTAACTGGAGCAGCTGGTCCTCTGTGAGGCCACCCCTGGCCTGGTCCGCAGCAGACCATGCAGCAGGAAGCTCACAATCCACACCTCTGGATTCAGCCTGGTGTGTGTCAGGGTCCGTGGGAATGACGTTGAACATGATGAAGCCCACAATGATGACCACAAACGAGACAATGTAAAGGTTTGAGAACTGCAAGAGGAGGAGAAGAAAACAGTATAATCAGTTTGTGTGCTCATAGCTTCACGTTGCAGTGTTCATAGTATTGGTTTTATACCATTCAGACTATGGGTTTTATGGGTAAGTCTCCCATTGGCTTAGAGGCAGCGATAGAGACAAGGCAGCCAATCATGAAAATGTGTCCACTACGGTCACTACTAGAGGTAGTAGTGAATGTAGGATGCTTTACAAGCACCTGGCAAAAGATTATGCAAAGAACTTTGGCACATACTGTAGCACTTGCCCAAACTTTATTTGTTCTGGGCTGGGTGAGGGGAAACATAAAAGGAAAGAGAGGGTGCCGTATTAGCCCTTGGGTTGATATGGCATTAGCTGACGAGTTAGACACAGCGGTTCCCAAACCTTTTAGGCCATGCACCTCCTGCCCTAGCCGACGCACCCTCCACATGGAAATATAAATCGCATAAGCTATAGAGACATATATTTCCTATTTATCCACAAATATGCACATATATGAACCTGAATATGGCATATATATATGCAGCAAAGGCTATATTCTGCATATACTTGCCATATATTGAGTTATTGACATAATTTTTAAAATAAAACCATAGCACCACCATTAGCCTTTTCATGTCACGCACCCCCTAGAAGGCGCTCGCGCACCACAAGGGGTGCACGCACCACAGTTTGGGAACCACTGAGTTAGAGTATGCTAGTAGTGCCACAGTGCGCCGACCTTGCTACTGAAGGAACTCTCCATGTCAAAGTCAAATGTACGAATTTCAGCCACCAAACATGATTGCTGCAGATTGTTTTTGTAAACTCCACGTACGAGTGAGAAAACACTGGAGTCTATCCAGGCGCAAAGGAATCCAAACACAGAGTGGAAAACAGCTAGCGACCTTCAGCAGTTCACAGAATGTCTGTGCACCAACAAGAGCGAGGTGGGCCGCTGGCAGCAGCTGCAACTCCCATCCCACATTGACGGAAAATCCCAGGTCTCATTCTCATTGGCAGTAATGTTAATACATTTATTTAACCACTTAACCCTATATAGTTTGTTGACCCCTCCTTTTTTCCCTAAACACCAAATCTACGAGCATTTTCTTAAGCACCTGTGGAAATACTTGATCCAGGCTACTGAAATTTACTCCGGCTATCTTTGATGCTGTTCTTACAATCCTTTTGATGTGTTTTTTGTCCTTTAAGTTCAGGTTTCCATACCAACAAATGATAGAGAAGGAGATAACTGACTTAGGTCACATTCCCACCTAATACTTCGGTAGACTTGATGCGAATGGGCAGAGAAATTGGGATTTTTGCATATTTAATTTGCTGTGGTTTGCCTTCACACTGTCATCCGCAGCAATTGGAAACGCAGCAGGATGGACCTTTATCAATGTGTTACATTCATAAACTAGCCTACACAGTGAAATCTATGGTGTTAAAATTATACTCATAACGTGCATGTGTCGTGCCGTCTGGGACTGGACCCCCCCCCCCCCTCTCTCACTATACGCACGCAGCCACGCACTGTTCTTTTGGGCATGGAGGCACAGCGTTGAGCGCACTGATATAACAGACAGCAGCGCAAAATGTTTACAAGTTTATCGAGATGAAAGTCCCTACTCCCCAGTCCCCACACAGTGACAGCACTCCATGTTTACGGCACGCACAGACAGAATATTCTGTAGGCTATAATACACTGCAGTGTTTTTATGGGTTTCCTTAAGCAATCGATTGTACTCGTCCTCATTTTGATCAGGGCTTCAGTCTCCTCATTCGACCACGTGCACGTCTATCCACGGTAACGGGACATCTTTGCCCTGCGTAAAATATGCCTTCTCCGTCTCCAACTGTGTTCAGCTCCTCACCCGCCACATTGTTTGCTTCATTGCCTTTATTTACTGCGGATTGCATTCACACCTGCACCGAATCGTAATCAAGTGCGATTGGAAGCGAAGCGAAACCCCCGTTTTTGCTCGGAGTAGAATGCGGTTCTTTGATACGCATTAGGATTCGAATGAGCCTTCACACCTGCCAAACGAAGTGCACTTTCTGACAATGCGCAGCAGGATTCGTTTTAAATCGCAGCAAAGCTTTCTGGTGTGAATGTCACCTAAATGAAAGCACTGTAGAACAGTTTCATTAGCGATTTATCAACCTGAAATTTGGCAAGCCTCCTCAAACAAAAGAGGCATTGTTGACCTTTCTTACACAGCATTTGACAGTTCACATAACATTTCAGCAGAAGGTAGAAGATGTTAGTAGGCTGGATACAATTCCATATGCTTCTATCGTTCTACCATACTCATTAGTTATTTATTATGTATTTATTATTCCGTATACATTACTAAAGAAATGTATTTACTATTTATTCTCTCATTACTGCATTACTGTATTGCACTTCTGGCTAGCCGCCACACTTCATTTCATTGTCAAAGTATTTGTATACTCTTGTGCAGTGACAATACATTTAATCTAATCTAATTAAAGGAATGCATAAATAAATAAATAAATAAATAATAATAATAATAATAACTAGAACTGCACTCTGTCGAGTGCCTACTTGCTTGTTGCCACACTAGTAGGCCATAAATGGCCTACTAGTCCGCAAGCAGAGCGTGCAAGTACTGTAGACCGCTACAAACTTTCAAATCTCAGCCTCTCTGTGAAAGAACGTTTGCAATATTTAATTATTAGGTTTAGCTATTTGCTACGTACCTTGCTTTTGGAGGAAAGAAAGTAGCATTTTGAAGTATGGTAATGATTACTTATGCCTGTTATGGCAGTGGTGTCAGATTACATACATGTATACATAGGGGCATTACCTTTAGTCCACCCGACACTGAAACATATCATTACGTCACCATCGTAAACCAATTATACCCTGGCATTGGTACATATCTTCATCACGTCATGGGACATACGCTTCGTAGCATGACGGAAAACATACCTGCACGGTCTGCTTCCGTATGTCCCGTGCCAGCATATGACGTCATATCATATGCTGCTAAGGGACATTGGTACATATCTTCATCACGTCATGGGACATACGCTTCGCAGCATGACGGAAAACATACCTGCACGGTCTGCTTCTGTAGGTACCTTGCCAGCATATGACGTCATATCATATGCTGCTAAGGGACATACGCATCGTAGCACCTGACTGATAACATTACTTGCACGCTCTGCTTGCGCAAGTAATAATAATACATAACATACCGTGTAGTGGAAGAGGAAGAGTCCACAGAAGAGGCTGAATAGGTCAGATGTGAGCAGAGAGAGGTTCACCGCAGTAGCGCTGGTTATCTTCACCACTACGGGCATGAAGATGTACAGTGCAAACATACAGAAGGTATATGCTGCAAACAGCAAAACTGTTGAGAGAACAGAATGAGAAGGCTTTAGTAGATGCATCAGTGGTCAACCTGATACTGCACGGTAAACCACTATAATCGCAACATTCAACAAAATAGAAAATGAACTTACTGATATTGAGATTCCACTTTATTTCCCCGGCTGCACTTATTTCCAGGGTGGCGCTGAAATTCCACATACAATAGAATTAGTGGGGAATAAAGCACATACTTCATACATTTAATGGGCCAATTGAATAGGAAAGCAGTCAAATTAAATACTATGATAGAAGACGTTTCCCTAATACATTTGTAACATTGTAAACCTTAGGTTTTACTGCACGTTGTGGTAAAACTTCTACTAAATGTTTCAAATGAGAGTTTGGTCTTGGAAAAGTGGATTGATTGTGTATTTATTTTTTTTACCCAATAGCACATTGCACAGAAACAGGAATGGTGCCGTCCATCCAGTGACCATTAGCCAAGTATTTTTTAATGTCATGTTGCCTTGGGTGGTAATTATCTGGTGGTTCACCTATGCACATTGTACAATGACTTTTAGGGTGAAAAACAATCTATTAGAATACACATGGTGTTCTCTTACAACTGTATGCCGCTGATGAGTGTCCCGAAGAGTCCCATCATGCCCAGGAACTCCACTCGACTGCAGTTCTTCACTGTGTGTTCCTGACACACATTGGACATGGCATAGAGAAAAGCACTCAGCAGTACCAACCCATCTCCTAGGAGGAGATTACTGCCTAGGGAGTGAGTGAGTGAGTGAGTGAGTGAGTGAGTGAGTAGTGTGGAATATAAAGCAGGCGATTCTGGCCAATAGCTCATTGCTTATCGCGACCGAAGGTCGCAGTTAACTATGGAATCGAGCATTTCCCGGCAGTGTGTCGTGCACCATCAGTGTGTCAGGCATCATATATGGTGTCCAGGTCTCGTGACATCATGTGACATCATCAGGGATGGAGATGTGGAGACCCTGATGTCATAGTAAATGCGACCTTCTATCGCAGTTAAACCCATATATGGAGATCCCTGATGTCAACACTATTGGCCAGCAACTCTACATCTGACCTCAAACCCTTAGATCTCCATACAGTATATGGATACATTTCAGAACCTGTTCTGACATTCCATATGTTGATCCTTCCCCATCCATCCTTCCTCTTCGACATCCATCCTTCCTCTTCGATGTCTCCCTTTTGACTTATACCTGTCCATTCAAATTTCCAGCTCTAGACGGGCCTGCCCCAAAGTTATTAGTGCAGCTGTGCCCGGCAGCCGGCGAAAACTAGAGTTCTCAACAGGCCCACCTGTCCATTCAAACTCTAGACAGGCTAGCCCCAAAGTTATTCTCAACAGGCCCGAAAATTAAGGCCCGCCCCTATCTGTGCCCTCATCAAACCCTGTACACTCAAGAGAATGTCCCCGCTACCACCCTTAGATCTCCATATACTGTATGGAGCTGACCTGTTCTGACATTCCATATGTTGATCTGACCTCATCAAACCCTGTACACTCAAGACACTCAAGACCTCGCCCTTTAGGGCAAGGTCGCTTCTCGCCCTCAGGCGTCTTACAGGTCTCATTGCTGTCGGGCAAAAACCTCTTAAACCTTTTTTTTGTAAATTAACGGCAACGTCCTACTTTATCATGCTAATTTATGATTTACTACAGTAACATTCTACAGTAACTACAGTCACAGAAAAACATCAAAGTACCAGATCCACAAGCTCTGCTCTTTTTTTATTTGAAACCTGAAAAGTAACGGTTTTGGACATATGATGTTTCCACCCGACAGAGACAATATACTTAGTTGACCGTCCGTAGCACCCCAGGGCTCTAGGTCCACTAGCTTGTACATCTGCTATTATCTATCGCCCCATTGTTCTATAAAGATTCATCTTATTCCTGCTGATCCTAGAAGCACCTTACACTTTCAAGACATTTTAATCTCATGTGAGCATCCGGTTGGCTTCTGCTTTTTTTCTCTGCATCTCTCAATAACTTCAAAACATTAAACAAAAACAACATGCCAAGTTCACTGATCCAACAATATTTGCAAAGTTGCTTTTGAATATTTTGGCCAGTTTATAATAATGATCAAAGTGCCCTTACTGGATCCTTGGTCTCTTCCGGCCATCATGTCAGCTCCTACCATTGCACCCACCCCTAACAGACAGACAGCCACAGCCACAAAGTGGACCGGCCTGTATCGTGTCCCCAGGACACACCAGGACAGCACCATCAGGACTGGGATGACAAAGCAGTCCAGAAGCTGAAAATACATTAAAATGCAGACTGTGACTTTAATGGCTTAAACCAGACAAAACCACAGCAGGAAAACGTGTCATACTGACATACTGCTCCACAGGGAATAAAGCGGACAGAACTAGAGGTGAAAGAGGGTGACTAAAACTAAAGTTACAATCCTTGAGTTTTAGGTCCTCTCCCCGGAGGAGAGCTAATTGCAACTGTAACACCCGGGTTTAAAACTTGGGTCTCCTGGCTCTCTCTGATTTTTATTATTATTACAAAACACACCATCACTTCAGCAATATACTGTATATATTTCGGCCATTTGAAAATAACAGATCTGCAAGCATAGGACATTCTGCACAATGACTTTGGTATTTTAAGTATATTTTGATGCTGATACTTTTGTACTTTTACTCAAGTACTTATTGAATACGGGAATACTACTTACTTAATAAGTAAAACATGCAAGTCCTTCCACCACTGGTGTCCTACCCAACAACATGGTCTAAGTTTCTCAATGGAAGAGTTAGGGCACTTCCAACCACTGCATATGAGCTAGTTATATTGTTTTATTATTATTTATACATACTTATACTACCATACACAGATTAGTTACAATGTTTTATTCATTAAAATAAGTCCTGGATTGCATCTTTTAAGATGACTTCAAGGTTCATAATAGTTCAGGATTAGGAGCGTAACTATGAAAGACAATGGCATTTTCAGATCAAGTCGATCAGTTCACTGTTTGGGAGGCAGCTCCTAATCCTTAGGCGATAATATCTGACTTACCTGTATACTTGTCAGTGTGGTGTACTGGTAGGCCTTCACCACTACATAGTTTGCCTCCACATCAGTGAGACCCATCAGCAAATACTTCCACCACTTGGTTTTTAAAATCTGCAAAATGTTGCCTTCCCCTATAGAAAATGTATGCAATAGAGACAAGAGATTAGTTGCTATTGCTTTGTCATACATAGGATTATGTCTCCTCCTTTATATCCCCCTACCTACCACTTTAAACCTGGCAATTTGACATGCCCAAAACCAATTTGGGGCATGTAATTATTATAGTCAGGTACAAATTTTAAATGCGACCATTTTTGTCTGTTTAAAAGACCTACAAGCTGCAATATGTTGTGAACTTGAACATCAGCTATTCTTGAAAAATCACACCTGTGTAAACTGAGTGATGCAACCTCTCTCTCTCTCTCTCTGGCACAACAGTGCCACTTTTGCCCCTACTGGTCACAGTCACAAAGGTGAACACATACATAGGTGACACGGACATTGCTGTTCCTTGGAGTGGTTCCACCACTCAAAAATACAATAAAAAATAAATCGTGGCTCTGTGGTGGTCAACTTAAAATGACAGTAGTTTTTTGGTTTATATTTTTACGACTCTCATTCTACTCGTTCACTAACAATATCAATCCTTAGAAAAATAAGCCACAAGCAACGTGATAAATGTCAAGGTGACCTTTCCTGAAGCAGAGTGAGGACGTGTAGACCAACAAAAGTAGAGCGTAGTTCATGAAACTCTGCAGCATGGGCGTCTCCACCCCGGCATCCACCAGGTACTGGCTGCTCACTGCCGTACCGCATATCAGCAACGACAAGGCCTGGCCCATGGCTAAGGTCTTCAGCAGACGCCTGGGAGAGGTAAGCAAGTGCTTGGTCACGGTGTCAAGTCAAAACAAAGGTTTTTAGTTGTGTGTTGTTATTTAATAAGATTTGTCGTTTTGTTTGGCAGAGCTGGCCAGATTGTGTCTGGGGCACTACACGTCCATCACATGTTTTCTTTTAAACCAAACATGAAATAAATCTAATTATTATATGGCTTGGTTGAATGCTTGATTCTGATTGGTCAATCGCTGAATTCAGCGGTGAGTTATCTCTTGATAATGACCGCTCCGCTCTATAACAGACCGCTGCCTAATCAAACCCTCTGAGCACCAGCTGTGCCCCGCTTGATTTACTACTGTTTCCAACATGACAGCCATGTAAACACAAACACACAGTGTCATTTACAGATAAACATTACTCTCAAAAAAAAAAAAGGAAAACATTTGAGCGAGAAATAGACAAAGCAGTACCCGAAAATGGATTATTTTTGATCAACTCACTTGTTTTCCGACCGACAGTGCTCCAGCCTTGCAGCTGGGCAGACGCAGCCAGAACGAAATTATAGAATACTTTTTTGTTGTGTTTTGGGCAATTTATTAATTTATGTTAGGTAGCCATGTAATAAGTGGGATAATATCTGGCTAGGTGGTTATTGTCGGGAGATAATTCACCGACAGGGAGTTTAACCACCTCGGCGATCTGACATCTCCCGACAATGACCACCTAGCCAGATATTATCCCTTACTTAAAACATTACTCACTGGTTCATTTTCATTATTGGGATTTTTCCTCTCTTTTTTTAAAGACACCTTGCTGAGGTAATAAGCTACCGCCAAACCTACTGATCAATGAGCTTGTAGATCTGCTATTTTCAAAATATTTGTATTTATTTATTTGAAAACTAGAAATGGGATATTTAATGACTACTTTTACTTTTGGTCCTTTAAATATTTTTGATTCTGGTGCCAATACTTTTGTATTATTATTACTCAAGTACATTTTGAATTCTGGACTTTTACTTTACGTTTTTCTATATTGCAGTATTGACACTTTCACTTATTAAGTATTAAGAACTTTAGTACTTTTTCCAGGCCAGCACTGTTGGTTAGCTGAACGCGCATCGCGCACTCACCGTGTGAAGACACCTTTCATCTTGCTGCGAAGTCTCTGGGAAGCCCCAGTGCACTTTCCGCATGTCCTGTCCTCCATGGGCGCAGAACCCTCCATCTCCTTCAGAGGTGAAGCTGGAACAAGACAAGCCGTTTCAAAATAAACATTCTACTGTAAATGGGTTCAAGTTGAAATATTAAGCTGTTCTGTTCCAAGTCAGGTCTAGTAGTCTTTTGCATGCATTATCTACATCACAAGGACAGGCATATGGTGCATAATCTGTTCAGGAATGTGCTGCTCATTAAATGGATGTTAGACTCATTCCTCCTTTGATAAGAGTCACAAAAGCTTCATTCCTCCAGTTAACATAATTAGACAGCAGATGATGATTTCCTGTTTTTGGCTATATAGAAGTGTACATTTGTACGTCTCTAAATGTTATGATGAATTGAAAATGGTGGACCCTCTTGTAAACAAGTGTAATACTTTATGGTGTCGCACTGTCGTCCACTCACAGTTGACAGTTTTTGTATTGAGTTGTACTTGCAATGTACTGTAATCCTGCAAACTGATAATAAATACTTCAATCAATCAATGGGTGGCAATACTATGTCTCCCAATTAGAGACAAAAAATGTGCACGTTTATTAAGCACAACCATTGCAAGCCCCGCTGCCCCATAATGGCACCTCTCCCAGGAGCGGAGGGCGAGTAGATACATGTATTGGATTTTTTTAATTCCATTTTCAATTCATCAGAACCGTACAAATACACTTCCTGGCTCCATGAAAAAGGAAATCATCATAGTTAAAAAGGTAGGGAAGGAAAAGACATAGGTCCAAAGGAGCTCAACCCGGGGGGTCCGGAGACGGGCTAGAAAAGACAAAAAAGGTCCCATATGGGGCTAAACCATATTGTATTAGCACGGTTCGCTCCCTTAATGATCTACCTGTACACAGCTGGGTTTCATTTCCATTCATGGTTAGTTTGATAGGCGAGTCGTCAGCTGAGACAAGTTGACATCATGATTCTTCTCCTCACAATTCCATGAAGTGTGCGACAATCCATGCGACAGGTCCTCCAGCACATGGTCAACCTAGCATTTATTTACACAGCTCTCAATGGGCCGCCTCGTACGCTGTGATTGGTCAGAACGACAGTCTTTTTACCACGTGACATCTGCAACGCGCAGCCAAACTTGACGTTACGCGGATGAAGGCGTGCCTGTGTGTGTGTGTGTGTGTGTGTGTGTGTGTGTGAAATGAAAAATGAAATGAAATCTATATTTACCCAGGGTATCTGGGCTAAGCTCAAGAACTTGTTTCCAGCCAGGCCCTGCTCATAGAACACATTTCATCGTAGTGGTTGATGCCTTGTTCAAGGGCATTTCAGCGGTGGTAATTTTAACGTGTCGGACGGCTGGTTCGAACTGGGAACCTTCCGGTATCTAGACCGCGCCGCTATCCGTTCGGCCACCGCTGTGTGTGTGTGTGTGTGTGTGTGTGTGTGTGTGTGTGTGTGTGTGTGTGTGTGTGTGTGTGTGTGTGTGTGTGCGTGTGTGCGTGCGTGTGTGTGTGTGTGTGTGTGTGTGCGCGCGCGTGCGTGCGCGCGCCCGTGTGCGTGCGTGCGCCCGTGTGTGTGCGACAGAAGGAAATACCGACACTGTGATAGAGAATGAAAACAAGACAGTTGTTTTTGAGAAACCATGCTGTCCTTGACACTGTACAAATGTTGTCTTGTTCGCTTAGATTTCACTCCTGCAGATGAGCCTTTCTTTTTGTATTAGACTATAGGCTATCAAACTCTGAATGGCCTTGGCTTTTAAACAAGAAGTTCAAAAAGTACTACTTGCTATGCCTTTATCATTGCGAATTTGTAAATGATGCTAATTTTGGTTTGTTTCAACTTGTCTTTTCAAGGCAGCCTTAGTTACAGACTTTTATAATCCATTCAAAATGATAGGATATTCATATTTATCTGACATGACAGACATACTGTTATCTATTCTTTGTTTTTGACATGAATCATTGTGATCCATTCAAATCATATTTATATTCATATTAATAATTTATATTTATACCGGGTATTTATCTGGCATTTAGTGACATATGACTGCATGTTATTCTTTCTTTGAAACCCTGAGCCTTTTGTGGTTGCTGAACTGGAGAAAGTCCTGCAGGGCCTGAAATGTGGAAAGGCAGCAGGATATGACAACATCTCTCCAGAGTTCATGATACATCTTGGACCCCGAGCCCTAACCTGGCTGACACAACTCTACACCAGGATCGTACAGACAAACTCGATCCCAAAGAAATGGCGGACAGCAAAAGTAATTGCCATACCAAAACCTGGCAAGGACCACAAATTACCAGCAAGCTACCGCCCAATCTCCCTACTCAGCGTCCCCTTCAAAATCCTGGAACGCCTAATACTACAACGTATTTCTCCAAGAGTAGAGGACATTCTCTGTGTGGATCAGGCAGGTTTCCGCAAGGACCGCAGCACAGGAGAACAAGTACTGGCCCTAACCACCTTCATCGAAAATGGTTTCGAGAACAGACTAAAGACAGGTACTGTGTTTCTTGACCTCACAGCAGCCTATGATACTGTCTGGCACAAAGGCCTCATACTAAAGCTCACAAAGGTGCTCCCTGCTTGGGCAACAGCAATTATCCAAACTCTGCTGACCAACCGGAGGTTCAGAGTCCACCTCGGACAGAACATAAGTGCATGGAGAACACAGCGAAATGGACTCCCGCAAGGCTCAGTTCTAGCTCCAACCCTGTTCAACATCTACACAAATGATCTACCAACCACCAAATCCCGCAAATTCATCTACGCTGACGACATCTGTCTGGCATTCCAAGCACCAGACTTCGACCCACTGGAACAAGTGCTCACCGAAGACCTCTCCAAACTGGACCAGTTCTGCAAAACATGGCGCCTAATACCGAGCCCAGCAAAAACTGTTTCCAGTGTTTTCCATCTCCACAATGCTAAAGCTGCCAGATAACTGGACATCTACCTGAGCGGACTCAAACTAAAACATGCACCCTATCCAACCTATCTTGGTGTGACCCTCGACAGAACTCTGTCCTTCAAGGAACACCTAAAAGGGACAGCAGCTAAGGTGAAGTCCAGGAACAATCTGCTCTGTAAACTTGCTGGTGCAAAATGGGGGGCGGCAGCCTCCACCCTGCGCACCTCAGCACTGGCCCTGTCATACTCTGCAGCAGAATATTGTGCCCCTGTCTGGTCTAGGTCATCACACACACACCAAGTGGACACCCAGCTCAACACCACCATGAGAACCATAACCGGGACTATTCGCTCCACACCACTCCCCTGGCTCCCAGTATTATCAAACATAGCCCCCCCACATATCCGGCGAGCAGCAGTCTCTCAAAGGATGCTTCAAAAGGTCAAAGACTCTCCCCACCTACCAATCCATGCAGACATATTTAACCCACCCACTGCTCGACTCCCATCTAGACGACCAATTTGGAAGAACCCCCCATCAGCTGACTTCACCATCCAATCAGCTTGGAAAAGGGAATGGGAGTCCAATGAGGTCTCAAACAAACACCTGGTGTCAGACCCCAACCAACAGGTCCCTGGCACCACCCTCCCAAGGAGACAGTGGTCTACGTTGAATAGGTTCAGGACTGGACATGGCCCCTGCTTGGCCAGCCTTCACAAGTGGGGCAGTAGCCCAAGCCCACTGTGTGCGTGTGGTGAGGAGCAAACTATGAAGCACATCATAGAAGTTTGCCCTCTCCAAAGACTGGAAGGAGGATTAATCACCCTCCATACAGCAGACCAGGAGGCAACCGATTGGCTAAAGGACTTTGCATTCGCTAAATAAAAATTCTTTCTTTTTGTCATAAATTCTATTATGCTCCCATCAAACATTTATCTGACATGACTGAATGTTAATTATTGCAATTCTTATATCATTAATTTGACTGCATGTTCTTTCTTTTTGACATAACATAATAAATCATTCGGATATCATCCTTTCAAATCACATTGCATTCTAGCCCTGGACCAGGGCTAATTGCATTCATATCTGAGTCTGACAAGGCTGCATGTTATCGTTGTATGACATAAATCATGATGTGATCCAAGCAAATCAGATCTGCACTGCTCAGACCAAGTTACAGTAGGAGTGAAAACAATCTGTGTGGAGTCCCGAACGAGCAGCATATTCACGCGAGATTGCGCGAGACAACAATAAGTTGAGGGGAACATGGCGACGTCTAATTTGCTGAAGGTAGGCTGTCTTCCACTTCGAATCAATTCTTTTTAGGTTTCCATGTCACTGCATGGCACTACGTTTTGATGGACACAAATCGTGAATGGACCATTGGTCATCGTTGCGGTGTCCAGCAGAAAGTCGTATTTACTCACTATACGACCAGTTAGTTATCACTGGCTAACATTATAGCTACACTATTCTATTCAATGACTGAGCTGAGCTGCTAAAAAGAGCTATATATAAGATAGCTAACAGTAGAGAGACACAAAAGACGGAGGACGTACAGTTTAATATAGCATGCATTGTATTGTATTCATCATGCTGCCACTGGGCAGCAGCATATCTGACTGTCACCCACCCCGGGGTGACAATTATAAGAGCTTCCCTGCAACTGACAAGACGGTGGCATCCTCCTCAGTGTTAACTGTTAAATTAAATTATTTAATATAGACGAGTCCAGATTTTGCTCCATTTGTTCACTCTCAGAGTCAGAGTTACAAATGGAGTAGGATCTCATGGGTCGCCAGGGAAAGGGGACTTTGCATTCAAAATGTTGGTCATCATGTGGGTTTTTGCATGCAGACAGGGACAGTACTGTAACTGTCAGTGTCAACACGGAAGCAATCAAACTTTGTATATTTCAGATTCTGACATAGTTCCGTAAGAGGAAAAAAAGCAATGCATGTTATGTTATTCAACACTTCAATTTGGGATTTACTTGAATGAAAATGGTATTTTATTTTAATATGCATGCTAGAGTAAGTATATGAATACACAACACAATATAATTAGCACATCTGCAAGGGGATGGTTGGAGGTTAGCCGCAATTTGCAACAGTAGCTTATTTTTAAATATGTTGCATCTACACCAAGTTCACCAACCAACCATTGACAGTCCGTACATCCAAACACAAAAGTCCTATCGGATTGTATGCAACTCAATATGTCAAGGTCAAGAATATGTCTATGTCAAGAAGTTCCAAGTGTTGGAGTTTGGAAGCGCTCGTTTTTAATAACATAACCTCCTGCATAATGCATTATGTACAGTTTGTACACTTTCAAAACAGGTGATATGCAGGGCCGCTGAGGGATTAACAAGCGCTTCCAAACTCCAACACTTAAAATAATCACCTGTATTGACAGAAATTAGCTCATAACATGTCTACGGACCTACGGTGGATTTTTATGAAACACATTTTGCAGACAGAGGATAATTCAAGCTTTTTGTACACCTGCAATGTTGGTGAGTTTAACATCGTTTAATACAAATACAATTTTTGTGTTTGTTGGTAGCTGATTGATTGATTGATTGAATTTTATTTCACAGTATGTAGAATGGGTACATTTCAATACAAAAACTGCTACGAGGATGAAACCAGAAAAGCACTAAGACTTATTTACAGCAGGGTCCTCCATTTTCAATTCATCAGAACATTTAAAGATGTATATATACGACAAATATACACTTCTATGGAAAAAAGGAAATCATCATACATACAGTTAAAGAAAGTTAAAAAAGGGAAAAACATGTCAGGCTGTCAATGGTTGGTGTTGCAACTCTAGATTCAACTGAACATATAAAAAATAATCTAGTGTTGCAAGTTACGGCTAGATAGAAGTCTCCCATGTGGGACACCTGGGTTCAAATCCTGGCTAGGACATGACATTTATAGATTGCAGCTTTCACCACAGACATCCATGTGAGAGTTGTATTGTAGTTTATTCGCTTTGTGCTTGTTTTCAGAATAAAGGCTCCCTCCAGTTTGAGGACAAATGGGAACTGATGCGTCCCATAGTCCTGAAGTTGCTACGCCAGGAGTGTGTCACCAAACAGCAATGGTTTGACCTGTTCTCGTAAGTGTATCAATTGAATATGTTTCGAGGGATAGATTTGGGTTCAGTCAGTTCAGGCTTTCTGTTGTGTTTTAGCAACTAGGAGGGAACAAATAGGGATATTCCTCCCATCGCCACCTTTGTTCCTGTTGATTTTCCACAGAGACGTCCATGCAGTGTGTTTGTGGGATGACAAAGGTCCAGCTAAGATCCATCAGGCCCTGAAAGAAGACATCCTAGATTTCATCAAACAAGCACAAGCAGTAAGGGTTTGGTGCCATAATTAGAATTTCATGTCTCAACTTTGTGCTGCTCTTATCCTTGAATCTAAGCAAATCTCTGTTGTTAACATGGAGTTAGAAGTTGACTTGAAAGGTCTGAGTAGATGAACCCAGAAGTGTTTTAAAGTCAAATACACTTTTTACTGCATCTAAGCATCAGAGGCTGCTGTCCTGGATCACTAGATTTAAAAAAAAGTCTTACTTTAAATGATGAAGTAGGTCAGGAGTGGCTGATTGTCAGTATCAGCCAGTAACACGCGGGAGTCTGTCCCCGTAACAATGCGCTAGACCCCTGGGAGATGGATTGCTGAGGTGGAGCACCACACCTACCATCAGCTCCCAGTACGACTTGCCGCACCCAAGCCGTGCAACTCATCCGCTGAGTTGGCGGTGCCCGGGATCGAACCCATGAACTTGTGGTCCAAAGGCGAGAGCTCTACCGACTGAGCTACACGGACACTACAAATAGTCTAACTATATGATCATATTCCGTCACTAAGACTGTCCCTACCTTCCGTTCTCGCCTTCTATTCCTCCAGCGGGTTTTAAGTCACCAGGATGACACAGCGTTGCTGAAGGCCTACATTGTGGAGTGGAGGAAGTTCTTCACGCAGTGCGACATCCTGCCCAAGCCCTTCTGCCAGCTGGAGATCACGCTCATGGGGAAGCAAGGCAGCAACAAGAAATCCAACGTGGAGGACAGCATTGTGCGGAAGGTGAGGAAGACAGGAGTGTGTGAGAGAAGTAGGTTGTGACAAATCTAAAATAATTAATATGTTTTACACTCTCAAGTTGTTGTTTAACTGTTGTTAAACAAGAAGTCTACACAATTAGAAGAAGAATGGAATTGTGGACATATCCAACGACAACAAAATATTCAAAGTTTTGGGTCTGCAAGGCTAAATCTCATCAAATGAGTACGACAGACGAATAACAGTCTAAGTCCACACTATTGATCCATAATATAAAAATGATAGATAAGGGTTCAGGACAACGAGGCCTTTTCGTGGAGGGGTCAGTCTGAAATTTGGACTTAGACTGTTTTTCGTCTGTGGTACTCTCAAATGCCGAATAAATAATGGGCCTTGATATGAAAAGACTTGAAAACCACTGTATTAGAATATTTTCATAGGTTTGTGGTGCTCCCACAGCATCCAAGTTGACGCCTGTCTCTCTCTCTCTGGTCTCAGCTGATGCTGGACACATGGAACGAGTCCATCTTCTCCAACATTAAGAACCGACTGCAGGACAGTGCTATGAAGCTGGTGCACGCCGAGAGGCTGGGAGAGGCCTTCGACTCCCAGCTGGTCATAGGGGTTCGAGAGTCTTACGGTGAGAGTAAATACATTGTCGCTGTTGAACGGGAACCTTTGTATGTCCAAAACCATTACTTTTCAGGAAAAGAAAAAAATAACCTGTGGTCCAATCATGTATACAGTAGATTATTTTGTCACAAGCTCTTGTATATTATTAAAAAAAACCCAGTGTATTTTTTATTACTAATATTTTTGTGCATATAACAGAAGGTTGTTTTTTTATTTAGTTTCATAATGGCACAAGTATCTGCTAATGTCTTGTTACTGTAGTTATCACAGTCATTTTGGTTTAGTCATGCAGCAAATTACTCAAACTAAACTACTCATTTGTGTATGTATTTATTCACTACCTGTTTTCTCTGAGCAGTGAATCTTTGTTCCAACCCCGACGACAAGCTGCAGATATACAGAGACAACTTCGAGAAGGCCTACATGGACTCTACTGAACGTTTCTACAGAACGCAGGCACCATCCTACCTCCAACAGAACGGGGTCCAAAACTACATGAAATATGTGAGTACAGTACAATTTGTTGTACCCAAGCTGCATCCTAGCCTAGGACAAGACTAAGTAATCAAGGACTTTCTGCAGAATATATGGGAATTTATTCATACGATAGTGGGCTGCTTTTCACTAATCTAACCAGAATGTGTTTTAGTGCTTGTGGTCAGTGTTCTGTTCATTATAGCCTAGCTCCTCATGTCCATTTAGTTTGGTGTCTCAAGCTTGTATTCATAAAGATTCTGTGTCTGGGTCAGTTTTGTTCCAAGCTTCAAGGTTGTTTGTTGGTTCCATGGTTAGTGTAAGGGTTGAAGCTCGGGTTTGGTGATGAAGTGGTTGTAGCTGTAGGCTCGCTGCAGTACTTTCTTTTCATTTCTCTGCACTATAGTTTTCACTGTAGAATTTACTATTTTCCAATAGCAATTTGTTGCATGGTCCCTAAGTCAGCAAGGTTGCATTTGAAGTCCAATCTACCTCCACATTCAGGATTCAAGATTTACATTTTACAGAGTGAAACATATTTTTGCTTTAGGTGCTCACACTTATTTATTTTTATGCCATGTAGTGGCTGTTTTCAAACAAATCTCTCTCTCTCTCTCTCTCTCTCTCTCTCTCTCTCTCTCTCTCTCTCTCTCTCTCTCTGAATTAATTCCTTAGTGTTTAATACGTTAAGTTATTATCGTCATCACATGCCATTTCATGAAGGCAGGTAGGGCACAACCTAGGCAGTTCTTAGTTAATTGTTAATCCAAAAGTATTGGAGCTTTACATTTTTCCATAACAAGTTCCAGAAGTTTCCATTTAAGTATTTAGACATGAGGTGAAGTTAGTCTACCTCATGAGAGATGGTGTTGTCTCTGTTTGCCAGGCTGATGCAAAGTTGAGGGAAGAGGAGAAACGTGCACTGCGCTACCTGGAGACAAGACGGGACTGTAACTCTGTACAAGCAGTGAGTAGCCAGTCACATCTTATTTATAGTATGAATGCATTAGCTTAATATACTCTACTGTAAAATAAACTGTGTTCCAATGGATCCAATGCAATGCATTATTTAGTCACGAGCTCTTTTTAATCTTTTTTTGGTCATATTTATAAAACTCACAGATATTATTATGAATTACCCACTTTCACCTCAAAAATGCTAAAAAAATAATAATAGCTATCTACATTCTATATTCTTCTATATATATGTACAAGCTCACAACTGAGCTATTTTCGCTACTTTTGCATGGCATTTTTGTATGACTAAGTAGGGCATTCATTTACGTTCAAGACATATGGAGACAAGGCTTCTGCCACGACAGCGACGATATTCAGCATTCCAGGAAAACACATTTAGCTTTTCTTTTTTTTTGTCTTTGCTTGTCTTCATTTCAGCTAATGGAGTGTTGCGTCAACGCTCTGGTGACATCGTTCAAGGAGACCATCTTGACCGAGTGTCCAGGCATGATCAAACGAAATGAGACAGAGAGTGAGTACGGCAGGAGTGTCCCCGCCAAAGGCTCAGCCAGCTCAGGTTTGCACCAGGAAAATGGACCGTCCCCCTACCCCTCCCCCCACCCCCAGCACCTAAACGTCTGTAGAATACCCTTGTCTGCCCGCCGCCTCTCTCTGTCCTGATTGGTGTCTAGGCTGTAATAACCACTCATCACTGTGTTCTGGAGCTGTAGTTCTGTCTATCCACACAGTAATGTGACCATGTTTATAGCCCTGGAGTGTCTGTGGTGCTGAGGCTGAAAATAGACAAAGGACATTCTAAATCGGCCCCATTCCTGCCGTCAAATGGATCAGCTCAGGCCCCAGTACGTCATATTAACCATATGAACCCCAGTGTTCATATTCTGGGAATGCCATTATAGGCAAATGTTCTGCAAAAAATAGCAGATCTACAAGCTCACAATATGTTGAGCTTGTAGAGAAAAGTGAGCTTGTAGATTGGCTATTTCCCCCAAATAGATTTGGTGTATAGGGAAAAGGGTTGGGACTAAGTTTAAGTGGGCTGATCCATTTTTGCTCTAGGCTTATTCTCTCAATTGAAGACTTTTGTCTTTAACAAATGCTTCAATGTACTCTTAAGCCCAGTCCACACACAATGCAGTGATTCCCAATGCAACAGGTTGCAACTTGCAACCATATCATTCCACTTGGCTCTCAGATGTTGCAGGGCATAATAGTGTTCATATTTTCATACGTTTTTGGGGCTTTGCCTAATCTGCTCATCTCAGTACTGTAAGTGCTTTGAATCTTGCTACTGTACTGTGGGTGAATTTGGGGGGAATCTTTAAATATGCATTTATTTATATTTATACCCACAATTGGGTCCCGACCCACTGTTGTAGGCTATGCGAGAAACAGTGTTGTAGAGCAGTGGTTCCCAAACCTTTGTGTCCGCGACCCAGTGTTTGGGATACAGTGTTGTAGCAGTGTATACGGTGCCCATTATGCCTTCCCTCCTCCTGCAGAGTTGCACTTGATGTTCTCCCTGATGGACAAGGTGCCCAGTGGCATAGATCCCATGCTGAAGGACCTGGAGGATCACATCATGAACGCTGGCCTGGCTGACATGGTGGCCTCGGCAGAGTCCATCACCTCAGTAAGTGACAGTGGTGAAAAGTACATTGTACTTAAGTACTGTACGTACTGTAAAATGTTGAGCTATTTGTACTTTACTTGAGTATTTCCAATTTCCAATACTTGTACCCCTATTCACTACATCTCGATTCCAAATATTGTACTTTTACTCCACTGCATTTATTTGAAAACTGTAGTTACTAGTTACTTTTTGGATTTTGATTATTATTTCGAATAATAACCGTATATGCATTTCGGCCATTTGAAAATAGCCGATCTACAAGCTTAAAGATGTAGGGAAATGAAAAATACGGGCATTTTATTTTGAAGCTTCGCTCTGAAACGGAAAGCTTTGAACCAATCGGCACCCTCCAGGGTATGGGACGTAGCTCTGTTACATACACGTGCACAACGCGTACGTTGAGTTTGTTTGTTTACATGTCACAGAGAGATGGGCAGCAAAGCTTGTGGCTTATTTCTAACCTATAATGTTTTCAGATACATATTTTAGCGTGCTGATTAAGTTTAAAATGAGTAAAACCTCTCTGGATGTCTTGAATGAGATTAAAAACGGAGTAGTTCTGTAATCAAATTCAGCTGTGTTTGGAGGAACGTGCAGCAATAGGAATCAAACGGGTGAATTAAATCAAGCGTCATCACACATCACGTTTTTGTTCAAAAGAAGTAATTAAAGGTATCTTCAGTGATTTCACTTAATTCTAATGATAATCCTCCCAACTCTAGAGTGTGCTGACCATATAAGGAGTTCCTCCCTGTCCCCAGTTAACCCCTGGGGTCAAAAAAGCGTAGGTTTCGTTTTTGGCTAGGTGGCCCAGCCTCAGGATAGAGAGGTGCCTTCCTCCAATCATGATCGAGCGGAGGTGGGCCTTGGTGTGCGTGCTGTTGGCCTGTTGCGTGTCCCCCCACTGTAGAGCGTGTGCATGTGCACATCTTGTTACCGGGGCGGACCGGGGGGTTGTCCAAATCACTGAATGCTCCTTTAAAATTAATTTCACTAGGTCTATAAGTACATTTTTGTTACTAATACTTTTGTACTTTTACTCAAGTAAATGTTGAGTTCCGGACTTTTATTTGTAACAGAGTATTTATACATTGCAGTAATTTGCTACTTTTACTTAAGGACGCAATGTGAGTACTTTTTCCACCCCTGAGTAAGTGCTTCTAGTGTACTTCTTCTCACCCACAACATATTGATGTAAGGCAGGGGTGCCAACATTGGCACAGGGGAGGGTAATCACTGGCATAGGTGATAGAGAGGATGTTTTGGTTTAGAAATAAGGGGTGAAACCATTAATGGTAATAGCCTAATTGGTACATAAATTGACAGGAAATGAAATTTCTTAATTGATTAATTTGACATAATATGATGACTTTTAAATGAATCAAGGAAAGGTTGGTTTTGACAGCTGTGTAAAACACAATTCTGTCACTTCCTTTTAAGTTACAATCAATCCCATAGATTAACCAAAACATAATTGTCAGATGCATCTATTATTATTATTATTATTATTATTCGTTAAAGAAATCTGTCGCAGCGCCAGCTGACAGGAATGTCTCAACTCACTAATGGGTAATAAAACTTGAGTTTGTCTCTTGAACAGGATTCTGAGAAATATGTGGAGCAGCTGCTCACGTTATTCAACCGATTCAGTCGACTGGTGAAAGAGGCCTTTCAGGACGACCCACGCTTCTTAACAGCCAGAGACAAAGTGAGCACAGCAACAATCACAGTATCACACAGATCTGTAATCTGCCAGGACACATTGCTGTGCGATTTAGGTCGGTGGTTCACAACCTTTCCTGGATCAGGGCCCACTTGAAAAGCGTTGGCAGCCCACCCATCTGACCACTTAACGCGGCAGCCATTTGACCATGCATTTTTATAGCCTTTTCAGATGTTTATTTTAATTATCTGTCAATTGATTTTGTTTCAGCTTGGATCAATGGAACTAACGTAGTATACTTTAAGTTCATATTCATCGGTATCACAATAAAAGCTAATTCTTCAAGCTTTTAAAGAAGAAAAACATGTTTTTTTTTAATATAAATGTTATATTAATAGCCTATTTAGGCATTTGAACAGACACTCTTAGCCAGAGCGAGATAGAAATGTGACATTGGAATAAGTATTGGACACAACTCAATGATCAGTTATATTATTGGGTATTATTTTTATCTCTTGAACAGGATTCTGAGAAATATGTGGAGTTGTCTAATGATCTACCATGTTGACCATGTTCTTATCTGCCCTGCAGGCATATAAAGCCGTTGTGAACGACGCCACCATATTTAAATTAGAACTTCCCCTGAAACAGAAAGGGTGAGAAATACTCCTTGTATGATGTACATACCTTTGGTCCATCCACTGAAGAATGGCATGTCGCATAAAGCCCACAGTGACATTTCCGTCCCCTCCCCTGCTGTGTTTCCCCAGTGTGGGCCTGAAAACCCAGCCGGAGTCCAAGTGTCCGGAGCTGCTCGCCAACTACTGTGACATGCTGTTGAGGAAAACGCCGCTCAGCAAGAAACTCACCTCTGAGGAGATAGAGGCCAAGCTCAAAGAAGTGGTACGTCTACGCTTGCATGGCTCTGGCAATTTAAGGAATCTCTGTCAGTCTGTCTGCCTTTCTCCTTACTCATCACTGGGTTGAGCAATTGATCTGAATGTGCACACAGGCATTGACCATTGGCATATTATTGCTGTTGGGAGGAAACCACCTAACTCCATTTTTGAGTTTTTCTTTTTTTTGTGGTGCAACCACTCCAAGGACCAGCAATGTCTGTCTGTCTGTCTGTCTGTCTGTCTGTCTGTCTGTCTGTCTGTCTGTCTGTCTGTCTGTCTGTCTGTCTGTCTGTCTGTCTGTCTGTCTGTCTGTCTGTCTGTCTGTCTGTCTGTCTGTCTGTCTGTCTGTCTGTCTGTCTGTCTGTCTGTCTGTCTGTCTGTCTGTCTGTCTGTCTGTCTGTCTGTCTGTCTGTCTGTCTATATGTTTAGGGTACCAACACTTGACAAAGTGGCGCTGTTGAGCTTCACACTGTGCACAGCTGCATGATGGGAAGCTGAGTTTTTAGCAACCATTACGTGATTTCGGGTGTGACAGTACAGTACAGTACAGTACAGTAGAGGGACCCGCTGGGGACCGCCACATGGTAACTCTGTCATTTCTCGACTGTTTCGGGCGCAAGGCGGCTCGCCGGAACCGGGCCGACACCCTGGGCGCGTTCCTGTGGATCTGGAGTTGCACCACTCACTTCACACGGGTGTGATTTTTTCATAAATCAGCACTATTGAACACCCTTTACATCTGTGTGTTGGTTAAAAAAATATTGAACCAATGAAAAGTAGTAAAAAGTGCTTCAGAGAAAATCTCTTAACTCCATTGGACCCTCAAACTGTCTGCTTAAGCAACTGCTTCCACCACATCTCCCCCTCTCATGCAAGTATTTGACAATATATAAAGGCTCAACACCAACTTTGACGAGGCAGTATTGTTTTGTTTTCAAAATATAAGATTTTCTTAATTTCCTGAAAAATGTATATTTTTCATTTCCTGAAAAACGAACATTTTGGAGTTAGCTGGTTTCTTCCCGACAGCAGAGATATCACTATCCAGGGGTTGTTAGGTTGTGGAGGCTATGAGAGATAAAGGTGATTCCAGATATTAAAGGTTATTTTGTACAAAATCATATCATGAACTTATTGTTTTTCTTCTCTAGACATATCATAATATATAAAAAAACATTCTGCAGAACTCATTATTTGACATAGAAACATTTTATTAATTTTTTTCTAATGTTTAATTGTCATAGCTAGCCGTTAGTTTTGTGGGTGCTTAACAGCCAATTTAATTCTGTGACATTTAGTCATGGTATTCCTTCCTGTGAGCCTTTTTCCCCAATGAGTATGTCATGGTATGTGTGGTAATAATGTTTTCTATGAACTCTTTTACAGCTATTGGTGCTGAAGTATGTCCAGAACAAAGACGTGTTCATGCGTTACCACAAAGCACATCTGACACGTCGCCTCATCCTAGACATCTCAGCAGATAGTGAAATAGAAGAGAATATGGTGGAGTGGCTCAGGGTAAGGTGTGTGTGTGTGTGTGTGTGTGTGTGTGTGTGTGTGTGTGTGTGTGTGTGTGTGTGTGTGTGTGTGTGTGTGTGTGTGTGTGTGTGTGTGTGTGTGTGTGTGTGTGTGTGTGTGTGTGTGTGTGTGTGTGTGTGTGTGTGTGTGTGTGTGTGTGTGTGTGTGTGTGTGTGTGTGTGTGTGTGTGTGTGTGTGTACTGTGTGTGTGTGTGTGTGTGCGCGCATCACATATACTATTTGGTTGACTGTACTGTTGTGTGCTTCAACAGGAAGTAGGAATGCCAGCGGACTATGTCAACAAGCTGGCCAGAATGTTCCAGGATATCAAAGTGTCGGAGGACCTCAACCAGTCTTTTAAAGAAATGCACAAACATAACAAGCTAGCATTATCGGGTAAGAGACGAGAAGAGTGGCAATCACTCGCTACATGTGCTTCTGTGTACGCAGGTGCATAACTGTAGTCCCTGGTTTACAGAAAGTGGCATACCCGTTTCCCATAGCTTTGATTGATAGGCTCTGTGGCATATTTATAATAATAAACCTTTATTTGTATAGCACCTTTCATGACATGAAATGCAGCTCAAAGTGCTTTACAGAGCAGTAGAGAAAAAAAGAAGAAGCAAAGGCATAAAACAACATTAAAATAATAGCAGTAATGCAATGCAAAAGCAAGAGTGCAGATGTATATCTTGAGTTTGTTCCACGCCGTCGGCCCGTAGAAGCAGAAAGCTGCTTCACCGTGTTTTTTAGTTGCCATTTTTTTAAGCACATCGAGCGAGCCAGCAGTGGAGGACCTGAATATACATAACTAGGCAGGCAGTCATGTAGGTACTGTAGGAAGGTGCGAGACCATCAGGTCACCTCATGTAGGTAGGAAGGTGCGAGACCATGAGTAAAACTGGAGTAATATGTTCTCTCATCTTAGTTTTAGTAAAAACTTTGGCTGCTGCATTTTGGACAAGTTGTAATCTGTCAGTTTTATTTTGATTTGAACCGGAAACGCATATGAAGCAAGGTGTCATACAAGCTTGTCTTAACCACCAAATGCTTTCCATTATGGTCTGCCACATGAGCCTGGGTCCATTCAATATTTTTCCTAGAGGCTTACTTTTTGTGCCTTAACTATTATTATTGCGATATGCTCTTGCTGTTTCTGTTTTTTCTTTCTTTGCTATTTTAGTTTTTTCATCTGTATGACACTAGAATTTCGCCGCCCTTCGGGCGGCTCATCCTAGTTCCGTTGCAGCGCAATGGGAAGAAGGAAATTGCGAGATTTGACAGACTCCACTTCATGTTTCAGCTGTGTTTTTAAACCCAGTATTGTGCCCTTCACATGTATTAACAGATGGGTATTATTAGTATTTGTTGTATTTTATTTTCACATCAAAGCAAATTAAAGTAATTTAAAATAAGCACACATGAAACTGCTTTTTACTGTTTTGGTTTACTTACAATAAGTTAGTGTTTTTGGAAACCAAAAGATGTTGAGAATGGAGCAGAACATACTGTAGTATATTTTTGTGGGGACCTTGACTGCATTATAGTAGGCCTACAATCTTTTGGATTGCAGTGACCCCACATTGTTTCTTCGGGAACAATATTTGTAGTTACAATGAGGGCTACATGAGCCGAAGGGAGAGAAACACGTCGCCTCTCTCCAGTCCGTGCGTATGTTGCTGCTGGTGGCTGAATAACAACGGATCGCATCGCTGACTGACATAAACGCACAGTTACAAATCAGAGGCACTTCAATAAGAAAACTCAACTAATAACGCTTGTGTGTGTTAATCTGCCCGATGCTGACGTTAGTATATAATGTTTAGATTGTTTTCCTCTTGTACATGCGTTTGTGGGCACAGTGGCAGGGGGTGAAAAGCCGATTTGTCCCATGGTGTGCACTGCGCAACTGTGCAGTGTAAAAAATGCTGAAATCAAACCACACACACACACACACACACACACACACACACACACACACACACACAGTCACTCAGTCACAAATCCTCCACAGTGTGATTACGTGTCTGCAGTGACACTGATGCGAGGTTACAATGAGTCCGTGGTGTGGTGAGACTGGGAAAGGAATAAATCGCGGAAGAGCTTGGCATCCGACTGCGCGCGTTGTGTGGATGAGATGGGCGCGTTGGGAAATACCGCACCGAAGCACACTCGCCTATTAGTTTTCATTGCATTTGCACAGTGCGCTCAGTGCGAGATTTGCGAACGTGGCCGTTGTGTGTGTGTGGCTGGCTGCGTGGGGATCGCCATGTGAGGGGGCTAGCCAATAAGGGGCCTGTTGCATTAGTGTGTGTGGTGTAGCCGAAGGGGGTGTTGAGAACATGAGGGGGATGTAGCACAGCAATCGGTGACCCCTACATTAAGCTGTGTTGCTCCCATCATGCAGTGCAAATGCGTGTTGTAGCAACCGTAGCCAATGGGAAAACAGGATGCAGTGTTGCCAGGTCCGCGAATTGTAAGCGAGTTGTAAGTAGCGTGTTGAATGGCATTTGTTCTGGGCTAGTTTTCATAGACCTGGCAACAAATTAGGCGGGGGTGTCGGTGCTTGTGGCGTGTTTGTGTTTATTATTGATATTGATGTTGTTTGTGAGTGTGGACGGGAGGCGGCTTTAGTGGCAGTGCAATGACAGTTTTTACGCGGGTGTTGTGGAATGTGGTCGTGCGGCGCGACATGAGGAGATAGCCGTGGATCAACGCGGAGGGTAAGGCTGTGTCGTGTTAGTGTGTTGTTGCAGTGTGTGTTGCAGCGTGTTGCAGTGTGTCAGTGACGTAGTAGCTGGTGCCTTTTGTTCCTGTGCGTGCTTTTGGGCACATGTTTTCAATTGTAATATAGGATATCTGTTAATGTTTTATTTGTAATAATTGTGTATATTCAACAATGATGTAATTTGATCCTATGCATATACAAATCTTCCCGGAGAATGCCACTTCAATCTCAAGCCCCTGGAGGATTTTTAGACATTCTCCTTCACTTGACATTCTTACTGACTCTTTGTATCATTTTTAAATGATTTTTTTTAAGTGAAAAATAAACAAACAAAGAGCTCACATTTGGAGCAGCCGCAACACAACTTAGTGGGAACAGGCTTTCTGGTAATAGGAAAGTCACCAGTTGGCCTACCGTCCCTTGTGTATGTGTCAGTGGCCCTGAGCAAGACACTTAGGGCCCTATTATGCATGTCTTAAGTACCAGGTCTTATTACTTAACTTAAGACCTGGAGGCGTGATCAATGCCATTTGGCTATTCTGAGTGGCCAAACAGCATTGACCACGCCTCCAGGTCTTAAGTTAAGTCATAAGACCTGGTACTTAAGACACGCATAATAGGGCCCTTAATCCCTAGCCTCGGAAACCCAGACATTTTTATTTTGCTTAACCCCCCCCGAGCACTCATCATAACCGTCTCAAGGCCTATTCATGCTCCAGTTTTAGGTGATATGGTGAGTGGTGACCACCAGAAAGCTGGTTAGTAAAAACAGAGAGATGTGTTTGGGTGAGCGCCTGAGTGGTGAGTCGCTTACCACCGCGGCGTGACGTCGTCATGTAGTTTTTGGTGGTCACATTATCACCTAATACTATGTATGTATGAATAGGCCTTTAGCAGCCATCAATTGGGTGAATTTAAAGTTGAATTTCCCCCACGGGACTAATAATAAAATAAGTAAAGACAATTTTGTTTCCAGGCAAAAACATAATCTCCACTTCCCAGCCTGGCGGCCTGGTGGAGATAACGGCAAACATTTCCAGCCAAGTATGAAGCAAATAATATCCTGGACATTTCAAGATGTAGGATGGTTTATGTCAACTATGCGTCTCCTTTCATGTTCCCTTGCAGCAGACTCTGTCAACATTAAGATTCTGAATGCTGGCGCGTGGTCGAGGAGCAGCGAGAAGGTGTTCGTTTCTCTGCCTACAGAACTGGAGGATCTCATACCAGAAGTAGAGGACTTCTACAAAAAGAACCACAGTGGCAGAAAGCTCCACTGGCACCACCTCATGTCCAATGGCATTGTGAGTCTTAAATGCACATGGGGCTCAGGGGTAGAGTGGCTGAGAGAAAAGACAGATTTGTTCTAGTCTGGAATGTTAAAATTAGGATTGATCAAGTGATATTACTCAAACAGAGAACATAACCTCCCCAGAATAATAGTCAACAAACAAGTTCCACAACAGTAGGTTATATGAATGGGTGAATGTAATGCACAATCTATGTAGAGCGCTTTGGATAAAAGCTCTATATAAATGCATTTTCCATTTACATAAGCAGGTCTCATTGCTTGATTTGCTTTGGATTGGAGTTTGTGCCAGGTTGCGACACATTCTGATCTTGTAGATATGCTATTTTCACTGAATGTTTGACATGCCCAGAATGTGTTTAAGCAGGCTGACCGTATACCACCATGTGTTACACCTCTCTCTTTTCATCTCCAGATAACGTTTAAGAATGAGGTGGGCCAGTATGACCTGGAGGTAACCACGTTCCAGCTCGCCGTGCTGTTTGCCTGGAACCAGCGGCCCAGGGAAAGGATCACTTTTGAGAACCTTAAGTTGGCCTCTGAGCTTCCTGATGCCGAGCTTCGACGCACACTCTGGGTAAGGCACGGAAATAGCAAGAGCTTGTAAATCAGCTATTGTTGCCATGGGACATCACCATAGCATACGATGGAATATACCTTAGGCATAAGGATGATGACTACCGTACGACACTCGATCTTCGCTCAATATTGTTTGATAGAGGCATAGTAAAAAAATTATTTATACACCTAATGATAATAGACACTCATTTGTCTTTGCTGTTGTTTTTAATTACAGTAGATCATTTGATTGAACTGGCATATGACTTTCCTCTGATCTCTCCCTCCTCCAGTCTTTGGTGGCGTTTCCTAAACTAAAGCGGCAGGTGTTGTCGTACGACCCAGTGGTGGGTTCACCCAAAGACTTTGCAGAAGGAACACTATTCTACATCAACCAGGAATTCTCTCTAATGTGAGAAATGTGAAGAGTCTCCTTTGTCTGCCCCCCCCCCCCCCCCCCCAAACAAATACATAAAAATAAATGGCTGATCTACATACATGCTGAACGTGTAGATCAGCTATTTTTGAAAGCATTTGAAAATACAAGTTCTATGTTATGGGTTCCAAGATCTCAGGTTTATTACTAGTACCTCCTGAGCATAGCCAACACATTACCTTTTGAGAACCCTATTTGAAACCAGCAGCCGGGAAACATGTTTCGCGGCATTGGCATGGTTCACTTAGTTCTAACCCATTGGCATGGTTCACTTAGTTCTAACCCATTGGCCTGGTTCACTTAGTTCTAACCCATTGGCATGGTTCACTTAGTTCTAACCCATTGGCATGGTTCACTTAGTTCTAACCCATTGGCATGGTTCACTTAGTTCTACCCCATTGGCATGGTTCACTTAGTTCTACCCATTGGCATGGTTCACTTAGTTCTACCCATTGGCATGGTTCACTTAGTTCTACCCATTGGCATGGTTCACTTAGTTCTAACCCATTGGCCTGGTTCACTTAGTTCTAACCCATTGGCATGGTTCACTTAGTTCTACCCCATTGGCATGGTTCACTTAGTTCTAACCCATTGGCATGGTTCACTTAGTTCTAACCCATTGGCATGGTTCACTTAGTTCTACCCATTGGCATGGTTCACTTAGTTCTAACCCATTGGCATGGTTCACTTAGTTCTACCCATTGGCATGGTTCACTTAGTTCTAACCCATTGGCATGGTTCACTTAGTTCTTGCAGTTGAAAAGAGCCATTATAAGCATTGAGGTAGACTAAAGGTTTAGTCTACTGATTGACTTGCGTCTCTCCCAGCCACACACGGCATCTCTCTGCACCCCCACAGCATCTCTCTGCACCTCCCCACGGCATCTCTCTGCACCTCCCCACAGCATCTCTCTGCACCTCCCCACAGCATCTCTCTGCACCTCCCCACAGCATCTCTCTGCACCACCCCACAGCATCTCTCTGCACCTCCCCACAGCATTACATTATAGGAGCCCTGACATTGTCAAAAGAAGAGAAATGGTGCAAAGTTTTGTTTTGAGCTGAGCTTGCGGTAGATAAAACAATCCGTACAAAATGGCAATTTGGGGAGTGCCTACCATGTCTCCAGTAGCTAAATGACAGACGGGGAGGGCTGTTAGAAAGTACATTTAGCAAGACGAATGTTCACATTACACGGGAAAGGGCTTGAGGGAGTGCATCGGGATTTTCTATCCGGCTGTTTCGGGACGCTTTTCTGACCACAGGTTTCAATGTAATGCGGATAGATCGCTCCACATAAATCACACACGCAATCTCTATGCAAAATTGTATTTTATTTTTTTACCCCAATCTTTTTCCTTTTTTTTTCTCTCTATTCACAGAAAAAACTCCAAGGTACAGAAAAGGGGAAAGATCAATCTGATTGGCCGGTTGCAGCTCACCACAGAGCGAATGAGAGAGGAGGAGAACGAGGGTATAGTCCAGCTCAGGATACTAAGAACACAGGTACAGTATGGAGACTCGCTGGGCTCATTGCTGGAAAGTAATGAGCAGTACACGTATATGTACTGTACTGTACATGTACTCAAGTACTGTACTTAAGTACAATGTTGATGTATTTTTTACATTACTGGACTAGTTCCAATTAAATTTCAAAACTTTTACTTCACCACATTACATCTACAGTACATCTTAGAGGGAAATATTGTACTTTTACTCCACTGCAATTATTTGACAGCTTTACTGTAGTTACTAGTTAGTTTGTAGATTTTGATTATTATTAGCACAAAACATACTTTACATTAACCACTTCGGCCATATATACCATATTATACTTTGGCTTTTTGAAAGCTTGCAGATCAGCTATTTTCAATGGATTTTCATCCATTTTATACATTTGGAAACTTGTGAACATAATTTTACTTTTGTTACATTTGAGTACCGTACTTCTACCACTGGCTGTGCTCAACATGCACGTAGGAGCGGTTCTTGAATTACGCCTCGGACAAGCACCACCTTCTGTGTGAACAAACAATCAAACGCTGCGTTTCCCACGACGGAATTTCACATGATACAACAGACGTGTTATGTTTTCTTAGTAGTGTGAGCCACGTTTCAATTTGAAAAATACTTTACTTAAGTCCTACGTACTTAGTTGTACGACAAATGGCTGAATCAGCCGATCTATACGTTTACAGCATGTTACATCTCTTTTCCATTTTTGTTTATTTTTGAGGGGCGCTAGCCCCACCTATATTCAGCTATTAGTGTAGATTTTCGTATTAGACAAACATTAAATTCCCATTGACAATGAATGGAGAATTTACGTCATATGTGGACGAGCAAATCGGCTATTTCTATCCTACACAAAGATAAAATTTCCATTGACAATGAATGGAGAATTTACATCATGTTTCTGAGCAAATTAGTAGTTTTGTCCTACACAGAGTAAATTCACATTGACAATGAATGGAGAATTTACGTTATGTTTCTGAGCAAATAGACATGTTACGTCATGACGATGTACGATGATTAGATGTTCTAAAATTACCATTTTAGAACATCTGCCAAAAATAGGGTTGCCGGGGTTAATGTGTTTAGCATACATTTTTTACACTGTTACAAAACCACTGTTTTATATGGGGGGGGGGGGGGGGGTGCTAGCCCCTCCTATATACAGCTTTTTGTCCTAAACTCGTCACATTTGCCATTGACAATGAAAGGAGAATTCACGTCATATGTTGTGTCTGAACAAATCGGCTTTTTGTGGCAACAAACATTAAATGCCATTGACAATGAAAAGAGAATTTACATCATATGTAGACAAGCAATTCGGCTATTTTGTCCTAACACAAACATTACATGCCATTGACAATGAATGGAAAATTTACATTATATGTGGACGTGCAAATCGGCTTTTCTAAACGCAGTGCAACTGTTTTAATTCAGCTATATATATAAGCTGTCATCTTACATGATCATGGTTAAAAGATAATAACATAAGTTGACAAATTAATTCAAGAAGAAGTATATTCATTTTGTATTGGATGATGTACGACGACGAGAGCGCCCCTCACTTCACACAGGTGTGATTTTTCAAACAAGGTCCATGCTTTGGGTTGATATTAGAGAAAGTAAAAGATGAGTGTTAACCTTTTTTCTTTTTTTTCTTTAGTTTTACTGATTTTTGTGATTTTTGTCCACTGACCTCATGCTTCCTTCTATGCATGAGAAGTCCAAGCCGCTTCTTTTCCCCTGACAGGGGGAGTTTCCCCGGTTGGACGTACGTGGAAGGTACACGTTATTCCAACCAGTTCCTTTCCCCTCCATCAGGCGCCCCGGCTGGCCAGGGGGAGGCAGTATAGAGACCAGGACTACTGCATGGTTCTTTTGTGAGGGTACCTACCCTAGGGGACACAGGGAGAACGTGCGAACGCCACACATGAGCTTCTTTCTCACACATTTCCCCTCCTCTTGTCTCTGTACTCCCCGGCCGTCTAGGAGGCCATCATTCAGATCATGAAGATGAGGAAGCGGCTGAACAACGCCCAGCTGCAGACAGAGCTGGTGGAGATCCTGAAGAACATGTTTTTGCCACAGAAGAAGATGATCAAGGAGCAGATGGAGTGGCTCATAGAGCACAAGTACATCAAACGGGACGAGACGGACCTTAACACCTTCATCTATATGGCGTAGCGGCGCGGCTCGACGCGCTACAGAGAGACACTGCCGTCTGTGTCGGCCGGCGTTTGCGCGTGGCTATGGGCCTGATGGACAACTGAGAGTATATCCAGGTCCCTCGTCCTCCTCCGTTCAATTCATGAACCCCTAGCGTTTCTATTCTGCGGTGAACATCCTGTGAAAGTAGCATACCTACGAGCTCACAATGTGTCGCGACCGCGGCGCATTGCGAGGTCATGGATATGCGAGTTTCTGGGAGACTCCACTCAACTAAGTACTCTATAGGGTTTAAATAGAGGTCATGGATATGCGAGTTTCTGGGAGACTCCAGTCAACTAAGTACTCTATAGGGTTTAAATGGTTAATGGTTCGGGCTAGGTATGAATTTATGACTAGAGATGTATTTAAAATAAATCATCCTGCCTTTAAAGTTCTATAATGAAAAAAAAGAGAGAAAAGAAAATGCTTAGGAAAAACCGCAGCAGTCAGCACCAAATGTTTTACGGTGGTTTTGGCTTGGAAGGGGTTCCTTGTCTGTCAGATGAGGCTCAGCTTGTGAATGGTCCGTTTTTGTTGCCATGGTGTGCCCCAGCCACCATGCCGACCAATCACCGTGCTTGCCCCCCCCCCCCCCCCCACACACACATACACCACACACATTGATTGTTTTGTGTGAGTCTAAAGGCATGCTGAGGGGAAAAGAAACAGAAAAGCCCTGCTGACTCACAACTCCCGCAGTCCAGTTTGAATATGTGTCTGACCACCACTCAAAACAACACAGACAAGAAGCTGTGCTTCTCTACATGTTGTGACACACACAGAGGGTGTGTCTCTTACTCAAGTTAAGTCAGATGTGTGTGTGTGGGGAGGGGGGTGTCAAAGCTGTAGTAGTGGGAGCGGACTCAGGTAGAGTGATTCAGCACTTCCATCAGGACATGGAATGCAGCGGTCCGGGATATAAAGCACTCGACAGCTTCCAGAACAGAAACAACAAGACGAGTGGATCCAAGTTCCAAAACGTTCTCCGAGCCTCTACTCATAGGTCACAAGTAGAAACTAGAATGTGGGACAATTAGCATATTGCTACTATATGATATGAAATCAATTTTCATCTACCACATCACATGTGTATGAGCTATAGAGGCAGATTTGGAAATTAGTCCACCCCCCCCCCCCCCCTCCCTCTTTTCTACAGGTTTCCTATGAAAGGAGGCAGAGATTTAGTGTTCCACATGTTGACTACAGCAATTCAAAGCTATACTTGTCTTTAGGAGAGTGTACAAAGGGATGTGAATAATGAAATGACTAAATAAACAGCACCTTATTATAAAACGATGCACACAGGCTTGGTCCTGGAGTGAGTTCTAAATCCTACACGCCTAAGTTATAAAAGAATGGTATATTCCCATTCTTTGATAACCGTCCTAAACAATGTGTGTGATCATTATTTTATTTAGGCTTTACATTCAATCTACATTTTGTTGCTACATTTCCATTCCAACCACCAGTGGTCCTTGAGGGGGTTCCACGTGGTCCCCAGCTAAATGATGGAGAGTTGGTAACCAAATGGACCCTTATTATTAGATCTTTAACTCTTTAGAGTGTAAAATGAAACCGTACGCTCCCAAGAGTAAAATTATTGTTAAACATCTGCATTACTTAATTTACAAGTCTACACAATTTGAGAATGTAGAAGAAGAAAAAACAAAAAAAACAAATATATATATATATATACTATATATCAATCAAGTATTGCGTCTGAGAGGCTAAATGTCATCAAATTGTGGTCTGTGGCTCAAATGCTGAATAAATAATTGATATGAAAAGGGTTGGAAACCACTGGTCTACAATAATACCTCTCATATCAACTTTATTGAGTGTCATCACTATTGCCCACACCATCCTAAGGGATATCAGGAGGTCTCTAACCTGTCCTGTACCTTCCCTAAGGTATATGGATAGAGCTTTATCAGTGATTCTCAACCTATTGAATTTCAACGACCCTCCGTTTGATCTGCGTCAGGCCACGCCATGGTCCCCCATTTGATGCATGATTTACAAAAAAACATCTATTCTGTAGACACATGATTTTACATTGTGTCTCAAATTGATTGCTGGTGGTCCCTGAACCCATAGTTGAGAACCCGTTTATAACCTGTAACATCCTCAACTATGAGATCTATAGGCCTACAGCTGGACCAGGTATATACTATATAGCCCATGCGTAGGCTAGAACTGTCCCCTATGAGGACAGTAGCCTACTATAGGACAGAAATATTTTTTCATTTGGCTGGTTAAATCATTCATGTGCTTGAAGTGGCTCCACTGTGTTTGAATTGAGTGCTGTGCTTTGGACACCGCCTTGTTGCCAGGCTGTAAATCCCGATTTGTACGGCGGAGTATAATTTCGGGGTATATTTCAAGCTAACTTGTCGCATTGCTACAATAATAGTCTATGGCATCATTGGGCACATAATGAAAATGAACTGGAGTCTCTCTGGAGCCATACGAACTCAGAGTGAATTGTTCCAATTCACTGTCAGTAAATGTGATCTTTTGTCGCCATCAAGTGGACTTTCAAGGGAACTTCAACCTCGATAGGACAAAGCGAAACACGGGAATATCCATCAATCTATTAGGCTAATTTAGTTTCGCTTAATCATTTATTTTCAAGTAGGCCAATGCATTAAGATTTGAGAGAGAAAATAGCCCACCCTGCCATTCAGAAATAAACAAGGACTAATTGTGATAATTTGTATAGCTCGCTATACAAAGAACATGTGCTCGCGTCTTTCTTGCCATCGACGTTGAACGGGAGACAGATGAAAAGTAGGCTATAGTGTTATTGCACTGTTCGTGGCCAAAATGCTGCGGATCCCAAATGATTGTGGCAAAAACATGTCCCCTGCTTTAGCTTTGGAATAGCAGGTAGGATCCGAAGATTCAGATCGCTCAGTGACAGATATAGACGGGGGAGACGAATATGAATTATGTCATTCTTTTTTCGCTATATTCCTACCCTACTGTAGTAGCCTAAAATAAACGTCAATATAAACCGACCGCAGGTCAATTGCAAGTGGGTTTTGTGATAATAATTAAGGCGGATCGTTTGCGGGGTGCTTGCGTCCCTCTCCACAATCCTATTTGTCACTTACAACAACATTGCATCCTGCCATCCTCAATATAAGGGGTTTTTAAAAGCCTAATTTATGCCCCGTCGCGCGGCGGTGTCGCGCCGTGCGGGCCGAAAATAGCAGACCTACAAGCTCACGCTTTGCAGGTCTGCTATTTTAGGCCCGCGCGACACCGTCGTGCTGACGAAGTGTCTTTATAGACAGTATTCTCTCTCTCTCTCACAAACACACACACACACACACACACACCCGCACATGCTCAGTCCGCAGCCTGTGTGTGTGTGTTTTCCCCACTTCCCAGCTAGCTCTCTCCTCGTCCTCGACTATATTAGAGCTCCTCCCTGGCGTGCGTGCGTGCGCGCGCGCGAGAGAGGAGGAGGAGAGGAGGAGGAGGAGGAGAAGAAGAAGAAGACGAGGAGGAGGAGGAGGAGGAGGAGAGAGAGGTGTGCTGTGCTGTGAGAGGCAGGGAGGCAGCAGCAGCAGCCCATGCAGCAGCAGCCAGCATAGGGCTCTCCATCATCCATGGACCGATAGAGGAGAGGAGAGATTCCCCGGAGGAGCCGACGAGAGGAGAGAGAGAGAGAGCAGCCGTCGTCAAGGGAGAGAGAGAGGCCTCTAGTACAGGTAGAGACTGCTCTTGTCGTGTGTGTGTGTGTGTGTGTGTGCGTGTGTGTGTGTGTGTGTGTGTGTGTGTGTGTGTGTGTGTGTGTGGAGGAGACTGGAGAGGTGATGGATGCTTGTTGTTGCTCTATCTATAGGGCTATAGCTGCTGCTTCCAGATTCAGATTCCGTGTTGTTTGTTTCACTGGTTGCTGCATATACACACTGTCTTCTTGTGTGAGGCGTTCCGCTCGAGGGGGGATGCCCGTTTGGCTGGTGCGTGCAGCGTGTGCACGCGCGCGTGTGTGTGTGCGTGTGTGTGTGTGTGTGTGTGTCCGCGCGCGCGTGCGTGCGTTGCCGCGCGATGGAAACCCGCGATGAAGATGATGATGCTGCTGCTGCTGCTGCTGTATCTGCACGAATGGATTTGCTTCCCTTTTTTGCGCATTAATAACTACATAGATACTCGGTACCCCCTTAAAAACAACAACAACAAGGGAACAAGTGTCATTGTTGAGCCAGACTACTGTATATCTTCCTGTTCATTAGAGTGGAATGGACAATGAAATAAGTAGCCTATATAGCTTATGTTGGGACCACATGGATTATCTTAGAAGTACAGTATATGCAGTCTATGTATGGGGATTTACTGTGGGGCTCCCACATCCACGCCAGTTATACTGTATGTTATGATGATAATGATGCCATGTGTCAGATACAGACAAGCAATTAAAGCAAGTCGCTTTTGCTCAAGTGCACAACAATTAACCACTTATTAAACCCTCTTATTCTCGGTAAAGAGGTAAAGAGAGTTATAACTGTAGCTATACTTAATTGGACCGCTTTTTTCTGTCTCTGTACGCCAAATCTCGTTAATTGCCAAAAATTGCCAATTTACACGGTGTCAGTTTGTAGATCTGCTATTTTTGGCGAATGCCCCCCCCCCCCCCCCCCCATTCCCCCCCAGATGCTGGGGTTCAAGTGGTTCAAGAAAGAAAGAATGAACACATGCCATGCAACATGGATATGATTTGGACGTGAGCCATTTGTCGAACCATATGGCATCATCGGTGGTCAAAGAGTGAAAAACACATCACAGCTGTTTGTTCTGAGACTACTATACCGTTATTTACACGTAGACAATTTGATACCACTGTGTCCTCTTCACAGGGCAGTTGAGCGCAATGCTCGATTCATAGGGTCAGTATGTTTCCGTCCTATACCACGGTGACGGTGTCGCATGCTGAAAATAGCAATATCTACGAGCTCACACAACTTGTAGAGTTTGGCTATTTTTCGGCCATCATAAGTATAAGTATAAGTGCGGGGAGCTCAAGGATTAAGGCAGAAGGAAAGTGACTTTGCATGGGTTGCAGGTGTCATATGTCATGGTGGTGGTGGCCAAGCCTTGCTGGCAGGAGCAGAGGGGACTGCAGAGAGAGTGTGTGTTGTTGGGCCTGGGATAGCCCTCTGCTGATGCTGAGAGGGGAGGGGTGGGGAAGGGGGGGGGGGGGGTATTGGCGCACCCCTCGATTAGCCATCCAAACAGTGCGGGATCTCCTCTCTCTCTGCTTCTCTCTCTCTCTCTCTCTCTCTCTCTGCTTCATTCTCTATCCCTCCCTCTCCCTCCCTCCTTTGCTTCTCTCTCTCTCTTCTCTCTCTCTGTCTCTGCCTCTGTCTTTCTCTCTCTCTCTCTCTCTCTCTCTCTGCTTCTCTCTCTCTCTCTCTCTCTCTCTCTGCTTCTCTCACTCTCTCTCTCTCTCTCTCTCTCTCTCTCTCTCCTCTCTGCTTCATTCTCTATCCCTCCCTCTCCCTCCCTCCTTTGCTTCTCTCTCTCTCTTCTCTCTCTCTGTCTCTGCCTCTGTCTTTGTCTCTCTCTCTCTCTCTCTCTGCTTCTCTCACTCTCTCTCTCTCTCTCTCTCTCTCCTCTCTGCTTCATTCTCTATCCCTCCCTCTCCCTCCCTCCTTTGCTTCTCTCTCTCTCTTCTCTCTCTCTGTCTCTGCCTCTGTCTTTGTCTCTCTCTCACTGGTGTACTGGTGCATTACTGCTCCCTGTTCACTTCTGTGAGTGTAATCAGTCTGTCAGCAGAGTGGAATCAGAGAGTTGGCACGCGCACGCACGCACACACACACGCACGCGGTCGCGGATGGACGGACGGACAGCCACCTCCCTGTCCAGATGATCTCATAACGTACATCTTCTCACATGCTACAGGTCTGTTTTTAATAATTAGCCTATTTTTTTTTTTGTGGGAAAAGGGTATAATTATTGAACTGTAATTACAACGCAGAAGACAGCAACAACCACAGTTACAGGAATTCAGGCGTGAGGTGTAGTAGTACAGCAACTGGATATCCCAAACAAAGGCGCTGAGGTTTTGCATATAGAGCACAGAGCATACAAAGTACTTTCAGTAACAGTACGTTGGCAGAGAAGCATAAGGATATATGAGGTTTCCACAGGGCTCATCAATATGTCCGTACAGAGTAGCATAAGGACATATGAGGTTTCCACAGGGCTCATCAATATGTCCATACAGAGTAGCATAAGGACATATGAGGTTTCCACAGGGCTCATCAATATGTCCATACAGAGTAGCATAAGGACATATGAGGTTTCCACAGGGCTCATCAATATGTCCGTACACGGACACATGTGACAAGAGCAAGACACAAATGTTTGATTTTCTTCTTTACACATCATTATAATGTTCTTATTTTAATCATAAAATCCAATTACTGAATGTCAATTCTCCAGCTTTATGACACATACAGTATAAGGACTAAAGGGAGTCCATTAGTACTAGTGATTCGCAAGTGTTTTTTTTGCAAGAACCCCTTAATTAACTCTAAGAGTGTACAATGAGTTACAGACTTGTTGTGCTCATTCATCAGGGCTATCTCTTTATGTGTTTCTGGTAATATTATTGGCTACTCATTTGTATGTCCGTGGCAAAAATGGAATTTCGACAAAAATGGTGGCTCGTTATAGACACATTCGTTGCCTACTTTCAACCTTTCAACCCCCCCCCCCCCCCCTCACCCCCAATAGTAAAAAGAATATCAACAAGCTGACAACGCGATGGGACGTGTTATGATCAGCTATTTTTGCTATTTGTAACACAATTGTTAAAGAACCACTTCACCACTTTTCAACCTACCATCATATTATCGGTCCTCACTAATGTTCATGATAAGATGCCACCATTTTTTTCTACTCTGTCTGTGTCTCATAGGGCTGTGGGCAGTTCATCTATTAGCTTGGGGAATCCAAACTGCAGGCTTTCTATTCCTGAAATGTTGCAATGCGATAATGGAAGCCATCGTTCTTCTAACGATAATACAAATCTTTTAATCTTGCAAGAAGAAATCTGCCTAATGATGATGTCACTGGTGGACAGGTTTCTGAACTGCCCACAGCTAGCCCTCCTATGAGACAGACTGAGTAGAAACAATTGTGGCATTTTATCATTAACATTAGTCAGGACCAATAATAAGTTGAAAAGTGGTTGAAGTGGTCCTTTAAGACAAGTGGTCACCTTTTGTTATGCTTCACTTGTTGATGATGGTTCACTTGTTGATGATGTAGCGTAATGAAATACAGTAGATGTTAGTAGTGTTACTACTACCGACCGACATCCATGTCAGCTATGTTCCATTGTAGCTCTGGTCCATAGCTCTAATGCATCCATGTCAGCTATGTTCCATTGTAGCTCTGGTCCATAGCTCTAATGCCTTTGCATCCATGTCAGCTATGTTCCATTGTAGCTCTGGTCCATAGCTCTAATGCCTTTGCATCAGAGCATCATATGTTCCATTGTAGCTCTGGTCCATAGCTCTAATGCCTTTGCATCAGAGCATCATATGTTCCATTGTAGCTCTGATCCATAGCTCTAATGCCTTTGCATCAGAACATCATATGTTCCATTGTAGCTCTGGTCCATAGCGCTAATGCCTTTGCATCAGAGCATCATATGTTCCATTGTAGCTCTGGTCCATAGCTCTAATGTTACTACTACCGACCGACATCCATGTCAGCTATGTTCCATTGTAGCTCTGGTCCATAGCTCTAATGTTACTACTACCGACCGACATCCATGTCAGCTATGTTCCATTGTAGCTCTGGTCCATAGCTCTAATGTTACTACTACCGACCGACATCCATGTCAGCTATGTTCCATTGTAGCTCTGGTCCATAGCTCTAATGTTACTACTACCGACCGACATCCATGTCAGCTATGTTCCATTGTAGCTCTGGTCCATATAGCTCTAATGCCTTTGCATCAGAGCTCATCCATGTCAGCTATGTTCCATTGTAGCTCTGGTCCATAGTTCTAATGCCTTTGCATCAGAGCATCATATGTTCCATTGTAGCTCTGGTCCATAGCTCTAATGCCTTTGCATCAGAGCTATGCTACTCTCGTCTTCCTGCGCTCGCATGAAATGCAAGCCATACTGTAGTGAAAATAAAAATAACGTTTTCGCTACTCACCAATACAAATGCGGCTTGTGTTACTAGAAAGCCTACTTTCTGCGGTGGACACACTTTGAGCCCCCCACCACATGTATAAAATTCACTTTTTGGCCAGAAAAGGATTTATTTTCACCGGAAGGAAAAATCTTTTCTATATGGGGTTTTCTCTTGGCAATATCAGTAGAGGGCGCAGTGCAGTAACTAAAAGTATTTTTCTTCCGGTGAAAAAAAATCCCTTTCTGGCCAAAAAGTGCATTTTATATGCGTGTAGGCTTTATAATAAAAACATCACACCCGTGGGAACTGAGTGGTGCAACCCCCCCCCCCCCCCCTCTCTCATTAGCAGGCAACAGTGCAGCACTATATCTCTCTCTCTGTTTTTGGCACAACAGCACCACTTTTGCCACTACTGGTACTCATAGTAACATAGTCACATACATAGTCACATACATAGGTTAACACGGACATTGCTCATGCGAAAACATTCTCTTTATTTTTGCCAGGGGTCCATACAGTATTCTTTGTTTGTGTAAATCACAGTATGTCTGGAGGAAATCTAGGAACCACTGCATGGCTTTTAAAATGAATCCAATTTCCTATATTTAGTATTCTTTGTGTTCTAACTTATCTGACATGTTGTGGACTGATAAAATGTAAGCCCATCCATCCAACAGTCAGTGTGGCTAATTGCAGTTCTCATTCCACTGTATTCCATCTAATGCTCTACCATCTGTCTCTTTCCTCTTGGGTAGAACTGAGCTCATATATCACCACAGTTAACTCCCCCCAAACATCTATCCACAATCACACTTCATTCATTATCCTATACATAACCCAAGAGCTGTGGATTTGTGCACTTGGAATGCACTGAACACACAAGTCCACTCCAAACGTGGCACAAAAATCAGTCGGTCTGGCCTTTAGTCTGCTTGTATGTGTGTTGCGTTTGTCAGAAATAGCTTGGCTAACAAAAATGTCAGATTTTTTGCCTCATATTTTGGCCATAGGGTGCCCAGAGCCATTAAGATAGAAAGAGTTGTGCCATCTCCGATTCTCCGTTCTCCATCGGCCCAGGCACAAACACATTGTTTCTGATTTCTCATTAATGCAACTCTTATCTCAATGGCTCTGGAATTGTATACATTGCTTGCCTGCATCCAGATCATTGTGATTGATTGATTGAATACTGTATTAGTGAGAAATGTAAACAAAGTCCTGGGTACTTGTTTCCATTGTGGTCCTACAGGTATTAGCCTATTCAATTCAATCTTCAGTTAATCAACATAGCATAAAGAATTAACGCAATATTACACAACAGGTCGTTTCGAGGAAGCAATCTGATTGGTTGAAACAGCCTTCTAGCCGTGCTTCAAACCAGCATCATGGAACACCTAATTAAAACAAAGAATTCAGCCGTGTTGTTCTCCCAGAGCACAGCAGACTCAGTGGCTAGGCTAGCTAGTTTCTTGGGACATTTGTGGTCGTAGTGGCTTCATCTGTCATTAAAAAAATATGATTTTTTTTTGGCGACTATCTTAGTTTTATTAAGGGTAACTGTTGTATAATCGCAATATTGCTTAAATACATGTCATCAACAAAAATACACTCACAGTGCTCAGTCCACTGAATGGACTGCTTCAGTCAGCCAGCCTATACATTGTAGGCTCACTGACTGAAGACTGAAGCAGTTAATATGCTTGTATGTAATTACTAATTAGGCCCTAATACATCACTGCTGTTTGTTTTCATCAATGTCCGACGTGTCGTGCTTTGACATAATTTGTCTGTGTCATTTTGTGACCGTGGACAAAGTGTGTGCTCACTCTCTCTCTCTCTCTCTCTCCATTAATTAATTGCCATGTGGTGGCGTTTGTTTTAGCTTTCAATGACACAGACGAGACACTACAGTAGCAGTAAGAGGAACCTAAAACAAGCCTGAAAACACGCATGGTTGTTGATGACTGTCACTACAAACACATGCAGAGTGTTGTCAACTCAGACGGATGTCAACCAAAGTGCTACACAGAGCAAAACGACAAAACAGCACAATAAGTAAAATACAAATAGAATACAAAATGAAAGCAAGCAACACAACAATAACACTAGGGCAAGGTCTTGGGGTGCCAGGCTGTTTTTAGATTATAGATACAGCATTTCTTTACCTCGCTGGTATAGGCCCGCTGCCGAATGTGCATGGCAGCATGGTTTTCCCATTGCAATCACGAGCCAAGACACCACACCATCTGTTACATTTAGCTTCCAACTGTGTAACCTCTTCGCTTCTCCAGGCATTTGTTCTGGCACTTACGCAACAGTTTCCCAGCTATTTCTCAAAATGTTAAGTTTCTGGATAGTTTCTTTAATTAAGCCTGTGGCAGCGGCAAAACAACGGGCCCAGTTGTTGCAGCCTTGTTCGGGGCATGGCAGCATCGTATGATGACAGCCTTGTTCGGGGCACGGCAGCATCGTATGATGAAATATAAGTTAGGCTTTAGTGGAGCGTTGTTCGGGGCACGGCAGCATCGTATGATGAAATATAAGTTAGGCTTTAGTGGAGCGTTGTTCGGGGCACGGCAGCATCGTATGATGAAATATAAGTTAGGCTTTAGTGTAGCGTTTTGCAGCCTTGTTCGGGGCATGGCAGCATCGTATGATGAAATATAAGTTAGGCTTTAGTGTAGCGTTTTGCAGCCTTGTTCGGGGCATGGCAGCATCGTATGATGAAATATAAGTTAGGCTTTAGTGTAGCGTTTTGCAGCCTTGTTCGGGGCATGGCAGCATCGTATGATGAAATATAAGTTAGGCTTTAGTGTAGCGTTTCCATCCATTATGAAAATGAATGAGTTTGATTTTTTTAATAACAAGTAAAGTGTAGATAAACTTCTTTCTTTCTTTCTTTCTTTCTTTCTTTCTTTCTTTCTTTCTTTCTTTCTTTCTTTCTTTCGGGCCCACATACAGTTAGATTATCACTGAGAACCGTATTGTGCATTAGAGCATGAATTCATCCACTTCTCACTTGAATTGGTGCCAGCTGCTGTGTAGCTACTGTATAAGGTTATTCTAAGCGTCTTCCTTGTTGTTTAATATTCTCTGCACTACTGTGATGTTGTACTTACTCAACATTAAAGACTGAGGGGCTCCTGCTATGGGAGGAGTTGGCCTGTTGTCTCTGTTGGGTGGAAACCTCATATGTCCAAAACTGTTACTTTTCAGGATTCAAATAATGCTTTTTGCAAAATGTAGCAGATGTACAAGTTCAAAATGTGTCGTTTCACGCCATGTTTTGGGCTTGCAGATCTGTTACCTTTGATGCTTTTGTGTGACACTGTAGTTAGTATACCGGTAATCGAGTAGTTGTGTTCATTTAATATTTGCAGATAGGAGGTTTCAGCGATATGATACATATGCAAATGTGGTCTAATGCTACTATATTGCCTAAGCAGGGCTTCTCCTGACTCATTGAGGTGTTACTACACACAACAGTAAGCATGATCATGACTATATGCGCAACAAATAAAAGGCAACAGGCCCGTGTAACCTCATTTGACATTTTCCTGTTGTTTTATTGTTTATTTCTATAATGCTTGAGTAAATGAAATCCCAGTTAACAAGATGGTTAAAAAAATAGTAATTGCATTACAACATTGGAAGGGGGGACGGGAGCGAGTGTGAGCAGAGGGGAAGGGAGTGGAATGCCATAAATAAACCATTTGATTTGCTGATAGGCAACAACAATGATACTTTTATTGTCAATTGTCAATTTGGTGATTTTCCTTTGAGGGCTGGCTAAAACCTGTTTGAGGAGCAGAAAATAAATCTTCTATGCAGGAAAAAACCATGGCAACAAATATCCTTGTTCTGTATGTGTCTATTACAGTCAAGAATTTGTTGATGGATGTGATTTCCTTACTTCTGAACATATGAAATAATTAATTCATTATTTATCCCGTCCTTGTTTACACCATCAAGAAAATGAGTTTACATTATCCTTTAATTGGGCATCTCTCCAATTTCTGAGATGCCCACATTTTCACAACATTTTGAGATGAACAAATCGATTGGGTCGAATAATAAATGACTGCGACTTTCATAGATCTAAGAGAGTCTGGAGTTGCTTTATTTAATATTGTATTGTCTAAAGTCTAAACAATAATGGCATGCAAGAAATAATTGCACGACAGCCTATTGACAAACATCTCATTCAATCATTCATCATTGCCTTGCTCTAAATTAAACAATATATTTATTTAAGATGGATCTCCTTAGATTTCCTTTAAGTCTACAGTCTTGCCTGAAGGTCTATGATCGAAAGCTTGCTATTTAAAGAAATCCGATTTTACATAGTTTTGAGTGTGCAGAGGCTGCCTTTTATTATTCATTTGGTTTCCTTTTGGATCCAGCACCTCACATAAGTCTACTGGCACTATTTATTCTGCAGTCTTTACCACTGTTTCTTCTTGGACCTGTATGTATACCAGGGGTTCTCAACCCGTGAGCTGGTGAGCCATGGGGATATTGCACGTGGGCTCCTAAATAATTGGCAAAACACTAAGATTTTAATGATAATATGACATGCATTCACAATCGAATGACATGATCATACAAATAAACATGATGGTGAAAATGCACACGGAACAGCCATCTGGCCACTTAACATGGCAGCCGTGATCCAGAAAAGCTACCACTGATTTATACCCTATAGGCCAGATTTATACCCTAGCTGTTCCTCCAAAGACCACCTGTCGAGAGAGCCACTGATCCATGTATTGCAGCGCGTCCTTCTTTTGTTTTAATCTCATTCGACTCATTAAATGATAAAACTATAGTTTTATCAATGTCGCATCAATATTCAGTCTTGGAGATCACGAATGAAAGCTGCCTGTGTGTAAAATATCAATCTAAGATTTGACAAAGCTCAAGAGATCGGCTGCTATAGCATCTCTGTCTCTGTCTCTGTCTGTCTCTCTCTCTCTCTCTCTCTCTCTCTCTCTCTCTCTGTTGCCACACAAAAGTAGTAAAAATAGCAGATCTACACACATTTTGAAATGATGTTAAAATAATAATAAAACGGGAACGGTTCTAGAAATTATATCATCTTTTATAAACCAAGCCGTGCAAGCACTGTCCTAATTGGGTGAAATTACTGACTAAAACGGATAGATTGGAGCTACAGCTATATAACTTACTGTATAAGCTAAGTCTATTTCATTTAATGTAAACCTGAGAGTGTACATATGGAACCAAATGGACCCTTAGTAGTCCAGTTGGTTCAATGTGTACACTCTCAGAGTTAAAAACCCATTAAGCGTCCATTTGGAACCCCCACCAGGAACCCTGAGGGACCCCACTTTGAGACCCACTGCATGGGGTAGCAGAGTGTTTCCAGAGCGCCAACATGCACAATAATAGCACCCTGACTGTTTGACCAGAATGGAACAGACTAGAGCCTTGATTAGTATAATTGGTAAGAACTGTGAAGGATGTAAGGAAGAGGTCGCAATCTATTTCCAATATGGCCGCTGTGCATAGAGCCTAGTATACTATCATGTTAAACTAGCGCTGCATGTCAATTCTTTAATAGCCTACTAGTACACGTAGACTAGTACATTTTATTCACCCGGACAGACTGATGAATTAGCAAATGTAGCAGTTCAGTAGACGGAAATGAGATTGCACCTATGGAATAAAAAGAGATGTGGTCAAACAAATCGCCAGCTGCCACATTAACCTTGAAGACAACAGGCTGTCATTGATCTCCATGGATTTAATCTCCCTTCCCCTATAGGGAATAGAGATTCCCCGCACGCACGCACGCACGCACGCACGCACGCACGCACGCACGCACGCACGCACGCACGCACGCACGCACGCACACGCACACGCACACGCACACACATATCCACATCCAACACACACTTGCTCACCCTATCACATTTCGGAGATATTGGTTTAGCAATGGAGTTCGCCAGGCTCGTTTTCTCCTCGATGTGGCCTAACTCATCCTTCTGTTTCTGTGTGCAGATCAATGTGCACACTGCTTGCGTGTGTGCATGTGTGTGTGTGCGCTGTTTAATGCAGCGGTGTTAATTAGACCTCTGGGGTGAATTGACAGGCGAATAATTTTGATCCATTGACATCCAGGTTGTATCCACTGCAGGAAGGAACTGTGGGCTTCCACTGAGGGCTCTCACTGCTAAGGTTGAAAATGGCTCATTGTGTGTGTGTGTGTGTGTGTGTGTGTGTGTGTGTGTGTGTGTGTGTGTGTGTGTGTGTGTGTGTGTGTGTGTGTGAGAGAGAGAGAAACTAGTGTGAACTTACTGACCCGAACAAAATTTGTTTCTCAAACCTCACTATTTTTAAGGATCAGCACTGTCTGTCTGTCTGTCTGTCTGTCTGTCTGTCTGTCTGTCTGTCTGTCTGTCTGTCTGTCTGTCTGTCTGTCTGTCTGTCTGTCTGTCTGTCTGTCTGTCTGTCTGTCTGTCCGTCCGTCCGTCCGTCCGTCCGTCCGTCCGTCCGTCCGTCCGTCCGTCCGTCCGTCCGTCCGTCCGTCCGTCCGTCCGTCCGTCCGTCCGTCCGTCCGTCCGTCCGCACCACTTACTTCAGACAGATCTGATTTTGAGTGGTGCAGCCACTCCAAGGAACAGCAATGTGTGTCCTTATGTCTGTCTGTTTAGGGTACCAACAGGTGACAAAGTGGCGCTGGCACTGGGAGTGACAGCCCCGCCCCCTGCTATTAATTTCAATGGAAGTTGCTCAGTGGCCTTTTGAAGCACCCGGAAGACTGCCGGAAGTACCATTATAAGGTTATAAGGTTGAGAACGGTCTCAAATTTGAGGTCAGGGTTGACGCACGTTACGCACATGACATCACTGAACGTCTGGGGGCTTCAGTACAGTACAGTACAGTACAGTACAGTACAGTACAGTACAGTACAGTACAGAACAGTACAGTACAGTACAGTACAGTACAGTACAGTACAGTACAGTACAGTACAGTACAGTACAGTACAGTACAGTACAGTACATAGTCCGACAGCCCAATAGTCCGACATGTGTACTAAGAGTCCGACAGCCAATAGTCCGACAACCAATAGTCTGGCACCCCAATAGTCCCACATGCCAATGTACTAACAAGTGGCATGGCTTTTGGCCAAACGAGGCATGAGTTATGCCTGTTCAAAGTAACGATTGCTATAGGGCCCCCCTTTGGCCAATTGATTGGAGTAAGACTGGTTTCAGCATGACCCTCTACCATACTGTAAAGTTTCATAAACATTCATAAAAATGTACTCCTGATTTTTTGTTTGTATACTTTCCACCCGTATTATTTTGACCGTACGTAGTACGTATTTTGCTGATTGTCGTTGTCGGTATACTACCTCCAGGGCTGCAGCATGTTTACTTCAATCAAGACGTTCGAGGGGCAGCAGTACTCCACCCTGAAGAGGCAGTGCTTACAGAGTGGCCTGCTGTTCGAGGACCCCCGCTTCCCCGCACAGGACGACTCCCTCTTCATCCATGGCAACAGGATCGGACGTGTGGTGTGGAAGAGACCGCGGGTGAGTGAGTGAGTGGAATAGCCTCCGGCGACCCTGCATGCCAAACCACCCCGCAAAATAATTTAGTTGGATCAGGGGTCTTCAACGTTTTTCAGGCCAAGGACCCCTTAGCTGAGAGACAGAGATGTAGCAGGGACCCCCCCAGCCAACTACATGTTGTGTATACCAGTGGTTTTCAACCCTTTTCATATCAAGGCGACAAGGCCCATTATTTATTCGGCATTTGAGCCACGGACCACCATTTGATGAGATCTAGCCTCTCAGACCCAACACTTAGAATATGTTGTTACTTGTTAGTGTTTGTCCACAATTCCATGCTGTATTGACGTGGTACCATATGAGGGATAACAGGCAAATGGATAACAAAAGCCATCAAAATAACAATTCTTCTAACTCTTGAGAGCGTAAAATGAAACCAAATGGACCCGTGACTCCGTGAGGGTCTATTTGGTCTATTTACGCTCTCAAGAGTTAAAGATCTACGAGGGTCCATTTGTTTACCAACTCTCCATCATTTAGCTGGGGACCACCTGGAACCCCCTCAAGGACCACTGGTGGTCCATGGACCACCGGTTGAAAACCACTGTTCGTGTATTGCAGATTCAACTTTTACATAGACTTCATAGATATGTAGACCTGATCTACAACTTGTAGATCTGCTATTTTTGGCTATTGTTCCCCATCACACAAAGATTTGGACCCCCTGTAGTTACTGTGAGGACTCCGACCACCCTAGGAGTCAGTAGTCACGGACCCCCCTGTTGAATACCCCCGAGTTAGATAGATGCACACCTTTTACCAAGCTGCAAAAGCTGCCGACGCAACTTGTGCATATCAATGGTCCATGTGTGACCTGTTAAGTAGCCTACTGTAGGCTAGTCTGTAGGCACATAGCTATAGGCTACTGTGTGTTGACATGTCGGAACCAGTAGGTTATCAACACAGTATTATGGTGCTTTAACACTTTATACCAGCCTTTCTGGTAGAGTGTGTTGTTACTGTTGTTTTATGGTCGTTTGAATGTATACATTTGTCACGAGTTGACTCTCTTACACTATAGCTGTGCTGTGCACATGTAGGCACACGCGTGTTTGCGCGTGCGTGCACATGACGTCATTAAAATGCTGTGGTACAAAATCACTATTACACCACTGCTCACAATGCTGCACATATTATGCACGCACACACAGGTCCGGATTAACCCCCGATCGTCTTTTAGCTCCCCTGAGAGTTGAGGGCCCCTCCTGGACGCCGACCCCCACTGGCCCAATTGCGAATCTGTCCTTGTGCACGCACGCACGCACGCACGCACGCACGCACGCACGCACGCACGCACGCACGCACGCACGCACGCACCCACGCACCCACGCACCCACGCACCCACGCACCCACGCACCCACGCACCCATGCACTCATGCACTCATGCACCCATGCACATATCCACGCAACATCACCAGCAGCATCCTTCCACTCAGCAGACGCCAGTGGTCCATCCAACTATTCTCCTCCTTCCGGATGGCATGATGCCGCATGCACAGACAGACAGACGGCGAGCGTTTAATCGTCATGGAAACTGGGTCACGCAGATTGTATGTTTCCGTCTCCATGGCAATGTCGTCAGGCAGCCGTCCGTTAAGCGAAGCGTGGGATCGCTCAGCAGAGAGAGAGAGAGAGAGGCTTAAAGTGCTCGTTCTCAATGTGGGGTCCGTGGACCCACCACAGTGGTTCCTTGAGGTGCTTCCAGGGGGTCCCCCCAGAAAAATTACTCATTTAGACCTGAGGGCGATTCTAAAAAAAAAGGCTTCTAAATCTTAACAGTTTTTAGAAACACCTATGTTTCTATGACAGTGGTGCTCAACCATCTTCATGTCAAGGACCCCCAGGATTATCTGTATTTGGCCCCCATCTGAAAGTTTGTAGTTCCAGGGACCCCCCAGAAGCAAAGATTTGAGCCAAAAAACTGTTTAACCACTTGTCTTTTTAGATGGCACATATTAGTTTGGGGGTGCTTGACATGACAACGTCTGAGAACCACTGGCATAAAGAATTGGGAGGCAGTGGGAGTCTGATTAGGTTAAATACAGTTCACCTAAACCCTCTATTCTTAGTAAAACGGACCTGAGTTGCAACTGTACTGGGAGTCTGGGACCGCTCTTTTTCTCTACACCAAATTTCTGCTAAAAATAGCCGATCTACAAGCTCACAGCGCTCACATGCGTTGTGGGCTTGTAGAACAGCTATTTTTGGCTAACATTTCCCCACCCTCAAATATGGATGCTATGGGGTTCAAGGGGTTAAATTCATATGAGAATAATATGAATTATTATTATGTTATAATTTGGCATTCACATAAAACAATATGTTTTAAACACATTGGGGGGGGAAATGGTTTGAGGAACTAAAGCTTCCACACCTCCAACATTCAGTTTGTGTTCATAGCAGTCCACCTTGGTAAAGCTCACCTCATCCCTCAACATATACAAGGAGTTTTATATCATCAATATACATTTAATTGAACGTCTTTACAGTAGAGGGGCTTCCAGAGCATTGCACATATATCTGTTCTATTTTAAATGTTGGACATTTACAATGTTCATTTATGGGCCACTATCGTACTCAAAGTACTGGCAATAGAGCGTCGCAGTCCCACCCCCTTTCATGACGACGCCAGGCCCAGGAAATAATTCCCAATGCATTTTTCCCATAGACATTTCAAAACGTATTTATATAAATACCTTATAAGCGTCGTACAAAGCCAACTCGAGTCGTGACAAATCATGACAACAAACACAATATTTTGGACCAAACAAATAATTACAAAGAAGAAAAACAACAAAAAAAGTGTTGTAACCTGCCTTTTTTTTCTACTTTCTAATTCTTTGTTTGGCCCAAAACATTGTGTTTATTCTTATTGTCATGATTTGTCACGACAAGAGTTGGCTTTGTCCGTGGCGTAAACGTCTTTAAATAAATACTTTCTGAAAAGTCTATGAGGAAAATGAACGGGGAATCATTTCCTGGGCCCTGGTAGGGGGCGGGACTGCAACGCTCTATACCAGGGGTGGACAACTTTGATCATGGAGAGGGCCACTATATGTCCACACTCACTCCCTAGGGCCATATTGTACTGTCGTAGCATTATATTCTAATTGAAATCTTGCATTATTTTTTGCAATTTTTTAATTTGAATCCTGAAAATTAACATTTGTATGTAATTTCAAATGCCTTTAATTATATGTGTGTTGAAGCAATGAGCTACTAATTTAGACTGAAGTAATTCAAGCGGGTCATGTTTGCATGTTGTGGAATTGTAAACAGCTGAAACCAATATTATATCAGTATTCTGACATTAACCTGAGGGCCGCATTAAGTGAAGGTGGGGGCCGCATGTGGCCACCGGGCCGCCAGTTGCCCACCCCTGCTCTATACAGTGTACAGCACAGCTGCAGCTTCCTCCGCTCGTCATGTCATCACAGTGCAGTTCTATTCTGCTACTACTACGGCTAGGTTCTAGAACGTTTTCGTGCCACGGACCCCCAAATTGAGAAGATTTAGGCTATGTAAAAATTAAAAAATAAAACAAACATACATTTAACCCATTTAGGCCTGACCTCGAAATTAAAAAAAAATCTTTTTTCACGATTTTTCAAAAATAGCAGACCTACAAGCTCGTAGCGCGCCACTCGGTGGCGCGCTATGAGCTTGTAGATCTGCTATTTTTCAATAGCTAAATTATAACATAATGTTTAAAACACCAAAAGGGGTTCCCACCCAAAATGGGTTAAAAAAAAATAGCAGATGTACAAACTCGCAGTGGCCAACGTATAAATGGATAAATAAGTGGTTAAGAACGATTGTGAGATGGTATATTAACTACTTTTGCTGGGGACCCCAAATGCATGTGCATTTTGAATATATATACTATAAATATCCACCATGTTTTATCATGTATTTACATCTGAATCTACAGTATGACAGGACTAGGTCAGCTTTGTTTAAATTCTTTATTTTATTTTAACATTATAGGTTATTGTCAACAAGTGTTCAAAGTAAAGTCCTCAGTGTTCATGTAACTCTGGCATTTTCAGAGGTACACTCGGCGATCTTATCTTTTCTTAACTTTTTCATCTCTACGTTCTCATCTCTTGTTCTTATAAAAATGTGAATCCTTCCGCCCACACGGAGAGAGACCTCACCATCCTCTCACCACCAGTATCTGCAGCACGACAACACTAATTAGGCTATTTTGATCCACTTTGAAAAGCCAAGACATGCAGTCTCTCTGGGTATTAAACGCTGTATGTGTACATTACAAAACGATGCTTTCTGCTTGCCTAAATTGCCACTGATGTGGCTGTCTACTACTGGACAGTCTGATAACACATTCATTGCGACCACAGCTCGCAGTTAACTATGGAATCTAGCATTTCCCGTCAGTTTGTGTGTGTGTTTGTTGGTTGGTTGGTTGGTCGCCGGTCGGTCACCCCAGGCAAGCCCCCATAGGCCTATATGGTGCCCAGGTCATCGTGACATCACATGAAATCGCTTCTCGCCCTCAGGCGTCTTACTGGTTAGTTTGAAAGCACATATTGATTAAATATTTTGAACCCCTACTCGCTTTCAGACAGCACAGGTGCAAAGCTCTTGTATGGGTGAAAATGCCTCGATATGGTGGCGTGTATAGGTCGGCTATGATTTCACTTCACATCTTCACCCACCTGGACTGCGCACCCGCCTCCAACATGCAAGGAATACAATTAGGCCTGCATGTATTCACATGAACCCACGTTCAAACCAGAGAAACAATATAGGAACTATGCTAAGGATACAGGTAGGTAGGTAGGTAGGTAGGTAGGTAGGTAGGTAGGTAGGTAGGTAGGTAGGTAGGTAGGTAGGTAGGTAGGTAGGTAGGTAGGTAGGTAGGAATGTCAACAACACATGGGCACAGGTCTCCACCAGGAGGATAGGAGTGTATGTGTGATGTTTGGAAAAATGTTTAGGAGTAATATAAGCATGTTTTTGTGTGTGTGTGTGTGTGTGTGTGTGTGTGTGTGTGTGTGTGTGTGTGTGTGTGTGTGTGTGTGTGTGTGTGTGTGTGTGTGTGTGTGTGTGTGTGTGTGTGTGTGTGTGTGTGTGATGCGGCTTGGCCTGTTGTAGCGCCACCATGAGGATGATTTGAAAACTGTCAAGTGGCATTTCTTCCTCAGCCTAGTGGGAATATGCATGCGCAGTTTCACCGCAATCGGACGCTGCGTTGAGAAGTTGTGGCAACTTGTACAAAGCGGGCTACTCCTGAAAAGTTTATAAGCCAATTGTAGCCAATCAGGGTGGATTATGAGAAATCAAACAAACCCGTCTTGATCACATGACTATGGAGAGCATGTGTACCAATTTGCATGAAATTTGGTTAAAATCTGAAGGAGTAATATTAGAAAATGTGTTTTACATAATGTCGGCATCCTGGTGGCGCTATAAAGAGTATATGTGAAAAATTTGAGGCAAAGTTTTTCCTTGGCCTCTATGGAGTTGGCATACAAAGTTATACACAGATCCGTGCAGTTAGAGGTAAAAACACCAGTTATAGCGCCACCATGAGGCTGAGTTGAAAATGTTCAAGTGGCATTTCTTGCTCTGCCTAGTGGGAATGTGCGTGCACAATTTCACGGAAATCACACGATGTGTTCATGATTTGCAGCATTTTGTTTGAAACTGAGCACTCCTGCAAACTTTGGAAGCCAATCTTAGGGATGGAGTCTGAAAAATCTGAAAGACCTGTTTCGTTGAATGGCTCTAGAGAGACCAATTTGCGTGATGTTTGGACAAAATCTGTAGGTGTACTGTCCAATTAATTCTTTTCACAAAGCGGCCTGCTGGTAGCGCTATAAGAGGCCAATGTGAAAACCTTGGGGCAGAGGTTCGGCTGTGGCATTCAGGGAGTGTGTGTGCAGAGTATGGCTGCGATCAACGGTGCCGGAGATTAGCTGTCCACAGACGGACGGACGGACAAACGGACACACACACGGACGGACGGAGTGAAAAACATACTCTCTCCCCTTGCCTTCGGCCTAGTGGAGACAATGAATAGTTTGTTGGAAAATGTACCTGTATTGTATTGTACTTTTAAAGTTTGCAGCTGTACAGTACTTGGCTTTGATGCTGTTTCTGTACATTAATGCAGTTTGCCATAAATATCAAAGTGAATCACGAGTCATGGAAAGACTTTGACAGAACATGTTGTGAGGTGACAGCCTTCTTTCATCAAACATAGACAGGCCTGGCATCACTCAATGACGGACGGCCTCTGGTTTTAATATGCAGTGTGATTCTGTGGTACGTTGTTCGTGCTGTGTTCACTGACTGGCAGATACTAAGCTTCAGGCTGCCATTGATTTTCAATGGAACTATAGAAGCGAGCGACATGAAGATACAGGTAGAGAGGCCGGATGGGAACCACAAGGTTCCAAGTTCGATCCCCAAGTGTCCTTGAGCAAGACGCTGAACCCCTATTGCCTAATTGCTCCCGATGTGCAGGTTGGTGCCTTGCATGGTTTCCCCCTCCATCGGTGTGCTTAATGTAATGCACAATCTATGTAAAACGCTTTGGATAAAAGTGCTATGGTACATAAATGCCCCATTTAACATTTTACCGTCTCAAGGCTTTCTGTGGCAGGCTGACCGAGTGGTTATACTTATACTACTGTAGATAGCCCATCTCTTAACCACACCAGGTCACATGCAGGTCTGATCCCTTTAACAGCCCATTTGTGCAACATGTCCTTGAATCTTTACCCTCTCACATACTGTCACTCAGCTAGTAAATGCCTGACATGTGTATTGTAAATGTAATGACAGAGCATGGGCCATGAATAGCAAGTAGCTCAAATCTCTCTCTCTCTCTCTCTCTCTCTCTCTCTCTCTCTCTCTCTCTCTTCTCTCTCTCTCTCTCTCTCTCTCTCTCTCTCACATCCATCTCCTCTTCTGATTAGTTGGGGTTTATTTATATCCTGCTTTGACGTTAGTTGTTAGTTGTGAAGTTCTAACATGTGCGGGGTCCATTCATCTGTTCATCGGCTTTGCTTTGCTGCTGGGCGACGACATAGTGGCGTTCCGACGCACCGCCATCCCGACCACCACTCACGCACACCCCAGTTTGACTGAAACGATACGAAAGGCGCACAGAACAAGCAAGGGCGCACAGAACGCATAACAAACTCTCCACCAGGATAGGAGCGTTTTTAGAAAAATGTCAAGTGGCATTTCTTCCTCAGCCTAGTTGGAATATGCACAGTTTCACAGTTTATTTGCGTCATTTTGTGGAAATGTGGAAATGTGGAAGTCAATCTTAGCCAATCACGATGGAATATGAGAAATCAAACAGACCGGTCTTGTTGACGTGACTATAGAGATCATGTGTTCTGATTTGCGTGACATTTGGACAAGTTATCGCTATAAAGGGCAGATGGGCAAAGGTTTTTCCTTGCCATCTATAGGGAGTGTGCATACAGTGTGCAAGGTTTACACAGATCGGTGGAGTTATAGGTAAAACACAAATAGGCCAGTTATAGCGCCACCATGATGCTGATTTGAAAATGTTCAAGTGGCATTTCGTCCTTGGCCTAGTGGGAATTTGCGTGCAAATATTCACGGAAATCACACAATATTTTCTAGATTTGCGGCATTTTGTTCAAAACGGAGCACTCCTGCGAACTTTGGAAGCCAATGTTAGCCAATGAGGATGGAGTATGACATTTCTGGAAGACCTGTTTCGATTAATGGTCATAGAGAGACTGTGTAACAATTTGTGTGTGTGTGTGTGTGTGTGTGTGTGTGTGTGCGTGCGTGTGTGCGTGCGTGCGTGCGTGCGTGCGTGCGTGCGTGCGTGCGTGCGCGCGCGCGCGCGCGTGCGTGCGTGTGCGAGTGCGCTTCATGCGATGCATGTTGACATGCCATTATTACTTGCGCAAGCAGAGCGCACAAGTACTGCGATCGGCTGGGTATGTATGTTGGTGTTGTCCACCGGCCAATAAGGGATTGGTTGGGTATGTATGTATGTCGGTGTTGTCCACCGGCCAATAAGGGACCACAATTCTTGATGACATAACAAAGGTACGTTTGGTGATCGGCTGGGTATGTATGTACAGTATGTGGGTATGTACTGTATGTATGTCTGGGGTAAGAATGGTGGTCCCATATTGGCTGTTGATGGTGACGTAACTAAGGTACGTTTCAAGGTTGGTATACGGTCAATAACGGGTCTAAAGGATTTAGAACAGCAGTTGTAATAGACATTAGTTAGTATCAGTACTTGCGCGCTCTGCTTGCGCACAAGTAGGCCATGTATGGCCTACTTGTGTGCAAGGCGCAAGTTGGCACCTCGACATTTCTAGTTGAAGGCTGTACTCATAAGTTGTTTGATGTAGCTGTACTTGCCTAGGGATGTATGTTGGGGGCCGGCGGTTAGGCTCTCAGCATGGCCTAAATTATTAGGTTCCGTCGGCAACAGCCGCGATATTCACATTACCTCAGTGTCCGTATAGGCCTGCAGGGCATGGATCAATACTCTATTACACTTCCACCTGAGTCGATCCCCAGCCCTGGGCTAGGGGGAAGGAGCCTGAAGTTGTATTCAGAGCCCAGAAATCAATGATAATGCTGAGGGGGAGAAAAAGAAAAAAACTGTGAGTAGAGATCTTAACTCTGCCCACGTAATGTAATCTAGCGTACTTCCTGAGACACGCATGCAGCCGTTCTCTCTCCGACAGGTACGCGGAGACTGCGAATGAGCTCACACTGATGCATGAGCCATGTGGAGCTAGACTCTCAGCACAAAGGGACAGTGGTGCAAAAATAACTCAATTTTTACTTAAGTAAAAGTACCAATACTGCAATATAAGAGTACTCTGTTACAAGTAAAAGTCCGGAATTCTAAATGTATTTGAGTAAAAGTACAAAAGTATTGGCATCAAAATGTACTTAAAGTACCATAAGTAGAAAGCAGAATGTATCATTTCAAGTTTTTAAATAAGAATCATTTGAAAATAGCCGATCTACAAGCTCACAATGCATCGCCATTTTCAAATGGCCAAACTTTATATAGGGCAGACTTGTCGTGGGTAATGTATGTTTTGTAATAAGAATCCAAATCCACAAAGTAACTATAACTAAAGCTGTCAAATGTACAGTACTAAAAGTACAATATTTGGATCTGAGATGTATAGTGGAGTAAATGTAATTTTTTTGGATATTAAGTAAAGTACAAATCCTTCAAAACTGTACTTAAATACAGTACTTAAGTAAATGTGTTACTTTACACCACTGCAAAGGGGGCAGAGAGAGAACTCCCGAGGGGTCCTTCTGATGAAATCGCTTTAACTGTAAAACAGCCGATATCCTCTCATAAACCTATTGTCACTTATTGAGCCGAAAGATCGTGCTGAAGAACACAAGAAAGAAAACGGTTACCCATCATGATACAATGGACAAACCAAAGACAGTACATGTCGCATGCATCGATTGAAGGAATGATCCAGCATGCTCGTCGATGGACAGGGACAGGCCATGCACTAGTGACCCAGCAGCCCAAAAGACAAAGCAGAGGGGCTCCCCAGTGGATCACTGAGTAAGCATACATACAATATAAAAATAAGGCTCAAGTCCTTCTTGCAGCTGTCCTCGGTGTGAGATTAGAATCCTATCCGAGGCACATTACTGCAGGTCATCCCCTCTTCTGTCCCGCTTCTGTCCCTCTTCTGTCCCTCTTCTGTCCCTCTTCTGTCCCCACTTCTGTCCCCTCTTCTGTCCCTCTGTTCCTGTCTCCCCTCTTCTGTCCCTCTGTTCCTGTCTCCCCTCTTCTGTCCCTCTGTTCCTGTCTCCCCTCTTCTGTCCCTCTGTTCCTGTCCTCTTCTGTCCCTCTGTTCCTGTCTCCCCTCTTCTGTCCCTCTGTTCCTGTCCTCTTCTGTCCCTCTGTTCCTATCATCTTCTGTCCCTCTGTTCCTGTCCCTCTGTCCCTCTGTTCCTGTCTCGCTCTCACTGTAACTATCTGGGGGGGAAAAGCATAAAAATGCCACACAATAAAATACATAGTATATGGCGGTCTGCAATATTAAATACATAGTATACGGCAGTCTGCAATATTAAATGATACACAGCTGTGTATGACTTGATAAAATAAGCAACACAAGCTCAGATCGATGTCAGGTTATAAAGAAATCAAATTATATATCCATTTTGCCATGTTTTATAGTATTGATGATAGTATTGTGTTTTCTTTGCTCGGTACATCAGCGTTGGAAAAACATAATAATGAAACGTTAACAAACAAAAACCCTTATTGGTTTGGCCTGGGGAGTTTGCACCATTATAAGAACCAATTATTTGCCAACCAAATTTTGGTTGGCAAAATGCGGAAGTGCAACCGAGCGCTCAATGTTAAAGCCCAGCTGTCATGAATCCACGGGTCCGCCTGCAGTCCCTCCTCTTACCACTAGGGCTGAGCGCCTCAACGTTGGAGAGCCTTACTGGGGCCTTGGCTTGCACCCTTTGTCAGTGTTGCCATGTCTGCACTCTGCTTATTCTAAGCATATTTGGGCTTGTTTTTGGTATATTTTGGGCTTCCAGCTTCCTAAATGTTATTTAAACCAGTTCTCAAACATTTTATCAAGGCACGGACACCTGTATACACACATGCAGACAGCCTTACGGGTCCAATTTGACCACTTTTATTGTTTGTGTCGGGGATTGCCTAGCCTCGGAAATCATACACACACACACACACACGCGTGCGCACATGCACATGTGCACGCATGTTGTTAATGTGACTCACACGTGTGCATGCCGGGGTGGGCGGGGTTAGAGGGACCATACACGGTCCCCAGGGAGCTCTGCAGTGGCTGCATAGCTTTGACCTCTCATGCTAAGTCTTTTGCAGCAAACAGCCTTTTGCAGAGTCAGCCTTATTCCTGACCTTGGCGTTGTGAACTGTGTGTGTGTGTGTGTGTGTGTGTGTGTGTGTGTGTGTGTGTGTGTGTGTGTGTGTGTGTGTGTGTGTGTGTGTGTGTGTGTGTGTGTGTGTGTGTGTGTGTGTGTGTGTGTGTGTGTGTGTGTGTGTGTGTGTGTGTGTGTGTGTGTGTGTGTGTGTGTGTCTGCCACGTGCTTGCGTGTGATTGTGAGTGAGAGAATGCACATCATATCTTAGCATGCAGTTTCCTTAACCTGTGTCTTTATATACACACACACAAAGAGCACAACACACAAGGTGTGCAGAACGAACAAACACACACACACACACACGCACGCACGCACGCACGCACGCACGCACGCACAGGTGAAGTAAACATTGAAGATGCTTTGCTACAAGCAGAATCTGCTAGAGCTACTTACAGGTGTTGCAAGATCCTCCTCTTTGGTAATCCTCGGTGGATGGATGGTCTGAGCGTTACGAGTACCAGCTGTCAGGGTCATCAGCTGCAGGGGAGCCATCCTTCCTTGATGTTTCGCCCCTTTCATCCCAGAACATCTCCGGATGGTGGGGCCCGCGGTCAGGGACGTCTCCCTGCCACTCCCTGCAGCTGGACTCGGGACTATGCATGGCAGGGGCGTCCTACTCCCTGAGCCAGGTCTGAACCTGGCCGCATACCTTCTGCTTCTTGACTGGTTGTCAGTGAGGCTAGGATCCTGCAGGGTTCCAACTGTGGGCTCTCTTCAGCCATATCCATCTTGATGTGGTATCGGCTATCTCCCCAGTGGCTTTCTTCAGTTGCTTGGGATCCAACCCGATCTTCTGCAAGAAGTAGCGCACTGATGTTGCTGGGAAACCACGGCAGCCAACTTTGATGGGGAATATGGATGCGTGCCATCCTTTGATAAGAGCCTCATCAATCAAATCCTGGTACTTGGCTTTCTTCAATGTTGAGAGATGCCTAGTCTGTCCTTCCAGGGCACTGTTAGTTCTGCTACCAAGATGGTTTTAGACACACACACACACACACACACACACACACACACACACACACACACACACACACACACACACACACACACACACACACACACACACACGCAAGCACTCTGTCTCATCCGTGTCTGTTATCTATACCTTTATTTTGATTGAGCCATGCAAGTGTGTTTAGGTAAAGAGCAGTTAAATGATTGTGAGCTTTCTTTCCGCTGTGTGGTGAGTAATAGCGGCGGTGCCCATCGACCCATCCTGGTCTGTCTAGCTCCCAGCCAGCCTCATCACCTAGAGATGTATTATCCACACAGCACCGTTCACACACCAGCCTCATCGCCTAGAGATGTATTATCCACACAGCACTGTTCACACACCAGCCAGATGTATAGCACCGTTCACACACCAGCCTCATCGCCTAGAGATGTATTATCCACACAGCACTGTTCACACACCAGCCAGATGTATAGCACCGTTCACACACCAGCCTCATCGCCTAGATCAGTGCTTTTCAACCCTTTTCATATGGAGGACCATTATTTATTCTGCATTTGAGCCACGGACCACCATTTGATGAGATTTCTCCTCTCAGACCCAAGACTAAAGAAGATGTCTTTGTTGTCGTTGAACACGATTTTGTCATTATATGGCAATAATATTTGCCATTGCCTACAGTACTTGGGAACGATGCAACTTCGTCCATCCATCCATCTTCAACCGCTTATCCGTAGTCAGGTCGCGGGGGCAACAGCTCCACCAGACTTCCCTCTCCAGAGCAACATTAGTGACTTCCTCCTGGGGGATTCCGAGACGTTCCAAGGCCAGTGAGTCGATGTGTTTCCTCCAACTGCGCCTTGGTCTGCTGGTCTCCTCCCAGTGGGACGTGCGTCGAGGACCTCCCTAGGGAAACGCCCGAGAGGCATCGTAACCAGATGCCCGAACCACCTAAGCTGGCTCCTTTCCAGGTGAAGGAGCAGCGGTTCTACACCGAGTCTCTCTCGTGTGACTGAACTTCTCACCCTATCTCTAAGGGAGATGCCAGCCACCTGTCGAAGAAAACTCATTTTGGTCGCTTGTATTCGCAACCTTATTCTTTTGGTCATGACCCACACTTCATGACCATAGGTGAGAGTAGGAATGAAGATTGCTCGGTAGACGATGCAACTTGGGAACCTAATAATACCCATTGTGATAGCACCCGTTTTAACTATCTGTCTGTGTCCTTGTTGTGCCAATACTGTATATGGAGATCTCTGTAGTATGCAATACCCATTGTCATAGCACCCATTTTTACTGTCTGTCTGTGTCCCACATGGAGATCTCTGTATCTGTCTGTCTGCCTGTGTCTGAAGCGTGCAAACTGACTGTGAAAAGTGGACTGGTTAAGTAATCAATTGGCAGGTGTGGGGTTACCATGGCAATCAATTGGCTGAGGCAGAGGCTGGAAAATCAATTGGCTGAGGCAGAGGCTGGAAATTGCACAGGTGAGAGGAGTTGGCCTCATCAGGCCCATGCACTGGCAGAGCCTGACCAGAGCCTTTTGTGGTGTTTCTGGACAACAGTGTATGCCACCGACTTGAGGCCGGGCACTGCACCCCCTGCGTTGTGTGGAATGCGTGTGTATTTATAGTTAGATGTCCACTAAATCTTGTCCCCACACGTCTCATAAGGGACACACGTCTCATAAGGGACACACGTCTCATAAGGGACACACGTCTCATAAGGGACACACGTCTCATAAGGGACACACGTCTCATAAGGGACACACATTGCTGGGCATTGGAGTGATGCACCCTATGGTTGCACCACTTTGTGCCGCGTTGCGAACTTGTAGATCAGCTATATTTTAACTATTTCTTAATATTTCTAGAATTTGTTTGTTTTTAATTCAAATGTAATACAAAAAAATGAAATTCTATGATATTCTGTATTTGATATTTTTCTAAATGTAGGGAAATAAAATGGGATTTTTACTCGAGTCGTGACCCATAAAAATTGGTCCATGACCCACAAATGAGAAACAGTGCACTAAAGTACCCGGGCAACACATTCACTGGGGTTCAGAAATCTAAAAGCACATTTTAGTCTCTCAACCCAAGGGAAATGTTTATTGGTCTATATTACAGTGAGCTTAGCAACACACATGGGCCTGTTTTTTATTACAATTTTATTGTTTTGCTCCCTTTGGTTTTACAGGGAGGGGATGGATGATGTGTATGTACAGTATATCAATCCGCATAATAAACAATCTAAGATGGGTTAGTAGTAGGGATGGGTTAGATGGGTTAGTAGTAGGGATGGGTTAGATGGGTTAGTAGTAGGGATGGGTTAGATGGGTTAGTAGTAGGGATGGGTTAGATGGGTTAGTAGTAGGGATGGGTTAGATGGGTTAGTAGTAGGGATGGGTTAGATGGGTTAGTAGTAGGGATGGGTTAGATGGGTTAGTAGTAGGGGTGAAATTGTAGTAACTGCATCCCTTAAAAAACTGCACTATCCACATGTTTCACACAGATTACATTTCTTTGCTAAATAGTTACTGTATCGATTTTAATAATTGAATCGTAATGTATCGCCATAATGAACCGCTGGCCTAGCGGGCACCTATAGCTCCATCATGGGTTCGAGTCCCGATCCCGGAAACCTTTGCTGCATGTCAGTGACTCCCCATCTCTCTCTTTCCGTTTCCTGTCTAACTTATACTTCGCTATCAATAAAGGCATAAAAAGCCCCCAAAACAAATCTTGAAAAAGTGGTCCCATTTTCATTTTTCACAAGATCGGTGGTTGTTGCAATTACCTGCACTACAATACTTCACCATATGTTGCGCTATGATGAAATATACCCATACAGTGTAGTGTACGCCCCAAAATAGTGTCCAAAGTCAACTCTGAACTCTCTGAAGTTATTTTGTCATATCTGCACGGTGCGCAATTATTGTTTACAACAGAAATTACATTTTGATAAAATGTCCCAACGTTAAGTTGAAAAAAGTAATACATAAAATAAATTGTTAATCGAAATCTTTTGTATGAGAACTAATGGTCACCTCCTAAAATGTCGTGGTCGTGACAGCCGCTGTATGGTGAACTGGAGACTCTGCACTTGTGGTGAAGTCGAGACTCTGCGGTGCCACATTAATCTTCTCAGCACCTCCGAGACACCACTTATCAGCTAGCTAGCAGCTCACTCACTCCTTTATCTCTCTGTCTCCATATCTCCCTCTCACCCTTTGTCCCTTTCTCTGCCCCCTCTCTCTCTCTCTCTGGTCTTACTCTGTGTCCCCAGGAGCTCTGTGAGGACCCTCATCTGTTTGTGGATGGCATCAGTGCACACGATCTGCATCAGGGACAGCTGGGGAACTGCTGGTTTGTGGCAGCGTGCTCCAGTCTGGCCTCCAGAGAGGCTCTGTGGCAGAAAGTAAGTGTGTGTGTGTGTGTGGAAAGTAAGTGTGTGTGTGTGTGTGTGTGTGTGTGTGTGTGTGTGTGTGTGTGTGTGTGTGTGTGTGTGTGTGTGTGTGTGTGTGTGTGTGTGTGTGTGTGTGTGTGTGTGTGTGTGTGTGTGCGTGGCGAGATGTGTGGTCAGAATCAGACGTTGTAAGGACATTTTCACTGTCCCCACAAGAGAAATGTTGTGGCTATAGGCCTATAATAGGAAAAGGTACAGTTTGGGGTTAGGGTTACAATTTGACATTAGAGGTTAGGTTTAGAGGTTAAGGTTAGAATTCTACATTTAGAGGTTAGGTTTAGTTGTTAGGGTTAGAATTAAAATAGATTTGGTTACGTGGCGGTGTGGCGTGCCGAAAATAGCTGACCTATAATCTCAGATCGGCTATTCTCCAGAATGTGGCACACAGATGTCTGGGTGTGAGGGTACAGTAGGTCAGTGGTTCTCAACCTGTGGGTCGGGACCCCGAGTGGGGGTCCCCACATTATTTTGGAGGGGTCCCCAGATAATATGAAGTGACAAAAGAAAGAATGAAAGAAAAGAAAATGTCCATTACTGTATCAAAAGTATAATCAATAAACTATACCATAAAAACTGGTCAAACATTGGCTAAGACTCTAACATCCTTCTAACAGTAGGATATCTGTATGAAACTATGAGTATATGCTATCGAGTGTTGTCTACATAATATGCTATCTTAAGTTTTTGCCTTTCTCAAAGTAGACTCAAGTCCTAATGTTACTGTAATTGTAGATGCTGCCATCCATCCTAATCCATGTTTGTTGTAAATTGAATTATTAATTATTAGTGTTGACAAGGGAGGACAAAATGGTGTTATATTACATCCCAGTCGGACGTATAATTCCCCATACTGTAAGTGACGAGCTCCAAAATTTGGCATACCACTCTACAAAAAAATTGTATAAACACTTTTAAATGGTATACCATTTTTAAAATGGTGTACCATTTTTCAAAACGGTATATAATTTTAAAAGTGGTATAAATCATTTTTCAAAATATTACACAATTTTGAAAAACGGTATATACCATTTTTTGGTATGCCAAATACCACTTTTGAAGCTCGGCCTCTCTCCAATTCCAAGTGCTTGTCAGGGTGAACGTGGTCCCCAGATCAAATATGATTATTTTGGGGGGTCTTGGCCTGAAACCCTTTAGCCTGTGACCCAAAAGAGAGATTAGATGTTTGCCGGGATCCAAACTAGTGAAAATAGCAGATATACAATTCTCACTACTTCTTAAACATTTGTTTTCTAATTTATGGAATTTCTTAGATTTTTCTTTGATGTATTTAGGCCTCTTAAATTACTGAAAAAACAATATCATTGAATATTGTTTTTAATTCATGAACATCTTTTGGGAATGTTTTTCGAAAATGTTTGGAAATAATTTAAAACAAAATGTAGGAAACAAAAAATAAGGGGACCCATAACAATGGTACGTCTAGAGACAACAGGTATAGGCTCAACGTAACCAGACTCGGGTATAGCGGCATGATATCTTTAGCTGTTTTCTTTGCTTACTATCTATCTATGTATCTGACACAAGCCCTGTCTGTCCCCTGTGGTGACAGACAGGGCTGTAAAGGGTGACCCTAGGGGAGGGACGGGGTCACATGGTGTCTGTCCCCTGTGGTGACGTACGTACATGCTGCTGTAAAGGGTGACCCTAGGGGAGGGGCGGGGTCACATGGTGTCTGTCCCCTGGGGTGACGTAGGTACATGCTGCTGTAAAGGGTGACCCTAGGGGAGGGACGGGGTCACATGGTGTCTGTCCCCTGTGGTGACGTACGTACATGCTGCTGTAAAGGGTGACCCTAGGGGAGGGACGGGGTCACATGGTGTCTGTCCCCTGTGGTGACGTACGTACATGATGCTGTAAAGGGTGACCCTAGGGGAGGGACGGGGTCACATGGTGTCTGTCCCCTGTGTTGACGTACGTACATGATGCTGTAAAGGGTGACCCTAGGGGAGGGACGGGGTCACATGGTGTCTGTCCCCTGTGTTGACGTACGTACATGATGCTGTAAGGGAGGGACGGGGTCACATGGTGTCTGTCCCCTGTGTTGACGTACGTACATGATGCTGTAAAGGGTGACCCTAGGGGAGGGACGGGGTCACATGGTGTATGTCCCCTGTGGTGACGTACGTACATGATGCTGTAAAGGGTGACCCTAGGGGATGGACGGGGTCACATGGTGTCTGTCCCCTGTGGTGACGTACGTACATGATGCTGTAAAGGGTGACCCTAGGGGAGGGACGGGGTCACATGGTGTCTGTCCCCTGTGGTGACGTACGTACATGATGCTGTAAAGGCTGACCCTAGGGGAGGGACGGGGTCACATGGTGTCTGTCCCCTGTGGTGACGTACGTGCATGATGCTGTAAAGGGTGACCCTAGGGGAGCGACGGGGTGACATGGTGTCTGTCCCCTGTGGTGACGTACGTACATGATGCTGTAAAGGGTGACCCTAGGGGAGGGACGGGGTCACATGGTGTCTGTCCCCTGTGGTGACGTACGTACATGCTGCTGTAAAGGGTGACCCTGGGGGAGGGACGGGGTCACATGGTGTCTGTCCCCTGTGTTGAAGTACGTACATGATGCTGAAAAGGGTGACCCTAGGGGAGGGACGGGTCACATGGTGTCTGTCCCCTGTGTTGACGTACGTACATGATGCTGAAAAGGGTGACCCTAGGGGAGGGACGGGGTCACATGGTGTCTGTCCCCTGTGGTGACGTACGTACATGATGCTGTAAAGGGTGACCCTAGGGGAGGGACGGGGTCAGATGGTGTCTGTCCCCTGTGTTGACGTATGTACATGATGCTGTAAAGGGTGACCCTAGGGGAGGGGCGGGGTCACATGGTGTCTGTCCCCTGTGTTGACGTACGTACATGATGCTGTAAAGGGTGACCCTAGGGGAGGGGCGGGGTCAGATGGTGGCTGCCGTGCTGATGGAATCTTTGCCCCGCCTGTCGTTTCTCAGGGTCGCCACGTAGGGGGAAGATGGATGATGCAGTAGGAACCCACTGCACATTCTGCCCACACACACACACACACACACACACACACACACACACACACACACACACACACACACACACACACACACACACACACACAGAATCCCTAGAGATCATCTCTCTCACGTGAGATATGTATTAAGTCCTTCAAGGCTGGCTGTGCTTCAAACCGAGACTAGCAGGAAGGCGTTATGGCATCAGGCGCAAACAAATCAGTTAGGCACAAAAGTGGGCAAGCCCATACAGTATATGGGCGTACAGTATAATGATGACATCAGGAATCTCCATATATGGCCATAAAAGGGACAAGGCCGACAGATACAGAGATCTCCATATACATACGTATACTGTAGGTGTGAGGTCTGCATAGCGCCCCGAATCTCTAGTGTTTCAAAAATGCACCTGTACAATTGTAGTTTGATAAACATTTAGACAGTGATGGATTTAGAGTTATACATACAGCATTCTTACATAAAAAAGAATAGATGAATAGATGTAACTTTAGATTTAAAATGAATGTATAGTGGAGTAAAAGTACCGTATATTTCCAAATAGTAGCCCTTACTCGAATAGCCGCCCACTACCTAATAACAGCCTCGGGTCTGAGTCTGACACCATTTTGCATAATAAACACCTCGTCCAAATAATAGTTGAGATTTAACTCACGCCATACTCAGCCAATTCACAGCCGATTGTTATAATTCAAAGTGCTCCGTTGAGTGGCTAATGTCATTGGGCGTATGAATCATGTGTTTATATGCCTTTATCGAACGATATGGAGAGAGGTGGACTTTGGGTAATAATGTCCAAATGCGTCCCCGCGGTGCGTGTAACAGGAAGACCTCATGTGCATTGTGCACTGAGCTGTCGCTCTTGAATTAAGAGATTGTGCTTGTCATTCAATTTTCTACTGACACTTACAGTATGTGTAGCCTATAAGTTATGTTTTTTATTCAAACGCAACCAAAAGCTACAGCTTATAATGAGAGCATTTGGATTTGCGGTGCTGCTGCACAATCATCAATTGCTATCCAGAGAGAGAGGGGAGGGGGGAGAGAGAGAGAGAGAGAGAGAGGAGAGAGAGAGAGAGAGAGAGAGAGAGAGGTGTAGAGAGAGCGAGCGACGCAACCCATATGTTCAGCAGGTAATTATGCATACAAGTTCGGTTTCGCTCAGAAACAATGGATTATAGAAAATTAATCTTTTTTTCCTGTCCTTTGTAGTTGTGTAAGAGAGAATATTAAACGATACATAAATAACCTACACTGTCCTATGTCAAATTCAAAGATACAGTTGACATACCTACAGTGGGGATATATTAGATGCAGCTGTTATTTTATCAACTTAGGTTAATAGCAACACATTGAGCGCAACATCAGCTGATTCCAGCCAGGATGAGAGGGAGACAGGAGAGAAAGAAAGGGAGCGACAGATTCAGACAGTAGAATGAAGGGGATTGGTGGGTTGGTGGACCCGCCTTGGCCGCCCCACAATATTGCGTCGGAATGTGGGTGATGCGCACTCTCTCTCTCAATATTACGTCAAAAGACTATGCCTGCAATATACTGTACTGTATGTTTACCATACCTTATAATTTTGCACTAAAAACATGCTCGAGAGCAACTGTAACCAATTAATGGCCTGGTGCAGGCCAGTGCAAAAATAAATACAAGCCTACTGCAAATAGACGCCTAGTTCCTTTTAAATGCCCGGGGTCCAAATCGATTTTGCATATTAAACGCACAGGCTACTATTTGTAAATATGCGGGTACAATATTATTATAAAAGTACTGGAAATTGTACAAATAAAGTACAAATACCGTAAAATTGTACAAGTAAAATGTACTTAGTTACTTTCCACCACTGCTCACCTCCCAGTGCGAGACACGGAAGGCCCGCTACAAGAAGTCCAGCAGGCCCGGTAGGCGCTCGTTCGCCGTCCTCTGTCCCCTCTGTATGTCCCTCCCTGGCGTCCCCGCCGCTGCAGAGACTGCAACCGTGTGATGCGCATCACCTCTACGAGCTGGCTGTCGATCCAGAAAGACAGCTTCAAGTCGGCAGACATGGCGTTCTCACGTCACACTTCAGGGGACTAACTAGATCTTTCTCACGTCACACTTCAGGGGACTAACTAGGTCAACAGCAAACTGGCTGGATTAAAGCACAGTCTGCTGCAGCTGAGCGTCTTGACTCTCTCTCTCTCTCTCTCTCTCTCTCTCTCTCTCTCTCTCTCTCTCTCTCTCTCTCTCTCTCTCTCTCTCTCTCTCTCTCTCTCTTTCCTTTCTGTGCCTTAATTCCCCCCTAACTCTTTTAGTGTCTTTTCACTTTCTTCCTTTTCTATTCCCTGCTAAGTTAGACACAACCAGGTCTGTGTGCGCGTGCGTGCGCGCGTTACACCTTTGGCACTGTTGGACACAATGGCTGTTAACACTCTGGGTTTATTAAGACGGGCCTGACACATGCTTATTCCCTTCTGTTCCTCTTCATCTTCCTCCTCCTCCTTCCACCTCCCCTGGACAGGTCATCCCCGAATGGAAGGAGCAGGAGTGGGACGACGAGAAGCCAGAGTCCTACGCCGGCATCTTCCACTTCCGCTTCTGGCGCTTCGGCGAGTGGGTGGACGTGGTGATCGACGACCGACTGCCCACGGTGGACAACCAGCTGGTGTACTGTCACTCGGACGACAGCAACGAGTTCTGGAGTGCCCTGGTCGAGAAGGCTTACGCCAAGTCAGTGACTCAGTGCATGTGCCGAGTGCCGACACGTTCACGACATTTCCTGTGTGGCGAAGTAGACGACAGTGTTAGAGCAGTGGTTCCCAAACCTTTTTTGACCCAAAAGAAAATAAAGACATTCCCCCGGGACCCAAACTAGTGAAAATAGCCGATCTACAAGCTCACAACAAGCTTGTAGATCGGCTATTTTCACTACATTTGTTTTCTAATTTATGGAAATTCATAGATTTTTATTTTATTTTCCTAACAGTGTGTTAGAGCAATCATTGCAAAGTGCTAACTACTAAAGATGCTTTTACTAAATTATGACCGAAAACAAGTTATAAATACTCTTGTTTTGGGCTAATGAGCATCATTTTGGGGGTCCTTGCCATGAAAAGGTTTGGGAACCCCTGGGTTAAGCGGCGGGCCCTCTCCTCTCCTCTCCTTCCCCTTGGCAGGGTGTACGGCTGCTACGAGGCGCTGGACGGAGGCAACACGGCCGACGCCCTAGTGGACTTCACGGGGGGCGTGTCGGAGCCCGTGGACCTGCTGGAGGCCCAGGCGGCCACGGACGAGGTGGCCCGCAACCAGCTGTTTGAACGAGTCCTCAAGGTCCACAACAGAGACGGTCTCATCAGCTGCTCCATCAGAGTGAGTACCAGTACACTGCATGCCACTGAATAATAGTGTTGTAGTACTCAAGTCCGGCTCTCAAGTTCACATTTTCATTGACTCGTCTTGTCTCTGTCTCGCCCCTTAATTTGACTTGGACTTGACTCGGTCTCAGACCAAATGACTCAGGACTCTTCCCCCACTGAGTCCACTCCCCCACTTATAAGAGAGCTGTCTGGCGCTTATAGACAGCTATCTTGTATCTTGTAATTACTTTCCACCGATATGAGTTTCACGATGGCTACTGGGCAATACCATGAATACTGATTAACGTCCGACCTCACATCTTATTCCAGATCTTATTCACATCTTATGCGAGGCCAGAACAGTTTATGTGATTTTACCGTCTTCATATGAATCACATAATGGTAAATGCCACTAAATGGTAAATGGTGCATTTATACAGCGCTTTTATACAAAGCGATTTGCATAGATTGTGCATTACATCTGAGTCATGCATACACTGATGGCGGAGGAAACCTGCACGTCGTGAGCAATTAGGGGTTCAGAGTCTTGCTGAAGTACTGTACATGCTGTACTTCCTTCCGTTTCTGTAATTATTGCCACGTCTACATTGCCAGCCTGTCCCTCCCTGTGTTAATTATCTGGTAACGCAACAACTCCATTCATCTTATCGGAGCACGTTTCAGAATGCACTTACTCATCTGGTCATGGGAGTCTGACCTTTTGGATTGTCTCTAGTGTGTCGTGTCTGTTCCCAGGCTACAATAGTAGTCGACCAATTTATAACACGCAGCCATTGTTATTCCAAAATCGAGTGCACGACACGTACAACACAGTTGTTTGGTGGTTCTGTCTCCTTTATATGCATGAGTTCTCACCTCGGCGAACCCATTTCTGAACAGTGGCAGCGAGGCCGTACGCTGGCAACGTGTTGAGCAGCATCCTAAATAAAGATGCAGCCTCTCTCCCTCTCCTTGGCTCTCGTTTTTTCATCTGGCACACACACAGGGATGTTTCTTGTAGGGGCGGCGTGCCACTATATGGACCTTTGTTTTACCCGCCTTGATTCGAACCGTTTTCTCCTGTATGGGAATCCAAACACAGTGGTGGAATAACTATGTACATTTTCTTACTGTAAGTACTGTACTTGAGTATGTCCAATTTCCAAAACTTCTACTTCTACTCCACTACATCACAGAGCCAAATATTGTACTTTTACTCCACTACATTTATTTGAAAAGTTTTCTAAACTAAAGAAATAGTTACTTTGATTATTATTACAAAATATACATTAAAGCGCAAATAACATGCATTTTAAAACTGCTTTTAATATTTAATATCATATTGTCTATGTCCCTCAAAGTTATTTCTAATGGTTTGAGCCTCAATCACCACTCTGATATAACCAGGCCTTGTCATTTCTTTCTGGACTTTGAAAGCAGTTTTGGCTGCAGTACCACAATGTCCTGAGGTGGTGGGGGTGCTGATATGCAGATTATTTAATATTTGAGTCATTATAATACTGATGCTAGATAAAACCAGGCTTGTTTCCATTCCATGCCAGCTTGGAAAATCAACAATGGCGGACATTGTAAACAAAGTGGAAATGCAAATGTGGAAATGAAGACTGAAGAAGACAAGGAATTATACAAAGTAGCGTGACATTGATGACATCACGATGAGGCCAAAATCAGTTGAGCTGTTCCTGAGAGCAATTTCCATTAAAACACCTATATGATATGAAAGCCTGATTGTTCAAAATTGGTTATTTGTGGGGATAGAAAACACATATGTGATCCCCAAAAACACAAAAGAAATTTAAAAAGTTGAATTTTATGTTATAGGTCCTTTAAACACTTCAGCCCTAGCGCTAGCTCACAATGCGTCACGATGAAACGCATTGTGAGCTTGTAGATCGGCTATTTTCAAATGATTTTTATACATTTGAAAACTTGAAATGGGACATTCTTCGTGAGTACTTTTACCTTCCGGACTTTTACTTGTAGCTAGGGATGTGCCGATAATTAATTGCTGTTATGGCCGATAACCGATATTACCGATGTCGATATGATCTAATTCTGTATTCAAAAATTATAATAATTTTGCCCATTCTGAAAAATACATGTAACAGGGTATCTTCACTGCAGGCTTAGGCAAGTCGGATTTAACTTTAATACCTTTATATTTAATATTGTGAGCTTGTAGATCTGTTCAAGCTGTTACTTTGGGCTTGTTTATCTGTAAAGACAGACCGATTTAATCGGACCGATTAATTAATTGGTCTGATTGATTCATCAAACTGATGCCGATTAATCTAAAAACAACTAGAATCGGCCGATACCGATGTGTTTGCCGATTAATCTCCCATCACTAAGCGGAACAACAACTGAGTACCTTTTCCACTGAACTGGAATCCAAACATCAACCACTCAGCCAAAAGGGTGGACAGGGGAGATATTAGACTTCTATATTCTATATGGTAGGTCAGGTCAGGTCTTCTCCACTGTTGATGTATTTTTAGTCATAGTCTTTTTTTTCCTTTGTTTTTAGATTGTTTTGGGGTTTTTTATTACTTTATTTATAGGACCGTAGACTGACAGGAAATGCCGGGAGAGAGATGGCGTATGACACGCAGCAAAGGTTGTCGGGATCGGATCAGGATTTTATAACACACTGTCAGGCTGCTGTCATGGTCTTTTGAGTAAGATTCCATTTAGTTTTTAGTCACATGTCAGTCTTCTGAAATGTTTTAGTCTAGTTTTAGACGACTAAGTATCATACGATGTTAGTCAACTATCTACAGTTGATTTAGTCAACTAAAATGTATGTTTGGCAGACCTTGATGGCGTCGTAATGTCTGATTGGCCTTGTGCCCGAAAATAGCCGATATACAAGCTCACAACGTGTCAATCATAAAATAATGATTTAGTTCTACTGAACCTCTTCTCCACTAGTCCCACCCTAATATTTTAGTCTAGTTTTATAATTTGTTGACGAAGACGTTGAACAGATTTAGTCATATTCTTAGTCATCATAGCTTAGTTTTTATTTCGTTTTCGTCAGTGGAGAAAAAGGTAGTCGACCACAACATGTTTTGTCATGGTTTTAGTCGATGCAATGAACACTCTTCTGCTGCTACAGGCTTCTACTGGTGTGCATTATTTTCACCCTGGATACAAACTGACAGTTTAGAGATGAATGTAAGGAATAGCTCTTCAAGCTATTGGATGGGAGATGGACCGACGAGAGAATATATAAATCATTCTTTGCTCTAGACTCTAGAGTCTGGTATCAGGGTTGTGTGGTTGTCAATCTGTTTGTTGTGTTCTGGGGTTTGTCTGTTTAGAAATTCAATGGCCCCTGAAAGGCAGCAATGCATTTTAGATTCTTAGCTTCTTATTCATAAGAAGCAGTGGAACAATCATGTATTGAGCAGGGCATTATTTATCAGTGCTCGGTTGCTAAGCCCGTGTTTGGACAGACACCATGTTTAGCATGCAAGACTGTTGCTGGTCTATTTGCCTGTGTTTGTATGTCTGTCTGTCTGGTTGGCTGTATGCCATGAAAAGCTCGATTTGTCTGAGCCAGGAGAATACTACGCGACCTCTGTGATGAAATACATCATATATGACAGAAGGGGACTGAACACATTATTTGATCGTACAACTAATTTTCTGATAACGTGGCCTGCTCACATGACTTCATCCTTCCACCTAACGGCTCTGTTGCCTTCGACTCGCGAGCGCTGACAGCGGTGCGATATTCATTTGTTATAGAATCATTAATTCCAGTGGGGGAAAGTACATTTGCCTAAAGTACTGTACTTAAGTACAATTTTGAGATATTTGTACTTCACTTGAGTATTTCAAATGTACTTCTATAAAACAACTACATCTCGGATCCAAATATTGTACTTCTACTCCACTACATTTATTTGAAAACTTTAGTTGTATTATATAGAAATTTCACGAAATACCTTTCGTTTATGGGTAGGTTTCCTTCAAAACCTAGCTGCAGAACATTATTTTATGTACTCCCAGGACAGAAAATTCTAGAATTTTCGCTGTCCTGGGCTCTAAGGGTGACGTAGGAAGCCACGCCTATCCCGTATAGATACCTGCGTGGCTACGTCAGCCCTCATTCAACTTTTCTTCTGCTAAGCTGCGAGAACGAACTTTAACATTCCAGTGTGTGCAGGGTAATATATCTCGCAAACTCGGCCGAGAGATTAATTCTTTAGGACCGTGAGATCTCTGGCACACTCTCGAAGCAAACAGAAGGATACTTCTCGAGAAAAAAAAGCCGAACTTCGACACAAGTGAGTTCTAGGCAACTTGTTGCTACGCTAGCTTGTCGAAAAAAACAGCTCGCGCCTCTTTTTCTCTCTCGCTAAAGCTAGCGTTTGTTAGCTTAAAGCTATCGATAGTTAGCTTAGCGCTACTAGGCAGATACGCCTGTGGTCTACTATTACACGCCACGAGGAAGATAAACCTGTGGCTGTTAAGCACTCGGACTCCTCTCTCTACAAGCAACCATGTCGCTGACGAGGGAGACCCAGCCCGGGGAAAGACGCCATCGAGGACAGCCGGTGCCCGCCGACTGTCAAGAAGGCCCCAAACAAAAGACGTGCTCCACCTGGGGATGCGGGAACACGATGTCGGGCAAAGACGGGCATGACGAGTGCATGTATTGTCTCGGCCTCACCCACACCCGTGAGTCCATGGAGGAAATCGGTCCCGTTTGCCTCCATTGTGAGAAAATGGACGACGACGTCCTAAACAACAGGCTCGGACGTGTCCAAAGGTATTATGACAACTTTGCCGCCCACGGACTCCGAGAGAGGAGCCCCACTCCTCCCCCGCGACGAGCTCGCATACAAGTCCCGCCAAAGGGGCTTTGGCCCCGCGTCACCACCGGAGAGGGACAACGAGCTACCCCGAGACAGAGGCTCGACTACTCGGGCAACAGAGCCCCAACCGGAGCCTCTTCTTCAAGAGCAGCACCTGCCGGCGCTAGCCGAGACAGGTACGCTACTTCAGCCTCTGCAACCAGGGCTCACGAGGCCACTGATTACGAGGCTCATGGCGCGAGGCCAAGGGATACCTTCGCACCGCGCCGCTCTTCCCCAGCTCCACGTGCTCGACAACACGTCGTGCAGGCCACCATTGAGTGCCCGCCCAGACATACAGCTAGACGCAGACAGCCTGCCGTTGCACCCAGCTATATGGTGGACCGCCTGGACCTTTCCCCAGACCGCGCAATGTCTCCCGGTGGGGAGCATTGGACTACCAGGGAGGAAGGGGAGCTTCGTGATGACGAGCTCCCTTCCTTCCAGGAGCAACTCCAGGACTACCACGTCCTGGACGAGGCCTACGCGGACGAGCGAGATGGCCATGATGACCTCTCCCCCGGGGACTACGTCAGCACCACTCGTCGCCCCTTCGACGACCTGGATGCCATGGACATACAGGAGCACCAGCAAGCCAGGGCTCCTGTCCCCCCGCCTCCTGTACCCCCCATGGATGACTCCAATATTTACGAGATATACAGGAAGGCTAGTGCACGTTGTAACCACACATGGCCTAAGTCAACTGTCAAGGTACTACCATGGGAAGGCAGGACTGATGAGTCCGCCCCCCCCCCTGCACCTAGAAGACAGAAGCTCCCTATGGCACAGGGCTTCGAGGAGGCCATGATGCACGCCTGGGACGAACCCCTCCTGAAGGTGGATTTTCCCAAGGCCAGCGCCAAGGGGCCCAACGACATACCAGATAAACAAACCCTCGCCATAGACTTCATGCCTGCTATGGACAAGGCTATAGCGGCCTACCTGGCCAACCCTGCAGCTCCTAGAGTGGATCACCACGTAAAGGAACCGCAGCTCCTGTCCAGCAGCGTGAGGGAAGCCTCAAAACTGAACAAGTGGCAGTATGCACACATGTCCTTCGTGGCGAAGGCCCTCAATGCAGGAGCACTTCTCCAGGGTTCCATGAAGAGCCTCCTCATTGAGATGGGACAGAAGTCCATTAAAGTCCAGCTAGCGGAACTGCCAGAAGACCTGGCCGAGTTACGCCGCCTGAATCACGAGATGGCCACCCTCCAGAGGGACTCCACTCTCCACAACGCCAAGGCAATGGCATGTTCCATCCTCCAGGAGAGATGGCGTTGGGTCGATCAGACCAGCGCCATCTCCCTGGAGACAAAGAAAGAGTTTGTGGCTGGAAATATCCACCCAGACAGTATGTTTAAGGACGCTCTGGCCAAGATGTCAGAGACCATCCAACAGCTCGAGTCCTCCACCAAGACGATGAAGGCGCTCGAACCGCTGGCCAACCAGGCCGCCCCGGTAGGCCGCCCCAAGGCTAAGAAGGCACCCTGGAAGGCCAAGACCGATGACAAACCCAGGTCCCAGGACCGGAGCGGAGATAGACAGCGACAGCCTGCAGGCCGAGGCAGAGCAGACCGCCGCACCTCTCCGCCGCCCTACAAGGCCAGGAGCGCTCCCAGAGGCCGAGGCCAGGGGAAGCGCAAATGACCTGCCCGGGCCGGGTCATCTTCCCCACCACACTCAGAGTTCAAGGCCAGAGGTGGGGATCACAGATCTCACCTCAGAGCCTGCGCTGAAGCGCTTAAGGGGGCCTGTACACAGTGCTGTGAGCACCGTTGTACAGACCACGAAAATTGTTATGTGCAATTCACATGTGTATGTTTTTCCACGTTGTTCAATAAAGAAAACAAAAAAACAAAAAACACAAAAAACAATAAAACCAACTCTGAAGGGCATAGGCCCAGTGGGAAAGATAACCCACACTGTGACAGCTTTAGCTGTCACAGGCCAAAAACTCCACGCCAATTTTTTCCAAACTCAATACCGAAAAAATTCACTAGAGGGAGACATTTCACACAAAGTAAGTCTTCCCCTAGGCAGGCCATGCACCACGCTGACAAGCGCAGGGAACCCTTTGTCACGTCATCTGTCACAATGGCGGATATCCGGGGCTTCCCCGTGGATAATCCGTACAATTCAGACAGGATACAGGCTACAGTTCGCCTCGAAACCGCCCACTTCCAGGAAAATTATTTTCTCAGAAGCGAGCGGGCAAAAGGCCGCCATTCTGCAAGAGGAAATCAATTCATTAATGCAGAAAGGCGCCATCACAGAGGTGGCCCTCGACCAATCAATGAACGGTTTTTACTCCCGCTATTTCTTGGTAAAGAAAAAGGGGGGCGGACTCCGTCCCATTCTAGACCTGAGGGCATTGAATCGTCACTTAAAAAAGCTGCGATTCAAAATGCTTACTCCACCAGTCCTCCTACGCCTAATTCGCGAAGGGGACTGGTTTACGTCAATAGACCTGCAAGACGCATATTTCCACATTCCGATTTACCCGCCGCACAGAAAATTTCTGCGCTTCGGGTTCAGAGGAAAAGTGTACGAGTACACAGTCCTTCCCTTCGGAATGTCACTGAGTCCCAGAGTCTTCATAAAGTGCACCGCGGCAGCTATCGCTCCGCTCCGACAGCAAGGGATCCGTCTCGCTACATACGTAGACGACTGGATCCTACTTGCAGACTCTCCACGAGAAGCACTGTCGCACACACATCGTGTGCTCAGCCACCTCGACTCGCTTGGGTTTATAATAAACCACGAGAAGAGCATGCTTATGCCAACACAGTCAATAGACTTTATAGGCATAACACTGAACTCAATCTCTTACACGGCCCGCCTGAGCCAAGAGAGAATAGACGCAACACTGCAGTGCGTGGCGTCATTCAAAAGGGGACGCTCGATTCCTTTTCATGCATGCCTCCGGATGGCGGGGTTATTGGCCTCTGCGGTCTATTTAATCCGCCTAGCAAGGCTACATATGAGACCTTTCCAACGATGGATAGGCTCTCTACATGTACCAATGCACCGTCGGCACCAGAAGGTAACAGTAACATCACAATGCATACTAGCCCTTCAATGGTGGTCAGACAGGAAAACCCTCTCAGAGGGCGTCCCCATGGGAAAGCCTCTGATCAGGAAAGTCATCACTACAGACGCCAGCATGACAGGCTGGGGAGCCACGATGGATGGACTCACAGCCAGAGGTTTATGGTTGGGGCCACTACGTGCCCTTCACATAAATTACTTAGAGCTCATGGCAGTCTTCCTCGCCCTGAAACACTTCGAGCAGCGCATCCTGGGTTGCCATGTCCTAGTCAGGACAGACAACACCACGGCCATGTGCTACATCAACAGACAAGGTGGACTCAGGTCCCCTCGTCTTCATCAACTGGCTCAGAAACTGATCCTGTGGTGCAACACACGCGTCCTCTCAATAGTAGCGTGTCACGTCCCAGGTCTTCTGAACACAGGGGCAGACCTGCTGTCCAGAGGACCTCTCCGCTACTCAGACTGGTCACTACACCCTCATGCAGTGGCCCAGGTCTGGAGCAGGTTTGGGAAATCCAAGGTGGATCTCTTTGCCACAGAGGAGAACACGAAGTGTCCCCTCTTCTTCGCAATCAGGGGACCATCAACGTTGGGGCTAGACGCTCTGTCACACCAATGGCCCAAAACCCTTCTCTACGCCTTTCCCCCGCTATCCCTCATCAGCCCCACTCTGGACAGAGTGAGGACTCAGGGTCTGAAGGTGCTCCTAATAGCCCCGTCGTGGGGGGTCTGGAGGTCGGAAATAACCCCTCTCCTCTACGACCAGCCGTGGAGAATTCCCCTTCGAGCGGATCTCCTCTCTCAAGCGAGGGGGGAGATCTTCCACCCTCACCCCCAGGACCTAGACCTATGGGTCTGGCCCGTCAAAGGGTGATGTTGACTGCCGTGGGTCTACCTCCGAACGTAATCGAAACGATTCAGAAAGGCAGAGCCCAGTCAACAAGGGACCGTTACGACACAGCCTGGCGCGTCTTCGAGCATTGGTGCTCACGAAGACCAGACCAAACAGTCCCCTACCAGGCCTCAGTGATCGACGTCCTGTCATTCCTGCAGGAGCTCCTAGACAGCGGCCTAGGCCTCTCCTCAGTCAAGGTCCATTTGGCGGCAATCTCTGCCTGCCACCCAGGCTTTGATAACCAGACGGTGTGGAAGCACCCGCTGGTAAAACAATTCATGAAGGGTGTACGCAGGGAACATAGGACATGCAGATCCCTCGTTCCCTCGTGGGATTTGTCCCTGGTTCTAAAGGCTCTGGCTACAGCACCCTTTGAACCACTACAAACCGTGAGCCTCAAGCTCCTAACCCTGAAGGTGGCTCTCCTGATCGCACTCACGACAGCAAAAAGGGTCAGCGACCTACATGCGCTCTCGATCTCCCCAGACTGCATGAGGTTCGATGAGGGGTCGACCAAGGTCACCCTAAAGGCAAACCCCGCCTTCATTCCCAAAAATGCTCTCTCAGTGTGTGTGCCAGTGAACCTACAGGCTTTCCATCCCCCGCCGTTCTCCTCTGACGAAGACAGCAGGCTTAATTGCCTCTGCCCAGTCAGAGCTTTACGCATATACGCGGATAGACTGGCTCCCTTCAGACAAGGAAGCCAACTCTTTGTGTCCTGGGGTGCCAGGACCAAAGGAAAGCCCGTCACGAAGGTCACTATCTCTAACTGGATAGTGGAAGCCATCCGTCTGGCCTACACTAGCCAAGGCGTGGATTCCCCTCAAGCCCTGAGGGCCCACTCCACAAGAGGTGTGGCAGCTTCCTGGGCACTCTACAAGGGTGTCTCCATTCAGGAAGTCTGCACAGCAGCAAGCTGGTCTACACCCTCGACTTTCGCCACATACTATAACCTAGATGTGGCAGCGCCTTCGCTAGCGCACGCGGTCTTGGGGGCCGCTGCTCAGTAAAGCATCAGGGCAGCATAGCGCTGCCTCCTGCTCTCCACAAGGACTAGGTTCTGGACCCAAAAGGGTCCGAGCCCCTCCCAAAAGGTTTACCTGGGACCCACTGGAAGTTCAGGTCACGGGAGTTCATAAAGTCCCATAAACGAAAGGTATTTCGTGAAATTTCTATATAATACAACGTTAAAGGTTACTTTAGTAACCACGGTTGTATATATAAATTGAACGAAATACCTTTCGTGGAACGCCCTTCTGTTCTCTAAAGCAGAAGAAAAGTTCCGAATGAGGGCTGACGTAGCCACTATACGGGATAGGCGTGGCTTCCTACGTCACCCTTAGAGCCCAGGACAGCGAAAATTCTAGAATTTTCTGTCCTGGGAGTACATAAAATAATGTTCTGCAGCTAGGTTTTGAAGGAAACCTACCCATAAACGAAAGGTATTTCGTTCAATTTATATATACAACCGTGGTTACTAAAGTAACCTTTAACGTTACTAGTTACTTTGTAGATTTAGATTATTATTACAAAACATACATTAACCACTTCAGCCCTAGATACATTTCGGCCATTTGAAAATAGCTGATCTACAAGCTCACAATGCGTCGCATTGGGAGATTTGTTTTTGTATACAAGATTTGTATACATTTGTAAACTAGAAACAGGACATTCTGCATAACAAGTAGCCTACTTTTTCTTTTTGTACTTTAAGTACATTTTGATACCAATAGAGTATTTCTACATTGCAGTATTGACACTTTTACTTAGGCTACGTTTTTTTTGTCTTTCTTTTTCTTTTTACAAATTGCAGCGTTTAACTCCCATTTCATCTTATTTGGTTATAATATGGTTATATTTATGTAGAAAATGTATCTGAAAGAAATAAACACAATTCCAGTAAGTATTTTTTCTTTTCTCAATTAAGGACGCAGGCTATTTGCAGGTGTTACCGATGATACTAATTAAGGCTGTGTTCTATTTAGTGTGCAAGGACCCCCATAACTCTGAGAGTGTACACATGGGTTCCATTTGTGCACTCCTTTACGGGCCATTTGGAACCCACTGAAGGACACTTTGAGACCCACTGGTGTAGCAGAGTGTTTTCAGTGAGCCACCATAGTCTGTTTGAACAGAATGGAACAGAGCCTTCATTAGTATCAGCGGTAACGCCTGTGAAGGAAGTAGGGAAGTGTCCCAAGTTCTTTCCAAAATGGCGTGTGTGCATAGAGCCTATATTCCCTTTGGTTTCCGCCTGCAGGCGACCACGGTGGAGGACATGGAGGCGCGGCTAGACTGCGGCTTGGTGAAAGGCCACGCGTACGCCGTCACCGACGTGCGCAAAGTGCGCCTGGGCCACGGACTGCTGGCCTTCTTCAAGTCCGAGAAGCTGACGATGATCCGCATGAGGAACCCCTGGGGGGAGAAGGAGTGGAGCGGCCCGTGGAGTGACAGGTAAAATATGGATCGGCTCATTGACCTTTTGCAGACCGCGGCCATCTTTCTATCAGACTTTGGACGCGCTCGTTTTTTAAAGCAATGTCCTGCTGCCTCCTGCATTATGTGCACATTCAAAACGGATGTTACACATGGGCCGTTGTCGAGTGATATCCAACGAGCACTTCCAAACTCCAACACTTAAAAATAATCACCTGCAAGGGCAGAAAGTAGCTCGTAACATGTCTACAGTGGATTTTTATGAAACAAACACTTTGCAGATAGAAAGAGGATAATTCAAGCTTTTCGTACAGCTGCAATGTTTGACGTGAGTGAGTTTGACGTGTTGTTGAACACACACACATATGCTTATGGTCGGGAAAGTTACACAACTATACTGTAGAAAAAAACCTATGATAGGGTGCTAAGAGAGGAAGTGTGGTACTGCACGAGGAAGTCAGGTGTGGCAGTGAAGTGTGTCAGAATGGTGCAGGACATAATGAGGACATCATGGCAGCAGTGGTGGAAAGTAGATTTACTTAAGTGTACAATTTTGAGATATTTGTGCTTTACTTGAGAAGGCCTAGGCCTCACTCAGACCTTTACTGCATTGCTGTATGCTTGTTGGATGAATGTTGTGTAGTGTCATGGCCGCCCCAATGCATTTCCAATGGAAGTCACATGGTTTGTAGTCCACATTTTGGACTACAAGCTGTTGTATGGCTTTCGGCTGTGTTTCGACTGCGCCCCTCCCCCTCATACTACACAAATGTTGTGTCAAACCATGTGACTCCCATTGGAAATGCATTGGGGCGGCCATGACACTACACAACATTCATCCAACAAGCATACAGCAATGCAGTAAAGGTCTGAGTGAGGCCCTATTTCAATTTCCAATTCTACTCCACTACATTTCAGGTCCAAATATAGTACTTTTAGTCCACTACAGTTACTTGAAATCTTTAGTTACTAGTTACTTTGATTATTATTACAAAACTTTGTTCTGCACATTGAATACTTTTACTTTTGGTACTTTAAGTACATTTTCATGGCAATACCTTTGTACTTTTACTCAAGTACATTTTGAAATACTTTTTCCACCACTGATGAGGACATCATGGCCAGTTGTGAGGAGTGCAGTATAATGAGTGATGATGGACGGGATCAAGGTGGGAGTGGGCGTGCGTCAAGGACTGGCACTGAGCCCTTTCCTGTTTGCAGGAGCCTCCTCCCCACTTCCGTTTCGTCTTTACAGTCGCGCAAATTTATTCGAATATACAGTAAATCAAAATCATCTAAGCATAATATAGATTGCTGCTTAGCAGAAATGAAAATGAAAAAATAAGCTCTAAGATATTATTCAAATGTTTTTTGTGGCAGCTTCCTTACTCGGATTTCAGGAGGTGTAGGTATGGTTTTGCATGCCCACTCAATTCATAATTAACAGAGGAAGATGCAGAAAACAGAACCAGATGGAAAGTGATGATCCTGCAGTGGTGAACCTGATGGGAATTAGCCGAAAGAAGACGAATAAAGAAGATCCAATCGTATCTTTTACAAAGTGAACCATGAGTTGTGCCGGTTTACCACAGAATAGCCACAGCCTTGTTACAGGGTTGACAACCTTTCTAGAACTAATAGCACTCTAAATGCATATTCCCATCATAACATACAGTAGCACATGGTGCCTAGCTTGCATGTTATTCAGGAGAGGTATCATACAATATTAACCATGAAGACTTTTGCGAAACCTTAGAATATAATAAGTTGTGCTCTGGTCACAATCTGAAAATAAAATGACATGATTCATGCTGAATCATATCTGATTGAAAACATTTGAGGAGGCCACGCAAAGTGGATTTAATCTGTATTGAAGTGACCTCAAACAAAAGAAGCATACAGTTGAGTAATGGCCTATTGGCAACAACATTCATAAGCAACAAAATGGTACAAAAACTAAATCTACTTTCAAACCTTTAATGAATTTAGCTATAGCGGGTTATTGTGAAGGTTTCAGTCTTTTAATTCTGAGCAGTATCATGGAGACAGCACAGCTCAAATCAGGTGCCATCATCCCCACCTATTCACAGTTGTTGATTGAAAAAGTACTTACTTAAATAAAAACTAATACTGCACTATAGAAATACTCTGTTTACAAGTAAATGTACAGAATTCAAAAAGTACTTGAGTAAAAGTACAAAGGTATTGCTATTGGCATCAAAATGGACTTAAAGTACCAAAAGTAGAAAGTACTCATTGTGAAGTGATTTCAAGTTTTCAAATGTATAAACATATTTTGAAAATAGCAGATCTACAAGCTCACAATGTGTCGCTCCGCAACACATTGTGAGCTTGTAGATCGGCTATTTCCGAATGGCTGAAATGTATATAGGGTGGTTAATGTAGGTTCTGTAATAATAATCAAAATCTACAAAGTAACTAGTAACTACATTTACATTTACTTACATGAATGTACCTAGTTCCTTTCCACCATTGTTCACAGTCACAACAGGGCCCTACGGTGCACCCAGACAGTCTGGAGCTGCTTACAGCTTCAGATCACGTCTACGTGAATCAAAATTACTTGTCCACACAAGTGGCCTTTTAATCAGACGGCAAGCTTTTCCGCAAAGGAAATGAATTAGAGTGTGCCCTATTCTCAGGACATCATCTTCCCTACCTCCGTCCATCGCTTCTCATTCCATCCCTAATACCCCTGGGGAACATAGAAGAGAATGAAATGAAATGATAGCAGCACTACCTCTTCCCCCGCACTACTTTGTGTTTTCATATTGTTAGATGCCTCCTGCTCGTTGAAACCAGCTGGAATAGGTAATGCTGGCTTATAAAGGAACCTAAATTATAGATGAGAGCAAGAGAAACAAATGTTATTAAAGAGCAGGGAGTTCTCTCTCTCTCTTTATCTCTCTCTCTCCACCCCACCCTCTTAGTCTTTGATTTATCTAATCGGACAGTAAAGTTTGAATTGTCTACTCTTTGTTTTATAATAGTCATATGTTTTGGTCTATTTATGTTTTTGTATTTTTATTCGTAATTTGATTAGACGTATGTTTTGATTGAAACTTTTCGTCTCTTGTATATTAAGTCCTGTTTAATAGTATTATTTTTTAATCAAGTGTTATAAAATGTGTATTCTCTCTCTCTCTCTCTCTCTCTCTCTCTCCTCTGTTTCTCTCTCATGCTCTCTTTATTCTTGCTCAATCACTCTGTCTTTTTGGCTCAGCGTCTATGCCAGCTGAATTATTTATTCACAATTTCATTAAGAATCGTGAATGCGTGGATTCTGATCGACTGTCAAGGGGTGCAGGCTTGTCAGTAAATTATAAACGGGTAGCTTATACATTCTGTATTATGGTTGGTTCCCCTTGCCAATGAAGGAAATGTTATTCCCCCCAGTTTTCCCTAGAATTACTGTACTTTGAGGCAAGGCAAGGCAAGTGTACAAACGTATTTGTATTTCAACAACAAGGCAAAAGTGCCTTAAAATAAACACACACACACACACAGTGGTGAAGGTTGTTGTGTTTTCCTTGTCTGTAACTGTGTGTGTGTGTGTGTGTGTGTGTGTGTGTGTGTGTGTGTGTGTGTGTGTGTGTGTGTGTGTGTGTGTGTGTGTGTGTGTGTGTGTGTGTGTGTGCGTGTGTGTGTGTGCGTGTGCGCGCGCGTGCGTGCGTTTCAGCTCAGAGGAGTGGAACAAAGTGAGCAAGAGTGAGAGAGAGAAGCTGGGCGTCACCGTGCAGGACGATGGCGAGTTCTGGTAAGAAGAACCATAGACAGAAAGGTAGACGCCTCCTTCGGCTCTGAACCACTTCGAGGCTCTGACCACTCTGAACCTCCTTCTGCTCAAAGTGTGCAGTGGTTTTCAAACATTTGAATTTCAAGGACCCCCATAACTCTGAGAGTGTACAAATGGACCTTATGGGTCCATTTGGTTCCATTTGTACACTTTCAGAGTTACACACCCGTACGGGGCCATTTGGAACCCACTCAAGAACACTTTGAGACCCACTGGTGTAGCAGAGTGTTTCCAGTGAGCCAACATGCACAATAGCAGCACCCTGACTCTGTTTGAGTCAGAGCTTTCATTAGTATCATCGGCAACACCTCAATTAAAATTGACACCCGCCCGCCTCCACTCCTCCGCCCAATGTAGGATGACTTTCGACGACTTCAGCCAGTACTTCACCGACCTCATCTTGTGTCGCCTCATCAACACCTCCTATCTGAGCATCCACAAAACCTGGGAGGAGGAGGTGATGAAGGGCTCCTGGGTCCACCGCCAGGACCCGCTCCGCAACCGCGCCGGAGGCTGCATCAACCACAAGGTCACCTTCCTGCAGAACCCACAGGTGAGTAGCAGTGGGTTCAACCACAAGGTCACAAGGTGGAAAAAGTACTACATTTTTTAGGGCTATGTCCAGCTTTGAGGATTTGTGTAAACACAAGCATTGTCCCAACACAAACATTGAATGCCATTGATAATGAATGGCCAGCTTTGAGCGTTTATCCCCCAACACACATTTTCTACTTAAGTGGATGCGCAGGGTCGACCCATAACTCCGTTTGGTTGACACAGGCGGGGCGGGGCGGGGCGGGGCTAAGATTCAAGGTGCAATTATGGTGGGCGCTGTGGTCTTCGTGGAGGGCCACCCCTGCTCGGCCACAATAAAATGAATTTAACGGGTTGGGTTCGGGCCGCGAGTCAGGTCAGTGGCAGGTAGTGTATATCTGCTATTTACTTGCGCAAGCAGAGCGCGCAAGTACTAGTTTCGCCCGACGATGCGTATGCACCGTCCCAGCAAATGACGTAATGACTACTTACTACTGAGCTAGCTATATCAGATATACCCTGACGTCATTTGCTGGGACGGTGCATACGCATCAAGAGTAACCACAGTATACCGCTAATCAACTTACAAATTACATATACATATACATAGGAACATTACCTCTAATCCTCCCGACACTAAAACATATCGTCATTACGTCACCATCGAAAACCAATTACATTCTGGCATTGGGTCCTTTAATCCATATCTTTATTACGTCATCATTGAGAGCTAGTGATCATTGAGAGCTACCTATACCAGTTATACCCTGACGTCATTTGCTGGGATGGTGCATACGCATCAAGAGTAACCACAGTATACCGCTAATCAATTTACAAATTACATACTGTATACATATACATAGGAACATTACCTCTAATCCTCCCGACACTAAAACATATCGTCATTACGTCACCATCGAAAACCAATTACATTCTGGCATTGGCTAGTTATCATTGAGAGCTAGATATACCAGTTATACCCTCTTCGACTTCTTCTATTATGATACTAGGAGATTTAAATGATGACCTGTATAGCGAGAAAGATGGAAGTATAAAGACCTTCATGTCCAGATTAGGCTTTAAACAATTGATCATAAATCCAACTACAGAATACGGAAGTATTTTAGATCATGTATATTTTAACAAATGTGAAAATATTATTACAGAAATTGAAATTAGAGACACCTATTACTCTGACCATGATTTAGTATTAATATCACTACAGTCCAAGATTAAGTAAATTGAATTATTAATTAATTATACTGTATACGTGATACGTGTATACGTGATAACATGTTTTGCGTATGCACCGTCCCAGCAAATGACGTAATGACTACTTGTGCCTGATACGGCAGTGGTGCCAGACTACATACATGTATACATAGGAGCATTACCTCTAATCCTCCCGACACTAAAACATATCGTCATTACGTCACCATCGAAAACCAATTACACTCTGGCATTGGGACCTTTAATCCACATCTTTATTACGTCATCATTGAGAGCTAGTCATCATTGAGAGCTAGCATATGACGCCAGTTATACCCTGACGTCATATGCTGGGACGGTGCATACGCATCAAAAGTAACCACAGTATACCACTAATCAACTTACAAATTACATATACATAGAGGCATTTCCTGTAATCCACCCGACATTGATCGAGATATACGTCACCATCGAAGGCATTGGGTCCTTTAATCCACATCTTTATTACGTCATCATTGAGAGCTAGCTATACCAGTTATACCCTGACGTCATATGCTGGGACGGTGCATACGCATCAAAAGTAACCACAGTATACCGCTAATCAATTTACAAATTACATATAGAGGCATTTCCTTTAATCCACCCGACACTGATCGAGATATACGTCACCATCGAAGGCATTGGGTCCTTTAATCCACATCTTTATTACGATATACTTCATAATACTACTTAAAAAAAAGTAGGTACGTAGCAAATAGCTAAACCTAATAATTCAATATTTCAATCGTTCTTTCAAAGAGAAGCTGAGATTTGACAGTTTGTAGCGGTCGACAGTACTTGCACGCTCTGCTTGCGCAATAGTAGGCCATTTATGGCCTACTTGTGTGCAACAAGCAAGTAGGCACTCGACAGAGTGCAGTTCAAGTTTCAAATATTTGAGCTTTTGGTGTCTGTCCCCAGACTGTCATTAAATTCCCATTGACAATGAATGGAGAATTTTACGTCATAATGTCTTAATTACCAAATAGACATACCGGTAGTGTCTATTTTATGTCATGATGCTGTACGATGAGAAGAGCACCCCTCACTTCACACGGGTGTGATTTTTTAATACATTCTATACATTTGAAAACTTGTGAAATTGGACATTCTGCATAATGAGTACTTTCTACTTTTGGTACTTTATTTTGATACCCATACTGTTGTTCTTTTACTCAGGTGAATTTTGAATTCCGGACTTTTAGTTGTAACATAGTATTTCTACATTGCCGTATTGAAGTATTCAAAAAATTTAATTGAATTGAAATTGAATTTGTATCTCTCTCCTCGTCTGTCCAGGTTGTGTTCGACGTGAAGAAGATGGAGGATGAGGTTCTGATCTGCTTACAGCAGAAAGAGAAGAGAGCCACTCCCAAAGAGGGGAAAGGAGAGAACCTGGCCATAGGCTTCGACATTCACAGGGTACGCACACACGCATGCACTCACGCACGCACGCAGAGACTTAAAATGTATTTTTAAAGGGGGACAACACACCAAATTCGTCTTATATCTTTCTAAAGAGTTAATAAATAAAGGCAGAAATATCCTAAAAATATTTAAAAGGGGGACGTGTTGTGTCCGCGACCCACAAATGGGTCCCGACCCACTGTTTGGGCACCAGATTAACGCATTGTGCCACGTGTCCTCGTGCAGGTGGAGCTCAACAGAAAGTACCGGATGCACACGGCCCAGCAGAAGGTGGCGGGCTCCATCTACATCAACTCACGCTGCGTCTTCCTCAGGAAGGAGCTAAAGGAGGGTCGCTACATCATCATCCCCACCACCTTTGACCCCGGGCAACAGGGCGACTTCCTGCTTCGTGTCTTCACTGACGTGCCTTCAGACTGCAAGTAAAGATCAGCACAATGACCGTACTAGTGTGGTGGTTATAGGGATATTTTAGTGACTGCGGAATGAATTATATTGCAATGCCACGTTCACTGCCTGGATTTCACTAACCTTTGAAGAACGACCGTGCTGATATCATCGTTCCTTTCCATGAAAATCCGCTTTAAAATGGTGTAATTGATTGTCGTAGTGTTGAAAAATAATCCAAAGTGGCGATCAACAACAGCGGAGGAACCACCGCTGCGCGCCACCGCCGCCATTTCCCTAAACCCTTTGCATGCCAGTGCGACGGATGTTTTCCGATGACGTCATCAAAACGCGTCACCTATCCCACAGTTCCCGCACTAAAACGTATTAAAAACGCGAATTAAACAATGAAAACGTAACTTGTGTAACTCGTTATTGGGAGGGAAGCTGTTCTACAATCAATTAACTTGTGAAACTCGTGAATGGGAGGGAAATGATGATCAGTGGTGGAAAAAGTACTCACATTTTTGACGGGTGTCCAGCTTTGAGGGTTTGTGTAAACACAAACATTGTCCTAACACAAATATTGAATGCCATTGGTAACGAATGGCCAGTTTTGAGTGTTTGTGTAAATACAAACATTGAAGACGAAGGTGAGTACGCAAATTGTGATTGGCCGGAATGAGATGATGTATGATGATGTATGATGGTAAGAGTGCCTCTCACTTCATTCAGGTGTGATTTTCTTTACTTAAGTAAAAGTATCAGTAGTGTACTGCAGAAGCACTTTGTTACAAGTAAAAGTCCGCTGTTCAAAATGTACTTGAGTAAAAGTACAAAGGTATTGGTATCAAAATGTAATTAAAGTACCAACAGTAAAAGTACTCATCATGCAGAATGTCCCATTTCAAGGGCTGATAGTGGTTAATGTATGTTTTGTAAGTACAAACACCTCAAAACTGTACTTGAGTACAGTACTTAAACTAAATATACTTAGTTTCTTTCCACCACTGTTAATAATTAACCATTATCCCAAAACACAAAGTGTCGCCCCGGAGGTGGTCGCGCCACGTCGCGGCGCTGCAAACCGCTTGGCGAGTTCTTTGTGTACTTGAACAAGGCAGTCACGAATCGTGACTGCCTTGTTGAAGTAAACAAAGAACATTGGGCACTTCAGGAAACTGACAAAGCGACACGGTCGTGACTGCCGTGGGAGTTTCCTTTCGAGAAAAAAATAATAATGTATTTTCGCAGAACATTAAAACCGTGATTTGCGATGCAATCATAATTTGCATAGATGTTTTTTAGCTTTGCATCAATTCACTGATTGTGCCGTTTGATGACGCACAATCATTCACGGCAACACACAGCGCGGCAAAACTAGTAGATTGTGACAGAAAATCTCTCCAGCGTGCGTAGGAAAGTCATCTTTTCCTACTGGCAAGAATGGCGGATAGTCTCCATAATTGAATCCATTAAGACCTGAGGCCGGTTCTACAAATGCCTTCTAAATCAGTAGTTCTCAAACCTTTTTGTTCCAAGGACCTCCAAAATGATATATTGGCCGTTTATTGTCCAACTCAACCTGCACATTTACTGTAGATTCCCCTTGCAGCACTCGTGTGTGGGTGTTTGTATTGTTTGTATATGTGTGGGTGTTTGTATTGTATGTATATGTGTGGGTGTTTGTATTGTATTGCACACAGACAAGATTTGAGTGGAACCAACTCTTTTCCCCCCTGTACCTTCTCTCATGCATGTCAACCTGTCCCTATTTGTTTTGTAACAATAGAGGGTATGCGCATGCTTAAAGTGAATGGCACATCGAGTGGCAAATTGAGTGGCAAAGCAACATGCAAAGTGAGTTTAACATTGTTTAACGTTTGTTTAATGCAATCAGATAGGACTTTTCTGTTTGGATGCATGGGTTGTCAACGCCAGAAAGTCGTTTTTTGCCAGTCAGTAGGCATTCCTGCATAACTTCCGGATTTGATGATGATGTCACATGCATACCGTCTATAAAAAGGGATGTTGGAGAAACCACTGCTTTACAGAATGTTTGTCCCTGAATACGGGACGCATAGAGTCCCGGAACAACACATTTTCAGATGGGGGTCCGGCGGCCAATACCGATCTTTCTGGGGGTTCCTTAACATGAAATATCTGGTCTCAGGTCTGGAGTGTTTAACCGTGTTGTTCTCCATGCTTACCGCACAGAGAGCTGTCTCTGGACGATCCGCCCCAGACATGCTGGACAGGGATGTGCGGCTACCCCCAGCTGGTCACTCAGGTCCACGTGCTGAACGCAGAGGGGCTGCAGGGACAGGACTCCAACGGAGGTACGTACAGCACAGTTAACGTTTGTTCACCTGATTCTGTTCCTGTAGTCCTGTGCTGTCGATCGCATCGTCAGTGTTTCTTTTCCCTAGTTACAGTATATCCAGTTAACTCTTCATTTTGAAATTCATTTTTGCTCCTATGCCACCAAAATGTGGAACGCCCTACCAACAGCCATTAAGACATGTGAATACCTTGACTCTCAAAGGGCACCTACGGACGGCTGCAATTCGGAACTGGCCCCTGTAAAATCTGAGTCCCCCCTCATCCCCTTTTCCCTCTCACTGTATATGTTTTTTTCCCTTTTATCTCCTTACTATATGATGATTTCCAGTTTTTGTTTTTATAAAGAAGTGTATATTTGTACGTCTCTAAATGTTCTGATGAATTGAAAATGGTGGACCATGTTGTAAACAAGTGTAATGCTTTACCAGTGTGTCGTCCACAGTAACTGTGACTGTAAGTAAATACTTCAATCAATCAATCAACTTAACTGTTGCTAACCGTGGCTGCAACTCTTTTTTTGTCGATTTAATTGAATACTTTTACATTATTTACTTTTGTAGGCTACATATCAAATCATCTGTGCAAATATTTAATATACTTTTTAGAATCGACTAAATTATTATACTTTATTTATTTTTCCTTCATCATAGAAATACAAAAAAAAATAGCCAACCTACAAGCTTACAAACAATGCTTTGGATCATAATAGAACTGCTATTTCTGATATTCTTTAAAAGTGCCCAAATCTTTTCTCCCAAATGGATAATTTATTCAAATCCATATATATATTTTTTATAACTAATTAATTTAATCAATTAGTTTGATTAACAACTATCTATTCCACCCGTACAGGTAAGCTGTTCTCTAGTGCTATGTCATGATTTGAGGCGTTATCTAGACTCTAGTGTGTGCAACATGCTTTGATTGCCTAGCACTACAGTCCCAAATAAGCAGACACCCATATCAAAATCCAAGGCACTTCGGCACCACCTAGTGGTTGATGGTGGCGTTGATATTAAATTACTGTGGCAATCTTTGAGATCCCCATCAGTGTTTATAATTTACAATTTAGGCATTTAGCAGACAAATCCAGAGCGATTTACAATAAGCAAGAATAACACATGGCAATACATCAAATACATTAAGATAATAGTCATCAAGAATCATACGTAAGCTAATATCCTAACATCCGTCTAATAGTGGAATATAATGAAACTATGCGTATACATAGTGTTGGGCTGTGAGAAGTGGTTGAGAATGTAGAACATCTAAGTGTGCTATGCATTACGCACGCACGCACGCACGCACGCACGCACGCACGCACGCACGCATGCACACACACACACACACACACACACACGCATGCAAAACCATTATCCCTTATCAATACGGTGCATTGATTTAGACTCTCCCCGTGCGCCCACAGCCTCGGATCCGTATGTAATCATTACGTGTGAGGGTGAGAGGGTGCGCTCGCCGGTCCACAAGGACACGCGCAGCCCCAACTTTGACATCAAAGGCCTGTTCTACCGCAAGAAACCCAAGGAAGGTATCCACATTGAGGTAAGCTCTCTCTCTCTCTCTCTCTCTCTCTCTCTCTCTCTCTCTCTCTCACTCTCTCTCGGTGTTAGTTAGTTAGTTCGTTTATTTTGGTCCTTTTGACAAACAATGTAGTACAGTACATAATAGTATTTCCCTGTTTGACCCCTAGGGCAGTATTATGTGTGTCTTAAGTACCAGGTCTTATTACTTAACTTAAGACCTGGAGGCGTGATCAATGCCATTTGGCTATTCTGAGTGGCCAAAAAGCATTGACCACGCCTCCAGGTCTTAAGTTAAGTCACAAGACCTGGTACTTAAGACACACATAATACTGCCCCTAGTGGCTAACTTGACATTGTCGTCTTTATTGTCCCGGCTCTGCGACTGTATTTCGTAGGCTCCATGCACACACCATTTCTGAACGAGTTTGGGCCCTTTCCCTACTTCCTTCACAGGTGTTATCGATGATACTAATGACCCTTTTCACCATTCTGGTCAAACACAGTCAGGCTGCTGCTATTGTGCGTGTTGGCTCACTGGAAACACTCTGCTACACCAGTGGGTCTCAAAGTGTCCTTGAGTGGGTTCCAAATGGCCTCGTACGGGTGTGTAAAGGCCTATTCATAGTCTGGATTTTGGGTGGTGAGGTGACCACCGCTCCGGTGGTGAGGTGACCACCGCTCCGGTGGTGAGCTGACCACCGGAGCTGAAATAACGTTGAGCGGTGGTGAGTAAAAACAGAGAGAAGGGCTGGAGCGGTTGCGGTGGTTTGCTCTTCACCGCGTCTCGTGACGTCATGTTGTAGTTCGGTGGTCACCTAACCACCGAAAATCCAGACTATGTATGAGCCTTAACTCTGAGAGTGTACACTCTCAGAGTTATTATGGCGGTCCTTGAATTTTAAAAGTTTGAGAACCACTGCACACTAAATGGAACAAAGCCTTAATTAATATCATCTGTAACACCTGAAGGACGTAGTGTAGGAAGAGTTATTCTATGTGCGTATGTATAGCCCATTGCGGGACCTTCTTAGCTCTATCTTTTCCACTTATCCGTCCTGCCCTTTGTGTCTCCCTCACATCCACAACCGATCGATCCTCCACTCTCCCCATCACCCCCCCCCCCCCCCCCCCCCACCATGACCACCTGACCGAACCAACCCCCCCCCCCCCCCCCCCCCCCCCCCCCCCACCACAAACAGATTTACAACAAGAATGTGATCATGGACACTTTCCTGGGTCAGGTGACCCTGTTCAGCGACCCCAACGAGCGGCAGGAGCAGCACACCCTCCACCTGCGGGACAAGGGCAACCGGCAGGACGACGACCTCCCCGGTACACTCACCGTGCGCCTCATCACGTGCACGGCGCTCACCAACATCTGACGGGATCCAGTCAGTTGGGTCGTTTTGGGCCGGCCCGGCCTCGGATTCACGGGCAACGGTGTTTTCGCCCGCCGTTTGTGTCGGTCTGCCGGCCGCTCTCTGCGTTTCATTCTCGTCATTTTTTGTCTGTCTTTCGTCCGCTCCCGTTCTTTGTCTTTTATCGTCCCTTTTTTTTCTCTTGCTCACATTGTCTCTTCTCTTTTCTCACACACACATTCAGCATTGAAACGCCGTTTTACATGAAACATGTAGGCGCACACACATGCCACACACACACAAGCGCACACGCACGCATGCACGCACACACGCACGGCCGCACACACGCAGGCACGCACGCACGCAGGCAGGCACGCACGCACGCACCCACACACAACCACACACACACACACACACACACACACACACACACACACACACACACACACACACACACACACACACACACACACATTGTGTTTTCCTGCACTCTCCATGCATGCGCCAGTGTTTCTAAGGGCTATGCATTGCCTTAAGGCTGAGTCTGTTTGTCCAACCCTGGGACGAGTAGTGTGTGTTATGCACAGTGAGGGAGCTGGCGGGGGTGAGGATGTGAAATCGATATATCGTCCATATACCGTACATCCTCACCTATACCACCTGGTTGGGTGTTAACTCTCCAATTTGATCACTCTGGTATGCCTCCATTTCAACCACTCAAACGACTGTATTTGATCGAGACCTTTATTGTTATTCACAATACTGGCCGTAGATTTAACTGTGGATTTAAAAAAAAATACGATTATCTCCTCAAGTGTCTCCCACTCAGACACGTACAAGTCCTCTCCAGATTGCCAGTGCTTTAGTTAGCATGCACCATTTTGTCTATAATGGTCACTTTTTAGTGTGTGGACTCGACTAACAAGAAGTCTGCAGCTACGCTCTCCCTCTCCTGAGAGCCGCCATGTGCTGTTCCGCTCCGACCCCCCCCCCCCCCCCCCCATTCAACCTGCTGTTCTTTTCCCCTCACCCACTTCTTCCCTGAATTCCCTTTAAGCCTAATTCATGCCCCGTCGCACGCCGCTGTCACGTGCCGAAAGTAGCACACCTACGAGCTCAAAAGGCGTCACACATGCGGCGACGCCTTGTGCAAGCGTAGGTCTGCTGTTTTGAAACGGGTTTGAAACGGGCTTCAGACTGCACTGGTTGCTATGGACGGTCCCCGTGCTGCATGGCTAAAGAAAGAGACTTGTTGCCTGTGCCGTGCATCCTTCTAATCGTAGCTTAGCAACCAGTGCTTTTGACAGTTCCCCCGCACAACCACAAAACAATTTCTCGTCCAATGGAGGAAAGCGTTCACACCTGACATAATAAAGTGCTTTACGGGACCAAAGATGAACCAGGCCCTACCCCTCTCCTGGTCCAGCCTGGCCTGGCCCCTATTCAACGCCGGGACCCTCCACATCATCTCTAAACGCCGGGGACCCTCACCCCCTGTGCCACGTCATCATCTCTAAACGGCGACACCACTGCCTGACTCTTCCTCAGACTCGAGTCCCTTGGCCCGTGTCAAGACTCACGGTGCCTGACCTCCAAGAGACAGTCGGCTCCACTTTTGGTCGCTGACATCGAGCAGGTGTGTGTGGTGTGCGTGTACGTGTGCATGAGCGTGCGCATGTATGTGTATGTCATATATCTTAGTCGGTGTGCTCTACTCTGTGCCGTGTCTAACTGTCAGGGATGAGCTCTGCCAGTGTTAGTTCTTAAATGGGAGCGTTGAGTATGTGTTAGCCATACAGTATATGACCGTATTTTGTGTCTATAAAGGAAACCGTCAGATCGCTTCTGTCGGGATATGTGGGAATACAACTGGCCAAAAAAACAAAAAAAGAAGAATCTGTCCTTTTAGGGAGCACACGACTTGCACTTTACAAAGATCTGAGTGACCTGCAAGGAACAGAAAGCAGAGGAGAATGCCTGCCCCAGCAGCCTTGAGCTATTTGCCCTGGTCCTGGCCCAGCCTCTACTACCACCATTACAGGAACCATGTCAAACGTGGGGCGGGCGCTCTATACTGTTGCAATTAGAGAGTGATTTCAGAATGAATTTCTACCATTGGTCCAACAACCACAATCTCCCCTGAATCATTTGGAATTTCTTGGGCAGATGATGGTCAAAGTGGACGTCCTCTTTGGCCTGCCGTTCACTGGCATTCTGATCTTTGATGATTGAAGCCCAGACAATACATCACGTCCTTTATATTTCCTTTGGGTTTGTTTTCAGAAGTGCAATATGCATACTTAAATATGTTATCGTTTACGGTTTACTTATTTTTTTACAATTAGTGTTTCAGCGGTTTCTGGAAGAAGTAAGAGCCATGTAAGTCCCAATCATTCGGAAGGCATTTATTTAGAATGTAAGACGAAGGCTCTTGTGGAGCAACCTCTTAATCAAACCACTCAAGTCTTTTAACTTCGTCTTCGATTCTTTGCCTTTTTATTTATTTATTTATAATTTCCTTTTCATTACTTGAACTACGTTGCACATGTGAATTGAAGTCTCATCGTTCCTTTGTGTGCAGCGGCTTTATAAATGTGTCTTTGCATGGGTTACTTTCCAATATGTTCATGGCCTTGTATACCGTTGTAATGTTTAATATACAGTATATTTATTCCTTTTGGTCTTGAAGTCTTTGAAACCGGTACTGTTGAGAACTTGGCATGTCTACAATATTTGCACTTCATATCAATCATATCAAGATGTTTAAAACAGCTACAGCTACTGTAAAATTACACTCACACATTCGATGTGACTCCAACATGGTGGGGTCATCATTGTCTGCAGCAGCCTGTGACTTCTACTGTATTTAGGTGCTAATTCAAATGCCCATCTCCTCTGTGCCCTTCTTGTTTTTGTGTTGAGTCTCTGCTAGAGAAAAGAGACAGAGAGGAATAACGTAGTAAGACTGAATGAGAAAAGAATGACGAGTATGCTAGTCTATATTCAGACTAGCATGTTAAACCTAACTTCCTAGGGCAGCATTTTATACTGTAGAGCCAAAAAGCCCCAGGTTTGCAATTGAAGCAAGCCTGTGCTCAGAATGGCTACAGCCTACAGGTCTGAATGCCCAAACCAAGGAAGAAAAGCACTCTCCCCTCCCTCGACTCACTACCATTGAAGTGTCCTTCTGCAAGGCACTGAATGCCAAAATGCTCCGGGTAGATGGAGATGCTCTCTGCGTTTAGAGATCTCCCTCTGGTCTACTACAACAGAGGTTCCCAAACTTTTCAGTTTGAGACCCAAAAGAAACATTGGTGTCTCCCCAAGACCCACATTTACAGTACAAAAAATACAATATGAATGAATAACTTAAGCCCCTATTTCAAATATAATGAAATTAGCCCATCTACAACAAGCAAGTTGTGTAAACTTATTCACCATATCCACATGGTGGCCATTTTGCTATTAAGTTAATGAAATGCTACTCTGTTAGAGTGGCATTTCTTCCCAACCCGTAAATATGACGTGAGAGCAAAATGTGAATATAGTCAATATCTGAGCTTGTGGATGTACTATTTTCACTATTTCTTAAAGGGATATTTCACGTGAGGGGAGCATTATTTTTTATATATCTATATTAGATTTTTAATGTTTATTTTATTTGAAAGGGAAATATCCCTTTAAACGTTTTTTTCTTTCATGGATTATTTTCTTACATTTTCTTTGCCCTGAAAATGTATAAAAGTGTAGGAAAAAAGAAAAAAGGGAGACATTTACTCCCAACCCATAAAAATGTGTCTGCGAACCCAAACATGGGTCCCAACTCCCTACCCAGTGTTTGGGGAACACTGCTATACAAAACCTGCCAGCTCACCAGAGTACAAGTTGCAGGTGTGCAGGTGTGGAACTCTGGCCCTCTAACTTTGTCCCCAAGAGTCCCCACATTTCCCCCAATACAAGGGCATTATTGTATAAGTACAACATGTGTTCTTAGTCATCTTGCCTGGGTGAAAATGAGGTTTCAAATATTGTGTGGCACTGGCAACAGAGGGAGGGAGAGTTTGAAAGTGCCAAAAGGATTAGACCACGCAGGGTGTTGACACAAACGTACACACTTTGTTAACATTTCTATTGTTCTATTGTTGTTTCTAGGCTCCAAGACAGTTCGATTTCTATTTGTGAACACACCATGCACTGTTGTCTCCCATAGCTTAAAATAAATTGTTTTTCCCTACCTCCCCATTATCTGCTACATGGAGAGTGAACCAGAAACGATGGGTCTTTGAAATGATACTGGACGACTTTCTGGGGATTTAGTGAAACAGATAGTGTTACCATACTCCTTTATGAAAGGCTATACTATGTTTTAATGGAGCAACTCTCACATTCAAGTCTAGTATGTTTATAAATAGGAACTGCATTGTCGCAGTCTATACGAATAATGTGATAAAGCCTTATTTGAGCTCCAGTTGTGGCGAGTCGGGGACACAACGCACCTTACAGGATCAGTAGACGAGCTACATGTGAACAAGCATGCTAAGCTTCGCTGACATTCAGCTCAGCTTAGGTATTTGCATGTAAAAGTGTTTCAACATATCATATTAAAAGTCCCTTAAGATATAGAGTCAACTGATGGTCTGGGGATTTGGCAATAGAATGATGTAATTCAAAGTAAGGTGTTGCCAGTGATACAGTGAGCTCCAGAAGTATTTGCACAGCTACAAATTGGATGATAATATGCCTTCTTACTCTCATTACTCTGAATGTGAAATGACACAATAACTAAACGGTTCAAATGCATACTATGCATGCTCTATTTTGTGTACACTATGTATGCATTTAATGTTGTCAAACGTTACTTACTGTGTTTACATTTTAGAAGACTTCCTTTGATAACTCCACAGCCTATTTGTATTTCATACATCCAAATATAGTTTGCTGTACTTTGAAACATGGCTCTAGTCTAAACCACCCAACGCTATAATGGTTGTCTAAAGGGCTACCAACAAGCAAAGATCAGCAAGCATCGTGCTCTCGCTTGTGCCATATCATTCACCTGCGACATCACGTAATATAAGCATATTAACCACATGGACCCTAATGACTCTCATTGTTTTTAACTGGTTCATATCTACTATGCTTTTGTAATGGCAACACAACCTACCTGACCCTGACTGCAGCTGTCATGATTATTACCCAGGCAGTCGTAATAAAAATGTGTCTATCTTCCAGTCTAAATTAATTAACTAATGTTTTGTGCTAAGCTGCATATCTATTGGAGGAACATTGGGAGAGACAAGGAAGGGTAGAACAAAAGCGCAAACTACAAATATCCATATTTTGTTTATTTAACAGGGACATTGTTACAAAAACAATGTAAATACAATGAATTTATTTATATTTCAAAGCCAATTTTGATGCAGAGATGCATAATGAAGGCTTTACTCACTGATCTCTGAAATAAATACACCCACATCTTACCTTTCAGATTTTATTATTGGCTGCCATGTTTTTTACAGAGCGAAAGCAGGACCATTTGATTGTTTGATGTTTTATAATTGTTTTCTTATATTTGTACTTAACCCTCCATCTTTTCTTAAGACAAGTGAAGAAACAGTCGACAGTTTTCGCCGATAATGGCATGCCCAAATTAGGGAGGCCTGGTTGAAAGTGGTATAGTCAAATACCCGTTGATTGAAGTGGACAGCTTGCACTTCACAGTTACTGTGTCATTTCTCAGAAGTAACGTGACTTCAGTCGTTTGACCTGTCCTCATATTTGTGGACCTCACTGTTGCCAAATATAAGATCTAAAGTCTAGAATGAGATATTCCTTTCCAAGTTCCTCTCCATTCCTCTGCAAATCTTATGTGCCACAACAGTGCCAAAACCATGAAGCAAATGTGACTATGGTAAACTTTTGTTCTCTAATATGTTCTTTTGTATGTGTGTCTTTGTCATGAAGTGATGGTGGTTCTTAATCACGGCATTGCTTTTGTTGCACATTATTCATCATCATTTGCCAAAAGTGTTATGGCTTTCACACTCCAGGCATTACATTGACCAGAGTTGGTTGGAGTATATAGACATTAACTGGTTGCCTGATGATTGATATTCCGGCATTTTTTTTCTCTCCCTGTCCTGTATATAGATCTTTAGGGCCGATGCCAAAGCGAGTTTTAAGCATACAATACACTTGAATGAAGTTGATATGTTCAGAACTTTTGTGACTTTTCTATGAATCCAATAATGCCAACGCATGTAGCAAAGCGCTTTTCAAATCCCCTTGCGCCAACCACTCATGGTATATATTTTGGTCTTCAAAGTGTTGTATAAACATAAAAAAGCTGTTGCTACTCTGATAAACATACTGTGTGACGTACAAAGCTTATGTTGCGCACTTGCATGCATTTAACAGTATCCAATTTTCTAATACTTTGCATTTAGTACCCTGCAGTAGACAGTATGTATATGAAAGTAGCAACAATGTGGTTGTCAGTTATTAAATACATGTTTTGATTGTTGTGAATACGTAGGCTACCATGAACATAATTTGTTTCAAGATGTGATAGTATGGTATTTATGAACAATGTCATAGTGCAGAGTGTAAGATAAGGGGGATCAGAGGAACTCTATAGGAAATAGAAACATGAGGATTTAGAGACGGCTTTAAAGTGATTTGAGGGAAAAAAACGTATGTTTATTTTAATATAATATACTTTAAAGCCTGCGCAGTATCAATGCAGTCTATGTTTATCAGCTGTCTACAAATGATCAACACGGTGCAACAGTCTTAGGTTCGCTTGTCAGCCTGCATACTGCTGCATGTGTCTTGAGTAAGAGACATCGGTCATGAAACATTATGCCATGGTGTTATGTCATCTTTATGATAGTATTATGTAGGCTATATCAGGGGTTCTCAACGTTTTTGGCCGGGGACCCCCGGAAATGCTTTGGCAACGTCTCGGGACCCCCGCCCCGCCCCCTCCCGACCCCCAATATAAATTGACTGCTATAACCTTAACCCATTTTGGGCGGGAACCCCTTTTGGTGTTTTAAGCATTATGTTATAATTTAGCTATTGAAAAATAGCAGATCTACAAGCTCATAGCGCGCCACCGAGTGGCGCGCTATGAACTTGTAGGTCTGCTATTTTTGAAAAATCGTGAAAATAAAATTAAAAAAAAATCTTTTTTTTTTTTTTTTTTGAAAATATTTTGGGGACCCCCCAAAATAATTTGGCGACCCCCCGAGGGGTCGCGACCCACGGGTTGAGAACCCCTGGACTATATGACATTTGACGCAATTTTGCAAAGTTGCCAGACACCTTCTTCTGTATTATGGTCATTGACATTTTTATTGAAGATATGGATTCTTATCCACTCAAAAACGAATGAGCTTGTGATTCTCTTGTATTTTTCTGCTGATGTTTATAAACTTGAGACTGGAATAATCCACTGCATGGTGACACTTCTAGAAGATACTATGGTCTTTATAACGAGTATCTTTTATCAGTATTTTATACCCTTGTTAATTTTCTATAATCCATTTAACCTTGCGTTTGGAGCTGATACGTTTACTGATAGCTAGGTATCAGAGAGCTGATGTGCTGTATGTTCCTGTATGTACTGTGTGCTTATCCGTGTGTTCTTTTCCACGTGACTTCCTTTTTGTTTCTGCTGCGTGTGTTTGTTGAATTTGATTCTCGGTTACACTGTGGTTATTTTATAGTTATGATTGAAAATTAAACCTTTTTTTTATTTTGTATTTTATGTCAACTTGTGGCATGACTTTGAAATAAAAAAATAAAACCTATCTGGGTACTTTCAGTACTTTTTTGTTTAGTACTGAATGTGGTGAAATTGTCGCAAATGAGCAGGTGGAAGAAGTATATAGCCTATATATCTTTTTACTTCAAAAGTATCAATACCGCAGTGTAGAAATACAAGTACTGGCGTTTAACATTTACATGAGTAAAAGCATAAAAGTATTGGTTCAAAAGTAAAAGTACTCATTATGCAGAATGTCCCATTTTTCAAATCTTTTGAAATTAAAAATTCTAATTATTTTCAAATAGCCCAAGTTTAAATAAGGCTGGAGTGGTTATTGCATGTTTTGTAACAATAATCAAAATCTGCAAGGTAACTCATTGTCAAATTATTGTAATGGAATAGAAAGTACAATATCTAAGATATAGTAGTAGATGTAAAACTATGTTTTTATTTTTTTGGTATTCAGACAGCCAGCAATGAGTAAACGCTCCCAAAAAAATGTGTTTCTATGACACATCTAGGGGCCGCAATCTGCATTCAAAGATTTTCCTAGAAGCTTTGTCATTGGTCGATTTGCCTGTCTATTTCCTGATTGGTTAGTCATTGCGACAGGGTTTTTTTTCGACCAATGACATAAAAAAAAGGTAATTAAAATGTTTACATATTATTGCTTATAGCTACTTTAAGCCAAGGTGTTGACTCCAGTGAGCTTGTTTTTTCTTTTTTTTAAGCTATAGTTTTGTCCTCTTACTCTACTTTAGTTTAGTAGTTTTCAACACAAGTAGTCTTCCTTATGCACTGCAGTATTATTTATGTCAAGTAGGCTAACAGTATAGTCTTTTCCACCCGTGAAAATGTAGACATTGGTTTAGTTTGACGTATACATTCATATCCAGCAGCTGTTTTCAGTTGCAGTATAGTCTATGCTGCTCCATTCCACATTATCAGAGCATATCTATTTACACGCACCTCGACAGTGGGTGCAGGGCCAATAAGGCAATTATGGAAGGAGGTAGGGCCCGCACACCATTCTTTTGGTAAAGAATTACTTTATTGAATAAACAAACGACAACGTTTCGATCTTGATAGATCTTCGTCAGGTCAGTATACAGATGCACACATGTTTCATCACTTTTATCCATTCCCCTCAGATTGAGTCCCTCCCCCCCCCCGTCGTGTGCCACCCCCACAAAACACAGGTGAGCCTCATTACTCATGAGGAGCCAGAATTGTGACAGAGTATACAAAAGATACTTATATACCATTTACACAGAATACATCATAATATTAAGAATTTTTTTTCTCTCTAGTTGAGACTACAGTACCTGAGTGGGGACATAGACCAATTGAACATAAACACCATAAGTACAGAATAACTAACACCAGTAAGGGTCCATTTGGATATAGGAGGGTTCATATAGGGTCCCTCTAGGTGACTCAGGATGCAGATACACAGAAGCAACTCACTTGGGTACTTTTTCCATAATATAGGAGCATAGATTTATTTTTCATTTATTTTTCTCAGAGGCTATTTTCAAAGTTCACTGTTACTGCAATACCTCTTTGGAGGGTACAGCTTACATTAAATGGAACGAGGGAATAAGGCATGGGCTAGAAGCTACAGAGAATGTCTCATTGCATTTTCTTGATTCAGACCAGATTCAGACATGGTTTGTAGTGTATAATGTATATAACTTTCACGTCTAAGTAGGAGGTTGTCTACATTGCCCCCCTTCGTGGAGTTATACCATGCTCTATTCCTATATACCTCAGGGAGGAGACATTGTGCTGTGCTTCTGCAAAGTGTACAGCTACTGGGTTGCGCTGATCTTTCATGCGTATGTTGCTTCTGTGTTCTGCAATTCTGGTCTTCAGACACCTGGTTGTCTTCCCTATGTAGGCAAGACCACAAGGACACAAGATTAGATAAACAACATTCTTTTGGTTACATGAAATATACCCTCTAATTTTCATCTTTTTCCCTGTCTGTGGGTGATTGTAAGTAGTACACTTTGTAGTAAAGTTGCACTGGGTGCAGGAACCACAGAGATAGTTGCACTGGGTGCAGGAACCACAGAGATAGTTGCACTGGGTGCAGGAACCACAGAGATAGTTGCACTGGGTGCAGGAACCACAGAGATAGTTGCACTGGGTGCAGGAACCACAGAGATAGTTGCACTGGGTGCAGGAACCACAGAGATAGTTGCACTGGGTGCAGGAACCACAGAGATAGTTGCCATCAGGCATATCTAAAAAGGTTCCTTTTGTTACTGGGGGTAGGTCAGGTTTCACCAACATGATTCTAATGTTGGGGGGACGTTTATACACTACTTTTGGAGGGTTCTTAAAGACATTGCACAGTTGTGGATCTGTGTTTACTATGTGCCAGTGATTTTTTATGATCTTCTCAAACTCTTTCCCCATGGGGGAGTATTGTAGAAAACGGCAAGTAGGTGCTACTTGTCTTTTAACCAGACATTCCTCCTGTGTCATATTTTTGTATTTGTCTCTAGCTGCCATTAACCACTGATCAGGATAATCTTTTTCTCGGAATCTCTTATCTACTGTAGTTCATCCGCTTGTTTTATAAAGTCTGGTGTATTACTGCAGACCCTGCGGATTCGACTGTATTGACTGATAGGTAAACTTTTCTTTAAATGTGTGGGATGGAAGGAATCAGCATGCAAATATGAACATGTGTCTGTTTTCTTTCTGTTAAGGTCAGTAGCAAACCCCTTAATTGCCATCTCTTTTGATCTAGAAAATTAATTTCCTGTGGGTCATGGCTTATAGTGAACTTGAGATGTTCATGACTGCTGTTTAGAATAACCGAAAAACTCCATAAGGCTGTTTTCAGAACCCTGCCAGATTAAATAGACATCATCCACTTACCGTTTCCACAACTTGATGTGTTGTTGAAAGCGGTTGTCTGGGTTTGTCACAAAATTGCTTTCAAACATTGCAACGTAAAGGGAGCTAAACTGTGGACTAATTTTACTTCCCATTGAGGTCCCCTTACGTTGAATGTAGTAGGAATCCTTCTTGTCTGCCAGGTCTCTAATACACTTTGTGCTGGGTAAGACCTCCGGAGCTCTTTGACTGAGGAAGTGTGTCAGAGCTTCTAGGCCCCCTTCATGGTCAACATTGGTGAATAAACTTTCTATGTCTAATGTAACTAGTATGTAGTTCTCCTGATCTAAATCTTAAATAGATTTCAAAATGTTGATCATGTCCATTGAATCACATACAAAAGAAGGTAAAGAGGTGGTAAAAGATTTTAAAAAGAAATCAACAAAACTAAACATTTTCTCAGTGAGTGAGTCAATGGCTGAGACAATCGGTCTCCCAGGTGGGTTCTCTAAACTTTTGTGAATTTTGGGGAGTACTGTACGTAGAACACAGACATGACTGGATGTTCAGAATGTCATCTCTGTGGTTCCACGGCCTGGTCGAATGAATGAATGTGCGGGCCCTACCTCCTTCCATTCCACATTATACCTGTCTTTCCAGTCAATACATTTTTGAGGAGAGCATATTGTAGGATAACCTGGAGTCTGCTGAATACTATATCTGTATTCAGTGGTTCACGGCATATAGTTTATAGTCTTGAACTTTATAAACAGAAATTTATAGAGGCAAGGCCTATTCATACTCCAGTTTTCGGTGAAGAGGTGGCACACCGAAACGGTGGTTAGTAAAAACAGAGAGGTGTTGTGTGAGGGCTTACCACGGTGCGGCGTGACGTCATGTTGTAACAGAGAGATGTGTTGTGTGAGGGCTTACCACGGTGTGGCGTGACGTCATGTTGTAACAGAGAGATGTGTTGTGTGAGGGCTTACCACGGTGCGGCGTGACGTCATGGTTAGTAAAAACAGAGAGATGTGTTGTGTGAGGGCTTACCACGGTGTGGCGTGACGTCATGTTGTAACAGAGAGATGTGTTGTGTGAGGGCTTACCACGGTGCGGCGTGACGTCATGTTGTAACAGAGAGATGTGTTGTGTGAGGGCTTACCACGGTGTGGCGTGACGTCATGTTGTAACAGAGAGATGTGTTGTGTGAGGGCTTACCACGGTGCGGCGTGACGTCATGTTGTAACAGAGAGATGTGTTGTGTGAGGGCTTACCACGGTGTGGCGTGACGTCATGTTGTAACAGAGAGATGTGTTGTGTGAGGGCTTACCACGGTGCGGCGTGACGTCATGTTGTAACAGAGACATGTGTTGTGTGAGGGCTTACCACGGTGCGGCGTGACGTCATGTTGTAACAGAGAGATGTGTTGTGTGAGGGCTTACCACGGTGCGGCGTGACGTCATGTTGTAACAGAGATGTGTTGTGTGAGGGCTTACCACGGTGCGGCGTGACGTCATGTTGTAACAGAGAGATGTGTTGTGTGAGGGCTTACCACGGTGCGGCGTGACGTCATGTTGTAACAGAGAGATGTGTTGTGTGAGGGCTTACCACGGTGCGGCGTGACGTCATGTTGTAACAGAGAGATGTGTTGTGTGAGGGCTTACCACGGTGCGGCGTGACGTCATGTTGTAACAGAGAGATGTGTTGTGTGAGGGCTTACCACGGTGCGGCGTGACGTCATGTTGTAATTTTCGGTGGTCACCTAATCACCTAAAGCTGGAGTATGAATCGGCATGTTTTTATGCTTGACCAGCACTTATAGTAGCCTAGTAACCTGCTGTGTCTGTCAGCTGAGCATTATAATACATAGTTTATACTGTCATAATATGACATGTCATGTGCCAAAAAAAAACAGCCTGTGAGCTTGTAGATCGGCTATTTATGGTGCGTCATACGAAATGCGGTAAGTATTAATGAGGCTTAGGTCCCGCCTCCTCCTCCTCCTGGCTAATACGGGATCAGTGGCTGTGAATGAGACGGAGCGAGAGACCTCAGAGCTATAGCCTATAGGCCTACTTCACTGACACACACACAACTGTAACTAAAGATATACCTGACCGCTGGGCAGAGACCTGAAAGAAGGAGTTATTATTATGAGCATGCAAAAGATGAAAGAGATTCAACAAAGATAGATGCCATAGAGGGGAGAAGAAGGGAAAGCAACTAAAGAAAAATACAAAGACTTAACTTGACATCTATAATTGTCTTCCAGATACCTGTAGTGTATCACCATCTCTGACCTCCTCCTGTCTACCCGGATTACGTTCAGAATGCATGGGAAATGACCGTCTGCGGTCGAACAGGCTGAATTAAAGGACCCCGTGGGAAAGAAGGAGTGCGTTGAGAGGGTAAGTGGAGCAGGTGGGGTGGCTGGTGCACATGGTTGGGGTCCGGGGGCCGGGTGGGGGGCTTAAGCATATCAGCCCAGGCCACATAGAGCTCCTTCTCTCCTGTAGCTTTAGGCCAAAAGCCTATTACTGCCCACAGCTCGGCCACCCTGTTTACTGAGACAGCACTGGTTAAAGCTGCAATCCACCATTTTCATGTCTTATACCTATAGAAACCACATTTTGTAATGTGCTGCTACAGTAGTTATATTGTATTGACATACTCTACTACTACTTTAACCATATTGGTTAAAATAGCATTTTATTCTAGAAGTAATTTACAGATTGCAGAGTGTGTACAAATGGATGGACCAAATGGATGAGGATCCAATGTTACATTTGTTCATTGTCAGAATATCACATGCCTAGTAATGAATGAACACTGAAGATTTGACTGTGTATCCATGCTTAACCAGTTGTCTATATTATTGTCACTTGAGGATTGTATTGCATTGTGTATGCAAGATTGTTAGATAAGTGTCCTATTATCAATAGATCACAGGATGTGAAAATTGCTTTTAAAACCTTTTTTTTAAAGAGCATCAATGATAATAGATATTTCCATATTTTCCCCAGAGGTAGGCCTACACTGTACAACCATGAGTGTGTTTTAAAGGTGGTGTAAGTTATATTTGTTGTAAATTGCATTCTCATTGTATTAATTGGTAGAGTGATTGTTCAGTGACAGCCTGACAGGGGCACTTCAGTGCTTTACACTCTATTTTGTTGTTGTTTACTAAACAGAACAACAACAACCGGAGAGACAGGTAGACCACTGCTACTGAACACTAGCAGTGATTGCCATCACAAAACAGAGCTTGTGTGCGTGCATGCGTGTGTGCGTGCGTGCATGCGTGTGTTTTAAAGAAATATAACTTTGACCTTACTTTATCACCGTTAACTAAAATTGGGATGTGGTTTAGACATTGTTTTGACCCCACATTCATTCAGGAACTGGATCTGTTATCAAAAGGTACACCTAGGCCTGCTGTATGCTTTTTGTAGAGAGGGTAAACACTAAACAGCAGTGGTGGAAAGTAACTGTACTTAGTTACTTAGCTAACTAAGTAGTAGTAGTAGTAGTAGTAGTAGTAGTAGTAGTAGTAGTTGCTCTGGACAAGTGACTTGTGTGCCCTGATGTGAAGTGAATGGGAAATCTACTTGTCCAAAGAACAAGTGCCTCAAAAAGTTAATGTCAAAAAGTTAATGTAAATGTACATTTACTTAAGTATACTTAAGTACAATTTTTATTTTATTTTACTTTATTTATTTCCAGTTTATTTCCAATTTCCAATACTTTTACTTCTACTCCTCTACAATTATTAGAAAATGTTAGTTACTAGTTAGTCTATACTTTGCAGATTTGGATTATTATTACAAAACATACATTAACCACTTCAACCCTATACATTTCGGCTATTTGAAAATAGCCGATCTACAAGCTCACAATTTTCAAAAGATTATTATACATTTGCAAAATAGGACATACTGCACAATTAGTATTTTTACTTTTGGTACTTTAAGAACATTTTGTAAACCAATACTTTTGTACTTTTACTCAAGTAAATGTTGAATTCCGGCCTAGTATGTCTATGTCTATTGCAGTATTCATACTTTTACTTAAAGGGGAAAACCACCCATTTTCAACATTTTACTATGTCATTAATATACCTTAGAGCTGTTGTGTGGAAATAATAAAAAAGTCCCCCCATTCTGTGTTTCCCAGAACTGTAATTATGAAAATAATCATTAACATGGTGAAACACATCTTGATGACATCATCAAGATGTGTTTCACCATGTTAATGATTTTTTTCAGACCTCTAGTTCTAGGAAACACAGAATGGGGGGGACTTTTTTATTATTTCTACACAACAGCTCTAAGGTATATTAATGACATAGTAAAATGTTGAAAATGAGTGGAATGCCCCTTTAAGTAAAAACTTGGAGTACTTTTCCCACCACTGGTAAACAGCAGGAATAATTGACGACACAGAAGCTGCAGGTTTTCAACCTTGTTGAATGAACATACCAGAGCCCTCTGTGTGTCTGTACTGTACCTCTGAATCCCTGCCATGTGAGTCATTATTGACATAAACACACGTCACATCCCTACAGCTCCATGGGCCTCCTCGTTAGAATAGCATTATGGGCCACACACACAAAGATTAGAGGCCCAATCCCCAGGCCGATTTTTGGCATTAGCGAGATTGCTGGTGACCCATGCATGACTGCATGAATGGGATTCATCGATAGATGCTATAACAAATGAAGGGCTGAGTTCCGTGACTTCGACACAGTCTTTGAGGACGGAGGTGAAAAGTTCTGAACTCATGTGAATGTGGCCACTAATGCTCTTTGCACGTGTCAAAACAGAACTTTTAGATTCAGTAACCACATAATGCGGCATACCACCACTTTGAAAGCGGCATGCCGCTTTGAAAAGCGGCATACTACTTTGAAAAGCAGCAGCCGCATACCGCTTTGAAAGCATAACACTTTGAAAGCAGCATACCACTTTGAAAGCAGCATACCGCTTTGAAAAGCAGCATACCGCTTTGAAAAGTGGCATACCACTTTTAAAAGCGGTTTGCTGCTTTTCAACGTTTTCAAAGTGGCATAATACTTTGAAAGCAGCATGCCGCTTTGAAAAGCATCATACCACTTTGAAAAGCGGCATACCACTTTGAAAAGCATCATACCACTTTGAAAAGCGGCATACCACTTTGAAAAGCATCATACCACTTTGAAAAGCGGCATACCACTTTGAAAAGCATCATACCACTTTGAAAAGCGGCATACCACTTTGAAAAGCGGCATACCACTTTGAAAAGTGGCATGTCACTTTGAAAAGTGGTATATACCACTTTTTTTTAGAGTGGTATGCCAAAGACCACTTTTGGAGCTCGCCCCTCATGCAGCAAGGACAGTATTTATATCACCCCGATGAAAAAAAATTACACCTGTGTGATGTGAGGGGCAATCTTATCATCGTACATCATCATGTATCTACCTAGATATGTCCCTAACCGCCCCCTCAGGTCCTCCACTGCTGGCCTGCTTGAAGTGCCTAAAAAAATGTGCACAAAAAAATATGGTGAGGCAGCTTTTTGCTTCTACGGCCCAACAGCCTGGAATAAATTACCATTCCAGCTCAGACACGCACCCTCTGTAGACATTTTTAAATCTCAACTCAAGACTCACCTCTTCACTCTTGCTTTTAGTTGAGTTTTAATATCTGCGTTCCTACTCTGTCCTGACTGATTTGCTGCATGTTGTGTTTTTATTTATTTTTTCTCTATGTTTTTATACTTTTATTTTGTTCTTTGCCATTGTTCTATCATTTTAACTACTTGACTGTGTTTTATTGTATTCTATTTTTGTGTCCTGCCCTGTGAAGCACTTTGAGCTGCATTTATGTATGAAAGGTGCTATACAAATAAAGTTTATTATTATTATTATTATTATCATGACGTAACATGTCGATTTGCTCAGACACATATAATGTACATTCTCCATTCATTGTCAATGGGAATTGCGAGGCCTGCGAGGCCTCACTAACCTGACTCCGCCAGATGGGGCAGCAGAGAGTACACTGTGTTCCTCCCTCCTGAGGGAGGCCTCACGCCCTTAGAGTATAAATATAAAAGAGAAGTCACAGAGAGGAAACCATCCGCAAACCCTGAGGCGAAAAAGACATAGTGGCCGAATTTGGTATTGCAGCTCGAGCCAGCATTATGCATTGCGCACGTTCACGTAAGGGGCCGATATTCCGATAACACGTGAACGCTATGTTTCATACGTGAACGTGCAATGATATTCAACGGCCCAGTGCGTTCAGGTCTGGCCCATAAGCAATTCCAGAATGCACTCTTTCCAACCCGGAAGAACGCCTCATGTGCTGGGTGAGCAACTCAATGCAAGTGGATGAGAGGAGAAATCCAGTGACGTCTCTATCAATATATAAGCTCACGCCTTGCGAGCAAGGGGCCAGTGAGGCTATTCAACGTTGAAGCTTTGGGCCCTAGTGGTAGGAGGAGGGACTACAGGCGGACCCGTGGATTCATGACCGGGAAACCCCGTGCAGCTGGGCTTTAACATTGAGCGCTCGGTTGCACTTCCGCATTTGACCACCAACATTTGGTGGTCAAAAAGGCCTCACAGCCTTGCGGCTGCTAGACAGCATTTTTTAATTATTTGAAATGGGAACAGCTTTGCTCCTCTCTCTCTCTCTCTCTCTCTCTCTCTCTCTCTCTCTCTCTCTCTCTCTCTCTCTCTCTCTCTCTCTCTCTCTCTCTTTCTCTCTCTCCTTTTCATTGAGATATTAACTATTTAATTACACATTTCCATTTTGCACCCATATTTTACTGCCATGTCTTAATACAGTGTTGCTTTTTACAAATAAAATAAGCAAATTAAGAAATGCCACGGTTGATTTTGATTGATCACAAAGTTAGTGTGAGGCTACTTTGATGGGAAAGTCGTAAATCACACACCCACTATAACACCTGCTGCCTGGGTGTGAACTGTGAAGAACTCTATTACTTATACCTTGTGCTGGTCGTTTGAATAATTAATCCAAGGTTTAGTTTGTCTGGACTCTGGAGATCCAACACTATGTCATATTATGGACGGTTTAAAGTAAACTTTAAGAAGAGCTGGTCATTGTGCTGCATGCAGAGTGAGAAGCTGCGCTCTGCGCTAATTGATATGACCTAGATATTTGCGCAACTGACTGGCATGAAGTAATTAGTAATTTCGCAGGACCTGCAATTCCAATAGTAACATATAAACATTTGAAAAGGCTTTCATATACTATTCATATTTTTTCTAATAAGGTTTGGCCTTATAGATAGAAATGTGGTCATTTTTGTATCGTTTTGGATATTAATTAATTTATTGATTGATTGATTGATTGATTAATTGATTGATTGATTGATTGATTGATTGAAGAATGTATTAACAGTTTGCAGAATTACAGTACATTTCAAGCACAAACTCAATACAAAGGCTGTTAACTGTGAGTGGACGACCCAATTAAGCATTACACTTGTTTCCAATAGGGTCCACCATGTTCAAATCATCAAAACATTTAGAGACGTACAAATAAACACTTATTTTTCTTTTTTTTTTAAATGTATTTTTATTGAGGCTCTGAGATTTCACAACTGTTCAATCACAATTCAATGTATATAGAACCACATTTTTCTTTTTTCAACATAACATAGGAAAACAACAAGAACCACAATACAGACATTACAATGCACAGACAAAAAACAAACACAAACAAAAAAACAAACAAAACGAGTACACCACAGTCTTGACATGATTACATTACAGGTCACCAGAGTCTTTGTTATTCACTACCGTTCAATAAGGTACATTGAAGCACAGTCTAGAAGGGTCCACTGTATCTAAGACTGGTTCCCATACCTTTGTGAACCCTTCCATGTTATCACGGAGGAGATAAGTCAGTTTCTCCAGAGGAACCACAGTCATTACCTCCTTGTACCAATCATCCAGTGTAGGAACGTCTCTATGAATCCAAAGCTTGAGTATAGTCTTCCTCGCTATGTATAAGAGTATTCCAACCAATTTGGCGTTGTGTCTGGTCCTTGCACTGGATACCTTAGCTGCTAGTACACACTGGAGAGGTGACAAGTTCAAATTATATCCAAGCAAGGTGTCCAGCTCATTCTTCACCTCATTCCAAAACACCTGTATCTTTGTACATTTCCAAAGCATATGTGCATATGTACCAACTTCTGTGTCACATTTATTACAGTTAGGAGAGCTGAGACCAAGCTTGCTTCTCAGTAGAGGTGTATAATGGAGTCTGTGTAAAATTTTGAATTGTCTTTCTCTATCATTATTGCAACTCAAAATAGTAAGTGTATTTCCTATAATTGTTGTCCAAGTATTGTCTTCTATCTGACATTCCAAGTCAATCTGCCACTGCCTTCGAATATGATCAGTGGAGTGGTTTGAACTTATATCAAAACATTCATACAGATAGGAAATAAATCTTTCTGGCACAGGACGTGTAAGAATATTTTCTAAGAAGGATGTCCTAGGCTCAGGGGCTTGCATGTTCTTTGTTACATAATGACGGATTTGTAAAAATCTAAAGAAATGTGACTGTTGCAATGAATATTTATTCCTTAGATTCTCAAATGACTCCATTGTGCCTCTGTTATATAGTTTAGCAAGCTGGTCCAGTCCCCTATCATGCCAAACCCTGAATACTGGGTCCTGATATGAGGGAAGAAAATCTGGGTTCTTCCATATAGGAGCCAAAGGTGAAAAATGTTTTTTAAGTTTAAAATGGACTTTGATGTTATTCCAGGTGTTCAGCGTATTTAAGACAATGAAGTTCTGATCAACCTCCAATTTAGCTTTGTTATGATTCACAAAGGGGCAGACCTCAAGTGTCAACATACCACAGTTTTGAGATTCAATATCGATCCATGTGTTTGTTATGTCTGGGTTCACCCATTCATATATGTACCGCATTTGTGCTGCCCAGTAGTAAAAACGTAAGTTCGGAACCCCCAATCCACCCTCATCCTTGTGTCTTTGAAGCTTACTTATTTTCATTCTAGGCCTTTTACCCTGCCACAGAAATTGTGTAAATATCTTATCCAGATCAGAGAAAAAGCTGTTGGGGATTGAATTTGGCAACATCTGTAGAGGGTACAACAGCCTAGGCAGGATATTCATTTTGAGCACACTTATCCTACCTAGCCATGACACAGGTAGAGTTCCCCACCTCTGTAAGTCTTCCTTAATGCGCAACGTGATTGGTCTAAGATTAAGCTTAAACAGTTTTCTGAGAGAGGGACAAATTCTTATTCCAAGATATGTTATACCCCTAGGTGACCAGTTAAAGGGAAATCCGTCAGGTGGAGCAGAGCCCGCTAAGGCCCCAATAGGCATGGCCTCAGTTTTTGTTAGGTTCACCTTAAAGCCTGATACATGTCCAAATTGCTGTAGACAATCGAGCAAACTTGGGATAGTGGTATCAATGTCAACCAGGTACAAAAGGACATCGTCTGCGTATAGCGAGATCTTATGCGTTTTGCCATCAACATTAAAGCCTATAATCGATGGTGTTGACCTTATGAGCTCTGCCAAGGGCTCGATGGCGAGCGCAAACATTAAGGGGCTCAAGGGGCATCCTTGAGGTGTCCCACGTCCCAAAGAAAATGGATCAGAGCAATAAGAGTTGGTAGTTACAGTTGCCTTATGTGACCGATATAACAGCTTTACCCAATCAATGAATTTCGGACCTAGTTCGAATTGCTCCATAGCACGGAAAAGAAAGGGCCACTGGATTCTGTCAAAAGCTTTCAGAGAATCCAACGAAACCACCAAACCCTGCATGTCCCAATCAGAGGCCATCTGAATTATGTTCAAAAGCCTCCTTATGTTATTAGTGGAGCTCCTCCCCTTTATGAAGCCAGTCTGCTCAGGTTTCACAAGGATTGATATTAGTGGTTCAAGCCTCAAGGTCAATACTTTAGCTAAAATTTTTGCATCCACATTGAGGAGTGATATAGGCCTATATGACGCCGGGTCCTCAGGGTCTTTGTCCTTTTTCAAAATCAAACAAATATTGGCTAATGTCATTGTTTCGGGTAAATGGTGAGCAGTGTTGAAGCTGTAATTAAATGTTTTAGCAAGGTATGGAGTAAGTTTATCTTTGTAGGCCCTGAACCATTCAACTGGCAACCCATCAGGACCTGGACACTTTCCACTGCGCATCAAGGATATTGCTTCTAATATTTCAGCTTCATGGATGGGTTTTCCCAATGACCTTTGTTGTTCTTCTGTCAAAGTTGGTAACTGTATCTTAGAAAAGAATGTATCAAGTTCCTCTCTAGTACTATTATTATCAGGTGTATATAATGATTTATAGAATGATACAAAAACAGAGTTAATGTCCTTTTTATCATAATGTTTTTTCCCTCCTGTGTCTTTAATTCCTGCTATCGTATTATGATTTTGTCTCTGACTAAGCAGACGTGCCAAATATTTACTGGGTTTGTTCCCGTGTTCATACAGTCGCTGCTTTTGGTAGAACAATGATCTAGAAGCTTTTTACAAATAAACACTTCTATAGACAGAACAGGAATTCATCATAAAGGAGGTAAAAAGGGAAAAGAAACATATACAGTGAGGGAAAAAAAGGGGTGGGCGGTGGGGGGGATTCACGTTCAGCTCCGTTAATTTGTTTGTTTTCCTTGGAGGAGCTGCGTTGGGTCCCCAAGTCGGCTCCGTGGCCGTACCTTGAGTTGGCTGTGTGGCCGTGACCGTCTCTTGTGTTGTCCTTGTGTTGGGTCCCCAAGTCGGCTCCGTGGCCGTACCTTGAGTTGGCTGTGTGGCCGTGACCGTCTCTTGTGTTGTCCTTGCGTTGGGTCCCCAAGTCGGCTCAGTGGCCATACCTTGAGTTGGCTGTGTGGCCGCGACCGTCTCTTGTGTTGTCCTTGCGTTCGTGTTTGAGGGATTCCGATTTTACAGGGGCCAGTTTCGAATTGCAGCCGTCCGTAGGTGCCCTTTAACACAAAAATGTTCGCACAGGACCTCGCATTTGTCCCAGGCGGCTGTGTGTGTGTGTGTGTGTGTGACGTGTGTGTGTGTGTGTGTGTGTGTGTGTGTGTGTGTGTGTGTGTGTGTGTGTGTGTTGAAATGTCTGGTACCTTTTAACCTTGGCTTTTGGATTAGGATGATACGAATGAACCACTAGTCTAAAACCCTATAGCGTCAATATTCTGTGGTGAGCATTTCCGAATGTAACAGATAACTAACCTCACAACGTGCAACGTGATGCGCTGTGAGTTTTCAGCAAAGAGAGTTGGTATTGAGCGAGAAAAGGACGGACCAAGTACGGAGCCCTGGGGGACTCCATTCTGGGGTTTAGGTGGTTAAGGCAATCCATAGCTATACTTCAATACCACTCTTCATTTGCTCTGGTCTGAATGCTTTATTTTGATTTTGTAGACGAGTGGTTTTCAACCAGTGGTCCTTGAGGGGGTCCTCAGCTACATGATGGAGAGTTGGTAACCAAATGGACCCTTATAGATCTTTAACTCTTACGGGTCCATTTGGTTTCATTTTACACTCTCAAGAGTTAAATTATTGTTAAACATCTCTATTAGGCCTACTTAGTTTACAAGAAGTCTTCACAATTAGAGAATGTAGAATAATTGTTATTTTGATCAACGTTTCTCTCCTAATGGTACCAACATCAATACAGCATGGAATTGTGGACAACATCGGCTAAAGTTTTGGGTCTGAGTGGCTCAAATTCAGAATAAACGTGACCTTAACTAAATTACCTTGTAACTAAATGACCTTGATCTGAAAATGGTTGAAAACTACTGTTTAAGACTATTTCAGTTGCTTGTTTTCCAACTCCTCAGGTTCCTCCATGGTGGTCTCTAATGTCCTGGAATCAACCAGACGCTGAACCATGGTCATTCTGCAACAGGTGAAATGAAATGAAATGATTACTATATTTACCCAGGGTATCTGGGCTAAGCTCAAGAACTTGTTTCCAGCCAGGCCCTGCTCATAGAACATTTCATCGTAGTGGTTCAATGCCTTGTTCAAGGGCACTTCAGCGGTGGTAATTTTAACGTGTCGGACCGCTGATTCGAACTGGCGACCTTCCGGTATCAAGACCGCTCAGCAATCCGTTCGGCCACCGCTGCCACATGTATGAACTGATCCCTAGAATGTTATTGTAATGTTTGTGGGAACAAGCACAAACGAGAAAGACATTATCTTCTGTCTCAAGAAACTATCCGCTCAACCTTTTTAACACATGTTCACACATGTGCCTCAAGGTGTGCCTCAGACGTGTGGACACGTCTTTAGACGCTCTAAAGAGCACAAAGTACCTTTCTGAATGTACCGCTTAATTATCGCAAGACGTTCCACCCTTTCCTGTCTGGCAGACAAATCTTGCGATACCAGAAACAGAAACGATACACCGCTGTTTAGATGCTCAATAAAATGTACTGTGCACATCGAAAAGCAAGTGTTTAGAAAACAACCTGTGATATGTCTTATTTTATATTCCTGATCCGATTATAAGTCAACACTCTTGTGTTGTTCAAAACAGTCATGAGTAGTAAAACCCCTGTTTTCATAAATTCACAGATTGTTTTTAGTAATACTGTGCATGATCATGACACTAGAGGTTCCAGTAATGGGCAGCTTGTGTTATCTCGCCCAAAATATAATTTTCTAAAGAGATCATTTATTTATAGATCATTGTCACTTTGGAATAACCTGCTACGCAACCTCTGTTGCATTTACAGTAAATTAACGTTTAAAAAGCATCTAAAATTCCATTTGATACAGTGAAGTGTTGTGTGTGTTTTTTTTTGTTTTTTTTGTTTTTCCCGCTCTCACTTGTAATCTTAGCAATTTTTATTTGTATTTTATCCGAACTAATGTAAGTTGAATACTGACTTTTTAACAAATGTGTATTTGTACTGGAATGTTTATTCTTATGTGGACCCCAGGAAGACTAGCTATGGTTGCTATGGCGCCGCCTTCCATTTCCCCTCAAAACTGGGAGGTTAAATGTTCCATTACTATCTTGCGCTAATAGTCTTTAGAAGCGTGAATATTCAAAACGAGATGCTTGATTAACACTGGCGCTAGTTGGCAAAACAACACAAAACGTAATGATGTGCAACCAATCACCTATTCAAAACACCTTATCCCATTGTCTACTTAAACTTAAAGATGGAGTGCCGTGATTTTCTTCCACCCTAAAACATGATCATCAGGTCTTATTGTTATATAAGGAGGTATCATTTTTTCAAAAAAGTGTACAGTATTTGTTAAAATGTTGTTTTTATGTGGGCACGCCCACCAGTTCATTAAGTATGCCTGGTTTGTCTGGTGGAAAAATTGTGGCACTCCATCTTTAACTCAGAGTTTGCAGTGCAGGCAAACACTCCCCCCCCCCCCCTTTCCTGCCCCCCCCCCCCCCCTCTCTCTCTCTCTCTCTCTCCCTCTCTCTCACACGTACATTTTTGGGCTACAAGTACGGCCACCTCCTCCGCACATACAGAAAACTGTATAAGACATTTTTTAAAGTGAATTTAGTTCTCCTGTGCCAAAGAAAACAAATAATTGGCAGAACCAGCTTTGTTTACATTCGTTTGTGAGCTAAGTGTGATTTTGCATGAACAACATATCTAAATTAGAAACAAAGACATTGTGGCTCTTCCATACAGTTTAATAAACCAGTGTTTGTGCAGTACTGTACTTACCTTGGACTGTGTCTGACATCCAGGGAGACTATCTCTGGCTGGACCTCAAAACGGGCAGAGAGTTTGAGGTCCCCGTGGGAGCTGTGGTCAAACTCTGGACAGACTCTGGACAGATCCAGGTGCTGGATGACGAGGGCAAGGTAAGTCCAGAACACAGAGGAAACCTTTTCCAATTATTTAAAGATGGAATGCAGTGATCACCCCCCCCCCCTAAAACATGATCATCCAGTATACTATGATTATACTAGGAGAAAGATTTTTTTAGCGTTTTCAAATAAATTTAGTGGAGTAGGCTAAGTAAAAGTATTGGAAATTGGAAATACTCAAGGAAAGCGCAAATACCTCAAATGTGTACTTAAGTACAGTACTTAAGTAAATGTACTTAGTTACATTCTACCACTGGCTCCTATGTCACCAAAATGTGGAATGCCCTACCAACAGCCATTAAGACATGTAAATCCCTTGACTCCTTCAAAACCTACGTACTGCAATTCGAAACTGCCCCCCCGTAAAAACTGAATCCCCTCCGCACCCTTCTCCCCTTACTGTATGTTTCCTTTCCCTTCTTACATGATTTCCTGTTTTTTATATAGAATTGTTCGTCTCTAAATGTTCTGATGAATTGAAAAAGGTGGACCCTGTTGTAAACAAGTGTAATGCTTTATCAGTGTGTCGTCCACAGTAACAGTCTTTGTATTGAGTTGTGCTTTCATGTGAAATTATGCAAACTGTTAATAAATACTTCAATCAATCAAACTTCAATGGCCTATAAAAGTGACACGGTCATGCAACAAAATATAAATGAGTTTTGGTGCTGAGCTAGTTTCACGTTGCCAGACTGTTGCCTCACGCAATTTCCAAATGCTTCCGTCATACAGTCTGGAGCAACGGAAGCTCAATCATGAGTAAGCCTCCTCCCCACTTCCGTTTTCTCTTTGCAGTCGCGCAAATTGATCCATATAAATAGAAATCATCTAAGCATATATAGCTTGTTGCTTAGCTGAAAAATGAAATAAAAAAATTAAATTTAAAGATATTTTAAAATACATCCGTGAACGGAAATTGCTGCTTCCTTACTCGGATTTCGGGAGGTGTAGTTTCAGACTCTATAGCTTTCGGAGATTGTGGAATAGTTGTCTCATGGCTATGCGAGGCTAGTGCTGAGCTGATGGAAGTTTCCTTCCATCATACAGGAGCACTGGATCTCCCCCCAGAATGCCACCAACATCAAGCCCATGCACCCGACCTCCGTCCACGGTGTTGAGGACATGATCCGCCTGGGGGACCTCAACGAAGCCGGCATCCTGCGCAACCTACTCATCCGCTACAATGAGAGAATCATCTATGTTAGTTCCCCACGCTACACCATCCATTACCATTTCAACTAGGGCTGGGACTTTAACTGATTAATTTCGATGACTTAATTACAGTAAAAAAAAAATGGCATTTTAATCGTGCTTAGGTTTTGCACCATGGAACCTTTCTCACTGAAGAATCCGATCAGACGGCTTTGCCTGGCCCAGTGGCTGAAAGACCACACAGGTCAAAGGGGATTTTATGCAGCAGAATACTGCACTGCATAGCTATTGCTTGGTTGGTTGACACTGCAGTGTGAGAGGCTTATGCCTAAGTTACACTTTGTCATGCAAATTAACTCATTTTTGTGGAGCGTCATAGTCACGGGATGAAGTATAAAATATAAAGGTGTGCTTAGTGGAGCCTGGACATACTAGTCATGTCCAGGGACAGGGTGTGTACTTACATAATCGTGGCCTGGGGATATACAGTACTTGGACATCATTATCATTATTATTCCACTCCATAGCCACAGACAATGGACATGTATCCTATAGCTTGAAGGGATGGTGGGTCTGAATGTTGAATTCACAAAAATAACATAGTTGTCATAATTGATTGTGGTGGAACTGTCCTCCTTGGCCTGCTAGCATCATGCAGAAAATAGTATATTAATGCAGCTGTGGACAAGCACAAGAACGCGCACGCACACACACGCACGCACGCACGCACGCACGCACGCACGCACACACACACACACACACACACACACACACACACACACACACACACACACACACACACACACACACACACACACACACACACACACATACACAGGGGTGAAAACTTAACCTCTGTTGTGCCTTTTTAAGCCTGGCGGAGATAACTAGCTATCAGTCTCTAGGAAAATTGTACTCTCATTGTTTCCTCCATACTCCCTCTCTCCATATAGACTACTTGTGGTGGAAGGGTGAGTATAGAACTCGGCTCGATATCACTTGGCTGGACAAAGAAATTACGAATTACTTTGTTCAACCGGAAAACCTAACATTATATTATTGTTGTTAGCAGCATTTCTTCATTCTTCCTCACGCTTAATGCTTGTTCCAGCTTGTTGGTCTTTGACAATCAATGTGAACGAACATGATCATTTTGAACCAACTCTGAAATATCTGTGCTGATTCTTTGCTGTACGGCCTATTGATTTGAGACAAATTCCAAGTTGTAATACTGTACAATCATAGTTTGACCAAATAACCATACCTTGTTAGTGATTCTAATGGGATGCACAGTGTAATCTCTCATACACCAATCTATTAAACTATACAACATTATTTGATCTTTAATCTTTGCAGACATACACAGGATCTATCCTGGTGGCTGTCAATCCCTACCAGCTGTTACCCATCTACACAGCAGACCAGATCCGACTCTACACTAATAAGAAGATTGGAGAGTTGCCGCCACACATATTTGCCATAGCAGACAATTGCTACTTTAACATGAAGAGAAATATGAAGGATCAGTGCTGTATTATCAGGTAATGTTTAATAGGTAATATGTTCATGTCATTGCTGTCGGACAGAAACCTCTTATCAGCTACTTTTTCAATTTGAATCCTGAAAAAGTAACAGTTTTGGACATGTGAGGTTTCCACCCGACAGAGACAGAGCTATTATGCATGTGTGGAGAGCCCTATAGTTGGTGTGACTGTGACTGTTCGTTCTGTGTGACAGTGGTGAGTCTGGAGCCGGGAAGACTGAAAGCACCAAGCTAATCCTCCAGTTCCTAGCAGCCATCAGTGGACAACACTCCTGGATAGAACAGCAAGTCCTGGAAGCCAACCCCATCCTGGAAGGTCAGACCAATACACCACACTACATTCTATAGCCACGGGAAGAGGTTTTGATTTAGAGGGTGTTGGGTGCAAGCACCCAACCCACAGCTATGCTGTATTCCTTTTTATTTTTGAGGGGCGCTAGCCCCTCCTATGCCCAGCTTTCCGGGTTTGTGTGAACACAAACATTGGCCTGTCATTGGCTGATCACCCCATAGTGATGATTTGATTGGCTGAGCAATGTACATATTGAAGATAAAAGTAAGGGCAGAAAAGTGAAGATGCCAAAAGTGATTGGCCGGAATGACTTTTGTGATGATTTGATTGTCTGAGCACGGAATTTGATGATGATGTATGACGATAAGGGCGCCCCTCACTTCACATGAGTGTGATTCTTTTGTACACGACAAAGCATGACCGTAGAATAAGGTTCTGTATGCATCTGTCTGAATGTTTTTGAGATATTGAGCTTCAAACTTTTAACATTATATAGGCTCTATGGCTAAGCAAATACGTTTACAAGAAATGCATACAGTACTTGTCAGTTCCAGCCGATAAGTTTATGGTCTTGATGTAGCTGGCACCATTAACATGTGGTAGAACAAGTGTCAAAAGATGATGTCAAACAAGAATACCGGTATGTAAATTTGAAACATACCTGGACTTTCTAACCAGGTCTGTCTACACCAACGTGCTTCCCATTATTTTACGCTATCACATTTTTTTTCTCGTTCAACCAGCATTTGGCAATGCCAAGACCATTCGTAATGACAACTCCAGTCGCTTTGGCAAGTACATTGACATCCACTTCAACAAGCGCGGGGCAATCGAAGGAGCCAAGATAGAACAGTACCTGTTGGAGAAGTCTCGAGTCTGTCGACAGGTAATAGCTTATACCGTGCCACAGTATGTGCACTCTCACAGAGATTCTGTCACTTTCAGCATAACAATTTGGAATACTGTTCAAGTCAAAAGAATAACAGTACAACAACATGTTCATATCAATAGTATAGGTATAGGGTGTGTCAAGTTATGATGATGACAAGTATCACAATCCCAGACCAGACATCTGTTTCAATAGCTAATGGTTTATTAAGACGTGGTTCCCAAACCTTTTAGCCTGTACCAAAAGAGAGATTAGATGTTTGCCTGGGACCCAAACTACTGAAAATAGCAGATCTACAAGATCACGACTTAATTAATTTATTTATTGTGAGCTTGTAGATTGACTATTTTCACTACTTCTTAAATATTTGTTTGAATTTATGGAATTCCTTAGATTTTGTTATTAATTCTTGAAAAGTTTAGCTTTTTTCTGAAATATTTTGAAATAATAATAATTAAAAACCAAATGTAGGAAACAAAAACTAAGGGGACCCATAACAATGTGTCTGCGAGTCACAAATGGGTCCCGACCCACTGTTTTGGAAACAGTGTATTAAGAGACATGTAACTATATTCATCTTTTAATGACTTATTTAAATTGCTCAGGCTCCAGATGAGAGGAACTACCATATATTCTACTGCATGCTGAAGGGAATGGCCCCAGAGCTGAAGACCAAGCTGTGCTTGGGTCTAGCCACGGACTACTCCTACCTCACTATGGTGTGTGTGTGTGTGTGTGTGTGTGTGTGTGTGTGTGTGTGTGTGTGTGTGTGTGTGTGTGTGTGTGTGTGTGTGTGCGTGTGCGTGTGCGTGTGCGCGCGCGTGCGCGTGCGCAGCTCAATTATAAATAGTTTATTTTTGTGTAACCATCTGGAATGGAACACTGGTTTCTCAGGGAATGCCCCCGTGGCCAAGGAAGATATTAGAATTATGGAATTCAGGCAGGTCTACTCTGCTGATGGATTGATTTTTGATTGAAAACTTTATTAACAGTTTGTAGAATAAGCACAGGAAAGCACAGTTCAATACAAGGTCTGCTAAGAGGATTAAAAAAACCAAGAAAGCACTAAGGCTTGTTACCATTGGGGTCCTCCAATGGAATGCTATATTAATTATGTGGTAGTGCAATAGTGCATCTGTGTGTCGGCATGTGTACAATATTGTGTGTGTGTGTGTGTTGTGTGTGTGTGTGTGTGTGTGTGTGTGTGTGTGTGTGTGTGTGTGTGTGTGTGTGTGTGTGTGTGTGTGTGTGTGTGTGTGTGTGTGTGTGTGTGTGTGTGTGTGTCACCCTGTGTCAATCAGGGTAACTGTACACAGTGTGATGGCCGGGATGATCTGAGTGACTACTCCAGCATCCAGTCTGCCATGAAGGTCCTCATGTTCACTGAGATAGAAAACTGGGAAATATCCAAGCTTCTGGCCGCCATGTTGCACATGGGCAACCTCTGCTTTGAGGGTGAGTCAAAGGTTACCCAAAGAAATCATACACACTTTTTATTTAAATTCGAATTTACAGTTCCCTTCATTTTTGCCTGGACGTCAAATCAGAATCTATAGGAATTGAAAGGTACCTATGGGTTTTTATTCTCAGCCACACCCCTAGTCCAACCCCCAGATTCTTAGCCACACCCCTAGATTTATTTAATGTGCAGTGTGGCCATTAAGCCAAGTTCATAAGCTTATTATGTCACTTTAACCACTGCCAACCCATGTCCATGTTTTGGGCATGTCCTTACTTACTGTCGATTCCATTTTTTCCATTTTTTTCTTTTTATAAAAAATGAGCCAGATGCTATGGCTATTTGGGGGTCCTTGGCATGGACAAATGTTGGGCCTGTACAGTTCAGAATTTTTTTTTTTAACTTCTGATTAGGATGAAATAGTTGATACAGCCAGCCAAGAGACTTATTTACTCAACCTGTACCTACCTATTTATTTTTTATTTTTGAGGAGCCGTTTTTAAAGAAAAGTGTCTCATTACAAAATGTTTCTTTCTTTTTTGTGTGTGTGAAGAAAAGTGAAGAAAAATGATACGTAGCTTGCAGAGTTAGTTCAGTTATATACTCAAGAGATTTCATGCTATGCTCATGGGCGTATACATGCGTATTACAATGGTACTACATATGTTCATTTGTTATATGCCATTCGCTGACATGGCATGTCAGCTGACCAATTGCCGCGTTATTTAAGCTCACCTCAGTCTCTGTTCTTCCTGCTGTCATACTCATTTGTCCCTGAACTGTTGGTATGATCACCACCAGTGGGCTCTGCTATTTGTTTGTTCCCCATGGGGGGTTGTTATTGTATATCTCCCTGCTCTTAATGTTTTATGATGGTGTTTAATTGTGCTGAGCAGGGAGAAAATGTAGCAGAGCCGAATGACAAGATCAAATATTATATGCATATTTGTATTCATTCTTAATAAATATTGGTTAAATCTATTTGTGAGTAATCTGACTGAACTAATTTGGACAAATGTTGGAATCATATTATATCATATTTGCCCATTGCCCAGGGCAAACAGGAGACTGTAGCTTTGCTAGTCATGATTTCATATACGTATACGCAGTCACTGCTATAGCTTCTCCAGTTATAGTCTATGGTCTCAAAGAAATTGTTTATGCAATACGGCATGGCATTCCTCAATATCAAAGTGGTTTCTATAGCTGCAATGATTACAACTGAACAAGCTTCAACTGAGGACGGTTCAGCGTGTCAATTTAGTGGTGGTGTGATTGTATTGATGATGATTGGTGGTACTGATTATAGATCTGATTTGTGCTGATATTGATTATAGAACTGATTGTGGTGGTATTGAATTGATTATAGGTATTGATTGTGGTGATAATGGTTGATGATGGTGGTGATGTTGATTGCAGTTATGGTGATGGTAACAGTACAATATATGACTGACGATATATGATTCTGTGGTACTGATGTGATATGCAGCACTGACAAGTACAGTTCACACAAATAATAATAATAACAAGAATATCAGGAACCCAAATTAGGGAAATGCATGATTATCCAGAGCACATGATTGTGTAAACAGGTCTGTGGAGCCAAAAGGCTGGTGAGTTTCTCACTTGAACCGAAAGCTCCATGGAGGCCTGATCAAAGTCCCTTAATAAACTGGCAATTATTGATGGTAGCTAGTATGAATCTTTTACAAAGCTATTAAGTTGAGGTGTTTGTGAAAGCATAATGTCAAAGTGGTTGATTTTGTTCTGTTGCTTGGTTATTTGGGGGGTTCAGTATTACAAGGTATCACATACTGGTACAGTCCTGTCTGTGTCATGAATACATTTGATGCAAATGACCATACTGTGCTCTCTCACTCTTCAGCTCGCACGTATTCCCACCTGGATGCCTGCGTGGTGATCAGATCCCCTGACCTAGCAGCTGCAGCTTCTCTCCTGGAGGTGGGGGCTCAATCTAATTATCTGTTCATGTAATGTGTGTGTGTTTGTGGATAAATTAAGGTCTCTCTGCAGTTCTTGATATAACCTTAGAACACTAAACATACATTTTGTCACACCATCACTAAACACAGGTATATTTTACCCAATGTAAAATATTCCATAAGAAAATGTAAACTTATATATTGAAGTACAGTAATTCATGGCAATGTGAGGTAGGCTACTCTTCTTTAATATTGCATCTAGAGTTTTCACACAAAAGAAAATAGGGGGGCAAAATCTGTGAAAAACGTCTGTATCATTTTAAAAATATTAATTAAAAAATAATAATAATGGAGCTGGGAACTTCTCATTTGGTCCACCCATTCCTGGGTGAAATCCACCTGAACACCTGCCTGTAGAAAAAAACAGGGATGTGGGAAGAGAAACAAACCTACCTTCTATATGTTACTAAGCATCATGAAGGTACTGAAAGACTCGCCCACCTCAGACATCAGCAACATTATGGAAATTACAAAAATATAATTGTCCGGGTGAAAATCACCCGTGTTTAGTGTTCTAGGGTTAAATTATTTCTCTAACATCTGTATCCCCTTTCTGGCACAGACAGTTTTCTTTCCCACCAAATCTATGCTTGGTTCCACGCCATGTGGCGTGCTGTCTCGCACAACGCTTTGCCGTTGTGGCATGCTAAGTACTGTATAAGTGGCGCACTGGCGCTTTTGTTGGCATTTTGTTGTGTTTTCCTAATTTCCTATTATTTTGTTGTTGTAGGTGGAGCCCAGAGATGTAATGGTATGTCTGACCAAGCGCACCCTGATCACACGAGGAGAGAGCGTCGCCACTCCTCTGAGCGTCAGACAGGGCTTCGATGTCCGGGACGCCTTCGTTAAGGTGACAGACCTTTGGCACCTACAGCAACACAACGCCATATCTGACCTCCCAGGGCGGGTCACAGACAGGATTTGTCTCGGGTTCTTATCCACTTTCACTTGAATCTCATCCATAGGGGATCTACGGCAGGCTGTTTGTTTGGATCGTGGAGAAGATCAATGCGGCCATATACAGGCCGCCGTCCTGCGAGAGCAGTGTGATACGTCAGTCTATTGGCCTGTTGGACATCTTTGGCTTTGAGAACTTCACTGTCAACAGGTCAGTACTGACTGTTGGTTATAGAATAGCAGCAGTTTGCGTTTAAGATGTAGCTGTGAACAGTTCAATGTGAATTTTGAATGGATGTGGAAAGGCAGGGAGTTATTTGATGTCAGTCCGCTGGGGCAGTGCTGTGTTAGAAAATCAAAAAGTGCAAATTTATCATTTAAAAATGCAATTAACTTCTTAAGTGACATATCTCCAGAACAGATCTCCAAAATACCCTCTTTGGTTATCTTGGTAATATACATTGTAAGGAATTTAGTGAACTGTACAGTTTTGCTCATGCCATTGTTCCGTCTGACTCTCTGCAAAGTTTTGAACAACTGTGCATCAACTTTGCCAACGAGAACCTGCAGCAGTTCTTTGTGCGTCACGTCTTCAAGCTGGAACAGGAGGAGTACAACCTGGAGGACATCAACTGGCAGCACATTGAATTCACTGACAACCAAGAAGCTCTGGACATGATCGCCAACAAACCTATGAACATCATATCCCTCATTGATGAGGAGAGCAAGTTCCCTAAGGTACCGTTCAGCGGGAGATCCACTCAAAACCACTGACTCCCAACATCAGCAAAAAACACATTTCCATGTATTGTTTAAGTTTGCAGTAGATTAATGATGTCAGCGTTTGTCCATTTTTTGTTTGTTGTTGCCAGGGATCGGATGCCACCATGTTATACAAGCTCAACTCCCAGCACAAGCTCAACACCAACTACATCCCGCCGAAGCATAACTATGAGACCCAGTTTGGTATCCAGCACTTTGCTGGGGTGGTGCACTATGAGGCCAGAGGTACCATTTCCCTTCATAACTATGAGACCCAGTTTGGTATCCAGCACTTTGCTGGGGTGGTGCACTATGAGGCCAGAGGTACCATTTCATAACTATGAGACCCAGTTTGGTATCCAGCACTTTGCTGGGGTGGTGCACTATGAGGCCAGAGGTACCATTTCATAACTATGAGACCCAGTTTGGTATCCAGCACTTTGCTGGGGTGGTGCACTATGAGGCCAGAGGTACCATTTCATAACTATGAGACCCAGTTTGGTATCCAGCACTTTGCTGGGGTGGTGCACTATGAGGCCAGAGGTACCATTTCATAACTATGAGACCCAGTTTGGTATCCAGCACTTTGCTGGGGTGGTGCACTATGAGGCCAGAGGTACCATTTCATAACTATGAGACCCAGTTTGGTATCCAGCACTTTGCTGGGGTGGTGCACTATGAGGCCAGAGGTACCATTTCATAACTATGAGACCCAGTTTGGTATCCAGCACTTTGCTGGGGTGGTGCACTATGAGGCCAGAGGTACCATTTCATAACTATGAGACCCAGTTTGGTATCCAGCACTTTGCTGGGGTGGTGCACTATGAGGCCAGAGGTACCGTTTCATAACTATGAGACCCAGTTTGGTATCCAGCACTTTGCTGGGGTGGTGCACTATGAGGCCAGAGGTACCATTTCATAACTATGAGACCCAGTTTGGTATCCAGCACTTTGCTGGGGTGGTGCACTATGAGGCCAGAGGTACCATTTCATAACTATGAGACCCAGTTTGGTATCCAGCACTTTGCTGGGGTGGTGCACTATGAGGCCAGAGGTACCGTTTCATAACTATGAGACCCAGTTTGGTATCCAGCACTTTGCTGGGGTGGTGCACTATGAGGCCAGAGGTACCATTTCATAACTATGAGACCCAGTTTGGTATCCAGCACTTTGCTGGGGTGGTGCACTATGAGGCCAGAGGTACCATTTCCCTTTAGTATGTTGTTGCATTATAGCAGTGGTTCCCAAACCTTTTAGCCCGTGACCCAAAAGAGAAATTAGACGTTTTCCTGGGACCCAAACTAGTGAAAATAGCAGATCTAATTTCACTACATCTTAAATATTTGTTTTCTAATTTATGGACATTATTCAATTTGGTATTTATTCATGAAAATGTTTACTTTTTTTGGGAATGTCTTTTAGTCTCTAATCAATAAATGTACTGTACAGTACAATATGAAATACAAAATATAAATGAATAAACATCCATCACCTATTTGAATATATTAATGAATTATGAATACACAGTATGTCGTTTTTCAGGAATGGTTGTATGGATAATGTTTGGATAATGTCAAATGACGTAAGAACTATATTGAACAAAAAGTATGAAATAGCAACCACGGTCTAGGCTCCGCTGACCTGACCCAATTACAATGGAGACAAACTCCCCATTACAATTAGAACTGCAGACTCACTCCCAATCTTCCGCCGTAAATCTGAAGGCCCCCGACGACCCTGCATGCTTATGCAAAGCCTACTATGTAATTTAGATAGCATGTAAAGTTGTAGACCTGGATGCCAGGTCTACAACTGTAAATCGCTCTGTGGTGTCGGCTATATGCCTAAATTGTAAGACAAACAATTTTATAAGGTGATCAATCCTGTATGTCTGTTTCCCCTGTGTGTCCAGGCTTCCTGGAGAAGAACAGAGACAGTCTCCACACCGACATCATCCAGCTGGTGCATTCCTCAAAGAACAGGTTCATTAAACAGATCTTCCAGGCTGATGTTGCTATGGTGAGAACGAGTCTACTGGGAACTTCATGTTTTCACAGTTCACTATGAGATATATTCTTCCCCAGAGGGGCGAAGACTTATCTGTTTCAGTAGTGAAACTGAGAAAGATATAACGTTCAAAAGTAATGGTTATAAGTAAGTACCCTTGGGCTCCTGTTTCTGTAGCTTGAGGGGTACATCCCCTAGCCATGTGTACACCGACTGGCGGCTTTAACATCCCATTAGCTTCTATGACAGGGAAGCTAATCTCTGAACATGGGATCAGGTTTACTAACAGCGCTTCCCAATACTCTCACTCTCTTCTCTTCTTCTCATAATGCCTTCAGTTTCTGTGTGGCTATCAGCAGCCCAGCACCACTGCTTCCAAGGTAAACCAAGCTTATAGAAATGTAGCTCTGGTCCATAGCTCTAATGCGTTGCATTTAGAGCTATGTTACTCTCAACTTCTGCGGCTCGCATGAATGAAGACCAGCCTCTCCTCGCCTACTTTCCTTAGTGGACGCACTCTGAGCCCCCCACCACATGTATAAACTGTACTTTTTGGCCAAAAGGGGATTTTGTTTCCACCGGAAAAAAATACTTTTAGTTACTCCACTGCGCCTTCTACCGATATTGCCCAGAGAATTGCCTCATAGAGAATATTTTTCCTCCGGTGAAAGAAAATCCCTTTCTGCCCAAAAAGTACAGTTTATACGTGTGGTGGGGTGCTCAGAGTGCGTCCACTAAGGAAAGTAGGCTTTCTAATGACACGACCCACCTTTGTTTTGGTGAGTAGCAAAAACGTTCTTTTTATTTACGCTAAAGAGGAGAGGCTGGTCTGCATTCATGTGAGCGGCGGAAGTTGAGAGTAACATAGCTCTAAATGCAACGCATTAGAGCTATGGACCAGAGCTAATATAAATGTATGATCTAGCTGTGACTCTCCATCCCGTTGTGTTTGCTTTACTTCACTGTTTGCTTCATCTTAAACCCGTCCTGCACCTTTGTTCCTCAGCGCCGATTAGATATAGTTTGTACTAGCAGAATGGGACAGCAATTACTCGCAGGCTTTTATTGTAATCTTTTTGTGTTGACTTTATAAGTCGCATTGCTGTTGTGTTTTATTAACGGTAATAATTATATATTTAGCCTACTGTATTTGCTTATCTGTATCTTAACATCTGTAAAGTGAGAAGGACATTGTTTATCTTTAAGACTACAAAACTGCACATCTACTGTATAAGACAAAAGTATGACACCATGGTCAGAAAATGAAGTTGTGATGTTGTACGACATCCACGAGACAAGAAAACACCTTGAACCTTGTTGAGATGAAAACCTACCCCTGATGTCGGCTGTATGTACTGTATGTGCACGTGATGACATACAGTGTGTGTGTGTGTGTGTGTGCGTGTGTGCGTGTGTGTGTGTGTGTGTGTGTGTGTGTGTGTGTGTGTGTGTGTGTGTGTGTGTGTGTGTGTGTGTGTGTGTGTGTGTTTCAGGGTGTTGAGACTAGAAAGCGTTCCCCTACTCTGAGCAGCCAGTTCAAACGCTCCCTGGAGATGCTGATGAGAACGCTCAGTGTGTGTCAGCCGTTCTTCGTCCGCTGCATAAAACCAAACGAGTTCAAGAAACCCATGGTGAGTGCTGTGTGTGCGTGCGTGCGTGTGTGCGTGCGTGCGTGCGTGCGTGCGGTATGTGCGGTATGTGCGGAGAGTAGCTCTGTAGCTTATATTAGCCAAACACCATTATAGTGCGCTACAGCACACACAATATCCTTTACCACTTAAAATTAGAAATAGAATAACACTAAGCCAATGAAAATGAATTAGTTTAATGCACAGTGTTAAAAGTATGCATTTGTAAACTGTAACCCAGAGAGTGTACTGTACAAATGGAATTGTCAGAGTTAAATAACACTGAGGATTTGACTGTGCAATGCATCTGTGTTTGGCAAATGGAACCAACCAGTATTACTGTATGGGTGAAGAAGCAAGGGTCAAACTGGTGACCTTCCTGTGTGTGCGTGTGCGTGTGTGTGTGTGTGTGTGTGTGTGTGTGTGTGTGTGTGTGTGTGTGTGTGTGTGTGTGTGTGTGTGTGTGTGTGTGTGTGTGTGTGTGTGTGTGTGTGTGTGTCTCTCTCTCTCTCTCTCTCTCTCTAGTTGTTTGACAGGGAGCTGTGTGTGCGTCAGCTGCGTTACTCTGGCATGATGGAGACCATCAGGATACGGCGTGCAGGATATCCCATCCGCTACACGTTCGCCGAGTTTGTCGACCGCTACCGCGTCTTCGTGCCTGGTGTGGCGCCCGCCCACATACAGGCAAGCAACCTGATGATGCAACCATTCCAAATACATTCTCGGACAGTGGTTTTCAACCCTTTTCATATCAAGGCCCATTACTTACTCAGCATTTGAGCACCATTTCACCATCCTCTCAGACCCAACCCTTAGAATATGTTGTTGGTACCATAGGAGAGACAAGGCAAACGTTGATCACAATAACAATATTCTACATGCTCTAATTGTGTAGACTTCTTGTAAATTAAGTAATGCAGATGTTTAACAATAATATAACTCTTGAGAGCGTAAAATGAAACCAAATGGAACCGTAAGGGTCCATTTGGTTTCATTTTAGAGTTAAATATAGGACCATTTGGTTACCAACTCTCCATCATTTCGCTGAGGACCAGCTGGAACCCCCTCAAGGACCACTGGTGAAAACCACTGTTCTAGGAACATCATACATTGTACATTTTGGATCATTCTTGTTACTTGTTGTGTTTGATTTTTCTTCTTGTACCAGGAGGATCTTAGAGGTACTTGTCAGCAGATAGTCTTGGCCAGGCTGGGGAAACATGATGACTGGCAGATTGGCAAGACCAAGATTTTCCTCAAGGTTGGTTTTCTTGTTTTCATTTCGACATATGTTGGATATGCAAATGATATGTTGTTCCTAAACTAACATTTGTGTAATTGCACAGAGAAATGTAATTGGTCCTGTGTTGAACAATAATGACATTATTACATAGGCTGTAGTAGATTGATTGGCTATAGATTGTTGCATGGCAGCAGATTGACAGTGAATTGATCAATGTGAACACACCAAAGGCAAGGAAAGTGTATTTGTATATATATATGTCATACACTAAAGCAATTCAATCTGCTTTATATAAGGCATAAAAAAATAATTTAAAGAGAAATAAATACTTTTTCTACTCTGTTAAGGTGCACGCGTATGAGCACTTTTTTATGCAGTAAATTGCTTTTGTGTTTCCAAAACTATGTTGAGGTCCCAAGACCCTGCAGGTTTCCCACATAGGGTGACCAGATCCAAACTGTTCATTTGAAGGACAGAAGTATCACTTGTGTGGGACAAGTGGGGCGGGATGGGGTTAGCAACGTACAGTATTACTTAAGTTGCTATTAAATGGCTTGATGTCATATTCGACCATATAGGCCTATAATATTGCCTATCTTATTAAACCCATCTGGCGTCTCACGTTTTAAAATGCAAAGTTTGGTCATGAGTGGTATGGCAGACTTGGTACTAGCCTAGCCCTAGCTAGGGAATATTTCTCTTTCTTATTTTAACAGGCTTAAAAACACATCTTGCAGGAAAAGTGACAATGAGAGAGCTTTACAACAGAAAGCCAACTATTAGTGGATTAACTATTAGGGCATTTGATTCAAATGCCCTAATAGGTAGTCCCCTAATAGTTGAAAGGTGAAATACAGACTGAATCTACAAGTGATCTTGTGTGTGTTTGTAGACCTGGTGTTTCCGCTTTCCGGTGAGCAATGCCATCATGCGACAGAGTGTACATTGAGAGTGTTGACGTGTACGTGTACCTGTTGTCAGGATCACCATGACATGCAGCTGGAGATCGAGAGGGACAAGGCCATCACTGACAAGGTCATCCTCATCCAGAAAGCAGCACGAGGACTCAGGGACAGGTGAGGGACAGACAAACCAAACAAAAAGAGGTATACTGTGCTTCTCAGTGGTGTAAAGTAACTAAGTACATTCACAATTCACATAAGTACTGTACTTAAGTACAATTTTGACATATTTGTACTTTACTTGAGTATTTCCAATACTTACTTACTTCTACTCTACTACATCTCAGAGTCAAATATTGTACTTTTACTCCACTACATTTATTTGAGAACTTTAGTTACTAGTTACTTTGATTATTATTACAAAACATACATGGACCACTTCAGCCCAGTATATACATTTCGGCCATTTGAAAATAGCCAATGTACACAAGCTTACAATGCGTCGCGATGTAATGTATTGTGAGCTTGTAGATCTGCTCAGAAATTCAGTTGATTGCTCTTTGAATTTTGCGAAATTACGATCAGACAGTAGCACAACACTTACACTGTACTAATTACTAAGTACTTACTTAACTTAAATACTGTTACTCTATTTAAACCAGTGATTTGTTACACTACTCCGGAGTTACACTGTTTCGGAGTTGCCATATTTACTCTACATGTGCCAGCCTTTGTATTATAGTTGTATGCTATGGTTTATGTGTGTGTGTGTGTGTGTGTGTGTGTGTGTGTGTGTGTGTGTGTGTGTGTGCGCGTGCGTGCGTGCGTGCGTGCGTGCGTGCGTGCGTGCGTGCGTGCGTGCGTGCGTGCGTGCGTGCGTGCGTGCGTGCGTCTCACCTACTGCTGTCCAGGACGCACTACCTCCGACTAAAGAGGGCTGTGATACTCATTCAGAACACATGGAGGGGTTATCGATGCAGGAAGAACTACCACACCGTAAGTTTTTAGCTTCCTGGTCCGTTAAAAGTCCTCCACCGCAAACCTCGCCACATTGGTTTCATGTTACATTGGAAACATTATTAGTATACAGTGAAAACAATGGAGTTATGTCATGTTCGAAGAAAATACACTCTTCTTATTGGCTGGCGTCAGGAGGTGTCAGGTAGAAATTGTCATCTGTTGATGAAATCTACAGCTAATGTTTAGCATGTGAACCAATTGTCTATATCTTTCCTGTCTTCAAAAGTAGCAAAAGTAGCAAAAATGTTACATGCTCGAGCTTGTGGATCTGCTACTTTTGATGCTTTTGTGTGACACTGTAGTATGATCAAGTAGGGGATTCATTTATGAAATAACTGAATATGGAGATACAATAGGAGGTTTCCTCTCCCTCCTCTCCTCTCCTCTCTTAGATGCGGCTGGGCTTCTTGCGGCTCCAGGCCCTCGTCAGGTCGAGGAAGCTGTACAAGAGGTACCAGTTGGCCCGGCTGCGGGTCTCTCTCATCCAGGCCCGTTGCCGTGGTTTCCTCGTGCGCCAGATGTTCCGGCGACGTCTCCGCGCCGTGCTGTCCCTCCAGGCCTACACCCGAGGCATGATCGCCAGGCGCCAGTGCCAGAGGCTCAGGGCAGAGGTATAAACTCATTATAACACTCATTGTATTTTCGTCACTGTTACTTTTCATGCTCGAAATGCATCGCTTTGCACTTCGAGCATGCTACTCTTGATGCTTTTGTGTGACACTGTAGTATGCTCAAGTAGTACGTTCATTTATGAAAAAACACCAAAAGTTTAAATATGGAGATAATTTTCTATTGTTATAATGCAGTACACGTTGTCAGGGGGTACAATGTACTATAATCTTAATAAAGACCTGTACTGTACCTATGTCATTGCTTTTTCTTTTCACTCACCTGACCTTTCAAATCTTTACTTCTCCGCTGAAAAGTTCAGGCGAGAATATTTTATATTTTCAAAAACTCCATTGTTTTACTACATTTTTAAAACAAGTGCCAGAGCCTTACCATTGTCAGCATCATTCATACTTTTTAGTTTTTTGTGGCTTTCGTCTTTATTTTATTATAATTTTTATAGACGGATAGGTATACAGTATAGCTGACAGGAAATGGGGAGAGAGATGGGGGGGTGACATGCAGTAAAGGCTGTCGGGATCGGAGTCGAACCCGCAGCACACTGCCAGACTGGATTACCAGCCAAGTTGCCCAGACGGCTACGCCAGCCACCCGGGCCAGCATCACTCATACAGTAATTGCTATGAATGTGGGCATTGTACCTTTTGACACATAAGGGTCCGTTTTCTTTCAGCGCGAAATCAATACAGTGATTTCTTTCTTTCTTTTTTTATCGCACGATTTTGTAACCCATTTTCCACCCGGTGTCAATTGCCTAAGCTGTAAACCTGGGCGCGACTCTCCCTCTGCCAACATGGTGAGAGCCACGAACTGAGCTCATGCTTCCTTCAATGCAAGAGGATTGAGCAGGTTGCTTCTTTTCACCTGACAGGGGGGAGTTTCCCCGGGTAGGACGTAGCATGTGCAAGGAACACGTTATTCCAACCAGTTCCTTCCTTCCCCTCCATCAGCCACCCCAGCTGACCAGGAGGAGGCAGTATAGAGACCAGGATTGTTGTGAATTTTAATATACAGTATAGGCGCAAAGTAAAAACAGAATTGGGACAAAATGAAATATACCCGTCACAATCAGGTTCATGACCCTGACTCCTATCTCTCTCTTTCTCTCTCTCTATCTAACTCCCATCACACCTCCGTGACTCCTTGCATTTCTCTCCGCCCTGCCTGCTGCACCCGTCCGTCCCCAACAAACAACAGCGTCAACGGCGCGTGGAGGCGGAGCTGGAGCGCCAGAAAGAGGAGGAGCAGCTGAGGAACCAGATGACGGCGCGGCGGGCCAAGGCCGAGGCTGAGCGGAAGCACCAGGAGCGCCTGGTGCAGCTGGCCCTGCAGCGGGAGGAGAGGGAGAGGGAGGAGAGGCAGGAGACACAGAGGAAGAGGGAGCTGCTGGAGCAGATGGAGCTCGAGAAGGAGCAGCCCGTGAACCACTCGGACATGGTGGACCGCATGTTCGGCTTCCTGGGGACCGCGGGGCCTCTGCCCAACCAGGAGGGACAAGCCCCCGCCGGGTTTGAGGTGAGGGACTGTCTGGGGGAGGTGGGGGAGCCGCACGTAATTCCGACGGAGCATTAGTCCGACATGCAGGACGCATATCGTACACCGTGCTTGCGGTTATGGTTAGGTTAGGGTTTGAGGTAGGTTGGCGTTTGTCGGACCAATGACTAGTCTGTACTAAGTACTGGTGGTGCCCCCTTTTGCTTTAAACATTTAACCCATTCTACAAATGCCTATAAATCAGTAGTTCTCAAACGTGTTTAGTGCCAAGGACCCCCAAATTGATATATCTCTGCTGTCGGAAAGAAACCACCTAACTCCAAAATGTTCATTTTTCAAAAAATGTGTATTTATTTATTTTGTATTTTTTCAGGAAATGAGGAAGACCTTATATTTTGAAAACAGAGCAATACTGCCTCATCAAAGTTGGTGTTTACTGTGTTTGGTGTTTGTGAATTACTTGCATGAGAGGGGGAGAGGTGGTGGAGTTGGCTGTTATAGCAGACAGTAGTGGAGTTAAGAGGTTTTTTCCGAAGCGCTTTTTTAATACCTTTCACACAACACGTATAGCACTGATTTATGAAAATATAATCAAAAACTTCAAAAATTGAGTTAGGTGGTTTCCTCCCGACAGCATGTATTTGGCCCATCTGAAAATTGTTCAACCAATTAAGATGTCATTTAAATTTTAAATGACATCTTGAGTTTTGAACAAAATAATGATACAATTTGAACTGAGCATTATTTTGAAGATTCTTTCTTATTATTGGACTGTCTGACCATATTTTGTGGCCAATCAGGACCTGGAGATCGCACGTGAGGAGACGGAGGCGGAAGTGGCGAACGAGGCTCGGCCTTTGCCTGAGGAGGAAGACGAGGATCTCTCAGAGTACACCTTCTCCAAGTTTGCTGCCACCTACTTCCAGGGCGTGTCCACGTGCACCTACATTAGAAGACCCCTGAAACAGCCCCTGCTCTTCCACGAAGACGAGGGAGACCAGCTTGTGAGTTTGAGTTCGAACCTTAGTCTGAAACCTTCCTTATCCAGAGCCTCCAACAGTAGACACGGATGTAAAATCACAGCGATATCTATTGGAGGCATCGTAACTCATTAACGCCTGAGGCCGATTCCACTTGTTTTTGTCAAACCTATGTTATTGCTATATCAGTGGTTCATGTCAAAGTTTCATGTATTTGGACCCCCATCTGAAAATAGTCCAGGGAGGGACCCCCAGAAGCAAAGATCTGAGTAAAAGAAATTCAAAAATATATAGGCCTATACTGTATATTCAAATTTCAAAGATCTGTATACATTTTCAAGATAAAAAAGCAGATCTACAAGCTTGTAAATCTGCTATTTTTGAATAACCAAGGTATAAAATAATGATCAAAGTGACACAGATGTTTTCCAGGTCAAAATGGGATTCATGAAAGGGTTTTCAGATTCATCCTCTACATTCCTGCACCTCTCCCCCAACCTCCAGGCGGCATTAGCCGTGTGGATCACAGTGCTGAGGTTCATGGGTGACCTTCCAGAGCCCAAGTATGAGGTGGCCATCAATGACGGCAGCGAGAAGATCCCCGTCATGACCAAGATCTACGAAACTCTGGGCAAGAGGACCTACAAGAGAGAGCTGCAAGAGCTGCAGGTCGACGCAGAGGTGAGAGACGAGGGAGAGGAGCTCAGCTAAGGGAAAGGGAGTGAATGTATTTCTAGAGCAGTGGTTCTCAACCTGTGTAGATGACAGTTAAGTAACCATTTAAGGACTTTTAAGACATTTTTAATACCTAAAAACGAATTTAAGAAAAAAGAGCATTCAGTGCACCAAAATAATCAACAAGCTATACTAAAACATTGGCCAAATTGTTTAGTCAAACTAAATTGAATGCCTCAACTCCTACATTCCAAGTGCTTATCGGGAAAAATTAAAAAATTCAAAATTCAAATATGATTATTTTGGGTGGTCACGCCCAGGAATAGGTTGAGAAGCGGGCACAGCTGGTTGAAAGAGTTGTAAGTTGTTCTCTATGTGTTTGTCTCGCTTCAAATTGGGACGATGACACTGTCACTGTGATTGTATCTGTCTTAAGTTACAGAACACCTCCACAGACAACCAGAAGAGGAACAGTGTCAGACACAAGTTGGTGTCCCTCACCCTCAAGAGGAAGTCCAAGATCGCGGAGGAGGTGAGACTTGCACGGGAGTCCTCTCAAACTCTCTTCACCGTCTTAAAATCTTCTTCCGTACAATGATTAGACATTCACATCTTGCTGAGCATTTCAGTGGTACTAGTATTTCCAATTTTCAGTACTTTTACTTCTACTCCACTACATCTTCAGAGGCAAACATAATACATTACCCAAAAAAGTGCATACTTTGGCCTCACTCAGACCTTTAAAACATTGATGCATGCTTGTTGTATGAATGTTGTGAGTGTCATGGCCGCCCCAATGCATTTCCAATGGAAGTCACATGGTTTGTAGTCCACATTTTGGACTACAAGCCCCTCCCCCTCATACAACACAAATGTGTCAAACCATGTGACTCCCATTGGAAATGCATTGGGGCAAGCTGTGTCACACCCTTTGTATACAACAAGCATACAGCAATCTGTTGCGACCGTGTGAGTGAGGCCTTTCTCCACCATGCTTAGGTCACTAGACGGCTGACAGAGGTGGACTACGGTCTTCAGGGGAACAGCATGCTGGAGGACCGGCCCACCTCCAACCTGGAGAAGCTCCATTTCATCATCGGCAACGGCATCCTAAGACCTGCCCTCAGGTGATCTATGCCCGAGCCCCGTACCGAGGCAGTGTTGATTTCCTACACCAAAACAGGGGTTCTCAACCTGGGGGTCGCAACCCCTTGGGGCGCCAAATTATTATTATTTATTTATTATTATTATTTGAAACTGAATGGCTGGAAATGGAAATTAAGAGTTTACATAGTATGCGTAGTGCATGCATACACGTTCCTTAATGATTATATCTGGTTTCAGTATTTATTTATGATGTATTTTCTCTATTATTAAGGTTATTGTAGCGGCCAATTTGTATTGGCCGCTACATGAAACTTGCCTCCTCCAAACAGTAAAACACTGAGGGCAACTTGTCCACAACTTGTCTGTTCACAATAATGGGTCAATATCACAATATTGGGAGGACAATACAATAATAAAAAAATCACACCCGTGTGAACTGAGTGGTGTAAGGTCTTATATAGACTGATCAGCTGTGGTCTGACGTAATGTCTGACGTAATGAAATCACACCCGGATGAACTGGGTGACCGTAGCAACCATGCTCATTTTTTGAGCACAGACAGACAGACAGACAGACAAACAAAGCCAGTCGTAGGAGTGGTTTACACCACTCAAAAAATAGGAAGTATCACGATATCGATATATTGGCACACCCCTAATTTATAACTGTTGCCTGCTGCATGTGATCTGTCTGTTTTTCACAGGGATGAGATCTACTGCCAGATCTGTAAGCAGCTCACTCAGAATCCATCCAAGAGCAGCCATGCCCGTGGCTGGATCCTGCTCTCCCTCTGTGTGGGCTGCTTTGCACCCTCTGAAAAGTTTGTCAAGGTGAGTAGCCATAAACTCAGATAATGATTATTTAGAATGTTTGTCTCCAAGGAAGATGCCTTAGTTGGTTGACATCTCTCTCTCTCTCTCTCTCTCTCTCTGCTCTCCTTTAACCCCTATATTTCATTAATTCATGGGATCCCTCAGGGGACTACCCCCCCGCCCCCCCACACACACACACCAAATATCCAACAAAATAGCTGATCTACAAGCTCACTCACGATACCTATTGCATTTCATCAGCTTGATGTAACGTTTGAGGCTCATTGTTGTAAAAGTTAAACGTTAAGGCCTATTTATTCATAGTCCAGTTTTCGATGAAGAAAACTACAAGTGAGTCACCGCTCACACAACACACCGTGGAATAGCCCTTCAATGGCAGTGTTGGAAAGTAACTAAGTACATTTACTTAAGTACTGTACTTTTACTCCACTACAATTATTTGACAACTTAATTACTAGTTAGTAGTTACTTTGTAGATTTTGATTATTATTAGAAAACATACATTAACCACTTCAGCACTATACACATTTCGGCCATTTGAAAATAGCCACCATCGCGACGCATTGTGAGCTTGTAGATCTGCTATTTTCAAAAGATTTGTATTCATTTGAAAACATGAAACGGGACATTCTGCATTGGGAGTACATTTTACTTTTGGTACTTTAAGTACATTTTTGATGCAGATACTTTTGCAACTTTTACTTGAGTACATTTTGAATACGGGACCTCTACTTGTAACGGAGTACGTCTACATTGCAGTATTGACACTTTTACTTAAGTAAAGCATTTGAGTACTTTTTCCACCACTGTTCAATGGTTGTCAACTTGTTTGGTGTGTGTGTCTCCATGCAGTATTTGCGGACCTTCATGCACAGTGGCCCTCCGGGCTACGCTCCGTACTGTGAGGAGAGGCTGAGGAGGACGTTCGTCAACCGCACCAGGACCCAGCCTCCGTCCTGGCTGGAGCTGCAGGTACTGTACATCAGTGTTGCCTAAAAAAGGACCCCCAAATTTACACTAATTAGCCTGCAGACCCCCATTTGAAGAGATATGCCAGGGACCCCCATACGAGAAGATTTTTACGGTTCTAGCAGTGATTCTCAACCCGTTTAATTTCAAGGGCCCCCAGTTTGACATGCATATTAGTCTACAGACCCCCATGTAATGGCATTTCTATCTCTGGGACCCCATATTGTGAAATCAATGTTAATTAGAGTGTATGCTCGTGTAGGACCTACGTGTACACTCTGAGTTACAGGCCCATAAGGGTCCATTTGGTTCCAAACTATCATTTAGCTGGGGACCTCCTGGAACTCCCTCAAGGACCCCTGGGGGTCCCTGGACCCCACTTTGGGAACCACTGCTGTACATAACACACCAGTGGTGGAAAGTATACTAAGTACATTTACTTAAGTACTGTACTTAAGTTTACAGTTTTGAGGTATTTGTACTTTACTTGAGCATTTCCAATATCCAATACATTACTTCTACTCCACTACATCTCAGATGCAAATATTGTACTTTTGCTCCACTACATTTATTTGACAGTTTTAGTTACTAGCTACTTTGTAGATTTGGATTATTATTACGAAACATATACATTAGACACTTCAGCCCTATTAGGCCTATACATTTTGGCCGTATGAAAATTGCCGATCTACAAGCTCACAATGCGTTGCGATGCGACGCATCCTCCACAGATACTTTATGATGTGTTTTTCTTTGCCAGGCTACTAAGTCTAAGAAGCCCATCATGTTACCTGTGACGTTTATGGACGGCACCACCAAGACGCTGCTGACAGACTCTGCCACCACAGCCAGTGAACTGTGCAATGCTCTGGCAGACAAGATCAGCCTCCGTGACCGCTTTGGATTCTCTCTATACATCGCCCTGTTTGACAAGGTATGAAGCCTGATTTACACACTCATGTTGCCAGTGGTGTAAAGCAGTGGTTCCCAAACTAGTTCATGTCAAGGATCCCCACATTGACAGTAATGAGCCTGCGGACCCCCAGGTCCGTGAGGGGGTTCCAGGGGGTCCCCAGATAAATGATGGATAGGAACCAAATAGGCCCTTATGTGGTGGCCTCATTTCCAGCCTTACTCATCTGCAAAAAGAAAAGCCTGGTCACAACCTAAGGCAGAGAGTGTATCGGCGGAAGTGTCGGGCCGGAACATCCGTCAGATGGATACAATATGATTTGAATAATCACAACACTTGTTTCATTCATGGAGAATGTAAACAGATTTGTAGTTACTAGTGTCGCAACATAATTTCCTTGAGCGGTATTCTTCCGCCAAAATAACCAACCAAACCAACCAAAAAATTTAAAAAATGATACGCTCTACAGCGTGTAGGTCTTGCCCAGCTTGCTAATGTGGTTATAATCAAGTGTACAAATGGGGCATTGGTGGTTGCATTTATACACTCTCAGTGTTATGGTGGTCCTAATGCATGGGGTTCTCAAAGATGGCCCTATATATATCAGCTATTTTCAAAACATCTTGACATTCTTTGAAAATGTCTGAATAAATGATGCTTGAAAATGAAAAACGCCACAAATCTAGCATGGGGGATTTTGGCACAAAACATTTTCAGATGGGGGCCCGTGGCCAAATATACATTAATTTAGGGGTCCTTGACATGAAACGGTTTGAGAACCACTGAAGTAGGGCATAGAGAAAATGGACAACACCTCTGCCCTGTGCCACTAGGTGTCGTCTCTGGGCAGCGGCACTGACCACGTGATGGATGCCGTGTCCCAGTGCGAGCAGTACGCCAAGGAGCAGGGCGCCCAGGAGAGGAACGCCCCCTGGAGGCTGTTCTTCAGGAAGGAGATCTTCACGCCGTGGCACTGCCCCGCCGAGGATGCCGTGGCCACCAACCTCGTCTACCAGCAGGTCGTCCGAGGGGTCAAGTTTGGAGAGTACCGCTGTGAACGGGTAAGCAATGAACATCCATGGTGTTGGTTGGTGGAAGAGGGCGGAGGAGGAGGAGTGGGTGTTTTTTGCCTGGCAGAGATTTCCCGCTGAGCGTCAAAAATAACAAAAACTTGAATTGGAAATACATTTTAGTAAACTTAAAACAAACAAAACAACAACAACAACGGCAAAAGATGCTTAAATAAATGAAAAAAATAAAGAAAATGATAACTGGTTTTCGAACCATGGTTACTGAAGTAACCTCCAGTTGTGTGTTTCTCAGGAGGAGGACCTTTCCGAGTTGGCCTCTCAGCAGTACTACGTGGACTATGGTTGTGAGATGCTGCAGGCGCGCCTGCTCACTCTCATCCCCTCCTACATCCCAGACAGAGAGATCACCTCGGCCAGGCCTGCTGAGAAGTGGGCCCAGCTCATCGTCAACACCCACAAAAAGGTATGTCTGTCGTATTTGTTTGTATAGCAAATAGAAATAAATTATTTAAGACAAAAAACTGCTTTGCTTTGGAGCAAATGGGTTCTCAACCTGGGGTCTAGGGGACCCCCAGGGGCCCTTGAAGGGGTTGCAGGGGGGGGGGGTTACAGGATTTTACCGTTTAGCTTTGCTACAGCATGTCTGGGTAAAACACGTTTGCAAGCATGTTAACAAAATAAGCAATAGATCAGCATGTCATTTGCTCCTTTTATGTATTTGTAGTAGGCCTATAGAGTATACTTTCATTGTGTACTGTAGCTGTAACATTTTCTCCAATGAATCAGGGAGTGTACACCAAGAAGAGGTTGGACAGACAGAAGGTGAAGGAGGACATTGTGGACTTTGCTCGTTTCAAGTGGCCTTTACTCTTCTCACGTTTCTACGAAGCCTTCAAATTCTCAGGTGAGTCAAACTGAGGTGCTTAGTTGGTAGGCTGTTATGAATGAATGAATAGTTTATTTTGGTCTTAAATCATGTACAGTGATATTATACATGCCAAACTTTACAAACAATACTTGGACCGAAAAGGTGTAGACTGAAGCACGGTGCATCACAAGTGAGACTTCAAGGCAGCAGCACATCACTCTTCCATGGGCTATAGACCGTAAGGATATGAAGCAATATAGAACTGGGCATAACGGGCAACGGATATGGGATCTCTTAAAGGCAATGGCACGTGGACTGGTGATTGGTTTAATTATTGTAACGTCCAAACCACACCTATGCATATATAACGGGTAACGGAGTTGTTTTAGGGATTTAGACAGGTAACCAAAATACCAACTTTAGTGGGGGAACACCCCTTCCCCACTGATAAATCCCCAAACAGTGTATTTAGAAAGATCGAACGAAATGGAGCCCATAGTGCCTATACTCTTATAATTTTCTTTCATTAAATGAAAGAAAAATATGGGAACAGTTGTTGTAAGTATGCAGCTTCGAAGCAATTTCTGTTGTGTTTTCAAGGCCAATAAAACAGTTTTCTGAGCTACTATATCTTAGAATGTTAGCATATTATATTTAATAAAGAGCAAGTTGCTTCATAATATTCAGATCTATTTATTATTCTTATGGCTCTCTTCTGTAATATAACAAGAAACCCTGTATACCACTTTTCTGGATCTGGGCCCACATGTACGTGGCCCACCCATCTGACCACTAAAGGGGTATCGGCCGTGTTAAATGGTCAAATGTTTTTTTTTTTTAAAGATTTGTTTTTGGCTTTTTGCCTTTATTGATAGTTATTATTTCAATGTTATATTATCAATACAATCGTAGTGTTTTGCCAATTATTTGACAACACCGTCGCGTCCCACCAGGTTGGGAATTGTTACTGTATATTGACCGTGTTCCCCCAACCAGGGGTGGTCAGTCAAATCATCGTTTATTGTTCAACTGCTCTCTTTTTGCTGTTGCTGATGAATGGATGCTGTGTTGTGACTGTCTGTGCCACGTACTGTACAGGTCCCAGTCTGCCCAAGAACGACGTGATAGTGGCAGTGAACTGGACCGGCGTTTACTTTGTGGACGAACAGGAGCAGGTTCTTCTGGAACTCTCTTTCCCAGAACTCACTGCTGTGTCCAGCAGCAGGTACAGTATACAATGTTCCACATAATCATCACTGAAGAAAATACAATATATAGTATATGACATAAAATAAATACATGCAATAGGTATGTAACCATTCACTCAACTCGCGATACGATAAAGACATTTATTTTCTAGACTAAAAATAAATCATTTTTCGTATTATTTTTCTTACACAAATCCAGTATCTTCTCGCTTCTTCTGTATGCGCGTGACATCATCACCGTACCCGGACGTTATGTGGGAACGCCTAATGAGTGGCAAAAACTACTTTCTGGCCTTATACATCCATATACATCCAAACAGAAAAGGTCTATCTGATTGCATTAAACGAAGTTAAACGACATTAAACTCTCTTTGGCACTCACTTTATGCATGCACATACAGTACCCTCTATACAGATGCACATACAGTACCCTCTATAAAAAAATCCTGTATTTTCTTTTTTCTTTACACGCCGTCTGCCGTTTTATCACAGTCGCTCTGGATTAAGAGTGTCTGCTAAATTGTAAATTGTATCACGATTCAAATTGCGATTTAACCGCGATCGATTTTAATCGATTGACGATATATCGTTACATGTCTACATGCAAACACTATAGATACCGTAGCTAAACGTGTATGCATGCTGTGTGGTATAGAAACAGGTGGCAGGTATTGGATGATTAAATTACATCTTGTAAAACCATTACTGTCCTTCTAGAGGGGGTAAACTCCAGGGCCAGAGTTTTACCCTGGCCACCGTGAAGGGAGACGAATACACCTTCACCTCCAACAACGCAGAGGACATCCGGGACCTTGTGGTGGCATTCCTAGAGGGTCTGAGGAAGAGGTCAAAGTACGTGGTGGCTCTGACAGACTGCCCCAACCCTGGTGAGATTCGCGGATCATTTCATTGAACAAAAACAAGGGCAACCTTTGTGAGTTAGCTGCCATCCAAAGGTTAAATATAATTTGAAGAGCTGGGCCAACCCTGGTACACTGTGATGTAAGATTTAAATCAGCAGGTTGGCCTAGTGCTTTGTTTGCACCTGACTCTATCCAGAGAACAGAAAGAATATTCACCATTCACCATTGCTACCCCAATCGATTAGTTTTTTTGAAAGCCTGTCCAGTAAATAAAAATCACACCCGTATGAAGTGAGGGGCGCATACATCATCTCATGAACAAGTTAACAACTGAATTTATGTGATTGGTTAGACGATTTCCTTGTCTACATATGATATATATATTTACCTGTAGAGATACAGATATGGGATTATGGTAACGGGACCAATCTCCTAGCCCGGTAATAACCACCCAAATTAAAATGTAATTGTTGATTAATATTATGCCGTACCTGTAGAAGTCAATCTGTACTTAAAAATGACTTTTTGGGACAAGGGGGTACTTGGGAATTTCACTAAATAATTAAATTGAATTTAGCGACTGGGTGGTTTACCAGACTACCCATAATGGTTACTGTATACACAATATATAATTTCAGCGAAGGTAAAAACTGTCCTTGAAGCACAATATTTTTATGGCACATATTTGTCATCTGTTACCAGATTCAGAATCCACGTTCCTCAGCTTCTCCAAGGGTGATCTGATTATTCTGGATGAACACACTGGGGAGCATGTGATGAACTCAGGCTGGGCTCACGGCCTCAATGACAGGACCAAGCAGAGAGGGGACTTCCCTGCTGACTGTGTCTATGTGCTGCCAAGCATCACTAGGCCGCAGTATGACATAGTGGTGAGTGTATGAGCTCTGGATTGAAAACGTTAAATCCAAGGTGTATACAGAAAACGACCAAACCCCAACCCTGAACGAGGGCAATCTAGAGGTGTACAGTGCATAGTTAAACTGAATGCAGGATGACCACCATGGCCACGTTTCTTTTTTCTTTTTTCTTTTAAAACTTTTTACAAGACACCAGAAGGTTTAAAGTCGGTGGTTTCAACTTCCTGGATGCTTGACTGTTGCCTCCAATGATTCCTTTTATCTCGCTGAGCTGAGCGATCAAACTGCCTCTATATCTCTCTCATGACAGCTTCACCGTGTGCCTTCAAGGGGCCTGATCGACATGTTGACCACTTATTTCAAGCCACACACAGATCAGAATCCATATTGCATGGACTGCTCCTCATGCAGTCCACCTCCCCCTTTCAGATCTTTCTCCTGTTTATTGGAGAGCTCCAGCTCAATGGTAATGTTCGTAATGAGGAATCATGTTTAATAATGTTACAAAACTGTGCACAGACAAGAGTCCACAGATTGCAATAATTCTCCGTTGTCCTCTAGCTGTCCTATATTAAACTTGCCTTGTGGGTGGACGGTGGATGGTGGATGGTGGACGGTGGCCGCTGGACGGTGGACATCATAAACGTAACCCGCCCATATATGGAGACTTTCCGGCCGCAATTAAAGCGGCATGGAAACACCTCCATGTCACAAACGTAACATGCCCACATCTTGCTTGTCACCAGTGTTAAAAGGATATTTCACTTTCAAAACAAGTTCGGGGTCATTTTATCATCCACACCCCAAACAGTTTTTAAGTTGCTTGATTCAGTATTGATATTTTATTAGACATGCCCCCTTCCTAAACAAAGCCACTGTAACTTCTTACTCCATTTTAACCATGATACTGTAGATTACATCCTTGGTTCTGGTGACTCTTACTGTCCTCCTTTTTTTAATAAATGAAAAACGTAATTGAAAAAATAAAAGAATAAAAATAATAATGATGATGATAATAATAAATAAATAAATAAATAAATAAATAAATAAATAAATAAATAAATAAATAAATAAATAAATAAATAAATAAATAAATAAATAAATAAATAAAATAAAAACATTAGAAGGACAATATCAGTCACCAGAACCAAGGACGGGTGTTTTCAATGAATCTTTCATGGTTAAAATGAAGTTTGAAGTCACAATGGGTTTATGAATATCTCTAAATACTCATTCAAGCAACTAAATACTCATTCAAGCACCCCAGACCCAAAAGCTTGAGTAGACGATAAAATTACGCAAATTGAAAAATCCCAATAACACTCCACACACTATCCACACTCACGGCTGACCGTAGAATACCAGCTTGCCCTCAGAGAGTCAAACAACTCACTCCCTCAGTCAGCTGCTAGGAAGGAGTCCCTTTGTAGTGGCATCCTGTGCCCCCACCCCTCGTTTTTCCACAATATACCTTTTGCTGCTACTGGAGCTTTTACCATTATGTAATGTATTGTATGTTCTATGTGTCCTCCAAGCCTCTCTGGGATTTTGGGGCCTTCCTTTTATCTGAGCCTTTTTTTTACCCTACTGCCATGCTGTTATCAAACAAATATTCAATCACTCCATATACAGACATGAAAGGGACACAGACAAATAGACGGGCACTGTAGGCCTTTGACAATGAGTACAGTGGGTATGGCATAAACCTTGTGGGACATGCATACCCACAACTTGTGCATTCCAGACTGGCATTAAACCACACCTTGAGTGGTTCCCGAGTATACTGCCCGACAGGTTGACAACTTGGAATTTTCCAAGTTGTTGTTTCCTTTATTGTTCTTTTCTAACTTGCTCTTTCTGTCCAAGACTCTAGTAAGCATGACCCCTGACCAGAGGAAAGAGACCGTTGGTTCGTCTCAGCTGGTCCTGACTGACAAGGAAGACATGATCAAACCCTACACCCTGGAAGAGTTCTCCTATGACTACTTCAGGTGACAGTCCTGTTCACAAATAGAATTCCGCACATTCAAACACAATCTACAAAAAGAGAGGTGTTAATGGAGAGCAAAAGGTTTTGACAAAGATGTGTTTAACATAATCATCATCATGTTAACTGTCTAAAAATCAAATAACCAGACATATATTGAAACAGACTTAACCGACTTAAAACGGCACTACCGGTATGTAACTTTTATTTGAATGAATAGAGCAGAAGTCTGACATCACTTTCAGTAGAGGGCGCCAGTACACAGGTTCATCTATTTTTTTATTTGCATTGTAATCCCCAGGTCGCTTCATATAAGAACTGTTTGAAAAATAAACCGATCATCCCGGCCTTTCTGTCAGGGGGGTGGCTGTGCGTCGTTAATGATGTCCATTCATATTTGATACAGCCAGTTTCTGGAAAAAATGGAATTAATTTGGCCGCAAAAGCCTTGAAACTACATATGAAAGCAATGTCGCTGCTAATATACGTCACGCCCAGCTGTCAACACATTGCATTTCTGAGATTCCTCGTTGACGTAATCTCAGCTGGTGGTGATTCGACTCGTACTAACCACGCAACATTAAATATCAATTTTTAAAAAAACGTAATTAACATGTCTGCAGCTGCAGCCACCCGCCTACCAGGAAATGTAGTCTCTGGGTTGTTTGACTCGTTTCTAACGCTTATTTTGTTACTCTTTGGGTATATTTGTACATTTCCACCTTCAGTCGATGCTTCATATCCATATGAGTGAAAAGGCCGGGATGATCGGTTTATTTTTCAAACACAGTTCTTATATGAGGTGATCTAAAATCCCCCTATGGGGATTACAATGCAAATAAAAAATACACAAACCTGTGGACTGGCGCCCTCTACTGACAGTGACGTCAGGACTTTGGTGCTCTATAGAATGACATTTTTGACCCAACTGTATGGTAATATAACTTATGCAATCCGGGTGGTTGTATTTTGTCTCCCTGCTCTTCTATTGAGACATTTAGATTGTGTCAAAGGAGGTGAATCTTGACCTGATGGTTAAGATTCAATTCATAGAGCGGACGTAGAACACGCACATCAACAGGCTGGGTGCTGGGCTAAAGAAACTTCAGTAGGTATTGGATGGAGCCCGCACACCATGGGTATAAGACAACGTTTCGATCTATTTGATCTTCATCAGGTCAGGTGATGACCTGATGAAGATCAAATAGATCGAAACGTTGTCAGAATTTTCAATAAAGAACGTCTTTCTTATACCCATGGTGTGCGGGCTCCATCCAATACCTAAGATTCAATTCATACCCTGAGGAAGCAGACAGGTCAGGGTCAAGTTTATTTCTATGTCCCAAGACGGGCAATTCATAATCCAGCAGATAATAAAAACTCTAAAAACACAGTAAACATACATAAAACAAGAACAGACAGACTATGTGTCACAATATCCAGATAATAACAGTTTAAATATGAAGTGAAAACCATCCTCACTCCCACCCCTGCAACTAAACAGCAGCTACCTCCTACTCTAGGCTCTATTAGCTCAATGGTGGAAAAAAAAGTTACATAGTGCAGCTTTAATCTTGCTCATGTAGGTCAATCTAATAATCGAGAATCAGTTATTTGTCATCCTTTCTTATTATTTCAACAAACCCACACCAAAACATTTTAATAGATTTTTTATAATCTACTAAAACGATTAGTCTGATTAACCACCGCAGAAATATTGAAAATGGCTGATTCACAAAAGCTCACAATGCGTGTGAGCCCATAGATATTTGTCTCTGTCGGGTGGACAGATTCATAATTGGTCATTAATCACGGTCGAGGCACCCTGCTCAGGCACCCTGCTCACTGCTCAGGCACTCTGGTGACATTTAGTTTCACTTTAGCCTCAATATTTTATCGATGTTGGATAAGGTTTCCAGTCTAGAATTCCATGCTGTATTGATGTTGCTACCGTTAGGAGAGATAACAGGCAAACGTTGATCAATAAAAATGACAATGCTTCTACATTCTCTAATTGGACCCGTAAGGGTCCATTTGGTTTCATTTAACACTCTCAAGAGTTAAAGATCTATAAGGGTCCATTTGGTTACCAACTTTCGCTCAAGGACCACTGGTGGTCCCCGGACCACTGGTTGAGAACCAATGGTGTATAGCTCCTCTCCTCTGCCTCCAGGCCCCCTCCTAAAAGCACTCTGAGCAGAGTCTTACTGTAGCTCCTCTCCTCTGCCTCCAGGCCCCCTCCTAAAAGCACTCTGAGCAGAGTCTTACTGTAGCTCCTCTGCTCTGCCTCCAGGCCCCCTCCTAAGAGCACTCTGAGCAGAGTCTTACTGTAGCTCCTCTGCTCTGCCTCCAGGCCCCCTCCTAAGAGCACTCTGAGCAGAGTCTTACTGTAGCTCCTCTCCTATGCCTCCAGGCCCCCTCCTAAGAGCACTCTGAGCAGAGTCTTACTGTAGCTCCTCTCCTCTGCCTCCAGGCCCCCTCCTAAGAGCACTCTGAGCAGAGTCTTACTGTAGCTCCTCTCCTCTGCCTCCAGGCCCCCTCCTAAGAGCACTCTGAGCAGAGTCTTACTGTAGCTCCTCTCCTCTGCCTCCAGGCCCCCTCCTAAGAGCACTCTGAGCAGAGTCTTACTGTAGCTCCTCTCCTCTGCCTCCAGGCCCCCTCCTAAGAGCACTCTGAGCAGAGTCTTACTGTAGCTCCTCTGCTCTGCCTCCAGGCCCCCTCCTAAGAGCACTCTGAGCAGAGTCTTACTGTAGCTCCTCTCCTCTGCCTCCAGGCCCCCTCCTAAGAGCACTCTGAGCAGAGTCTTACTGTAGCTCCTCTCCTCTGCCTCCAGGCCCCCTCCTAAGAGCACTCTGAGCAGAGTCTTACTGTAGCTCCTCTCCTCTGCCTCCAGGCCCCCTCCTAAGAGCACTCTGAGCAGGGTGATGACCATCACCAAGACCATGAAGGGAAAGGAGCACCTGTGGAGCTGCACCAGAGAGCCTCTCAAACAGCCTTTACTCAAGAAGGTCCTGGTCCACGAAGAGCTGGCGCAGGAAGCCTGTTCGGCATTCAGTGATATCCTTTCATATACGTACTGTACTGTATGTGTGTGTTCATTCATTCATTTGAATATTGGTCTTAAAACTTGATCTGAATTCTTTGTTAATGGTACGAGATACCAGGGTTGTGGCTCTTACGGAGCGGGAACTCTGGGGGGTGGGAGGGGTAAAATACAAATTTTTGTATGTAGGCCTACGTTTTTTGTGTGTACGCGCACATGCATGCAAGCATGGTGCTTACTGCTTATCTTTTGCTGTGAATGTCATGGGGTTTCTCTGTTACTGGTCCTTGACCATGACTGTACCTGTGATGAAGTATATGGGGGACTACCCGTCCAAACGCCTGCGTTCACTCTCTGAGCTCACTGACCAGATCTTTGAAGGAGCCCTGAAGGCTGAGCCACTGAAAGACGAGATCTTCTGTCAGATCCTCAAACAGCTTACTGATAATCACGTCAAGTAAGTGTGGGCAGCAGGCACACATTATACGCACATGAAGACAGAAGACAACAAACAGAACTAAAATAAGTGTTGTGTTTATATAGTTCCAAGAATTTCCACCATGATTATGTTGTACGTGCATGAGACAAGAAAACACCTTGAATGAACCTTGTTGAGATGAAAACCTGCCCCTACAGTCAGCTGTCCCCTATGCTTCTGTTTGACTGGGTATATGCATGAGCATGTGATATTATATGGTGTGCGTGTGTGCGTGTGTGCGTGCGTGCGTGCGTGCGTGCGTGCGTGCGTGCATTTGTGTTCGTACATTGATATACGTATAGTATTATATAGATATTCTACTGTAAAAGCGACAAACGAAAAAAGCGACAAATGAAAAAAGCGACAGAACAAAGTGACAAACGAAAAAAGTGACAAATGAAAAAAGCGACGGAACAAAGTGACAAACGAAAAAAGCGACAAACGAAAAAAGCGACAAATTGTCGCTTACGTATGATTCTTGGTGACAATTTTCGATGTATTTGATGTATTACCATGTTTTGTTCGGTTGCATTTAACAGACGCTCTTAATCCAGAGCGATTTACAGTAAGTAAATCTGGAAAATGCCTAAATTGTAAATTGTTGATGCAGGTACAGTGAGGAGAAGGGTTGGGAGCTACTGTGGCTGTGCACGGGCCTGTTCCCTCCCAGTAACCTCCTGCTGCCTCATGTCCAGAAGTTTCTACAGGCCAAGAAACACCATCCACTAGCTCCAGACTGCATGCAGCGGCTGCAGAAGGCCTTAAGGTCTCTCTCTTTTATTCTCACTGTGTTTGTCATAGTTACATGTTAAAGGTAGCGTATTTGTTTGCATTCATCTATATATACTACCAGTATGACGCCCTGAGGGCGAGAAGCGACCTTGCCCTTTAGGGCGAGGTCCACGCATCTGCCTGGGCGAGCAGTCTGTTTTAGTCCACATAAGAGCATGTGGGGAGGAGGCTTACTTCCGCTTTATATTTTACTCTTGATTAGAGCTTCCGTGCTCCAGACTGTATGACCGGAAGCATTTGAAAATTGCAAGAGGCAACAGTCTGACCACGCAAGACTATTCACGGACTGGCGTCACCGTCACGTCACATCACCGCCGCTAAGCCAGTATAAGTCCCTGATTGCCTGATTGCTTCGCATAACATTTGTATCATGCCTCTCATCTGCCTCTCTCTATTATTCCTCTGTTTCAATCTTATATTTATTTCAAAGTTTCTCTTTTTATTTCTGCTAATCCTCTGATCTGTGATCGGCACTGTAGAAATGGATCCAGGAAGTACCCTCCACACCTGGTTGAGGTGGAGGCTATACAGCACAAGACCACTCAAATCTTTCACAAAGTGTACTTCCCTGATGACGCGGATGAGGTGAGCCCTCATCAACACAGTAAAACCCTTCACTTTATGAGGATGAGGTGAGCCCTCATCAACACAGTAAAACCCTTCACTTTATGAGGATGAGGTGAGCCCTCATCAACACAGTAAAACCCTTCACTTTATGAGGATGAGGTGAGCCCTCATCAACACAGTAAAACCCTTCACTTTATGAGGATGAGGTGAGCCCTCATCAACACAGTACAACCCTTCACTTTATGAGGATGAGGTGAGCCCTCATCAACACAGTAAAACCCTTCACTTTATGAGGATGAGGTGAGCCCTCATCAACACAGTAAAACCCTTCACTTTATGAGGATGAGGTGAGCCCTCATCAACACAGTAAAACCCTTCACTTTATGAGGATGAGGTGAGCCCTCATCAACACAGTAAAACCCTTCACTTTATGAGGATGAGGTGAGCCCTCATCAACACAGTAAAACCCTTCACTTTATGAGGATGAGGTGAGCCCTCATCAACACAGTACAACCCTTCACTTTATGAGGATGAGGTGAGCCCTCATCAACACAGTAAAACCCTTCACTTTATGAGGATGAGGTGAGCCCTCATCAACACAGCAAAACCCTCCACGTTAATTCATCCAGTACATTTCGTTCTATATTAGTAAAATTACTCATTAGTTGAACCCTCTCAGTGCAGAATTGCAGATTATACAAACACGGGCCAAAATTGTTTTAAAAATGTTTCAAATTAAATAGTATTATCTAATCTATTTAGAAATGAAGAGAGTGCTATAATTTCTAAATGTATCGATTGTGTCTAATAATCTGTGAACTACCGGTAATAACAAAACTTGTCCACTTAGCATCAATAATAATACAATGTCGTGTTTATTTTAACTAGACTCCTGTCCAATGAAACACATTGATGTTTCATGTCAACATACAGCCTACTAAAAGAAGTGGAAAAATCCATTTATTGTGGTCCATCTTGCTAGAATAAATGCAGCTCATATAAAGTCATAGAATTTCATTGTTGTCCGAAAACCTGTTAAAACAAGTTCCAGAGATGCATGAAGCTGTCATGAAATGGTTCCAGGAAAAAGTCAAAAGCCCTCAGACATCGCAATGATGAATTATGTTGACCAAAGCAACACTCGACTTGTTTTAACCTTTTGGTCAACAGTGGAATTATATGACTGGAAACGCTAAACATACTTTGTTTTTTCCACTCTCGGAGGTTTCCAATGTTGACAATAAGAGTAAAATCTATTTATACTGGCCTTATCATAGACAGAGCATTCTAAATTAACACATTGTTCCACAGGTGTTTGAGGTGGAGTCGAGCACCAAGGCCAAAGACTTCTGTCACAATATTTCTGGGCGTCTGATGCTCAAGTCCGCTGAGGGTTTTAGCCTCTTTGTCAAGATCACTGACAAGGTAATGTGACTGCATATCAGTCTAAATAACCTTTCTTACTGTCAAACCTACAGGATGCACAGCTGTAAAAGAACACACTGGTGTCATTAACTGTAATTGTCAATTCACACTTTCACAAGTTCCAAGAATTTGATTCTCATACCATAGTGAAACGGATGTAATCCTATGGCTTCCATGAAAACCAAACTGTATGCTTTGGAAAATGGTCGACAGTATATCATGTATAAAGTGAGTCATAGGCAATCGGCTAAACATCCCAGACCACTGGCATGGTCCTTTAAACGTTCAGCTAATATATAAATGATATATATAGGCCTATATAAACATATATATTTTTTTCAATTGTACTACATGGTAAAGCTGATCTGTGATTCTCCAGGTCATTAGTGTGCCTGATGGCGATTTCTTCTTCGACTTTGTGAGGCACCTGACTGACTGGATTAAAAAAGCTCGCCATGTTAAAGACGGTAAAGGCTAGACTGTAATCAATGGTTCTCAACCTTTTCAGGACCCCGTTTTCGTGACCCCCGTTGTGAGCTTGTAGATCGGCTATTTTCAAATGTTTTGCCTCTCTTATATTATTTGACAATTTGGCCAATGTTTGACAGTTTTTACACTATAGTTTGTTACTTTACAAAATTCTTCGTTCTCAAACATTTTCATGTCAAGGACCCCCAAAAATATATGTAATTGGCCGCCGACTCCCATCTGAAAATATGTAGTTCCAGGGACCCCCCAGAAGCAAAGATTTGAGTTAAAAACATTCGCTCTGAAAGAATATATATTCAAAGATTTGTGCCACATTTTAACGATTCTTCAAAAATAGCAGATCGACAAGCTTGTAGCACGGCACTCGGTGCCACGCTACGAGCTTGTAGATCTGCTATTTTTCAATAGCTAAAGGGGTTCCCGTCCAGAATGGGTTAAAACGGTCTTAAAAGTACTTCAATTGTCACTTCACTGCCATCTGGGAACCCCCTAAAATTATGTTGGGACCCCTGGGCGTTCCGACCCACAGGTTGAGAACCACTAGTTTAGGTGGACAACAGTGTTTGTATGTGTCTGTCTGTCGTTGTGTGAATGGAGTCTTACTTTATACAAGCTGAAGGTCAAGGCAGACTCTCAGTAGGATAAAAAGGATGCTGTTTAAATTCGTACTTCTCCCTGTGTCTCAAGGCGTAGTGCCTTCACTGACATACCAGGTGTTCTTTATGAAGAAGCTGTGGACTAATACCATCCCGGGGAAAGACTCCATGGCAGACTCCATCTTCCACTACTACCAAGTGAGTACAGCACATGATATCTTCTCGTCCCTGAACACATTTATTGCCAAATGAATCAATCCTAATCCCTGTTTCACTGCCGTTGTCTTTAACTATCCTTTGAAGAATCACCTGATAGTGTACAGTATGTCGCTCCATTGCAAAATATTCAAATTCTCATCTGAGAGATTGCTGTTCAAACATAAATTTCAGATGGTGACCTACTGAGGAGTGTATCTATGTTCGATATACCCCCACGTTGCTCTGCTGACCGCTTGTGGGTGTTTTAGGCTATCGTTGTGTGCGAGCCACTTTCTAAATGGACATATACAATCTTTATAAAGGTTTCACCTCTATGAACATAATTGCTTCACAAGAACAATTGTTGCTAAAAGGAAACTAATTTTACATGAATAGATCATCAACAACTTGTACAAGTTTCCTTGTAGAAACAAGACAGCAGTGCAGTTATAGTTGATAATATGCATGCAAAAAATATATAATTATTTTGGTAAATCTCTCACACCAACTATGTCAATGTGTGGCAGTTTATAGGTGTAAGATTTGTTTTTGGCTTTATGCCTTTATTGATAGTAATTAGTGAAGACAGACAGGAAAGAGGGAGAGAGAGAAGGGGAGAGACATGCAGCAAAGTTTGTCATGAACGGGACTCGAATATACACAACGTGCTGTCAGGTCAGAGCCTACGTATATGTGGCATGCGCCTGGACCACTTGGCCAGTGGGCCCAAAGAGCAGATGTTTTTTTTGTTTTTTGTTTTTTCACTTAATTTTTATTGATGAAAAGACAGACAAAACAAAATAAAAAGACAATACGAAAAAAAAGAACAAAAAGGGGAAGACAAAAACAAAAAACAAAAGACAAAGCTGCATTTTTCATATTACAAGATGCATTCATTGAAATCCTCGCATTATCGCTAGGCTGAGAGAAGAGATCCCACTTTTCCCACTTTTTATAGAACTTAGTAGTCTAAGTATGAATGTTAGTTCTTCCATAACATACAGTTCCTCAGTAATGTCCATCCAATGTTCTTTCGTTGGTGGGTCCTGTTGGTACCAGCGTTGTATGATCGCTTTCTTACTTGTTGCTAAGAGGATCTTGATTAAATATTTATCATGTATTAGAAACTCTTCAGGGATATTTCCCAGCAATAAGAAGGAACAAGTCAGAGGTATCTCAAAACACAGAATGGTCTCCAAGGTGGAGTGGATATCCTGCCAGTATTTCTGAATTTTAGGACAAGTCCAGAATATATGAGCGTGGCCCGCTCCCTTGTGGCCACACTGTCTCCAGCATGGCTGTTCTGTTTTCAATTGTTTTGACTTAATTTTAGGTGTAATAAAGAATCTCATTAGGTTCTTCCAACATAATTCTCTCCACATTCTTGAGTTGGTGGACGTAATTTGTGTTTTGCACATATTTACCCATTCCTCTGTAGTGATGGTAATCTCCAACTCTTTTTCCCAATTAAGTGCAGATGTTTTAAGAGAGTTAAAGATCAATAAGGGTCAAATTCGTTACCAACTTTCCATCATTTAGCTGGGGACCACCTGGAACCCCCTCAATGACCACTGGTGGTCCCCGGACCACTGGTTGAGAACCACTGATTTAGGCAGGATTGTTTCTATATGGCCATACTAATGTATAAGAACAAAACTACTTCAGAAGTTATAGTCACTAAGTCATTTGTTGAAAAAAGTATTAGTGCAACTTTCACAGTTGGCCTTTTCTGGTTTTCACAGAAAATATGCCAGTGCAGCTTCGTGTTCTTTGTCAACGTGAGTGGCTCTTGAGATAACAATCTCACCGCAAAGAGCCTTTCTTAGAGTTTTTGAGTGGTGCAACCACTCCAAGGAACAGCAATGTCCGTCTTAACCTATGTGACTATGTTACTATGAGTAGGGGCAAAAGTGGCACTGTTGTGCCAGAAACAGAGAGAGAGAGATAGTGCTGCACTGTTCCCTGCTAATGAGAGAGAGAGAGAGAGAGAGAGAGAGAGGGGGGGGGGGGGGGGGGGGGGGGGGCAGATTCAGAATATCCTAAGAAAGGGTTATTCTATTCAGGACAATTGTAATAAATACACTACCAGCATGTAGTGTACCAGCATGTCCTGTGTAGACACAGAACCCAAATATGTAGAGACTACTCACACAAACACTCGATTAATCTCTCCCCACAACTCCTCCTTTTCGTCTCTCTCGCTGTTGGAGCAGGAGTTGCCTAAATATCTCCGTGGCTACCACAAGTGTACCAGAGAGGAGGTCTACCAGCTGGCTGCTCTCATCTACAGGGTGAAGTTTGAGGAGGACAAGTCCAACTTCCAGCTTCCCAAAATCCTCAAAGAGCTCGTCCCTCAGGACCAGATCCGACATCTCTCTCCTGAAGACTGGAAGAGAGTTAGTGGCAAAACTAAGCTATTTCTCATGAAACTAATTATTCAGGAAATCCACAGGTTATGAAAAGTCTTTAAAAAGTTTGTAAAATAAAATTCTCTAATAATGATTACTTGTTTTGATGTGAAACTAGTCTTAAATTTGAGTGGTATTAAACTTAATTTAAATGGCTGATCCCTGTGGATTTGCTGGTATTATATTCATATATATATGTTGTTATTGAATGATACTTAGTCTGCTAGTTAGTTCAGTCAGCATACACTCAAGACGTTAACATGCTTGTGCACAGCATTACAATTATCTATCTCTCCCTGCTCTTAAGGGTAATCTTATTGTGCTAAGCATGGAGAAAAATGTAAAGAACCTAAACACCAAGATTAAATATATCCACACTTTTATTCACATTCTATAATACAAATATTGGTTCATTCTATTTGTGAGTATTCTGACTGAACTATATTTAATGCCGGACACTGCTTTAAACCCAAAGACTAGAGATGAAAATGCGCTTTTAGATACATTTGGAGCAACACATACTTTGATGTTGAGCAAAATGTTATTTACTGCACTCATCATTTTCATTCTTTGTTGCTTCCAGTCCATCATGTCATTATACAACAAACATTCCGGGAAGAGCAGAGAGGAAGCGAAGCTTACTTTTCTAAAAATCATTTACAAATGGCCCACCTTTGGCTCTGCGTTCTTTGAAGTCAAGGTAAAGACCCTGAGTATACCCCAATCCTAGTGGGGGAAATAATCCCCCACGATTTACAACTGAGACAATAACAATGTATATTTTCTTCCATGACAAATCTCTCAATACATTCTATGATTAATACAAAATTGTTAGCTGTTATATGTCTTCTTTTATGACAAACTGGCATTTTATTCTCCTGTTCACTGTGCAAAATATTCCTGTTTTCCTTTTTTTCTGCAGCAAACAACTGATCCAAATTACCCAGAGACCCTCTTGATAGCGATCAACAAACATGGAGTCAGTCTGATTGACCCCAAGTCCAGGGTAGGTCTATATGAATAAGCTTAAAAATCGTTGTCAACCAAGGAAGTGATTACAGAAATGATGCTACCGTCTACTAAATTGTACTACATACTGAACTCATGAACCTCGCTGCTGAGGGAACTCAGCCTGTCAAACATGAACGAAACATTGTTTGTTGTTGGAGTTTATGTAGAGAAACCAATACACTTCCCAGTGACTCGGCGGTTCAGCCAACTCCATTCCTGCAAGGTTGGGAAATCCCACATGGGACTATTTTGTTCCTGGTTGACGTCTAATATGAATCTATTTATAAAATTAAAGTGTTGATCAAATGCTTTTCTCAATCTCTTTGTTAATAAATATAGACATGGAAATGAGATAAACACATGATCACCCAGCATTCGTCACTGCCCTCTTGTCCAACCTTTGGGAATATGAATGCCCATGCACGTGATAATCTATAGCACTGGTTCCCAAACACTGGGTCGGGATCCATTTGTGTGTCGTGGACGTTTGTATGGGTCGCTTCATTTTCTCTCTTCTCTATGCTGTAGGACATCCTGGCCCCACACACACACACACACACACACACACACACACACACGGTTCTCGATGCTCATTCCATGTCCCTCTACATTCTGCAGTGGTGGAAAAAGTACTCACATTTTGTACTTGAGTAAAAGTATCAATACTGCAATGTAGAAATACTCTGTTACAAGTAAAGGTCCTGAATTCAAAAAGTACTGTACTTGAGTAAAAGTACAAAAGTATTGGCATTTGGCATCAAAATGTACTTCAAATAACAAAAGTAAAAGCATTCATTATGCAGAATGTCCAATTTCAAGTTTTCAAATGTATAGAAATCTTTTGAAAATTGCTTGTAGCTTGTACTGTAGATCGGCTTTTTTCAAATGGCCGAAATGCACTGTACGTACTGTATATAGGATGTTAATTGAATGTTTTGTAATAAGAATTTAAATCTACAAAGTAACTAGTAACTAACATTTTCAAATAATTTTAGTGGAGTAAAAGTACAACATTTGTCTCTGAGATGTAGTGGAGTAGAAGTAAAAGTATTGGAAATACTCATGTGAAGTACAAATACCTCAAACTTGTACTCAAGTACAGCACTTAAGTAAATGCACTTGGTTACTTTCCACCTGACTTTCTTTGTGTAGGACATCCTCACCACACACCCGTTCACCAAGATCTCCAACTGGAGCAGTGGCAACACCTACTTCCACATCACCATCGGCAACCTGGTCCGAGGCAGCAAGCTGCTGTGTGAAACCTCTCTGGTGAGCTACTGGGCACATATTACTACATCTACTGTATGCAGGATATATTTAGGAGATCAGGAGATGTAGGAGATCAAGACAAGAAATACATTAAGAAAAAATTATGCTCGTTCCACGCACGCACGCACGCACGCACGCACGCACGCACGCACGCACGCACGCACGCACGCACGCACGCACACACACACACACACACACACACACACACACACACACACACACACACACACACACACACACAGACACACTCTTTCGTAGGGTCTCTCTTCATATGAATCATATGAAAACTTGAAACTTTTTTTTTTATAATAATAATCGTCATATTCATGTTAAAAAAATCATATATTTACAATTGTGGAAATAGCAGATCTACAAGCTCAAAACGTGTCGCATTTACACTCGGCCATTTCCTCTGTCTATAATTAATGTTTTCTTTTCTTTATATATATATTTTTAGTATAAAAGTAATTCAATATCTTATTTGTTATATCTGCCTTGTGCAACTTTTGTTCACAAAGCCTAAAAGCAAAAAAATGAAATGAATTTTGTATTGTATGTAACATTATTATATACATATAATAATGTTCAACGACATCAAACAATTAAATCGTTAATCGCAATTATTTGTATGACAACCATATGAAATACTACTCATTGGGGACTGTTTGTCCGAGTTTAAAACTCGTGCACAGTGGTGTTCGCCTGTTCGGTAAGAACTCAACCGAGATGTCAAGACCCGTGACACAACGATATCTGGGTTGTAAGGCCAAATATCGCAGAGATATCTGTACGGAAGGCGAGGAGCGTGTCAGTGACTGTCTGTCTTATATGATGATCCCCAGGGCTACAAGATGGACGACCTCCTGACCTCCTACATCAGCCAGATGTTGGCTACCATGACCAAACAGCGCAGTTCCCGTGGCAACAGCAAATGAACTGATGGATATTCATTGATCTCCCTTAGATCCTGATCTTTCTTTGTAAGGCCCCATACACACATACAGAACACATGTTCTGTGTCTTGTCTGTGTTTAATGGCCGCCACAATGCATTTCCAATGGGAGTCACATGGTTTGACTCCCATTGGATGACGGCGCCATCTTGGTTAGCGCTACATATAATAGCATGTAGCCAAAAGACCCCCGAGAGGATCGACAGCCACCGGAGGTATGATTACTTCTAACGCGACAAGCGACAGGACCGTGATGGGCCGTCAAAAACACAATCTTTTGTTAGAATTGGAATCATTGATTTAGTTATTCACTTAGATTTAGTGAGTTATTCACGTTTTAAGATTTTTTATCCCATCCATTAAAATGGAGGGGGAACACTTTGGATGACGTCCCAACTGGAAATTACATTGAATGTTGCCCAATCGACGCTCCCAGGCTGTAGACTGGTGCGCTCTGTTATGAAACGAGTAATGTTCCGTCTTTTGATTAATCTCCGTCCTGGGCGTTGGGCGTGGCCGTCCAGAGTGTTAAACACAGACAAGACACGGAACATGCGTTCTGTATGTGTGTATGGGGCCTCCGGGCTTGTGACTCCATGAATTGGAGCGGCCATCAAACACGGACAAGACACCACAGGTGTTTTATGTGTGAGTGCAGCCTATAAGATGGCAGTGGTGTGAATCAATCCAGCAGGGTTCATAACACTGTCCTCTTCCTTCAACACCAGGCCACCAAGATGTACTGGAACAGTTGCATCCATGCGAACATTATGCACTTGTTACATATCTGTGAAACATCGACAGCAACAGTCTGAAAACGTGACGTGCTGATATACTAAGAGAAATGTACTGTACACATTTCTAAGCCTCCTGCATATTGATGTACACAAAACTTGAGACATGCTGGCTTTCTTGAGTTATGTGGTGTGACACCATAATGCCAAGGTTTTTCACTTATTACATTCATGTCCAGTCTTAAATTCACCTATTGCCCTTAAATCAGTTTCCCACAGTGTACTACTAACTGTACGTTTAACATGGCAACCGGAATGACTTTAAGCAGTGCCGTGTGGTACAGTAATTAACTACCGTTAAATGTAGATCAGTTTTCAAAGCAGTTCCGGTAATGATGACTGCAGAGACTGACACCCCAAATGCATTGTTCTGTATATCTATCTACAACTGTAGGGTAGAGGCTTCAACTCTTTATACTAATGAGCTGTAAATATACTTTGTTCTTTTTTATGGATGAACCATGATTTTTTTTTAAAGTGTGATGCAATCTTACATAATTTCTATTGCTAATCCAGTGTATTGTTTATCAGAATTTGTATACTTCTGCTAGTGATGCGTGAATACATTAAAAGTTGCTAAACAGATAAAACAGTTAATGCACCGCCTGGTGTATCATATGGAACACCCTTGCAACTGCTCTAATCGTGATGTTCAGATGGTGAACTCCCATCTGCTGGCAATTGGAGTTGAAACCAATAATAGTTCTCAAGATTGATGAGTTAGAAGCTATAAATTAAACTTTTTCATACATTTTGTTTGGCTAGGTAAGACTACTGATTTCTTTGTTGAATATTTCAGCTTAAACACATCCGTACTTTGGCTTTTGAATACAAATAACTTGTATTTAATGGACCTTAAAGGATAATGACATTCAAAAAAGGGGGCAATCCGCTGATGGTGTCACAACTATTATACTTCATTGTAACCAAGATATACCATAATTTGTTCATAAAAGCCATTATGACCGCAAATGTCCCATGCAAACTGCTAGCCTACTAAGCCTAGTAGTGAGTGCTCAGTGCGAGTCGAGAGGTGAACATCCCTGTTTCAGTTTTCACTGAGACCACGTGATGTACAGTAGGATATATTCAGGCCATGTCGTAGACACTTTAAACAGGAGGCGGAAATGGCTTTCATAAGGAACCATGTCTAAGATGTTACAAAATATTATATACTGACATAGAAACCAATCGATTGGATAAGTAAATGTCTAAATGATAACATTTGTGACTTTACAACACACACTTTTGGGAAATCAGTCATTGGCTTATCTGTAGGCTATACATTCTGTGGCAAGCATCAAATAAATGGACATTTATTACACAATCTCAGACTCATTTTGTAATCTATACCTCAGACATTGTGAAATGTAAAGCTTTGCATTGCACTAATGCTCAAGCTGCAAAAAGCTATCAGTCTCCAGATCTGTTCTCAGCATTCACTATTAGTAGTTTGGGAAGTACTAGAGGTCACTACGCGGCCCTCACACCTACGTTACACCGCCTATCCGACTGATATAACGATACAGTATGGAGATCTCTGTATCCGTCAATCCCTGTCCCTTTTATGCCCATATATGGTGATATCTGTATCTGTCAGCCCATGTCCCTTTTATGTTTGTGGAGATATGTGATGTCATCAGTATATGTCCATATATGGGCAGGCCCCTTTTTGTGCCCATTTATGGAGCTGACTGAATTGCTTGTGCCCGATTCTTCCAAATTGAGGATAGACAACACACTACATATTTGGGCGTAGCTGCATTGGGAACTCCTTATATGGTTATGGCTGAGTCATGGTGACATGAGCATGACACCAGCCCGTCAGCCAGCCATGAGCTTTTGCAAAGAGTGATCACATTCCTCTGCATCATTGGTAGCCTATAAGTTAGCAGTCCGTTATTCTTTACTTTGCGATTCTTCTGTGAGGGTTTTCTGCTTCTGCGTTGTTGCACCTTCATCTCTGACAGTATGTTTGGAAGAAATGCAGCTCTCCATAATCTTCAAACCAGGCAGCAGGGCCTAGTTTCAGATGTTCCAAGTCCTGAGTACCAGAAGAGAGAACAGGAGTGGAGAATGCTGGCAGAGGCCACAGCCGATGTTCTGAAGAAGCACAAGGCTGTGCTGCTCCAGCACCTGAGGAACATTGAGTCTGTATTGGAGCATATCAGCATCATGTTGAGCATGTCTTCATTTCAAGCACCATTTGGAGAAACAACCGATGGCTTTGTGGCAACCTTTCAACAAAATAAGCCTCAGTTTAAGTTTGGGAACACCAACACCACCTCCAAACCATTTGGGGTAGCATCTGGTTCTCCAACAGGAAGTGACACGCTGGTAGAAGTGGTTGTGGCCACTGGTTTCAACCCCAACACCAGGCACCATTGTAGTGCTCTATGGAAAGAATATGAGAAGAAATCGCTGGAGGAATTGCTGGAGGGGTTGTGTATAGAGGATGTCTTCTCCGGACAGCCAAAGTCAAAGAACACTTTTGGAGTAAGTCTGTTTAAGCCACTTGATCAAGTCAGCTCTGCCATGCCAAACACTGGATTCACATTTATTAACACAAACCCCATTGGACAAGCTAATACCAGTTGGCCGGGCTTGTTTGGTAATACACCACCTGCATCCCAAACGGGTGGGCTGTTTGGAACCAAAGCCCAGACAAGTACGGCCACAGGTTTGGGAACGGGGACTGGTCAATTTGGTCAAACGTTCCATGTTGGAACGCTTAGTTCAACTGGGGGACTATTCTCCCACCAGAACAATGCCTGTGGGCCAAATAAACCTGTTGAAGCTGCTGGTAACTCTGGTACCAGTACACCACCTGCATCTGGTGGGCTGTTTGGAGCCAAAGCCCCGACCAGTATGGCCACAGGCTTGGGTACAGGGCCTGTTCAATTCGGTCAAACCAACATAGGTGTTGGAATGCTTGGCAGAACACAGTCTGGTATGTCCCCAAGCTTGGGTACCGGGGCTGGTCTGTTTGCTCAAACCAACACAGGCTTCTCAACTTTTGCCCCCCAGACTAGTACATCCACAGGCTTGGGTACTGGGGCTGGTCCATTTGATCCAACCCTAACCCTTGGCCCACAGACTAGTACAGCCACAGGCTTGTGTACTCCGGCTGGTCCATACTGGTCCCGCTGTCGATGGTCGACTACCAGTGCAAGTGCATTCTCCTTCGGACAACCAATGACTACCAATGGGACCAGTGCAGGTGCATTCTCCTTCGGACAACCAACGACTACCAGTGAAAGTGCATTCTCCTTCGGACAACCAACGACTACCAATGGGACCAGTGCAGGTGCATTCTCCTTCGGACAACCAACGACTACCAATGGGACCAGTGCAGGTGCATTCTCCTATGGACACATTGGACAGCCAACGACTACCAATGGGACCAGTGCAGGTGCATTCTCCTTCGGACAACCAACGACTACCAATGGGACCAGTGCAGGTGCATTCTCCTTCGGACAACCAACGACTACCAATTGGACCAGTGCAGGTGCATTCTCCTTCGGACAACCAACGACTACCAATGGGACCAGTGCAGGTGCATTCTCCTATGGACACATTGGACAGCCAACGACTACCAATGGGACCAGTGCAGGTGGTTTAATCGGACAGCCAACGACTATTCACCCACCCTACTACAATTTACAATTTACAATTTAGGCATTTAGCAGACGCTCTTAATCCAGAGCGATTTACATTAAGCAAGAACAAAAGCATGGGAATACATCACATATATAAAAAGCATTTATCAAGAATTCACCTGTGAATTTGTGGACCTCTATGGGGACCTACCACGGGTCACGGATAAAGTCAGAGAGAGAAGGATGAGGCTGGCTAGACCTCACTCTCGCAGCAACTAACTAACTATTCACCTACCTACCCTATACCGTATGTACCGTATATAGGCTAGGTGAAAATAACATCATGTGTGATAAATAATAAAAGCCACTCTGTGGAAGCGTTATCATAATTATATTAATTTACTTATATAGAGCGTCGCAGTCCCGCCCCCTTTCATGACGACGCCAGGCCCAGGAAATGAATCCCAATGCATTTTTCCCATAGACATTTAAAAAAGTATTTATTTAAAGACCTTTTTAGTGTCATACGAACCCAACTCGAATCGTGACAAATCATGACAACAAATATTTTGGACCAAACAAATAATTACAAAGAAGAAAAAACAAAAAAAGTGTTGGACATCTGCCGTTTTTTTCTACTGTCTAATTCTTTGTTTGGCCCAAAACATTGTGTTTATTGTCATGATTTGTCACGACAAGAGTTGGCTTTGTCCGCGGCGTAAACGTCTTTAAATAAATACTTTCTGAAAAGTCTATGAGGAAAATGAACGGGGATTTATTTTCCGGGTCTCTCGAGGGGGCGGGACTGTGACGCTCTATTGACCCTATAAACCATTTAATATAGGTATGGTTTTGCACACTCATTTTGTAACAAAATCTTGTCTGGCTTATGGACTAATAGACTTCCGTTATAAGCAACCAAAACAATTTACCTGCCCAAAAGTGACATTTTATTTTGTCTGTAATTGTCCTTTTCTCTCCAGCAAACTTTATGAACAAAATTTACCCATTTCGTAATGGTCAAAACTGGCATCTAAAGGGTACATATTTATTGTGATGAATGAAATCATGAACAATTACAAATTAAATAAAAAAATAAAAACATAAAAAAATCAATAAAAAATGTGATCAGTCTTGCATCTTCAACTCTTTTTTTAGTCACTGTAATGAAGCAACGTACTTCTGACGGATCTCAAAGTCGTCGGCCGGTCTGTAGTAAGCCTTCCACACGGGCTCCCCGTTAGTGTAGTTCTGTGGAAAGATTGCAAAAGTCGAATCATTATGAATGTAGCTACTAGTAAGCGTGATTTATACTTAGTTGTGCGATGGTATCCCGCACAGAAAATAGCCGATCTACAAGCTCACAAGCGTGTGGAAAAAGTGCCTGTGTGTGAAGAGTGCAAACTGACTTGGAGATCTCTGTGGCTGTGTGCCTGTGTGAAGAGTGCAACCTGGCTGTGAGAAGTGCATTTGGCAATCAATTCGGCCCACTGGCAGAGCCTGATTGGTTGAGCCTCAATTGACTGAGGCAGAGGCTGTAAATTGCACAGGTGAAAGGAGTTGGCCTCATTAGGCCCACTGGCAGAGCCTGGCCCAGGTGAAAGGAGTTGGCCTCCTTAAGGCCACTGTTTGAGCCTGACCAGAGCCTTTTGTGGTGATTCTGGAGAACTGTGGGTCCGACCGACTCTATACCAGGCACTGCACTCCTAGCCTGGTTAATAAACCAGACCGAATCAGCCGTTGGCAAAAAAAAGTTGCCTACCAGCGGATTACGGTCTGGCGAGGCTCAGTAGCACGCCTCTTTCCTACAGCAGAGAACAGGTCGGACCAATCGGGACACGGTATGCAATATAGGCGGGCTTTGGTACAGTGACGTTCAATGCTTGAGACTTTTGACTGACAGTAGCTCTGACCAATTGCGTCAAAGAGAAAATGTTCCCCGGGAAATGAAATCCAAGTGGAGCCAGCCCAGACTGATATACCGCGACAGTGTTGTGTGATATTAGTCTGGCTTATTAGCCAGGCTACTGCACTCCCTGCGTGGGTGTGGAACGCGTGTGTCAAATGTGCAGTCGGTGGGTCAAACGGTTCTCGAGTTACGTGCATTACACACACACATACATGCACACACGCACGCAGACAGAGACGTGGCGCATTTATAGTAGGATAATACCGTTTAGTTTGTAAATACATCAAAGATGCGATCATAATCCATCTATTGGCCTGGAAGAGAGGTCATCAGGTAACCTAACCTTCCTAAAATGTTTCGACCCTTAACTCTCCAGTTGGCTCTTCCAGGCTTCCAACTATTGTCCTTTCTCTAATGCCAGAGCCAACAGGAGGCTCCACCTGCCTTGTGTGTCCTTGGGGATCATTGCAGGCACTGAGAGGTCTCAAAGATTATTTATTTATAAAGACGGGCGAACTTCATTGGAGCCACTACAGGCGAAATGGTACACACAGCCTACAAATGGTCTCCTAAATAAAGTAGGTGTGGTTTGCTTCTCCCCCGACCTCCCCACCACCTCCCAGGCTGACAACAACATTGAGCATTGAGAGCATTATATGGCAAATGTCATGATTCCCATTTCCCAAATCAGCCCCCATCAACCAAGAGTCTAAGACAGTTATGGAAAATATTATTGTTAAGCATTGGAAGTTGGAACACACACATTTTATTTCACTTTTAATATGTCCATTCATTTCACGTTATAATACATATTCTCATCTTAAATAATATGGGGCCAGAGCCCCCTATGTGTCGTCCGTCAAATTGCACATGGACAGAGAGACTCTTCCGGACTCCTCTCAAATCTTGTGAGTTTGTTGCTGGGATAAAGAAAGGTCGATAACAAAGTAGATTTTCTCCTGATTTGTCTCGCTAAAAGAAGCCATTTTAGTATGAATATATTGTATGCCTTGTGATGATTGGGTCCAGTATTTATTTCAGTGACCATAGAGTTAAGGAATGGGTCAAGCTGTGTTCACATTCACTCTCCCATTGGAAATGAATAGACTCCGCCCACCTCACGCAGATATGGGAAGTAAAGCAAAGTTGGACTTTTGTCTTTCTATTGGGAGGTCTCTAGGACTGTGATTTGCTTCCTGCCTATAGGGTCCTCCTACAGTACGTCTCACCAGACTAGAAGTCTCATGTGCGGTGTGCATGCATCCGTCCTTATCCACACTTGCTTTAGTGGTGGGTTGTTCATCATCAATAAACGTTCAGTCATGAGATTTTATTTGTTGCTTTATTCCATGTGAAAGTGCTTCTACGTGAGAAGTTAGTAGTGGAAAAAGTACTCTGATGTTTTACTTAGTATCAAATCAATACTGCAATGCAGAAAATGCCCGGATTTCAAAATGTAGGCTATACTTGAGTAAAAGTACAAAAGTATTGGTATAAAAATGTACAAAAAAAGTATACTCATGCAGAACGTAATTTCACACACGTTTTCAAATGTATAATACAATGTATACAAATCTTTTGAAAATAGCAGATCTACAAGCTGTGAGCTTGTAGATCTGCTATGTTCAACTGGCCAAAATGTATATACTGTAGGGCTGAAGTGCATGGTTAATGTAAGTTTTATAATCAAAATCTACAAAGTGGGTTTTCAAATAAGTGGAGTGAAGTAAAGTGCAACGTTTGCTTCTGAGATGTAGTGGAGCAGAAGTAAAAGTACTGAAAATTGGAAATACAATACCTCGAAATTGCACTTAAGTACAGTAGGCTATACTTAAGTGCAATGAGTAAAATGAATTAGTTGTACTTTACACCACCAGGGTTTAAGTGTCTTGCACAGGGGGACACTTTAACTGCACGTATAGGCCAGGGGGTTGAACCGTGACCTTCTGAATACCGGATGGCCCCTCTTTCCACGAGAGCTACAGTACGCCCCTGGAAGGACCAAGGAGGGAGCGTGTTTTGTATTGTGTAAGTACATCCGTAGCGCAGTACGTCAGTACGTAGGATGCTAGATATTCTGGAACTGGAGAGGGTTGTTGTTGTCATGTTTGCAGCTGTGTCCCAGAAATCCCAGTCACGTATAGCTGCTGCTGCTGCTGATGAACGTGTCGAACATCTGGAGGGAAATCAGGTGAGACGCACGCACGCACGCACGCACGCACGCACGCACGCACGCACGCACACACACACACAACTGTTCTAACTTTCTGTTTTTTCTAACTAATCCTTTCCAAAGGACAGCTCTTTTATCGGATGCAAATTCGGATTTTTAGCAGCGTTTCTCCATCGGTTTTCCGAAAAACGTGGCCGGTGTGCAACCACCTTTACTCTTTGTTTCCATGACTGTGTGTGTAAATGATCCATTGTTCTTTGGCTGAGGCTCCTGGCCATTTTATTTTGTTGCTGTCAGGCAGAAACTTAACTTCATACTATTTTAGGCCATATTTGAAAATAATTGCAAAAATAGTATATTTAAAATTTAAATCAGTATATTTTTATTTTTTATTTTTTGAAGAAACAACTTTGTATAAAACGTCACCCCAGAACATTTTTTTCATAATAATCTATTCCCAAATATACAGTATAGGAAATTAAATGTTCCCTTGGTTTGGCCACATTTGTGGGCCTATTTGTAAAAACCTTCCCAGTAAACTATGGTAATTTGAAACCTTTTCCTGCAGATCTGATCTGTCCACGCTCAGAGGATTCAGGGGACTCAGATCATATAAGTAAGTCATACAATCCAGAGATTATGCTTTTCCCTAAAGAAACACTTCTTAGCCATGCCTACTCCCGCTCTGGTCTTTATCTTGGAGAGATAAGTGTCAGTGACTTCCTGTAGCAGGCAGTCAGTCAACAGTCTTGTTTTACCAGAGCAGACTGTGTTGTTTTGACTGTAACTACCGCTATTAACAATGCATGGGAAATGGCTTCCCTCCCCTCTCTATAGAGTTTGGAGGTATACAGTGTCTACAGTCTACACTGTTTTTATTTTGATCCAGTGAAGTTTCTATATTCTGTGACAAGAAATAGTTTTATGTGGGATGTTATATTTAATACTCAAATGATACTCAAATTGCAATGTATCATCCTGTAATACCATGCACTGGTTCTCAAAATCTCAACATGTGGTCCGGGGACCCTCAGGGGTCCTTGATAAGGTTATAGAATTAAACTTCCAGGGGGTCCCCAGCAAAATGAGTTAATGCATCAAAAGCAGTTATCAGCTATTTGAAAATACCCAATCTAAAACAAGTCTAGTAGTTCAACTATTTTCAAAAAAATCACACCTGTGTGAAGTGAAGGGCGCTCTTATCATCATACATCTTCATTCATTATCTTTGTGTTAGGACAAAATAACCGACAAAATAGCATGAAAGAGAGAAGGACTTACAGATGCAATCTCCACTTCATTCATAGTGTATGACAGGTGACCGGGGTCACACAAAATGAGGCAGACATAGATTGACACTAAACACCACATATTTGATTTCTTGTAATTTAAAGAGACTGTTTATTTAAAGCTTGTATGGCTTTGTAAGCTTGTTAAAGCTGTGCCTGTGTGAACAAAGTTCTGCAGCCTTTCTACACATGGGTGGTTTGCATTGCTTCAGTGGTTGAAGAGAATGGAACAGAATGTTCCAGTTCAGATCTGGTAAACATTACAGCAATCATCAATCAAAAATGTTAAGTCAATACAAGTAATGTAGTAATTGCCATAATTTCCACCTGACAGAGATGATTTACAATTCGGGATTTAACTCTTATCTCTAGTGACTTACAGGTTGGAGTAAGGGCCATGGACACTAGTCAATAAACAACAGGGTATAAGAGGTCAAGTGTATGACTTGAAAGAGAGAGAGAGGTTTATTACATACTGTAAATGACATCTCTAGTTGTCAGCAATGCATCGTTCTTATTCATTATCATCTCATTACATTCTTGATGGACGATTTGGTGGTGACTATTCACCACCAAGGACGCTTACAGTACATCAAAAACAATAAACAAACAACCAAACCAAAGCAAAAAAACAAACCAGACCAGACCAGACCAGACCAGACCAGACCAGACCAGACCAGACCTAAACTAAACTAAACTAAACTAAACTAAACTAAACTAAACTAAACTAAAAATAACTTTCCATATCCCTTAGAAAATACAGTAGGTGTCTTTTCAAGGCAGCCTTAAAAGATTATGGTAAATCACCATTGGGAGAGCGTTCCACAGGCTGGGGGTGGCCTCTGAAGGCTCTATCCCCAAACGTTTTTGGGGGGTTAGAGACAATTGTTTCTATCCCCCCACTTCCAACCCATGCAAGTTATCCCACATGTAGACCATGTTGGAACTACATTGGCTTGCCCACTTCCAACCCATGCAAGTTAGCCTGCATGTACATGTAGACCATGTTGGAACTGTGTGTGTGTGTGTGTGTGTGTGTGTGTGTGTGTGTGTGTGTGTGTGTGTGTGTGTGTGTGTGTGTGTGTGTGTGTGTGTGTGTGTGTGTGTGTGTGTGTGTGTGTGTGCGCATGCACGTGCATGTGCGGAGAGAGAGAGAGCGAGAGCGAAAGAGAGAGACCCCTTACAATAGTGTTGTGTTTCATTGCCGTCACATTGAGCTTTGGACCCAGCACACAGATATTATGTTACATGAACTTGAAAGTGCTTAACTTGTTTTTCCGTCATTTAGGCTAACGGCGAGGTGCTTGTTTAAACCTTTCTTTTGGCAACAGTCTTTCAATGGATTTCGGTGAGTGTTAACAGGAACATTTTCTTTATATTGAGGGTACTGTACAGATCTAGAAATGTCATACTTTATTATTACGAAATGTAAAGAGCACGTGGTACAGTAATAATACATTAAGGCTAAAAGGATAACACTAAAGTCCAGGGGACTTTATTGTTCCATTGTGTCCAACAGTATGTGTCAGATGCCCTGCAGGTGAAAATGCTTCTTATGAGCTCCTGTGAACTAATAATGAAGGGTTAACTATCACCTGGGTGCTGTGCTACAAGTAGAACATAGTTTGGATATCATATATATTATAAACCAGCACACCCAGCTATGCAGGGTTTAGACGTCAATAGTTAGCAAAAGACCAGGCAAGGTTTCAATCCATAGTGGATCTTTGTCAGTTAAATTAAAACCACCTGTTCAGTTGTTCCATGAATATAGACTCTTCGCCTGCAGCCTGCTATATGTCACTCCCTTAGTGCAGGGATTCCCAACCACCGTTATGCGGACTGGTGCCGGTCAGCGGGACATGTACCACCGGCTTAGTGGATGCAGACAGCAGGTGCAACTCATCACTATTCCTATGGGCTGTTATTGACTAGGTGAAAAGGTAATACAAACAAAAAAGTATATGAGATTACTCTCATATACCAACTGTTAGGACAATAATCTATCTAGCTATATGGACTATTCTACATAGTTCAGTATTAGTTCAGTATAATCAACAGATCACATCGCAAAACAATATGCACAAACCAGGAATTTCTTAAGGAAAACAGATATATTCTTAACTTTCTCAACAACTGTCTCATTTCAGTTTTACAAACCACGTGTTAACCAACCTGGTTAAATTAAAGCTAAATTACTAAATGTTTTTGGATTAGGTTTGTATTTACTGTACATGGATTGCTAATGGGTGGAACTCATGACAACGAATGTATAAGAAAGAAAAGAAAACAGAGGATCCATGCACTCAGCGGCAAAAGGAGGATAGTCTTTATTAAAACAAGGCAAATGCCAGCATGTTTTGACCACAAAACAGATTACCCTGTTGGAGTCCTGTTGTGGTCAAAACATGCTGGTATTTGCCTTGTTTTAATGAAAACTGTTTTCCTCCTTTTACCACTGAGTGCCCGGTCCTCAGTTTTTTCACGGTTTAACCCATTTTATCCAGGAGAACTTCTGACATTTAAACTATTTTGAACTACCTGTATCTCCTGTGAGCACCCGGTTGTATTGTTTTGTCACATTTATAATGTTATTGTAATTAACTACATGTAAATCAATTGTTAATTATTGTTTGTATATTTTTAGGACTGTAGGAGGAATGAATTTGAAGATGCGTCATCCATCAAATGCCATCTTTGCACTGCTGTTGGTCCCACTGGCATGTGTATTTGGGGGCAAAATCCTGGTGGTCCCTTTGGATGGGAGTCATTGGGTGAACATGAAAGTACTCATTGAAGAGTTGCACTTAAAAGGCCATGATATCACTGTGGTTCGGGCATCCAATAGTTGGTACACCAAAGAAATGTCCCCTTTCTACACCTCTGTCAGTGTTCCTCACACTGGAGGATTTGATGAGGAGTTCTTTGGAAACCTAATTATGCGACTACTGCACGCACAAAGGCAAGGCATGAGCTTTTGGTCTCAAATGCGTATGGAACGGGAGAGTCACACACACTTCTCACTCTTACACAAGAGCATGGCTGAAATGACTGCTCAAATACTTGAAGACAAGAAATTAATGCAGTCTTTCCATGATGCCGACTATGACTTAGTTTTGACTGACCCTGGTGTTGGTGTGGGGACAATACTTGCTCGCCGACTCGAAGTTCCCCTTGTTTACAATGTCAGGTGGACAGTTCAAGGTGAAGCTCATTTTGTAATTGCCCCCTCACCTCTGTCATATATTCCATTCACTGCCACAGAGTTGACCGACAAGATGAGTTTTGGACAAAGGGTCAAGAATTTTGTTGCATATGTTGTTGGAATGTACGTAATGTCACAAATCACAGAAGTTCATTACAAACCAGTAATTGAACATTATTTTGGCCCTGATGTAAATTATGATACATTTTTCCAGGATGCTGACATCTATCTCATGAGAAACGATTTTATCTTTGAATTTCCCCGTCCTACTATGCCAAATGTGGTCTACATGGGTGGATTTCAATGCAAGCCTGCCAACCCTCTCCCAAAGGACCTGGAGGAATTTGTGCAGAGCTCCGGCGAGCATGGAGTTATCATGATGTCCTTAGGGACCTTAGTGGGAGAACTACCGGTGGACATAACCGAAGAGATTGCTGCAGCTTTCGCCCAGCTGCCTCAGAAGGTTATCTGGAGGCACACTGGACAAAGACCAGCCACCTTAGGCAACAACACCCTATTGGTCAACTGGTTGCCACAGAAGGATCTGTTAGCACATCCCAAAACCAGAGTCTTTGTTGCACATGGAGGAACCAACGGGGTTCAAGAGGCAATTTACCATGGAGTTCCAATAGTTGGACTTCCCTTGGCTTTTGATCAACGTGATAACCTCTCTAGAATGAGAGCAAAGGGAGCAGCTACGATGGTGGACACTGGCACGCTGGACAGAGACATTTTTGCGGATGCATTGAAAGCAGTTCTGCATGACCCCACATACAGGGAAACCATGCAGAAGCTCTCAAGGCTGCACAGAGACCAGCCCATGAAAGCACTGGACCGGGCAGTATTCTGGATAGAGTATGTTATAAGAAATAAAGGAGCCCCTCATCTGCGGACGCATTCCAACAAACTGTCCTGGTTTGCTTACCACTCTATTGATGTGTTCGCTACTTTGCTGACAGTTGTGTTGGTTGTGACATTTACTTGTATTTCAATTCTGAGATGCTTGTGGGGGAAATTGTTTGCGTAGAAACATGGTAAACATCAGTAGTATGAGTATGTATACAATATAACACATATGTGGCCGAACACAACAACTACTGTCCCTTTTTACTTTTCATTTGAATTTGAAAGTAGAGGTTTGGAGCTAACATTTGCTTAGATTGACCCATCGCTTTTGGAATTACTGCGTATGGACAAATTAAACATCCTATATTCTAGAGCCTTTTGAATAAAGTTAAACACGATATAAAACAATGAAAATAACTCCATTTGTTTTTGGTCAGTTTTTCCTGGATGCCTCTTTCTGCTCTTCTATCTCACAGGCTGTTTTCAGTTGTGACTTATTAGTCATTCATATTCATTAGCTGACTACTGATTAGCCTAATTGGCTGCTATCCGACCGATATGGCCATATGGGACCGACCGACTTCAAACTCGGCATGCACATCTGCAAGGACCCAAGGGGCTGTGGTGGCTGGGGTCGAGTTGTTCGACTAGGCGGTTGTCTCCAACCAATATAGGCATATATGGACATCCAGTTATCCAAAACTGTATAGTGGACATGAAGCGCAAACCCCAATTAATACAATTCTATGCCGGTTGGGCACCAGCCTACTCAGGAACTCTTAATTCAGTTATGCACATTAAAAATTCAATATTGCGACCTAAACATGTGGCATTGATCAGTTGTACTGATTTCTAAAAAGCACCTTGATTTTAGCACCATTCAATTTCATGACCCCAAGCACTTACTGTAGATTTAGCCACACTGGAATCACGACCCCACATGATCTAGAAGTCAAGATAGTGAAAAACTAGTAAAGGTTGCCATTCTTTCATAATTGAAGATGTAGTTGCACTGTGGTAACCTATCTGCTGCAGGCTACAGCTGTAGGCCTACTCATTTCTAATTGACTATCACACAGCAACCATTTTTTGCTCTCATGTCATACGCTGTGTGAATATGGTGAATTAGCATGATTCTGTGACCCCAAAAATGTAGATTTAGCCAATGGGATCCTATGTAATAATCTAGAAGTTGAGCTATTGAAAAACGAGTATTCAAATGTTGGCAATTTATTTCTATTATAAGATGGCGAACTAAATCTGTGTAATTGATCAGAGGTACTAATTTGTAATTTGCGCCATTGGATTTCCTGTCCCACAATTTTGTAATTGTTAGTCACTGGAATCATACTAATGAAAATATTGCAAAACAAGTATTCAAAGCTCACCATTTTTCTAAATCCAAGATGGCCACCATATTAGCTTTGGCGCAAATGGAATCATTGATTTTCTGATTTGTTTTTCTCTGAAGTCTCCAAAAATGTAGGCTTCCTAATCTCCTGAAAATGTTAATGAAATTCAAATTACACAAGGAAGCGGACTGTGTTAAAATAGGTGTGGTTCTGAATAATTTTTTATATATTTAATATTACGTGTTAGAACAATTATATACATATTTCTATTCATGTTTTTGCCATAGCACAGGTAACTATTTTTGAATGAAAATTAGTTATTGATTAACATCACCTGGTTAAATTAAGGCTAAATGAATGCCTCATCATTTTATTTGACACTAGTTTAGGTTTTTATTGTCTCCACCAGGCCGAAGGCATGGGAAGAGAGTATTGTTGCGTTCACACGGGCAGACGCAAGTCTACCATTCATTGTCAATGGAAGCCAGCGACAGACGATGCAAAAACGCAATGATGTATGTAGCTGCTACACACTTGTGATCTTTGCGTCTTTGCGTCTGCTCGTATGAATGCACCATATGATTTGCACCATGTCCATCCGTCCGTTAGTCCGTGTGTCCATCCATGTGCATTGTGTCTAGCTAATCTCTATAGTAAGGGCATTTTATCAGGTATTTGACCAATCTGGGAACTAAATCGTTACCAAGAAATTTCTTCACCAATGTGTTTCTAAAGGTGTCTAATAACATGTACTAAAAGTTTGAAATTCAACTCCCGTGGGAAAGTTGAGTTATTAGCATAATATGTGACCATACCCTTAACATCCTATATAAGGCAAAAAAAGTCCAAATTTCATCATTCTTTAAGTAGCATGTGACATATGAAACTAGGGGGTTTTCATGATTCTGAATCCATTCCAAGCATTAGTTTTGCACAAAAAACACTCCTTGGGCTAAATTAGGCCATATCCACTTGACCAAATGTGCTGACCTCATCACGTTTGTGTGGCCGTTTTCCTCCCAAGGAGTGTTTTTTGTGCAAAACTAATGCTTGGAATGAATTCAGAATCATGCAAACACCCTAGTTTCATATGTCACATGTTACTTAAAGAATGATGAAATTTGGACTTTTTTGCCTTATATAGGATGTTAAGGGTATGGTCACATATTATGCTAATAACTCAACTTTCCCACGGGAGTTGAATTTCAAACTTTTAGTACATGTTATTAGACACCTTTAGAAACACATTGGTGAAGAAATTTCTTGGTAACGATTTAGTTCCCAGATTTTCATAGATTTCTCTTACTACTAGCACCGTTGGCCCAGTCGCTGCGAAACTGTGCACACATACTCCCTGCGAACCTCTGCCCCAAAATGTCCAGATAGGCCTGTTATAGCACCACCATGAGGCCGGTTTTTGCTGAACAAGTTTTTTTTTTAAATATTACTCATACAAATGTTATCCATATCACATAATTCGGAACACACTGTCTCTGTGATCAACACAGATCTGTCCGATTTTCCATATTCCATATGGGCTTGATTGGCTTCCAAAGTTTGCAGGATTCGTACATTTTGAACAAAATGCCTCAAATCATGAACACATTGTGCGATTTCAGTGACATTTTGCACGCACATTCCCACTAGGCCGCATGAATACAAATGAATCTTGATTTCATTCACCTGGTTGATTCACATCGCTGTGTGTTCCTCCAACACAACTGGAGGAGCAGTTTTTCCTAGTTTATACTGTAATGGGTGAAACTTTCTGTTTCACTATATGACAACCAATGTAGGCTTTGTAAATAAATAAATACAACTTTTAATATTATTGTAATGAACTATACATAAATCAATAATGGTAACACTTTGATAACTATTGTTTGTATATTTTAAGGGCTCTAGGAGGACAAAATATGAAGATGTGTCATCCATCGAACATCATCTTTGCACTGCTGTTGTTCCTGCTGGCATGTGTATCTGGGGGCAAAATCCTGGTGTTCCCTTTGCATGGGAGTCATTGGCTGAACATGAAAGTACTGATTGAAGAGTTGCACTTAAAAGGCCATGATATCACTGTGGTTCGGGCATCCAATAGTTGGCACATCAAAGAAATGTCCCCTTTCTACACCTCTGTCACTGTTACTCACACTGGAGGATATGATGATATTGAGGAGTTCTTTGGAGGCCTAATTATCCGACAGCTGCACGCACAAAGGCAAGAAATGTCTTTTTGGTCTCATATTCAGAATCACCGGTATCTTCACAAACAGTTCTCACTCTTACACAAGAGCATGGCTGAAATGATTGTTCAAATATTTGAAGACGATAAATTAATGCAGTCTTTCCATGATGCCAACTATGACTTAGTTCTGACTGACCCTGGTGTTGGTGTGGGGACAATGCTTGCTCGCCGACTCCAACTTCCCCTTGTTTACAATGTCAGGTGGACAGTTCAAGGTGAAGCTCATTTTGCCATTGCCCCCTCACCTCTGTCATATATTCCATTCTCTAGCACAGAGTTGACCGATAAGATGAGTTTTCCACAGAGGGTCATGAATGTTGTCGCTTATGTTTTTGGAACGTACATAATGACACAAATCTCAGAAGTTCATTACAAACCACTAGTCAAACATTATTTTGGCCCTGATGTAAATTATGATGCATTTTTCCAGGATGCTGACATCTATCTCATGAGAAACGATTTTATCTTTGAATTTCCCCGTCCTACTATGCCAAATGTGGTCTACATGGGTGGATTTCAATGCAAGCCTGCCAACCCTCTCCCAAAGAACCTGGAGGAATTTGTGCAGAGCTCCGGCGAGCATGGAGTTATCATGATGTCCTTAGGGACCTTAGTGGGAGAACTACCGGTGGACCTAACCGAAGAGATTGCTGCAGCTTTTGCCCAGTTGCCTCAGAAAGTTATTTGGAGGCACACTGGACAAAGACCAGCCACCTTAGGCAACAACACCCTATTGGTCAACTGGTTGCCACAGAACGACCTGTTAGCACATCCCAAAACCAGAGTCTTTGTTGCACATGGAGGAACCAACGGGGTTCAAGAGGCAATTTACCATGGAGTTCCAATAGTTGGGGTTCCCTTGGCTTTTGATCAACGTGATAACCTCTCTAGAATGAGAGCAAAGGGAGCAGCTACGATGGTGGACATTGGCACGCTGGACAGAGACATTTTGGGGGATTCATTGAAAGCAGTTCTGCATGACCCCACATACAGGGAAACCATGCAGAAGCTCTCAAGGCTGCACAAAGACCAGCCCATGAAAGCACTGGACCGGGCAGTATTCTGGATAGAGTATGTTATAAGAAATAAAGGAGCCCCTCATCTGCAGACGCATTCCAACAAACTGTCCTGGTTTGCTTACCACTCTATTGATGTGTTCGCTACTTTACTGACAGTTGTGTTGGTTGTGACATTTACTTGTATTTCAATTCTGAGATGCTTGTGGGGGAAATTGTTTATGAAGAAACATGTTAAAAATGAGTAGTATATAAAACCGCATGTAAGTAGAGCTATCACTTGCTTGATTGACCCACATTGTTTGAAACAATGTGACGTGAGTGGCGTGACGTGAGTGATGTGACGTGATGTGACGTGACGTGAGTGATGTGACGTGCACGTGACGTGACGTGACGTGACGTGACGTGACGTGACGTGACGTGACGTGACGTGACGGCTCACAGGCCTTGCGCGACAGCATTTTTTTAATTCTTTGAATTGGGAACAGCTTTACGTGCTCCTCTCTCTCTCTCCTTTTAATTGAGATATTTACTATTTAATCACACATTTCCATTTTGCAGCCATATTTTACTGCCATGTCTTAATACAGTGTTGCTTTTTACAAAAATAAGCAAATTAAGAAATGCCACGGTTGATTTTGAGGAAATTTGTGGGTAATTAGCGTGCCTTGCAGGCCTTGCGAGCCTCTCAGGCCTCGGGGCGTGCACAGATAGAAACTAGGGGGTGCTAGAGCACCCCCTGCCCTTTTCCCTCTGAACAAATGTGCCCTTTTGAAAAAAAATATTTTTATTTTTTGTGTACAGTATGTGGACCATGGTGACATTGATCAATTCTTGATAAAAAGCTTCTAATTTATTATTTAGGCCCCAAAATCTATAAATCTCACACTATTAAGGCAACCGGCCGGTTCCATGCGCTGTACAAGGTGCCCTTTTTTCACTTTAGCACCTGCCCCTCTAAATATCTGTGCACGCCACTGGGGCCGCCTCATGCCTCGCAAGCCTCGCAGGCCTCGCACCTTGCACCTTGCGAGCCTCGCACCTTGCGAGGCCTCGCTGGCCTCGCGCCTTGTGAGGGCTCGCACCTTGCGAGCCCTCACTTCCGTCCGTCCATCCCTTAAAGTATGTCTTCACCGACTATGAGTAGCAGTAGGGGCAAAAGTGGCGCTGTTGTGCCAGAAACAGAGAGAGCGACATAGTGTTGCACTGTTGCCTGCTAATTACACAGAGAGAGAGAGAGAGAGAGAGAGAGAGAGAGAGGCAGGGGGAGAGGGGAGTTGCACCACTCAGTTCACACAGATTTTTTCTTTGAAATAGGAACAGCTACGTGCTCCTCTCTCTCTCCTTTTAATTGAGATATTAACCATTTAATTACACATTTCCATTTTGCACCCATATTTTACTGCCATGTCTTAATACAGTGTTGCTTTTTACAAATAAAATAAGCAAATTAAGAAATGCCACGGTTGATTTTGATTGTTTACAAAGTTAGTGTGAGGCTACTTTGATGGGAAAGCGACGTGATGAAGAAATCACACATCCACTATAACACCCGCTGCCTGGGTGTGAACTGTGAAGAACTCTATTACTTACGTCGTGCTGGTCGTTTGAATAATTAATCCAAGGTTTGTTTGTCTGGACTCTGGAGATCCAACACTATGTCATAATATTATGGACGGTTAAGTAAACTTTAAGAATGAATGCAAAGTTATTTTGAGTGATCACCGGCTTTATCCTGTCATGAAAGACTTCCATCCTGATGGGAGTGCCATCTTCCAGACAACAATACCCCGATTCACAGGGCACATTGTCACTGAATGATTTGAATATTTTGAAAATGATGTGAATCACAATCATAATATGCTACTGTGGGGCCTTCATGCAGTCACCATCTCAACCCAATTGAACTTGAACACCTGATCTTTTGGACTGATGTGTTAGACCGCAACTCTGCAACACCATTACCAAAACAATGAGGGAATATGTTTTGGAATAATAAGTGTGTTCCATGATCCCTCCAGTAAAGTTTCAAGGCACATTGAAACTGTTCTGACCATATAGGCTATATATAAGAATGGCAACACTGACAGCCTATCACCTTACTAGGCCTCTTTAAATCCTGCACACCAGGGGTGTGCAGGATTTGGTCCTTGAAGGTCCTTGAAGGTCCTTGAAGGTATGTGGAAGGTATGTGGTCCCTGACCATGCATTTATTATGCTAATGTAGGAAAGGGAAGATTCGTTTTTTGTGATTTTTAGATTTTCTTTCCGTGGTGGCAAAAGTACAATTTTTACTTAAGTATTTTAATTAAGTACTCAATTAATTACCAAACTCGGGGTCTTGGAAATTGATGCATCCCTGTTCAAACCATAAACCACACCTACAGCTGCAACATCAACCAATCACTGCTCCTCGCGGCTCCTGTCCTGAAAACGAGTTGGAAGCACAACTTCTGATGTCAGTGATGTGGCACCAGGCACTGCCAGCTACTGACTGAACGCACCCATACACAGCACAGAAAACAACACTACAAGGCTGCCCATTGACTTGAACAAAGTGACATTTGAATGAACGGTTTGGACAGAACATGGCGTCCTTCGTTACAGAAGTCCTGGCCAGCTCCGGGAAGCTAGAGAAAGAAGACCTGTCCACCAAAATAAGCAAGTTGTCACGTAAAGTGGAGGATACCAAGGTAAGTTAGCATTAGCTATCTACTATAGCTAGCTAGTAGAATAAGTGTGATGATGGTGGTGGTCTTAAAATTAGAATAAAAAATAAATTTGTGTGGAACATGGACCCATCATAAATACCATGTTTACGCACGAGAAGAAGAAGAACAACAACAACGGCTTTCTGGTTTGGCCTCACTAACATAAAAGTGTTGTTGCGTTAGCTTATTAGCGTCAGCTATGCTAGCATCCAATAGGCTTGTCAGCTGTCAACATTATCACTTTAAGGAAGATAATACTTATGGCGAACGTTTGTTTTTGTTTTAAAATGGCAATGTTACAGCCTGTCGCGAACTTAATTATAGCAGGTCCATAGCTTAATGCCTTCATTAGAAGGCAGGCAAAGATCAGCTACATTTTTGAAGAGGCGAAACATAAAATAAGGCTAAGTAAGTTGTTAAAGCTTAAAAGCTCCATCGCATGAGAGTCACGGGTGTCGCTTTGCCAGCCCAGAAATAACTGTTAGCTTGTTGATGTGTTTTTGGAAAGCTGTGTTGTTTGTACTGTAGACTGTCTGTCAGTTACTGTCAGACAACAACAGCATTATTGTTTGTTTTGGTGCCTGTCAAAGATGCCACGTTGTGTACAGTTTACACTTAAGGTGAGGTGGGTTCCAAAAGGACCCTTATAGGTCTTTAACTCTGAGATATATACTGTAACTCTGAGTGTATATACACATGGAACCAAATGGACCCTACAGATCTTTAGCGGACCCTTATAGGGCTGTAACTATGGAACCAAATGGATCCTTACGGAACCAAATGGACCCTTCGTTTTTCATATCGAGCACCCACAGAATTTTCTGTATTTGGCCGCGGAACCCATGTGAAAATATGATGTTCCAGGGAACCCCCAGAAGCAAATATGAGTTGAAAACGTTCAATGTGAAAGAATATATAATATTCAAAGATTTGCGCCACATTTTCACGATTTTTCAAAAATAGCAGATCTAGCCGCGCTATGAGCTTGTAGATCTGCTATTTTTCATGCTATAAGGTGACACAGATGTCTCCTCAGGTCTAAATGAGTTATGGTCTGAAAACACAAAACCACCTGTTTGATTTGCTTTCCCCTGCATTCCAATAGGAAGAAGTATGCGACATGATCAACAAGAGATATAACGAGTTCCTGCCTAGTCTACAAGGGTCTGAGGATCTCATGGGGCAGGTCAATGATGCTTCCAAAGAAATTGACGTTCTTAAAACTTGCATCGACACTGAGGTAAGCCTAGTAGTGTTGGTACATCTGGTAGAAATGTGGTTTGCTAGATATACTTATGATCTAGTCACACATCTTAAGTACAACACTAAATGTACTTTGTAATGTTGTGGCGATTTGGCCAGTTCATATAGGTTATTATGTAAGGGATAATAACGGGTCAGCGCCTGGCGGTCATTATCGAGAAATAAAATCCCGACAGGATAAGTAAACACAGAGACGAAGTTGAGGTGTTTAATCATCCTTAAGGGATTTTATTTCTTGATAATGACCACATCCTGAAGGGATTTTAGTCCTCGATAATGACCGCAGAGTCCGACCCGTTTATTACACGGCTACTTAATAATTAAATTAATACATTGACACAACAACAAAACGAGGTATTTCCTTGCTTATGGTATGAAAGTATTCCGTCAGTCTTGCGCTGCCCATCTGCTCAAGTTCCCAGTGCACGGGTCGCCTAAAAAAAAAAAGTGTTGATCAAATAGAATCCTTTTTCGATTGACGATCACCGCATCGTCTATTTCTCACTTCAAATGTTTTCAAAAACATTCTTGATAGCAACGTTTATTTATAAATTACATTGATGGTTTGACATGGCTGTCATGTTGGACATACGGCATACAATCAAGCAGCGCAGCCAGGTGCTCTGAGGCTTTGATTAGGCAGCGGTCTGTTAAAGAGCGGAGCGGTCATTATCAATAAATAACACACAGCTGAATTCAGCGAGTGACCAATCGGAATCAAGCATTCAACCAAGCCGTGTAATAAAGCATAACAAGCTTTGAATAGAATACTGTGGTACTTCCACCTGTTTCCCCCCTTCACTTTGTGGTATCCTCCTGACTAACTAAAAAGGGGGGCTTATTCATGGTGCAAGTTCATGGATGGTATTACTATCAAATTAAAAAGAGTAAAAAACAGTATTTCTCCTAGACGAAACCTCTCTCATTTTCACACTCACTCGCACACACATTAAATGTGTGTCCAATTGCCAATTCTACTCTATGCACACTACTAGTTTGATTATATAATAGGGCTCAAACAAATCAATTTGACAGGGGAGCGGTGCACTCGATAGTAAAAATGTATATTCGATTAGTGGGCATGGCTACAGCATAATGTTTTATGATGTCAATTCAACCAAAGCAGTGCACGCTGACGGCTAAACACTTCCGCATGACGGTGACATCACTGCCAGCCATATCATTCATACAGTAACTATATTGAGCCAGCCAGAGTATCCATGCTCAAGCACACAGTGCTGTTGCATACAGTTCAGTAGTAGGCTACATGAGTCATTATTCAAATGGGATATTATTCAGGTGTCATCATTTGAGTAGGATCTGTAAAAGTATTTAACTGAGCAATCATTTATAGTTTACAACCAGTCCCAACCAACTAAGTCCATTACACTCGGAGATGAGCGACATAAAATAAATATTAGTTAATGATGCCTAAACTTGTTTTTGACAATTGAGGTCGAGTCGATTGCCACATTGTGGATATAACGGTACTGACCTTGAGTGTTCTAACATATGCATTACGAGCACACTGCACAATTTTCTAAGCAAAATGTAACGATAATGAAATATAATGAAAGAAAATTAAAATTGGTCATAATTTCTGTGCTCAGTTGACAGCCCTCTTGCACAAGCTGTGTACTGATCATGTGTTTTTGTGTGTGTGACCTTGGACACACAGGTGCTGAAGAACATCCATGTGAATGTGGCCGAGTATGAGAAGCTCAAGCAGCAGCTGCAGAGAAACACAGTCATTATCACAATGCTGGGACATCTAAAAGAGGTACAATCTGTGACTTTCCATTAGCCACTTTACACCTCCTGACATCCATATGTTGGGCCTGTCAAGGCTGTCATTATAGGTGAACATTTTCTAAAACTGTCTAACATTGAAAGCTTTTGCGTGACCCTGTCATATGATGAAGTGTGTTAATCAGATAAGAGGTTCCCAGCCACGGGCTGCAGAGCATCATGCTAACCATCAGTAAGCTAGATTTGCCAACAAGTAGAACCTTCTGCTAAACAAAATCACACATGCTTAAAATCATTGCCTTTTCTTTGTGAAAAGGTGGTGGTTTGATGTTGATAATGATATTTAAAGAGGGAATCTTGAAAACACAAGAAGGTGGCCGCACACGCCAATAGCCAGAGTGCCAATACTTTATTAGGACGCAGCAGGTTAAGACGTATGAATCCAATGTTCATCAGGGAAGGATATTTACACATGTACATGCATACAATCTCACAACTGTTGTTTAACATTATTTTTGTCTCAGTTTCACAGTGCAATGGACGATTTTAGCAAATCCCTACAGGAGAAGAACTACGTGAAAGCAGCCAAACACTTAGAAAGGGTAAGAGTTACACTTAAACCTTGGAGCCAAACTTAATTTGGTTCTATCTGTTCTAACCCCTAAGTTTGTCAATACAAATCAATGTTTGAAACCTTTTCAGTTGAGAGATTGCTTTGGTTGGCAAAATGAATAGACATGACATGAATAGATAACTTGAGCTTCTTCTCTCTTTTTTTCCCTCGTTCATCCATATGTTGCACTGTTCCCAGGCAAGAGGCAGTGTGGATGCTCTGAAGACATGGAAGAGTACAGACCTGCCCCTGCTGTGTGCGCTCAGCTCTGAGCTCATTGTTCAGAGAGAGAACTTCATCTACCAGCTGGGGGAGGAGTGGAAGAAATTAGCCAAGTGGAAACTGCCTTCCTCTAAAGGTGAGACTGATAACTAAATGTATGATAAATATGTATATTCATAAGGACTATAACTTCGATAGCTCAATAAAAGGAAGGACCACTGGACAACGCCAGAATGTGAAATACCCCTAGGAAGTAATCTGATTACAAAACAGTACTCGGTCTCATAAACCAACAAATAAAGCATCCCTTGGGATTGCAATGGGCCATTTGAAAGATTGCATAAAATATGTACCATACAACGTTTCTATTACACAAAGACAAATATTGATTTGAAATTGAGTTATTGGACAGAACCATCAGATAAACAAAGCTATAGAATATTATGTGCAAGAAATGTGTGGGAATCCTATCGAAAAGACTAATAATGGTGAGATTATTGATTAGTGTACTGTATCTCATAACAGAGTCTATGGAAATTAACTCCTTTGGGAAGACGGAGCTCCATCTGACTCTGGGATGCAGTAAGGATGAAGAGCAGCAGGGCCCTCCTGCTTTGCTCTGCCGTGTTCTTCAAGCTCTGGCCATCCAGGGAGACCTTCAGCACAAGATCAAACTGTTCAGTAAGGCCCTGCACAGTTATATTAAAGCCCTGATCTACGTTATTCAAATGGATTAGAAAATGCTGGACTTTTTGTTGTTGTTCCTTTTTACCCCTTTTCCCCAATTCAAGTTGTTATGCTAATAGGTTCCTCCCCACACACATTTGTGTGTTGTCACAGCTCTTATCCTACTGACTTACCTGCCTGTGAGGACGCAGAGCTTTTGTTCTACTCCTCCTTATATACTTAAACATGTTTTTTTTTTTAAATAGAAGAAATACCTGAAACCTGAAACATGTCAATGATGATTACTGATTATCTCAAATAATTGGGATTAGACGATTATGTAATAATTGTGACAGGCCTGTACTCATCTGAAATACATTTTGACGTTATTTCTTTTTCACTTGTCTCTCAGGTCAGGTGCTGTTGAAGAACGTGCTGAAGCCACTAGTGATGTACCCTTCCCTGTGTGTGACCGTAGTGGACCATCAGGGTGAAGGTACCATCTTGGCCCTAGAAAATTCGGAAGAAAGCAACATGGAGCACTCGAGTCCCTCGCAAGTCTACACCAGGCTCTTGTTGGTGCTCAGAACACTGCATTCACACCTGTTGGGTATGGCTTGCTCATGCGTCTCTAATGTAGTCGATTAACCCATTAAAACCTGAGGCTGATTATACAAAGGCCTTCTAAACCTGTAGTTTGCAAACGTTTTCGTGTCGAGGACCCCCAAATCGATATACCGTCTATATGGCCGCAGACCACCCCCCCCCCCCCCCCCCCCCCCCCAATTTGAAAATGTTTTATGCCGGGGACCCCCAGAAGAAAATATTTGTGTAATATTGAGATATTACACAAAGCGTGGCACGAAGTGACGTGCTGTGACTGTGAGCTTGTATATCTACTATTTTTGAGAACCACTGTTCTAATGAAAACATTTTGCTATATATTTCTAAAATCTAAAATGACAGCTGTTTTCCCGTTTTTAATGGGTTAAATGACTTGGTCAACTAATAATTAGTTTATGACGATCCTAGAAATGTCTCAATAATGTCAACAAAAGTTGTGGAATGTCTTTCCTTTTCTCTCAGACGTGTCTGTCGGTGAGAAGAAGCTGTCTGAGATCCTGGGTGAGCTGATCTGGGAGGAAATGTCCCACTGTATCATCCACGAGTGTCTCCTCTACTCCATCCCCAACAACAGCAACCAGCTGGACAATTACAGTACGGTATGGATTGAACTGCACCTTAAGGTGTGCCCGAACAGGCCCTACAGCAATAACTGGCCTTTAAGATTATTTTGAATATAATATTAATTTCATTTGTACAATATTGGACCGACAGTCCCTCTATATTACAGCTAGATTGTCCAAATAGGGGCCATGTATGAACTGAATACATAGGACCACGATGGATGTCCCCAGGACTTTTTTGGGTTAGCCTTAATTAGTTAGTCTTACTGTACCACGTGCTGAGTAATAAAGAATCCAATCAATCAAAGCATTTTTTTTATTAGCTGCCAGTGCTTTTCTGCCAATGCAATTCTATGGCAAAGACATGCTGGAGCGCTTGTCTTCACAGCGCCTGAGCATCAAGCTTCAGCGCTCTCGAGTCTCGACGTCCTGCATTTTTCTGGTGGAGAGCTTAGAGCACTTCATGTTTTTCTATTGTCTTGGTGATGTGTTTTTTGTTGTGAGTGTTTTGAACAGCCCTGTGAATACGAATATCCTTCGGGACAATAACATTTATTATTATGTTCAAGCTGAAGATAGATAGTTTAACTTTTGGAGAGGCGTACCAGTCATTTGATCTTCCTGAGTGTCTGACAACAACCTGGTAATTTATTACGTTGAATCACTGCTACAACCACGAGAAGTCCATGTTTACCGTTATTTCAGCTAAGCTATTAGTTCTTATCCATGTTGAAAGTGAATACTATACCAGGCACAGACAATCAAGCAGTGTGTACAATGTGGTGTGAAAAAAGTAGGTGGACAGTGCCTGGTGCTGTCCAACAGTCCTGCTGTGCACATACGGTACATTGAAGCTGTCAGTGCTTCAATATTGCGCTTTCGTGCATCTGTCTTAGGTGGAAAGATCATTCTGAAGGTGCCATGCTTTGTCTTGTGGTGCCGCCTACATTAATAATATCTGGGATTTATATAGCGCTTTTCATAACACTCAAAGACGCTTATTATATTCCTTGCCAGCAGATAAGACACAGTAGGATAAACGCATTTGATGTGCCAGATAAAAAAGATTAAAAAAAAGATCTACTATGTTATAATAGGATGATGTACCGTGTGAGAGGAGTGAGTAATTGTAAGTTAAAACCTGCCAATGCCGTAGAAAATAATTGTCCTGACGCCAAACGTACTTATTGCCGACCGCTGGACCGCGTAATATTGTATATATAACGTATAGGGTCACAGCTAAAGAACACTGGAAAAATGTCATGTAAGATTACGGTGTATATTTGATTTTCTTGCTGATTTAGATATCATGTCCAGATCGCTTGCATGAGGCATTCATTGACACTTGCAACGTTTTTGAACCTATCGACTATTGCTGTGCTTGAACGACGTGTCATCTGCGTTTATTAGCATAAATAGCCTAGCTGAAACAACGGTAAGGGCGCAAATGACCAGACACATTACATTACATTACATTACAGTCATTTAGCAGACGCTTTTATCCAAAGCGACTTACAATAAGTGTATTCAACATAGGTAGGGAACAAAAACTACTAATCACCAGAAGTCTTTAGTGCATTTTCTGCAAAAACAAGCAACCAAGAGTATACCTAGCGCTAAGGTAAAAGTGCAATATATCAGCTACCTATTTCCTTAAACAGATGAGACAAAATAGCTAAATCAAATGAGCATGAGCTAAAACAATTAAGTGTATCGACTAAACAAGATCCAATAAACAATACAACAATAGAAAACAAGCGTTCGTACAACTAGTTAACAACAAGTAGGTCAGGCAGAGAGGAAGGGTAGTGTTTCCTGAAGAGGTGGGTTTTCAACCTGCGGCGAAATATGGGCAGTGACTCTGCTGTCCTAACATCAGTGGGGAGTTCATTCCACCACTGTGGGGCCAGAACAGAAAAGAGTCGTGACCGTGTGGATCGGCCAGAAGGACCCTTGAGTGACGAGGCAATCAGTCGCCCCGAGGTGGCAGACCGAAGTGGTCGGGCAGGGGTGTAGGCATCGACCATAGCCCGGAGGTAGGAAGGAGCTGTTCCTTTCACTGCCCTATAGGCTAACACCAGGGTTTTGAACTGGATGCGGGCCGCTACGGGGAGCCAGTGTAGAGAACGGAGAAGGATGGTTGTGTGGGAGAACTTGGGGCGGTTGAACACCAGACGAGCCGCAGCTTTCTGAACAAGCTCCAGAGGTCTGATGGCAGATGCCGGAGCACCAGCAAGGAGGGAGTTGCAGTAGTCCAGGCGGGAGATGACGAGAGCCTGGATGAGCACCTGGGCTGCACACAACCTGGAGGATCAAACTGATGAGCTGCGCTTCTCTCCAAACGTTCCATCTATTTTCTGCTCGAAGCACACATAATGTTGGTCGCACCAATAATGTTGGTCGCGTGATGCTTGGCCGCTGGAAAGAGAAGCATCTTTACCGTAGACTTGCCTGGGGGTCATAAAACGTTGGTGTGTGCTGAGTGATGATTGTGTGCTAGCTTTGTTTATTTTGTATATGTTAAAGGTGATCAAGGAGACGGAGGAGTTTGAGAAGTCCCTTAAGGAGATGCAGTACCTGCAAGGTGATTCCACAGAGCTGCTCAAGTATGCGAGAGACGTCAACTGTCACTTTGCCAGCAAGAAGTGCAGGGACGTCATTGTTGCGGCGCGCAAACTCATGACCTCCAAGATGCACAACACAGTCAGAGTATGTTTAGTTTGTATACTGTATTTAGCAAGCTAATCTATCAAATGTTTGCTGTAATTATCTTGGTTTTGCATGCAAATTGTAGCCATTTGTAGCATCATTGAATTGATGCAACAAAATTGAATTATATAATCTAAATTGATTTGTCTGATTAAGCCCTATTTTATATTTTAACAGTGTGATGCAAAGATAGCCCATCTACAAGCTCTCAACGTGTTGATTGTAGAATAGATTTGTTTTATATTATTGCTGTGTTAAAAAAAAGACAATTTCATTAAAATCAACTGTTCTTTATATTCGATGAAATCAATACTTTGATTAACTGTTGTATGCCTTTATCACATGTTATGTCACCGTCACAACCACCATCAGATCACACCCGATTCCAAGCTGGCCATTCCCAAGCTTACAAAGCTAGCTTCAGGCACCAAAATTAAGCAGGAGAAGAAGAGCCCTCCCAGGGATGAGCTGAGCCTGGAGAATGCCAAGCAGCTATCAGATAAAACCATGTGTATGCCAGCCTGTCGCATCAGCGAGTCTGTCCAGCAACTCATGGAACTGGCCCTGAACACTCTGCGTGAGGCTGTGGGAAGCTCTTCGCCTTGGTAAGCTATGCTTTTCAACAAGGCTGGTGATATAAGATTATATACTGTATGACCTGGTATACGTGTTGTGATGTCCTGGTTTTACACTACTAAAACATTGTTCCAAAATAGAAAATGGGTTATCTACAAACTCATAAAACGTCACATGTGTTTTTTTTATGTTTTTTTTAAATTTTTCCTGAAAAAAGAAAGACAATTGATCATTTTGATTAATTGTCCTTATCATCGCAATATCGAGGTATTTTGTGATACTTGGTTACTTTTGTCAATATCGCTCAGCCTTATTTTCAACGTCTATGTATGGCTGAAGTGTGAGGAAAAAATGGAGATGGGCATGGATAGAAGAAATAGATCCCTCTTCAAAACAAAAAATAGAATACAATTTTTCTATGCTCAACATTTCCTTTTGTCAAGTGCTATGCCCTAGTTTGTGTTTTTAGATTTGAGCAGGGGTAATATTCATTCCACATGTGGTCACTCAAGTGTGTTTGCTGAATCTGAACAAATGATGGCTTCATTCACTAGAGCTAATCATTCTTTGTGTCTTTATTTCCCCCCAGTGCCACACAACTATTTTTCACTGTGAGAAACATATTCCAGCTGTTCTACGATGTTGTTCCAACCTATCATAAGTGAGGATCAGTAAATCGAAGTATATTTTAATTTCATTACTAAGAAAAAGGCTTTCCTCCAGAGAGTATCACGTTCACTTTGTTTTCTCCACTGTAGAGAAAACCTGCTCAAGTTCCCCCACCTGGCAGCCATCCAGCACAACAACTGCATGTATATAGCCCACAACTTGCTGACACTGGGCCACCAGTTCAAGCCCCATCTGCAGCCTCTCAGCGAAGGGGTTGCCACCTTCGTTGACATGGTACCCAGTTTCAGGAGACTAGGTAAATAAATGACGAAAGTACGTTGATAAATCTGAAAATGTTATTTTCTAGCAAATAGCTTTGGAACAAGTGAGAGATTCTTTGGCCTGCTCAAATTGTCCTGTGGAGGTTTTTCTTCCTTGCTAAAGTGTTTATTTTCAACGCAACATGGCATGATCATACCTAAGGTATTGGGTGAGAATTACAGTAACACATTACAATAGCTGCGCAGAATCTGTACAAAAATGCACCAAAGAGCAGATGACCTCAAGAACGATATAATTATTATTTAAACTTTTCTTTGATACTGTGCAGCTTCACTTTTGTATTTTATTTCCAGCATGTGTCAACAATTTACAACAATTTAAGAATATTTAGCAATTTAGCTCTTATCCAGGGCAATTTGACATGATGGACTCTAGTCAACATCTAAAAGGGTAAATGGTCCATGCATTCTTTAGCAAGTTATCATGCTAACAATGTGAACCAACCAACAAAACTAACGTTTTCTTTGCTGTTGATCTGCCAGGTGCCCAGTGCTTCCTAACCCAGATGAATGTCCAAAAGGCTGAGATGATAGAGAGACTATCTACTGCTCGTAACTTCTCTAATCTGGATTATGAGGACAATTACACAGCAGCCAGCAAGGCAGTCAGACAGGTAAATGGATGCCATTAATTTTGATTATCTACCAATATAAACGTCAAGTTTTATTCGTAAGCACATTAAAACGTGTTTGTGATTATCAGACAAGATTGTTTAGCAGATTGACTAGCACTCTTACTCATGATAAGAATGTATAATTTATATCATCCAGATGAAATCCTCACAATAAATAGCAATACATAGTGGTAGAAATTAACAGTGTGCAGACTTAGCTGCTTATTGGTGGTGCTGATGGTCATTTTTAATTGCAGGTTATTCACCAATTGAAACAACTGGGCACAGTGTGGCAAGATGTCCTACCGGTCAACATCTACTGTAAAGCTATGGGGAGTCTCCTCAACTCTGCCATCTCAGAAGTCGTCGCTAAAATCATGATGCTAGAGGTTATTTATCATTCTGTTCTTGTCTCATTTGTTGCGGTGTCGTGCAGACGTGCACCAATAATAGCTCATTTACAAGCTCAACAAAGTGGCACAGCGTGACGCATTGTGAGCTTGTAGATTTGTTATTTTCAGTGCATGACGGAGCACAAAAATGTAACTGAAATTTAGGATGATGTTCATTTCAAAGAAATGTGAGGAGCCTGTTCACCGTGGATTTCAAAAATGTCTGACCTACGTGTTTGTGGTTTTATTTTTTTGTTGTGTGTAGGATATCTCCTCGGAGGACGGAGAGCACCTCCATACGCTGTGTCAGACCATCATCGAGGAAGGTCCGCTGGTCTTCATCCCGCTGGCGGAGGAGAGCCGCAACAAGAAGTACCAGGAGGAGGTTCCTGTCTACGTGAAGAAGTGGGTCACCTTCAAGGAGCTGGTCATCGTGCTCACAGCCAACCTCCAGGAGATTGTCAACAGGTAAGGTGGAAGCTGTTTTAAAACCCATTAGGACCTGAGGCTGAGTACCAATAGGGGGTGCTGTTGCACCACTCGCTTCAGACTGGTCTGATTTTCATAAAATGTTCAAAAAATAGCAACTAAATACAAACATTAAACCTGTGTATAGGAGGGGCTAGCGCCCTCTAAAATGACAACGATGCTTTCCCGGTTTGAAATTACACTTATCGTTTGGGACAATCAGAAGTGGTTTACATCAGTAGTTCTATAATGTGTCATGTAAAGGAACCCCACATTTATAATATCTCAAATATATATATATATATATATATATATATATATAGCGCTTCTTTTCCAAGAACCAAAGACATAAGACTATGGAAACTGAAATGTTTTGAAAATAGCCAATCTACAAGTTCACAACGCATCACGACTTGAGCTTTTAGATCGGCCATTTTCATTATTTTCTTCAGCATTGCCCCACACCGCTTGCGTTACTGATTTATTTTGTTGTGCATGGCTATAAGCCAGAAAGTGAATGACTAGAACTAGTTCTCGTTCATGATTCACAATTTAGAATTTTGACCTATGAGCTGCTCTGAGATGTTGTCAATAGAACCTCCTCCTACCAATCCATCCCCTAATCATTGCCACTGCCCATTATCCAAATTAAACAATTTGCTGTGTAGAATCACAGACGGATTACTTTTAACCCTAAAACACAAAACATCCTTTTTGTCAAACCATCACTAAACTCTGGTATATTTTACCCAATGTAAAATATTCCATAAAAAAAGTGAGTTGTACTGTACTGTACTGTACTGTACTGTACTGTACTGTACAAGCCCTCCTCCCTGGCCTGTGTGTGTCTGTGTGTTAGGTTGTGCAACAGTGACACTTGGTGGTGAACAAAGGCTATAACGCTATTTCCGTGCTCGGACATATTTTCTATAGGAGTGGTTGCGCCACTCAAAATATTGAAGTACACCAATACCTGGCAACTTAAGGTACTCTTCTTTAATATTTTATCATGACGTTTCACAAAAAAAGAAAAATGGATATCATGGGGGGTGGGAGTGGGGGGCTATCATAGGGGGGCAAAATCGGTGAAAAACGTGGGTATAAAATGTATATATAAAAAAAAGAGTTGGGAACTTTTCCTTTGGTCCACCCATGTGAGAATGGTACAGTGAAAAAAGCATTGTGGGTTTATCAATGGGTGAAATTCCTACACCTCCCTGTAGAAAAAAAACACACCCGTGTGAAGTGAGTCGTGCAACTCCGTGTGGGGTCCCCGGGGGGTCCGGAAGTTCCTGACCCACAGGAATGCAGCCAGGGTGCCGACCCGGTTCCGGCGAGCCGCCCCGTGTCCAAAACGGTCGAGAAATGACAGTTACCATGTGGGTGTCCCCGGGGGGTCCCCAAAACATCCAGACCACCAGGAACGTGCCCAGGGGGCTGGCCCAGTTCCGGCGAGCCGCCCCGCGTCCGAAACGGTTGAGAAATGAGAAAAGTTATCGTGTGGGGGTCCCTGGAACATCCAGACCCCCAGGAATGTGTCATAGTATGCAGAAAGTGAAAAAAGGGGTGTTATGGCTCCACCTTGTGGTAAAGTCCTATATGTCAGTTAGTGACCAGAAGAGTGACTTGGCTGCTGTGATTTATCCCTCCCTGGACCTGGATGTGCTGAATGAATGAATTAATATACAGTTTTTGAGACACAATTTGACTAGCATCATTATTCACCAACTAATGACACTTAAGTTCATTAGTTTTCAAGCTGCAAGTTGATACATTCATTTCCATTATCCATGGGTCAATTTGTCTGGGTTTTCCCTATACAATGTTGATCCACAAGGACAGGATATAAACTAGATTATATTAGTAATGCAGTATGGTTAGTATAGTTCAGGCATATAGCCTGTTCTCCAGATGTGTTCTAATATAAGACCAGGGTCCATCGCACTCTTCCACTGTCATATTCCGAGAGGGTCGATGCTGCCCACTCCATGTTATTAATTTCATGGCATTTCACAAATTGAAATCACACATTAGGACTTGGCCTAACAAGTTTTCAGCCGTGAGATTTTATTTTGCTTTGATGTATGAATTGTCTTTTGTTGTACTGTCTCCAGGTGGGCAGATGGCAAAGGGCCCTTGGCCTTGGAGTTCTCCAGTTCAGAGATGAAGAGCCTGGTCCGCGCCTTGTTTCAGAACACAGAGAGACGAGCTGTTGCTCTAACCAAAATCAAATAAGACACTGTCAACAAAACCAAATGGACACTTTCCTTCAACAAATGACACAGAGCATATGCTGGCACTTCATTGTGAGAAAACCAATAATTGATACGTCTGCCCCACATCTGGGCTAACTTCTGTACATTTGCTAGTCGGTCAGCAGATTCTCACTATGTGCGATGCCCATGTTACACCGGGGCTTCGTCAGGGAATGTTCCCTTTGAGTGGTGTAAACCACTCCTACAACTGGCTTTGTTAGTCTGTGCAGAAAAAATGAGCATGGTTGCTATGTTCACCCTGTTCACCCGGGTGAACAGGGTTTTTTTTCTCTGCAGAAAAAATGAGCATGGTTGCTATGTTCACCCTGTTCACCCGGGTGTGATTTCATTATGTCAGACATGATTTCATTACGTCAGACAGGCTATATAAGACCTTACACCACTCAGTTCACACGGGTGTGATTTTTAATCAATGAAGGGTGGCTCCACTGCCCGCGTTGCGTGACATTAACGCGTGCATTCAAATTGAACCGGTGCGTTTTTTGACGCACGCGATGGAGACGCAACGCGTCCGGTGGAGCCCTGGTGTTAGTGCTGTGAACTATAAGGAGGACTCCTTTACACCAATAAAGGTGTAAATGAGCAAACGGCGGTCTGCTTTGCTGTGGCTCTGTTGTTTTTTTTTCTCTCTCTCTCTTCATGAGCAGTTGGTTTTTGATTGTAATAAAAAGGTTATTGGCTACCACAAATCCATTGCCTGGTGATGTTACAATGCGTTCTGGCAAAATCGGTGGAACAGTGTTGTTAACTTGTTTGCCCTGTGTTGCTATGCAACAAGCTCTCACTACTCTGGCAAAGGACGAAGGCTAATTAAAAATCACACCCGTGTGAACTGAGTGGTGTAAGGTTTTATATAGCATGATCAGCTGTGGTCTGACGTAATGTCTGACGTAATGAAATCACACAAAATATGTTAAGTAAAAAAAGCTATCATTTTTGATAAATGTATGTATCACACCTGGATGTGATTTCACAACTGGCTGTTTTTGCGCAGAGAAAATGACCACGGTTGCTACGGTCATCCAGTTCACCCGGGTGTGATTTAATTACGTCAGAAATTATTTTGAACATAGCAACCATGCTCATTTTTTTCTGCACACAAAAGCCAGTTGTAGGAGTGGTTTACACCACTCAAAAAATACATTACATAGGAAAATGTCCATTCTTTTCCACATAGCAAATCTCAGTGAACAGGCCCCAATAATGATAAAATAATAATTCCTTTCCAGGATACAAGCTACAATTGCTCCTACAGCATCTACAGGGAGGCTTGTTAAATATTGATTAGATGTAGACTAATAATCGTACTTGTGTGAAGTGAAGGGTGCCTCACTTCTTTAAACAAACATCCTACTCTAATCAAACGTTAAAGGTTCATAGACACGGACGGCTGCCACATGACGCCACGAATGGTGCTGTTTTTTTACATCATTAAAAGTTCATAGACTTGGCTGCCATATGATATAATTTTTGAAAGCCAGATGTTGGAGGGGATAGCGCCCCTCAATCAATAATAATACACCATATCTTTGTCGTTATAGTGATCTGGAGTCTCTGGTTTGGAAAAATCACACTTGTGTGAAGTGAGGGGCGCTCATCATCACACATCATCACATTCCGTGCTCAGCCAATCAAATCATCACATTCCGTGCTAGAAACACAAAGCTGTGCATAGAAGGGGCTAGTTTCCCTCAAAAAGTGAGTTGGATTGTAAACGGTAATCACCAACTGCTATATCTTGCGCCACCACTTACCCCTATCCCTGTCTGTTTGTGTGGTAAATGGTGCATTTATCCAAGGCGCTTTACATAGATTGTGCATTACATTCACCTATTCACACACATTCATACACAGATGGCGGCAGAAATCATGCAAGGCACCAACCAGCACATCAGGAGCAATTAAAGCAATTAAAGGTTCAGTGTCTTGCTCAAGGACACTTCAATACCAACTCTGGGGGAGCCCGGGTTTGAACTGGCAACCTTGTGCAGGTTACCATCAGGCCACTCTACCTCTGAGCCACCGCCCCCATATGGTGTGTACACCATAGCTATGATTTGATTGACTGAGCACCCCATAGTGATGATTTGATTGGCTGAGGAAAGTACGTATTCAGGATATAAAGTGGGGACAGAAAAGTGATTGGCTGGAATGTGATGATGTATGATGATAAGCTGATCTACCATATTGGCCTGAATATAAGGTCACATTCCCACCTAATACTTCGGTAGACTCGATGCGAATGGGAGGAGAATTGGGACTTCTTGCATATTTAATTTGCTGCGGTTTGCCTTCACACTGTCATCCGCAGCTATTGGAAACGCAGCAGGGGGGACCTTTTTATCAATGTGTTCCATTCATAAACTAGCCTACACAGTGAAATCTATGGTGATCAGAATTTCAAATTATACTCATAACGTGCATGTGTCTTGCCGGCTGGGACTGGACCCAACCGACCCACCCCTCTCTCTTTCTCTCTCTCTCTCTCTCTCTATACGCACGCAGCCACGCACTGTTCTTTTGGGCATGGAAGGAACAGCGCTGAGCGCACTGATATAACAGACAGCAGCGCAAAATGTTTACAAGTTTATCGAGATGAAAGTCCCTACTCCCCAGTCCCCACACAGTGACAGCACTCCATGTTTACGGCACGCACAGACAGACAGAATATTCTGTAGTGTAGGCTATAATACACTGCAGTGTTTTTATGTGTTTCCTTAAGCAATTGATTAATGTACTCGTCCTAATTTCGATCAGGGCTTCAGTCTCCTCATTCGACCACGTCTATCCACGGTAACGGGACATCTTTGCGCTGCGTAAAATATGCCTTCTCCGTCTCCATATGTTCAGCTCCTCACCCGCCACATTGTTTGCTTCATTTCCTTTATTTACTGCGGATTGCATTCACACCTGCACCGAATCGTAATCAAGTGCGATTGGAAGCGAAGCGAAACCCCCGTGGAGTAGAATGCGGTTCTTTGATACGCATTAGGATTCAAATGAGCCTTCACACCTGCCAAACGAAGTGCACTTTCTGACAATGCGCAGCAGGATTCGTTTTAATCGCAGCAAAACTTTCTGGTGTGAATGTCACCTAAGGTCACATTCCCACCTAATACTTTGGTAGACTCGATGCGAATGGGAGGAGAATTGGGACTTCTTGCATATTTAATTTGCTGCGGTTTGCCTTCACACTGTCATCCGCAGCTATTGGAAACGCAGCAGGGGGACCTTTATCAATGTGTTCCATTCATAAACTAGCCTACACAGTGAAATCTATGGTGATCAAAATTTCAAATTATATTCATAACGAATAACGTGCATGTGTCGTGCCGTCTGGGACTGGACTTTATTTACTGCGGATTGCATTCACACCTGCACCGAATCGTAATCAAGTGCGATTGGAAACGAAGCGAAACCCCCGTTTTTGCTCGGAGTAGAATGCGGTTCTTTGATACGCATTAGGATTCAAATGAGCCTTCACACCTGCCAAAGGAAGTGCACTTTCTGACAATGTGCAGCAGGATTCGTTTTAATCGCAGCAAAGCTTTCTGGTGTGAATGTCACCTAAGACTACGTTTTTTTCCAATGGAAATATCCTAAAAAACGGGGTCGTATTCTAATAGACTTTGACATTCAATGATCTTTTTCCACAAATGAGTCTTGAAAAATGGGGGTCGTCTTATAATCAGAGTCATCTTATATTCGGGACAATACGGGTAATTCAAATAGCTGATCTACAAGCTCACAACATGTCGATGTAAATTGGCTAGTTGAACTACCGGTATTTTAAAATGTTTTTAAAATAGTAAAAAATGGCAAATTAATAGGTTTAGGGGTAAGGGGTGGCGCAAGATATGGCCCCAAGTTCTCAGTCTATCTGACTGGTGTCACTGTGGAGGATTGATTGAAGTATTAACAGTTTGCAGTATGGGTACATTTTCACATGAAAGCACAACTCAAGTACTGCTGGTGGCATCCAAAAAAGCCTTAACAAAAAAGTGGCTTACAAATGTTATACCAACTATGAATGAATGGATTGATTTAATCTATAGTATATTTATTATGGAGAGAATTACATTCAGCTTCAGAGGTCAAGTTGAAGTCTTCACAGATAACTGGTTTAGATGGATTACTCATGTTTCTACCATAAGACCTGATTTTGTATAGATTCAGTTAAACCTGTATATGCACCTACATGTACAAGTATTATGAATGATCATCAATAGAGAAGAGACGCAGACATCTCCCCTTGTGTGTATTGTACGTATATTGTCTTGTTTTGTTTTCGGTTGTATGTATTGTCAATTGTCAGTCGTTTCGTTTTCATGTATGTTTGATTAAAATTCAATAAAACGTAAATTGAAAAAAAGAAAGCACAACTCAATACAAAGACTGTTACTGTGGACGACACACTGATAAAGCATTTCGATGATATAGCCGACATCACACGTACGACCAAATCAGTTGAGCTGTTCCTGAGAGCAATTTCCATAAAAGCCCAGAAAGCCTGATTGTTCAAAATTGGGTATTTGTGGGGATAGAAAACACATAGGGGAGTGCAAAAAAACGAGTTGAATTTCATGTTGTAGGACCTTTAACTTTTTTACAGGCGCCAGTTTCGAATTGCAGCCACACACGCTTTTTGAAGGAGTCTAGGGATTCACGTTTCTTAACTGTTGTTGGTAGGGCGTTCCACATTTTAGTAGCATAGGAGCGAAATTAATTTAACCCCTTATTTGAGTTGAATATCTGTTTTGAATGTTGTGTGTGTGTGTGTGTGTGTGTGTGTGTGTGTACACAGTACACACTGCATGTATTAAGCATGTGTGTGCTCTGCAATCAGATGGATGACGTGGGAGAGAGAAGATGTTGGGGGTCAGAATATAGTAGCTACCACAGCTTGACTGCCTTATGCCCTGCCAATGTTTCATGGACCAGCTGTGTGGACGCCCACACAGCATCAGCTTTTCACATACAAATCTATGTAAATACTGACACAGTTGATCATCAATTCACATATGGAGGTTGAGCCCTGACGACATCTGTTGTTTCTCCTGAGGTATGATAAGTAATTACCTTGATTGATTTATTCAAGAGACTTTAAGCGTAATTTATACTTTGTCATACAGTCAACAGTGTCACTAATTTCTAGTATACTGTAACAGTATCTATGTCATGTTAAATTCAAGTGATACCTACTGTACAGTATATTATTTTGAGAAGCTCTTGCAATCCTCAAGTACATCAGCCTCTAATATTTAAATGTATAACATTTGGCTTTTCATATTTGAACAGGTATTATTTGCATTGATGTGCAAGGGTTACATCATTTCAAGATATTCAAACTTGGAAACAGTAAATAATGCTATGTGTAAAAAAAACAAGATAATCCATAGCCCATTGTTCAACCAATGCACTTTATGGCAGTCCTTATTTCGGTTTTAAGCAACATTTTCTTCGGCCTGCTTTCCTATTAAACTCTTTTAATTGGAACACTTTCCTTTCCTATGGAACCCTATATAGGTTTAATAGAAAAGGGGAGTTTAATCACTCGGCTCCCATTTGACATTATGGTCTCTCACAAAAAAACACAGTTCACCAGAGCAAAAAATGGAATCTGATCAATTCTAAAAAGAAATCCATTCATCCACAAGTAACTGAGGCATGGCTTTGAGAAGGCACCCAAAACTAGCTAACAACTTGTAAAAGTGCTTATAGGTGTATAATGGGGGGGAACTTTTTACAAAATTATCTAGCCTCATCCAGTTGAATTGCTGTCCTTGTTGCTGCCTTGTGCGTGATGTAGCAAATTAACAGCACCAACAAAAACATTACGAACTGTTAATTTGAGCACATCTGGACAAAAGTAATTCTGTAGCTTTCCGTCTGGCAAGTAAAGTCATTAATCTCCTCAAATCCATCAGCATGTTCCTGGGTTTTCCCCAGATTAATTTAGAGGATCAGTGATAATCCCTTCATGTGTACTACTGTACATTTCAGCATGACTTGAGACAGTGAGATGATGTTCCACCACATCAGGCCAAACATTTGTAGCATCCTTACCGCTATGTTTATTAACCACATGGAACCCTAGCGTCCCTATTCTGGGGAGAACATAGTGCAAATACCCAACCCGATCCACTAGCTCACAATGGGACACGTCGTGACCTTACAGATAGGCGACAGATAGGCTATTTTTGGCCTAAGGATATTGTAAGGGAAAAATAAGGTGAATTAAGTATACACAGGGCTAATGTTTGACTTTTGAATGTTAAAAAATATCAAGGTGGCTTCTGAAAAATGTTAACAAGTTAACAACAGGCAGAAATTGAGCTCTCAGCAATTATAAATGAAATATGGGAGACCAAATTTAGCATCACACAACAACTGCTGTATAGTAACTAACTGTTTGAACTTGTATCACTGTGATCCCATGTGATTACGTACTAAATGTAATTTCTACAAAGCCTCAGTGTAAAAGCAGCTCTGATGTGACGGATTTAAGTTTCTTATATCTCTTCTACAGCTGTTGTTGCAAACTGAATGACGTCAAGGATCTTAACGATTCAATGACTTTTCTTGGTGGGACAAGAAAAAAGCTTCTGGAGTCGGCAGCATTTCATTCTGTCATCTGAAGCATCTCAGAAGTACTCTCCACTACCATGTGCAGCAATATGATGCTCCAAGAGACGACGTGGAGCAAACACGACGGGCTTAACCCTCTAGCCGTCGACCCTCGGAGAAACTCTGTTCCGCCTACAAAGACTCTCATAGCAAAACATCTCCTGGCATATCTACCAAGACCACTGCCAGAGTCTGTGCGCTACACTCCATACTCTAAGAAGGTACTGTACAGGTATCTTTCGCACACACTGTTTACTTTTGAGTTAAGAGAGTTATTGTACTCGTGCGTGTGTGTGTGTGTGTGTGTGTGTGTGTGTGTGTGTGTGTGTGTGTGTGTGTGTGTGTGTGTGTGTGTGTGTGTGTGTGTGTGTGTGTGTGTGTGTGTGTGTGTGTGTGTGTGTGTGTGTGTGTGTGTGTGTGTGTGTGTGTGTGTGTGTGTGTGTGTGTGTGTGTGTGTGTGTGTGTGTGTGTGTGTGTGTGTGTGTGTGTGTGTGTGTGTGTGTGCGTGCGTGCGTGCGTGCGTGCGTGCGTGCGTGCGTGCGTGCGTGCGTGCGTGCGTGCGTGCGTGCGTGCGTGCGTGCGTGCGTGCGTGCGTGCGTGCGTGCGTGCGTGCGTGCGTGTGTGTGGTCTGTATGTAACATGAAAGGAAAACAAGTTATGTAAGGTCATGATATATGATAGTGATAGCTACTGTTTTGTGTTTTTAACTTCAGGTTGCTTCTAAGTCAGCCACGGTCACTATGATGAGCACAGAACATGGCTCTCTCATCATCAGCATCAACAACAGCAGCAGTGACACCTGCCCGCCTCTCCCATCCTCCTCCCTCCAGAGTCCAGGCCATCTGTCCTCTCAGGGTCTGACTAATGAAGATGCTCCCTGCCTCTACAGTGTGCAAGCACCTCCACCTGAACCCTGCACCGAGGAGACCCCACAGAAGCCTCCGCAATCGCACCGCGGCCGCCATCTCAAACGTTTCACCTCCAGATGGGGCTCAAACCGTAGCAACAATGTCCCCGTCCGTGCCAATGGTTTTGCAGAGGGCGGTGAGAAAGCCTATGACAAGCGACGTAAATTACTAGGCGATGACCAGCGACCTTCACACTGCACCACCAGCAACCAGCGACAACGTTACGTCACCAAGGATGGCAAGTGCAGGGTCAACCTGGGCCCCATGGACAAGAGTCGCTTCCTGTCGGACATCTTCACCACGCTGGTGGACCTCCAGTACCGCTGGTTCCTCTTCATCTTCACCATGTGTTACATTGTCACCTGGGTGGCATTCGCCGGTGTCTACTTTCTGGACGCGTGGCTGCGAGACGACGTGGCTCACGTCCACGACCCACAGTGGTCGCGATGCTTTGAAAACGTGGACGGTTTCCTGTCGGCCCTTCTGCTGTCGGTGGAGAGCCAGAGGACCATCGGCTACGGCTCCAGGATGGTGACGGCCAACTGCCCGGAGGGCGTGGTAATCCTCATGGCTCAGTCCATCCTGGGCTCCATCATCGACGCCCTCATGGTGGGCTGCATGTTCGTCAAGATCTCCCGGCCGCAGCAGAGGGCACAGACGCTGATCTTCAGCAAGCACTGCGTCATATCGGAGCGAGACGGGCAGCTCTGCCTGCTCTTCCGCATCGGCGACCTGCGCGCGAGCCACATGGTGGACGCCAAGATCCGCGCCAAGCTGGTCAAGTCGCGGCAGACCAAGGAGGGCGAGTTCATACCGCTGGAGCAGTCGGAGATCAACGTGGGCTACGAGACAGGCGGAGACAGGCTGCTGCTGGTGGAGCCGCAGACCATCACCCACTTCCTCAACGAGAGCAGCCCCTTCTGGGAGGTGGGGGCAGAGCGCCTGACCAGGGAGACGTTCGAGATCGTTGTCATCCTGGAGGGCATCGTGGAGGCATCAGGTGGGTCAGACGCTTTGTTCAGGATCCCCATACATACAGTACAGGCCACTTCCTTTCTGAACTTTTAGTTAGGAGACTCATTGACATCTGAGGGTGCACGAGTTCTGAGAAAACTCTGACCTTCGGAATGACCTCCCTTTCTGAAGAAATGTTTGAACAGTATGTTAAAGGACAACTTTAGTTTTTTTCAACCAAGGTTTGTGTTTTAGGTTGTTATTAGAGAAAATAAAAGATGAGTGTTACTTATTTTTTAAGTTGCTGCATTCGAACATGGGGCTAAATACGTCTTTTTTTTACAAAATATTATGGCGATTTCTTTTTTTATTATTTACTAGACCCCAAGAAATTACATCTGGCCACAAAAGATCACAGGATCTACTGAATGTGAAGATAGCCTACTGGGGTGGGCTGTGTGTGTCATAGGCTCAATATGTCAGTTTGACACATTCAGTAGATCCCGTGATCTTTTGTGACCAAATGTAATTTCTTGGGGTCTAGTAGGACTATAGTAAATAATAAAAAAAGAAATCGCTATAAAAATTAGTAAAAAAAATACGTATTTAGCCCCATGTTGGAATGCCCCCGCCCCCCTGTCAAAAATAGCTAAAATCGCTAAAACGAAAGAAAGCAGCAAATTTAAAAAAATGAACATCTCATCTTTTACTTTCTCTAATATCAACCTAAAACATGAACCTTGGTTGAAAAAAACAAAAGTTGTCCTTTAACCTCAGCATTCATATTTTGGGCAAATAAAAAAGTCAAACTTTGTTGATTTTTCTTTAAATTCAAAAACAGCAGACTTACAAAGCTCACAAAATGGTCTCCTTCGTGTGTGTTGCAGGTATGACATGTCAAGCCAGGACATCCTACACAAAGGATGAGATCCTGTGGGGCCACAGGTTCGAGTCCTGCATTTCTTTGGAGAAAGGGGCATTCCAGGTGGACTACACTTCATTTGACAAAACCTATGAAGTGCAAATGTCTCCGCTCAGTGCACAAGAAAGAGCAGCAAAAGATCAAGAGGAGAGCAAACATTTTCCTTGATATAACATTGTCTGTCGTGTTTTGTGGATAATGCAATCAAAGCTGGAAATAGCGTTTTCGTTGCATTAACAGTGCATAACAAGATTTTAATATAGCTGTTTCTTTTTATATTATCCATATCATCTTATTTATTTCATTTTATACCTAACATATTCTAAGAAATAAGAAAATTATTGAATTTCATCTTGAAAAATGCAAATAGCCTACCGATCTCAGAAAACGAATTTGAACAAAATGCAACATTGTTTTTAAAGAATGGAAACAAGTCATGTTGTTTCTTACAGGTTACCTCAAGTCAATATTGTCAAACAACTATACTTCTAGATAAGTAAACAAGAGAGAGTATGCACAAAGTGTAAAGTTCACCAACAGAATATAGGGATGCTGGGGTTCAAAGTGGTTCAAACTAAAAGCACTACTGCCAAAGCCACATTGTAAATAATTATTTATCCAGTAGAGGGTGCAGTTACTCTTTCATAGACATGGAATTACATCATGTAAAATGGTCATGCTAACTGGCATGATAATGTACTGCCACTGGTTTCTTATTTTGTTGCCATAACAAATAATTTATAATTCAACAAATCTACCATGGGACTGACTGGCGAAATAAAGTACATTAACTCAGTAACTTTAGGTACTTTTAATTTACTTCAGTAGGCTATTTCTATTTATACTAATGCTATTCCTGATTTAGATTATTAGAACAAAAACGTACATCAACTTATAATTATAATGTAGGCTATTATAGGTTAAGCTACCCAACGGCAAATAATAAAGTTATTAAAATCAGCACCACCTTTACCAAATACAATCTTAACCACATTATCAATGGCATTGCTATATATTGGGCATGTCAAAGGCACACATACAAATTAAAGATTGTTCTACATTTTTACAAAGGTTTTGGAAATAGCGGATTTACAATTACAATTTAGTAGATGTAGACCGAGGTAGGCCACCGGCAATCACCACCCATACATATTATACCGACGGTTGGCCCGTCAGCCTCCAGTTTTTATATATTTATTTTCACCTGGGCCAACCTGCCCACTTTCCCTGGCCTCGTCCCTGAATTTTTTTATAAAAATAGGGCTTATATTTGTATTCCAATATTGCGACCGAAGGTCGCATTTACTATGAAATCCTGCGTCTCGTGTCCGTCACACCACCATATATAGTTGCCAATCCATCATGCCTTGTTACATCACGTGACATCATGGAGACCCTTAGATCTCATGGATGTGACCTCGTGACATCACGCCTCGTGACACGTCACGCCACCATATATAATATAGCTCAGCTCACCCTGGATAACCATACATGAAGAAGACTGGATCATCACCTAGATCTGCATATAATAATAATAATAATAACAACTATATTTATTTAGCACCTTTTACAAAGTGCTTTACAGATAACAATCAACTCTTGTTGATCTAACCTGTTGATCTAATGGCTCTGGGCCAGGCTACCCAGGCGGATGCATATGGGGCGAGGTCGCTTCTCGCCCTCAGGGCGTCTTACTGGTACCAAGTTTGAAGAGACGCTCGCCCAGCAGTCCGTGGCAAAGAGACTGAGGAGAAAGAATAAGGCCCAAAACCAACCAGACAGACCAGCATCAGTCTTTCCCTGTGTGAAGTGCGGAAGGGAGTGCGAATCCCGCATTAGTCTACTCGGACACACTGAACGCTGCACCAAAAGCAGAAGAACCCCTATCCAGAGCGCAACTACATAGTCTCTCTCGAGATGGATGCCAATGAGAGTCTATGGTCATATACTGAAGAAAGCCCAAGTGTACATACTTGTTGAACAATCGTGCTGATTCTGCAACTACAAGAAATCAATGTCACTGAACTGACTGGCACTGTGGCGGTGTGCAGCTGGCTGAATCCAGGAGGAATGAAACAAACCTGAACGTCAGGAAAATAACTCATAAATTAGCAAGAGGCAAATTGCAATTTAAGCAGGTTGTCAGAGAAAAGTTGATCATAATTCAAATGTGTAATGAGCGATGAAAGCCCATTTCTGGGAGATTTTAATAAGTTACAGTGGACTACAGTAACAGTGCTACTCGTAAATGTCTCGGGTGAGAAGATTTGTGAACTATGCCAGAGCACAAATAAAACCAAATTCATCAAATAATTAATGAGCCAAACACATATTGATCAAAAGCAATGCAAAAAAAGAGTAGGAATTCCACCAGAAAGAGCTGAGGTTAAGGAAATTAAAGAAGAATTACACTGTAAAGTTCTCAGTGTTCATTTGACAATTTGTAACTCAGAAAGTGTACAAATGTAACCAAATGGGCCATTTACATGTGTGCACTTTCTGAATTATATAAACTTTGTATTCAAATTGTATGTATTTAAAAAAAAAAATACATTGTAGATGCATGATACAGTAGGCTACACCAAAAATGCCTGGCAACATAAGAGATGCTAGATTCTAGAACATTGGGAGCACATTGTTCTGGCCAGTGAAGGATTAATCTGGAACAGTGGTTCAAACCTTTTCTGGATCAGGGGCCCACTTGAATGTTGGACTACCTCAATCTGACCTATTAACAAGGCAGCCAAAGTGATCACATGTGTGGGCCGTGTGCAAGATTTATGTTTGGGCTTTTATGCCTTTATTCATAGGAGAGGGGAAAAAAATAGAAACTCAAAAACACATGCCCCCTTAAGTCAGATCTGTAACCCGCAGCACAGGTTGTTAGTCCGACCTGTGCTGCGGGTTACAAATCACCCGTGCTGCGGGTTATAAATCACCTGTGGATTCCTGTGAGGTTAGGGTTTGGGATAGTGTTAGTAATGGTTGAACTAACGGGCGGTCGAACCAATGCCACTCTACCGTAACGCCATGTGGCAGCCACAGTGGCCGCCCCTCACTTCACATTTTTTTAAAAGAAGGCCAATGCACACCTCAAAGGTTAGTAGGACAACCAGGAAAAGTCCAAATGTTCGGAAAGGGATCGATCAAATCAAAGGAAAAGGTCCCGCACACTGTCTGGAACAAAACTATTTGTCCTGGTGAAGGTCTAACGACCGAAACGTTGATGTAATAAAAGTTCCAGACAGTGTCTGGGACCTTTTTCTTTGATTAGATAGATAGATAGATCTCTTGCTGAATTATAAAACAGATTGGTGTGTCCTCCCGATGACATCTTGCGTTGTTTATTTTGTACATTTTGCTTTGCGACACGTTGTGAGCTTGTAGATCAGCTATTTTTGAATGAATTCTGAACACTTATGCAGCATGACTACTTTTTAATTTTGGTACTTTAAGAACATTTTCATGCCAATACTGTTTTTACTCTAGCAAATGTTAAATACCGGACTTTTGCTTGTAACAGAGTATTTCTGCATTGCAGTATTGCTTTTTACTTGTGCAAAGCATTTCAGTACTTTTTCCACCACTGAGAACCCCAGCTGATCTAGAATATCTCGAAGGGAGAACTTTGTGTAACAATCTGGTGGGTTGAGGACGGTCTCCTCCTCCCCCAGGCTTTCATTTAGACTGCGTCCCATTGTGAGTCATGCAACATCCATGGCTGTATCTTTCATTTAGAGTACATCCCATTGTGAGTCATGCAACATCCATGAGTAAATCACAGAGAATAGAACAACATGTGTACAAGCAATTTAAAAACTGTTCGTGGTGTTCAAAAGTCTGAGTAGACGATAAAATGACCAACATTTTTTACAAAGTGAAATATCCCCAAGTAGGTTACTACTTTTACTTTGCTTGAGTATTTCCATAATTACTTGCTCAAGCAGCTAGTGCAAGTACTGTGATCGGCTTGATATGTATGTCGGATTGTCTGTGTGGTCCACTGGCCAATAAGTGTGTGTGTGTGTGTCGGTGTAAGAATGGTGGTCCCATATTGGCTGGTGACGTAACTAAGGTACGTTTCAAGTTGGTATACGGTCAATAACGGGTCTAAGGGATTTAGAACAGCAGTTGTAATAAACATTAGTTAGTAGCAGTAGTACTGCTTGCACACAAGTAGGCCATATGGCCTACTTGTGTGCAAGGCGCAATTAGTCTCCTCAAATTATTGGCTTAGGAATGCGACAAAAACAAAAAGAAATCCATGAATTCAAGTCTCCATGGGGTGAGTAATCGATAAAAAGATGAAAAAAGGAATATCCGCACTCTCTTGAGTATAGTTTCTTATTCACTTTTTATTTATAATGAACACACAGCAGCAGTCTAAACTCGTTTGAAACGCTGAGGAAGGCCTACGTCCCGAAACGCGATCGTTTCTCCAGATAGACTGCTGCTATGTGTTCATATAAGAAATGATCACATAGTGATATTTGTCAGGTGAAAGAAGTGCTGGTTTCTTTATTTAGTAATGAACGCTCCTCTCAACCGGCCGGTCTCAATCATAACATTGCGTTGCATAACATTGGGTATCTCTAAAGATTTCTGTTACCTGCTTCCTGTTACCTGTTTCCTGGTCATGTGACCTGAGTAACCAATACATGACAGCAGTGTGTGTAGCAGCCAATCAGGACTAGGAGCCAAAGCCGTCATTACATTTGAGTAAGACATGTCAGGTTTCACCTGACAAAAAAAAGTTAATAACAAACTATACTCAAGAAAATGCGGATATTCCTTTTTTCAGAGACTACTGTGAGTAGTACTCCCCCTGAGTAGAGCACGCTTACTCCTATAACGTTTTTTGTTCCTAATCGATAAAAAGAAAAGTCATTTGGGGGTGAACTGTCCCTTTAAGTAAATTATAAAAAAGGGGAAAACAACTAAATGGGAGTACCGTAGGCTACTTCTTCCACCTGTGAGTATAAATCAGAGAGAACAGAACGTCTGTAGATCAGATAGCATATAATGGGCTCATTCGGGATTAGAGAGAGATGTGGAAATACATCAACACAGCCCTGACGTCCTTGAGCTGCTCCTGCCAAGATAAAGCCAAAGACAGAGCAGCCAGAAGCAATGGCTACAGAATGCCCAAGTAGCTGAAGCAGTGTTGCCATGTCTGCTTATTATAAGTGACTTTGTGCTTGTTGTTCTGTAGGCCCTGGACTATATGCACACGGCTGCCATCTTGCCAGCAAGGTGCTAACTAGGTGCAACTTCCCATAGACAGCCCATTCATCCAAACGGAAAAGTCCTATCTAATTGTAGTTTAAGAACAACGTCAAACTCACCAACATTGCAGTTGTACGAAAAGCTTGCGGATTATCCTCTTTCAATCTGTGAAGTTTTTTGTTTCATAAAAATACACTGTAGACATGTTATGAGCTACTTCCTATCAAGAAATTCATGATTTTTCAAAGTGTTGGAGTTTGGAAGTGCTCGTTGTGTATCACTCAATGGCCCATGCGTACCACTTGTTTTGAATTTGCACATAATGCAGGAGGCAGCAGGAGGATGCTTTACTGATTACGAGCGCTTCCAAACTCTGACACCTTGAAAATAAATCACCTGCAAGGTATTTCTTGACAGGAAGTAGCTCATAACATGTCTACGGTGGATTTTTATGAAACAAACACTTTGCAGATAGAGGATAATTCAAGCTTTCCATACAGCTGCAATGTTGGTGAGTTTGATGTTGTTTAATACATTTATAGACGTTTCTGTTTGGATGAATGGGCTGTCAATGGAAGTTGCACATAGTTAGCACCTTGCTGGCAAGATGGCAGCCGTGTGCATAAGGCCCATTGCTTGTAAATATTAATTGTGGTTTGTGTGCCGCCCCCATATACAAGTTTTGTGTTTTTAAAATATTTCAAAAATATTCAAATGTTTTCAAGAAAATAAATAATGAAAAAGCAGATCTGTACTGTAAAAGGACGACTTCACCCAACCTATCTTCATAATTGGTCCTCGTGCTCCTGATAAAATGGTACCAATTTTTCTACTCTGTCTGTGTCTCAGAAGAGGGCTGTGGACAGTTCAGAAACCTGCCTACAGTACATCATTGTTCGGGCCAATATATTTATTTTTCAAACAAGATTGAAAAAAATAAAAATTGACCCCTTGGAAGTTGGAACCCTTTATCAGGACTCCTTCCCAGCAACACAAGAACCTTGTGTCATACAGACTGAGGGCATGCACGTCTCATTGTTCTTCTGTCTTTATGGGCACCATTATGCCATTATGATATACTGATATTATACAGACAAGGTCACATTGCGACCATGGTTGAGAGGACAAATGAGCCTGCATGCAGGATGTACAAACACAAATCGCATCTATTAATCTTGGCAACAAAAAAAAAACTTCTACAAATGCCTTCTAAATCAGTACTTTCTCAGACTTTTTCATGATTAAAAATTATTTGCGATGCGATGCATTGTGAGCTTGTAGATCGTCTATTTTCAAATGACTGAAATGTGTATCGGGTTAATGTGTGAGTGGTTAATGTATGTTTTGTTGTTTTGTAATGATCAAAATCTACAAAGTAACTAGTAAAAATGTACAAATAAATGTAGTGGAATAAAATTTGGATCTGAGATGTAGCGGATAGAAGAGAAAGAAAAGTATTGGAAATACTCAAGTACAAGTACAAATATATACTTGCACTTAGTTACTTTCCACCACTGGCACTTATGCATACACATGCAACGTGTGTTACTGTATCTCTTTGACCTTGGATGTCGTGTCTAATTCCCGTCCTTGTCACAAATAGTGGAGGAGCATAGGGATATTTCACGCTAATTCGTCTAAAAGCGCCAAATTTTGCACAGATGTAGCAAAGGGCATGCTCTAATGATTTAGCTAGAGCACCCGAGTTGGCGACCTTTGGGGCACAGCGGCCAAATCCATATGGCCACCATTAACAATCTATATAAGATTATATACAGTCTAATATATAGCATTTCTAAATTTCATTATGCTTTAAGTAGCATGTGACGTGTCAAACTAGGGGGTTTCCATGATCTTGAATCCATTCCAAGCATTAGTTTTGCACTCAAAACATTCGTTGGGCTAAAAACGGCCTTAGCTGTCATCACAAATGTTACGAGGTCAGCACATTTGGGCAAATTTGGGCAAGTGGCTATGGACAAATTTAGCCCAAGGATTGTTTTTTGTGCAAAACTAATGCTTGGAATGGATTCAGAATCATGAATCCCCCCTAGTTTGACACGTCACATGCTACTTAAAGCATAATGAAATTTAGTAAATTTTGCCTTATATTGATTGTTGATGGTAGCCATATGGATTTGGCCACTGTGGCAACCCCGAAGGTCGCCGGCTCGGGCGCCCTAGCTAAATCATTTGAGCAAGCCCTCTACATCTGTTAGACGAATTAGTGCGAAATCACCTTTATCTCTCCCTATGCTCCTCCACTAAAACAAAAGCCAGTTTGTAACGACGACATCGAGCCATGCTGCGAGTGTTATCCCTCCCATGGAGTATGATAAAGATTACAGCCTGCTCGCTCATTGATAAACGTGTGTGTGTGTGATGTATATTTTGATAGCTTATGCATCTCAACATATGTCATAATTGTACACATAATACTTTGGCTTATAGGAGGTCACATTGAGTCCCATCTGGGATAGCCAGTCACTAAAGATGGCGCAGGGACACTTTGGGATAGTCAGCTATCTTAAATAACAGCTGTGAGTTCTTCCTGTCATATATAGTAGGCTCAGTGACTTTTACCACCCAAGGAATGCGTTCAACAGAAAGACCCCTGTGGTGACTGATTGCTGACTCTGTGGTAGCTTGTTGACTAAGCCTTGAGGGTCAACAACACACACACACACACACACACACACACGCAGGAACAGGGTGACACCCACATGTTAAGACTGTATAAGACAGGTAGGGGATCAGTAGAAGAGTGTGAGTGAGATACAGAGAGAGACAGAGAGAGAGAGAGACAAGGGGGGCCCTTCATGAGATGCAGGCCTCAATACGATGGAACGATGATATCTGTAACCTGTCTGTAACTGATGGCTGACCAATAAACGGAAATAAGGATTATGTGCCTGCTTCGATCTCCATATTCATTGTCAACGAGCAACTTAGTAAAATCTCCACAGAACCCTGAGGAAAAGACACATCATAAATGGCGCCAGACGTTGGAGGGTGGATGGTGAGGAAAAGTCTGGGGATTTTTCTGCGCCACGCGAGACGGACCTGCGTATCTGTGGATTTTTTGTTGCTTTTGACGTGACTTTGGATGGAACCCAGGACTGAAGTTAGGATGATGGAATAGGTTTGTGATTCTTGTGTTAAGCGTACGTGTTAGGGCCATAGTGTACATCTGAACGCTGTGTTAGGCAGGTTATTGGTTAGGTTAATAGTTAGGTTCTTGGAGTCTGCTTCTGTTAGGGAGTTGACAGAGTTTAAGAGTTGAATGGTAGTGTAGCTTATATGGTATGATTGTGTGTGTGCTAGAGCATCTTTGTGAGTTGGGGTTGAATGCCGCATGCTGGGGAGGCCTTTTTCTTTGTCTTTGCGACGGAGCGGGGGAGGATTTTATGCTTTAGGCTTGGTTGTTATTATTTGGGTTGGCCTATAGTATTATTTTTTCTTTTAGGTATTTCTGGAGCATGTGGAACATGTTTCAGAGGGGGGAGTAATATAGATATTAAATTGGGGATTTAATTCAGGTTAAATTGGCTTTAATTTGGGGGTCCAAGCTAAATTTAGGAGGTAATTGAGAATACATTTCTCATTGTAAATTATCACATTTAGGATATTTCATTTATCCTTTGTAAAATTAGATAGGTTAATTTGGATGGTTAAGCATACAGGTTTTTTATTTTAGTCAAAGAAATATAGCCTGCAGGGGTAATTTGATTCTGGGACAAAACAGTTGCTTAGATGTGAATGAGGGAGCGATTGAGTGCATTTGACGCCTGTATGGAGTGCATGCAGGGGGGTCAATCTCTTCCCTCAGTCAGTGATTTGACTTGCTAGTCTAAAAAGAAATATAGAGGCATTTCTATATTTCTTTGTCACTGTCAGTAGTTTTCTCATTTCTTTATTTTACACTTTCCTGTGTGAATGGTGAGAGAGAAAGTATTACATGTTTTTACATGAGTTTGTAGACTATCTACTCATTCTTTGGGGCTAGTATGCAAATGAGTATGCGTGTCTGTGTGAGGTGAGAGGAGACTGCAGTCAGAGTACAGAGTGTATCACCCAGAATTTATGACAGTGAGTGAGATTATCTACAATTTAGTAGTTATGGCTTCCACTCCAGTGCACATTGTGCAAAACAAATTCTCATCTAAGAATATTCCCAGAATTTCAGAAAAATGGCATCAGATTCAAGTAAAAATAGGTCGACAGCTGAGAACGAGTCATATTGACAGTGAGGAGATGAGCAGGAAATTGTCCGTACCATTGTCTCCTGTGTCAGTACTGCCCGATGAGAAGATTTCCGCTGATTGCAGCACAGACAACCAGTGCATTGACACTGAGGGTCACAGCAACAACTCAGCACAGACTGAGGTGGACAACAGGGACGTGAGAACATCTGAGCAGTCAAAACCTGGGCTACAAGCAGACTGTATTAAAGAGGAGCTGGGATCGGTCCGGCGCCTGAAAAGGGACTTGATCAGTGAATTGACTGTGTCGACGAGGGCACACAGACATTTTCTGCGTATGATTGAGACGCAGTTGAATGAACTTTCAGTGAGGGAGAAACAGTTGATCGGTGATCTCAGTGACAAGGCTGCACACAGCCACAGTTTACATGGAGGTGATGACATCTACAGAAGGACAGCAAGCCCCAATCCGGCCATGAGCGGCAGCAACCTGTCACAGGAGGAAGTGAGGGGGGACGCTGTCATGATGCTGAACTCTCTTGGCGATAGTCTCACTGTTCTTCGTGGGCAGATTTTTGTGATAGAGAATATTGAGCGGGAGAATATTGATTCAGCCGATATTACGTACCTGGCGGAGCGTTTGGCTGGATTGGCTGCTCAAGAAAAAGACTTGGTTCGATTGTACAATGACCATTCTGATGCGTTGAAAGAGCTGGAGAGCAAACACTGCCGTGACAGAGCTGCTGGACGCACGGAGAAACGTGTGTTACCGAGTCACGACAGGCAGAGTGGGAGTAAGAGGAAGTACGTCAACAAAAGTGATGAGGATTTTGAACAGGACAGCAGTGATTGTGAGAGCCATTCCGGCACTCGCACACGTTCAAGCCGGAGACGTGTGAAAGACTCCAGGGGGGCCTTGAACGAATGCCCATGCAGATCAAAGAGGCCCACACCTGACATTGATGATAACTGCCCCAGGATGCTCCCGATGCTGGGGAAGGGCAGACATATGGAATACAAGCCATGGGCGTCCGTCGACATGACTGACATTGTGCGTCAACTTCCCCTTTTGCGGGATGGTGCGCACCGCTGGATATCGAAGTTTGAGGACCTTTTGACTGAGACAGAGCTAACTGTGGGTGACTTAAAACAACTTCTGGCAAATCTGATTGACATAGACGGCCTAGATGACATTCTTATCCGTGCGGGACTTCGACTGTACGCAGGCACGACGGCTGGAGACGCAGACCTTTTCTTGAGTCACAGAGGAGCACTATGGCGTGCGCTGAGAGTCTTGTACCCCACTGTCGTGCATCCGGATACGATTACGATATCTCCGCTGGGGGTCTCCGAACCACCACGCAAATATGTCGCCCGCGTGTACCAGGAATGGATGGATGCCACAGGAAAGGACCCTGAGCGTAGCGATCTTGAACGGTCTATTGTCTACTCAAAAATTGAACAAGGTCTTCCTGAGAAAGTCAGGGCCAATCTGCAGACAGTGGTTGGCCTGGCGAAATTGCCCCTTGCTCTGTACGTGGATCACATTGTACACTGCGTTGGACTTGCTCGCAAGGAGGCAGATGAGCAGGAACAAAGTCACACAGAAATGGTTCGACTGCTGACCAAGACCCAGTTGGAGGTCGCACAACAGATCATACAAGCGGCTGTCGTGACAGCTGGGGTTGAGCCCCAGGCGGCTCCTGACCTACCCAGTGCACCCAGGGTTGACAAGACTCAGCCCGAACAGTTTCGTCCACATAATCCCAAGCCGAGTGGACCACGTTATTACACAGGCTGTTATAGGTGTGGCGATGTGACGCACTTGCAGCGTTTTTGCACGGCTGTTTTGCCGAATAGCCCGCTGCCACAACAGTGGGAACCTCCACAACCACTTCTGCCATGGAGAGTACGAGAGACTCCTGGTTTCGTGGGGCCACAACAGAGGACGCAGTGGCAATGGGGATGTCAGCCACCTGTGCGACCCTATCAGGGGGCAGTGCAGCCACAGACACGTCACAGCCCGGAAAGCTGGAGGATGAGAGGTGTTTGCCATAAATGTGGGATATATGGTCATTTTTCTGGACAATGTGATCAGAAACCACAATGGGAAACTTTGAGGGAAGTCAAGTTGACCGGACCTCATGGATGAGAAGGACAGCTAAAGGAGAAGTGCCATGCTCTTCTTTTGACAGTTGACTTGACACGCCCCTCTCTATTGAAATGTGTGTGTGAAAGGGGACACCGCCTGATTGAGTGCATGAGTGAGTGAGACGAGGGGGGTCCCTCTCCCCTCTCTGTTCGACTGTGTGAAGTGAGTGAGTTAGGTGAGTTATGTTTGAAGGGTTGAGAATTGATTGAGAATAATGTATGTGAGTGAATGAATGATTGAATGTACTTCATACTAGACTTACTTCAAAAAGGTTCTAGCTATGTCCGGTGAAATATTGCTAGTAGGAGCCATTCTAAAAGTGATAGCTAAATGAGCAAATACATACAGAGCTACGTGTGAGGAATTGCAATGACAATTTTAGCATGCTCTGACGGAATGTGCTTTAGGGGAAAGAGGGGGGAGAGAGCAATTTCCTTCTCACCCTAAAATAAATACCTTGTTTAGTTTCAGATAACAGGGAGAGGGCTTTAGGGACCTCCTGTGGACCTCCTGTCCTGTCCTGTCCTGTCTTTACCTCCTACCTCTGTTTGACCCGCTGTGAGCTGTTTATTGGGGGTGCTATTTAGAGAAAAAGATGGGAAGAAAGTCTGCTTTTGGAGTCTGATGTCAACAAGTAGGTCGCAATTAAGGACTACATTTGTAAGGGTGTATTATGGTGTGAATTTTAAGTATTGGTTTTAGTCAAAAGTGTCTGTTTGTGTGTAGGGTAATGGAGGCGACGGCTTACAGCCTTACTGCATAACGGTGATCACAGGAATTCGCCACCCTGTGTTCTGAGCACAAGACTTGCTGGTAGCATACTGAGGGGGATTTGACCCATATCTCCAGGAGTGGAAGTTTTAACCGGGGGATCTAGACCCACGGTTGAACCTTTCAGGGTTAAAGCAAGCCAGCCCCTCAGCTCAAAACACCTGTCCATCAATACGTTTGGTGACGTGACATCAGTGAATTTAGTTAGTTCAGCGACACTATTTATGACTCTCATTTAATAGTCTCATTGTAATCTCTCAACACCATGGTTATTACATTCCTTTGCCATGCCAGAACTAGGGAGATTAGCAAAAAGAGTGAGATTAATGCCAGAGAGGTCATCTTAGTGACCAGTAGCTTGTAGTGTCATCAATATCCTAAGAAATGATTGGGGATATTTGTAGTGGGAGCCTGTATCCTTTTAATAGGTGTAAAGGAGAGGGACATCATGGATCATGGATTCCTGAAGGTGTCGAAAGTGACATCTGACTGCACCAAAAGACACCTGAATCAGCTTCTACCGTCGGAAATCAATAGCAGGTGACTTTCACAGACCTGTGTTCGCTACAGGAGGTGTCGGATTGAACGCTATTCTGCGGCTACGGCCCACGCCAACTGGTTCTCCACCGTGATGGAGGAGAGGAGCGTGCTCCTTCTGCTCTGGAAAGAGGAGGAGCGTTCCAAGAGGAGGAGAGGTCCAAGGGAGACCGTTCCAAAGTTCATGTTACAATGGAGGAAAGGAGCGTTTCAATGCTTTTGCTGTCATAATTGATATGGCTAAGCAATAAGCTGTTCACTAGAAGCCTTGTGATTGCTCAAAGGAGATTCTACTGCCAACTGCAGTTCAGCTGTGGTTCATTGGTGCTGGAGCATATGGTGACAAAACTGTCTGCTTCGAACCTACAGATCAGAGAGCTGTGCTAGCTCTGAGAATCAAGAAGGATGTTCCAAGCGTTTTTATTCTATAGGCGAAAAAAGAATTGTGGGAACCATTTCCCTAGCGCGTTGAACGTTTGAACAATTTGCGTCATGAAGGGAAAAAATCGCGGTTCATCTGAATTGTGATTAATGTTGGAAAATGTTGTTCTAATGTTTGTGTTTTGTTGTATTCTGTGCTGGCAGGTCAAAATAGATATAACAAGGTACTGGAAATAGTACTGTTAAAGGGATGGTCTAACCATTTTGTCATGCTTTGAGTGTTAACTTTTCATTTTACAGGTATTTGTATTCAATCAATATAGGAATTTGATTTAGTCTAAACAGGATGTAATCAATATAGGAATTTGATTTAGTCTAAATAGGATTTCAGTTAAATAAGGAGTTTAATTTCTGTTTTAAATATGGTTCAGTTTCAGGTCTGTCATACAAGAGGTACAACGGAACAAGCCCCATGCTGGTTCGGTTCTAATTTGGTACAATATAGATAGTTAAAATAGTTGTTTGAAAATAATAGTTGATGGTAATAATATGAGTTCATTTTAGATAACTTCCTTAAGTATCACAGTGAAGTCCAATTAAGGAATGGGAATTATATTCTAGTTAGTAATACAAATGTTGTTTGATTGTTAGTTAAAATAGGCCTACATTAGGATAATGAGTTAACGTCAGAAGATGTGAGTGAGTTGGTATTGGAACCTGTATACACATGCACTAAATTGACTCGTCTGCCTGGGGAGGCAGGGTTCACAGGGGTCGCCTCTGTGTGCTTGTTTATATGGGTGGAACAGACCAAAGTACTGAACATTACCAAGTACTAAAACAGGATGAAGTAACCCGTAGGCTTTAGGTTATCGAGTGATATATTGCAGACAATGTTGAACTGATGGAGTCAGTATAATGTTACTATGTTAATAGTCACATATAATATTGATACAGGTTGGAACTCACCATGAGTATTACATGTTAGCTCTTAGTTTGTGTGCAACTTTCCGAGTGTCGGATGGATGGTTTCTGCAGGGCCATTCATCCATTATTCCATGAAAGTTGCTCACTAACTAAGAAGGGGGGGAGAAGGGAATATTATATTATTTCTTATTAAGTCGATATTGGAATCCACTTCCAAACAAATATTGATGTCTATACAGGTACAGGAATCAGCCTATCTAATGTTGGGGAACAAATTAAAAATAGTATAGTAATTAGCCTAGGAACAGTTCACTTGAATTTATTTTATCTGGGTGTGACAACAAACAGCTTCGGACTGATAGGGTCATTGTCTAACAGATTGATTTTGTTCATTTTGTTTTGAGTTTTGTGTCAACCTGACTGTGTTTCATCTTCACATTATCCAGGGGGGAAGAGGGTAATTACCTACGAAGGGAGACCGTTTGGGGAATTTGAACATTTTGGGATTTTTTGAAAAAAAAGAAAAAAGTGAACATTTTTTTTGGAAAATTAATTTTGGTCATTTATAAAATATGAATTATGTCTGGGGAATATTTAATTCCCCAGAAGGGGGGTCTGATGTATATTTTGATAGCTTATGCATCTCAACATATGTCATAATTGTACACATAATACTTTGGCTTATAGGAGGTCACATTGAGTCCCATCTGGGATAGCCAGTCACTAAAGATGGCGCAGGGACACTTTGGGATAGTCAGCTATCTTAAATAACAGCTGTGAGTTCTTCCTGTCATATATAGTAGGCTCAGTGACTTTTACCACCCAAGGAATGCGTTCAACAGAAAGACCCCTGTGGTGACTGATTGCTGACTCTGTGGTAGCTTGTTGACTAAGCCTTGAGGGTCAACAACACACACACACACACACACACACACACACGCAGGAACAGGGTGACACCCACATGTTAAGACTGTATAAGACAGGTAGGGGATCAGTAGAAGAGTGTGAGTGAGATACAGAGAGAGACAGAGAGAGAGAGAGACAAGGGGGGCCCTGCATGAGATGCAGGCCTCAATACGATGGAACGATGATATCTGTAACCTGTCTGTAACTGATGGCTGACCAATAAACGGAAATAAGGATTATGTGCCTGCTTCGATCTCCATATTCATTGTCAACGAGCAACTTAGTAAAATCTCCACAGAACCCTGAGGAAAAGACACATCATGTGTGTGTGTGTGTGTGTGTGTGTGTGTGTGTGTGTGTGTGTGTGTGTGTGTGTGTGTGTGTGTGCGCAGCCTGCTCTCTCATTGATAAACACATAAGTGTGTGTGTGTGCACGTGTGCGTGCGAATAGAAGTCAGTGGGCCCCGATGCAAGGTGGTCAGCGAGTGCCACCCCTCGCGGCCGCCGGTGAAAACAGCCCAAACTAACTGTGTTTTGGCTTACAAACATCACAGCGGGGTACTGACTGTACAGCAGTTGTGAAGGTACCTGTCATGATTATGAACAGAGCAGCAGCTGCAGCCTGCAGCGGGGCACTGTGCAGTAGTAGTAGAACGTATACCTGGCTGTCGGGACTCGGGAGAGCCCACTGCACACTCACCACTTCTGACTTCCTTCACGTTATTAGCCTACAGCCCTACACACTCCACCTATAGGAAAGCCTGATGACGCGAGGTTACACCTATGGGTTGCACTCCACCAGAGCTGTTGGCGGAGGCGCTATAGCAGCAGCCACAGCAGGCTCCGCCAAACATTATTCAACTCAACTGTCATTGCATCTCTGTATGAATTAATAATTTTATTTTACCGACGGCACGGGTGGGTGGCCGTGTGCCCCCCTTGCCTATGGGCCCCAATGCAGTTGCGTTGTCTGCGCCACGGTAGTTACGCCCCTGTGTGTGTGTGTGTGCGCGCGCGCGCGCGTGTGTCTGCCTTGGCTATGAGCTGCACACACCATTAAGGGACTGATATACTTTGTTGCACACGGTGCCCCCCTTGCCTCTGGGCCCCAACACAGTGTGTGTGTGTGTGTGTGTGTGTGTGTGTGTGTGTGTGTGTGTGTGTGTGTGTGTGTGTGTGTGTGTGTGTGTGTGTGTGTGTGTGTGTGTGTGTGTGTGTGTGCGCGCGCGCGCGTGCGTGCGTGCGCAGTGTTGTGTTGTGTAAATTCAAATGTCTGTGCGTGACAAAACCAGCATTTACATGCAGTATAGGCAGGCTACAAGCAACACCAAACTCCTTTCAGCCATTTCCAGTGTATCCCAATCACTCTCACACACACACACACACACACACACACACACACAGACACACACACACAATCAAATGCAGTGGTTCCCAAACACTATTTGTGGGTCGTGCTCAAATGCATGGGCATAAGTTATTTCAGACATTAAGACAAATGAATGATAAGATCAAACAAAGGTAATTATAAGACTCTCCACACATATCGCTCCGGGTAAGTAGTAGACTAGACTGAGGGAGTTTTATGTCTTTCTGTCAATGATTGTGTCAACGATTCTATTCTATCTATATATTTTTTTGTTCTGACTCATTCTCCAGCTGCATGCATGGACACCTTATTCTTCTTCTATATCTATACCTCTCCAACCAACGGCGTGTCTTTCTCCCTCCCACACTGTGTTGTTATGTCTCCCAATAAGCTGCTCTTCTTTACTCCTACAACTCGGTCTGCTTAGACCGAGTTAGTGCCATGAGGAGGAGGAACATGTCATGTCACACACATTCTGTCTTTTTAATCCAACATGGGTCCCTTTAACGCTACGAGTCTGGAACTCTGAAGGCCTATTCATAGTCCAGTTTTTGGCTAAGAGGTGACCACCGAAAATTACAACATGACGTCACGCCACGGTGGTCACCGACTCACCGCTCACACAACACATCTCTCTGTTTTTACCAACCACCTCTTCACCAAAACCTGGACTATGAATAGGCCTTGCAAGTGTTTCTGTGGGGCAGAAACCTCTTACGTATATCCATATTTTGACTTCAAATATTGTACTTCTACTCTACTACAATTATTTGAAAACTTTACTTTGAAGATTTTGAGTATTATTACAAAACATACTTCATGCCTATACAGGCTACATTTCGGCCATTCGAAAATAGCCGATCTAAAAGCTCACTCACAAATCACAATGTGTCTCAACGCATAATGAGTACTTATTTTTTACTTTTGGTACTTTATTTTGGTACTTTATTGAGTCAATCACATGTAGGCTACAATTCCTTCCTCAAATAAATTTAGCATTCCGGACTTTTACTTGCAACAGAGTAGTTCTACATTGCAGTATAATTTTACCTAAGTAAAAAGAAAAAAGGGTACTTTTTCCACCACTGCCATTTGGACCCCTGGACCCAACAGGGGAATCAGTGATTTACACTATACAGTATATTACAGTATATTGCACTATACTTGCAACAACGTGGCAGTAGTATTGAGCTCCACAGTGAACTAGCGTATTGGCTTTGTTTGTGGCTGTGTTCATTCATTGAACATTGACTAGTATTGATTTGAGGCAGTGGCTCATTTGTCATGTTGCTGTTATCTCAGCATGGCTCTCTCTCTTCCACACAGTCACAAGGAATGGGCTGAAATTGAGATTTCCATGACCCATTATACGATAGTCTGTCCTTCACTTGGAATGGATTATTATTATTATAAATATTTCGTTTCTGTAATATGTTCAAAACTGTTACTCTTCGAGGAGAGGAGAGGAGAGGAGAGGAGAGGAGAGGAGAGGAGAGGAGAGATCCATCCCATTGGGCTGCAAATGTTATCATCCAATCTGGCTGATAAATGAACCTCTTTCAGGGAGTTTTCACTGTGCAGATTCTGGAGAGGAACAGAAGAGAAAATTAAATTCCCTTTACCCTTTTAAAGGGACAAGCTGTGCCTCTCAATTTGAAATATTAATAATAAGGAGCACTTTTATAGTAGCTGTAGAAAAATATAAAAACAATGTGAACAAAATTAACAGAGCCTGTGCTGATTCAGTCATGAGTGAATGAAATGTTCACCAAGCCAGTGGTTCTCAAAGTGTGGTCCGGGGACCCCCAGGGGCCCTTGAGGGGGTTCCAGGGGGTCCCCAGCAGAATAAGTTAACAAATAGCATCTAAGTCAATTCATCACTTTAGCGGGCTCTATACAAATAGACTATTTGAAAATAGTCGACTTACAAGCTCATAATGTATTGCGTTGCTTATAGATCTTGTAGATCTGTTTTTAAAAATAATTTTGGAAAAATGTCAAAAGAATTTAATCATGAATCATGAATCACATCAATCATCAATCAATGAGAATCACATGTCTAGGTCATTTAGAAATCTGGATTAGCATCAGACGCAAAAGACATCCGTCTAAAAAGTAACTAAGTACTGTAATTAAGTAAAACTTTGAGGTACTTTTACTTAGGTGGAGCTTTCTCAAACAGGCTACTTTTTACTTCACTACAATTATTTGACGTCCTTAGTGCCTAGTTACTTCACAGATCTAGATTATTAATATGCCTACTACTGTACATACATAAATGTTGAGTACCTTCACTTTGGCACTGTGTGCGTGCGTGTGTGTGTGTGTTGGGGGGGGGGGGGGGGGGGGGGGTGGGGGTGGTGGTGGGCACACTGCCGTGTAGGCTGAAACTGACACTTGACTTTTTTGCGGTGCGCTTTTTCTACATGTGTTATGTGTGCTTCAGTGCTTGTGTGGGTGGGTTTCATGTGCTTTGCTGTCCGGAGGGAAGGATAACCATATAACCATATCCTGCTATGCAACACGCACATGTGCACGCAAACACAACATAATAGTGAGCACACAAGCATGCCACCACTACTACATATGTAGCAGCACACATGTGCACCTACAATGGAATCATACTCCACGTAGGCCTACTCTGCCCGTAAGCAAGCAAGCACACACACACACACACACACACACACACACACACACACACACACACACACACACACACACACACACACACACACACACCCACACACACACACACACACACACACACACACACAGGGATGGTAATATGGTATCACTCACACATTATGATTAAACCTTTTATGTCCAAAACTGTTCCGTTTCAAGAAATAACCAAATGCAGTGGTTCCCCAACATTTTCATGTCAAGGACCCCTAAATTGGTGATTATTTGGTCTCTGACTCGTAACAATATATAAAATATGGACATAGATGGTTTCTGGCCGACAGTATGATCGTTACGTCATGAACCCACTACATCACTCACAATCCCTGTCAAACTGCATGTACATAACACACACTCTCTCTCTCTCTCTCTCTCTCTCTCTCTCTCTCTCTCTCTCTCTCTCTCTCTCTCTCTCTCTCTCTCTCTCTCTCTCAACCTACACACATACATGTGCAGAGGTGGCACACACACACACAGAGACACATGTGCGCACGCATGCACGCCTCCAGGCAGCATCACAGTGAGTGTGTCATGCAGGGGGTGGCAGCTATTAAATGCATTTCATGGAGAGAGATACGACACTTCCCTCATAGATTGAGGCATAGATTCTCAGGTGCCTGGCTGTCTATCTAACAAATACTACTGCGTGTGTGTGTGTGTGTGTGTGTGTGTGTGTGTGTGTGTGTGTGTGTGTGTGTGTGTGTGTGTGTGTGTGTGTGTGTGTGTGTGTGTGTGTGTGTGTGTGCGTGCGTGCGTGTGTGCTGTGTGTGTGTGTGTGTGTGTGTGTGTGTGTGTGTGTGTGTGTGTGTGTGTGTGTGTGTGTGTGTGTGTGTGTGTGTGTGTGTGTGTATGTGCTGTGTGTGTGGCTTAGGAGGTAGAGCAGGTCGTCCAATGATCCCTGGGTCGGCGGTTCGAATCCCGGCTCTTCCTGTCCACATGTAGAAGTGTCCTTGGGCAAGACACTAAACCCTACATTGCCTCCAATGAGTCGGTCGGTGTAAGCTTGCCACCATTGGTGTGTGAATGTGGGAAGTGTGGACACTGGCGTCGACTGTTCGCCACTTCACCTCCCAATGTGTGAATGAATGAACCATTGTAAAGAGCTTTGAGCACATAAAAATGCAATTCATTATGTCCAAAAGCCACTCACTGAATGTGTTCAATAGATCTAATAGAATAGTAGTCATTATTTAGTCACAATCTCCTGTTAATACTTTTCATTTGATTCATATTTATAAAAAACAAAAAGTAAAATAAATACATAACAAAAGCAGATCTAAAAGCTCAAAATGTGACGCAATAGGCCTATGTGATTATGAGCTTATCTGGATATTTTCAATAGTTTTGCCTGACATTCTACTATAGTAACCCTACGTGACGTGACGTCCGACGAAGTAGGGCATTCATTTACCAAAAGAGAAACAAAACAAGACATGGAAACGTGGTTGCAACGTGGAGATACAAGGTTGTTCCGCCAGAGTGCAGCAGTGCTAGTGACATGTATTATGGCTGTGCTAAATCCCCTTCATGGAGTGTGCCTGTATGTACACTCTAGTACGTATACGCACACGCACACAACACACACACACACACACACACACACACACACACACACACACACACACACACACACACACACACACACACACACACACACACACACACACACACACACACACACACACACACCTACTGTGTGGTTTCATGAACAGCCTGCAAGGTCATCAGTGTGACTCCATCTAAAGGGGCGGCGTGAGGAGAATGACAATGAGGCCACGCTCCAATGGGACGTCTAATGGCCTCTTACTCTGAACCGCCGTCGCTGTCGGCCAGAAACCTCTCATCTCCATGTTTGAACTTTCGGTGTATTTTCGTAAATCGATGGCCCTTACTTGTAATGTAGATCTGCTACTTTTGATTTATTTTATTTTATTTGAATGCTGAAAAGTAACCTTTTGGACATCGTTTTTCGTGATTTTCGACGATGATTAAAAGAAAATGAAAATCATGAAAAAGTAGACATGACAACAGCAGGGAGATGCATGTGCATAATTGAATGCAGTGTGACATACAGCATTGGGGTTATGAGAAAGTACAAGTATAGTATTAAATGCATGTCTCAGTCGAGATGGGTATTATGTCAGGGTTATTAGCAGTGCGACTGCAACATAATCTCTTGTGTGCGTGCATACTGTATATAGAATTTGCACATCAAAATGTATTGTGAAACGTGTTTATCATAGTTAAAGTCTTTCTGTATACTTTTTGTACTCTGGCCTTCCGCCCGTTCTTCAAAGGACTCTGAAGGACTTCGAAGAACGGACTGTTTTGTCTCAACTGGATTCCATCAAAGCGTTCAATACTTTGAAATGAGGAAGTTTGATTTTGACCTCCATTCCAAACATGCCTGAAAGACGAGGCTGCCTATTAAAAGTATTACATTGCAAGAGAAGACACTGGGTGTTTTTGAATCCTTGGATTGACCTTTTTAAGACTACTAAGAATACCAATGTGATTACCCCAGGGAACGTGGCGATGGCCAGTTAATGACATCAAATGTACAATGAATGACAATTGAATGACTATACGGCCTATTTTCACTGTTACTTATCTATCAAAGATACATCATTTTAATAAGGCTGCTAATCACCCTGTCATTTACTCATTTTACAGCATGGTATTTAATTAAAACAAAATGAGTAAGTTATTGAATGTGATAAGCCAATATACTGTACTGTATTACTGTACTGGAGTGTCTCCTTGAAGATATTCAGCATGCTATCAATATGGATTGTTCTTTTTCCAACTAAGACGTTAAACTATTATGGCCAATTAAATACTATATATTTAGTTCAGTGGTTCTCAAACATTTTCATTTCAAGAACGCACAGTTGGTATGCTTTAGGGCGGCCACAGAGCCCCATAACTAAGAGAGAGTGTACAAATGGAACCAAATAACAGTATAGTATTTCCATCTGCAACAAATGTCTTCACCACAATTAACCCTATACTTACACAAGTGAAGTCAAACATTTCACACAATAGTAATAGTAATTCAAAAATCACACCCATGTGAAGTGAGTGGTGCAACTCCGTGTGGGAGTCCCCGGGGGGTCCCCGGGTGTGTGTGTGTGTGTGTGTGTGTGTGTGTGTGTGTGTGTGTGTGTGTGTGTGTGTGTGTGTGTGTGTGTGTGTGTGTGTGTGTGTGTGTGTGTGTGTGTGTGTGTGTGTGTGTGTGTGTGTGTGTGTGTGTGTGTGTGTGTGTGTGTGTGTGTGTGTGTGTGTGTGTGTGTGTGTGTGTGTGTGAGAGAGAGAGAGAGACACTCGGACAGACCCAGCCAGGGGCGGACACAGCCAGCCAGCCACCCACGGACACACATAGCTCCGTAAAGGAATGGTTGTACCACTCAAAAACGACATACTGTAGGCCTAGTTCATGTTTTTTGACGACATACTATAGTATGTTGTTTTTCATGATATTCGACAATAAAAAAAAACTACATGACAACATACTATATATTACTAACGATTATCTTTGTAGATCAAATTAGGTTGATTGTACTAGGATAATTTTTTTCAGCAATTCTCTGTTGAAGCCATTTGACTTGTCACAATCAAAAGGGACACAATGTCAGAGCCAGGACTAGAACCTGTGGCCTCCTGATTCACAGGTAGGCTCTTTGCCAGTGAGCCACTGGGCTTAATGACAAAAGAGCCAGAGGCTTGATCCTTTGTGGTTCATAAACATTCAAACGTCTAAACAACAGCACAACAAATGATAGACAAATCTCCTGTTATTTTTTTTGTATCAATGTTGTTACTCAAAGGTAAAGGAAGACTGTGTTATGGCATGTACCAAATGGGTGGGTGTGTTAGGATGCTGCCTACATGATCTGGAGGTTGTGGGTTCAAACCCCACTCAATTCTTTACTTTCAAGACCGATTTCCAACAACTTCAAAACAAAACAAAAAAGCGGTGTGAATGGTAGGTACCAATGGTGCAGTGGACTAGTCATACGGGACACCACATGATACCTTTCAAACCACGTGTCAAGTAGGCTACTGAAAACGGGGAGGGCAGTGTCCTCCCATTTCCCGACAATTAAGTGGGGGCGTTATAGTAAAAACATAGATGCCCAGCTGAAGACAAGTCAAAGGCAAATTGCCTATGACTCAGGGGAGATATTAGAGTTTTGAGGTCATCAGGCTGAGTCTGTGAGCCACTGCTAGAATAGCCTTCAGTTAATAAAGCTGAATAACTCTAGCATTAGACTTTAGGGAGACTGGGATTTGAACATGAACTCTCTGTGCTGAGAGTGTCTGATCATCAGCCCCTACTACACCATCACTCAGTAACAACTGTCTCTTCGTACGGTTGAAGCAACCTTTTGTATGTTATAGCCTTCAGTTAGTAAAGTTGAAAGAATCGAGTCCTGAACACAGAATCACATTCCTCAAATGCTTTGAGAGCTGTTTTGTACATAGTGTAACACCTGGGAATCGAACCCAGTTCCCCTGCACGTAAGGCCAACATCTTAAGCACTAAGCCAAAGCAGTTGTCTATGGCTCAGGGGAGATATGAGACTTTTGAGGTCATCAGGCAGAGGCTGTGAGCCACTGCCACAGCCACAGCCTTCAGTTAATACAGCTCTACATGTTCAAATCCCTGTTCTCCTATAGTTTAATGCTGGAGTGTTTCAACTTTACTAACTGAAGGCCAACACACACAATTACCAGTAGACTTTGGCTGAGAGTGTTTGACTGATGGCGCAGTGGTCTAATGATCAATCTTTCAGTACAGACATTCCATGTTCAAGTCCCATTCCTCCTACAAATATGAAAATGATGAAAAAACTACATACTATATAGTTCATGGTTTTGGCCCATCATCTGACAGAATAGTCTGTGTATTTGCATACTGGGCCCTGATTGGTGCCCCAAAACTTGGTGGGAAAGTCCCTCTTTTATGTCTGGCTTCCAGGCCAGGCAGACTGAGAGGTGCGGTAAGAGTATGTTAAATTGGACATTTTCATGGTAAAAGTTTAGCTGGAAAGGGTTCTTTCATACATAAGCCTCAACTGTTACTTCTCAGGAAACAGGGGGAGAGAGGGTCCCTCCCGATGGTCCTCCGTGCACCTTGATGATATGGGACTTGAACCTGCCAACTGTCTGTAGCAGAGGCAACCGATCAAGTGCACCACACCATTGAGCCAAGGCACCTTTGGGCATTCAGCAGATGTCTCCTGGTGCTTTTGAGTTTTTATTTTTTTCATTCAAGCCTTTAGGTTGTGGGTTCAAAGCCCACTCAAATCTTTACTTGCCAAAATCTGCCATTGACCCCCATTCTGAATTTCTCAAATTTAAAAGCACTATATTTCTAAAACTATGAAACATTTCAAAGATTCCTTTTCAGGCAAACATGTCCACCGTAAGATGAACCTAAATAGGTTTGAATGGGGTTTCTAGGTGTAAGTATGTAGGACTGCCAAAGTTTGTGCTATTGCCATTGAGAATACCTTGGGCGTTAAAGTTAAATAACTCAGAAACTACAAAACATTTCAAAGTAAAAAGTTCCAGCATGTGTCTCCACAGTAAGCTGAATTATAAAAAGTGTGAATGGAGTTTCTAGGTGAAAGTGCTTTTTTCACGTGCCAATATCTGCCATTGAGCCCCATTGTAAAATTCTCAAATTTGAAAGCACTATATTTCTAAAACTATGAAACATTTCAAAGATTCCTTTTCAGGCAAACATGTCCACCGTAAGATGAACCTAAGTAGGCTTGAATGGGGTTTCTAGGTGTAAGTATGTAGGACTAGTAGCATGCCAAAATTTGTGCTATTGCCATTGAGAATGCATTGGGCGTTAAAGTTAAATAACTCAGAAACTACAAAACATTTCAAAGTAAAAAGTTCCAGCATGTGTCTCCACAGTAAGCTGAATTATGAAAAGTGTGAATGGAGTTTCTAGGTGAAAGTGCTTTTTTGACGTGCCAATATCTGCCATTGAGCCCCATTGTAAAATTCTCAAATTTGAAAGCACTATATTTCTAAAACTATGAAACATTTCAAAGATTCCTTTTCAGGCAAACATGTCCACCGTAAGATGAACCTAAGTAGGCTTGAATGGGGTTTCTAGGTGTAAGTATGTAGGACTAGTAGCATGCCAAAGTTTGTGCTATTGCCATTGAGAATGCATTGGGCGTTAAAGTTAAATAACTCAGAAACTACAAAACATTTCAAAGTAAAAAGTTCCAGCATGTGTCTCCACAGTAAGCTGAATTATAAAAAGTGTGAATGGAGTTTCTAGGTGAAAGTGCTTTTTTGACGTGCCAATATCTGCCATTGAGCCCCATTGTAAAATTCTCAAATTTGAAAGCACTATATTTCTAAAACTATGAAACATTTCAAAGATTCCTTTTCAGGCAAACATGTCCACCGTAAGATGAACCTAAGTAGGCTTGAATGGGGTTTCTAGGTGTAAGTATGTAGGACTAGTAGCATGCCAAAGTTTGTGCTATTGCCATTGAGAATGCATTGGGCGTTAAAGTTAAAAAACTCAGAAACTACAAAACATTTCATAGTAAAAAGTTCCAGCATGTGTCTCCACAGTAAGCTGAATTATAAAAAGTGTGAATGGAGTTTCTAGGTGAAAGTGCTTTTTTGACGTGCCAATATCTGCCATTGAGCCCCATTGTAAAATTCTCAAATTTGAAAGCACTATATTTCTAAAACTATGAAACATTTCAAAGATTCCTTTTCAGGCAAACATGTCCACCGTAAGATGAACCTAAGTAGGCTTGAATGGGGTTTCTAGGTGTAAGTATGTAGGACTAGTAGCATGCCAAAGTTTGTGCTATTGCCATTGAGAATGCATTGGGCGTTAAAGTTAAATAACTCAGAAACTACAAAACATTTCAAAGTAAAAAGTTCCAGCATGTGTCTCCACAGTAAGCTGAATTATAAAAAGTGTGAATGGAGTTTCTAGGTGAAAGTGCTTTTTTGACATGCCAATATCTGCCATTGAGCCCCATTGTAAAATTCTCAAATTTGAAAGCACTATATTTCTAAAACTATGAAACATTTCAAAGATTCCTTTTCAGGCAAACATGTCCACCGTAAGATGAACCTAAGTAGGCTTGAATGGGGTTTCTAGGTGTAAGTATGTAGGACTAGTAGCATGCCAAAATTTGTGCTATTGCCATTGAGAATGCATTGGGCGTTAAAGTTAAATAACTCAGAAACTACAAAACATTTCAAAGTAAAAAGTTCCAGCATGTGTCTCCACAGTAAGCTGAATTATGAAAAGTGTGAATGGAGTTTCTAGGTGAAAGTGCTTTTTTGACGTGCCAATATCTGCCATTGAGCCCCATTGTAAAATTCTCAAATTTGAAAGCACTATATTTCTAAAACTATGAAACATTTCAAAGATTCCTTTTCAGGCAAACATGTCCACCGTAAGATGAACCTAAGTAGGCTTGAATGGGGTTTCTAGGTGTAAGTATGTAGGACTAGTAGCATGCCAAAGTTTGTGCTATTGCCATTGAGAATGCATTGGGCGTTAAAGTTAAATAACTCAGAAACTACAAAACATTTCAAAGTAAAAAGTTCCAGCATGTGTCTCCACAGTAAGCTGAATTATAAAAAGTGTGAATGGAGTTTCTAGGTGAAAGTGCTTTTTTGACGTGCCAATATCTGCCATTGAGCCCCATTGTAAAATTCTCAAATTTGAAAGCACTATATTTCTAAAACTATGAAACATTTCAAAGATTCCTTTTCAGGCAAACATGTCCACCGTAAGATGAACCTAAGTAGGCTTGAATGGGGTTTCTAGGTGTAAGTATGTAGGACTAGTAGCATGCCAAAGTTTGTGCTATTGCCATTGAGAATGCATTGGGCGTTAAAGTTAAAAAACTCAGAAACTACAAAACATTTCATAGTAAAAAGTTCCAGCATGTGTCTCCACAGTAAGCTGAATTATAAAAAGTGTGAATGGAGTTTCTAGGTGAAAGTGCTTTTTTGACGTGCCAATATCTGCCATTGAGCCCCATTGTAAAATTCTCAAATTTGAAAGCACTATATTTCTAAAACTATGAAACATTTCAAAGATTCCTTTTCAGGCAAACATGTCCACCGTAAGATGAACCTAAGTAGGCTTGAATGGGGTTTCTAGGTGTAAGTATGTAGGACTAGTAGCATGCCAAAGTTTGTGCTATTGCCATTGAGAATGCATTGGGCGTTAAAGTTAAATAACTCAGAAACTACAAAACATTTCAAAGTAAAAAGTTCCAGCATGTGTCTCCACAGTAAGCTGAATTATAAAAAGTGTGAATGGAGTTTCTAGGTGAAAGTGCTTTTTTGACGTGCCAATATCTGCCATTGAGCCCCATTGTAAAATTCTCAAATTTGAAAGCACTATATTTCTAAAACTATGAAACATTTCAAAGATTCCTTTTCAGGCAAACATGTCCACCGTAAGATGAACCTAAGTAGGCTTGAATGGGGTTTCTAGGTGTAAGTATGTAGGACTAGTAGCATGCCAAAGTTTGTGCTATTGCCATTGAGAATGCATTGGGCGTTAAAGTTAAATAACTCAGAAACTACAAAACATTTCAAAGTAAAAAGTTCCAGCATGTTTATCCACAGTAAGCTGAATTATAAAAAGTGTGAATGGAGTTTCTAGGTGAAAGTGCTTTTTTGACGTGCCAATATCTGCCATTGAGCCCCATTGTAAAATTCTCAAATTTGAAAGCACTATATTTCTAAAACTATGAAACATTTCAAAGATTCCTTTTCAGGCAAACATGTCCACCGTAAGATGAACCTAAGTAGGCTTGAATGGGGTTTCTAGGTGTAAGTATGTAGGACTAGTAGCATGCCAAAGTTTGTGCTATTGCCATTGAGAATGCATTGGGCGTTAAAGTTAAATAACTCAGAAACTACAAAACATTTCAAAGTAAAAAGTTCCAGCATGTGTCTCCACAGTAAGCTGAATTATAAAAAGTGTGAATGGAGTTTCTAGGTGAAAGTGCTTTTTTGACGTGCCAATATCTGCCATTGAGCCCCATTGTAAAATTCTCAAAATTGAAAGCACTATATTTCTAAAACTATGAAACATTTCAAAGATTCCTTTTCAGGCAAACATGTCCACCGTAAGATGAACCTAAGTAGGCTTGAATGGGGTTTCTAGGTGTAAGTATGTAGGACTAGTAGCATGCCAAAGTTTGTGCTATTGCCATTGAGAATGCAGTGGGCGTTAAAGTTAAATAACTCAGAAACTACAAAACATTTCAAAGTAAAAAGTTCCAGCATGTGTCTCCACAGTAAGCTGAATTATAAAAAGTGTGAATGGAGTTTCTAGGTGAAAGTGCTTTTTTGACGTGCCAATATCTGCCATTGAGCCCCATTGTAAAATTCTCAAATTTGAAAGCACTATATTTCTAAAACTATGAAACATTTCAAAGATTCCTTTTCAGGCAAACATGTCCACCATAAGATGAACCTAAGTAGGCTTGAATGGGGTTTCTAGGTGTAAGTATGTAGGACTAGTAGCATGCCAAAGTTTGTGCTATTGCCATTGAGAATGCATTGGGCGTTAAAGTTAAATAACTCAGAAACTACAAAACATTTCAAAGTAAAAAGTTCCAGCATGTGTCTCCACAGTAAGCTGAATTATAAAAAGTGTGAATGGAGTTTCTAGGTGAAAGTGCTTTTTTGACGTGCCACTATCTGCCATTGAGCCCCATTGTAAAATTCTCAAATTTGAAAGCACTATATTTCTAAAACTATGAAACATTTCAAAGATTCCTTTTCAGGCAAACATGTCCACCGTAAGATGAACCTAAGTAGGCTTGAATGGGGTTTCTAGGTGTAAGTATGTAGGACTAGTAGCATGCCAAAGTTTGTGCTATTGCCATTGAGAATGCATTGGGCGTTAAAGTTAAATAACTCAGAAACTACAAAACATTTCAAAGTAAAAAGTTCCAGCATGTGTCTCCACAGTAAGCTGAATTATAAAAAGTGTGAATGGAGTTTCTAGGTGAAAGTGCTTTTTTGACGTGCCAATATCTGCCATTGAGCCCAATTGTAAAATTCTCAAATTTGAAAGCACTATATTTCTAAAACTATGAAACATTTCAAAGATTCCTTTTCAGGCAAACATGTCCACCGTAAGATGAACCTAAGTAGGCTTGAATGGGGTTTCTAGGTGTAAGTATGTAGGACTAGTAGCATGCCAAAGTTTGTGCTATTGCCATTGAGAATGCATTGGGCGTTAAAGTTAAATAACTCAGAAACTACAAAACATTTCAAAGTAAAAAGTTCCAGCATGTGTCTCCACAGTAAGCTGAATTATAAAAAGTGTGAATGGAGTTTCTAGGTGAAAGTGCTTTTTTGACGTGCCAATATCTGCCATTGAGCCCCATTGTAAAATTCTCAAATTTGAAAGCACTATATTTCTAAAACTATGAAACATTTCAAAGATTCCTTTTCAGGCAAACATGTCCACCATAAGATGAACCTAAGTAGGCTTGAATGGGGTTTCTAGGTGTAAGTATGTAGGACTAGTAGCATGCCAAAGTTTGTGCTATTGCCATTGAGAATGCATTGGGCGTTAAAGTTAAATAACTCAGAAACTACAAAACATTTCAAAGTAAAAAGTTCCAGCATGTGTCTCCACAGTAAGCTGAATTATAAAAAGTGTGAATGGAGTTTCTAGGTGAAAGTGCTTTTTTGACGTGCCACTATCTGCCATTGAGCCCCATTGTAAAATTCTCAAATTTGAAAGCACTATATTTCTAAAACTATGAAACATTTCAAAGATTCCTTTTCAGGCAAACATGTCCACCGTAAGATGAACCTAAGTAGGCTTGAATGGGGTTTCTAGGTGTAAGTATGTAGGACTAGTAGCATGCCAAAGTTTGTGCTATTGCCATTGAGAATGCATTGGGCGTTAAAGTTAAATAACTCAGAAACTACAAAACATTTCAAAGTAAAAAGTTCCAGCATGTGTCTCCACAGTAAGCTGAATTATAAAAAGTGTGAATGGAGTTTCTAGGTGAAAGTGCTTTTTTGACGTGCCAATATCTGCCATTGAGCCCAATTGTAAAATTCTCAAATTTGAAAGCACTATATTTCTAAAACTATGAAACATTTCAAAGATTCCTTTTCAGGCAAACATGTCCACCGTAAGATGAACCTAAGTAGGCTTGAATGGGGTTTCTAGGTGTAAGTATGTAGGACTAGTAGCATGCCAAAGTTTGTGCTATTGCCATTGAGAATGCATTGGGCGTTAAAGTTAAATAACTCAGAAACTACAAAACATTTCAAAGTAAAAAGTTCCAGCATGTGTCTCCACAGTAAGCTGAATTATAAAAAGTGTGAATGGAGTTTCTAGGTGAAAGTGCTTTTTTGACGTGCCAATATCTGCCATTGAGCCCCATTGTAAAATTCTCAAATTTGAAAGCACTATATTTCTAAAACTATGAAACATTTCAAAGATTCCTTTTCAGGCAAACATGTCCACCGTAAGATGAACCTAAGTAGGCTTGAATGGGGTTTCTAGGTGTAAGTATGTAGGACTAGTAGCATGCCAAAGTTTGTGCTATTGCCATTGAGAATGCATTGGGCGTTAAAGTTAAATAACTCAGAAACTACAAAACATTTCAAAGTAAAAAGTTCCAGCATGTGTCTCCACAGTAAGCTGAATTATAAAAAGTGTGAATGGAGTTTCTAGGTGAAAGTGCTTTTTTGACGTGCCAATATCTGCCATTGAGCCCCATTGTAAAATTCTCAAATTTGAAAGCACTATATTTCTAAAACTATGAAACATTTCAAAGATTCCTTTTCAGGCAAACATGTCCACCGTAGGATGAACCTAAGTAGGCTTGAATGGGGTTTCTAGGTGTAAGTATGTAGGACTAGTAGCATGCCAAAGTTTGTGCTATTGCCATTGAGAATGCATTGGGCGTTAAAGTTAAATAACTCAGAAACTACAAAACATTTCAAAGTAAAAAGTTCCAGCATGTGTCTCCACAGTAAGCTGAATTATAAAAAGTGTGAATGGAGTTTCTAGGTGAAAGTGCTTTTTTGACGTGCCAATATCTGCCATTGAGCCCCATTGTAAAATTCTCAAATTTGAAAGCACTATATTTCTAAAACTATGAAACATTTCAAAGATTCCTTTTCAGGCAAACATGTCCACCGTAAGATGAACCTAAGTAGGCTTGAATGGGGTTTCTAGGTGTAAGTATGTAGGACTAGTAGCATGCCAAAGTTTGTGCTATTGCCATTGAGAATGCATTGGGCGTTAAAGTTAAATAACTCAGAAACTACAAAACATTTCAAAGTAAAAAGTTCCAGCATGTGTCTCCACAGTAAGCTGAATTATAAAAAGTGTGAATGGAGTTTCTAGGTGAAAGTGCTTTTTTGACGTGCCAATATCTGCCATTGAGCCCCATTGTAAAATTCTCAAATTTGAAAGCACTATATTTCTAAAACTATGAAACATTTCAAAGATTCCTTTTCAGGCAAACATGTCCACCATAAGATGAACCTAAGTAGGCTTGAATGGGGTTTCTAGGTGTAAGTATGTAGGACTAGTAGCATGCCAAAGTTTGTGCTATTGCCATTGAGAATGCATTGGGCGTTAAAGTTAAATAACTCAGAAACTACAAAACATTTCAAAGTAAAAAGTTCCAGCATGTGTCTCCACAGTAAGCTGAATTATAAAAAGTGTGAATGGAGTTTCTAGGTGAAAGTGCTTTTTTGACGTGCCACTATCTGCCATTGAGCCCCATTGTAAAATTCTCAAATTTGAAAGCACTATATTTCTAAAACTATGAAACATTTCAAAGATTCCTTTTCAGGCAAACATGTCCACCGTAAGATGAACCTAAGTAGGCTTGAATGGGGTTTCTAGGTGTAAGTATGTAGGACTAGTAGCATGCCAAAGTTTGTGCTATTGCCATTGAGAATGCATTGGGCGTTAAAGTTAAATAACTCAGAAACTACAAAACATTTCAAAGTAAAAAGTTCCAGCATGTGTCTCCACAGTAAGCTGAATTATAAAAAGTGTGAATGGAGTTTCTAGGTGAAAGTGCTTTTTTGACGTGCCAATATCTGCCATTGAGCCCCATTGTAAAATTCTCAAATTTGAAAGCACTATATTTCTAAAACTATGAAACATTTCAAAGATTCCTTTTCAGGCAAACATGTCCACCGTAAGATGAACCTAAGTAGGCTTGAATGGGGTTTCTAGGTGTAAGTATGTAGGACTAGTAGCATGCCAAAGTTTGTGCTATTGCCATTGAGAATGCATTGGGCGTTAAAGTTAAATAACTCAGAAACTACAAAACATTTCAAAGTAAAAAGTTCCAGCATGTGTCTCCACAGTAAGCTGAATTATAAAAAGTGTGAATGGAGTTTCTAGGTGAAAGTGCTTTTTTGACGTGCCAATATCTGCCATTGAGCCCCATTGTAAAATGCTCAAATTTGAAAGCACTATATTTCTAAAACTATGAAACATTTCAAAGATTCCTTTTCAGGCAAACATGTCCACCGTAAGATGAACCTAAGTAGGCTTGAATGGGGTTTCTAGGTGTAAGTATGTAGGACTAGTAGCATGCCAAAGTTTGTGCTATTGCCATTGAGAATGCAGTGGGCGTTAAAGTTAAATAACTCAGAAACTACAAAACATTTCAAAGTAAAAAGTTCCAGCATGTGTCTCCACAGTAAGCTGAATTATAAAAAGTGTGAATGGAGTTTCTAGGTGAAAGTGCTTTTTTGACGTGCCAATATCTGCCATTGAGCCCCATTGTAAAATTCTCAAATTTGAAAGCACTATATTTCTAAAACTATGAAACATTTCAAAGATTCCTTTTCAGGCAAACATGTCCACCATAAGATGAACCTAAGTAGGCTTGAATGGGGTTTCTAGGTGTAAGTATGTAGGACTAGTAGCATGCCAAAGTTTGTGCTATTGCCATTGAGAATGCATTGGGCGTTAAAGTTAAATAACTCAGAAACTACAAAACATTTCAAAGTAAAAAGTTCCAGCATGTGTCTCCACAGTAAGCTGAATTATAAAAAGTGTGAATGGAGTTTCTAGGTGAAAGTGCTTTTTTCACGTGCCAATATCTGCCATTGAGCCCCATTGTAAAATTCTCAAATTTGAAAGCACTATATTTCTAAAACTATGAAACATTTCAAAGATTCCTTTTCAGGCAAACATGTCCACCGTAAGATGAACCTAAGTAGGCTTGAATGGGGTTTCTAGGTGTAAGTATGTAGGACTAGTAGCATGCCAAAATTTGTGCTATTGCCATTGAGAATGCATTGGGCGTTAAAGTTAAATAACTCAGAAACTACAAAACATTTCAAAGTAAAAAGTTCCAGCATGTGTCTCCACAGTAAGCTGAATTATGAAAAGTGTGAATGGAGTTTCTAGGTGAAAGTGCTTTTTTGACGTGCCAATATCTGCCATTGAGCCCCATTGTAAAATTCTCAAATTTGAAAGCACTATATTTCTAAAACTATGAAACATTTCAAAGATTCCTTTTCAGGCAAACATGTCCACCGTAAGATGAACCTAAGTAGGCTTGAATGGGGTTTCTAGGTGTAAGTATGTAGGACTAGTAGCATGCCAAAGTTTGTGCTATTGCCATTGAGAATGCATTGGGCGTTAAAGTTAAATAACTCAGAAACTACAAAACATTTCAAAGTAAAAAGTTCCAGCATGTGTCTCCACAGTAAGCTGAATTATAAAAAGTGTGAATGGAGTTTCTAGGTGAAAGTGCTTTTTTGACGTGCCAATATCTGCCATTGAGCCCCATTGTAAAATTCTCAAATTTGAAAGCACTATATTTCTAAAACTATGAAACATTTCAAAGATTCCTTTTCAGGCAAACATGTCCACCGTAAGATGAACCTAAGTAGGCTTGAATGGGGTTTCTAGGTGTAAGTATGTAGGACTAGTAGCATGCCAAAGTTTGTGCTATTGCCATTGAGAATGCATTGGGCGTTAAAGTTAAAAAACTCAGAAACTACAAAACATTTCATAGTAAAAAGTTCCAGCATGTGTCTCCACAGTAAGCTGAATTATAAAAAGTGTGAATGGAGTTTCTAGGTGAAAGTGCTTTTTTGACGTGCCAATATCTGCCATTGAGCCCCATTGTAAAATTCTCAAATTTGAAAGCACTATATTTCTAAAACTATGAAACATTTCAAAGATTCCTTTTCAGGCAAACATGTCCACCGTAAGATGAACCTAAGTAGGCTTGAATGGGGTTTCTAGGTGTAAGTATGTAGGACTAGTAGCATGCCAAAGTTTGTGCTATTGCCATTGAGAATGCATTGGGCGTTAAAGTTAAATAACTCAGAAACTACAAAACATTTCAAAGTAAAAAGTTCCAGCATGTGTCTCCACAGTAAGCTGAATTATAAAAAGTGTGAATGGAGTTTCTAGGTGAAAGTGCTTTTTTGACATGCCAATATCTGCCATTGAGCCCCATTGTAAAATTCTCAAATTTGAAAGCACTATATTTCTAAAACTATGAAACATTTCAAAGATTCCTTTTCAGGCAAACATGTCCACCGTAAGATGAACCTAAGTAGGCTTGAATGGGGTTTCTAGGTGTAAGTATGTAGGACTAGTAGCATGCCAAAATTTGTGCTATTGCCATTGAGAATGCATTGGGCGTTAAAGTTAAATAACTCAGAAACTACAAAACATTTCAAAGTAAAAAGTTCCAGCATGTGTCTCCACAGTAAGCTGAATTATGAAAAGTGTGAATGGAGTTTCTAGGTGAAAGTGCTTTTTTGACGTGCCAATATCTGCCATTGAGCCCCATTGTAAAATTCTCAAATTTGAAAGCACTATATTTCTAAAACTATGAAACATTTCAAAGATTCCTTTTCAGGCAAACATGTCCACCGTAAGATGAACCTAAGTAGGCTTGAATGGGGTTTCTAGGTGTAAGTATGTAGGACTAGTAGCATGCCAAAGTTTGTGCTATTGCCATTGAGAATGCATTGGGCGTTAAAGTTAAATAACTCAGAAACTACAAAACATTTCAAAGTAAAAAGTTCCAGCATGTGTCTCCACAGTAAGCTGAATTATAAAAAGTGTGAATGGAGTTTCTAGGTGAAAGTGCTTTTTTGACGTGCCAATATCTGCCATTGAGCCCCATTGTAAAATTCTCAAATTTGAAAGCACTATATTTCTAAAACTATGAAACATTTCAAAGATTCCTTTTCAGGCAAACATGTCCACCGTAAGATGAACCTAAGTAGGCTTGAATGGGGTTTCTAGGTGTAAGTATGTAGGACTAGTAGCATGCCAAAGTTTGTGCTATTGCCATTGAGAATGCATTGGGCGTTAAAGTTAAAAAACTCAGAAACTACAAAACATTTCATAGTAAAAAGTTCCAGCATGTGTCTCCACAGTAAGCTGAATTATAAAAAGTGTGAATGGAGTTTCTAGGTGAAAGTGCTTTTTTGACGTGCCAATATCTGCCATTGAGCCCCATTGTAAAATTCTCAAATTTGAAAGCACTATATTTCTAAAACTATGAAACATTTCAAAGATTCCTTTTCAGGCAAACATGTCCACCGTAAGATGAACCTAAGTAGGCTTGAATGGGGTTTCTAGGTGTAAGTATGTAGGACTAGTAGCATGCCAAAGTTTGTGCTATTGCCATTGAGAATGCATTGGGCGTTAAAGTTAAATAACTCAGAAACTACAAAACATTTCAAAGTAAAAAGTTCCAGCATGTGTCTCCACAGTAAGCTGAATTATAAAAAGTGTGAATGGAGTTTCTAGGTGAAAGTGCTTTTTTGACGTGCCAATATCTGCCATTGAGCCCCATTGTAAAATTCTCAAATTTGAAAGCACTATATTTCTAAAACTATGAAACATTTCAAAGATTCCTTTTCAGGCAAACATGTCCACCGTAAGATGAACCTAAGTAGGCTTGAATGGGGTTTCTAGGTGTAAGTATGTAGGACTAGTAGCATGCCAAAGTTTGTGCTATTGCCATTGAGAATGCATTGGGCGTTAAAGTTAAATAACTCAGAAACTACAAAACATTTCAAAGTAAAAAGTTCCAGCATGTTTATCCACAGTAAGCTGAATTATAAAAAGTGTGAATGGAGTTTCTAGGTGAAAGTGCTTTTTTGACGTGCCAATATCTGCCATTGAGCCCCATTGTAAAATTCTCAAATTTGAAAGCACTATATTTCTAAAACTATGAAACATTTCAAAGATTCCTTTTCAGGCAAACATGTCCACCGTAAGATGAACCTAAGTAGGCTTGAATGGGGTTTCTAGGTGTAAGTATGTAGGACTAGTAGCATGCCAAAGTTTGTGCTATTGCCATTGAGAATGCATTGGGCGTTAAAGTTAAATAACTCAGAAACTACAAAACATTTCAAAGTAAAAAGTTCCAGCATGTGTCTCCACAGTAAGCTGAATTATAAAAAGTGTGAATGGAGTTTCTAGGTGAAAGTGCTTTTTTGACGTGCCAATATCTGCCATTGAGCCCCATTGTAAAATTCTCAAAATTGAAAGCACTATATTTCTAAAACTATGAAACATTTCAAAGATTCCTTTTCAGGCAAACATGTCCACCGTAAGATGAACCTAAGTAGGCTTGAATGGGGTTTCTAGGTGTAAGTATGTAGGACTAGTAGCATGCCAAAGTTTGTGCTATTGCCATTGAGAATGCAGTGGGCGTTAAAGTTAAATAACTCAGAAACTACAAAACATTTCAAAGTAAAAAGTTCCAGCATGTGTCTCCACAGTAAGCTGAATTATAAAAAGTGTGAATGGAGTTTCTAGGTGAAAGTGCTTTTTTGACGTGCCAATATCTGCCATTGAGCCCCATTGTAAAATTCTCAAATTTGAAAGCACTATATTTCTAAAACTATGAAACATTTCAAAGATTCCTTTTCAGGCAAACATGTCCACCATAAGATGAACCTAAGTAGGCTTGAATGGGGTTTCTAGGTGTAAGTATGTAGGACTAGTAGCATGCCAAAGTTTGTGCTATTGCCATTGAGAATGCATTGGGCGTTAAAGTTAAATAACTCAGAAACTACAAAACATTTCAAAGTAAAAAGTTCCAGCATGTGTCTCCACAGTAAGCTGAATTATAAAAAGTGTGAATGGAGTTTCTAGGTGAAAGTGCTTTTTTGACGTGCCACTATCTGCCATTGAGCCCCATTGTAAAATTCTCAAATTTGAAAGCACTATATTTCTAAAACTATGAAACATTTCAAAGATTCCTTTTCAGGCAAACATGTCCACCGTAAGATGAACCTAAGTAGGCTTGAATGGGGTTTCTAGGTGTAAGTATGTAGGACTAGTAGCATGCCAAAGTTTGTGCTATTGCCATTGAGAATGCATTGGGCGTTAAAGTTAAATAACTCAGAAACTACAAAACATTTCAAAGTAAAAAGTTCCAGCATGTGTCTCCACAGTAAGCTGAATTATAAAAAGTGTGAATGGAGTTTCTAGGTGAAAGTGCTTTTTTGACGTGCCAATATCTGCCATTGAGCCCAATTGTAAAATTCTCAAATTTGAAAGCACTATATTTCTAAAACTATGAAACATTTCAAAGATTCCTTTTCAGGCAAACATGTCCACCGTAAGATGAACCTAAGTAGGCTTGAATGGGGTTTCTAGGTGTAAGTATGTAGGACTAGTAGCATGCCAAAGTTTGTGCTATTGCCATTGAGAATGCATTGGGCGTTAAAGTTAAATAACTCAGAAACTACAAAACATTTCAAAGTAAAAAGTTCCAGCATGTGTCTCCACAGTAAGCTGAATTATAAAAAGTGTGAATGGAGTTTCTAGGTGAAAGTGCTTTTTTGACGTGCCAATATCTGCCATTGAGCCCCATTGTAAAATTCTCAAATTTGAAAGCACTATATTTCTAAAACTATGAAACATTTCAAAGATTCCTTTTCAGGCAAACATGTCCACCATAAGATGAACCTAAGTAGGCTTGAATGGGGTTTCTAGGTGTAAGTATGTAGGACTAGTAGCATGCCAAAGTTTGTGCTATTGCCATTGAGAATGCATTGGGCGTTAAAGTTAAATAACTCAGAAACTACAAAACATTTCAAAGTAAAAAGTTCCAGCATGTGTCTCCACAGTAAGCTGAATTATAAAAAGTGTGAATGGAGTTTCTAGGTGAAAGTGCTTTTTTGACGTGCCACTATCTGCCATTGAGCCCCATTGTAAAATTCTCAAATTTGAAAGCACTATATTTCTAAAACTATGAAACATTTCAAAGATTCCTTTTCAGGCAAACATGTCCACCGTAAGATGAACCTAAGTAGGCTTGAATGGGGTTTCTAGGTGTAAGTATGTAGGACTAGTAGCATGCCAAAGTTTGTGCTATTGCCATTGAGAATGCATTGGGCGTTAAAGTTAAATAACTCAGAAACTACAAAACATTTCAAAGTAAAAAGTTCCAGCATGTGTCTCCACAGTAAGCTGAATTATAAAAAGTGTGAATGGAGTTTCTAGGTGAAAGTGCTTTTTTGACGTGCCAATATCTGCCATTGAGCCCAATTGTAAAATTCTCAAATTTGAAAGCACTATATTTCTAAAACTATGAAACATTTCAAAGATTCCTTTTCAGGCAAACATGTCCACCGTAAGATGAACCTAAGTAGGCTTGAATGGGGTTTCTAGGTGTAAGTATGTAGGACTAGTAGCATGCCAAAGTTTGTGCTATTGCCATTGAGAATGCATTGGGCGTTAAAGTTAAATAACTCAGAAACTACAAAACATTTCAAAGTAAAAAGTTCCAGCATGTGTCTCCACAGTAAGCTGAATTATAAAAAGTGTGAATGGAGTTTCTAGGTGAAAGTGCTTTTTTGACGTGCCAATATCTGCCATTGAGCCCCATTGTAAAATTCTCAAATTTGAAAGCACTATATTTCTAAAACTATGAAACATTTCAAAGATTCCTTTTCAGGCAAACATGTCCACCGTAAGATGAACCTAAGTAGGCTTGAATGGGGTTTCTAGGTGTAAGTATGTAGGACTAGTAGCATGCCAAAGTTTGTGCTATTGCCATTGAGAATGCATTGGGCGTTAAAGTTAAATAACTCAGAAACTACAAAACATTTCAAAGTAAAAAGTTCCAGCATGTGTCTCCACAGTAAGCTGAATTATAAAAAGTGTGAATGGAGTTTCTAGGTGAAAGTGCTTTTTTGACGTGCCAATATCTGCCATTGAGCCCCATTGTAAAATTCTCAAATTTGAAAGCACTATATTTCTAAAACTATGAAACATTTCAAAGATTCCTTTTCAGGCAAACATGTCCACCGTAGGATGAACCTAAGTAGGCTTGAATGGGGTTTCTAGGTGTAAGTATGTAGGACTAGTAGCATGCCAAAGTTTGTGCTATTGCCATTGAGAATGCATTGGGCGTTAAAGTTAAATAACTCAGAAGCTACAAAACATTTCAAAGTAAAAAGTTCCAGCATGTGTCTCCACAGTAAGCTGAATTATAAAAAGTGTGAATGGAGTTTCTAGGTGAAAGTGCTTTTTTGACGTGCCAATATCTGCCATTGAGCCCCATTGTAAAATTCTCAAATTTGAAAGCACTATATTTCTAAAACTATGAAACATTTCAAAGATTCCTTTTCAGGCAAACATGTCCACCGTAAGATGAACCTAAGTAGGCTTGAATGGGGTTTCTAGGTGTAAGTATGTAGGACTAGTAGCATGCCAAAGTTTGTGCTATTGCCATTGAGAATGCATTGGGCGTTAAAGTTAAATAACTCAGAAACTACAAAACATTTCAAAGTAAAAAGTTCCAGCATGTGTCTCCACAGTAAGCTGAATTATAAAAAGTGTGAATGGAGTTTCTAGGTGAAAGTGCTTTTTTGACGTGCCAATATCTGCCATTGAGCCCCATTGTAAAATTCTCAAATTTGAAAGCACTATATTTCTAAAACTATGAAACATTTCAAAGATTCCTTTTCAGGCAAACATGTCCACCATAAGATGAACCTAAGTAGGCTTGAATGGGGTTTCTAGGTGTAAGTATGTAGGACTAGTAGCATGCCAAAGTTTGTGCTATTGCCATTGAGAATGCATTGGGCGTTAAAGTTAAATAACTCAGAAACTACAAAACATTTCAAAGTAAAAAGTTCCAGCATGTGTCTCCACAGTAAGCTGAATTATAAAAAGTGTGAATGGAGTTTCTAGGTGAAAGTGCTTTTTTGACGTGCCACTATCTGCCATTGAGCCCCATTGTAAAATTCTCAAATTTGAAAGCACTATATTTCTAAAACTATGAAACATTTCAAAGATTCCTTTTCAGGCAAACATGTCCACCGTAAGATGAACCTAAGTAGGCTTGAATGGGGTTTCTAGGTGTAAGTATGTAGGACTAGTAGCATGCCAAAGTTTGTGCTATTGCCATTGAGAATGCATTGGGCGTTAAAGTTAAATAACTCAGAAACTACAAAACATTTCAAAGTAAAAAGTTCCAGCATGTGTCTCCACAGTAAGCTGAATTATAAAAAGTGTGAATGGAGTTTCTAGGTGAAAGTGCTTTTTTGACGTGCCAATATCTGCCATTGAGCCCCATTGTAAAATTCTCAAATTTGAAAGCACTATATTTCTAAAACTATGAAACATTTCAAAGATTCCTTTTCAGGCAAACATGTCCACCGTAAGATGAACCTAAGTAGGCTTGAATGGGGTTTCTAGGTGTAAGTATGTAGGACTAGTAGCATGCCAAAGTTTGTGCTATTGCCATTGAGAATGCATTGGGCGTTAAAGTTAAATAACTCAGAAACTACAAAACATTTCAAAGTAAAAAGTTCCAGCATGTGTCTCCACAGTAAGCTGAATTATAAAAAGTGTGAATGGAGTTTCTAGGTGAAAGTGCTTTTTTGACGTGCCAATATCTGCCATTGAGCCCCATTGTAAAATTCTCAAATTTGAAAGCACTATATTTCTAAAACTATGAAACATTTCAAAGATTCCTTTTCAGGCAAACATGTCCACCGTAAGATGAACCTAAGTAGGCTTGAATGGGGTTTCTAGGTGTAAGTATGTAGGACTAGTAGCATGCCAAAGTTTGTGCTATTGCCATTGAGAATGCAGTGGGCGTTAAAGTTAAATAACTCAGAAACTACAAAACATTTCAAAGTAAAAAGTTCCAGCATGTGTCTCCACAGTAAGCTGAATTATAAAAAGTGTGAATGGAGTTTCTAGGTGAAAGTGCTTTTTTGACGTGCCAATATCTGCCATTGAGCCCCATTGTAAAATTCTCAAATTTGAAAGCACTATATTTCTAAAACTATGAAACATTTCAAAGATTCCTTTTCAGGCAAACATGTCCACCATAAGATGAACCTAAGTAGGCTTGAATGGGGTTTCTAGGTGTAAGTATGTAGGACTAGTAGCATGCCAAAGTTTGTGCTATTGCCATTGAGAATGCATTGGGCGTTAAAGTTAAATAACTCAGAAACTACAAAACATTTCAAAGTAAAAAGTTCCAGCATGTGTCTCCACAGTAAGCTGAATTATAAAAAGTGTGAATGGAGTTTCTAGGTGAAAGTGCTTTTTTGACGTGCCACTATCTGCCATTGAGCCCCATTGTAAAATTCTCAAATTTGAAAGCACTATATTTCTAAAACTATGAAACATTTCAAAGATTCCTTTTCAGGCAAACATGTCCACCGTAAGATGAACCTAAGTAGGCTTGAATGGGGTTTCTAGGTGTAAGTATGTAGGACTAGTAGCATGCCAAAGTTTGTGCTATTGCCATTGAGAATGCATTGGGCGTTAAAGTTAAATAACACAGAAACTACAAAACATTTAAAAGTAAAAAGTTCCAGCATGTGTCTCCACAGTAAGCTGAATTATAAAAAGTGTGAATGGAGTTTCTAGGTGAAAGTGCTTTTTTGACGTGCCAATATCTGCCATTGAGCCCCATTGTAAAATTCTCAAATTTGAAAGCACTATATTTCTAAAACTATGAAACATTTCAAAGATTCCTTTTCAGGCAAACATGTCCACCGTAAGATGAACCTAAGTAGGCTTGAATGGGGTTTCTAGGTGTAAGTATGTAGGACTAGTAGCATGCCAAAGTTTGTGCTATTGCCATTGAGAATGCATTGGGCGTTAAAGTTAAATAACTCAGAAACTACAAAACATTTCAAAGTAAAAAGTTCCAGCATGTGTCTCCACAGTAAGCTGAATTATAAAAAGTGTGAATGGAGTTTCTAGGTGAAAGTGCTTTTTTGACGTGCCAATATCTGCCATTGAGCCCCATTGTAAAATTCTCAAATTTGAAAGCACTATATTTCTAAAACTATGAAACATTTCAAAGATTCCTTTTCAGGCAAACATGTCCACCGTAAGATGAACCTAAGTAGGCTTGAATGGGGTTTCTAGGTGTAAGTATGTAGGACTAGTAGCATGCCAAAGTTTGTGCTATTGCCATTGAGAATGCATTGGGCGTTAAAGTTAAATAACTCAGAAACTACAAAACATTTCAAAGTAAAAAGTTCCAGCATGTGTCTCCACAGTAAGCTGAATTATAAAAAGTGTGAATGGAGTTTCTAGGTGAAAGTGCTTTTTTGACGTGCCAATATCTGCCATTGAGCCCCATTGTAAAATTCTCAAATTTGAAAGCACTATATTTCTAAAACTATGAAACATTTCAAAGATTCCTTTTCAGGCAAACATGTCCACCGTAGGATGAACCTAAGTAGGCTTGAATGGGGTTTCTAGGTGTAAGTATGTAGGACTAGTAGCATGCCAAAGTTTGTGCTATTGCCATTGAGAATGCATTGGGCGTTAAAGTTAAATAACTCAGAAACTACAAAACATTTCAAAGTAAAAAGTTCCAGCATGTGTCTCCACAGTAAGCTGAATTATAAAAAGTGTGAATGGAGTTTCTAGGTGAAAGTGCTTTTTTGACGTGCCACTATCTGCCATTGAGCCCCATTGTAAAATTCTCAAATTTGAAAGCACTATATTTCTAAAACTATGAAACATTTCAAAGATTCCTTTTCAGGCAAACATGTCCACCGTAAGATGAACCTAAGTAGGCTTGAATGGGGTTTCTAGGTGTAAGTATGTAGGACTAGTAGCATGCCAAAGTTTGTGCTATTGCCATTGAGAATGCATTGGGCGTTAAAGTTAAATAACTCAGAAACTACAAAACATTTCAAAGTAAAAAGTTCCAGCATGTGTCTCCACAGTAAGCTGAATTATAAAAAGTGTGAATGGAGTTTCTAGGTGAAAGTGCTTTTTTGACGTGCCAATATCTGCCATTGAGCCCCATTGTAAAATTCTCAAATTTGAAAGCACTATATTTCTAAAACTATGAAACATTTCAAAGATTCCTTTTCAGGCAAACATGTCCACCATAAGATGAACCTAAGTAGGCTTGAATGGGGTTTCTAGGTGTAAGTATGTAGGACTAGTAGCATGCCAAAGTTTGTGCTATTGCCATTGAGAATGCATTGGGCGTTAAAGTTAAATAACTCAGAAACTACAAAACATTTCAAAGTAAAAAGTTCCAGCATGTGTCTCCACAGTAAGCTGAATTATAAAAAGTGTGAATGGAGTTTCTAGGTGAAAGTGGTTTTTTGACGTGCCACTATCTGCCATTGAGCCCCATTGTAAAATTCTCAAATTTGAAAGCACTATATTTCTAAAACTATGAAACATTTCAAAGATTCCTTTTCAGGCAAACATGTCCACCGTAAGATGAACCTAAGTAGGCTTGAATGGGGTTTCTAGGTGTAAGTATGTAGGACTAGTAGCATGCCAAAGTTTGTGCTATTGCCATTGAGAATGCATTGGGCGTTAAAGTTAAATAACTCAGAAACTACAAAACATTTCAAAGTAAAAAGTTCCAGCATGTGTCTCCACAGTAAGCTGAATTATAAAAAGTGTGAATGGAGTTTCTAGGTGAAAGTGCTTTTTTGACGTGCCAATATCTGCCATTGAGCCCCATTGTAAAATTCTCAAATTTGAAAGCACTATATTTCTAAAACTATGAAACATTTCAAAGATTCCTTTTCAGGCAAACATGTCCACCGTAAGATGAACCTAAGTAGGCTTGAATGGGGTTTCTAGGTGTAAGTATGTAGGACTAGTAGCATGCCAAAGTTTGTGCTATTGCCATTGAGAATGCATTGGGCGTTAAAGTTAAATAACTCAGAAACTACAAAACATTTCAAAGTAAAAAGTTCCAGCATGTGTCTCCACAGTAAGCTGAATTATAAAAAGTGTGAATGGAGTTTCTAGGTGAAAGTGCTTTTTTGACGTGCCAATATCTGCCATTGAGCCCCATTGTAAAATTCTCAAATTTGAAAGCACTATATTTCTAAAACTATGAAACATTTCAAAGATTCCTTTTCAGGCAAACATGTCCACCGTAAGATGAACCTAAGTAGGCTTGAATGGGGTTTCTAGGTGTAAGTATGTAGGACTAGTAGCATGCCAACGTTTGTGCTATTGCCATTGAGAATGCATTGGGCGTTAAAGTTAAATAACTCAGAAACTACAAAACATTTCAAAGTAAAAAGTTCCAGCATGTGTCTCCACAGTAAGCTGAATTATAAAAAGTGTGAATGGAGTTTCTAGGTGAAAGTGCTTTTTTGACGTGCCAATATCTGCCATTGAGCCCCATTGTAAAATTCTCAAATTTGAAAGCACTATATTTCTAAAACTATGAAACATTTCAAAGATTCCTTTTCAGGCAAACATGTCCACCGTAAGATGAACCTAAGTAGGCTTGGATGGGGTTTCTAGGTGTAAGTATGTAGGACTAGTAGCATGCCAAAGTTTGTGCTATTGCCATTGAGAATGCATTGGGCGTTAAAGTTAAATAACTCAGAAACTACAAAACATTTCAAAGTAAAAAGTTCCAGCATGTGTCTCCACAGTAAGCTGAATTATAAAAAGTGTGAATGGAGTTTCTAGGTGAAAGTGCTTTTTTGACGTGCCAATATCTGCCATTGAGCCCCATTGTAAAATTCTCAAATTTGAAAGCACTATATTTCTAAAACTATGAAACATTTCAAAGATTCCTTTTCAGGCAAACATGTCCACCGTAGGATGAACCTAAGTAGGCTTGAATGGGGTTTCTAGGTGTAAGTATGTAGGACTAGTAGCATGCCAAAGTTTGTGCTATTGCCATTGAGAATGCATTGGGCGTTAAAGTTAAATAACTCAGAAACTACAAAACATTTCAAAGTAAAAAGTTCCAGCATGTGTCTCCACAGTAAGCTGAATTATAAAAAGTGTGAATGGAGTTTCTAGGTGAAAGTGCTTTTTTGACGTGCCAATATCTGCCATTGAGCCCCATTGTAAAGTTCTCACATTTGAAAGCACTATATTTCTAAAACTATGAAACATTTCAAAGATTCCTTTTCAGGCAAACATGTCCACCGTAAGATGAACCTAAGTAGGCTTGAATGGGGTTTCTAGGTGTAAGTATGTAGGACTAGTAGCATGCCAAAGTTTGTGCTATTGCCATTGAGAATGCATTGGGCGTTAAAGTTAAATAACTCAGAAACTACAAAACATTTCAAAGTAAAAAGTTCCAGCATGTGTCTCCACAGTAAGCTGAATTATAAAAAGTGTGAATGGAGTTTCTAGGTGAAAGTGCTTTTTTGACGTGCCAATATCTGCCATTGAGCCCCATTGTAAAATTCTCAAATTTGAAAGCACTATATTTCTAAAACTATGAAACATTTCAAAGATTCCTTTTCAGGCAAACATGTCCACCGTAAGATGAACCTAAGTAGGCTTGAATGGGGTTTCTAGGTGTAAGTATGTAGGACTAGTAGCATGCCAAAGTTTGTGCTATTGCCATTGAGAATGCATTGGGCGTTAAAGTTAAATAACTCAGAAACTACAAAACATTTCAAAGTAAAAAGTTCCAGCATGTGTCTCCACAGTAAGCTGAATTATAAAAAGTGTGAATGGAGTTTCTAGGTGAAAGTGCTTTTTTGACGTGCCAATATCTGCCATTGAGCCCCATTGTAAAATTCTCAAATTTGAAAGCACTATATTTCTAAAACTATGAAACATTTCAAAGATTCCTTTTCAGGCAAACATGTCCACCGTAGGATGAACCTAAGTAGGCTTGAATGGGGTTTCTAGGTGTAAGTATGTAGGACTAGTAGCATGCCAAAGTTTGTGCTATTGCCATTGAGAATGCATTGGGCGTTAAAGTTAAATAACTCAGAAACTACAAAACATTTCAAAGTAAAAAGTTCCAGCATGTGTCTCCACAGTAAGCTGAATTATAAAAAGTGTGAATGGAGTTTCTAGGTGAAAGTGCTTTTTTGACGTGCCAATATCTGCCATTGAGCCCCATTGTAAAATTCTCAAATTTGAAAGCACTATATTTCTAAAACTATGAAACATTTCAAAGATTCCTTTTCAGGCAAACATATCCACCATAAGATGAACCTAAGTAGGCTTGAATGGGGTTTCTAGGTGTAAGTATGTAGGACTAGTAGCATGCCAAAGTTTGTGCTATTGCCATTGAGAATGCATTGGGCGTTAAAGTTAAATAACTCAGAAACTACAAAACATTTCAAAGTAAAAAGTTCCAGCATGTGTCTCCACAGTAAGCTGAATTATAAAAAGTGCGAATGGAGTTTCTAGGTGAAAGTGATTTTGACGTGCCACTATCTGCCATTATAAATTTCTCACATTTAAAGCACTATATTTCTAAAACTATGAAACATTTCAAAGATTCCTTTTCAGGCAAACATGTCCACCGTAAGATGAACCTAAGTAGGCTTGAATGGGGTTTCTAGGTGTAAGTATGTAGGACTAGTAGCATGCCAAAGTTTGTGCTATTGCCATTGAGAATGCATTGGGCGTTAAAGTTAAATAACTCAGAAACTACAAAACATTTCAAAGTAAAAAGTTCCAGCATGTGTCTCCACAGTAAGCTGAATTATAAAAAGTGTGAATGGAGTTTCTAGGTGAAAGTGATTTTGACGTGCCACTATCTGCCATTATAAATTTCTCACATTTAAAGCACTATATTTCTAAAACTATGAAACATTTCAAAGATTCCTTTTCAGGCAAACATGTCCACCGTAAGATGAACCTAAATAGGTTTGAATGGGGATTCTAGGTGTAAGTATGTAGGACTAGTAGCATGCCAAAGTTATAAATTTTTTCGGACGGCATACTATAGCATGTCGTTTTTCGTGATTTTGGACTATTTGAAAAAAAGATGAAAATCATGAAAAAACAACATACTATAGTTCATGGCTTCGGACGGCATGTCGTTTTTCATGATTTTGGAGGATTTGAAAAAAAGATGAAAATCATGAAAAAACGACATACTATAGTCCATGGTTTGGGACGGCATAATATATTATGTCATATTTTCATGATTTTGGGACACTATGTCAGAGACAGGACTTGAACCTGCAGCCTCCTGATTACCAGGCAGGAGTCTGTACCCAGTGAGCCACTGTGCATGCTGTTCTTAAAAGACCGAATAGATAATGACAGAAGAGCCAGAGACTTGTTTCCATTGTGGTTCATAAACATTCGAGCGTCTAGAGATAAACAACAGCAAAAGAAACAATAGACAAATCTCCTGTTATTTTATTTTTTGTATTTTATTTTTGTATCAATGTTGTACTCAAAGGGAACAGCAGACTGCATTGTGGCAGGTAGCAAGTAGATCAGTGACTTAGCACACTGGCTGCATGATCTGGAGATAGTGGGTTCAAACCCCACTCAAATTATTACTTGCCAAAATCTGCCATTGACCCCCATTCTGAATTTCTCAAATTTAAAAGCACTATATTTCTAAAACTATGAAACATTTCAAAGATTCCTTTTCAGGCAAACATGTCCACCGTAAGATGAACCTAAGTAGGCTTGAATGGGGTTTCTAGGTGTAAGTATGTAGGACTAGTAGCATGCCAAAGTTTGTGCTATTGCCATTGAGAATGCATTGGGCGTTAAAGTTAAATAACTCAGAAACTACAAAACATTTCAAAGTAAAAAGTTCCAGCATGTGTCTCCACAGTAAGCTGAATTATAAAAAGTGTGAATGGAGTTTCTAGGTGAAAGTGCTTTTTTGACGTGCCAATATCTGCCATTGAGCCCCATTGTAAAATTCTCAAATTTGAAAGCACTATATTTCTAAAACTATGAAACATTTCAAAGATTCCTTTTCAGGCAAACATGTCCACCGTAAGATGAACCTAAATAGGTTTGAATGGGGATTCTAGGTGTAAGTATGTAGGACTAGTAGCATGCCAAAGTTATACGTTTTTTTTCGGACGGCATACTATAGCATGTCGTTTTTCGTGATTTTGGACTATTTGAAAAAAAGATGAAAATCATGAAAAAACGACATACTATAGTTCATGGCTTCGGACGGCATACTATAGCATGTCGTTTTTCGTGATTTTGGACTATTTGAAAAAAATATGAAAATCATGAAAAAACGACATACTATAGTTCATGGCTTCGGACGGCATACTATAGCATGTCGTTTTTCATGATTTTGGAGGATTTGAAAAAAATATGAAAATCATGAAAAAACGACATACTATAGTCCATGGTTTGGGACGGCATAATATATTATGTCATATTTTCATGATTTTGGGACACTATGTCAGAGCCAGGACTTGAACCTGCAGCCTCCTGATTACCAGGCAGGCTCTGTACCCAGTGAGCCACTGTGCATGCTGTTCTTAAAAGGCCGAATAGATAATGACAGAAGAGCCAGAGACTTGTTTCCATTGTGGTTCATAAACATTCGAGCGTCTAGAGATAAACAACAGCAAAAGAAACAATAGACAAATCTCCTGTTATTTTATTTTTTGTATTTTATTTTTGTATCAATGTTGTACTCAAAGGGAACAGCAGACTACATTGTGGCAGGTAGCAAGTAGATCAGTGACTTAGCACACTGGCTGCATGATCTGGAGATAGTGGGTTCAAACCCCACTCAAATCTTTACTTGCCAAAATCTGCCATTGACCCCCATTCTGAATTTCTCAAATTTAAAAGCACTATATTTCTAAAACTATGAAACATTTCAAAGATTCCTTTTCAGGCAAACATGTCCACCGTAAGATGAACCTAAGTAGGCTTGAATGGGGTTTCTAGGTGTAAGTATGTAGGACTAGTAGCATGCCAAAGTTTGTGCTATTGCCATTGAGAATGCATTGGGCGTTAAAGTTAAATAACTCAGAAACTACAAAACATTTCAAAGTAAAAAGTTCCAGCATGTGTCTTCACAGTAAGCTGAATTATAAAACGTGTGAATGAAGTTTCTAGGTCAAAGTGATTTTGACGTGCCACTATCTGCCATTATAAATTTCTCACATTTAAAGCACTATATTTCTAAAACTATGAAACATTTCAAAGATTCCTTTTCAGGCAAACATGTCCACCGTAAGATGAACCTAAATAGGTTTGAATGGGGATTCTAGGTGTAAGTATGTAGGACTAGTAGCATGCCAAAGTTATATTTTTCTTCAGACGGCATACTATAGCATGTCGTTTTTCGTGATTTTGGACTATTTGAAAAAAAGATGAAAATCATGAAAAAACGACATACTATAGTTCATGGCTTCGGACGGCACAATATATTATGTCATATTTTCATGATTTTGGGACACTATGTCAGAGCCAGGACTTGAACCTGCAGCCTCCTGATTACCAGGCAGGCTCTGTACCCAGTGAGCCACTGTGCATGCTGTTCTTAAAAGGCCGAATAGATAATGACAGAAGAGCCAGAGACTTGTTTCCATTGTGGTTCATAAACATTTGAGCGTCTAGAGATAAACAACAGCAAAAGAAACAATAGACAAATCTCCTGTTATTTTATTTTTTGTATTTTATTTTTGTATCAATGTTGTACTCAAAGGGAACAGCAGACTGCATTGTGGCAAGTAGCAAGTACATCAGTGACTTAGCACACTGGCTGCATGATCTGGAGATAGTGGGTTCAAACCCCACTCAAATCTTTACTTGCCAAAATCTGCCATTGACCCCCATTCTGAATTTCTCAAAGTTAAAAGCACTATATTTCTAAAACTATGAAACATTTCAAAGATTCCTTTTCAGGCAAACATGTCCACCGTAAGATGAACCTAAGTAGGCTTGAATGGGGTTTCTAGGTGTAAGTATGTAGGACTAGTAGCATGCCAAAGTTTGTGCTATTGCCATTGAGAATGCATTGGGCGTTAAAGTTAAATAACTCAGAAACTACAAAACATTTCAAAGTAAAAAGTTCCAGCATGTGTCTCCACAGTAAGCTGAATTATAAAACGTGTGAATGGAGTTTCTAGGTCAAAGTGATTTTGACGTGCCACTATCTGCCATTATAAATTTCTCACATTTAAAGCACTATATTTCTAAAACTATGAAACATTTCAAAGATTCCTTTTCAGGCAAACATGTCCACCGTAAGATGAACCTAAATAGGTTTGAATGGGGATTCTAGGTGTAAGTATGTAGGACTAGTAGCATGCCAAAGTTATATTTTTCTTCAGACGGCATACTATAGCATGTCGTTTTTCGTGATTTTGGACTATTTGAAAAAAAGATGAAAATCATGAAAAAACGACATACTATAGTTCATGGCTTCGGACGGCATAATATATTATGTCATATTTTCATGATTTTGGGACACTATGTCAGAGCCAGGACTTGAACCTGCAGCCTCCTGATTACCAGGCAGGCTCTGTACCCAGTGAGCCACTGTGCATGCTGTTCTTAAAAGGCAGAATAGATAATGACAGAAGAGCCAGAGACTTGTTTCCATTGTGGTTCATAAACATTCGAGCGTCTAGAGATAAACAACAGCAAAAGAAACAATAGACAAATCTCCTGTTATTTTATTTTTTGTATTTTATTTTTGTATCAATGTTGTACTCAAAGGGAACAGCAGACTGCATTGTGGCAGGTAGCAAGTAGATCAGTGACTTAGCACACTGGCTGCATGATCTGGAGATAGTGGGTTCAAACCCCACTCAAATCTTTACTTGCCAAAATCTGCCATTGACCCCCATTCTGAATTTCTCAAATTTAAAAGCACTATATTTCTAAAACTATGAAACATTTCAAAGATTCCTTTTCAGGCAAACATGTCCACCGTAAGATGAACCTAAGTAGGCTTGAATGGGGTTTCTAGGTGTAAGTATGTAGGACTAGTAGCATGCCAAAGTTTGTGCTATTGCCATTGAGAATGCATTGGGCGTTAAAGTTAAATAACTCAGAAACTACAAAACATTTCAAAGTAAAAAGTTCCAGCATGTGTCTCCACAGTAAGCTGAATTATAAAAAGTGTGAATGGAGTTTCTAGGTGAAAGTGCTTTTTTGACGTGCCAATATCTGCCATTGAGCCCCATTGTAAAATTCTCAAATTTGAAAGCACTATATTTCTAAAACTATGAAACATTTCAAAGATTCCTTTTCAGGCAAACATGTCCACCGTAAGATGAACCTAAGTAGGCTTGAATGGGGTTTCTAGGTGTAAGTATGTAGGACTAGTAGCATGCCAAAGTTTGTGCTATTGCCATTGAGAATGCATTGGGCGTTAAAGTTAAATAACTCAGAAACTACAAAACATTTCAAAGTAAAAAGTTCCAGCATGTGTCTCCACAGTAAGCTGAATTATAAAAAGTGTGAAAGGAGTTTCTAGGTGAAAGTGCTTTTTTGACGTGCCAATATCTGCCATTGAGCCCCATTGTAAAATTCTCAAATTTGAAAGCACTATATTTCTAAAACTATGAAACATTTCAAAGATTCCTTTTCAGGCAAACATGTCCACCGTAAGATGAACCTAAGTAGGCTTGAATGGGGTTTCTAGGTGTAAGTATGTAGGACTAGTAGCATGCCAAAGTTTGTGCTATTGCCATTGAGAATACATTGGGCGTTAAAGTTAAATAACTCAGAAACTACAAAAGATTTCAAAGTAAAAAGTTCCAGCATGTGTCTCCACAGTAAGCTGAATTATAAAAAGTGTGAATGGAGTTTCTAGGTGAAAGTGCTTTTTCGACGTGCCAATATCTGCCATTGAGCCCCATTGTAAAATTCTCAAATTTGAAAGCACTATATTTCTAAAACTATGAAACATTTCAAAGATTCCTTTTCAGGCAAACATGTCCACCGTAAGATGAACCTAAGTAGGCTTGAATGGGGTTTCTAGGTGTAAGTATGTAGGACTAGTAGCATGCCAAAATTTGTGCTATTGCCATTGAGAATGCATTGGGCGTTAAAGTTAAATAACTCAGAAACTACAAAACATTTCAAAGTAAAAAGTTCCAGCATGTGTCTCCACAGTAAGCTGAATTATAAAAAGTGTGAATGGAGTTTCTAGGTGAAAGTGCTTTTTTGACGTGCCAATATCTGCCATTGAGCCCCATTGTAAAATTCTCAAATTTGAAAGCACTATATTTCTAAAACTATGAAACATTTCAAAGATTCCTTTTCAGGCAAACATGTCCACCGTAAGATGAACCTAAGTAGGCTTGAATGGGGTTTCTAGGTGTAAGTATGTAGGACTAGTAGCATGCCAAAGTTTGTGCTATTGCCATTGAGAATGCATTGGGCGTTAAAGTTAAAAAACTCAGAAACTACAAAACATTTCAAAGTAAAAAGTTCCAGCATGTGTCTCCACAGTAAGCTGAATTATAAAAAGTGTGAATGGAGTTTCTAGGTGAAAGTGCTTTTTTGACGTGCCAATATCTGCCATTGAGCCCCATTGTAAAATTCTCAAATTTGAAAGCACTATATTTCTAAAACTATGAAACATTTCAAAGATTCCTTTTCAGGCAAACATGTCCACCGTAAGATGAACCTAAGTAGGCTTGAATGGGGTTTCTAGGTGTAAGTATGTAGGACTAGTAGCATGCCAAAGTTTGTGCTATTGCCATTGAGAATGCATTGGGCGTTAAAGTTAAATAACTCAGAAACTACAAAACATTTCAAAGTAAAAAGTTCCAGCATGTGTCTCCACAGTAAGCTGAATTATAAAAAGTGTGAATGGAGTTTCTAGGTGAAAGTGCTTTTTTGACGTGCCAATATCTGCCATTGAGCCCCATTGTAAAATTCTCAAATTTGAAAGCACTATATTTCTAAAACTATGAAACATTTCAAAGATTCCTTTTCAGGCAAACATGTCCACCGTAAGATGAACCTAAGTAGGCTTGAATGGGGTTTCTAGGTGTAAGTATGTAGGACTAGTAGCATGCCAAAGTTTGTGCTATTGCCATTGAGAATGCATTGGGCGTTAAAGTTAAATAACTCAGAAACTACAAAACATTTCAAAGTAAAAAGTTCCAGCATGTGTCTCCACAGTAAGCTGAATTATAAAAAGTGTGAAAGGAGTTTCTAGGTGAAAGTGCTTTTTTGACGTGCCAATATCTGCCATTGAGCCCCATTGTAAAATTCTCAAATTTGAAAGCACTATATTTCTAAAACTATGAAACATTTCAAAGATTCCTTTTCAGGCAAACATGTCCACCGTAAGATGAACCTAAGTAGGCTTGAATGGGGTTTCTAGGTGTAAGTATGTAGGACTAGTAGCATGCCAAAGTTTGTGCTATTGCCATTGAGAATGCATTGGGCGTTAAAGTTAAATATCTCAGAAACTACAAAAGATTTCAAAGTAAAAAGTTCCAGCATGTGTCTCCACAGTAAGCTGAATTATAAAAAGTGTGAATGGAGTTTCTAGGTGAAAGTGCTTTTTTGACGTGCCAATATCTGCCATTGAGCCCCATTGTAAAATTCTCAAATTTGAAAGCACTATATTTCTAAAACTATGAAACATTTCAAAGATTCCTTTTCAGGCAAACATGTCCACCGTAAGATGAACCTAAGTAGGCTTGAATGGGGTTTCTAGGTGTAAGTATGTAGGACTAGTAGCATGCCAAAGTTTGTGCTATTGCCATTGAGAATGCATTGGGCGTTAAAGTTAAATAACTCAGAAACTACAAAACATTTCAAAGTAAAAAGTTCCAGCATGTGTCTCCACAGTAAGCTGAATTATAAAAAGTGTGAATGGAGTTTCTAGGTGAAAGTGCTTTTTTGACGTGCCAATATCTGCCAATTGAGCCCCATTGTAAAATTCTCAAATTTGAAAGCACTATATTTCTAAAACTATGAAACATTTCAAAGATTCCTTTTCAGGCAAACATGTCCACCGTAAGATGAACCTAAGTAGGCTTGAATGGGGTTTCTAGGTGTAAGTATGTAGGACTAGTAGCATGCCAAAGTTTGTGCTATTGCCATTGAGAATGCATTGGGCGTTAAAGTTAAATAACTCAGAAACTACAAAACATTTCAAAGTAAAAAGTTCCAGCATGTGTCTCCACAGTAAGCTGAATTATAAAAAGTGTGAAAGGAGTTTCTAGGTGAAAGTGCTTTTTTGACGTGCCAATATCTGCCATTGAGCCCCATTGTAAAATTCTCAAATTTGAAAGCACTATATTTCTAAAACTATGAAACATTTCAAAGATTCCTTTTCAGGCAAACATGTCCACCGTAAGATGAACCTAAGTAGGCTTGAATGGGGTTTCTAGGTGTAAGTATGTAGGACTAGTAGCATGCCAAAGTTTGTGCTATTGCCATTGAGAATGCATTGGGCGTTAAAGTTAAATATCTCAGAAACTACAAAAGATTTCAAAGTAAAAAGTTCCAGCATGTGTCTCCACAGTAAGCTGAATTATAAAAAGTGTGAATGGAGTTTCTAGGTGAAAGTGCTTTTTCGACGTGCCAATATCTGCCATTGAGCCCCATTGTAAAATTCTCAAATTTGAAAGCACTATATTTCTAAAACTATGAAACATTTCAAAGATTCCTTTTCAGGCAAACATGTCCACCGTAAGATGAACCTAAGTAGGCTTGAATGGGGTTTCTAGGTGTAAGTATGTAGGACTAGTAGCATGCCAAAAGTTGTGCTATTGCCATTGAGAATGCATTGGGCGTTAAAGTTAAATAACTCAGAAACTACAAAACATTTCAAAGTAAAAAGTTCCAGCATGTGTCTCCACAGTAAGCTGAATTATAAAAAGTGTGAATGGAGTTTCTAGGTGAAAGTGCTTTTTTGACGTGCCACTATCTGCCATTATAAATTTCTCACATTTAAAGCACTATATTTCTAAAACTATGAAACATTTCAAAGATTCCTTTTCAGGCAAACATGTCCACCGTAAGATGAACCTAAATAGCTTTGAATGGGGATTCTAGGTGTAAGTATGTAGGACTAGTAGCATGCCAAAGTTATAATTTTTTTCTGACGGCATACTATAGCATGTCGTTTTTCGTGATTTTGGACTATTTGAAAAAAAGATGAAAATCATGAAAAAACGACATACTATAGTTCATGGCTTCGGACGGCATACTATAGCATGTCGTTTTTCATGATTTTGGAGGATTTGAAAAAAAGATGAAAATCATGAAAAAACGACATACTATAGTCCATGGTTTGGGACGGCATAATATATTATGTCATATTTTCATGATTTTGGGACACTATGTCAGAGCCAGGACTTGAACCTGCAGCCTCCTGATTACCAGGCAGGCTCTGTAACCAGTGAGCCACTGTGCATGCTGTTCTTAAAAGGCCGAATAGATAATGACAGAAGAGCCAGAGACTTGTTTCCATTGTGGTTCATAAACATTCGAGCGTCTAGAGATAAACAACAGCAAAAGAAACAATAGACAAATCTCCTGTTATTTTATTTTTTGTATTTTATTTTTGTATCAATGTTGTACTCAAAGGGAACAGCAGACTGCATTGTGGCAGGTAGCAAGTAGATCAGTGACTTAGCACACTGGCTGCATGATCTGGAGATAGTGGGTTCAAACCCCACTCAAATCTTTACTTGCCAAAATCTGCCATTGACCCCCATTCTGAATTTCTCAAATTTAAAAGCACTATATTTCTAAAACTATGAAACATTTCAAAGATTCCTTTTCAGGCAAACATGTCCACCGTAAGATGAACCTAAGTAGGCTTGAATGGGGTTTCTAGGTGTAAGTATGTAGGACTAGTAGCATGCCAAAGTTTGTGCTATTGCCATTGAGAATGCATTGGGCGTTAAAGTTAAATAACTCAGAAACTACAAAACATTTCAAAGTAAAAAGTTCCAGCATGTGTCTTCACAGTAAGCTGAATTATAAAACGTGTGAATGAAGTTTCTAGGTCAAAGTGATTTTGACGTGCCACTATCTGCCATTATAAATTTCTCACATTTAAAGCACTATATTTCTAAAACTATGAAACATTTCAAAGATTCCTTTTCAGGCAAACATGTCCACCGTAAGATGAACCTAAATAGGTTTGAATGGGGATTCTAGGTGTAAGTATGTAGGACTAGTAGCATGCCAAAGTTATATTTTTCTTCAGACGGCATACTATAGCATGTCGTTTTTCGTGATTTTGGACTATTTGAAAAAAAGATGAAAATCATGAAAAAACGACATACTATAGTTCATGGCTTCGGACGGCACAATATATTATGTCATATTTTCATGATTTTGGGACACTATGTCAGAGCCAGGACTTGAACCTGCAGCCTCCTGATTACCAGGCAGGCTCTGTACCCAGTGAGCCACTGTGCATGCTGTTCTTAAAAGGCCGAATAGATAATGACAGAAGAGCCAGAGACTTGTTTCCATTGTGGTTCATAAACATTTGAGCGTCTAGAGATAAACAACAGCAAAAGAAACAATAGACAAATCTCCTGTTATTTTATTTTTTGTATTTTATTTTTGTATCAATGTTGTACTCAAAGGGAACAGCAGACTGCATTGTGGCAAGTAGCAAGTACATCAGTGACTTAGCACACTGGCTGCATGATCTGGAGATAGTGGGTTCAAACCCCACTCAAATCTTTACTTGCCAAAATCTGCCATTGACCCCCATTCTGAATTTCTCAAAGTTAAAAGCACTATATTTCTAAAACTATGAAACATTTCAAAGATTCCTTTTCAGGCAAACATGTCCACCGTAAGATGAACCTAAGTAGGCTTGAATGGGGTTTCTAGGTGTAAGTATGTAGGACTAGTAGCATGCCAAAGTTTGTGCTATTGCCATTGAGAATGCATTGGGCGTTAAAGTTAAATAACTCAGAAACTACAAAACATTTCAAAGTAAAAAGTTCCAGCATGTGTCTCCACAGTAAGCTGAATTATAAAACGTGTGAATGGAGTTTCTAGGTCAAAGTGATTTTGACGTGCCACTATCTGCCATTATAAATTTCTCACATTTAAAGCACTATATTTCTAAAACTATGAAACATTTCAAAGATTCCTTTTCAGGCAAACATGTCCACCGTAAGATGAACCTAAATAGGTTTGAATGGGGATTCTAGGTGTAAGTATGTAGGACTAGTAGCATGCCAAAGTTATATTTTTCTTCAGACGGCATACTATAGCATGTCGTTTTTCGTGATTTTGGACTATTTGAAAAAAAGATGAAAATCATGAAAAAACGACATACTATAGTTCATGGCTTCGGACGGCATAATATATTATGTCATATTTTCATGATTTTGGGACACTATGTCAGAGCCAGGACTTGAACCTGCAGCCTCCTGATTACCAGGCAGGCTCTGTACCCAGTGAGCCACTGTGCATGCTGTTCTTAAAAGGCAGAATAGATAATGACAGAAGAGCCAGAGACTTGTTTCCATTGTGGTTCATAAACATTCGAGCGTCTAGAGATAAACAACAGCAAAAGAAACAATAGACAAATCTCCTGTTATTTTATTTTTTGTATTTTATTTTTGTATCAATGTTGTACTCAAATGGAACAGCAGACTGCATTGTGGCAGGTAGCAAGTAGATCAGTGACTTAGCACACTGGCTGCATGATCTGGAGATAGTGGGTTCAAACCCCACTCAAATCTTTACTTGCCAAAATCTGCCATTGACCCCCATTCTGAATTTCTCAAATTTAAAAGCACTATATTTCTAAAACTATGAAACATTTCAAAGATTCCTTTTCAGGCAAACATGTCCACCGTAAGATGAACCTAAGTAGGCTTGAATGGGGTTTCTAGGTGTAAGTATGTAGGACTAGTAGCATGCCAAAGTTTGTGCTATTGCCATTGAGAATGCATTGGGCGTTAAAGTTAAATAACTCAGAAACTACAAAACATTTCAAAGTAAAAAGTTCCAGCATGTGTCTCCACAGTAAGCTGAATTATAAAAAGTGTGAATGGAGTTTCTAGGTGAAAGTGCTTTTTTGACGTGCCAATATCTGCCATTGAGCCCCATTGTAAAATTCTCAAATTTGAAAGCACTATATTTCTAAAACTATGAAACATTTCAAAGATTCCTTTTCAGGCAAACATGTCCACCGTAAGATGAACCTAAGTAGGCTTGAATGGGGTTTCTAGGTGTAAGTATGTAGGACTAGTAGCATGCCAAAGTTTGTGCTATTGCCATTGAGAATGCATTGGGCGTTAAAGTTAAATAACTCAGAAACTACAAAACATTTCAAAGTAAAAAGTTCCAGCATGTGTCTCCACAGTAAGCTGAATTATAAAAAGTGTGAAAGGAGTTTCTAGGTGAAAGTGCTTTTTTGACGTGCCAATATCTGCCATTGAGCCCCATTGTAAAATTCTCAAATTTGAAAGCACTATATTTCTAAAACTATGAAACATTTCAAAGATTCCTTTTCAGGCAAACATGTCCACCGTAAGATGAACCTAAGTAGGCTTGAATGGGGTTTCTAGGTGTAAGTATGTAGGACTAGTAGCATGCCAAAGTTTGTGCTATTGCCATTGAGAATGCATTGGGCGTTAAAGTTAAATAACTCAGAAACTACAAAACATTTCAAAGTAAAAAGTTCCAGCATGTGTCTCCACAGTAAGCTGAATTATAAAAAGTGTGAAAGGAGTTTCTAGGTGAAAGTGCTTTTTTGACGTGCCAATATCTGCCATTGAGCCCCATTGTAAAATTCTCAAATTTGAAAGCACTATATTTCTAAAACTATGAAACATTTCAAAGATTCCTTTTCAGGCAAACATGTCCACCGTAAGATGAACCTAAGTAGGCTTGAATGGGGTTTCTAGGTGTAAGTATGTAGGACTAGTAGCATGCCAAAGTTTGTGCTATTGCCATTGAGAATGCATTGGGCGTTAAAGTTAAATATCTCAGAAACTACAAAAGATTTCAAAGTAAAAAGTTCCAGCATGTGTCTCCACAGTAAGCTGAATTATAAAAAGTGTGAATGGAGTTTCTAGGTGAAAGTGCTTTTTCGACGTGCCAATATCTGCCATTGAGCCCCATTGTAAAATTCTCAAATTTGAAAGCACTATATTTCTAAAACTATGAAACATTTCAAAGATTCCTTTTCAGGCAAACATGTCCACCGTAAGATGAACCTAAGTAGGCTTGAATGGGGTTTCTAGGTGTAAGTATGTAGGACTAGTAGCATGCCAAAAGTTGTGCTATTGCCATTGAGAATGCATTGGGCGTTAAAGTTAAATAACTCAGAAACTACAAAACATTTCAAAGTAAAAAGTTCCAGCATGTGTCTCCACAGTAAGCTGAATTATAAAAAGTGTGAATGGAGTTTCTAGGTGAAAGTGCTTTTTTGACGTGCCAATATCTGCCATTGAGCCCCATTGTAAAATTCTCAAATTTGAAAGCACTATATTTCTAAAACTATGAAACATTTCAAAGATTCCTTTTCAGGCAAACATGTCCACCGTAAGATGAACCTAAGTAGGCTTGAATGGGGTTTCTAGGTGTAAGTATGTAGGACTAGTAGCATGCCAAAGTTTGTGCTATTGCCATTGAGAATGCATTGGGCGTTAAAGTTAAATAACTCAGAAACTACAAAACCTTTCAAAGTAAAAAGTTCCAGCATGTGTCTTCACAGTAAGCTGAATTATAAAACGTGTGAATGAAGTTTCTAGGTCAAAGTGATTTTGACGTGCCACTATCTGCCATTATAAATTTCTCACATTTAAAGCACTATATTTCTAAAACTATGAAACATTTCAAAGATTCCTTTTCAGGCAAACATGTCCACCGTAAGATGAACCTAAATAGGTTTGAATGGGGATTCTAGGTGTAAGTATGTAGGACTAGTAGCATGCCAAAGTTATATTTTTCTTCAGACGGCATACTATAGCATGTCGTTTTTCGTGATTTTGGACTATTTGAAAAAAAGATGAAAATCATGAAAAAACGACATACTATAGTTCATGGCTTCGGACGGCATAATATATTATGTCATATTTTCATGATTTTGGGACACTATGTCAGAGCCAGGACTTGAACCTGCAGCCTCCTGATTACCAGGCAGGCTCTGTACCCAGTGAGCCACTGTGCATGCTGTTCTTAAAAGGCCGAATAGATAATGACAGAAGAGCCAGAGACTTGTTTCCATTGTGGTTCATAAACATTCGAGCGTCTAGAGATAAACAACAGCAAAAGAAACAATAGACAAATCTCCTGTTATTTTATTTTTTGTATTTTATTTTTGTATCAATGTTGTACTCAAAGGGAACAGCAGACTGCATTGTGGCAGGTAGCAAGTAGATCAGTGACTTAGCACACTGGCTGCATGATCTGGAGATAGTGGGTTCAAACCCCACTCAAATCTTTACTTGCCAAAATCTGCCATTGACCCCCATTCTGAATTTCTCAAATTTAAAAGCACTATATTTCTAAAATTATGAAACATTTCAAAGATTCCTTTTCAGGCAAACATGTCCACCGTAAGATGAACCTAAGTAGGCTTGAATGGGGTTTCTAGGTGTAAGTATGTAGGACTAGTAGCATGCCAAAGTTTGTGCTATTGCCATTGAGAATGCATTGGGCGTTAAAGTTAAATAACTCAGAAACTACAAAACATTTCAAAGTAAAAAGTTCCAGCATGTGTCTCCACAGTAAGCTGAATTATAAAACGTGTGAATGGAGTTTCTAGGTCAAAGTGATTTTGACGTGCCACTATCTGCCATTATAAATTTCTCACATTTAAAGCACTATATTTCTAAAACTATGAAACATTTCAAAGATTCCTTTTCAGGCAAACATGTCCACCGTAAGATGAACCTAAATAGCTTTGAATGGGGATTCTAGGTGTAAGTATGTAGGACTAGTAGCATGCCAAAGTTATAATTTTTTTCTGACGGCATACTATAGCATGTCGTTTTTCGTGATTTTGGACTATTTGAAAAAAAGATGAAAATCATGAAAAAACGACATACTATAGTTCATGGCTTCGGACGGCATACTATAGCATGTCGTTTTTCATGATTTTGGAGGATTTGAAAAAAAGATGAAAATCATGAAAAAACGACATACTATAGTCCATGGTTTGGGACGGCATAATATATTATGTCATATTTTCATGATTTTGGGACACTATGTCAGAGCCAGGACTTGAACCTGCAGCCTCCTGATTACCAGGCAGGCTCTGTAACCAGTGAGCCACTGTGCATGCTGTTCTTAAAAGGCCGAATAGATAATGACAGAAGAGCCAGAGACTTGTTTCCATTGTGGTTCATAAACATTCGAGCGTCTAGAGATAAACAACAGCAAAAGAAACAATAGACAAATCTCCTGTTATTTTATTTTTTGTATTTTATTTTTGTATCAATGTTGTACTCAAAGGGAACAGCAGACTGCATTGTGGCAGGTAGCAAGTAGATCAGTGACTTAGCACACTGGCTGCATGATCTGGAGATAGTGGGTTCAAACCCCACTCAAATCTTTACTTGCCAAAATCTGCCATTGACCCCCATTCTGAATTTCTCAAATTTAAAAGCACTATATTTCTAAAACTATGAAACATTTCAAAGATTCCTTTTCAGGCAAACATGTCCACCGTAAGATGAACCTAAGTAGGCTTGAATGGGGTTTCTAGGTGTAAGTATGTAGGACTAGTAGCATGCCAAAGTTTGTGCTATTGCCATTGAGAATGCATTGGGCGTTAAAGTTAAATAACTCAGAAACTACAAAACATTTCAAAGTAAAAAGTTCCAGCATGTGTCTTCACAGTAAGCTGAATTATAAAACGTGTGAATGAAGTTTCTAGGTCAAAGTGATTTTGACGTGCCACTATCTGCCATTATAAATTTCTCACATTTAAAGCACTATATTTCTAAAACTATGAAACATTTCAAAGATTCCTTTTCAGGCAAACATGTCCACCGTAAGATGAACCTAAATAGGTTTGAATGGGGATTCTAGGTGTAAGTATGTAGGACTAGTAGCATGCCAAAGTTATATTTTTCTTCAGACGGCATACTATAGCATGTCGTTTTTCGTGATTTTGGACTATTTGAAAAAAAGATGAAAATCATGAAAAAACGACATACTATAGTTCATGGCTTCGGACGGCACAATATATTATGTCATATTTTCATGATTTTGGGACACTATGTCAGAGCCAGGACTTGAACCTGCAGCCTCCTGATTACCAGGCAGGCTCTGTACCCAGTGAGCCACTGTGCATGCTGTTCTTAAAAGGCCGAATAGATAATGACAGAAGAGCCAGAGACTTGTTTCCATTGTGGTTCATAAACATTTGAGCGTCTAGAGATAAACAACAGCAAAAGAAACAATAGACAAATCTCCTGTTATTTTATTTTTTGTATTTTATTTTTGTATCAATGTTGTACTCAAAGGGAACAGCAGACTGCATTGTGGCAAGTAGCAAGTACATCAGTGACTTAGCACACTGGCTGCATGATCTGGAGATAGTGGGTTCAAACCCCACTCAAATCTTTACTTGCCAAAATCTGCCATTGACCCCCATTCTGAATTTCTCAAAGTTAAAAGCACTATATTTCTAAAACTATGAAACATTTCAAAGATTCCTTTTCAGGCAAACATGTCCACCGTAAGATGAACCTAAGTAGGCTTGAATGGGGTTTCTAGGTGTAAGTATGTAGGACTAGTAGCATGCCAAAGTTTGTGCTATTGCCATTGAGAATGCATTGGGCGTTAAAGTTAAATAACTCAGAAACTACAAAACATTTCAAAGTAAAAAGTTCCAGCATGTGTCTCCACAGTAAGCTGAATTATAAAACGTGTGAATGGAGTTTCTAGGTCAAAGTGATTTTGACGTGCCACTATCTGCCATTATAAATTTCTCACATTTAAAGCACTATATTTCTAAAACTATGAAACATTTCAAAGATTCCTTTTCAGGCAAACATGTCCACCGTAAGATGAACCTAAATAGGTTTGAATGGGGATTCTAGGTGTAAGTATGTAGGACTAGTAGCATGCCAAAGTTATATTTTTCTTCAGACGGCATACTATAGCATGTCGTTTTTCGTGATTTTGGACTATTTGAAAAAAAGATGAAAATCATGAAAAAACGACATACTATAGTTCATGGCTTCGGACGGCATAATATATTATGTCATATTTTCATGATTTTGGGACACTATGTCAGAGCCAGGACTTGAACCTGCAGCCTCCTGATTACCAGGCAGGCTCTGTACCCAGTGAGCCACTGTGCATGCTGTTCTTAAAAGGCAGAATAGATAATGACAGAAGAGCCAGAGACTTGTTTCCATTGTGGTTCATAAACATTCGAGCGTCTAGAGATAAACAACAGCAAAAGAAACAATAGACAAATCTCCTGTTATTTTATTTTTTGTATTTTATTTTTGTATCAATGTTGTACTCAAATGGAACAGCAGACTGCATTGTGGCAGGTAGCAAGTAGATCAGTGACTTAGCACACTGGCTGCATGATCTGGAGATAGTGGGTTCAAACCCCACTCAAATCTTTACTTGCCAAAATCTGCCATTGACCCCCATTCTGAATTTCTCAAATTTAAAAGCACTATATTTCTAAAACTATGAAACATTTCAAAGATTCCTTTTCAGGCAAACATGTCCACCGTAAGATGAACCTAAGTAGGCTTGAATGGGGTTTCTAGGTGTAAGTATGTAGGACTAGTAGCATGCCAAAGTTTGTGCTATTGCCATTGAGAATGCATTGGGCGTTAAAGTTAAATAACTCAGAAACTACAAAACATTTCAAAGTAAAAAGTTCCAGCATGTGTCTCCACAGTAAGCTGAATTATAAAAAGTGTGAATGGAGTTTCTAGGTGAAAGTGCTTTTTTGACGTGCCAATATCTGCCATTGAGCCCCATTGTAAAATTCTCAAATTTGAAAGCACTATATTTCTAAAACTATGAAACATTTCAAAGATTCCTTTTCAGGCAAACATGTCCACCGTAAGATGAACCTAAGTAGGCTTGAATGGGGTTTCTAGGTGTAAGTATGTAGGACTAGTAGCATGCCAAAGTTTGTGCTATTGCCATTGAGAATGCATTGGGCGTTAAAGTTAAATAACTCAGAAACTACAAAACATTTCAAAGTAAAAAGTTCCAGCATGTGTCTCCACAGTAAGCTGAATTATAAAAAGTGTGAAAGGAGTTTCTAGGTGAAAGTGCTTTTTTGACGTGCCAATATCTGCCATTGAGCCCCATTGTAAAATTCTCAAATTTGAAAGCACTATATTTCTAAAACTATGAAACATTTCAAAGATTCCTTTTCAGGCAAACATGTCCACCGTAAGATGAACCTAAGTAGGCTTGAATGGGGTTTCTAGGTGTAAGTATGTAGGACTAGTAGCATGCCAAAGTTTGTGCTATTGCCATTGAGAATACATTGGGCGTTAAAGTTAAATAACTCAGAAACTACAAAAGATTTCAAAGTAAAAAGTTCCAGCATGTGTCTCCACAGTAAGCTGAATTATAAAAAGTGTGAATGGAGTTTCTAGGTGAAAGTGCTTTTTCGACGTGCCAATATCTGCCATTGAGCCCCATTGTAAAATTCTCAAATTTGAAAGCACTATATTTCTAAAACTATGAAACATTTCAAAGATTCCTTTTCAGGCAAACATGTCCACCGTAAGATGAACCTAAGTAGGCTTGAATGGGGTTTCTAGGTGTAAGTATGTAGGACTAGTAGCATGCCAAAATTTGTGCTATTGCCATTGAGAATGCATTGGGCGTTAAAGTTAAATAACTCAGAAACTACAAAACATTTCAAAGTAAAAAGTTCCAGCATGTGTCTCCACAGTAAGCTGAATTATAAAAAGTGTGAATGGAGTTTCTAGGTGAAAGTGCTTTTTTGACGTGCCAATATCTGCCATTGAGCCCCATTGTAAAATTCTCAAATTTGAAAGCACTATATTTCTAAAACTATGAAACATTTCAAAGATTCCTTTTCAGGCAAACATGTCCACCGTAAGATGAACCTAAGTAGGCTTGAATGGGGTTTCTAGGTGTAAGTATGTAGGACTAGTAGCATGCCAAAGTTTGTGCTATTGCCATTGAGAATGCATTGGGCGTTAAAGTTAAATAACTCAGAAACTACAAAACATTTCAAAGTAAAAAGTTCCAGCATGTGTCTCCACAGTAAGCTGAATTATAAAAAGTGTGAATGGAGTTTCTAGGTGAAAGTGCTTTTTTGACGTGCCAATATCTGCCATTGAGCCCCATTGTAAAATTCTCAAATTTGAAAGCACTATATTTCTAAAACTATGAAACATTTCAAAGATTCCTTTTCAGGCAAACATGTCCACCGTAAGATGAACCTAAGTAGGCTTGAATGGGGTTTCTAGGTGTAAGTATGTAGGACTAGTAGCATGCCAAAGTTTGTGCTATTGCCATTGAGAATGCATTGGGCGTTAAAGTTAAATAACTCAGAAACTACAAAACATTTCAAAGTAAAAAGTTCCAGCATGTGTCTCCACAGTAAGCTGAATTATAAAAAGTGTGAAAGGAGTTTCTAGGTGAAAGTGCTTTTTTGACGTGCCAATATCTGCCATTGAGCCCCATTGTAAAATTCTCAAATTTGAAAGCACTATATTTCTAAAACTATGAAACATTTCAAAGATTCCTTTTCAGGCAAACATGTCCACCGTAAGATGAACCTAAGTAGGCTTGAATGGGGTTTCTAGGTGTAAGTATGTAGGACTAGTAGCATGCCAAAGTTTGTGCTATTGCCATTGAGAATGCATTGGGCGTTAAAGTTAAATATCTCAGAAACTACAAAAGATTTCAAAGTAAAAAGTTCCAGCATGTGTCTCCACAGTAAGCTGAATTATAAAAAGTGTGAATGGAGTTTCTAGGTGAAAGTGCTTTTTCGACGTGCCAATATCTGCCATTGAGCCCCATTGTAAAATTCTCAAATTTGAAAGCACTATATTTCTAAAACTATGAAACATTTCAAAGATTCCTTTTCAGGCAAACATGTCCACCGTAAGATGAACCTAAGTAGGCTTGAATGGGGTTTCTAGGTGTAAGTATGTAGGACTAGTAGCATGCCAAAAGTTGTGCTATTGCCATTGAGAATGCATTGGGCGTTAAAGTTAAATAACTCAGAAACTACAAAACATTTCAAAGTAAAAAGTTCCAGCATGTGTCTCCACAGTAAGCTGAATTATAAAAAGTGTGAATGGAGTTTCTAGGTGAAAGTGCTTTTTTGACGTGCCAATATCTGCCATTGAGCCCCATTGTAAAATTCTCAAATTTGAAAGCACTATATTTCTAAAACTATGAAACATTTCAAAGATTCCTTTTCAGGCAAACATGTCCACCGTAAGATGAACCTAAGTAGGCTTGAATGGGGTTTCTAGGTGTAAGTATGTAGGACTAGTAGCATGCCAAAGTTTGTGCTATTGCCATTGAGAATGCATTGGGCGTTAAAGTTAAAAAACTCAGAAACTACAAAACATTTCAAAGTAAAAAGTTCCAGCATGTGTCTCCACAGTAAGCTGAATTATAAAAAGTGTGAATGGAGTTTCTAGGTGAAAGTGCTTTTTTGACGTGCCAATATCTGCCATTGAGCCCCATTGTAAAATTCTCAAATTTGAAAGCACTATATTTCTAAAACTATGAAACATTTCAAAGATTCCTTTTCAGGCAAACATGTCCACCGTAAGATGAACCTAAGTAGGCTTGAATGGGGTTTCTAGGTGTAAGTATGTAGGACTAGTAGCATGCCAAAGTTTGTGCTATTGCCATTGAGAATGCATTGGGCGTTAAAGTTAAATAACTCAGAAACTACAAAACATTTCAAAGTAAAAAGTTCCAGCATGTGTCTCCACAGTAAGCTGAATTATAAAAAGTGTGAATGGAGTTTCTAGGTGAAAGTGCTTTTTTGACGTGCCAATATCTGCCATTGAGCCCCATTGTAAAATTCTCAAATTTGAAAGCACTATATTTCTAAAACTATGAAACATTTCAAAGATTCCTTTTCAGGCAAACATGTCCACCATAAGATGAACCTAAGTAGGCTTGAATGGGGTTTCTAGGTGTAAGTATGTAGGACTAGTAGCATGCCAAAGTTTGTGCTATTGCCATTGAGAATGCATTGGGCGTTAAAGTTAAATAACTCAGAAACTACAAAACATTTCAAAGTAAAAAGTTCCAGCATGTGTCTCCACAGTAAGCTGAATTATAAAAAGTGTGAATGGAGTTTCTAGGTGAAAGTGCTTTTTTGACGTGCCAATATCTGCCATTGAGCCCCATTGTAAAATTCTCAAATTTGAAAGCACTATATTTCTAAAACTATGAAACATTTCAAAGATTCCTTTTCAGGCAAACATGTCCACCGTAAGATGAACCTAAGTAGGCTTGAATGGGGTTTCTAGGTGTAAGTATGTAGGACTAGTAGCATGCCAAAGTTTGTGCTATTGCCATTGAGAATGCATTGGGCGTTAAAGTTAAATAACTCAGAAACTACAAAACATTTCAAAGTAAAAAGTTCCAGCATGTGTCTCCACAGTAAGCTGAATTATAAAAAGTGTGAATGGAGTTTCTAGGTGAAAGTGCTTTTTTGACGTGCCAATATCTGCCATTGAGCCCCATTGTAAAATTCTCAAATTTGAAAGCACTATATTTCTAAAACTATGAAACATTTCAAAGATTCCTTTTCAGGCAAACATGTCCACCGTAAGATGAACCTAAGTAGGCTTGAATGGGGTTTCTAGGTGTAAGTATGTAGGACTAGTAGCATGCCAAAGTTTGTGCTATTGCCATTGAGAATGCATTGGGCGTTAAAGTTAAATAACTCAGAAACTACAAAACATTTCAAAGTAAAAAGTTCCAGCATGTGTCTCCACAGTAAGCTGAATTATAAAAAGTGTGAATGGAGTTTCTAGGTGAAAGTGCTTTTTTGACGTGCCAATATCTGCCATTGAGCCCCATTGTAAAATTCTCAAATTTGAAAGCACTATATTTCTAAAACTATGAAACATTTCAAAGATTCCTTTTCAGGCAAACATGTCCACCGTAAGATGAACCTAAGTAGGCTTGAATGGGGTTTCTAGGTGTAAGTATGTAGGACTAGTAGCATGCCAAAGTTTGTGCTATTGCCATTGAGAATGCATTGGGCGTTAAAGTTAAATAACTCAGAAACTACAAAACATTTCAAAGTAAAAAGTTCCAGCATGTGTCTCCACAGTAAGCTGAATTATAAAAAGTGTGAATGGAGTTTCTAGGTGAAAGTGCTTTTTTGACGTGCCAATATCTGCCATTGAGCCCCATTGTAAAATTCTCAAATTTGAAAGCACTATATTTCTAAAACTATGAAACATTTCAAAGATTCCTTTTCAGGCAAACATGTCCACCGTAAGATGAACCTAAGTAGGCTTGAATGGGGTTTCTAGGTGTAAGTATGTAGGACTAGTAGCATGCCAAAGTTTGTGCTATTGCCATTGAGAATGCATTGGGCGTTAAAGTTAAATAACTCAGAAACTACAAAACATTTCAAAGTAAAAAGTTCCAGCATGTGTCTCCACAGTAAGCTGAATTATAAAAAGTGTGAATGGAGTTTCTAGGTGAAAGTGCTTTTTTGACGTGCCAATATCTGCCATTGAGCCCCATTGTAAAATTCTCAAATTTGAAAGCACTATATTTCTAAAACTATGAAACATTTCAAAGATTCCTTTTCAGGCAAACATGTCCACCGTAAGATGAACCTAAGTAGGCTTGAATGGGGTTTCTAGGTGTAAGTATGTAGGACTAGTAGCATGCCAAAGTTTGTGCTATTGCCATTGAGAATGCATTGGGCGTTAAAGTTAAATAACTCAGAAACTACAAAACATTTCAAAGTAAAAAGTTCCAGCATGTGTCTCCACAGTAAGCTGAATTATAAAAAGTGTGAATGGAGTTTCTAGGTGAAAGTGCTTTTTTGACGTGCCAATATCTGCCATTGAGCCCCATTGTAAAATTCTCAAATTTGAAAGCACTATTTTTCTAAAACTATGAAACATTTCAAAGATTCCTTTTCAGGCAAACATGTCCACCGTAAGATGAACCTAAGTAGGCTTGAATGGGGTTTCTAGGTGTAAGTATGTAGGACTAGTAGCATGCCAAAGTTTGTGCTATTGCCATTGAGAATGCATTGGGCGTTAAAGTTAAATAACTCAGAAACTACAAAACATTTCAAAGTAAAAAGTTCCAGCATGTGTCTCCACAGTAAGCTGAATTATAAAAAGTGTGAATGGAGTTTCTAGGTGAAAGTGCTTTTTTGACGTGCCAATATCTGCCATTGAGCCCCATTGTAAAATTCTCAAATTTGAAAGCACTATATTTCTAAAACTATGAAACATTTCAAAGATTCCTTTTCAGGCAAACATGTCCACCGTAAGATGAACCTAAGTAGGCTTGAATGGGGTTTCTAGGTGTAAGTATGTAGGACTAGTAGCATGCCAAAGTTTGTGCTATTGCCATTGAGAATGCATTGGGCGTTAAAGTTAAATAACTCAGAAACTACAAAACATTTCAAAGTAAAAAGTTCCAGCATGTGTCTCCACAGTAAGCTGAATTATAAAAAGTGTGAATGGAGTTTCTAGGTGAAAGTGCTTTTTTGACGTGCCAATATCTGCCATTGAGCCCCATTGTAAAATTCTCAAATTTGAAAGCACTATATTTCTAAAACTATGAAACATTTCAAAGATTCCTTTTCAGGCAAACATGTCCACCGTAGGATGAACCTAAGTAGGCTTGAATGGGGTTTCTAGGTGTAAGTATGTAGGACTAGTAGCATGCCAAAGTTTGTGCTATTGCCATTGAGAATGCATTGGGCGTTAAAGTTAAATAACTCAGAAACTACAAAACATTTCAAAGTAAAAAGTTCCAGCATGTGTCTCCACAGTAAGCTGAATTATAACAAGTGTGAATGGAGTTTCTAGGTGAAAGTGCTTTTTTGACGTGCCAATATCTGCCATTGAGCCCCATTGTAAAATTCTCAAATTTGAAAGCACTATATTTCTAAAACTATGAAACATTTCAAAGATTCCTTTTCAGGCAAACATATCCACCATAAGATGAACCTAAGTAGGCTTGAATGGGGTTTCTAGGTGTAAGTATGTAGGACTAGTAGCATGCCAAAGTTTGTGCTATTGCCATTGAGAATGCATTGGGCGTTAAAGTTAAATAACTCAGAAACTACAAAACATTTCAAAGTAAAAAGTTCCAGCATGTGTCTCCACAGTAATCTGAATTATAAAAAGTGCGAATGGAGTTTCTAGGTGAAAGTGATTTTGACGTGCCACTATCTGCCATTATAAAATTCTCACATTTAAAGCACTATATTTCTAAAACTATGAAACATTTCAAAGATTCCTTTTCAGGCAAACATGTCCACCGTAAGATGAACCTAAGTAGGCTTGAATGGGGTTTCTAGGTGTAAGTATGTAGGACTAGTAGCATGCCAAAGTTTGTGCTATTGCCATTGAGAATGCATTGGGCGTTAAAGTTAAATAACTCAGAAACTACAAAACATTTCAAAGTAAAAAGTTCCAGCATGTGTCTCCACAGTAAGCTGAATTATAAAAAGTGTGAATGGAGTTTCTAGGTGAAAGTGATTTTGACGTGCCACTATCTGCCATTATAAATTTCTCACATTTAAAGCACTATATTTCTAAAACTATGAAACATTTCAAAGATTCCTTTTCAGGCAAACATGTCCACCGTAAGATGAACCTAAATAGGTTTGAATGGGGATTCTAGGTGTAAGTATGTAGGACTAGTAGCATGCCAAAGTTATAATTTTTTTCGGACGGCATACTATAGCATGTCGTTTTTCGTGATTTTGGACTATTTGAAAAAAAGATGAAAATCATGAAAAAACAACATACTATAGTTCATGGCTTCGGACGGCATGTCGTTTTTCATGATTTTGGAGGATTTGAAAAAAAGATGAAAATCATGAAAAAACGACATACTATATAGTCCATGGTTTGGGACGGCATAATATATTATGTCATATTTTCATGATTTTGGGACACTATGTCAGAGACAGGACTTGAACCTGCAGCCTCCTGATTACCAGGCAGGAGTCTGTACCCAGTGAGCCACTGTGCATGCTGTTCTTAAAAGGCCGAATAGATAATGACAGAAGAGCCAGAGACTTGTTTCCATTGTGGTTCATAAACATTCGAGCGTCTAGAGATAAACAACAGCAAAAGAAACAATAGACAAATCTCCTGTTATTTTATTTTTTGTATTTTATTTTTGTATCAATGTTGTACTCAAAGGGAACAGCAGACTGCATTGTGGCAGGTAGCAAGTAGATCAGTGACTTAGCACACTGGCTGCATGATCTGGAGATAGTGGGTTCAAACCCCACTCAAATCATTACTTGCCAAAATCTGCCATTGACCCCCATTCTGAATTTCTCAAATTTAAAAGCACTATATTTCTAAAACTATGAAACATTTCAAAGATTCCTTTTCAGGCAAACATGTCCACCGTAAGATGAACCTAAGTAGGCTTGAATGGGGTTTCTAGGTGTAAGTATGTAGGACTAGTAGCATGCCAAAGTTTGTGCTATTGCCATTGAGAATGCATTGGGCGTTAAAGTTAAATAACTCAGAAACTACAAAACATTTCAAAGTAAAAAGTTCCAGCATGTGTCTCCACAGTAAGCTGAATTATAAAAAGTGTGAATGGAGTTTCTAGGTGAAAGTGCTTTTTTGACGTGCCAATATCTGCCATTGAGCCCCATTGTAAAATTCTCAAATTTGAAAGCACTATATTTCTAAAACTATGAAACATTTCAAAGATTCCTTTTCAGGCAAACATGTCCACCGTAAGATGAACCTAAATAGGTTTGAATGGGGATTCTAGGTGTAAGTATGTAGGACTAGTAGCATGCCAAAGTTATACGTTTTTTTCGGAGGGCATACTATAGCATGTCGTTTTTCGTGATTTTGGACTATTTGAAAAAAAGATGAAAATCATGAAAAAACGACATACTATAGTTCATGGCTTCGGACGGCATACTATAGCATGTCGTTTTTCATGATTTTGGAGGATTTGAAAAAAATATGAAAATCATGAAAAAACGACATACTATAGTCCATGGTTTGGGACGGCATAATATATTATGTCATATTTTCATGATTTTGGGACACTATGTCAGAGCCAGGACTTGAACCTGCAGCCTCCTGATTACCAGGCAGGCTCTGTACCCAGTGAGCCACTGTGCATGCTGTTCTTAAAAGGCCGAATAGATAATGACAGAAGAGCCAGAGACTTGTTTCCATTGTGGTTCATAAACATTCGAGCGTCTAGAGATAAACAACAGCAAAAGAAACAATAGACAAATCTCCTGTTATTTTATTTTTTGTATTTTATTTTTGTATCAATGTTGTACTCAAAGGGAACAGCAGACTGCATTGTGGCAGGTAGCAAGTAGATCAGTGACTTAGCACACTGGCTGCATGATCTCGAGATAGTGGGTTCAAACCCCACTCAAATCTTTACTTGCCAAAATCTGCCATTGACCCCCATTCTGAATTTCTCAAATTTAAAAGCACTATATTTCTAAAACTATGAAACATTTCAAAGATTCCTTTTCAGGCAAACATGTCCACCGTAAGATGAACCTAAGTAGGCTTGAATGGGGTTTCTAGGTGTAAGTATGTAGGACTAGTAGCATGCCAAAGTTTGTGCTATTGCCATTGAGAATGCATTGGGCGTTAAAGTTAAATAACTCAGAAACTACAAAACATTTCAAAGTAAAAAGTTCCAGCATGTGTCTCCACAGTAAGCTGAATTATAAAAAGTGTGAATGGAGTTTCTAGGTGAAAGTGCTTTTTTGACGTGCCAATATCTGCCATTGAGCCCCATTGTAAAATTCTCAAATTTGAAAGCACTATATTTCTAAAACTATGAAACATTTCAAAGATTCCTTTTCAGGCAAACATATCCACCATAAGATGAACCTAAGTAGGCTTGAATGGGGTTTCTAGGTGTAAGTATGTAGGACTAGTAGTATGCCAAAGTTTGTGCTATTGCCATTGAGAATGCATTGGGCGTTAAAGTTAAATAACTCAGAAACTACAAAACATTTCAAAGTAAAAAGTTCCAGCATGTGTCTCCACAGTAATCTGAATTATAAAAAGTGCGAATGGAGTTTCTAGGTGAAAGTGATTTTGACGTGCCACTATCTGCCATTATAAATTTCTCACATTTAAAGCACTATATTTCTAAAACTATGAAACATTTCAAAGATTCCTTTTCAGGCAAACATGTCCACCGTAAGATGAACCTAAGTAGGCTTGAATGGGGTTTCTAGGTGTAAGTATGTAGGACTAGTAGCATGCCAAAGTTTGTGCTATTGCCATTGAGAATGCATTGGGCGTTAAAGTTAAATAACTCAGAAACTACAAAACATTTCAAAGTAAAAAGTTCCAGCATGTGTCTCCACAGTAAGCTGAATTATAAAAAGTGTGAATGGAGTTTCTAGGTGAAAGTGATTTTGACGTGCCACTATCTGCCATTATACATTTCTCACATTTAAAGCACTATATTTCTAAAACTATGAAACATTTCAAAGATTAATTTTCAGGCAAACATGTCCACCGTAAGATGAACCTAAATAGGTTTGAATGGGGATTCTAGGTGTAAGTATGTAGGACTAGTAGCATGCCAAAGTTATAATTTTTTTCGGACGGCATACTATAGCATGTCGTTTTTCGTGATTTTGGACTATTTGAAAAAAAGATGAAAATCATGAAAAAACAACATACTATAGTTCATGGCTTCGGACGGCATGTCGTTTTTCATGATTTTGGAGGATTTGAAAAAAAGATGAAAATCATGAAAAAACGACATACTATAGTCCATGGTTTGGGACGGCATAATATATTATGTCATATTTTCATGATTTTGGGACACTATGTCAGAGCCAGGACTTGAACCTGCAGCCTCCTGATTACCAGGCAGGCTCTGTACCCAGTGAGCCACTGTGCATGCTGTTCTTAAAAGGCCGAATAGATAATGACAGAAGAGCCAGAGACTTGTTTCCATTGTGGTTCATAAACATTCGAGCGTCTAGAGATAAACAACAGCAAAAGAAACAATAGACAAATCTCCTGTTATTTTATTTTTTGTATTTTATTTTTGTATCAATGTTGTACTCAAAGGGAACAGCAGACTGCATTGTGGCAGGTAGCAAGTAGATCAGTGACTTAGCACACTGGCTGCATGATCTCGAGATAGTGGGTTCAAACCCCACTCAAATCTTTACTTGCCAAAATCTGCCATTGACCCCCATTCTGAATTTCTCAAATTTAAAAGCACTATATTTCTAAAACTATGAAACATTTCAAAGATTCCTTTTCAGGCAAACATGTCCACCGTAAGATGAACCTAAGTAGGCTTGAATGGGGTTTCTAGGTGTAAGTATGTAGGACTAGTAGCATGCCAAAGTTTGTGCTATTGCCATTGAGAATGCATTGGGCGTTAAAGTTAAATAACTCAGAAACTACAAAACATTTCAAAGTAAAAAGTTCCAGCATGTGTCTCCACAGTAAGCTGAATTATAAAAAGTGTGAATGGAGTTTCTAGGTGAAAGTGCTTTTTTGACGTGCCAATATCTGCCATTGAGCCCCATTGTAAAATTCTCAAATTTGAAAGCACTATATTACTAAAACTATGAAACATTTCAAAGATTCCTTTTCAGGCAAACATGTCCACCGTAAGATGAACCTAAGTAGGCTTGAATGGGGTTTCTAGGTGTAAGTATGTAGGACTAGTAGCATGCCAAAGTTTGTGCTATTGCCATTGAGAATGCATTGGGCGTTAAAGTTAAATAACTCAGAAACTACAAAACATTTCAAAGTAAAAAGTTCCAGCATGTGTCTCCACAGTAAGCTGAATTATAAAAAGTGTGAATGGAGTTTCTAGGTGAAAGTGATTTTGACGTGCCACTATCTGCCATTATAAATTTCTCACATTTAAAGCACTATATCTCTAAAACTATGAAACATTTCAAAGATTCCTTTTCAGGCAAACATGTCCACCGTAAGATGAACCTAAATAGGTTTGAATGGGGATTCTAGGTGTAAGTATGTAGGACTAGTAGCATGCCAAAGTTATAATTTTTTTCGGACGGCATACTATAGCATGTCGTTTTTCGTGATTTTGGACTATTTGAAAAAAAGATGAAAATCATGAAAAAACAACATACTATAGTTCATGGCTTCGGACGGCATGTCGTTTTTCATGATTTTGGAGGATTTAAAAAAAAGATGAAAATCATGAAAAAACGACATACTATAGTCCATGGTTTGGGACGGCATAATATATTATGTCATATTTTCATGATTTTGGGACACTATGTCAGAGACAGGACTTGAACCTGCAGCCTCCTGATTACCAGGCAGGAGTCTGTACCCAGTGAGCCACTGTGCATGCTGTTCTTAAAAGGCCGAATAGATAATGACAGAAGAGCCAGAGACTTGTTTCCATTGTGGTTCATAAACATTCGAGCGTCTAGGGATAAACAACAGCAAAAGAAACAATAGACAAATCTCCTGTTATTTTATTTTTTGTATTTTATTTTTGTATCAATGTTGTACTCAAAGGGAACAGCAGACTGCATTGTGGCAGGTAGCAAGTAGATCAGTGACTTAGCACACTGGCTGCATGATCTGGAGATAGTGGGTTCAAACCCCACTCAAATCTTTACTTGCCAAAATCTGCCATTGACCCCCATTCTGAATTTCTCAAATTTAAAAGCACTATATTTCTAAAACTATGAAACATTTCAAAGATTCCTTTTCAGGCAAACATGTCCACCGTAAGATGAACCTAAGTAGGCTTGAATGGGCTTTCTAGGTGTAAGTATGTAGGACTAGTAGCATGCCAAAGTTTGTGCTATTGCCATTGAGAATGCATTGGGCGTTACAGTTAAATAACTCAGAAACTACAAAACATTTCAAAGTAAAAAGTTCCAGCATGTGTCTCCATAGTAAGCTGAATTATAAAAAGTGTGAATGGAGTTTCTAGGTGAAAGTGCTTTTTTGACGTGCCAATATCTGCCATTGAGCCCCATTGTAAAATTCTCAAATTTGAAAGCACTATATTTCTAAAACTATGAAACATTTCAAAGATTCCTTTTCAGGCAAACATGTCCACCGTAAGATGAACCTAAGTAGGCTTGAATGGGGTTTCTAGGTGTAAGTATGTAGGACTAGTAGCATGCCAAAGTTTGTGCTATTGCCATTGAGAATGCATTGGGCGTTAAAGTTAAATAACTCAGAAACTACAAAACATTTCAAAGTAAAAAGTTCCAGCATGTGTCTCCACAGTAAGCTGAATTATAAAAAGTGTGAATGGAGTTTCTAGGTGAAAGTGCTTTTTTGACGTGCCAATATCTGCCATTGAGCCCCATTGTAAAATTCTCAAATTTGAAAGCACTATATTTCTAAAACTATGAAACATTTCAAAGATTCCTTTTCAGGCAAACATGTCCACCGTAAGATGAACCTAAGTAGGCTTGAATGGGCTTTCTAGGTGTAAGTATGTAGGACTAGTAGCATGCCAAAGTTTGTGCTATTGCCATTGAGAATGCATTGGGCGTTACAGTTAAATAACTCAGAAACTACAAAACATTTCAAAGTAAAAAGTTCCAGCATGTGTCTCCACAGTAAGCTGAATTATAAAAAGTGTGAATGGAGTTTCTAGGTGAAAGTGATTTTGACGTGCCACTATCTGCCATTATAAATTTCTCACATTTAAAGCACTATATTTCTAAAACTATGAAACATTTCAAAGATTCCTTTTCAGGCAAACATGTCCACCCGTACCTAAATAGGTTTGAATGGGGATTCTAGGTGTAAGTATGTAGGACTAGTAGCATGCCAAAGTTATAATTTTTTTCGGACGGCATACTATAGCATGTCGTTTTTCGTGATTTTGGACTATTTGAAAAAAAGATGAAAATCATGAAAAAACAACATACTATAGTTCATGGCTTCGGACGGCATACTATAGCATGTCATTTTTCATGATTTTGGAGGATTTGAAAAAAATATGAAAATCATGAAAAAACGACATACTATAGTCCATGGTTTGGGACGGCATAATATATTATGTCATATTTTCATGATTTTGGGACACTATGTCAGAGACAGGACTTGAACCTGCAGCCTCCTGATTACCAGGCAGGCTCTGTACCCAGTGAGCCACTGTGCATGCTGTTCTTAAAAGGCCGAATAGATAATGACAGAAGAGCCAGAGACTTGTTTCCATTGTGGTTCATAAACATTCGAGCGTATAGAGATAAACAACAGCAAAAGAAACAATAGACAAATCTCCTGTTATTTTATTTTTTGTATTTTATTTTTGTATCAATGTTGTACTCAAAGGGAACAGCAGACTGCATTGTGGCAGGTAGCAAGTAGATCAGTGACTTAGCACACTGGCTGCATGATCTGGAGATAGTGGGTTCAAACCCCACTCAAATCTTTACTTGCCAAAATCTGCCATTGACCCCCATTCTGAATTTCTCAAATTTAAAAGCACTATATTTCTAAAACTATGAAACATTTCAAAGATTCCTTTTCAGGCAAACATGTCCACCGTAAGATGAACCTAAGTAGGCTTGAATGGGGTTTCTAGGTGTAAGTATGTAGGACTAGTAGCATGCCAAATTTGTGCTATTGCCATTGAGAATGCATTGGGCGTTAAAGTTAAATAACTCAGAAACTACAAAACATTTCAAAGTAAAAAGTTCCAGCATGTGTCTCCACAGTAAGCTGAATTATAAAAAGTGTGAATGGAGTTTCTAGGTGAAAGTGCTTTTTTGACGTGCCAATATCTGCCATTGAGCCCCATTGTAAAATTCTCAAATTTGAAAGCACTATATTTCTAAAACTATGAAACATTTCAAAGATTCCTTTTCAGGCAAACATGTCCACCGTAAGATGAACCTAAGTACGCTTGAATGGGGTTTCTAGGTGTAAGTATGTAGGACTAGTAGCATGCCAAAGTTTGTGCTATTGCCATTGAGAATGCATTGGGCGTTAAAGTTAAATAACTCAGAAACTACAAAACATTTCAAAGTAAAAAGTTCCAGCATGTGTCTCCACAGTAAGCTGAATTATAAAAAGTGTGAATGGAGTTTCTATGTGAAAGTGCTTTTTTGACGTGCCAATATCTGCCATTGAGCCCCATTGTAAAATTCTCATATTTGAAAGCACTATATTTCTAAAACTATGAAACATTTCAAAGATTCCTTTTCAGGCAAACATGTCCACCGTAAGATGAACCTAAGTAGGCTTGAATGGGGTTTCTAGGTGTAAGTATGTAGGACTAGTAGCATGCCAAAGTTTGTGCTATTGCCATTGAGAATGCATTGGGCGTTAAAGTTAAATAACTCAGAAACTACAAAACAATTCAAAGTAAAAAGTTCCAGCATGTGTCTCCACAGTAAGCTGAATTATAAAAAGTGTGAATGGAGTTTCTAGGTGAAAGTGCTTTTTTGACGTGCCAATATCTGCCATTGAGCCCCATTGTAAAGTTCTCACATTTGAAAGCACTATATTTCTAAAACTATGAAACATTTCAAAGATTCCTTTTCAGGCAAACATGTCCACCGTAAGATGAACCTAAGTAGGCTTGAATGGGGTTTCTAGGTGTAAGTATGTAGGACTAGTAGCATGCCAAAGTTTGTGCTATTGCCATTGAGAATGCATTGGGCGTTAAAGTTAAATAACTCAGAAACTACAAAACATTTCAAAGTAAAAAGTTCCAGCATGTGTCTCCACAGTAAGCTGAATTATAAAAAGTGTGAATGGAGTTTCTAGGTGAAAGTGATTTTGACGTGCCACTATCTGCCATTATAAATTTCTCACATTTAAAGCACTATATTTCTAAAACTATGAAACATTTCAAAGATTCCTTTTCAGGCAAACATGTCCACCGTAAGATGAACCTAAATAGGTTTGAATGGGGATTCTAGGTGTAAGTATGTAGGACTAGTAGCATGCCAAAGTTATATTTTTTTTCGGACGGCATACTATAGCATGTCGTTTTTCGTGATTTTGGACTATTTGAAAAAAAGATGAAAATCATGAAAAAACAACATACTATAGTTCATGGCTTCGGACGGCATACTATAGCATGTCGTTTTTCATGATTTTGGAGGATTTGAAAAAAATATGAAAATCATGAAAAAACGACATACTATAGTCCATGGTTTGGGACGGCATAATATATTATGTCATATTTTCATGATTTTGGGACACTATGTCAGAGACAGGACTTGAACCTGCAGCCTCCTGATTACCAGGCAGGAGTCTGTACCCAGTGAGCCACTGTGCATGCTGTTCTTAAAAGGCCGAATAGATAATGACAGAAGAGCCAGAGACTTGTTTCCATTGTGGTTCATAAACATTCGAGCGTCTAGAGATAAACAACAGCAAAAGAAACAATAGACAAATCTCCTGTTATTTTATTTTTTGTATTTTATTTTTGTATCAATGTTGTACTCAAAGGGAACAGCAGACTGCATTGTGGCAGGTAGCAAGTAGATCAGTGACTTAGCACACTGGCTGCATGATCTGGAGATAGTGGGTTCAAACCCCACTCAAATCTGTACTTGCCAAAATCTGCCATTGACCCCCATTCTGAATTTCTCAAATTTAAAAGCACTATATTTCTAAAACTATGAAACATTTCAAAGATTCCTTTTCAGGCAAACATGTCCACCGTAAGATGAACCTAAGTAGGCTTGAATGGGGTTTCTAGGTGTAAGTATGTAGGACTAGTAGCATGCCAAAGTTTGTGCTATTGCCATTGAGAATGCATTGGGCGTTAAAGTTAAATAACTCAGAAACTACAAAACAATTCAAAGTAAAAAGTTCCAGCATGTGTCTCCACAGTAAGCTGAATTATAAAAAGTGTGAATGGAGTTTCTAGGTGAAAGTGCTTTTTTGACGTGCCAATATCTGCCATTGAGCCCCATTGTAAAGTTCTCACATTTGAAAGCACTATATTTCTAAAACTATGAAACATTTCAAAGATTCCTTTTCAGGCAAACATGTCCACCGTAAGATGAACCTAAGTAGGCTTGAATGGGGTTTCTAGGTGTAAGTATGTAGGACTAGTAGCATGCCAAAGTTTGTGCTATTGCCATTGAGAATGCATTGGGCGTTAAAGTTAAATAACTCAGAAACTACAAAACATTTCAAAGTAAAAAGTTCCAGCATGTGTCTCCACAGTAAGCTGAATTATAAAAAGTGTGAATGGAGTTTCTAGGTGAAAGTGATTTTGACGTGCCACTATCTGCCATTATAAATTTCTCACATTTAAAGCACTATATTTCTAAAACTATGAAACATTTCAAAGATTCCTTTTCAGGCAAACATGTCCACCGTAAGATGAACCTAAATAGGTTTGAATGGGGATTCTAGGTGTAAGTATGTAGGACTAGTAGCATGCCAAAGTTATAATTTTTTTCGGACGGCATACTATAGCATGTCGTTTTTCGTGATTTTGGACTATTTGAAAAAAAGATGAAAATCATGAAAAAACAACATACTATAGTTCATGGCTTCGGACGGCATACTATAGCATGTCGTTTTTCATGATTTTGGAGGATTTGAAAAAAATATGAAAATCATGAAAAAACGACATACTATAGTCCATGGTTTGGGACGGCATAATATATTATGTCATATTTTCATGATTTTGGGACACTATGTCAGAGACAGGACTTGAACCTGCAGCCTCCTGATTACCAGGCAGGAGTCTGTACCCAGTGAGCCACTGTGCATGCTGTTCTTAAAAGGCCGAATAGATAATGACAGAAGAGCCAGAGAGTTGTTTCCATTGTGGTTCATAAACATTCGAGCGTCTAGAGATAAACAACAGCAAAAGAAACAATAGACAAATCTCCTGTTATTTTATTTTTTGTATTTTATTTTTGTATCAATGTTGTACTCAAAGGGAACAGCAGACTGCATTGTGGCAGGTAGCAAGTAGATCAGTGACTTAGCACACTGGCTGCATGATCTGGAGATAGTGGGTTCAAACCCCACTCAAATCTGTACTTGCCAAAATCTGCCATTGACCCCCATTCTGAATTTCTCAAATTTAAAAGCACTATATTTCTAAAACTATGAAACATTTCAAAGATTCCTTTTCAGGCAAACATGTCCACCGTAAGATGAACCTAAGTAGGCTTGAATGGGGTTTCTAGGTGTAAGTATGTAGGACTAGTAGCATGCCAAAGTTTGTGCTATTGCCATTGAGAATGCATTGGGCGTTAAAGTTAAATAACTCAGAAACTACAAAACATTTCAAAGTAAAAAGTTCCAGCATGTGTCTCCACAGTAAGCTGAATTATAAAAAGTGTGAATGGAGTTTCTAGGTGAAAGTGCTTTTTTGACGTGCCAATATCTGCCATTGAGCCCCATTGTAAAATTCTCAAATTTGAAAGCACTATATTTCTAAAACTATGAAACATTTCAAAGATTCCTTTTCAGGCAAACATGTCCACCGTAAGATGAACCTAAGTAGGCTTGAATGGGGTTTCTAGGTGTAAGTATGTAGGACTAGTAGCATGCCAAAGTTTGTGCTATTGCCATTGAGAATGCATTGGGCGTTAAAGTTAAATAACTCAGAAACTACAAAACATTTCAAAGTAAAAAGTTCCAGCATGTGTCTCCACAGTAAGCTGAATTCTAAAAAGTGTGAATGGAGTTTCTAGGTGAAAGTGATTTTGACGTGCCACTATCTGCCATTATAAATTTCTCACATTTAAAGCACTATATTTCTAAAACTATGAAACCTTTCAAAGATTCCTTTTCAGGCAAACATGTCCACCGTAAGATGAACCTAAATAGGTTTGAATGGGGATTCTAGGTGTAAGTATGTAGGACTAGTAGCATGCCAAAGTTATAATTTTTTTCGGACGGCATACTATAGCATGTCGTTTTTCGTGATTTTGGACTATTTGAAAAAAAGATGAAAATCATGAAAAAACGACATACTATAGTTCATGGCTTCGGACGGCATACTATAGCATGTCGTTTTTCATGATTTTGGAGGATTTGAAAAAAATATGAAAATCATGAAAAAACGACATACTATAGTCCATGGTTTGGGACGGCATAATATATTATGTCATATTTTCGGGACACTATGTCAGAGACAGGACTTGAACCTGCAGCCTCCTGATTACCAGGCAGGCTCTGTACCCAGTGAGCCACTGTGCATGCTGTTCTTAAAAGGCCGAATAGATAATGACAGAAGAGCCAGAGACTTGTTTCCATTGTGGTTCATAAACATTCGAGCGTCTAGAGATAAACAACAGCAAAAGAAACAATAGACAAATCTCCTGTTATTTTATTTTTTGTATTTTATTTTTGTATCAATGTTGTACTCAAAGGGAACAGCAGACTGCATTGTGGCAGGTAGCAAGTAGATCAGTGACTTAGCACACTGGCTGCATGATCTGGAGATAGTGGGTTCAAACCCCACTCAAATCTTTACTTGCCAAAATCTGCCATTGACCCCCATTCTGAATTTCTCAAATTTAAAAGCACTATATTTCTAAAACTATGAAACATTTCAAAGATTCCTTTTCAGGCAAACATGTCCACCGTAAGATGAACCTAAGTAGGCTTGAATGGGGTTTCTAGGTGTAAGTATGTAGGACTAGTAGCATGCCAAAGTTTGTGCTATTGCCATTGAGAATGCATTGGGCGTTAAAGTTAAATAACTCAGAAACTACAAAACATTTCAAAGTAAAAAGTTCCAGCATGTGTCTCCACAGTAAGCTGAATTATAAAAAGTGTGAATGGAGTTTCTAGGTGAAAGTGCTTTTTTGACGTGCCAATATCTGCCATTGAGCCCCATTGTAAAATTCTCAAATTTGAAAGCACTATATTTCTAAAACTATGAAACATTTCAAAGATTCCTTTTCAGGCAAACATATCCACCATAAGATGAACCTAAGTAGGCTTGAATGGGGTTTCTAGGTGTAAGTATGTAGGACTAGTAGCATGCCAAAGTTTGTGCTATTGCCATTGAGAATGCATTGGGCGTTAAAGTTAAATAACTCAGAAACTACAAAACATTTCAAAGTAAAAAGTTCCAGCATGTGTCTCCACAGTAATCTGAATTATAAAAAGTGCGAATGGAGTTTCTAGGTGAAAGTGATTTTGACGTGCCACTATCTGCCATTATAAATTTCTCACATTTAAAGCACTATATTTCTAAAACTATGAAACATTTCAAAGATTCCTTTTCAGGCAAACATGTCCACCGTAAGATGAACCTAAGTAGGCTTGAATGGGGTTTCTAGGTGTAAGTATGTAGGACTAGTAGCATGCCAAAGTTTGTGCTATTGCCATTGAGAATGCATTGGGCGTTAAAGTTAAATAACTCAGAAACTACAAAACATTTCAAAGTAAAAAGTTCCAGCATGTGTCTCCACAGTAAGCTGAATTATAAAAAGTGTGAATGGAGTTTCTAGGTGAAAGTGATTTTGACGTGCCACTATCTGCCATTATAAATTTCTCACATTTAAAGCACTATATTTCTAAAACTATGAAACATTTCAAAGATTAATTTTCAGGCAAACATGTCCACCGTAAGATGAACCTAAATAGGTTTGAATGGGGATTCTAGGTGTAAGTATGTAGGACTAGTAGCATGCCAAAGTTATAATTTTTTTCGGACGGCATACTATAGCATGTCGTTTTTCGTGATTTTGGACTATTTGAAAAAAAGATGAAAATCATGAAAAAACAACATACTATAGTTCATGGCTTCGGACGGCATGTCGTTTTTCATGATTTTGGAGGATTTGAAAAAAAGATGAAAATCATGAAAAAACGACATACTATAGTCCATGGTTTGGGACGGCATAATATATTATGTCATATTTTCATGATTTTGGGACACTATGTCAGAGCCAGGACTTGAACCTGCAGCCTCCTGATTACCAGGCAGGCTCTGTACCCAGTGAGCCACTGTGCATGCTGTTCTTAAAAGGCCGAATAGATAATGACAGAAGAGCCAGAGACTTGTTTCCATTGTGGTTCATAAACATTCGAGCGTCTAGAGATAAACAACAGCAAAAGAAACAATAGACAAATCTCCTGTTATTTTATTTTTTGTATTTTATTTTTGTATCAATGTTGTACTCAAAGGGAACAGCAGACTGCATTGTGGCAGGTAGCAAGTAGATCAGTGACTTAGCACACTGGCTGCATGATCTCGAGATAGTGGGTTCAAACCCCACTCAAATCTTTACTTGCCAAAATCTGCCATTGACCCCCATTCTGAATTTCTCAAATTTAAAAGCACTATATTTCTAAAACTATGAAACATTTCAAAGATTCCTTTTCAGGCAAACATGTCCACCGTAAGATGAACCTAAGTAGGCTTGAATGGGGTTTCTAGGTGTAAGTATGTAGGACTAGTAGCATGCCAAAGTTTGTGCTATTGCCATTGAGAATGCATTGGGCGTTAAAGTTAAATAACTCAGAAACTACAAAACATTTCAAAGTAAAAAGTTCCAGCATGTGTCTCCACAGTAAGCTGAATTATAAAAAGTGTGAATGGAGTTTCTAGGTGAAAGTGCTTTTTTGACGTGCCAATATCTGCCATTGAGCCCCATTGTAAAATTCTCAAATTTGAAAGCACTATATTACTAAAACTATGAAACATTTCAAAGATTCCTTTTCAGGCAAACATGTCCACCGTAAGATGAACCTAAGTAGGCTTGAATGGGGTTTCTAGGTGTAAGTATGTAGGACTAGTAGCATGCCAAAGTTTGTGCTATTGCCATTGAGAATGCATTGGGCGTTAAAGTTAAATAACTCAGAAACTACAAAACATTTCAAAGTAAAAAGTTCCAGCATGTGTCTCCACAGTAAGCTGAATTATAAAAAGTGTGAATGGAGTTTCTAGGTGAAAGTGATTTTGACGTGCCACTATCTGCCATTATAAATTTCTCACATTTAAAGCACTATATCTCTAAAACTATGAAACATTTCAAAGATTCCTTTTCAGGCAAACATGTCCACCGTAAGATGAACCTAAATAGGTTTGAATGGGGATTCTAGGTGTAAGTATGTAGGACTAGTAGCATGCCAAAGTTATAATTTTTTTCGGACGGCATACTATAGCATGTCGTTTTTCGTGATTTTGGACTATTTGAAAAAAAGATGAAAATCATGAAAAAACAACATACTATAGTTCATGGCTTCGGACGGCATGTCGTTTTTCATGATTTTGGAGGATTTAAAAAAAAGATGAAAATCATGAAAAAACGACATACTATAGTCCATGGTTTGGGACGGCATAATATATTATGTCATATTTTCATGATTTTGGGACACTATGTCAGAGACAGGACTTGAACCTGCAGCCTCCTGATTACCAGGCAGGAGTCTGTACCCAGTGAGCCACTGTGCATGCTGTTCTTAAAAGGCCGAATAGATAATGACAGAAGAGCCAGAGACTTGTTTCCATTGTGGTTCATAAACATTCGAGCGTCTAGGGATAAACAACAGCAAAAGAAACAATAGACAAATCTCCTGTTATTTTATTTTTTGTATTTTATTTTTGTATCAATGTTGTACTCAAAGGGAACAGCAGACTGCATTGTGGCAGGTAGCAAGTAGATCAGTGACTTAGCACACTGGCTGCATGATCTGGAGATAGTGGGTTCAAACCCCACTCAAATCTTTACTTGCCAAAATCTGCCATTGACCCCCATTCTGAATTTCTCAAATTTAAAAGCACTATATTTCTAAAACTATGAAACATTTCAAAGATTCCTTTTCAGGCAAACATGTCCACCGTAAGATGAACCTAAGTAGGCTTGAATGGGCTTTCTAGGTGTAAGTATGTAGGACTAGTAGCATGCCAAAGTTTGTGCTATTGCCATTGAGAATGCATTGGGCGTTACAGTTAAATAACTCAGAAACTACAAAACATTTCAAAGTAAAAAGTTCCAGCATGTGTCTCCATAGTAAGCTGAATTATAAAAAGTGTGAATGGAGTTTCTAGGTGAAAGTGCTTTTTTGACGTGCCAATATCTGCCATTGAGCCCCATTGTAAAATTCTCAAATTTGAAAGCACTATATTTCTAAAACTATGAAACATTTCAAAGATTCCTTTTCAGGCAAACATGTCCACCGTAAGATGAACCTAAGTAGGCTTGAATGGGGTTTCTAGATGTAAGTATGTAGGACTAGTAGCATGCCAAAGTTTGTGCTATTGCCATTGAGAATGCATTGGGCGTTAAAGTTAAATAACTCAGAAACTACAAAACATTTCAAAGTAAAAAGTTCCAGCATGTGTCTCCACAGTAAGCTGAATTATAAAAAGTGTGAATGGAGTTTCTAGGTGAAAGTGCTTTTTTGACGTGCCAATATCTGCCATTGAGCCCCATTGTAAAATTCTCAAATTTGAAAGCACTATATTTCTAAAACTATGAAACATTTCAAAGATTCCTTTTCAGGCAAACATGTCCACCGTAAGATGAACCTAAGTAGGCTTGAATGGGCTTTCTAGGTGTAAGTATGTAGGACTAGTAGCATGCCAAAGTTTGTGCTATTGCCATTGAGAATGCATTGGGCGTTACAGTTAAATAACTCAGAAACTACAAAACATTTCAAAGTAAAAAGTTCCAGCATGTGTCTCCACAGTAAGCTGAATTATAAAAAGTGTGAATGGAGTTTCTAGGTGAAAGTGATTTTGACGTGCCACTATCTGCCATTATAAATTTCTCACATTTAAAGCACTATATTTCTAAAACTATGAAACATTTCAAAGATTCCTTTTCAGGCAAACATGTCCACCCGTACCTAAATAGGTTTGAATGGGGATTCTAGGTGTAAGTATGTAGGACTAGTAGCATGCCAAAGTTATAATTTTTTTCGGACGGCATACTATAGCATGTCGTTTTTCGTGATTTTGGACTATTTGAAAAAAAGATGAAAATCATGAAAAAACAACATACTATAGTTCATGGCTTCGGACGGCATACTATAGCATGTCATTTTTCATGATTTTGGAGGATTTGAAAAAAATATGAAAATCATGAAAAAACGACATACTATAGTCCATGGTTTGGGACGGCATAATATATTATGTCATATTTTCATGATTTTGGGACACTATGTCAGAGACAGGACTTGAACCTGCAGCCTCCTGATTACCAGGCAGGCTCTGTACCCAGTGAGCCACTGTGCATGCTGTTCTTAAAAGGCCGAATAGATAATGACAGAAGAGCCAGAGACTTGTTTCCATTGTGGTTCATAAACATTCGAGCGTATAGAGATAAACAACAGCAAAAGAAACAATAGACAAATCTCCTGTTATTTTATTTTTTGTATTTTATTTTTGTATCAATGTTGTACTCAAAGGGAACAGCAGACTGCATTGCGGCAGGTAGCAAGTAGATCAGTGACTTAGCACACTGGCTGCATGATCTGGAGATAGTGGGTTCAAACCCCACTCAAATCTTTACTTGCCAAAATCTGCCATTGACCCCCATTCTGAATTTCTCAAATTTAAAAGCACTATATTTCTAAAACTATGAAACATTTCAAAGATTCCTTTTCAGGCAAACATGTCCACCGTAAGATGAACCTAAGTAGGCTTGAATGGGGTTTCTAGGTGTAAGTATGTAGGACTAGTAGCATGCCAAATTTGTGCTATTGCCATTGAGAATGCATTGGGCGTTAAAGTTAAATAACTCAGAAACTACAAAACATTTCAAAGTAAAAAGTTCCAGCATGTGTCTCCACAGTAAGCTGAATTATAAAAAGTGTGAATGGAGTTTCTAGGTGAAAGTGCTTTTTTGACGTGCCAATATCTGCCATTGAGCCCCATTGTAAAATTCTCAAATTTGAAAGCACTATATTTCTAAAACTATGAAACATTTCAAAGATTCCTTTTCAGGCAAACATGTCCACCGTAAGATGAACCTAAGTACGCTTGAATGGGGTTTCTAGGTGTAAGTATGTAGGACTAGTAGCATGCCAAAGTTTGTGCTATTGCCATTGAGAATGCATTGGGCGTTAAAGTTAAATAACTCAGAAACTACAAAACATTTCAAAGTAAAAAGTTCCAGCATGTGTCTCCACAGTAAGCTGAATTATAAAAAGTGTGAATGGAGTTTCTATGTGAAAGTGCTTTTTTGACGTGCCAATATCTGCCATTGAGCCCCATTGTAAAATTCTCATATTTGAAAGCACTATATTTCTAAAACTATGAAACATTTCAAAGATTCCTTTTCAGGCAAACATGTCCACCGTAAGATGAACCTAAGTACGCTTGAATGGGGTTTCTAGGTGTAAGTATGTAGGACTAGTAGCATGCCAAAGTTTGTGCTATTGCCATTGAGAATGCATTGGGCGTTAAAGTTAAATAACTCAGAAACTACAAAACAATTCAAAGTAAAAAGTTCCAGCATGTGTCTCCACAGTAAGCTGAATTATAAAAAGTGTGAATGGAGTTTCTAGGTGAAAGTGCTTTTTTGACGTGCCAATATCTGCCATTGAGCCCCATTGTAAAGTTCTCACATTTGAAAGCACTATATTTCTAAAACTATGAAACATTTCAAAGATTCCTTTTCAGGCAAACATGTCCACCGTAAGATGAACCTAAGTAGGCTTGAATGGGGTTTCTAGGTGTAAGTATGTAGGACTAGTAGCATGCCAAAGTTTGTGCTATTGCCATTGAGAATGCATTGGGCGTTAAAGTTAAATAACTCAGAAACTACAAAACATTTCAAAGTAAAAAGTTCCAGCATGTGTCTCCACAGTAAGCTGAATTATAAAAAGTGTGAATGGAGTTTCTAGGTGAAAGTGATTTTGACGTGCCACTATCTGCCATTATAAATTTCTCACATTTAAAGCACTATATTTCTAAAACTATGAAACATTTCAAAGATTCCTTTTCAGGCAAACATGTCCACCGTAAGATGAACCTAAATAGGTTTGAATGGGGATTCTAGGTGTAAGTATGTAGGACTAGTAGCATGCCAAAGTTATATTTTTTTTCGGACGGCATACTATAGCATGTCGTTTTTCGTGATTTTGGACTATTTGAAAAAAAGATGAAAATCATGAAAAAACAACATACTATAGTTCATGGCTTCGGACGGCATACTATAGCATGTCGTTTTTCATGATTTTGGAGGATTTGAAAAAAATATGAAAATCATGAAAAAACGACATACTATAGTCCATGGTTTGGGACGGCATAATATATTATGTCATATTTTCATGATTTTGGGACACTATGTCAGAGACAGGACTTGAACCTGCAGCCTCCTGATTACCAGGCAGGAGTCTGTACCCAGTGAGCCACTGTGCATGCTGTTCTTAAAAGGCCGAATAGATAATGACAGAAGAGCCAGAGACTTGTTTCCATTGTGGTTCATAAACATTCGAGCGTCTAGAGATAAACAACAGCAAAAGAAACAATAGACAAATCTCCTGTTATTTTATTTTTTGTATTTTATTTTTGTATCAATGTTGTACTCAAAGGGAACAGCAGACTGCATTGTGGCAGGTAGCAAGTAGATCAGTGACTTAGCACACTGGCTGCATGATCTGGAGATAGTGGGTTCAAACCCCACTCAAATCTGTACTTGCCAAAATCTGCCATTGACCCCCATTCTGAATTTCTCAAATTTAAAAGCACTATATTTCTAAAACTATGAAACATTTCAAAGATTCCTTTTCAGGCAAACATGTCCACCGTAAGATGAACCTAAGTAGGCTTGAATGGGGTTTCTAGGTGTAAGTATGTAGGACTAGTAGCATGCCAAAGTTTGTGCTATTGCCATTGAGAATGCATTGGGCGTTAAAGTTAAATAACTCAGAAACTACAAAACAATTCAAAGTAAAAAGTTCCAGCATGTGTCTCCACAGTAAGCTGAATTATAAAAAGTGTGAATGGAGTTTCTAGGTGAAAGTGCTTTTTTGACGTGCCAATATCTGCCATTGAGCCCCATTGTAAAGTTCTCACATTTGAAAGCACTATATTTCTAAAACTATGAAACATTTCAAAGATTCCTTTTCAGGCAAACATGTCCACCGTAAGATGAACCTAAGTAGGCTTGAATGGGGTTTCTAGGTGTAAGTATGTAGGACTAGTAGCATGCCAAAGTTTGTGCTATTGCCATTGAGAATGCATTGGGCGTTAAAGTTAAATAACTCAGAAACTACAAAACATTTCAAAGTAAAAAGTTCCAGCATGTGTCTCCACAGTAAGCTGAATTATAAAAAGTGTGAATGGAGTTTCTAGGTGAAAGTGATTTTGACGTGCCACTATCTGCCATTATAAATTTCTCACATTTAAAGCACTATATTTCTAAAACTATGAAACATTTCAAAGATTCCTTTTCAGGCAAACATGTCCACCGTAAGATGAACCTAAATAGGTTTGAATGGGGATTCTAGGTGTAAGTATGTAGGACTAGTAGCATGCCAAAGTTTTATTTTTTTTCGGACGGCATACTATAGCATGTCGTTTTTCGTGATTTTGGACTATTTGAAAAAAAGATGAAAATCATGAAAAAACAACATACTATAGTTCATGGCTTCGGACGGCATACTATAGCATGTCGTTTTTCATGATTTTGGAGGATTTGAAAAAAATATGAAAATCATGAAAAAACGACATACTATAGTCCATGGTTTGGGACGGCATAATATATTATGTCATATTTTCATGATTTTGGGACACTATGTCAGAGACAGGACTTGAACCTGCAGCCTCCTGATTACCAGGCAGGAGTCTGTACCCAGTGAGCCACTGTGCATGCTGTTCTTAAAAGGCCGAATAGATAATGACAGAAGAGCCAGAGACTTGTTTCCATTGTGGTTCATAAACATTCGAGCGTCTAGAGATAAACAACAGCAAAAGAAACAATAGACAAATCTCCTGTTATTTTATTTTTTGTATTTTATTTTTGTATCAATGTTGTACTCAAAGGGAACAGCAGACTGCATTGTGGCAGGTAGCAAGTAGATCAGTGACTTAGCACACTGGCTGCATGATCTGGAGATAGTGGGTTCAAACCCCACTCAAATCTGTACTTGCCAAAATCTGCCATTGACCCCCATTCTGAATTTCTCAAATTTAAAAGCACTATATTTCTAAAACTATGAAACATTTCAAAGATTCCTTTTCAGGCAAACATGTCCACCGTAAGATGAACCTAAGTAGGCTTGAATGGGGTTTCTAGGTGTAAGTATGTAGGACTAGTAGCATGCCAAAGTTTGTGCTATTGCCATTGAGAATGCATTGGGCGTTAAAGTTAAATAACTCAGAAACTACAAAACATTTCAAAGTAAAAAGTTCCAGCATGTGTCTCCACAGTAAGCTGAATTATAAAAAGTGTGAATGGAGTTTCTAGGTGAAAGTGCTTTTTTGACGTGCCAATATCTGCCATTGAGCCCCATTGTAAAGTTCTCACATTTGAAAGCACTATATTTCTAAAACTATGAAACATTTCAAAGATTCCTTTTCAGGCAAACATGTCCACCGTAAGATGAACCTAAGTAGGCTTGAATGGGGTTTCTAGGTGTAAGTATGTAGGACTAGTAGCATGCCAAAGTTTGTGCTATTGCCATTGAGAATGCATTGGGCGTTAAAGTTAAATAACTCAGAAACTACAAAACATTTCAAAGTAAAAAGTTCCAGCATGTGTCTCCACAGTAAGCTGAATTATAAAAAGTGTGAATGGAGTTTCTAGGTGAAAGTGATTTTGACGTGCCACTATCTGCCATTATAAATTTCTCACATTTAAAGCACTATATTTCTAAAACTATGAAACATTTCAAAGATTCCTTTTCAGGCAAACATGTCCACCGTAAGATGAACCTAAATAGGTTTGAATGGGGATTCTAGGTGTAAGTATGTAGGACTAGTAGCATGCCAAAGTTATAATTTTTTTCGGACGGCATACTATAGCATGTCGTTTTTCGTGATTTTGGACTATTTGAAAAAAAGATGAAAATCATGAAAAAACAACATACTATAGTTCATGGCTTCGGACGGCATACTATAGCATGTCGTTTTTCATGATTTTGGAGGATTTGAAAAAAATATGAAAATCATGAAAAAACGACATACTATAGTCCATGGTTTGGGACGGCATAATATATTATGTCATATTTTCATGATTTTGGGACACTATGTCAGAGACAGGACTTGAACCTGCAGCCTCCTGATTACCAGGCAGGAGTCTGTACCCAGTGAGCCACTGTGCATGCTGTTCTTAAAAGGCCGAATAGATAATGACAGAAGAGCCAGAGAGTTGTTTCCATTGTGGTTCATAAACATTCGAGCGTCTAGAGATAAACAACAGCAAAAGAAACAATAGACAAATCTCCTGTTATTTTATTTTTTGTATTTTATTTTTGTATCAATGTTGTACTCAAAGGGAACAGCAGACTGCATTGTGGCAGGTAGCAAGTAGATCAGTGACTTAGCACACTGGCTGCATGATCTGGAGATAGTGGGTTCAAACCCCACTCAAATCTGTACTTGCCAAAATCTGCCATTGACCCCCATTCTGAATTTCTCAAATTTAAAAGCACTATATTTCTAAAACTATGAAACATTTCAAAGATTCCTTTTCAGGCAAACATGTCCACCGTAAGATGAACCTAAGTAGGCTTGAATGGGGTTTCTAGGTGTAAGTATGTAGGACTAGTAGCATGCCAAAGTTTGTGCTATTGCCATTGAGAATGCATTGGGCGTTAAAGTTAAATAACTCAGAAACTACAAAACATTTCAAAGTAAAAAGTTCCAGCATGTGTCTCCACAGTAATCTGAATTATAAAAAGTGCGAATGGAGTTTCTAGGTGAAAGTGATTTTGACGTGCCACTATCTGCCATTATAAATTTCTCACATTTAAAGCACTATATTTCTAAAACTATGAAACATTTCAAAGATTCCTTTTCAGGCAAACATGTCCACCGTAAGATGAACCTAAGTAGGCTTGAATGGGGTTTCTAGGTGTAAGTATGTAGGACTAGTAGCATGCCAAAGTTTGTGCTATTGCCATTGAGAATGCATTGGGCGTTAAAGTTAAATAACTCAGAAACTACAAAACATTTCAAAGTAAAAAGTTCCAGCATGTGTCTCCACAGTAAGCTGAATTATAAAAAGTGTGAATGGAGTTTCTAGGTGAAAGTGATTTTGACGTGCCACTATCTGCCATTATAAATTTCTCACATTTAAAGCACTATATTTCTAAAACTATGAAACATTTCAAAGATTAATTTTCAGGCAAACATGTCCACCGTAAGATGAACCTAAATAGGTTTGAATGGGGATTCTAGGTGTAAGTATGTAGGACTAGTAGCATGCCAAAGTTATAATTTTTTTCGGACGGCATACTATAGCATGTCGTTTTTCGTGATTTTGGACTATTTGAAAAAAAGATGAAAATCATGAAAAAACAACATACTATAGTTCATGGCTTCGGACGGCATGTCGTTTTTCATGATTTTGGAGGATTTGAAAAAAAGATGAAAATCATGAAAAAACGACATACTATAGTCCATGGTTTGGGACGGCATAATATATTATGTCATATTTTCATGATTTTGGGACACTATGTCAGAGCCAGGACTTGAACCTGCAGCCTCCTGATTACCAGGCAGGCTCTGTACCCAGTGAGCCACTGTGCATGCTGTTCTTAAAAGGCCGAATAGATAATGACAGAAGAGCCAGAGACTTGTTTCCATTGTGGTTCATAAACATTCGAGCGTCTAGAGATAAACAACAGCAAAAGAAACAATAGACAAATCTCCTGTTATTTTATTTTTTGTATTTTATTTTTGTATCAATGTTGTACTCAAAGGGAACAGCAGACTGCATTGTGGCAGGTAGCAAGTAGATCAGTGACTTAGCACACTGGCTGCATGATCTCGAGATAGTGGGTTCAAACCCCACTCAAATCTTTACTTGCCAAAATCTGCCATTGACCCCCATTCTGAATTTCTCAAATTTAAAAGCACTATATTTCTAAAACTATGAAACATTTCAAAGATTCCTTTTCAGGCAAACATGTCCACCGTAAGATGAACCTAAGTAGGCTTGAATGGGGTTTCTAGGTGTAAGTATGTAGGACTAGTAGCATGCCAAAGTTTGTGCTATTGCCATTGAGAATGCATTGGGCGTTAAAGTTAAATAACTCAGAAACTACAAAACATTTCAAAGTAAAAAGTTCCAGCATGTGTCTCCACAGTAAGCTGAATTATAAAAAGTGTGAATGGAGTTTCTAGGTGAAAGTGCTTTTTTGACGTGCCAATATCTGCCATTGAGCCCCATTGTAAAATTCTCAAATTTGAAAGCACTATATTACTAAAACTATGAAACATTTCAAAGATTCCTTTTCAGGCAAACATGTCCACCGTAAGATGAACCTAAGTAGGCTTGAATGGGGTTTCTAGGTGTAAGTATGTAGGACTAGTAGCATGCCAAAGTTTGTGCTATTGCCATTGAGAATGCATTGGGCGTTAAAGTTAAATAACTCAGAAACTACAAAACATTTCAAAGTAAAAAGTTCCAGCATGTGTCTCCACAGTAAGCTGAATTATAAAAAGTGTGAATGGAGTTTCTAGGTGAAAGTGATTTTGACGTGCCACTATCTGCCATTATAAATTTCTCACATTTAAAGCACTATATCTCTAAAACTATGAAACATTTCAAAGATTCCTTTTCAGGCAAACATGTCCACCGTAAGATGAACCTAAATAGGTTTGAATGGGGATTCTAGGTGTAAGTATGTAGGACTAGTAGCATGCCAAAGTTATAATTTTTTTCGGACGGCATACTATAGCATGTCGTTTTTCGTGATTTTGGACTATTTGAAAAAAAGATGAAAATCATGAAAAAACAACATACTATAGTTCATGGCTTCGGACGGCATGTCGTTTTTCATGATTTTGGAGGATTTAAAAAAAAGATGAAAATCATGAAAAAACGACATACTATAGTCCATGGTTTGGGACGGCATAATATATTATGTCATATTTTCATGATTTTGGGACACTATGTCAGAGACAGGACTTGAACCTGCAGCCTCCTGATTACCAGGCAGGAGTCTGTACCCAGTGAGCCACTGTGCATGCTGTTCTTAAAAGGCCGAATAGATAATGACAGAAGAGCCAGAGACTTGTTTCCATTGTGGTTCATAAACATTCGAGCGTCTAGGGATAAACAACAGCAAAAGAAACAATAGACAAATCTCCTGTTATTTTATTTTTTGTATTTTATTTTTGTATCAATGTTGTACTCAAAGGGAACAGCAGACTGCATTGTGGCAGGTAGCAAGTAGATCAGTGACTTAGCACACTGGCTGCATGATCTGGAGATAGTGGGTTCAAACCCCACTCAAATCTTTACTTGCCAAAATCTGCCATTGACCCCCATTCTGAATTTCTCAAATTTAAAAGCACTATATTTCTAAAACTATGAAACATTTCAAAGATTCCTTTTCAGGCAAACATGTCCACCGTAAGATGAACCTAAGTAGGCTTGAATGGGCTTTCTAGGTGTAAGTATGTAGGACTAGTAGCATGCCAAAGTTTGTGCTATTGCCATTGAGAATGCATTGGGCGTTACAGTTAAATAACTCAGAAACTACAAAACATTTCAAAGTAAAAAGTTCCAGCATGTGTCTCCATAGTAAGCTGAATTATAAAAAGTGTGAATGGAGTTTCTAGGTGAAAGTGCTTTTTTGACGTGCCAATATCTGCCATTGAGCCCCATTGTAAAATTCTCAAATTTGAAAGCACTATATTTCTAAAACTATGAAACATTTCAAAGATTCCTTTTCAGGCAAACATGTCCACCGTAAGATGAACCTAAGTAGGCTTGAATGGGGTTTCTAGATGTAAGTATGTAGGACTAGTAGCATGCCAAAGTTTGTGCTATTGCCATTGAGAATGCATTGGGCGTTAAAGTTAAATAACTCAGAAACTACAAAACATTTCAAAGTAAAAAGTTCCAGCATGTGTCTCCACAGTAAGCTGAATTATAAAAAGTGTGAATGGAGTTTCTAGGTGAAAGTGCTTTTTTGACGTGCCAATATCTGCCATTGAGCCCCATTGTAAAATTCTCAAATTTGAAAGCACTATATTTCTAAAACTATGAAACATTTCAAAGATTCCTTTTCAGGCAAACATGTCCACCGTAAGATGAACCTAAGTAGGCTTGAATGGGCTTTCTAGGTGTAAGTATGTAGGACTAGTAGCATGCCAAAGTTTGTGCTATTGCCATTGAGAATGCATTGGGCGTTACAGTTAAATAACTCAGAAACTACAAAACATTTCAAAGTAAAAAGTTCCAGCATGTGTCTCCACAGTAAGCTGAATTATAAAAAGTGTGAATGGAGTTTCTAGGTGAAAGTGATTTTGACGTGCCACTATCTGCCATTATAAATTTCTCACATTTAAAGCACTATATTTCTAAAACTATGAAACATTTCAAAGATTCCTTTTCAGGCAAACATGTCCACCCGTACCTAAATAGGTTTGAATGGGGATTCTAGGTGTAAGTATGTAGGACTAGTAGCATGCCAAAGTTATAATTTTTTTCGGACGGCATACTATAGCATGTCGTTTTTCGTGATTTTGGACTATTTGAAAAAAAGATGAAAATCATGAAAAAACAACATACTATAGTTCATGGCTTCGGACGGCATACTATAGCATGTCATTTTTCATGATTTTGGAGGATTTGAAAAAAATATGAAAATCATGAAAAAACGACATACTATAGTCCATGGTTTGGGACGGCATAATATATTATGTCATATTTTCATGATTTTGGGACACTATGTCAGAGACAGGACTTGAACCTGCAGCCTCCTGATTACCAGGCAGGCTCTGTACCCAGTGAGCCACTGTGCATGCTGTTCTTAAAAGGCCGAATAGATAATGACAGAAGAGCCAGAGACTTGTTTCCATTGTGGTTCATAAACATTCGAGCGTATAGAGATAAACAACAGCAAAAGAAACAATAGACAAATCTCCTGTTATTTTATTTTTTGTATTTTATTTTTGTATCAATGTTGTACTCAAAGGGAACAGCAGACTGCATTGCGGCAGGTAGCAAGTAGATCAGTGACTTAGCACACTGGCTGCATGATCTGGAGATAGTGGGTTCAAACCCCACTCAAATCTTTACTTGCCAAAATCTGCCATTGACCCCCATTCTGAATTTCTCAAATTTAAAAGCACTATATTTCTAAAACTATGAAACATTTCAAAGATTCCTTTTCAGGCAAACATGTCCACCGTAAGATGAACCTAAGTAGGCTTGAATGGGGTTTCTAGGTGTAAGTATGTAGGACTAGTAGCATGCCAAATTTGTGCTATTGCCATTGAGAATGCATTGGGCGTTAAAGTTAAATAACTCAGAAACTACAAAACATTTCAAAGTAAAAAGTTCCAGCATGTGTCTCCACAGTAAGCTGAATTATAAAAAGTGTGAATGGAGTTTCTAGGTGAAAGTGCTTTTTTGACGTGCCAATATCTGCCATTGAGCCCCATTGTAAAATTCTCAAATTTGAAAGCACTATATTTCTAAAACTATGAAACATTTCAAAGATTCCTTTTCAGGCAAACATGTCCACCGTAAGATGAACCTAAGTACGCTTGAATGGGGTTTCTAGGTGTAAGTATGTAGGACTAGTAGCATGCCAAAGTTTGTGCTATTGCCATTGAGAATGCATTGGGCGTTAAAGTTAAATAACTCAGAAACTACAAAACATTTCAAAGTAAAAAGTTCCAGCATGTGTCTCCACAGTAAGCTGAATTATAAAAAGTGTGAATGGAGTTTCTATGTGAAAGTGCTTTTTTGACGTGCCAATATCTGCCATTGAGCCCCATTGTAAAATTCTCATATTTGAAAGCACTATATTTCTAAAACTATGAAACATTTCAAAGATTCCTTTTCAGGCAAACATGTCCACCGTAAGATGAACCTAAGTACGCTTGAATGGGGTTTCTAGGTGTAAGTATGTAGGACTAGTAGCATGCCAAAGTTTGTGCTATTGCCATTGAGAATGCATTGGGCGTTAAAGTTAAATAACTCAGAAACTACAAAACAATTCAAAGTAAAAAGTTCCAGCATGTGTCTCCACAGTAAGCTGAATTATAAAAAGTGTGAATGGAGTTTCTAGGTGAAAGTGCTTTTTTGACGTGCCAATATCTGCCATTGAGCCCCATTGTAAAGTTCTCACATTTGAAAGCACTATATTTCTAAAACTATGAAACATTTCAAAGATTCCTTTTCAGGCAAACATGTCCACCGTAAGATGAACCTAAGTAGGCTTGAATGGGGTTTCTAGGTGTAAGTATGTAGGACTAGTAGCATGCCAAAGTTTGTGCTATTGCCATTGAGAATGCATTGGGCGTTAAAGTTAAATAACTCAGAAACTACAAAACATTTCAAAGTAAAAAGTTCCAGCATGTGTCTCCACAGTAAGCTGAATTATAAAAAGTGTGAATGGAGTTTCTAGGTGAAAGTGATTTTGACGTGCCACTATCTGCCATTATAAATTTCTCACATTTAAAGCACTATATTTCTAAAACTATGAAACATTTCAAAGATTCCTTTTCAGGCAAACATGTCCACCGTAAGATGAACCTAAATAGGTTTGAATGGGGATTCTAGGTGTAAGTATGTAGGACTAGTAGCATGCCAAAGTTATATTTTTTTTCGGACGGCATACTATAGCATGTCGTTTTTCGTGATTTTGGACTATTTGAAAAAAAGATGAAAATCATGAAAAAACAACATACTATAGTTCATGGCTTCGGACGGCATACTATAGCATGTCGTTTTTCATGATTTTGGAGGATTTGAAAAAAATATGAAAATCATGAAAAAACGACATACTATAGTCCATGGTTTGGGACGGCATAATATATTATGTCATATTTTCATGATTTTGGGACACTATGTCAGAGACAGGACTTGAACCTGCAGCCTCCTGATTACCAGGCAGGAGTCTGTACCCAGTGAGCCACTGTGCATGCTGTTCTTAAAAGGCCGAATAGATAATGACAGAAGAGCCAGAGACTTGTTTCCATTGTGGTTCATAAACATTCGAGCGTCTAGAGATAAACAACAGCAAAAGAAACAATAGACAAATCTCCTGTTATTTTATTTTTTGTATTTTATTTTTGTATCAATGTTGTACTCAAAGGGAACAGCAGACTGCATTGTGGCAGGTAGCAAGTAGATCAGTGACTTAGCACACTGGCTGCATGATCTGGAGATAGTGGGTTCAAACCCCACTCAAATCTGTACTTGCCAAAATCTGCCATTGACCCCCATTCTGAATTTCTCAAATTTAAAAGCACTATATTTCTAAAACTATGAAACATTTCAAAGATTCCTTTTCAGGCAAACATGTCCACCGTAAGATGAACCTAAGTAGGCTTGAATGGGGTTTCTAGGTGTAAGTATGTAGGACTAGTAGCATGCCAAAGTTTGTGCTATTGCCATTGAGAATGCATTGGGCGTTAAAGTTAAATAACTCAGAAACTACAAAACAATTCAAAGTAAAAAGTTCCAGCATGTGTCTCCACAGTAAGCTGAATTATAAAAAGTGTGAATGGAGTTTCTAGGTGAAAGTGCTTTTTTGACGTGCCAATATCTGCCATTGAGCCCCATTGTAAAGTTCTCACATTTGAAAGCACTATATTTCTAAAACTATGAAACATTTCAAAGATTCCTTTTCAGGCAAACATGTCCACCGTAAGATGAACCTAAGTAGGCTTGAATGGGGTTTCTAGGTGTAAGTATGTAGGACTAGTAGCATGCCAAAGTTTGTGCTATTGCCATTGAGAATGCATTGGGCGTTAAAGTTAAATAACTCAGAAACTACAAAACATTTCAAAGTAAAAAGTTCCAGCATGTGTCTCCACAGTAAGCTGAATTATAAAAAGTGTGAATGGAGTTTCTAGGTGAAAGTGATTTTGACGTGCCACTATCTGCCATTATAAATTTCTCACATTTAAAGCACTATATTTCTAAAACTATGAAACATTTCAAAGATTCCTTTTCAGGCAAACATGTCCACCGTAAGATGAACCTAAATAGGTTTGAATGGGGATTCTAGGTGTAAGTATGTAGGACTAGTAGCATGCCAAAGTTTTATTTTTTTTCGGACGGCATACTATAGCATGTCGTTTTTCGTGATTTTGGACTATTTGAAAAAAAGATGAAAATCATGAAAAAACAACATACTATAGTTCATGGCTTCGGACGGCATACTATAGCATGTCGTTTTTCATGATTTTGGAGGATTTGAAAAAAATATGAAAATCATGAAAAAACGACATACTATAGTCCATGGTTTGGGACGGCATAATATATTATGTCATATTTTCATGATTTTGGGACACTATGTCAGAGACAGGACTTGAACCTGCAGCCTCCTGATTACCAGGCAGGAGTCTGTACCCAGTGAGCCACTGTGCATGCTGTTCTTAAAAGGCCGAATAGATAATGACAGAAGAGCCAGAGACTTGTTTCCATTGTGGTTCATAAACATTCGAGCGTCTAGAGATAAACAACAGCAAAAGAAACAATAGACAAATCTCCTGTTATTTTATTTTTTGTATTTTATTTTTGTATCAATGTTGTACTCAAAGGGAACAGCAGACTGCATTGTGGCAGGTAGCAAGTAGATCAGTGACTTAGCACACTGGCTGCATGATCTGGAGATAGTGGGTTCAAACCCCACTCAAATCTGTACTTGCCAAAATCTGCCATTGACCCCCATTCTGAATTTCTCAAATTTAAAAGCACTATATTTCTAAAACTATGAAACATTTCAAAGATTCCTTTTCAGGCAAACATGTCCACCGTAAGATGAACCTAAGTAGGCTTGAATGGGGTTTCTAGGTGTAAGTATGTAGGACTAGTAGCATGCCAAAGTTTGTGCTATTGCCATTGAGAATGCATTGGGCGTTAAAGTTAAATAACTCAGAAACTACAAAACATTTCAAAGTAAAAAGTTCCAGCATGTGTCTCCACAGTAAGCTGAATTATAAAAAGTGTGAATGGAGTTTCTAGGTGAAAGTGCTTTTTTGACGTGCCAATATCTGCCATTGAGCCCCATTGTAAAGTTCTCACATTTGAAAGCACTATATTTCTAAAACTATGAAACATTTCAAAGATTCCTTTTCAGGCAAACATGTCCACCGTAAGATGAACCTAAGTAGGCTTGAATGGGGTTTCTAGGTGTAAGTATGTAGGACTAGTAGCATGCCAAAGTTTGTGCTATTGCCATTGAGAATGCATTGGGCGTTAAAGTTAAATAACTCAGAAACTACAAAACATTTCAAAGTAAAAAGTTCCAGCATGTGTCTCCACAGTAAGCTGAATTATAAAAAGTGTGAATGGAGTTTCTAGGTGAAAGTGATTTTGACGTGCCACTATCTGCCATTATAAATTTCTCACATTTAAAGCACTATATTTCTAAAACTATGAAACATTTCAAAGATTCCTTTTCAGGCAAACATGTCCACCGTAAGATGAACCTAAATAGGTTTGAATGGGGATTCTAGGTGTAAGTATGTAGGACTAGTAGCATGCCAAAGTTATAATTTTTTTCGGACGGCATACTATAGCATGTCGTTTTTCGTGATTTTGGACTATTTGAAAAAAAGATGAAAATCATGAAAAAACAACATACTATAGTTCATGGCTTCGGACGGCATACTATAGCATGTCGTTTTTCATGATTTTGGAGGATTTGAAAAAAATATGAAAATCATGAAAAAACGACATACTATAGTCCATGGTTTGGGACGGCATAATATATTATGTCATATTTTCATGATTTTGGGACACTATGTCAGAGACAGGACTTGAACCTGCAGCCTCCTGATTACCAGGCAGGAGTCTGTACCCAGTGAGCCACTGTGCATGCTGTTCTTAAAAGGCCGAATAGATAATGACAGAAGAGCCAGAGAGTTGTTTCCATTGTGGTTCATAAACATTCGAGCGTCTAGAGATAAACAACAGCAAAAGAAACAATAGACAAATCTCCTGTTATTTTATTTTTTGTATTTTATTTTTGTATCAATGTTGTACTCAAAGGGAACAGCAGACTGCATTGTGGCAGGTAGCAAGTAGATCAGTGACTTAGCACACTGGCTGCATGATCTGGAGATAGTGGGTTCAAACCCCACTCAAATCTGTACTTGCCAAAATCTGCCATTGACCCCCATTCTGAATTTCTCAAATTTAAAAGCACTATATTTCTAAAACTATGAAACATTTCAAAGATTCCTTTTCAGGCAAACATGTCCACCGTAAGATGAACCTAAGTAGGCTTGAATGGGGTTTCTAGGTGTAAGTATGTAGGACTAGTAGCATGCCAAAGTTTGTGCTATTGCCATTGAGAATGCATTGGGCGTTAAAGTTAAATAACTCAGAAACTACAAAACATTTCAAAGTAAAAAGTTCCAGCATGTGTCTCCACAGTAAGCTGAATTATAAAAAGTGTGAATGGAGTTTCTAGGTGAAAGTGCTTTTTTGACGTGCCAATATCTGCCATTGAGCCCCATTGTAAAATTCTCAAATTTGAAAGCACTATATTTCTAAAACTATGAAACATTTCAAAGATTCCTTTTCAGGCAAACATGTCCACCGTAAGATGAACCTAAGTAGGCTTGAATGGGGTTTCTAGGTGTAAGTATGTAGGACTAGTAGCATGCCAAAGTTTGTGCTATTGCCATTGAGAATGCATTGGGCGTTAAAGTTAAATAACTCAGAAACTACAAAACATTTCAAAGTAAAAAGTTCCAGCATGTGTCTCCACAGTAAGCTGAATTCTAAAAAGTGTGAATGGAGTTTCTAGGTGAAAGTGATTTTGACGTGCCACTATCTGCCATTATAAATTTCTCACATTTAAAGCACTATATTTCTAAAACTATGAAACCTTTCAAAGATTCCTTTTCAGGCAAACATGTCCACCGTAAGATGAACCTAAATAGGTTTGAATGGGGATTCTAGGTGTAAGTATGTAGGACTAGTAGCATGCCAAAGTTATAATTTTTTTCGGACGGCATACTATAGCATGTCGTTTTTCGTGATTTTGGACTATTTGAAAAAAAGATGAAAATCATGAAAAAACGACATACTATAGTTCATGGCTTCGGACGGCATACTATAGCATGTCGTTTTTCATGATTTTGGAGGATTTGAAAAAAATATGAAAATCATGAAAAAACGACATACTATAGTCCATGGTTTGGGACGGCATAATATATTATGTCATATTTTCGGGACACTATGTCAGAGACAGGACTTGAACCTGCAGCCTCCTGATTACCAGGCAGGCTCTGTACCCAGTGAGCCACTGTGCATGCTGTTCTTAAAAGGCCGAATAGATAATGACAGAAGAGCCAGAGACTTGTTTCCATTGTGGTTCATAAACATTCGAGCGTCTAGAGATAAACAACAGCAAAAGAAACAATAGACAAATCTCCTGTTATTTTATTTTTTGTATTTTATTTTTGTATCAATGTTGTACTCAAAGGGAACAGCAGACTGCATTGTGGCAGGTAGCAAGTAGATCAGTGACTTAGCACACTGGCTGCATGATCTGGAGATAGTGGGTTCAAACCCCACTCAAATCTTTACTTGCCAAAATCTGCCATTGACCCCCATTCTGAATTTCTCAAATTTAAAAGCACTATATTTCTAAAACTATGAAACATTTCAAAGATTCCTTTTCAGGCAAACATGTCCACCGTAAGATGAACCTAAGTAGGCTTGAATGGGGTTTCTAGGTGTAAGTATGTAGGACTAGTAGCATGCCAAAGTTTGTGCTATTGCCATTGAGAATGCATTGGGCGTTAAAGTTAAATAACTCAGAAACTACAAAACATTTCAAAGTAAAAAGTTCCAGCATGTGTCTCCACAGTAAGCTGAATTATAAAAAGTGTGAATGGAGTTTCTAGGTGAAAGTGCTTTTTTGACGTGCCAATATCTGCCATTGAGCCCCATTGTAAAATTCTCAAATTTGAAAGCACTATATTTCTAAAACTATGAAACATTTCAAAGATTCCTTTTCAGGCAAACATGTCCACCGTAAGATGAACCTAAGTACGCTTGAATGGGGTTTCTAGGTGTAAGTATGTAGGACTAGTAGCATGCCAAAGTTTGTGCTATTGCCATTGAGAATGCATTGGGCGTTAAAGTTAAATAACTCAGAAACTACAAAACATTTCAAAGTAAAAAGTTCCAGCATGTGTCTCCACAGTAAGCTGAATTATAAAAAGTGTGAATGGAGTTTCTATGTGAAAGTGCTTTTTTGACGTGCCAATATCTGCCATTGAGCCCCATTGTAAAATTCTCAAATTTGAAAGCACTATATTTCTAAAACTATGAAACATTTCAAAGATTCCTTTTCAGGCAAACATGTCCACCGTAAGATGAACCTAAGTAGGCTTGAATGGGGTTTCTAGGTGTAAGTATGTAGGACTAGTAGCATGCCAAAGTTTGTGCTATTGCCATTGAGAATGCATTGGGCGTTAAAGTTAAATAACTCAGAAACTACAAAACATTTCAAAGTAAAAAGTTCCAGCATGTGTCTCCACAGTAAGCTGAATTATAAAACGTGTGAATGGAGTTTCTAGGTGAAAGTGATTTTGACGTGCCACTATCTGCCATTATAAATTTCTCACATTTAAAGCACTATATTTCTAAAACTATTAAACATTTCAAAGATTCCTTTTCAGGCAAACATGTCCACCGTAAGATGAACCTAAATAGGTTTGAATGGGGATTCTAGGTGTAAGTATGTAGGACTAGTAGCATGCCAAAGTTATAACTTTTTTCTGACGGCATACTATAGCATGTCGTTTTTCGTGATTTTGGACTATTTGAAAAAAAGATGAAAATCATGAAAAAACGACATACTATAGTTCATGGCTTCGGACGGCATACTATAGCATGTCGTTTTTCATGATTTTGGAGGATTTGAAAAAAAGATGAAAATCATGAAAAAACGACATACTATAGTCCATGGTTTGGGACGGCATAATATATTATGTCATATTTTCATGATTTTGGGACACTATGTCAGAGCCAGGACTTGAACCTGCAGCCTCCTGATTATCAGGCAGGCTCTGTACCCAGTGAGCCACTGTGAATGCTGTTCTCAAAAGGCCGAATAGATAATGACAGTTTAAATAAACAATAGACAAATCTGTTATTTTATTTGTTGTATTTTACATCTAAAAGCACTACTTTTCAAGGCTTGAATAAAAAAAGAAAAACTCAAAAGCACCAGGAGACATCTGCTGTACTGTGCTGTACTGTACTGTACCGTACTGTACTGTGCTGTACTGTACTGTACTGTACTGTACTGTACTGTACTGTACTGTACTGTACTGTACTGTACTGTACTGGCACACCCGAAATCACAGTACAATACAATACAGTTAATATATGTGTGTGTGTTTGGTTGCGCACAGGTGGTGAAAAACAACCATGCTGTTTTTGTGCTCAGACGCACCCACCCAGCTAGCCAGCCACCCACCCAGCCAGCCACCCACCCATGCACACACATAGCTCCGTAAGGGAGTGGTTGCACCACTCAAAAATGGGTTTATTGCAAGTTGATGCTTGTAATAATAACGTACTGTAGGCCTACTGTAAGCAGAGGCGGATCTGACCATCAGTATGCTATTGAACGTCACTGACCACCAGTGGTGGAAAATGTATTATGTACTCACACTTACTTAAGTAAAAGTATCAATACTATATAAAAGCACAGAATTCAAAATGTACAAAAGTATTGACATCAAAATGCACTTAAAGTACAGAAAGTAAAAGTCCTCATTATGCAGAATATCTCATTTCAAGATTTCAAATGTATAGAAATCTTTTGAAAATAGCTGACCTACAAGCTCACAATGCGTGGCAATGCGACTCATTGTGAGCTTGTAGATCGGCTATTTTCAAATGGCTGAAATGCTCGGACTCACCAATGCTTATGGTTCTTATGGCTCACACGACAGGTGCTCTAGTGCAGTGGTTCTCAACCTGTGGAGCGGGGAATCACTGGTGGGCTGTGAGGAAATTAGGCCGCCCTAATAATTGGCAAAAATCATTACAAGTTCTTAATGATTGATGATGATAATATTAGTATAGCCTATATAATAAATAAATATTTTCTTCTTTCAAAGCTTGAAAACAATTGTTTTCATTGTGTTACTGATAAATGGCTCCAAGCCAGAACACAATCGATTGATTGGTCTTTTTTTTTTTAAAGAGAAAGAAAAAAGATAAACGCACGTGGCCCACACATCTGTCCACTTAACACGGCTGCCAAAATACCTGTAAGGATCCATTTGGACCTCTGGTGGTCCCTGAAACCAATGTTGTGAAGCAGAAGCAAAGGCACTATGAAAGGGCTCTATTTTCACCATTGCCTTACCCCTTATTCCTAAACTTCTTTGCCTTTTTTTACAATTTTGAAAAACATTTTTGAATAGTTAAAAAAGCCAATCTACAAGCTCACAACGTGTCGATGTGAGCTTGAACTATTCAAAAATGTTTTTCAAAATAGTAAAAAAAAAAAAAAAAAAAGGCAAAGAAGTTTAGGGATAAGGGGTTTAGCATGGACGAAAATAGAGCCCTTTGTCTTCAGGTCTTCAGGTGACATAATATAGTAAATGTATTCTTCAAGCAGACTGTAGACAGTAGCACACGCACACACGCGCGCACGCACGCACGCACGCACACACGTGAACTTAGACCCTGATAGAAAGCCAGAGTCGATACACGCTGGCTTGATCATTTTATGCAGTGAAATTGAATTTCAGGCCGAGTGTCAGCCTAGTGTTGCATGTCCTCCATCCATCTCTCTATAATATCCCATAAAACCCCAAATGTCATATGTTTTTGTAAAATCCATTAATTTAAATATTTCAAAACATGTCAAACACATGTGACTGGCAGTATACTGTGCACGAGATACAAGCTCATACACCTGCTATTTTCAGCATGCAACACCGCTGGGTAACAGAGCATATACTGAGCTTTTCTGCTCCATATTGTGTGGTCCGTTCATTTCACACTGGCAACAAAGAAGAAAATTGACTTCTCTCTCTCTCTCTCTCTCTCTCTCTCTCTCTCTCTCTCTCTCTCTCTCTCCCCCCCTTATTTTTAACATGGCTCCCTCTGCTTTTAGTTTTTCAGTGCATTTGTCAGCACTGTGTTATATGGGCTGGTTCTCATGGTTGAGAGATGATCATCAGTGGTATATGGGGGTAGGTTGCATCTGATCAATAGTTGAGACATCTCCCTGGAGATAACAAGCCTGCATGAGTTCATATTACATTGTTTGCAGAAACATAGCCAAAAAGATTGAAAATAATAGTCTAATTGTCTCGGCCAGGCTGGTTCATCCGTCCATGAACAGCTAATCTCCAGCACAGTGTGTTCAAATGGAGTATGTCTGCAAACTTTGGAAGCCAATCTTAGTCAATCAGGATGGGATATGAAAAATCTGAAAGACCTGTTTCGTTTAATGACTAATGAGTACTGATTTTCGTGTTTGGACAAAATCTGTAGGAGTACTGTCAAGAAATGTGTTGGCTTCCTATAACAGGCCCATGTGAAAAACATGGGGACAGAGGTTCTGTTCTTGCACCCAGGGAGTGTGCATGTGTGCACAGTTTCGCTGCTAGCTGTTCACTGACGGACACACACACGGCTAGATGAACATACACGCGGACGGAGGGACAGGGTGCAAAACATAGTCTCGGCCATGCCTTTCGTCCTGCCGGAAACAAAAATATACAGGACCTTGAAGACGTCCCCAATCGTGGAGAGAAAGAAGAGGATGCAGAAGCACAGAGAGAGGGAGGTGGGCAGAACGTTTTATTTTTACACTGTACATTTGGTAACACAACCAAATACGTGGTCGTTTTTTTATAATGCCCCCCAATAAGGTCAACAGAAAAACATTGACCGAAAAACAACACAGGAAGGCCATCGATAAGGTCAGATACCAACAGAAAATCATTGACCAAAAAACAACACAGGAAGGCCTGTAGTGCAGTGCAGATTCCCTGGCATGAGGTGCATTTATTTTCACAATGGGGGGTGGGAGGGGGTACACATCAATTGTGATGTTTAGATTTTTCCCATTGTTTTTCTTTAGCTATATTGTATCCCACAATGAAACAGTTTGCTGAGAATTTCCCAGAAGAAGTGAAGTGATTTGCCTTTTACCATCCACCAGGGTAGCAAAATGATGCATGACTTTATTAGGCTACAGTAGATTGCATTGGACCTTGTTAAAAGGAGAATGCTATTCAGTCATATTATCAGACAGCATAAACAGGATTGTATTGATGTTTTGAAGGTACTGTGAAATGTCTCCGCCACTGTAGGGTGGTGTCTCAGTGGGTTAGCAGATAGATGCTTTAGTTAGATATATTCACGCTGCTGGGAGAACAGTAAATCTTACTGTGTTTGCAATCTCACAGTGTTTTTGCAGCAAGCGAACTGTGGACTGAATGATGGTGCATACATCACTGGGCTTTCTTTTGTAACACAGCTGGTGCAATCAAGCATTTCATGATAATACTGTCTGAAAAGGTAAACAACACCAGTTAATAGTATCTGCAGGCTAATATGGATGATTATTTGGATAAAACTAATGTACTGTACTAATGTATGTAATTGGTTCCTTGTGTTTGTTGCATTAGTGTTTCAGTCTTTCAGTGTGTTTTTACAGATCTGCTGTGCCATGCACACTGCCACAGGCCCATATGGAAACAAATCCATTTCATATTTTAGCAATGTTATTTTTTTATTTTTAGCAGTGGTCCACTGCAAAAATAAAACCAGTGGTTCTCAAACGTCAGACGCGTCCTTTCCATAATTTCTGATGATTTGTATTAAACTGTGGCCATATTATTAATTTATTATTAAGTCAGTGGTGGAAAAAGTGCTCACATTTTAAGTAAGTAAGTTTGAAATGTATAAAAAACGTGTAGTGTGACAGTCTGTCATACATACGGAAGTGGGCGTGGCTAGGTGGACCAAGGCTGCAGCTCTGAGCCGAGTCTAATGACACCTAAAACACCTGTCTTCCCAAGGCTAAATGACACCCCACAAGGCCATTCTGACAATTGGAAGTGGGTGTGGCCGAGGGAGGTCGACTGCCAAGTTAATCAGTTCTCTCTTGCCCCATGACAAATGATTGGTGGTGTTACTGGTCTCACGTTGGTCATTCCATCCGTCATTTTCAGCAGTGTCTGAATCACAAAGTCAGTCGGGCATAAACCTTGTATTTAAATGCTTGCATTTTTAAAGAATGGTCCTACTTTGTCGTACAAGAGTGTCACGCAGTAGGAAAATAGCAGATCCACACAAGCTCACGACGTGTTGTGACATGACACATCATGATCGGCTATATTGGTAATTTGGGGAAGAAAGTGGTTAATTCTGTCTGTGTTTTATAGAAAAGTATTAAGAGTTGATCATATCTGATTATAGAGGTAAAGTAATATGGGACCAGAGTATTTTCATTTGGATTCCATGCAGCCTTCTTGTTTCGGCAGTGAGTCCAGATAAATATCTCATAATAATGTAATAATATGCATTGTGTAATACATCAGATATGAAGAAGATGATCATACAGCAAATGCTGTGCGGGCACTCATCCCAGTAGACTACATGCAGTGGTTCTCAAATGCTTTCATGTCAGGGACCCCCAAAATGAATATGTATTTGGCCGCGGATCCCCATCTGAAAACATTTTTGTGTCAGGGACCCCATATAATATTTGTGCTGCTAAAATGCTTCAAAAATATGTAGGTCGGCTCTTTCATTTCAACCGATGCATGTACAGTTTATTCTGATTTTCTTCTGATGCTGTATTAATGTTAATGACCCCTGGGGTTCACCAGATGTGACTCCAGTCCAAACTCTCCATTCTGGCTTTTCAGCTGTGTTTGTACAGTACACATATTCCATAGTTGAATTACTACCTTACACATTATTGAAACATTAACAAAGTGATAGCCTAAGTACCTTTGCACGGTAGCATTTTTATATCACAACGCTAATCAGTTTAAAACACATAAACGTGTCAAGGACTCAACTGATGTACTCCCTAAATTGTTTGGTCTTCCTTGTTAACCTTGTTATGTAGGACAAGAGGACAGATTAATACGTGTGACAAAAATAGCTCTCAAGTGCCTGCTGTCATCCACCCACCCTGGCTGCATGCTGGGCTGGCTGGGGTCTGGGGACTGCTACTAAAAGAAGCTGCTGCATTGAGGACAGTGATCATGAGCACACATTATGAAAGCTCACCCACTTTATAACGTTGCCCTCAGGCAGAAACCCTGTATCTCCATATTTTAACTTTTTATGATTTGTTTTCATATATGATGCTGTACTTTACTGCGTCGTCATACTAGCCTACTGTGTGTCACACAAAAGTAGCAAAAATAGCTGATGTAAAAAGAATAATAATAATAATGACCACGACAGGATGTTTAAACACCGATACGAAGACCACCACAGCATAAATTATCCCGCTTATTACACGGCTACTTTATTAATCCATTAATAAATTGACCCAAAAGTAACATGCAGTGCAGTTGCCTCAGAAAACAAGGAAGTCAGTTGATCAAATAGAATATATTTTCGGTTACTGCATCGTCGATTTCTCGCTTCAAATGTTTTCAAAAACATTCTTGAGACCAATGTTTAGTTGTAAATGGCATGGTGTGTTTGTTGTTTACATGTCTGTCATGTTGGATATAAAATTGAAGCAGCGCAGCAGGTGCTCTGGGGCTTTGATTACTTTAGACAGCGGTCTGCTATAGAGCGTCGCAGTCCCGCCCCCTACCATGGACCAGGAAATGAATTAATAATAATTACAAAGAAGAAAAACAACAAAAAAAGTGTTGTAACCTGCCGTTTTTTTCTTCTTTCTAATTATTTGTTCGGCCCAAAAAATTGTGTTTGTTGTCATGATTTGTCACGACTCGAGTTGGCTTTGTCCGCGGCGTAAACGTCTTTAAATAAATACTTTCTGAAATGTCTATGAGGAAAATGAACGGAGAATCATTTCCTGGTCCATGGTAGGGGGCGGGACTGCGACGCTCTATAGAGCAGAGCGGTCATCAAGAAATAACACACTGCTGAATTCAGCAATTGACCAATCAGAATCAAGCATTGAACCAAGCTGTGTAATACAACTAAATAATAATTACATTGGATACACAGGTTATTTTTTTTCCTTTTCCTGCATGCAAAGTAACCCAAAGTAACCCTCACCGACAGTGACGATATTCATTTCAGTCTCTCTCAGGTGCTCTGTATCTGGGGACAGAGGCACAGAGCACACCTGGGTGCTACTGCACGCACTGGGCTATAAGCGTCTTATCACCTCCATTTGTTCCCATCTAATGCTTATAGTCTGCAGACTCTGTTGTACAATGGTGTTGTGCACCAAAAATATAGCAAGTCTACAAGCTCACAACACAAGTTTACAAGTGTACAATCTCACATCACAATAAGTCTCCAAGCTCACACAGTGTGATGCAACACAAGAGTTCTAATCTACACCAAATCTACACCACATGTACCATACGCGTCAAGAAACGCCTAGTCCACGCTAGGGTTTTTAAACAGCTGGTGGATGCAAATGACGCTTGCACGTGGCTTCAACAGCGTCGGCCAAAAACCGGAAACGCTTTGCCGATGCTGCAAGTTGAAGCCACGTGCGGGCGTCATTTCCATCCATCAGCTGTTTAAAAACCCAGAAGAGACGCCTCTTGACGCATATGTCTGGGTACACTGACAAAGCTGGGCAAAGGAGGGGCTAGCGCCTCTCAAAAAAGGTGGCATTAGGTAGGGAATGAGAGTCTTAAAAGGTGGTAGGCCTACTAATGCTATACCCTCCCAGCTTCCTCACGTCCTGGCATCTGCAACCCACGACTTACACAGCCCTGGTAAGGCAACCCAGCCTGGCAGAGATATGCGCTCTGTGGAGCATGCTTATAGCCTACCACACTGCAGCTCTCCAGTCTAAGAGGATTCCCCTCCCTTAACTTTCTCATTTTAAACTAATTACTTTTTTTCATCCTCAGCTCTCTCAATGGTAATCATTCAGGGTTTTTTGAGGGGCACTATAGCCCCTCCAATGTCTGGCTTTCGGAATTACGTTATATGACAGCCAAGTCTAAAATCTTGTTTAAAAAATATCTGGTGGACGGGTTTCTGAACTGCCCACTGCAGCTATGAGACACAGACTTAGTAGAAAAAGAATTGTGCCATTTTATCATGATTATTAGTGAGGACGTATTATATGAAGATAGGTTGAAAAGTGGTCCTTTAATCCCCTCAAATTGTAAACATTGACAACTGCTTTGACATGAGGGGGAGGCAGGGGGAGTCACAGCACCGGGCTCGCAGGCGCAACCAACAGGCATCAAATTAAAGTGGTTATTATTATGCTGATTTACAAACATCAAAACTTTGCTTTTGACCTTGAAAAAAGTATGTTCTACTAAATCCACAAAGGAAAACTTTTAATATATGTATTATGTATTGGGAGGAGCAGTACAAGCTATAGTGCATTTTTTGGGGTTTGATTGACTTGCCTTTACAACTACAGAATGCATAAATGACAAAAGAAATGTAATACAAGTGGAGGTGAGCATATAATGGTGAGGGGGTTCTTTTATTATTCCATTATCACGTTTATATTGCAAGCACTCTTGTTGTGGTCTTGTCATTTGGTTTGCTTTTGTAGGATACCTGTGATTCACTCTGAAGCTGAAGCTTATTCGGGAGGGGGAGGGGGGGTGCCTTTCAATATACCCCCCACCTCCCCACCCAGAGCAGCAGGTCCACTTCAGGGACTAGGAATTGGACCAGCTCCCATGTGAAGTTGGAAATAAGCCATTCCAGTTACCCAGAACAAAAAGGAGGAGCCTCAGGGTGGATAGCAAGTAAAGATGGGAATACAATACAGTAGTATAGAGACTAGTGGTAGTTGGGCTATTAAAAAAAATATCCTTTCATGGCCTCCTCTGCACTAAGCTAAGAATATCCCTGTGGGTGGGTTGGGTCGTCTTTAACAGTCTGCAATGTGGTTGTCAAGTGGGAGGCGATGGATGGACGGGCATGAATCATTTGCCTGCCTCAACAAATGGTGATGAGAGAAGTTACACTGAAGACTTTGACTATGCAGAGGAAATTTAATTTGATGATGATTACAGATCTTAAAATCCCTTACACTGTCAGAGGGACAGGCACTGGGACCAATAGCTGAACTTAGTCCATTTCGGCAGCACTCGCCACGTAATTACATAGTTACATTCAACTCAGACCAATGAGCCATCAATTACAACAATAGTGTTGTATTGTAGGCTGGTGAGCAGCTTCACACAAGTCGTTTTGGGGTCGTCTCGACAATATTTATCGAGAAAGGAAGTGTATTTAATAGAGTTGTCCCGATACCATTTTTTTCAGACCGAGTACGTCTTATTTTACCCCCTTTTTCTCATAGATGCAAATGGATCTCTGATCTACACTTGTCAGTTGTCCTTTATGCTTGTAGATCGGCTGTTTTTGGCAATTTGCTGCAGTGTTGGGTCAGACTTTCTCCCATTGCATTCGTTCAGCCCAGTGTCAATTGGATGTTTTGGTACTCGGGTCAAAGTATTGGGGGCCGGTTCCGAGTACCAAGTACGAGTACTTAAGGGTGGTATCGGTCCAGGTACCCGTTACCAGTATCGGTATCCGAACAACTCTAGTATTTAATTGCTTTCTCCTGAAACTGTAGACTAGATTTAGCAGTCTTTCCTTAACCATGTGGACCCTAGCATACGTATTCTGGAGAAAAAAATGGCAGATCTATAAAACTTAAACACGTTGTGAGTTTGTAGAATGGCTAGCCTATTCATGTAGAAAGAGAAAAAAGGAGCTGCTAGTATAGTGCCCTGGGGTAGCAGGGGAAAAAAGACTGTTTACAAGAAACAGCGTACCAAAAAACAACAGCTGTGAATGTGTGCTCCCAAATAGCTTCCTTTTATATGTGGTAAAACTGCTAAAGGTTTTTCCTCCATATTCTTTGAGCAAAAATGTCTAGGGAGTTGCTAAATACTGAATAATTCCCCTGTCAATTTATAATTATGTTATACCAACCTCATGAAAAAAAAAAGTTTATTTTCCATTGCAACTGGGCTCTTTCCTGCAAGCCAATGGCAGTAATTACGTAAGTGCCTTTGACTGTGTCAGGACTTAGGGAGCTTTTATCTCCCTCTCCAGGGTTTGAGTTATAATCTGCGTTTTGTGGGGGTCTCTGAAACAACTAACGTTAGGGTCAGAGATGCATAAATAAATAATACACTAACGGCTGAGCCCCATTGGGGCGGCGGTGGCTCAGGGGTAGAGTGGCCGGATGGAAACCGCAAGGTTCCCAGCTCGAACCCACGCTCCCCCAGAGTTAGTGTCAAAGTGTCCTTGAGCAAGACGCTGAACCCATAATTGCTCCTGATGTGCAGATTGGTGCCTTGCATGGTTTCTTCTGCCATTGGTGTGTGAATAATGGGTGTAATGCACAATATATGTAAAGTGCTTTTGCTATATAAATTGTGTTAGAGAACTCTCTCTCTCTCTGTTTGTCTGTAAATGGTAATTTACCATTTCCAGACAAACAGAGAGTTCTCTCTGTTGCGCACGTACGCACGCACGCACGCACGCAGCCACGCACACACGCGCACACACGCACACACGCACACACACACACACATACACAGATTGCAACAACAATAACAAGAATCTGTCAGAGATGTCTGCTGAGACTATACTCTCTATCAATATAATTTATCAGAAAAAGAGATAATGTGCAGCCATCCTGACGGCTGCACAAATGGTTGGTAATGTACTGAATAGATTTAGAATAGATTTTAAGATTTTACTGATAACTTCTAAAGCCAGGCAGGGATTGGCTCCTAGCTACATCAAAGCCCTGCTGCCCCCCGTTGAACCAGGGGCAGGGCGCTGCCTTAGATCCTCGGGCAAGACCCTCCTGAAAGGCCACCAGTCTCGCCTCGTTACACGGGGTGATCGGGGTTTCGCAGTCCGGGCACCCAGGCTGTGGAATGCCCTACCCGTAGAGCTGAGGCTGGCAAAATCAGTGTCGTCTTTTAAACCACTTCTAAAAACCTATTTGTATGTTAAAGCCTTTTCTTAGTGCTTTCTGCCATTGTTATGAATTGTTTGAATTGTTCATTCCATATTAATTATTTGTTATGCATTGATTTTATGTGTTGATCTTTGTGTATTGTTTTAATCTGTATTGTTATTTTGCTGCCTATGTATGTAAATCACTTTGTAACTTTGTTTTCAAAAAGGTGCTATATAAATAAACTCATTATCATTATTACTGTATTAGCGACCCCCCACTCATGCATCCTCTCATGGGAGTTCAGATCGACGGTCATCGACCCTCCTTATGCGAGCTCAACTCCCACTGTATATACTAACATAACTCAAACCCTCTCCTTCTTTCGATTTCCTGGGAGGATGGGGGTATCCACGCATCTGCTTATGATATCTCTCTTCTGGTCAATCTAAGACAAGTCTGGAGTAAAAAAAAAGTGAAAGTTAAAATGGCAGATACAAGCTCACAACACACAATGTCAGCTGAAATGTTGGCTATATAACTCAATAGCAAACAGTGGTGTAAAGTAACTTCTAGTAGTATAATCACGTAAAAAAATAAATACTTTCTTCAGTATTTACAATGTCCAATAATTGTACTTCTACCACACTACATCGCAGAGGAAAATATAATAATAATAATAAAAATGCGTGCGTGCGTGCGTGCGTGCATGCGTGCCTTGCTGAAATATTTCCTCGTTACATCAAGAATCATAGACGGGAAGTGTTTTGTTGACAGTTGTCATACTGTACAGGGAACTGGACTATTAATAGGCCTTTAGGGGCTCAGTGTCTTGCTCAAGGTACTTCACCACGGGGGGCACGGTGGCGCAGTCAGTAGCGCTGTCGCCTCACAGCTAGAAGGTCCCGTGTTGACAGAGGGAGAGTAGTGCCCAGAATTACAGTTTAGGCAATTGGCACTGGGTATAAAAATGGTTTACCAAAAATCGGAGGATAAAAATTGAAAGATAAAGGTACTTCAACAACAAACTAGGAACCCATCGGTAAAAAAGGGGGGAATAATAATTTCAATTTGCCTCTGGGAGCACCGCCTGCTTCCACTCGTAGAGACCTCTCTCCACTTCCGGTCGCACGCGTCTTTGTTTATATTCCTAACATTCTAGGGCGTTGAAACGGGAGTTGGCGACAGATTCAGCTGTGGAGCTCTAAATCTGTCTTGAGAGATTTCTTCAACACTAACCGAGGAGGACGCTCAATCAATAAATCAATCAATCACACCTTACTGTTACAAGTAAGTAGGGACGAGAGAATACAAATATATAAGGAACACTTTGCGGTACGGTAATAATAGCAGGCACATTAGTCATAAGAGTCATAGCTCATTATATAAAAGGACCATCAAGTATAAACCTATATGAGTGATTAGTGATGAAATACTAATTTAGATTAGTAGCCTATTAACTGTGATCCTGACAGCGACTGGTCATGTGATATTGTGATTGAATTGCCCTTCTGCAAGAGAACACGATGAGCCCAAAGGCAGTGTGAGGTGACATTCACACCAGAAAGCTTTACTGCGATTAAAACGAATCCTGCTGCACATTGTCAGAAAGTGCGCTTCGTTTGGCAGGTGTGAAGCATCATTCGAATCCTAATGCACATCAAAGAACCGCATTCTACTCCGACCAAAAACGGGGGTTTCGCTTCGCTTCGCACTTGATTACGATTTGGTGCAGGTGTGAATGCAATCCGCAGCAAATAAAGGAAATGAAGCAAACAATGTGGCGGGTGAGGAGCTAAACACAGTAGGCCTATCTCACAGCATTTCCCCGCCCCCTTTTTACGCCCCCTTTTAGAGCTAGTGGTGTTATTTTTTTTTTCGGTCCATAGACTTCCATGTTAAAAGAGGTATTTTCACAAGCCACAAACTACCGTTTTGTAAAGGTACGGTTTATTCTACTTATTTGAGTTGTTATACCATTGTGTTTTCTTCATATTATTTTCGGTCTTTGACATTTTAACATTAGGAAATGTACTTAGATTCTCCAGAGAAAAAAAGTGTAAATGCCTAATGTTAAATGACACCACTATCTACCGGAAGTGGGCGTGGAAAGCGGGCTGTGAGATAGGCCTGTTGGAGACGGAGAAGGGAGAAGGCATATTTTACGCAGCGCAAAGATGTCCCGTTACCGTGGATAGAATACCGTGGTCGAATGAGGCTACAGAATATTCTGTCTGTCTGTGCGTAAACATGGAGTGCTGTCACTGTGTGGGGACTGGGGAGTAGGGACTTGCATCTCGATAAACTTGTAAACATTTTGCGCTGCTGTCTGTTCTCAGTGCGCTCAGCGCTGTGCCTCCATGCCCAAGAGAACAGTAGAGAGAGAGAGAGGTCCAGTCCCCGACAGCACGACACATGCACGTTATGATGAGTATAATTTTAACACCATAGATTTCACTGTGTAGGCTAGTTTATGAATGGAACACATTGATAAAGGTCCGCCCTGCTGCGTTTCCAATTGCTGGGGATGACATATGCAAGAATCCCAACTTCTCTGCCCATTCGCATCGAGTCTACCGAAGTATTAGGTGGGAATGTGACCTGAGTGTCACAACACATTTTTTTTAATGTTTTCTTTTTTTGTGGCTTTTGCCTTTATTTTATATCTTTTATGGAGGGACAGACAGTAGGCAGGAAATGGGGAGAGAGATGGGGGGGGGAAGACATGCAGTAAAGGCCGTCGGGATCGGGAGTCGAACCCGCGGCACACTGCCAGACTGGATTACCAGCCAAGGTGCCTGGACCATTGAGCCATGGCCCAGGCCGTCAGAACACATTCTGAAGTTGATTAAACACAGAGAAAATCATATCAACAAGCCACATATGTGATCGGAAGATAATGCGAGTCATGATAACGGATACAGTAATTACAATACAATACAATAAGTATGCGAGAAACAAGTTTGATGTTCTAACAAGGAGACTGATGTGAGTTGTACTACAACACTGACATCCAAAACACATTTTTATATAGCTCAAGAATGAGAATAAGTACAGTATACCGTAGTTATAAGGTTTATCCCCTTTTGGATGACTGGGTCAAATTTGGCACATACCAGTTAATAGGCGATGTAGAAAACGAAGGCTGTCAATGCCTATAGTGGGTCAGTTTTGGCACATGCCAAGGTAGGTGTTAAGTGGTTTGGAGAATAAATTACATTCATTTGAAAAAGCAGGAAGTGGAGATGACAGCACATGGCTTTGGCTGCCAGTGCATGACTCACTTACCGACTGCCCAAATCTGAGATGGCAGTTCAGGCTGCCACTGAGACTGAATTCAACACAGGGTTAAAGTTTGAGGTATTATTTGTGTTTGCAGAGTGATATTTGTTATTTTGACTTTTGTATATTGTGGTGCTTGCTTGATTACTGATTGGTGGCTCCATTGTAGGGAGCTGCACCTACCAAATGTGGGTTTGGGTAGGGGACATGCCATCAGTGTTTGTGTATAGAGAGAACTCTGATTATAAATATGTGGGTTATGTGAATTGTGGATAATGTGTCATTTAAATGTGAATTATACAAGTGTTAAAGTATTGTCTCTGGACATGAAGGCTGTTATAATTGTGGAATCAATTAGGGGTTGGTATGGTCCAGTGGGAGGGGCCTAGCCTATATATAAGAAGGGGGACCTGCCACTGTGGATCAGTCGATGTAGGGCTGTAGACCAGGAGGGCCAACCTATTCAGCCATGTATATATTTTTGCTGTGTTTTGTTAAAACACCATTTTTGCACCATTTCTTTGGACACAAGGTGAATAAAAACTGTTTGATTTTGCTAACAAGGACTCTGACTTGCTATCTTGGGTAATTTTGAATTTTTTTTAGTCTTGAATCTAATGCCTTTTTGGGCCCATACTACCTCGCACTGAGTGTGACAGTTACGCTAAAATAAAAACACACACCAGCTAACTCAATGACTCAACTATAAAAATATTGAAGTAGATTACATTTGACCTCCCTTTTGTCTGAGATATTTGGCAATGTCTGTTTGGGACAAATTTGACCCATCAGGCACTAGGACATGGCATCACAATAATAGAGATAGTAGTAACTGAAATAGTGGAATAGTGAAATAGTGTCATAAGTCTAATTTTGTAATAGTGTAATTAGTGTAATAGTGTAAAAAGTGCAATAGTGTAATAGTGTAATACATTAATTACGCCTGCTACCCCTTCTGGGGCATAGGCCGTCAACAAGCGATCTCCAGGCATCTCTGTCTTGGGCTGTTCTCTCCAGCTGGTTCCAGGTCATCTTCATGGTCTTGGTGTCTGCCTCCAGGTCTCTGCGCCAGGTGTTTCTTGGGCGACCCCTTTTCCGCTTGCCCTGCTGTTCCGTAATTGGATGAATGCCGCGCGGGCTTTTTGGATCCGAGCTCTAACATAGCTCCCATATCTTCCTGAAGAGTGGATGAAGCATCAGGACTGTTGTTTCTAGGTCTGACTTCAGTGCCTCGGCAGGAATGATGTCTGGACCTGCAGCCTTTCCATTTCTCAGCTGCTTGATAGCCTTCTTAATTTCTTCCATGGTTGGTGCATTGCAGGCTATGGGTAGGTCTGTGTCAGCCTGTACAATGTCTGGTGGGTTCTGAGTTGCTGGCCGGTTGAGAAGTTCTTCAAAATACTCCATCCATCTGTTCTTCTGTTGCTCATCTCCTGTTTTTAAAGGTCTTCCCTCTTTGTCATTCACAGGTCGTTCTGGTGTGTAATACATGTAATAGTGTAATGGTGTAATAGTGTAATAAGTGTAATAAGTATAATAAGTGTACTAGTGTAATACGTGCAATTAGTGTAATAGTGTAATTAGTATAATAGTGTAATAGTGTAAATAGTGTAATAACCCTAATAGCCTACTGTGCCAAATTTGGCACATATCTACATTTATATCTATTGTTTGTGCTAAATTCAAATTGAGTATCTCAACTTAATATAGATAGAGATTTTTTTTCACGCCAACAATTTTTTTCAACAGAATTTTTTTCTCATCATTAGAAGTACAGTACATATACTGGGCACATAACAAAAAATAAATAAATAAAAATAAGACCATTCTTTGAAAATTGTGGAACAAAGGGATTTGGTTACCCTTTCCTTGCTGGTCAGGTTTAAAACAGATTACACAATTTTAACTGATTTTGAGCAGCCTCCTGTGTGTTCATGAAAAGGCTGGACTCTGGAGAGAGACGGCTATGCAAGAATGAGCATAACAAGCTTTTTTTTTAAAAACAACATAGAGTCCACATCACCTTTTACTTTTAATCTCACTAAACTCATTGTTAATGGACACTGAACAGTAATTTCTATGTTATTTTTTCACGTACAGTACACTAATCCTCAGTGTTTATGTTAACTCAAATTAACGCACAAATATAACCAAATGGACCCTCAAGTGCCCATGAATTTGGTTACATTTGGTCACACAAATGAATGAATTTAACATCAGGATTCATCAGTCCTCTGTCTGATATCTGCATTTTAGTTTGGAATATCTTTTGCAAATTCCATAACAGAAGCTTTCACGATGGTATATGTTTGGTAGCTACTTGAAGCAGGTAGAGGTTGCGTTATTTCATTTGTATACTTTTATGACCGTAAAGGGTAAGTATCACTTATAGAAGAAGAAAAAACACAAGGTTGTCACTGGAAAGGTTTGCACACTGCAGTTACGAATGAACAAGGGTCATGAATTACACAGTACGGGTCTTCCCAACCATCCAACACAGCCTTGAAACAGGCACCATTTCATTGTCGCTATATATTACACATATAAAAGCAATTCAGCAGTGGTGGAAAAAGTAGGCCTACTACATTTATTTACTTAAGTAAGGAAATACTCTACAGTGTAGACTAGTATTTCCAATTTTAGTATAGAGTCTACATGCACTACAGTAAAATACCTCAAAATTGTAAAGCTACAGTACTTGAGTAAATGTACTTAGTTACTTTCCACCACAACCATCCAACACATGCAGCCTTGAAACAGGCACAATGTCATTGTCGCTATATATTACACATATAAAAGCAATTCGGTTGCCAGACATTATTATACCAAAAGCTACAGATCTTTACCGTATTCAGAGTCGTGTGTATCAACATAATACATCTTATACTGAGCCTATTTTTCTGCCTACGGGCTGCAAGAGCCGAGTACTCAAAAACAAACGGTAACCTTCTAATATTGTAATTACTGTCTTATTATATACCCACTAATTACCTGCAATTAGCCTCCAATTTACAGGCTGCAAATTATAAAAGCTTATAAACAAACTTGTTTAGCATAACTTTGACAGTTTTATAATCAATTGTGTGCACACTTAAGGGGACATATTTGCATAGTGATGAGTTCAGTTGAGCGTTTGAATACGAACATGAAAAGTATACTAAAGACATTGTATATAGTTTAATACCCTAGCATCCCTATTCTGGGGCAAACATTAAGTGCAAATAGCCGATCTACAAGCTCACAACAAGCTTGCAATGTGACACATTGTGAGCTTGTAGATCAGCTATCTCCGCAGAAGAGATGTGATCTAGTATAGAGCCCTAAGAAACCCCAGTCAACGAAGTATGTAGGGCAGAGGTTCCCAACCTTTTCTGGATCAGGGCCCACTTAAAATCTTGAAAGCGTTCATGGCCCACCCATCTCACCACTTAACACAGCAGCCTTCCTTTTCCCTTGGTAACTAAATGCTTTGTTGTCATGCTTTTTTAGTTAAGAACAAATGGTTGCATTGAAATATAACGGATGTCTGTTATGCAGTGCTGGCTCCATGCAGGCACAGTTCAGCAGGGGGGGATTTCCTCTTTTTTTTTCAAATTATTTTTCAAACCCCCCTATGTATAACAAATACTCGCCTATTAACACAGTGATGCGTTGAAAAAGGCTACAAGTAGGCTGCAATTATGCAGCAGCAACAACAAACAAATACAATTATGTTATGCATTATAATTCTTGCCACTGACATTTAGATACAGTTGTAACTTGTCAGGTAGGACACCTACTGGTAAATAGGCCGATACTGCCTGAAGCTCATAAATGCAATATCTCTGTCTTGTCTCAGCGGAAGACATTTGTGAAGAAATTCTCTCATGTATAGAAGCCCAGTTTGGAATCCCAGGTAGGACGTAAAAGTTATGGATTGCAGCTTTAAAGCTAATGTGATTGCGCTCGACTGGCTTCTAACCACATAACTTCATGATGCCTTTGTTGCTTCCTCCCTAAATAAGGAAGGATCGCATCAGTTAACGATGCGTCCTCTTTTAATGACATGTCCGTTGTTTCATTTTCTGGTGATGCATTTAGTAATTTGTTTTACTCAAAGGAAATGTGCATTTAATTTAATAGAGCAAACCTTCCAGAATATTCAGCATGCACAAAGAAAGATTTGTGATACTATATATATCGGGGCCCTTTCTAGTGACTGACAGGGTCAAACAGAGTTGGATTTTATCACGTGTGCGTTTTAATCTGTATATGGATGAACTCTGTAAAAGTCTTAAAATGTGTAGGACTGGTTGTATGATGGGAGAAAGGCTCCTTAACCATCACATGTACGCGGGTGGCCTGGTCATCATGTTTCCCAGCTCTGCTGGCCTACAGCAGTTGCTTATGTGTTCTGATTATGGACAGTTGTTTGATATCAAGTTTAATCCAAAAAAAAAGAGTGTAGTCAAGATTATGAAAACTAAGGAGGACCAGAAGGCAGTTTTATCTGGCCGACACGGTGCTCAATGTTGATCTGGGTCACATCATTAGGGATGACCTCAGTGATGATGAAATAGTATGCACACGCCAACATGTTGGCACAGATATTTTATACATGTAGGCTACTGATGTCAAGGTCTGCCTTTTTAAAGCTTACTATACATCACTGTATAGTGTATACTGCCCACTTGTGGTGCAGCTACAGTAAAGGTAAATTATAGTAACTTATAACTTGGGGCTCAGGGGCCCCTGGGCCTGGACCCAACAGGCCCCTGGGCCTGGACCCAACAGGCACGTTGGCTAATCCTCTCCTGTTCATGGATAAATTAGAGTTTATACACAATTTGGAGGCGAGTAGGTGATCAGTAGTCCTACTAATTCCCTGTCAGTCACCGCTGTAGCCCTACCACTTTCAGTCAATTCACTTGGAGTTAAATTCTTAGCAAAGAGGAACACTGTTCCTCTCTAGAGAGGCTTCAGAGCTGCAGGAGAGCTGGGGCATGGAGGCTGGACCTTGCTTCAGCATCCAAACGAGCATTCTTTGTACTCCTCCATCCATCCATCCATCTATCTTCGACCGCTTATCCGTAGTCGGGTCACAGGGGCAACAGCTCCACGAGAGAGCTCCAGACTTCCCTCTCCAGAGCAACATTAGTAACTTCCTCCTGGGGATCCCGAGACGTTCCAAGGCCAGTGAGTCGATGCATTTCCTCCAAGCCTTGGTCTGCCCCGGGGTCTCCCTCCCAGTGGGACGTGCCTCGAAGACCTCCCTAGGGAGACGCCCGAGCGGCATCCTAACCAGATGCCCGAACCACCTAAGCTGGCTCCTTTCCAGGCGAAGAAGCAGCGACTCTACTCCGAGTCTCTCTCGCGTGACTTCTCACCCCATCTCTAAAGGAGATTCGCCACCCGTCGAAGAAAACTCATTTCGGACGCTTGTATTCGCGACCTTATTCTTTCGGTCATGACCCACACTTCATGATCAGTAGGAATGAAGATTGGGCGGTAGACAGAGAGCTTTGCCTTCTGGCTCAACTTTCTTTTCGTCACAACAGTGCAGTAGAGCAACTGCAATACCGCCCCTGCCGCTCCGATTCTCCGGCTGATCTCCTTCTCCGTCCTCCCCTCACTCGTGAACAAGACCCCAAGATACTTAAACTCCTTCACCTGGTGTTATGTTTCCTTCATAAATCTAGGGGTACTTAAAGGACGCAACAAGGCTGGCAAGGGAATTTGTGTTTATTTACACCATTTCAATAAGGCTTTATAATAGACAGAGGGTATATATATATATATATACAATTAATACAATGGTATATCATGAATATATATATAGAATACGGTCATATATATATATATATCAATATCCTCCTGTCTAGACAACCTGTAAGCGACTAATAACGGTAGTTTCTGGGTTTCCAACCAACTTAAAGTTTGGGCTGAGCCCTCCCGAGCTGAGCCCGGTTACAAGATCAACTTAAAGATTATTTACTTATATATAATGAAAACAAAAAGAAGGCTGTATGGGGCAACTCAGGGAAAACAACAAAACAGGCTAAACCTATCCTAATGGAAACAGAACCCTCTAGCTAATCCTAACCATCAACAGAAAAAGAAAGGTTTACAAATTATCAACCTATCTAAACTCTCTACTCTTTCTAGTCCTAACCAAAATACAAACTGTTTACAAAAATCAAGCTCCCACACTCCTGATTATTACAACACAGTATAACTTCTTGTAACGGTACCACAGCAAGGTGGGTTAGGTTTTGGTAATCACGCCGAGCGCTCCACACTGGAGTCCCTCGTGAATGTTAGACTCTTTACACAGCTCCCTGGACAAGGTGCTCTCGTCAGACTGAGTCACAGTGCCAACGAGCTGGCATCACAGCTGCTCTTAAGTAGTCTTCCTCTGGCTGGCCTTCTGATGATGATAGGCTCCCGTTGACGAGGTGGGCAGGTGGAAGGTAAGTCTCCGCCTCCGAGCACCAGCCAGACCTGTGACTGAGAACTGCAATCAGCACTCCATACTATGCAACAGCATATGACCGACAGCTCCATACTATCATAATCACTGTATACTATAATATATATATATATGTATAAATATAATCACCGTATAACATAATATATATATATATATATATATATATATATATATAAATACCCCTTGTATAATATACAATATATAGAAATATAGTCACGGTCTCATATCTATTATACATTTGAGAAGGTGTCCCCAAAGCCCGAACCACGAAAAGAAAGTCACCAGCTACTACGTCACTGACACGCTGCAACACGCTGCAACACACACTGCAACAACACACTAACACGTCACACACTTACCCTCCGCGTCGTTCGTTCCCTATCTCCTAATGTCGCGCCGCTCGGCCACACTCCACACCACCCGCGTAAAAATTGTCATCGCACTGCCACTAAAGCCGGCTCCCGTCCACACTCGCAAACAATATCAATATAAATAATAAACACAAACACGCCACAAGCACCGACACCCCCGCCTAATTTGTTGCCACGTCTATGAAAACAAGCCCAGAAAAAATGCCATTCAACACGCTACTTACAACTCGCTTACAATTCGCGGACCTGGCAACACTGCATCCTGTTTTCCCATTGGCTACGGTTGCTACAACACGCATTTGCACTGCATCTTGGGAGCAACACAGCTTAATGTAGGGGTCACCGATTGCTGTGCTACATCCCCCTCATGTTCTCACCACCCCGTTCGGCTACACCACACACACTAACCTACACAATTCTCCACATGCAACACAGGGCCCTTATTGGCTAGCCCCCTCACATGGCGATCCCCACACCCGAGGCGCATATATGGATACGAACAACAACAGCAACACCACACGCACACGCGCGCGCTGCAACAACAAAAAGCTACGTACAGTGTGTGTGTGTGTGTGTGTGTGTGTGCGCGCGCGGGGGGGGGGGGGGATTTGGATCGCCCCGCGATGCAGCGCAAATTGCACTACACTACACAGGGCTCGACAGTGCGACTACGTACTCGCATTTGCGACTTCACATATCACCGTGCAAGTTGTACAATTCACTTTGTAGCACCGGTGCGACTACACAATCCGATCTTTAAAGCTAAACGTTGCGCAGTTTACATCCAAAAGAATGTGTCACTCTCTCGGTTCTGCACCGCTGCTGGAGAAGTATAGCACTGTCGAAGGCAGCGCAACTAATCCCCCCCCCCCCCCCCCAGCGAGGGAGGAGAGAGAAGAGAGCGAGAGAGAGAGAGTGGCAGTGGCAGCCAGCAGCGATGTAACATGAGCCTGTGCATTTCACGCTTTTCACCCTATATAACTTCAACGCATAGGCAATCAAGTCAAGACCATTAATTAATGACTGCTGTGTAGGGGTGACGATTGCGTGATGCTTATGTAAAGTATTCAAAACAAAACAAATTAAATTCCAAAACATATATATATAATAACATATTTGAATTTACGTCATATTTTGCGGCATTTTGACCTACTTTCTCTGTTCATTGTCAATGGCAAATATTGACACATGTGGGGACTACAGCTGTATATAGGATAGGAGGGCCCTCACACACATGATTTCATAACTTTTCATCGTGCTCCTAAAATAATTTGCGTGCTACTTGGAAAAATGCTAAGTGTCGAGCCCTGCTCACACACACTACAACACGCTCAAAACTCGCGCACCTGGCAACACTGCATCCTTTTTTCCCATTGGCTATGTTGTTAATTTGTTGCCACGTCTATGAAAACAAGCACAGAAAAAATCTACACCTGGCGTGGAACAAACGGGACGAACCAAGGCGCATATATGGATCACAACAACACCAACAACACTACACGCACACGCGCGCACGCGCTGCAACACAAAACAGCTGCATACAACGCGTGTCACTGTGGACTTCTGTACCTGTGGACTTCTGTAGCGCAACGCGGGGCAACGCAACTCTGGGATGAGCGGGCCGAAGGCCCGCGAAATTCTAGTATAATACATATAAATATACCATCCTCGAGTATGTAACACCCCCACCCCCAAAATCAAACAAAGTTTGACCCTATCTCTACCACCCTCTAGACAGGGCGTCTGCCATTACGTTATCTGCCCCCTTTTTGTGTCGAATTTCCAAATTGTAATCCTGAATGAATGAGAATTGCCCATCTCATGAGCCGCTGGTTGTGATTGCGCATGCGCTGCAAGAATACCAAGGGGTTGTGGTCCGTGTAACAGACCACCGGCAACGGACTCGACCCCACGTACACTTCAAAGAACTGCAGCGCAAACAATACAGCCAAGGCCTCTTTCTCCACGGTTGCATATTTCACCTGGTATTTGTTGAATTTCCGGGAGAAATAGCAAACGGGATGGACAAGTCCACTCACGTCCTCCTGCTGCAGGACAGCTCCAGCACCCACACCACTCGCGTCCACCTCCAAGGTAAACGGGCGACTGAAGTCGGGAGCAGCCAAGACCGGCGCACTACACAGGAGAGATTTGACAGTTTCAAATGCATAACGACACTCGAGAGACCAGATAAAGGGTTTCGTAGGACTCAATAAATTGGTGAGGGGATACGCAACAGTCGAGAGGTTTTTGCAAAACCCTCTGTAGTAACCAGCCATGCCAAGGAACCGGCGCAACTCTCGAACCGTAGTGGGAGCGGGGTAGGCGGTGATGGCAGCGACTTTAGCCTCAATAGGTCGCACCTGCCCCTGGCCTACCTGCCGTCCCAAATACGTCACGGTAGCTTTGCCGAATTCACATTTGGCTAGATTCAAAGTCAGCGCAGCTTTAGCTAGACGAGTGAACACTGTGTACAAGCGTTCAATATGCTCGTCCCAACTCCCTGAATAGACGATCAAATCATCTAGATATGCATTGCAATTAGGCACCCCCTCCAACACAATATTAACCATTCGCTGAAAGGTAGCGGGCGCATTGCACATGCCAAATGCCATGACACTATACTGGAGAAAATGGACAAAAGCAGAAATTTCAGAGGCACGACGGGTTAAGGGGATTTGCCAATAACCCTTTAATAAGTCCAGTTTAGTAACAAAAGCAGCAGACCCCAAGTTATCCACGCAATCTTCCATCCTCGGCAAAGGAAAAGCGTCTTGGACCGTATTCACCCTCCTATAATCCGTACAAAATCTAGGACTACCATCGCTTTTAAGCTGCAGCAAACACGGGCTACTCCATGGACTAGAACTTGGCCGTGCCAGGTTATGCTCAAGGAGATACTCCGCCTCCTTCCTCAAGAGCGCACGCTTAGTTGGGTTTACGCGATAAGCGTGTTGCTTAATGGGCCGTGCAGCCTGCACATCAATATCATGCTCGAGCACAGTGGTGCGAGTGGGGATATCCCCGAATAGAATAGGGAAATCCTTCACTAACCTCATGACGTCACGTTGTTGTTCAGTGCGTAGATGAGTGAGAGTCTTAGGCAACTTAATCAGCATTTCTGAATTACAGAGGCGACCCTCGGGTGCAGGTGATGCTCGCAGCACCAACCCATCGTCCTCCGCAGCCTGTAGATCCATAGGATCACCCTGGCCATCCACACTCTCTGTAGGAGAAGAATGTGGCTCAGCCACCATTAGCCCTACTCCCCTCACATGGAATTCCTTCAACATGTTAACGTGACAGACACGGCTCTTACGCCTCCTGTCAGGAGTTCCAATCACATAGTTCGTGTCGCTGATTTTTTCCAGAACCATAAAAGGACCTGAAAACCGGGCTGATAGAGCAGAGCCCTGAACAGGCAGTAAGGCTAGGACTTGATCACCTGCCTTAAAGATGCGTTTAACCGCAACTTTATCATGACGCCTCTTCATGTCTGTCTGAGAAGCCTTCAGCCACTCTCTAGCCAGAGAACACGCTTTCTCGAGCCGACCTTTAAGTTTGTTAACAAAGTCTAACACATTGGTGTCAGGAGTCACGTCAGCGGCCATCAGCTTGTCCTTCAGGACCTTAAGGGGGCCGCGGACCGTATGTCCGAACACCAACTCATTAGGAGCAAACCCTAGAGATTCCTGTACTGCGTCACGAGCAGCAAACAACACAAATGGAATCCCGTCATCCCAACTTCTTTTAGCCTCAAAGCAGTATTTACGCAACATGGATTTTAATGTCTGATGCCACCGTTCTAGCGCCCCCTGAGACTCCGGGTGATAGGCACTTGAGATCACATGGTGGACAGACAGTGTTTCCATCACTTGCTTAAATACTTTTGACAAGAAATTAGTACCCTGATCCGTTTGGATCACCTTGCAAAAGCCCCACGTAGTAAAGAACCTGGTTAGAGCTTTTAACACTGAGGTGGCAGTTATGTTGCGCAGAGGAATAGCTTCGGGAAATCTAGTAGCAGCACACATAATAGTCAGTAGATACTGATTCCCAGCCTTCGTACGAGGCAAAGGCCCCACACAATCCACAATAACCTTTTCAAATGGTTCACCAACGGCAGGAATCGGACAGAGCGGCGCAGCAGGAATGGTTTGGTTAGGTTTGCCCGTCAGCTGACAGAACGCACAAGTGCGACAATATTGGGAAACACTTTGTTTCAACCCCGGCCAAAAGAAGTGTTTTAGGATTCGGGAATATGTTTTTGTAATTCCCAAATGCCCCGCCCAATCATGATCGTGAGCTAACGAGAGAACCTGCTGTCGGTATGCAGTTGGGACCACAATTTGGACCACTGTGCTCCAATCTGATTCCTGTTCACCATTTGGACACCATTTGCGCATTAACAACCCTTGGTCACTAAAGTAACCCGTGCCCTTTGTTTTAATTTCCTCTTGGCTCAACACAGCCGCTAGACATTTCTTCAATGTGGAATCCTTATCTTGTGCTTGGATAAGGCTTTCCCTGGTTACAGGCAAAATCAAATGATTTTTCCCACCCTCAGTTACCTCCCTCCCCCTGGCATTAACACTCTGCAGTTGTGTCAACACTTCAGGAGCGGCAGACAACATTTTGTCACTTGCGAGAGCGCGCATGACAATAGAGTCAGCTAAATCAGAATCCTTCCCCGCTTTACGTGACTGTGCACGGGTGATCACACAAGCTGGAAAAGCCTTAGGATATTTCATACACAGGGGGTCTTTGGCAGTAACACATTCCACCACAGGACAGTTTATCACTTCCAACACAGGATGATATCGCAGTTTCCCACCTGCGATATCATTCCCCATGATAAATGAAATCCCCTCAATTGGTAATTCATCACGCACCGCCACATTAAAGTACCCAGAGACCAGAGCAGAATGTACATACAGCGTGTGCAAGGGCACAGAAATATATCCCATATCCATCCCTCGTATCACTACACTCGACCCGCAGGCCGTATCGCCATTCAAAGGCAGTACACCCGCTAGTATAACACTTTGTTGAGCCCCAGTGTCCCTCAGCATGCGTACCGCAGTGCGCTCAACAGAATGCTGTGACACCGATACTTCGCCATCCAATACAAACGGATCATAACTGGCGTCAGGACCAGAACGTGCACCCACAAAAGCATTTCCCACACTTTTCTCCGTTCTGATCAATCCCACACTCTTAGTACCATTGTGATCTTGCCGTTGTTTTGCTCTGCACTGGGCGATCAAATGCCCCACCTTTTTGCAATAATGACAAGTGCGATCCTCCCTCTGTTTAGCACCACCCCGCTCAGGCGAACGCTGAGTCTGTGCGTAATTACGCGCATCACCAGATTTGCGAGCTTTGTTTAGACTTGACTCTGGAGCATGAAACACATTCTTATGCGTCAGAACAAACTCATCAGCAAAGATAGCAGCATCCCCCAATGACGCCACTCTCTGTTCATTCAAGTGTATGCATATACTGTCGGGCAAGCCCCTTTTAAACTGTTCCATCAACAGCAGTGCGCGCAGTGATTTACAATCCGTTACTTTGCTTGCCGCACACCACCTGTCGAACAGAGCCTCTTCCTCCCGAGCGAACTCGACAAAAGTTTGGCTAGCATTTTTAGTATGCTGCCTAAACTGCTGACGATACGCTTCGGGGACTTTTTCAAATGCCCGTAGAATGTTTGCTTTGACAGTGTCATAATTCATACTATCCTGAACAGAGAGCGCGGCCATGACCTCCTGTGCTTTACCCAGCAGCTTACACTGGAGCAAAATGGACCAAACGTCCTTGGGCCACGCGAGAGCAGTAGCCACACGCTCAAATGCATTAAAGTAGGAATCCACCTCAGACTCACGAAAAATGGGGACTAATCCAATATGCCGTGCCATGTCAAATTTTGACGTACCTGGTGTGTCACCGAGACTGGGACCGGACCGTTGCTGGGGTGCCTGTTGACCTGCCGATGCCGCTGCGGCCCTTGCCTCCCATTCCAACTCCATCTGCCGTATGGAAATCTGTATGTGGATTTCCTTATCCACATTCATTTTTGTGATTTTCAATTGGAACGCTCTGTCACGTTCCCTCTCTTGTTCTCGCTCTTTTTTCATGCGCGCTATGCGCATCTTTATCTGAGAACTTTCCAACACGGACTTAGTAGACCCAGCTGAACCCGAGGAGGATCCCGAACCCAGGCGCGGTCGTGGGGGGGGGGGGGGGGGGGGGGGGGGTCGAGAGAGTCCTTAGACCTCACCACCGGAGGCAGTCCCACCGGGGGTGCCGTGCCCTTGTCCTCCCCCTTTTCGGACCCATCAACCCCACTACCTCCTATGGCCCCGTCGGTCCCCCCTACAAATGCAGTTGTAAGCCCATCCGCTTTTAACTCTTCGGCAGGGAACTGAGGCAAGCTAGTTGGAACATCAGGAACCAAACCAGGAATGATCAGGACACCCATCTCCACCAGTCTCGTGAACACCAGGTCTTTGACTTTAGCATCCCCACTTTTTACCGTGATCCTATAGTGCTCCGCAATTTTTATCAAGTCTTCTTTACGACAAGTGTCAAACTCACCTATGGAGGGATCGGCCACGAACGCATTGAGATCAAAGGTTGCCATCTCCACTGCCTTATTCAAGTAGCGTAAACAACAACAAACTCACTCAGCCAGCCGTTTTCCAGAGCCCCCAATTGTTACGTTTCCTTCATAAATCTAGGGGTACTTAAAGGACGCAACAAGGCTGGCAAGGGAATTTGTGTTTATTTACACCATTTCAATAAGGCTTTATAATAGACAGAGGGTATATATATATATATACACACAATGGTATATCATGAATATATATATAGAATACGGTCATATATATATATATATATATATCAATATCCTCCTGTCTAGACAACCTGTAAGCGACTAATAACGGTAGTTTCTGGGTTTCCAACCAACTTAAAGTTTGGGCTGAGCCCTCCCGAGCTGAGCCCGGTTACAAGATCAACTTAAAGATTATTTACTTATATATAATGAAAACAAAAAGAAGGCTGTATGGGGCAACTCAGGGAAAACAACAAAACAGGCTAAACCTATCCTAATGGAAACAGAACCCTCTAGCTAATAATAACCATCAACAGAAAAAGAAAGGTTTACAAATTATCAACCTATCTAAACTCTCTACTCTTTCTAGTCCTAACCAAAATACAAACTGTTTACAAAAATCAAGCTCCCACACTCCCGATTATTACAACACAGTATAACTTCTTGTAACGGTACCACAGGTAATCACGGTAATCACGCAGAGCGCTCCACACTGGAGTCCCTCGTGAATGTTAGACTCTTTACACAGCTCCCTGGTGCTCTCGTCAGACTGAGTCACAGTGCCAACGAGCTGGCATCACAGCTGCTCTTAAGTAGTCTTCCTCTGGCTGGCCTTCTGATGATGATAGGCTCCCGTTGACGAGGTGGGCAGGTGGAAGGTAAGTCTCCGCCTCCGAGCACCAGCCAGACCTGTGACTGAGAACTGCAATCAGCACTCCATACTATGCAACAGCATATGACCGACAGCTCCATACTATCATAATCACTGTATACTATAATATATATATATATATAAATATAATCACCGTATAACATTATATATATATATATATATATATATATATATAAATACCCTTTGTATAATATACAATATATAGAAATATAGTCACGGTCTCATATATAATACATATAAATATACCATCCTCGAGTATGTAACACCTGGGGTAATGCCTCATTCCCTACCCGGACTGCACAATCCATCGGTTTCCTGCTGAGAACCATGGCCTCAGATCTGGAGACGCTGATCCTCATCCCAGCCACCGTGCACTCGGCTACGAACCGGTCCAGTGAAAGCTGAAGGTCTTGGACCGATGGTGCCATCAGGACCAATCTGCAAAAAGCATTTCCTTTATTTCTAAAGGTTTAATTCATTTGTATGTTTCGTTTTTCTTTTAGGTTGTATACCCTCAATTACACCCACACAACCTGAACTTTTTCTGTGATTTTCTGTGGTCTAGGGTTTTCTCAGTGTGTTCTGAAACAGGCAAACAGGCCTCAACAGTGACATCTGCTGGCTATTTGTAATGTCATATATAGGATTTGTGGACTCTTACATCACAGCCCACAGGAAAATCAGAGCACTTAGCTTGTTTGAGCCAGAAAACCCCAGACCATAGAAAATCCACTTAATGTTAAAATCTCAGTTTTTTTGGGTGCAATTGAGCTCAGAAAACCTTAAAAAAAAAAAAAGAATTACAAATGATATGTCACGATCCCTTTAACATTCTAGTCTGGTCCATGATGTGTCTGTTGATACACATCGACACATCACAAATAATATCATACAGACGTTATTTCAGTCCATCATAATATGGTTCTACCTATAAGATTATATACAGATTCCATTTCTAAATGAATAAACTTGAATTCACTGCCTGCATGATGAATAATGTCCCCTTAACATTGAACGGATAGCTTATTTCATAACATTTTAGGGGTTTTTTTCTATTATTGGATAAGATAAGATAGGCTATTTCCTGGTTTTAATAGTCTGTACCCGCTTGCCACAGTTACACAAGACAAGACAGGCTCTAATAAACATTAATTAACTTAATTCCCTTAACCTAAGACTTTGAGGATTTCTGTTTTCTAGTCGTGAATAATCCAAGAAATTACTTCAAGTGTTTCTTCTGCAAATCCTTTTTTCATCTATTGATACAAATCTGTAGAATCTACAGATTTATTTTTTATTTTAATATTATTTATTTATTTACTTTACCCATTAACCATTTTGGCTTTATACATTTCGGCCATTTGAAAATAGACATCACAATGTGAGCTTGAGGATTTGCTATTTTCAAAAGATTTGTATACATTTTGAAAGCTTGTGAAATGGGACATTCTGCGTGTAATCAATGATCGAATCAGTTCAGAGTTTGACCATCATTCAACCCAGGACGCTGTTGAGGATAAATGAATCGTAGGCCTACTGTATAAAACTAGAAAATGGAAGAAGAATTTTCTTTGGTATGGCGGCTTATAAAAACACATCTGTTGACTTATGCTGAAATGTAACAATGTAGATTTTGTCAAGCTACCCTGCCATCAAATCAAACTTCATATTGTATAGCTGCATTTCCAACAGCCAATCTACATTCATCTTCAGGGGGTAATTATGTCTACATTTGTCACCATATTTTGTTATTTAATTCCTCTCCACAACTCCTATATTTGTGCAAAAATGACATTAGATCATAATTTTATAGTTACAGGTGTGATAGTAACTTCATATTTTTTTAAATGACTAATCAATTATTTTATGACAAATAAATAAAAGGGGTGGAGGGTGGATTGAATGATATTAAAAATGAATTTATTTACCTAATGTCAACTGCAGGAATGAAATTTAATGAATGCTGGAATTAACATCAATTAAAGAGTTTAAGTCACAATTTCCTGTCTGCGTCTAAGTAGACAGGTCTCAGTGGCTTACCTGCTTCAATGTTGCCATCCTGATGTGCTGTATAGGTCTGGGGAGAAGCTAATAAAGACACTTAAGGCTTGTCTTGTTCTTGTTGTCCGAAGAGTAGAACGGTCTGTGCCTTCTGAGCTCTATTCATCCCTGGAGGACTCTTATATCCTGAGATGGGTGGGGGTATTGAGAAAATAGGAAGTAGATATTTCCGTGTGTTCTGTCTGTGCATGCACATGTCCCTGGCATAGTGGAGGCAGCAGGCCGTCAAGGTGAAGTATTTTTTTCCATATTTTTGAGGATCTGGCCGATATGGGCACACACTGTACCAATGATCGAATCAGTTCAGAGTTAGACCATCATTCAACCCAGGACGCTGTTGAGGATAAATTAATCGTAGGCCTACTGTATAAAACTAGATAATGGAAGAAGAATTCCTTCTTTGGTATGGCGGCTTATAAAAACACATCTGTTGACTTATGCTGAAATGTAACAATGTAGATTTTGTCAAGCTACCCTTCCATCAAATCAAACTTTATATTTTATAGCACATTTCCAACAGCCAAAGGCCGACGGCGACCAAAGTGCTGAACAGGGAAAGCAATTCAAAGCAGCAATACAACATAAACATCAATGGCAAGAAATATAAAACAATAATATGCATTGGGGGCATGGTGGGGGAAAAACACCTGAACTACAACAGACAACATTTCTGGCTGTTTTGTTTCTTTGTATGATGAAAAGATCTTTTCTTAAGAAGGAGGAGTAGAACGAAGGTCCTGCATCCTCCCGGTGGGGGGCTTGGGGCTCCTCACTGGAAGGTGAGTCAGTGGACACAACAAAAAATATTTAGCTACTCCTAAAGCTAGCTACTAAATTTAAAAAAAGGAAAAACCAAATATAGCTGCAAGCAGCGATAAAAGGGGCCAAGGAATGCAGCAACAAGAAAATAATTATAATGCAATATGCACAATACGTCATAGAAACTTGGAAGACTGAACTTGAGAGAAAGAAGACCATGCAATTAACAAATAAACATTTTATATAGCTGACCCTAACCTAACCTCAGTAAAACCATGTCTAACGCTAACTTCAGTAAAACTATACCTAAACCAACCCCTGGCCTCAGTAAAACTATGTTAAACCTAACACTAACCCCAACACCATTAAAACCATGCGTAAACCTAACCTTAACCATAACCTCAGTAAAACTATGCCAAACAGTAAAACTAGATCTAAACCTACCTTTAACCCTAACCTCAGAAACGCTATGCTTAAGCCTAACCTTATGCATTGCTCACAAACACTGTGCCTAAACCTAACCTTATAACCTCACTAACACTATGTCTAAACTGTAACCATGGCAGAAATATAACAGATCAGTAACTTTGACTACGCCACCTTGGGAATTTCACCCAAGGAATCGATTAAAGTTCTAAAGTAACCACACTAAAGTGCAACACAGGTTTGTATTATGTAAGGAATGGAGTGAGACGTGCTTCTTAAGATAGCCAAGTACATGTATTTTGAACAGACCAATAGCCTACAATATTATCCTGTACAAACAGGTTTAAATTTAATTAATTATTGTTATTATAAAAATCACAATTTAATGTTTAAAAGGGGAAAACCCAACTATTAAGACTAGACAAAGTCAGACTGTAGGGGGGAGGAGAGAGAGAGGGTTAAGGGTGAAGAGAATTCAAACAATTCACTACAATACTGTACATAAAACACATCCCTTTGCAAACTAGGTGGGTGTCACGATGTGTGTCAAAGTAGAACCCAAATGCAGGCAACACAGGCAGAGTACTTTGCTAGAGTTTAATATCGACCAAACAAAAGGGAAAAAGCTTACTTCAACTGAAGGAGGCAGAGGTCAAGACCATATTATATAGCCATCCAAATCAGGCAAACACATCAAAAGGAGCAAGCAGTATGAATCAAAGTCCAAAAACAAGCAGAATGTCAAACCTGAGGAACACTAGGAAACATCAAATAGTGAAGAGCGGGAGTCCGGATAACACACCACAACATTGGGTTTAATGGGTTATATATAAAGAGTCCAGTTTTGTAGGTAGTGGCTTGATTGGGGAAGTTGCCACAGGTGAGTAATGACAAGGGAACTGTTGGGCTGATGAGGCAGTTGGAGACAGGTGTGTAAATGGGACTGTAGTGTGGTGGAATGTTATGTAGGAGTGGCCAGCATCATCATCACCTTTATTTATACTCAGAAATACAGTTGAGGGCAAGCCCTCATTTTCAATGTAGCCGAGGTTACAATTCACAAATATAGTCAAAACAATACATCAACACAACATTATAAATCAGGATTCACTAGTACAGACCACACATTCAATCGAACATCGTTTGACATAGTTTAGCGTTTATTTAGAAGAGAGGAGGAACATGAAAAGGAATGATAGAAATGGGGTGCATGTTGACATGCGTGCATATTGATATGCGTAGGATGGCCTTGGACTGTCCGTGGGGATGAGGGGGGAAGGGAGGAGGACGAGGGGTTGGGAATAGGGGAGGAAGGGGGGAGTGAGGACGAAGGGTAGTTTCCGAGGGGCTGGGTGACGGGTGAAAGGGGGGGGGGGAGGTTCGAGGGGTGAGGAAGACATGGATGATTTGGCGTTACAGGAGGGGGGAGGGGGTGAGGGGGAGGGATGAAGGAAGAGCCAGCTCGTTGCGAAGCTCTGTGAAGACTAAGCCCCTGGGGGAGGTGAAGGAAGAGCCAGCTCGTTGCGAAGCTCTGTGGGGGGGGGAGGTGGTGGACGAAGGCCGGGTTCCAGGGGGGGTAGGATACCCTGGGTGTTTGGCATGGGGTCTGAGTAGCGGGCGTCCTGATCGTACGAGGACACGCCCCCAATCCGAGACCCCCGTCTGGAACCTGAAACTGGAGAACGAGAGTTAGTAAAGAAGAGGGAGGGAGGGAGGGGTACGAGATACGGTGCACGAGTGACAAGTGGAACAGGCTGGCATATATACTCTTCCCTTTAATGGAGCGAGGGTGGTGATAGGGCAGAGCGCCAGACGGTTGCCATGGCAGCAGGGCCTCGGTGAGTGGCGAGGGTGGAGCTGGCATCGGTAGTCATGGCAGGTAAGTGGTGGAGTTGATTGTAGCTGTGGGGAAGGAGGTAGCTAGATACCTGAGGCTAGGAATAGAATTAGCATGGCATGGTGGCAGGGGAGGTCACCGATCTTAGCTTGTAGGCATGGCCTTCCTCCTGAACCTACGTTGTACCAACTCCATTTCACTAGTACAGACCACACATTCAATCGAACATCGTTTGACATAGTTTAGCGTTTATTTAGAAGAGAGGAGGAACATGAAAAGGAATGATAGAAATGGGGTGCATGTTGACATGCGTGCATATTGATATGCGTAGGATGGCCTTGGACTGTCCGTGGGGATGAGGGGGGAAGGGAGGAGGACGAGGGGTTGGGAATAGGGGAGGAAGGGGGGAGTGAGGACGAAGGGTAGTTTCCGAGGGGCTGGGTGACGGGTGAAAGGGGGGGGGGGGAGGTTCGAGGGGTGAGGAAGACATGGATGATTTGGCGTTACAGGAGGGGGGAGGGGGTGAGGGGGAGGGATGAAGGAAGAGCCAGCTCGTTGCGAAGCTCTGTGAAGACTAAGCCCCTGGGGGAGGTGAAGGAAGAGCCAGCTCGTTGCGAAGCTCTGTGGGGGGGGGAGGTGGTGGACGAAGGCCGGGTTCCAGGGGGGGTAGGATACCCTGGGTGTTTGGCATGGGGTCTGAGTAGCGGGCGTCCTGATCGTACGAGGACACGCCCCCAATCCGAGACCCCAAAAGGATAGATGAGATCGAGAATCGATCGTGGAGCATTTACTGGACCGGAGATCCGTGAGCGGCTCTGAGGTCCTGAACGCTCGTTCGGAAGTAAGCGTGGTACGCTTGAGATGACCAGCGCCCTAGGAGTTGGGCGGTGTGGTCAGTGATACCTTGTCTGGAGGCCGTGGAGGCGGCGCCGATCCGGAATGAGTGGCCGGGGAAGTCGGATGCTGAGTATCCGGCCTTGGTCGGGATCTGGCGGAGATGGTAGAGGAACCTGCGTCTGGTGGCTGAGGTTCCGGTATCTGTAGTAAACGGAGGATCGAGAGGAGAGGCGCGGGAAGAGCGCCTGCTATGTAGACTCGGATGGTGGATGGAAGCATGACCCGTGATGAATGGCAGTGGCTAGCTGCTTGAATTATGAAGTTATGGGTGACCGAAATCCGTGTGAGGCGTCTGAGGAGAGCCATGGGGGGGTAGTGAGGTGGAGTGACCTTTATTGATTATTTGGACAGTGGCTTGGTTGTCTGAGTGGATGAGGACTGGGCGGCTGGTCCAATCGTGACCCCAAAAGAGGCCGCGACTATAACGGGGTACAATTCAAGACGGGATTTCGAGGAAGTTGGAGGTGAGGAGTGGAGTGCGGTCTAGTTTCTCTGGGGTAGTGAGGCTTGGAAGGTGGCTGAGTCTAGATTGGTGCCCAGGAATTCTATTTTTGTCAGAGGCCCCATGGTTTTTTAATTGGCGAGGGGGATGCCGGGCGCTGAGGAGGTAGCCTTGAGGCGTGTTAGGCTGCGAGCGGGGGGGGGGGGGGGGGGGGGGGCTGATGGCGAGGAATCATCCGGGAGGTGGACTAGGTGGGGGATGTGGTTGGTGATGGGGAGGAACCAGCATTGGCTATTTTGGGGGGGTTGTGGGGGCAGCTGGGCCGATTGTGTGCTCCGCCGCAATAGGAGCAAACGTGTAGCATTTTGCAGTTGTTCATGCTGCAACCCAGCGCATTAAAATTGTTGCAGAGCATGCGGGAGCCGATAAACATTATTTTTCGGCCCCGTTTGTCCAGGGCTTGGGAGGAAGAGGGGAAGGTGGTCGGGCCGGTGGGGCGGTTGGTTTTTTGCTTTTTTGCGGGGGATGGTTGGGAGTGCGGCGTGTACGTGTGAGCTGGGGCGGATGAGGCGGGTTTGGGTGGTGGTTTGGTGGCTGAGAGGACGCACTCGGTGGTGGGGTGGGAGGGGCAACCGCAGATGGTGCAGGCGAGAGCTCTACTGCCGGCGAAGAGCCGGCAGTAGAGCTCTACGTCGAGGGCGCCCCAGTACGTGGAGATATTCCATTGCTGGAGGCGGGCTGCTGCTCTCGCCGCAAACTGTCGGTGGTATTCGTAGAATAGAGATCCGCTGAAGCGCGCTGCGAGGTCCGTGATGAGGTAGAGATAATGATTTAACTCTTGCCTCCTGTGTGGGTACTGGGAACATATGACGTCAGTGAATATGGAAAATGCTAGGGTGAATTCTGTGTGGGTGAGGGGGGAGTGGGCTGATGAGGAGGATGTGAGATCGCGGAGGGTTATTGAAAACCCTCCGCAGTCGATAGCTCGTGGCTGGAAGGAGTGAGAGGAGGGTTTGAGGATGGAGGAGAGGTCAATATCGTTACCCAGTAGGATCTGCCGACGGAGGTGGGTTGACACGGGAGGTGGGTTGAGGGCGAGTGCGTTTGGAGGCATCACGGCAGCGGCTGCGGAGGAGAGAGAAAAGGGGGGGGGGAGAGACATGGGGGAGGGGGGGGGAGGGAGGGGGAGGGAGGGGGGAAGGGTGCTCTGGGGCAGCTGGGCACCCAGAGGTGGGGGAGGTGCTAGCCAGCTTGGGTCGGTGGCCCTGGGAGCGTGGGGCTGGCTAGCGGCCTGGGGGACTGAGGGGGAGAAGGAGAGAGCTGGGGGGGGGGGGTGAGAGAAGTGTGCAGGGGGGTTGGATGACAGTGCGGCCTGCAGAGACGGGGATGTAAGCCTTCCGAGGAAGGCTTGGGAGGGGGGGGGGGGGGTTGAAAGAGGGGAAAGAGGGGGGAGCAGGCACGGGGGGGTGAGAGGTATGCTGGGGGGGAGGCAAAGGTAGTCTGACCTGGGTGGCTGGAGGTCCGAGGCGGCTTTGGATAGACCGGCCTGGAGGTACGGGTGGGAGGTGTTGACCGGTGATGATGTGATAAGCAGTATTGTGATTATCATCATTATTAATATTACTGCGGATGGTTTGCTCACCTAGAGAGTAATGGACAGGCAGCGCAGGGACCTCTCTCCTGGTGACGCGTCGTCTGGTGGAAGGACCCGGGATGACGTCATCGGGACGCGCCGCTGTTGTTGTTGCTGGTCGTGCTGGAGTGGAGCACTGGATGAGTAAAGTAAAAAGCTGGCCTTTGTTGGCCTTTCTACAATGGGGCTCGTTCCGCTCGAGGAGAGCCCTTCTGAGCCCGGCGATGGTCCACTCATTATATGGGCGGATGGTCTGCCTGGTTGGCGTGGCGGAGGAAGGTAGAGCCGAAGCGGCGGCCGCTGTCGGGGACTCGAGACGAGGAGGGGGTGGAGGTGGGGGATCGATGCGAGACCGGCGTTGGTGAGGCGGAGGGAGAGGGGGGAAGACGCGGCGGCGAGAAGACGAGTACCGGGGGGGGCTTGGTTCCAGCCGGGTTGCCTCCGATGCCCTGAGGAAGCTGGGGGCGGACCGAAGCAGGACGCCGGCAGGCAGGAACCTCTGGACGGGCGGCGCCGGCGTCTCGGGAAGGTCCTGGAAGTCATCGTCAGAGTCGGGGGGATGGAGGTCGAGACGATCCATTGCGAGTAACGAATTGCTGCAGCGAGTCGTTAGTTGTGCTGTGTATGGTACGAGTTGTACGAGATACGGTGCACGAGTGACAAGTGGAACAGGCTGGCATATATACTCTTCCCTTTAATGGAGCGAGGGTGGTGATAGGGCAGAGCGCCAGACGGTTGCCATGGCAGCAGGGCCTCGGTGAGTGGCGAGGGTGGAGCTGGCATCGGTAGTCATGGCAGGTAAGTGGTGGAGTTGATTGTAGCTGTGGGGAAGGAGGTAGCTAGATACCTGAGGCTAGGAATAGAATTAGCATGGCATGGTGGCAGGGGAGGTCACCGATCTTAGCTTGTAGGCATGGCCTTCCTCCTGAACCTACGTTGTACCAACTCCATTAAATTACAAAGGAACTTAAAAGAACAACCAGTAAAATAAATCAATTGAAGCAGGAGCAATCACGGTGAAATGCTCTGGAGCATTCCTTTGAACTGACCGAAGGATGGCAGGAAGCTCAGTTTTTTTTTTGGTAAACTTTATTTTTACATTTCTTCACATGACATTACACAAGAAAACACACAGTACAACCCCCTCCCCCCTAGGCTAAAACAAAAAACAAAACAAAAAAAACAAAGTGGTGGGACAAAGCAGCGGACAATCATGGATCAAAAAGAGAGTCAATACAGGGACATAGTCGGACATGGTCCGGATTACAGTTCACTGAAATGAAAAGTCCTCAACAAACTCCACAAAGGCACTCCAAGCCAGGACAACGTTTTTTTGGGCTCTGTCCACCCTATACCTGAGTTTTTCCAGAGGCAGGAATGATTGAACTTCTTTTAGCCATTGTTGAAAGGAAGGTGCCTTATCCAACTTCCAATTAAGGAAGTCTACGGGCTAATAGGGATGCAAATGCCAAAGCATTTGCTTGTGGAGATGTGAGTGTACAGTTTGGGGGAATTATGCCAAAAATGGCGGTGTGGAAAGAAGGGGTCACCACTGTTCCACACATATGAGAGAATACATCAAATATTTGCTTCCAGTAGATAGTGAGGGAAGGACACGTCCAAAATATGTGGCCTAACGAGGCTGGGGTCTGGCTACATCTTGGGCATCCAGGGTCTGGCATGTTAAAGAGCCTGGCCAGCTTATCCCCTGAATAGTGAAGTCGATGTAGTATCTTAAATTGAATTAAACCATGGCGTATGCACATTGAAGAGGTGTGAATACGTAGTTTGTCTTGTCCCAGGTTAGGGAGCTCAGTTTTAAGGAGTTTGAAGTTCATTCCACGAGGTTGGGCCATTGACAGAAAAAGCTGTCTTGCCCAACTCTGTCTGAGCCTGAGGAACCTTGGAGCATGGAGACACAATCTGTGGAGAGACGAACCGTGACAGTGGGTTAGGTGCACACTAAAAACCATGCGGTGGATAGAGAAGGAGGCAAGGGCCAGGGCAAGGGCCGTCCAGACAGTTCTCCCCCACAGTGCGAAGTTGTAATCGCCTCCAACTACCTTTTTACCAGCTATAAGTTGGTATACTGATATTTAATGACGACCTAGTCCCTTATTGGCTGCCGTAGTGACGCCGTGTGTGCGTGTGTGCGCGTGCGCGCGTGCGTGCGTGCGTGCGTGCGTGCGTGCGTGCATGCAGTGGTGAAATATGACAATGTCATCTTTTCTTTTTTCCTTCTATCAGAATGAGTTTTCCCTTTTCTACTCCCTCATCTGGTGTAAAATGCCCTTGTTCTGCTCTTATAGGCGTCCCATGCAGTACAGTATAACACTGCATTCTATTCCATTCCATTCTATTCTCCATTCTCTGCTGTGGTCTCCCATCATTCCCCCGAAATCTGATGTACGAGTGAGAATACTCTGGACATTCCTTTAACAATATGGATCTGATATGACATGAAAGGCCAACTCAGATACTTTCACCCATTTCCCTGTGTCTATTGTTGTGCAGAGAACTTGCAAGAGGCCTTTAAATCGAATATTCTAAATGCATGGCATATCTCTAAATAGTGGAATAGTGCCAGCACAACAAAGGTAAGCTAAAGTAATGGAATACATTTCTGCAAAACGTGTTCGAGGCATGCCATTACAATGAAGATTCCATTACATTTAGAAGATTGCAAGAAAATGAAAAATTGTCATTTCGTCATCTACGGCTGGTGAAATGAAATGTCTCAGCATAATGGAGCATCCCCGCATATACAGTAGTATTCACAGTTTTATATTTCAAAAGTGTCCAGTTTTCTTTACACTTCACACTTTGAGTGACATTCTATTCATATTCATAATCAAAATCGCAATCTACAGTACATCCCCAGAAGAGAAAACCCATAATTTCCCGCTCTGTAAAATGCACAACCCAGCCTCCCCAGAAGTGAATGAGTGCAGACATAAGCACAGTGGTAAAAAAGAGAGTGAGAGAGAGAGAGAGAGAGAGAGAGAGAGAGAGAGAGAGAGAGAGAATGGCCTAAAAGCTATTAATGACTTCAGTACTGAAAAACGGTGTCTTACTGTACTAATCTAGTATGCAGATTTATACTTTATGCTTATTGCAGACTCAGCAGACTCAAGCAGAGTCTCTTAATAGTTACTGTACATTTACGTTATGTTTCCGGCTCTTATTTCATTAACACCTCAGGCAAGAGCGCTCTCTGTTTTGTAGTGCATATACCATGTAAGGAAAGTATATTTAGCTAATAGCAAATTAAATGTCTTTACATAAATCTTTTCCTAATCAGATATCTCTGAGTTTGAGGGTCCAATGGAGTTAAGGACGGACGGAAGGACAGACACACGGACGGAGTGCAAAACATACTCTCTCCCCATGCCTTCGGCCTGGTGGAGACAAAAATCACACCCGTGTGAAGTGAGGGGCGCTAGTATATTAAAGGCTAACTCATGTTGATTGTCTCCACCAGGCCGAAGGCATGGGGAGAGAGTATGTTTTGCACTCCGTCCGTGTGTGTGTGTGTCCTTCCGTCCGTCCTTCCGTCCGTCCGTTATCAGCTAATCTCCGGCACCGTTGGCCCGATCAATGCCAAACTTTGCACACACAAACCCTGGATGCCAACGATGAACCTCTGCCCCACATTTTCCAGAACGGCCTGTTATAGCGCCACCATAAGGCAGCTTTTTACATTGTTTATCTAAAACTGCACGATCTGCGTGATACGTTGCATGCACACTCCCTAGAGGCCAAGGACAAACCTTTGACCTGCATTTTCCGCACCTGCCTTTTATAGCGCCACCAGGAGGCCGACTTTTGTAAAACACATTTTTTGATATTACTCCTCCAGATTCTGTCCAAAAATCTCACAAATCGTTACACAGTATCTCTATGGTCATGTGCTCAAGTCGGATCTGTCCGATATTTCATATTCCATCGTAATTGGCTATAATTGGCTTTCACAGTTTGCAAGATTGCCCCGTTTTGAACAAAAGCCTCAAATCATGAACGCAGCATGCAATTTACGTGAAATCTTTCACACATTTTCTTACTAGGCTGAGGAATATATCCCACCCTTTTCACATTGGCCTGTTATAGCGCCACCAACAGGTTGATTTTTGCAAAACACATTTTTGGAACAAAATGCTTCAAAAACATGTTTATATTAATCCTAAACATTTTGCCAAACATCTCACACAGTCCTATCCTCCTGGTGGAGACCTGTGCCCAGAAGGGCACTTTTTCTAGTTAGGTGATGTAAAACAAACACAAACATTAAACGCCATTAACAATAAAGAGACAATATGACGTAAATGACACATAATTACGTAGATTTTCCCTTCATTGTCAATGGTGTTTACAAAACAAACATTGAACTAAAGACAAACATTAAACCTGTGTATAGGAGGGGCTAGCGCCCCTCAAAAAGAAAAGTTGAATATCGTTTTACATGACAAAAACCTGCCTACCAATGATGTCACAGATGATGTAGGGCACTGCCCACAGCCCTCCTTTGAGACACACAGAAATTATGCCATCTTATAATAATAGCAGTGACGACCAATTATTTAGAAGATAATGGGTGAAGTGGTCCTATAATGATGATTTCCCAGCATATTCAGGATGTCAGTGGTGTTGTTAAGTGTTTTTCCATTAACCACTTTTCAAACTCGTTTTATTCACAGGGGCATCTCAGATCCCACACAGTAAAATAACATAATTATTAAAGCAGATGTAACATAAGATCTCAGGTGTACTATTTGCATACAAAAAGTACAAAGATAAATAATAATAATAATAATAATAATAATTATAATAATAATAATAAAACACTATGCTACTGAATGCCCCATCTTCTTCATCTTCTTTTCGCAGAAAACATAAGCATAATGCCCTTCGCTGTCAAAAGTGTCTGCCAGCTTTTCCTTTTGTTTTATGGCACAATCCACAACAGTGTTGTGTGTATTGCAGTGAGGCAGCACAACAAGGATCTGTCAACAGGGTCATTTACTGTGTTGCCATGACCAGTTCATTTAGCTCCCAAATCCTCCCTTCCACTCAGAGAAAATGAGATTGCACCTGTAGGGCTCCATCTTGCGCCACCCTTATCCCTAAACTTATTTGCCATTTTTTACTATTTTGAAAATAATTTTAAAATAGTTCAACTAACCAATCTACATCTACACGTTGTGAGCTTGTAGATCAGCTATTTGAACAATTTGAAAAGGTTTTTTAAAATAGTAAAAAATGGCAAATAAGTTTAGGGATAAGGGTTAAGGGGCGGCGCAAGATATAGCCCGTAGTGTTTATCTGTGTTTCAACGGCCACTGAACTGTAAATGGCAATGGCTCAGAGTGTGTGTATGTGTGTGTGTCTGTGTGTGCGTGCGTGCGTGCGTGCGTGCGTGCGTGCATGTGTGCGTGCGTGCGTGCGTGCGTGCGCGCGTGCGCACGTGTGCGTTTCTGTGCATCGGTGCCTGTAATTGCAATTTGTATTAATATGTTGATGCCTATTCAGCTGAAAATGAGAAGCCCAATAATACCATGGGAGTCCCTTGATGGTTAGAGCTCCACTGTTGAGTGTTGACGTGATTTATCAGTGGCCTGTGGCCACCAGTATAACAATGGCAGAGAGAAGAGATATTCAGCAGTCACTTAATGGTAAGAGACTCTGCACATGGGCGTATGTGGGGCAGGTAGGAATCCTATCGTGGACCACCAGAAACACCCTCCGGAGGAGGTGGCGTGCACAGGCATTTTGAGGTGCAGGTGCTTAAGTGAAAAAATAGGGCACCTTGTACGGCGCGTGGAACCGCCGGCTGCCTTGTGTGAGATTGTGTGTGATTTATAGATTTTGGGGCATAAATAATATACTAGAAGCTTTTAATCCAGAATTGATCAATGTCACCGTGGGCCACCTACAATGTACAGTATACAAAACAAAAATAAAATGAACAAACTGTACAAAAAACTAACTTTCAAAAGGGCACGTTGCTGTCCAGAGGGCAAAAGGACACCACCTAGTGTCTATCTGTGCACGCCCCTTGGTGGAACTCAAGGACACTGGAGTCCGTCAGTCAGTCAGTCAGTCAGTCAGTCAGTCAGTCAGTCAGTGAGCCAGCCAGTCAGTCAGTCAGTCAGTCAGTCAGTCAGTCAGTCAGTCAGCCAGCCAGCCAGTCAGGAGAGGCCCACCACTGGTGGGCCTGAACAGCTGCTGCCGGAGCTGTCGAGCCAGTTGTGTACTGTGGACCCTTACCAGAACTCTATAGTCTGTGTCTCCATTGCTCCAAGGCCCGCGTAACAGATTGAAGAGCCCGGTTTATAGTCTCTCTCTCTCTCTCTCTCTCTCTCTCTCTCTCTCTCTCTCTCTGCCACCGTATTACACCTGTAATGTGACAATAAAGATTATTCTGATTCTGATAATAGCTCACCACCGCTGCTTGAAGGAGATGGTATCTGCTAGGGATGTAACGATATAGTAGACCTAACTGTATCGAAATGTAGATTTTAATTTTAATAAAAAATATAGTATCGTTTGACTTTGTATCATATCGTTTTGCAATGGAAATAATCGATATCAAATCGTTTTGCAATGCAAATAATTGATTTTATCAATACTAAGTAACTTGTATGGGGTCTTAACCGACCACGTAGTCGGACTAATGGGATGTCAGACTAATGCACAGTCCCCCATATCAGTTACACATTAGGAAAACTATAGCAAATTATTTATTCCAAAGGACAGATAAATGCCCCCTTTTCCAGGTAGCTTACAATTCTGATTTACTGTACAAAAAAGATTCACCACCAAATGGTGAGATTAACAACATTCAATACGAGACCCGCCAAGTCTATGACTGGCGGGTTTTCTTTGAAGCCCGGGGCCCCCCTCTGGAGCCAGGCCTGAAGGGTGGACTCGTCAGCGAGCGGCTGGTGGCTGGGCTTACCACGGAGCCCGGCCGGGCACAGCCCGAAGAAGCAACGTGGGCACATCTTCTCCACCACGTGGGCCCAGCACCCGCGCCAGGAAACAGTGGGGTCGCGTGCGCTGCCAGATGGCTGGCTGCGACACTGGAAGTTTTGGACTGACCAGACCTGGGCAGCAGAGGCTGACTTTGGGGACATGGAACGTCACTACGTTGGTGGGGAAGGAACCGGACCTGGTGCGGGAGGCTGAGCGCTACAGGTTAGACCTGGTGGGGCTCACCTCCACACACAGTAAGGATTCCGGAACCAAAGTCCTGGACACGGGGTACACCTTGTTCTTTTCTGGAGTTTCCCAGGGTGTGAGGGCTCAGGCGGGTGTGGGGATACTAACAAGCCCCCGGTTGAGTGCCAGTACGTTGGAGTTTACCCCGGTGGACAAGAGGGTCGCTTCCCTCCGCCTTAGGGTTGGAGGGGGGAATACTCTGACTGTTGTTTGTGTGTACGCGCTGAACAAGAGTCCAGAGTAACCGGCCTTCATGGATACCCTACATGGGGTCCTGGATGGGGCACCTGTGGGGGACCTGTGGGCTGGCGTGATTGGGAGAAACGGTATCCCGGATCTGAACCCGAGTGGTGGCTTGTTATTGGACTTCTATGCTAGTCATGGACTGACCATAACAAACATCATGTTCAAGCATAAATAAGGATGCTCATAAGTGTACTTGGTACCAAAGGTCAATGATCGATTTTGTAATTGTGTCAGCTGATCTGAGGCCGTATGTTTTGGACACTTGGGTGAAGAGAGGGGCTGAACTGTCAACTGATCACCATCTGGTGGTGAGTTGGTTCAGATGGCGAGGGAAACCTCTGCACAGACCTGGAAAACCCAAGCGTGTAGTGCGGATGAACTGGGAATGTTTGGAGGAGACCTCTGTCATGAAGGATTTCAACTTACACCTCCGGCGGGACTTCTCTGATATCCCTGTGGAGGTTGGGGACAGTCACATTGAACAGGAATGGGCAATGTTCAAAGCCTCTATTGCTGAAGCTGCAGCTGTGAGCTGTGGCCAGAATAGGTCTTAGGTTCCTCAAGGGGCGGTAACCCTAGAACTCCCTGGTGGGAAGCCGTCTGACTGAAGAAGGAGGCGTACCGGGGGTATGTTATCCCGGGGGACTCCGGAGGCAGTTGCAGGATGGATGGATGGATGGATGGATGGATGGATGGAGAGTGCAGACATTGAAGGACCAACACGTTTTACTTAATCATTTGTAGCATTTAAAAATGTCCCTGAAAAGTCAGTTTAGACAGGGAATAACTCCTTTCTACAGTCTCTGCTATCACAACCTTGAGCTCAAACACTGCAGCTAAACGATAGTTTGCAGCATGTTCGATTAGCAGAAACATGCCTTTGTAGCCAGTACATACATATTGAGCCACAGTCCTTTTTTGTCTTTTTTGTTGTTGTCTTTTTTGCTGCACAATTCTGCCATCCTGGTTTGATTTAATGTAATATTTAAAACATCACTAAATAACAATAGGGTCAAACTAACTGCATGCATTTCTGCCATGGCAAAAAAAAGAAAGAAAAAAATCTATTTTACGCAACACAACACTTAAATAGATTTATACCGTGGCCACTATTCTACTTTCACTATGCTAGAAAATGAAGCTGCCTTTGACACTACACAAGGGCCTAGAAAACAATTAGCAACACCCACGAGCTCATGAGTCATTGCTGATTGCCACTTGCCAGGCAGGCTAAATACCACTTGCGATGCCTTATTTGTCGTACGACTGTGTCGCAGACTGAGTTGCGCGGGCAATGTGCTGTGAGCTTGTAGATTTGCTATTTTCGGTACATGAATTAAGCATTAACGCACCACACACCACCGCCATGTCAACCCGTCTCTTCTTGTGCCGGGGGCCGGGGGGCAAGGGGGGCCTCTGGCAGAGGCTTAGCCCCCCCTAAGCCCCCCTCCAAACAAGCCAAATTGACTGACTTCTATGTAAACCAAGATGCATTAGCCCCCCCTCTAAATAGCCAGCACCCCCATAGCACCCCAGTCACCATTTTCTGGAGCCGTCGCTGATTCCAACGCTCCCTGATGACAGTAATGAATGCTGGCAGCAGATCATTTATATCCGTTTTATGTGTGTCTGTTGAAACTGTGTTCACATTTAATCTGTTTTATGGTTGGCACTCTTTGGAATTCGTCCTAATGTTTCTTCTGCCATTGTTTTATGCTGGTACAGTATGTGAAGCACTGTGGATCCCAAAAAAGTGCCATTAATAAATCTTTACATCTTACTTATAGGTTGCATTCAGTATGCATACTATAGTCCCATTGTGTGCAGGTTTTTGTGCCAGACATATCCTCCTATATCAATTAAAGGCTAACAATAATCATCATCATCATCATCATCATCATAACTCATTAACATTAACAATGCAGCACATAATTAAAAATGTTGATTGGCAGTCTGTAGTTTAAGTGAGTCTCAAAAATCCCAGGCTATAGGCCTACATGGTATTTTATTTGCTATCAATTGCCTTCACCTAAAAAGGGAAAAGGAATATCCCTTTCCCGCTTTCAATTTCTCCCGTATCACTCACTCACTTCATATCTTCATCTTGAAACCCTGCATTCTTCAATCAGTACATAGTGGCTAGGGGAAATAGGTATAATCTCACAGATTGCTGTGTGCTATTTATCAGTCTCATGACATTCGAGAAATCCTTGTGACACTTGCGAGCATTGCTGAAGGACGAACAGCAGACCATTTTGCACTTCAATGTTTTGATGCTTAACGGTGTTGGCATTTCTTTTAGCCAGATCTAGACCTCTTTACACATTTGGGCTATAAATTCTTTCCAAGATAGTAACAACCCTTATGAAGACATTTGCCATGATGACAATTGTGTTTGCTCCCTGAATGTGAAGTATCATTCAAAGAACAGCTTCAGTTAAAAAAAAGAAAAAGAAAGAAAAAAATTCTACCCGGTGCCTTTTGAAATTCCAGCCCCTCTCCACAAGTAATCACTTACAGTAAGTGAATAAATAAGGCTATATGTATGTGATAAACAATATTAGACTAGGGCTTTTCAAAATGTTTCAGGCCAAGGACCCCATAGCTGAGAGAGATGAAGCAGTGACCTCCACTAGTGTATAAAATTGTGTTTCAGATTAAACTTTTATTTTCGGCTAATGTTTCCCATCACACAAAGCTTTCGTGGACGACCTGTATACTCTGAGTACCCCCTGTTTTAGACAGTTACCAATCCCGGCCACCAATGAATGTCCAGATGATATTCGATAAGAATGAAAGAGTATTTTCTCTTTGTTTCTGTATTCCTCACCGTTTTTGCTCTATTTTCTGTAGGCTACTTTAAAGACTAAATCATACTTTGCAATCACATCATCGCCTCTGGCAGAGATAACTTTGTGACAAGTCACAAACTGCTTTGCAGAAATAAAGTGGCGAAGGCCCTGTAGGGTAATATTTTTAATCAACTTCCAAGAAGTTTTATTATGTTGGATCCAATTTTAATTTCCGGGCGCCAGCCAAGTGTTACTAGGCCTCCATCAAAAGAGAATGGGCTCTAAAAATAGAAGTGAACGTTCACCTCGTCAGGCCACTTTTCAGATCAAATCAATAAATGTATCAATCAAAAATCTGTTTTTTATGTTTCATGTTTTCTCTTAATTTTACAGCAACCACCTTTGATATGTTTAACAACTGTCATGCACTAGGGGATGCATGGCAAAAACAGGGAGTCCACACAAGAGTATAAACGTTTTTAAATGATATTTATTATATTAAAGTAAATATACGGTAGACTTGCAAATAATGAAGTGTGGGATGTGAGGATATCAGTGATCAGTAATTAGTAAGTAAGTAAGTAAATTTTATTTATAAAGCACTTTTCAAAACAAAGTTACAAAGTGCTGTACAGTAAAAACAACAATATAAACAATAATGTGTGCAGTGTATGGATGTGTGGAGAGTGGTGTGTGCGTGTTGTATTAACTGGTGCAAAAGATAACTTAAAAAGGGTGGTTAGGCCCTTGGGCCAGGTGGCAACCCTTAGCAGGTCCTGCTTGCAGGGAGGACAGAGAGAGAGTGAGCTGCAGCCAGGAGGGCCCTTTCTGAAACCAGTCCCTTGACTTGAAGTGCTCTCGGGAGGTTCCCTCGTCAGGAAGTGCCCCTCCAGCTGAATCAAGTTCCCTTGATTAGGGTGCTGGGTATAAAAAAAACTGTTTGGAAATACACTCGCCCTCCTTGTGCAGAAACAGGACACAATTCGTTGCCATGGTTACCATCATGCAATTGTGTTACCTGTTATTTTGTTTGTACAGTTATATTGCATTGCATCGTGTATGTTTGTGTGACATGTGGATTTCATTAATATGGAAAAAGGAAATACAGCGTGACTGTCAAAAATGACATGTCACATATACATCCATGGTGTTTATAAATCATTGTGTTAAAAGTTGTTTTGTTTGTGTGGTTTCATTTATAGTTTTTTCATGGTGGAGTAAATAAAGAGCCCTTGTGAACATCAGTTGGAGCGTTGTCTAGGAGGAGTTTATTTATCATTTATTTGTGGTGGTACTTACATTTGTAGGTCGCGGTTTCCATGCGGACAGAGAGCAGGGCTGCACAAGGCAATCGAGTCTAGATCGGCACAGACTCGCTCTTGAGGGCTTTATGAGCCACTTCCACTCAAGGCTGCTTGGTTTCGGACGACACTTAATATGGCGCAGCCTCGCGTGACCACCTTAGAGTATATATGAATAGAGACGGCACCCGGATGAAACCCTGAGGCGAAATGGACATAGTGGCCGAATTTGATATTGCAGCGTGGGCCCAAACACATGAACGCGCTGGTCCGTTGACTATCATTGTGCACGTTCACGATGACACGTGAACGCTGAATGCCTGCAATGATAGTCAGCGGCAGCGCGTTCATGTGTTTGGGCCCAATCCATCCCAGAATGCACTCTGTTCCTACCCAGAATGCACAGTGAAATCGCCTCATGCGCTTTTGAGCAACTTAATGCAAGTGGATGGGAGGAGAACTCGGGTGCCGTCTCTATTCATATATACTCTAAGGTGACCACGCATATCAAGGGCAAGTGTGTAGCGCGAGGAGCTGGTTTCAGAAAGGGGGGAGAGCTCCCTATATAGTCCCCTAAGCCACACCCACCTCAGGTGAGTACAATTGGGGTGACAGCCTGCTCCACTCTGGCTGCCTTCTAGTCTACAGTGAGGCAGAGGGGGCAGGGCCGTCACACATTTGCATCACAGAATTCACACAACACGTTTGTATGTAGTTACTGTATATATGCAACACCCAGGAATCAAACCCTGGTTTCCCACATGGAAAGCCAACATCTTAACCACTTATCCAAAGGTAATCCAAAGGTAATTGCCTATATGGCTTGGGGGAGATATTGGAATTTTGGATGAGGTTGTGAGCCACATATGCTACATAAACACCATAATATATGGCATTGATGTATCTTTATTCTTTATTTGTAGTTTTAAGGCTTTTAGTTTTTCTGTTTCCTATAAATTTAAACATGTTAGCTATTTTGTGTGTTGGAAGTTGGACATTTCCATGGGCCTAGGCTCATAGCAGCAGCAGATTACATGTGTGGTTCAAGGAGAAATTATTACTGTGACAATGCATCTTGAGAATATGATTCAGATGCTACTGTAGGTTAATTGTTTATCTGGTATGGTATTCTAGCCAATACTTTCTCTGCACTATATGTATGTGATTTGACCTGTTTGTTGACTACTAGAGTTCAATAAACACTTGTAAGTCACCCTGGATATAAGAGTGTCTGCTAAATGCCTACTACATTGAAATATAAATTGCATAAACTAACATTCCACTGGAGTGTGTAGGACAAAGTGGGTTTTGTTAAAACTTGCCAGTTGATGAACAATAGCCTACTTGACTTAATTGGTACAAAATTGCATTATTGTCTCCACCAGGCCGAAGGCATGAGGAGAGTATGTTTAGCCTAGTTTAACAGTCAAGATAAAATAGTAAATACTACATCTGTGCCGGTAATACAGGGGAAAAAAAGTCTTGGGTGCGTTGATATAGAACAAGACAAGACATAAAAAATGGCAGAGGAAATATCCACACAGACCTAGGAGGTCTAGACGAGTCTATTCTGTAACCCTGACCTGTGGAAAACATCCGCCTGCTATCTGACCACGTGGAGCAGGCATACTATAGGAGCTCTTGACCAGAGTGGAGACAGTGTGCCAAGGTTGGTCTTGGGCTGAATGCCAAGGAAACGGAGGTTATCACCTATACAACATCCTCCCGGACCATCCTCCTCTTAACAACTGCAGGAGGCACAACTTGAAGTACCTGCACTCATGGATTAATTAGTCAGAACAAGACCGTAAAGTGAGCCCTCATGCTGCTCAGCAAGGAGAGCTACGAATGGCATGGACAGTGTTTGGAAATCCATTTTGCCAGCTGACTGCAGCTAGATGGGTCCGCTACACCGTCACACATACGCACGCACGCACGCATGCACGCACACACACACACGCACACACACACACACACACACACACACACACACACACACACACACACACACACACACACACACACACACACACACACACACACACACACACACACACACAGTGTCCTCAGTGTTGTCAATTCTTATAAGTATGACAATATGGATTCACAACGGATGGAGATTAATAGGCCTGCTCTTTTATTTTTAGTATATATTTTTATTTCCACTCAAGCTGGTTTTATGATGCTTTCAAGAAAGGCCAACCAAAGAATAAATGTCAATAGAACAGTGAAGTCTTGACGATCATTGGGCAGCAGTATATGCATTAGCCCTTGACCAAAGATAACATAATATCCAGTTCAGGTGTATCAATTTCAGACAAAGGGGCAGTGTTATGACTGTTATCGGTGTCTGTGCATTTTGTGACACGCCATGCTGAAATAGGTGCACAGAATGTTCCTTGAAGAGACTCTGCAGTCTGCAATGAATCTCATTGTTGTTTTTTTCAATGGCAGCTACAGTATCACAGTTTGGCAAGGCGAGAGATTACAGGAGAGAGTTCTCCTATATGGCTTAGAATCCTGTCATCAACTACAAGAAACACAGCTCGATCAGCACCGGAGATACACACAGCCCCTCTGGTGGATATTGTAAAATCTAAATTATTTTCTCTGCCCAGTGTGTAAGTGTAGTGTAAAGTGTCTCGACTCATGGTGGCCTGTACAAGATTATTCATGCTGGTAATAATCTCTCTACTTACTTAGTCTAGGGGCAGTATTATGCGTGTCTTAAGTACCAGGTCTTATGACTTAACTTAAGACCTGGAGGCGTGGTCAATGCTGTTTGGCCACTCAGAATAGCCAAATGGCATTGATCACGCCTCCAGGTCTTAAGTTAAGTAATAAGACCTGGTACTTAAGACATGCATAATACTGCCCTAGTTGTTCTATTTTCATATATTCCTCAGGACAGCTCAACTCAAATGAGTGAAAATTCAGTAATGTCCTATAGATGCAGATGTAGCGTTTTGCACCAGCTGGGCTCGAACACCAGTCTCCTACTCGGCAAACCGACATACAACCTACCGTGCTAACAGAGCTGAGCCTGATCAGCAGAGTTGTTGTGGCGGCCGTGTCTTGTCTGGGGCACCACATGGCCATGTTTGTTTGAAATGTGTTGTTACAGCAGTGGTCAGTAATTTGGAAAAGGGAAAAGCTGAAAGAGTTAAGATTATTTATATGTTTACAGGTTCATATCCGATGTGGATTGCAGAAAATCTATCACAATAGAACCTATACGGTATTCTCACTGATGTCATACCAGACATCATGCTGATAGTCAACATTGTAATGGGATGCATTACTATTAAAGGAGCACTTAATTTAGCCATTTTCAACCTATCTTCGTAAAATTGGTCCCCACTTAATACTCATTATAATATGTGCATATTAGATTCTACTCAGACCACTTTTTTCAGTGGACACCAAAAATCTCTTCACCAAAAATAGCCGCTCTAGCACAACGCCTCACAACATGACATACTGTAGTTATTTGCTATTTTTGTCACAGAATATGGATGCTAGGGTTCAAGTGGTCAATTAGAAGTTTAATTTTAAACTATTCGCCTCTCGCCCAACCCTCACAAGATGATCAACTGTATCCTCTTATAGAACCTACTCTATAATCAACTAGTGGAGGATAACGACAACATTCCCCAGCAGGTCTACTCATAAATAAGTGATGTGCGCAGCCTGGGGGCTTGAGCTGGTGTGTTGCTCCACAAGGTCCCATTTTAAGTGGTTGACCTCATTGCTCGGTTTGCAAGTCAACGCTTGTCGTTGACTTAAATGATGCATATGATTTGGGAAAATGACAAAAATGCTATTAGTAGTGACAGGGCAATTTTCCGCAGAACATAATGCCAGCATTGTACTCTTCTAAAGTGATACTTCCATTCTGCATTGTGAAAGCATTTAATCTCCGTTAATGCATGCTGAAATATTCATGCAGAATGTCACTCTTTATACGGCAAGAGAAAAAAACCTCAACTACATAATGTTAACTGAGTTATAAATGAAAGCAAGTTGCATGTAATCATATTAAAATGGTATAAGGGTCATGTGTTGAAACTGATTGAGTAAAATAAGCATTTAGTCAATTAACAACTATACAACCACTGCCCTACAAAGCCAAAGTGCAGTAACGGCCGATAATGGGTTTAAAAGTAGGGTTGTCCCGATCGGATCGGGTGATCGGAAATCGGCTCCGATCTCATGATTTTCAAAAGATAAATATAAAGATCGGATCGGGAAAGATCGGTATTGGTATGTCTCAAAATCAAATCGGATCGGGAGCAAAAAAACGTGATCAGGACATCCCTATTTATAAGTGTTTCAACTGGTCAGCCAAATGAGATATCGGTAATTATTTATCCCCCAAAATCACAAAGGCTAATTTGACTTTTGGGACAAACAAATAAGTCTGTGTGTGTGTGTCCAAAAACGTACTTTGGCTTTGTAGGGCAGCATAGTTGACCGGGGTCCCCCAGAGCACTATGCTTGGTTCGCTCCATTTTCCTCTACATCAAATCTCTTCACCACAAATAGCCAATCGACACTTAGTTAGATCTGAAAAGTATCAGTTTCGGACACCTGTTTCCACCTGACAGTGACCGTATACAGTAATAGCCCTCCCCTTTTAAACAAAGAAACACCTGCCTGTGTGTCAGTGCAAAGGGTGAGATGGATGTCTAGACGTGTCAGGGCCAGCGTGAGATCTCCTGGAAGGACATGCAGGCAGCGCCGCAGCGGAAGGTCACCCTCCAATTGTGCCAAATAAATTAAGCAAATAGACACGCGGTCAATGATATATATGCTGCCCTTCTGCGTTGCCATCTCAGATTTACAGTTTCCTCATATCGAGAATAAAAACCAACCTGTACATATACCTCAGAAAGAGTAACGATTTCAAAACAGAGGGCCTGGCTATAGAGATATCTCAAGGTAACACCAATACCCGAGAGGAATGCAAAAAGTAACCTTGCTGAGGAAATTGAGTTTGTGTCGTCTCCCCTTTGGCGAATGGGAGGTCTCCGAGAGAGAGAGAGAGAGAGAGAGAGAGAGAGAGAGAGAGAGAGAGAGAGAGAGAGAGAGAGAGAGAGAGAGAGAGGAGTTTGTTGACTACTAGAGTTCAATAAACACTTGTAAGTCACCCTGGATATAAGAGTGTCTGCTAAATGCCTACTACATTGAAATAGCAATTGCATAAACATAACATTCCACTGGAGAGTGTAGGACAAAGTGGGTTTTGTTAAAACTTGCCAGTTGATGAACAATAGCCTACTTGACTTAATTGATACAAAATTGCATTATTGTCTCCACCAGGCCGAAGGCATGAGGAGAGTATGTTTAGCCTAGTTTAACAGTCAAGATAAAATAGTAAATACTGCATCTGTGCCGGTAATACTTGGGCCAGGGACAGAAAAAAAAGTAGTCTTGGGTGCGTTGATATATAACAAGACAAGACATAAAAAATGGCAGAGGAAATATCCACACAGACCTAGGAGGTCTAGACGAGTCTATTCTGTAACCCTGACCTGTGGAAAACATCCGCCTGCTATCTGACCACGTGGAGCAGGCATACTATAGGAGCTCTTGACCAGAGTGGAGACAGTGTGCCAAGGTTGGTCTTGGGCTGAATCCCAAGGAAACGGAGGTTATCACCTATACAACATCCTCCTGGACCATCCTCCTCTTAACAACTGCAGGAGGCACAACTTGAAGTACCTGGGTACCTGGGTACATGGGTCAATTAGTCAAAACAGAGGGCCTGGCTATAGAGATATCTCAAGGTAACACCAATACCCGAGAGGAATGCAAAAAGTAACCTTGCTGAGGAAATTGAGTTTGTGTCGTCTCCCCTTTGGCGAATGGGAGGTCTCCGAGAGAGAGAGAGAGAGAGAGAGAGAGAGAGAGAGAGAGAGAGAGAGAGAAGAGAACCAACTAAACTTTTTTCTGCTGTCCAGACTGGGGCCAAAATGTTGTCATACAGTACCACTCAAAGGATGGTTCTGGGCAAGGAGGCCTGCACCCCACCCATGTAATCTCTGAGCACGGAGAGCTGAGCCCCCCCCCCCCTCCTGTTGGCAGCGGCCCAGGCCATCCTCAGATGACTTCACAGCACTTCATTGTTAGTCAAAGCCATAACAATCTGCATTACTGCAGTTAATAACAGAGATGGAATACAACGAGATCTCCACGTCAGGAAGTAGAGCACGGGCTCTACAAGCTCATGACGTGACGCCTCGCGACGTGCCGTGAGTTTGTAGATCGGCTATTTCTGGTGTGCAAACCAAGAATGAAGTACTGTACTTAAGTAAAATGTTTAGGTATTTCTATGCACATGCAGCTTTGTATTTATGTGTGTACCGGTATGTATGTGCACGAAATCGATGACTTTGATTGGCTGTGCATGCACGATAATGTACGATGATAAGATCGCCGCTCATTTCACATGAGTGTGATTTTTTTTACTTTACTGGAGTATTTCCAATTTTCACACATATTGTACATTTACTCTACTACAATTATTTGAAAACGTTAGTCACTATAGTTACTTTGTGGATTTTGATTAGCATTACAAAACATAACCACTTCCCTACATACTGTAGCCTATTATACTTATACTGCTATTTTCGAATACTTTTTATAATATTGTAATAATCAGAAAGCTTGTGAAATGGGACATGCCTAATGACTACTTTTACTTTTGGTATTTAAAGTATATTTTGATGCCAATCATTTTGCACTTTTAAGTCAATTTTGAATTCCGGACTTTTACTTGTAACGGAGTATTTCTGCATCATGTCATTGATACTTTTAAGTAAAAATCTGTGAATGTGTTTTCCATCACTGGCTGTCTAGGGGATTCGCTGCTGGTGTTGGATAGTGTGTGGCCGCTGCTTGAGACGCGAAAACCATCACCCCAATTACTGGCCAAGCCCTCTAGTTCTCACAGAAGGGGTCATTCTGACCTTTATGTGCTGTTGCCAGCATGGTCAGCAAATCTCTCTGCCTGGATTAGAGTGTGGGGAGCTCAACACATAGTTTATGACATTTTAACTCCATACATGCAGGCTAAAGCCCCGATTTGTACTTTGTCGTACAACAGAGTATAAATTAGGCTTTATTTATTGCTGTATATCAACTCCCTACATTAGCCTACTTCCTGTAATATTTGAAAACGTGTAATACAATATCTAAGATTAATTCATCTAAACATGCTCTACTGCCTTTTAATAATTTGAAATTCCAATTTGAGTATGAGATGAGTATGAGAATAGATATTGAATGATTACTGTATGTGCAATATATACGAGAACGGTGCTGTAGAGCACCGAGTCAGTAACGATGGAAGTTGGAGATCCATGTCCCACCCGGCTATGCAATACCCGTTGTACCCGTGTCAGAGTACCCATTCCACCCATCTGTCTGGAGATGTCTGTATCTGTGTCTCTGTGTCCCATATTTGGAGTTCTGTGTCAGGCATGCCCAAATATGGAGTGTTGTGATATCAAAACAGGCCACCTCCAAATATGGAGCATGGGCAGGGACACTGTCCTGTATGTCTTGCCTATAATGATTAAAGCCATTAACTGTCTGTGTTATCACGATTATGTGCAATTTTCTTTTATTGCAGAAACTTTCAAATAGAAATCTTTGCATTAACATTACCGCAACGCAAGTTGTGCAAAAACTTCCACCGTTAACATGTTATGCTACCATGTCTGCTACTATATGTACGCTATAAACACGGAAAATGAAATACTGTAACTAATAATGCTTGAATGTAGGGATTATTCATGGATGGGACGACTCCTCCATTTGCAACAACAAAAGGATTGCACGTAAATCATTTCTAGAACTGTAGTTCTGTAAAACTGACGAACAAAAGAAAATTCTACCCCCCCCCCCCCCCCCCCCAAAACAAACAAAAAAAGGCATGCGTTCCTCTCTTCCTGTGTGTGTTTGTTCAGCAGTGTATTTTTACTTTTAACTTTTAACCACTTGAACCCCAGCATACCCATTCTGGTTTGATGAAAAATAGCCGATCTAGCTTGTCTATCGGCTATTTTTCAGCAAAGATATTTAAAGGAGAATTTGGGAATGGCCGTTTACTTACCCTAATGTGTTGTTACCATATCCTAGAACAAAGCGGTACAGGTGAAATATTACATAAAAACATCCAGGGGACAGCGCATGCTCCGACCGTGCGTGCTGGGTCTTGATCGCTCGAAAATTATAATTTTTTCCTACACATATCTTTCATAATGACCAAAGACATTGCACGGTGATTTGTCCCAAAGGGGCTTCTGTAAACAAGGCGAAATACCCTACAGCGTGCTCCGCTCTGAATGCTGTTAGACATTTTTTTCCACCGCCTCTACCACTGGTTGTTGGATACAACAAGATCAGAATGCGGTAAGAAAAGCGCCCGGTCCGGAATTCTCCTTTAACCGTGCACTAGAGCGAAAAGAGAACAGGCTCTAGCATGGAGCCCTGTGGAACTCTGTGTGGTTAATTCTCTGACATCTTGCGGATCATGTAGTTGAGGATTCCTCCGTGATGGAAGTAGGTGAGCTCCACGTCCGTGTCGAACCTCATCCTCACCTGGAACGTCTTGCCCGTGTCCAGCTTAACATCGACCAGCATCCTGGGCGTGAGCGTGTCAGGGATGAGCACATCGTAGCGCTCTCGTCCCGTCAGGCCCAGGCTGTCCGCCGTGTCCCCCTGCAGGTACTCCAGAGGAATGACACCCATGCCCACCAGGTTGCTGCGATGGATGCGCTCGTAGCTCTCTGCCAGGACCGCCTTGATACCCAGCAGGAAGGGACCTTTAGCGGCCCAGTCCCTGGAACTGCCCGACCCGTACTCCTTCCCCGCCAGGATGAGGAGAGCATGGCCGGCCTGTTGGTACCTCTCTGCTGCATCGAACACATCCATCGTTTCTCCAGTCGGGAGATACAGAGTGTGCGGCGCCTGCTTGTTGAGGAACTTGTTGAAGAGGCGGATGTTGGCGAAGGTTCCGCGGGCCATGACGGCGTCGTTGCCTCGCCGAGAGCCGTACGAGTTGAAGTCGCGCGGGGTCAAACCCCTCCCAGTGAGGTAGCGTGCGGCGGGGCTGTTGCGAGCGATGTTCCCAGCAGGAGAGATGTGGTCGGTGGTGACGGAGTCGCTGAAGTTCAGCAGCACGTACGCGCCGTCGATGGAATGGGGCGGCTGCAGCTCCCTGGTCAGTCCGTCAAAGAAGGGCGGAGACTTGATGTAGGTGGAGGCGGGGTCCCAGGTGTACAGCTTGTCAGACGGAGCGTTGAGCGTGTTCCAGCGCTCGTTGACGGTCTCTATCTTCTCATAGACCTCTTTAAACATGGAGGGGATGACAAACTCTCTCTCCACGGCCTGAATCTCCTCTCTGGTGGGCCAGATGTCTCGGAGGAAGATCTCCTTTCCCTCGGCGTTCACTGCGATGGGCTCCGTCTCGAAGTCGATCCTCACGGTCCCGGCGATGGCGTAGGCGATGACGAGCGGCGGCGAGGCCAGGTAATTGGCTCTGGTGTTGGGGTGGACACGCCCCTCGAAGTTCCTGTTCCCCGACAGGATCCCTGCGGCCACCAAATCTCCCTGCGTAATGGCCTCGACCACAGGCTCTGGGATGGGTCCACTGTTTCCGATGCAGGTCATGCAGCCGTAGCCCACCACCTCAAATCCCAGCTGAAAGAGGTAGTCCATGACTCCGCTCTCCTTCAGGTAGTAGGTGACCACCCCGCTGCCCGGCGACAGGCTGGTCTTGATGTACGGCTTCACACTCAGACCGTGCTCTATGGCCTTCTTGGCCAGCAGTCCGGCCCCCAGCATCACAGAGGGGTTGCTGGTGTTGGTGCAGCTGGTGATGGCGGCAATGACAACAGCGCCGTGTGACAGCGTGTACTCTGTGCCGTTGTAGTGGAAGGGCACCGCGGTGCTGTGGTGCTCCGCCGACACCTGGAAGCCCTTGAAACCTTGCTTTGCTCCCAGGCACGTTTCAAAGTCCGTCCTCATGTCGGACACAGCGATCCTGTCCTGGGGCCTCTTGGGTCCGCTGCAGCACGGCACCACAGAGCTCAGGTCTAACTCAAACACCCGTGTGAAGTCCGGGTCCTGTGTGACGGAGGTGTAGTCTCGGTACATTCCCACTGCCTTCAGGTACTTCACGATGTAGGACAGCTTCTCTGCATCTCTCCCGGTCTGCTCCAGGTACTGGACACTGACGTCGTCCACGGGGAAGAAGGCGGCCGTGGCGCCGTACTCGGGACACATGTTGGCGATGGTGGCTCTGTCTGCGATGGACAGCTGGGCCACGCCGGGCCCGAAGAACTCCACGAACTTCCCCACCACGCCCGCCTGTCGCAGGTGCTTGGTAACGGTAAGGACGATGTCAGTGGAGGTGATGAACTTGTCGGGGGTCCCGTACAGCTTGTATCCCACCACCTCAGGAAGAACCATGCTGATTGGCTGGCCCAGCATCACAGCCTCCGCCTCGATCCCGCCCACACCCCATCCCAGCACTCCCAGCCCATCGATCATGGTGGTGTGGGAGTCTGTGCCCACCAGGCTGTCGGGGTAGTAGAACCCGTCCTGGTCAAACACCACCCTGGCCAGATACTCCAGGTTCACCTGGTGGATGATCCCCGAGCCGGGAGGGATGATACGCATGTTCCTGAATACCTTGGAACCCCACTTTAAGAACTGAAATCTCTCTTTGTTTCTGTCGAACTCCAGGTCCTGGTTCTTCTGCAGGCTGTCAGACTTCCTGTTGAAGTCCACCTGGATGGAATGGTCGATGACCAGGTCAGCAGGACACACAGGGTTAATCTTTTCGGGGTCTCCGCCAAGCTTCATCACCGCGTCACGCATGGCAGCAAAGTCCACCACCGCAGGCACACCCGTGAAGTCCTGCAGGATGACCCGGGCGGGCCTGAAGGGCACCTCCACACTCTGGGTCTGCGTGGTCTTCCAGTCCAGGATGCTCTCGACGTCCGAGCGCTTCACCAGGAACTCGTCGCAGTTCCGGACCGCCGACTCCAGCAGCACGCGGACGGAGAAGGGGAGACGCTCATATCTGGGATCTCCAAGTTTGGTCAGGTTGTAGAAGCGCCGGTCCGGGGCGTCGGGATCCAGGGGCTCTACAATGTGCTCAAATGGATTGTTGTTCCTCCCACAGTCACTCATCATCCTGGAACTGCTCTACAATGCCCACCGGACCTACAATGCCCACCGGACACACCGGACACACGGACACATGGACCAGAAAACTTGGCGCAGTAATAAAGCCGTCTGTGTGCATGTCTGTCCGTGCGCTGTGCGTGTGTGTGTGTGCGTGTGTCTAAATGTTAATGTGACCCAGAGATGATCACTACTTCAGACTGCAGACTACAAAATACTGCTGCTACTCTCTTCCTGGTTCACCGTGACGTCACCCAATGACGTCACTGTGCAAAGCCTTTCCTGCCTTTCCTGGCTTTGCCCAAGTGAAGGCTCCCATAGTGTCAGTTTGCTTGCCACTAGTTCCGGGTGCCTGACGCAGTGCCCTGTCAGCCTCATCGTTCTCTCTGGCCTTGTCTGTGACCCGTTGTAGGTCCCCGTAGTAGAGAAAAGCGTTTCTGATGTGGTCTGTCCATGTGACACGCTGACATTCGTAGCATTCTTGTGTAGTCAGACCCCATCCAGAGGGTCCATGTCATCCCCACACAGTACTGCTGACTCCACTGTAGTTATGAATGGCCGCCTCTTGAGGTCTTCTCCCATGGCTGATTTCCACACTCTCCTCATCCCATACAAGGCATTCCAGGCAAACATCTAGGACAAGGACATACATGCAGGTCAGAATAACAATAGACTACATCCAACCAGTCTGACAGACAGTGGTGGAAGTACTGTGTTTTACTGCAGTACAGTAAAAGTACTAATACCACATATAAACAGTAACAGGCCTGTATTTAAATTTAGAGTAAAGGTACAAATGTGTTATCAAAATATACTTGCAGTACACAAGCAAATAAGTACAGAACAAAAGCAAAAATACTAAATGTTTTCAAAATAGCAGATTACAAGATCACAATGGGTCAAGAAGTGCTGTGATCTTGTATATCGGCTATTTTTGAGTAGAAGTAAATGGAAATACTCTTGTAAAGTAAAAGTATAGGCCTACCTCCCAATTGTTGTACTTAGAGTAAATGTACTTCCCACCATTGCTGGCAAGACATACAGGTATACAGTACATGACAAATACAGAGCAGACTGAGCAGTGGATTATATGCAGGCAGCAAAACAACAAGCAGTCACAGGACATATAAGCCTGTTTCTTTTTGTTGTATAGTTAATCTAGCAGCAATTGATTAGTCAGAGAAGGGGGACAACAGGCCTAGAATAACAAACAGCAGTGCAGAGTTTTGCATAGAGCACTGAGGGGATGACTTCATTATAATTCATGCTCACACAACTTGTTGGCAGTAACGTAATTCCTTAAGGTTGTATTTGAAATATGATGTACATGGTACGTACTGGCAGAGCGTCCCAAAAGCGCTTTGCTTTCACTGAGAATGCAAAAGAGCTTCCGTCCTAATTGCTAGTGATTCTTAACGTCCGGGGACCCCCAGGGGTCTTTGAGGGCTTCGGGGAGATTTTTTTTTAAATAGAAAATAAAATAAAGTTACAGCATCAAAATCTGTTTTATCACTTTAACCCTATATACATCGCTATTTTCAAAAACATCTTGAAAGAATGTGACACATTTGGAATAATTTTGAAACTTTTAACATTTAAGTCTTGTATGGGGGCTATGTTCAGATGGGGGTCCACGGCTAAATACATGAATTTGGGGGTCCTTGACATGGACAAAGTTGGAGAACCACTGTTACAGTACTGTATATGGAGGACACAATCACAAAAATCCCCTCCCATCCCATGGAGTTGCTCACGCATACTCCCTTTTCACCAAACTAACCCAGCTTACACAGTAATCTATGTACAGTGAACAAATGGAGACAAATGGAACCGTATAGACCCTATGGTTCCATTGTGGTTCCATTTGTACACTCTCCAGTTACAGTGTAAGGTAGGTGATGGACCCAGCCGGGAGCTGGTATTGTTTGAATAAGAGTTTTGTGTTATTTCTGCAGGCTGTGGTTTTCTCCCCATTCAGGCCCCAGAATATTGGTAGTTTAAGTGCAGGAGGGTACATGCTGCAGCTGGAGGACGTGTCCAACACATGCAATGAAGAAGAGACTGCTCTGCTATTTCATGGCTGTGGAAAAATTGCACAGAGAGGCTGTATTGAAATTCGCAATGTGCTATGGTGGTCTTTCATTTGTTGCAATTCACTGCCTTCTAAGAAAAACTGAAAAGTAAACAATGGATTTGCCCCTCTTAGCAGCCCAGAATGTGTTGCATTTATTATTGAGTACTATCAATGATGTTATTGTCTCCACCAGGCCGAAGGCGTGGGGAAAGTATGTTTTGCACTCCGTCCGTGTGTCCTTGTGTCTGTGTGTCCGTCCGTCTGTGTACAGCTATTCTCCCGCACCGTTGGCCCGGCCGATGCCAAACTGTTCACACACACTCCCTGGATGCCAACGACAAACCTCTTTTTCCACAATGGCCTGTTATAGCACCGACTTTTGCAAAACACATTTCTTTACTAATTTTATTCATACATCACGTAAATTGTTATACACTATCTCTATAGTCATGTGATCAACATGGACCTGTCCACTTAATTCTCCATATTCCATCCCCATTGGCTAAGATTGCCTTCCAAAGTTTGCAGGATTGATGTGTGTTTGTGTGTGTGTGTGTGTGTGTGTGTGTGTGTGTGTGTGTGTGTGTGTGTGTGTGTGTGTGTGTGTGTGTGTGTGTGTGTGTGTGTGTGTTAGGCTGTGCAACAGTGACACTTGGTGGTGAAAAAAACGCTATTTCCATGCTCGGATGGACCCAGACAGGGACCCAGCCAGCCAGGGACACCACTAAAATATATATATATATATATATATATATATATATATATATATATATATATATATATATATATCCTGGTGGAGACCTGCATGTGCCCTGAGGGGCTTTGTTTTGTTTTTCATTATATGATTAAACTCAAAAAGCCATATAAAGCAGCATAATAGGAGAATTTATATATTCTGATATAGAGAGAAAACTGGATCGATTTATCATCTTAAGAAGGGTAGTGACAATAAACACGATACTGATTGATTGAGCTCTTTCTTATTGTCCATCCACAACTCAACTGTGGATTGCTCCTGCTGCAATGGCTGCCATGTAATTACCCCAAGCTGTTTTACATTTTTATAGACTGCGCAGATCATTGACAAACTCAGGTCATTGTCACCCCCATACACGCACTGAACTGTGCTGTAGCAGCTATGCAAACTGTCAGTCAAGGACTGACAGTTGGAACCTTTTCGGTATAGCTGTGTGCCAAACATTCTCATACAGGCCTGCTATATAAAGCAGGTACAGTAGGTCACAACTGCTGTAGGCCTATAGCTGCTTTTAACCACATGAATTAACCCTGGTGTCCCAATTTTTGGCATGGGGCAAAGATTATTATAATTTTTTTCTTTAATCTTTTCTTGTTTTTATGTAAAAGACATAGACACAAAGAAACGCATAAGAAACACAAAAAAACAATGAAACAAATTTGCACAGAAGTATACCGCAGTCCACCCCAGCCCCAATTCCAGACAACGGGTCCTCCAAGTGTATTTGGCATGGGGCAAAGATTAAAAAATAATAATAATCAGATTTTTTGGGGGGAATCTTTGAAAATAGCAAATCTAAAAGGTCATTGGTCAACACATTGTCGCAACAGTTGTGAACATAATAGATTGGCTAATTCAATTATGTATTTTTTCTGTATTTAAAACACAGAATATACAAGATCTGAAAGTATCTTTCTTGATACAAATTACACTAAAGAAATCCCATCCCAGCCAAATACAAATGACAAAATACAAAAAAGTATTTGAAATACATATTTCAAATACTGCCCACCTCTGCTCACATCGCATCGCGTTGTGATGCGTTGGGATGCATTGGTGAGCTTGTAGATCAGCTATTTTTGGTGTAGAGGGGAAAAAAGCATAGAAAAAAAGATCCCTGAGGAAGACCTCTGTCAACTAAGTAAATAGGGTTTAAGTGCAAAGCAAACAACTGACCTGAAAAGCACTTGTTTGTGATCATAATATAGAAGAAATGCACTGCTAACCTTTCACCGGAGTCCCAGAGGAGGAGAGCTTATCAGATGGTGGTCACTGCCGCTGCATGGTGTGTAAACGCTGCTGTATGCATGAGCAGTGGCACTGCCTGCCTCCCATGCAATGCTGCCTGAGCTGCTGTTCAGTTCAAATCAATCAATGAATGATTTAAGGCCGTGTCTCCCCAGTGAATTCACATACTGTGGCATGTGGTTGTATATAATGCACAGTATAGTGCTGGAATATGGTCAACAGTGTGCAGCCAGTCAGTGTGCTGGTTTGATGTATACCATACAGAGGTGAAAAAAGTACTCAGAATTCAAAATGTAATTGTGTAAAAGTACAAAAGTATTGGCATCAAAATGTACCCATTTAGGCCTGACGTCGAAATAAAAAAAATGTTCGCTCTGAAATAATATATACCTATTCAAAGATTTGTGCCGCATTTTTACGATTTTTCAAAAATAGCAGACCTACAAGTTCATAGCGCGCCACTCGGTGGCGCGCTATGAGCTTGTAGATCTGCTATTTTTCAATAGCTAAAGTATAACAGAATGCTTGAAACACCAAAAGGGGTTCCCGCCCAAAATGGGTTAAAGTACACAAAGTAAATGTACTCATATAGAATGTCCCATTGCAAGTTTGCAAATGCATACAATATCTTAAAAATAGCAGGTCTACAAATGTGCACATTGTGAGCTTGTAGATCGGCTATTATTGAAAAGGCCAAAATGTATATAGGGCTGAAGTAAGTTCATGTAAGTTTTGTAATAATAATCCAAATCTACAAAATAACTATTACTACATTTTTCAAATAATTGTAGTGGAGTAAAAGTAAATTTGCCTCTGAGATGTAATGGATCAGTAGAAGTAAAAGTACAGAAAATTGGAAATACTCCAGTAGAGCTTAGCTACTTTACACCACTGACTATATTATATTTATCCCTGCATACTGCAGGACATCATGTATTCACCCCTGTCTGAATGTGTGTTTGTCTGCAGCTAATCTTGCATACAAAAAAGGTAGATCAGTGCCATATTTCTTGGGCAGGCTGCCAGCAGGCCAAGGACCTCAGTTCTTTAATATCTTTCAAACAGGAAGAGGGGAGAGACAGCGACATTCAGCAAAGGTCCCTCGGGTTCGGGAATCGAAACCGGGAGTCCGGGACTCACAGGCATCAGAGCCAATGTAGTACATGCCTTAACCACTCAGCTATTGGCCCCCTGAGGAATACTCTTTTATACTTTTTGAAATATTTTATTAAAATGTTATAATGGAAGTCAATGAGAAGGAAAGTGGATTGAGCAAATCATAACAATTTACTCATCGGGAGATCTAAATGTCAGAGGTCTTTTGACGAATGACTGTGAGCTTCAGTTCCTGAGGGATCCTCACGGAGCTACCATATTGCCGAATTTCGTGAATGATAGCTCAGAACTGCCAAAACTGCTAAAATGGCGGAATTTTCACAAAAATAAAAGGGGGCCTTTTGGTCTTGAACCCTAATAAAAATAGCTGCAAGCAGTGATAAGACATGATCAAGACAAAAAAGCCCCTCTCCTATTAAAAAATCACACCCGTGTGAAGTGAGGGGCGTACAACAATTGTCAATGGCATTTAATGTTTGTGTTGCCACAAATTTACATCATATTTGGTGGATATTTTACCTAATTTCTCTTTTCATTGCAGCAATGGCAAATATTGAGATGTGTGGGGACAAAAGCTGTATATAGGAGGAAAAATCACACGTGAAGTGAGGGGCGCTCTTATCATCATACATCATACATCACATGATGTGCTCAGCCAATAAAATAATCTCAAATTTGGTACACACAGACACACAAGAGGTCCTTTGACGAATGACTGTGAGCTTCAGTTATTGACCGTTTGCTGAGTTTCGTGGAAAACGACAGCACTGAACTTTTTTTTTGAAGTACGAAAACAATAAGGGGTCTTCACCCCTTTGGGGTTGACACAGAAATTCTCTCTCCTCAGTCCTCACATACATTATTTTCAGATATACAAGTTTGTTATGTTTGTCAATCTGTTCCTATAACTTTGAGCATCTCCCTGAAGATATATTGTTGTATAAATTATTACTGGGTCCACCAAAATCCAAATTGGTAAACACATTTTATGAACAAATAAATGTTGTAGCACACTCTTTGAAAAATGCTTGGGAGGATGAATTAGGTCGGACTAATGAATTGGGGATGTCTGGGAGGAGTGTCACCAGTAGAATTCGGTCATGTTCTGTTAATACAACTGAAAGTTATCAATGTGACAAAATCCCCCCAGAAAACCTGAATACAGAGAGTCTTTATGGCCACACACATTCAACTCAGTCCGACCTGTCTTAACGTATACCCTATTAGCCTACCAGAGTCCCCCAAGGCAATACAAGGCCCCACTACACTAAATATCTTTCAATCAGAACTCACAAATAGATTGAACAAATATTTATTATACAGTATAATAAAAATTGTGGATATAATATTTCATCTTGACGTTCGGCTCTGCTAGATTTTTCTCCCTGCTCGGTACAATTAAACAACCTTCATTAAACAGCAGGGAGATAGATAACAATAGCAACCCCACATGGGGAACAGAACTAATAGCAGAGCCCACCGGTGGTGCTGGGGTGGTGGGAGCAAACAGCGCATAACAACAACCAGGAACGCATATATACAGGAAGAGCACAGACTTAGGGCCGATTCATACTCCTATTTTAGAGCCGAATAAAAGTCGGTTCGGCGCTGTAGAGCCTACAATGTGACGTCATTTGAGGTTCGGGGGGGCGGGTACCGTCCTAAAGTCGGCTCTTCGGTGCTACTGAAAATTTCTGACGAGCCGAAATCATTTCGGCACTACAGCGCCGAAACAGCAGTAAAATAGGAGTATGAATCGGCCCTTAGGTGAGCTTAAATAACCCGCCCAATTGGTCAGCTGATTGCCACGTCAGTGTATGACATATGGGTCTTGCATAGTACTGAACACACCCACAAAATGCAGCATAATAACCTCTCGAGTATCAGTGCCCATACCTGAGGCGGGGTTTGGCGAAAGGGCCTTTCTTTGTGGAGTTTGCATGTTCTCCCAGTGTCCCCTACCTAGGGTAGGTACCCTCACAAAAACATGCAGTGATCCTGGTCTCTAAACTGCCTCCCCATGGCCAGCCCGGGGCGCCTGATGGAGGGGAAAGGAACTGGTTGGAATAACGTGTTCCTTCCACGCGCTACGTCCAACCAGGGAAACTCCCCCTGTCAGGTGTAAAGGAGCGACTTGGACACTCATGCATGAAGGAAGCATGAGTTCAAGTCTGTTGCTCTCCCCAGAGTGTGTAGAGCCCAGGATCACATATAGATGATTGACACAGGGGTGAAAAATGGGTTACAAAATTGTGGGATAATAAAAAAATAAATAAAAAACTCTCGAGTATACCTGACTGAACTAACTCCGCAAGCTACTTATACTGAAAATAGCTGATGTGCAAGCTCACATCACATTGCAACGCAATGCGGTGTAAGCTTGTAGATCTGCTAGTTTCACAGAATGTTCTCCTATTACAGCCTAATACAGTGTCATCTTGAAATTACAGCAACAGTAGAGGCCTATAACGAGCATGCTGGATTTGAAATTATTTATTTTTGCGTGATTGAGATATACCGAATTTAAGGTTCAATCTGTCATACAAGATTAGTCTGATTAGTCTGTCAACACATACGCACGCAGCGTGTGTATGGTTTGACACCCTCTCTCTCTCTCCATCATCATCATATTCAGTGTCACACTGTCATAGACCAGTCTGAGGTCTCATTCCTGCGACTATGCAGTATGCTGCCATGGTCTGCCACCTTTCAGATATAGCTGAATGCATCTCATCCTACATGTCATTACCTTTTCGGATTCATGTACAATTGACTGTCAACTTGCATGTGTGTCGCTGTAATGTCATTACAAAGATTATTTCCTCTCATGAAGGACTTGCAGAGTGAGTGTGTGGCCCTGTGTGGGGCAAAGAAAGCATGCACGCCACTTACATTGCAAATCGCAATCTTTGATTGACTGCCACTGGTGATACAAACATAAATATTGGCACAAGGAATTAACATTCTGATGCAGCGTATTACAGAATAACAGAAGTCTGAACGAACGAAAGACAGACAGAGGTGTAGACAATGACGTAACGATGTACAACTGCCATGATGCTGTCATGGCTGTAGCCAGACATACATCACGTCAAAACCACGTCAAAAAAACACGTCAAAACCACGTCAAAAAACCACATCAAACCACGTCAAACCACGTAAAAAAACACGTACAATTTTCCTGCTAGCTCTGGCCTTTGGGATCAGGAACGAACATCGAAAAGTGATGACATATCAGCAGCCCTGCATGGCCGTGAAAAAGTGCATTTGTCCATGTACTGGAGGATGTCTAACATTGGGAAGTCAGTAGTAGGGAAAATAAATCAGCCTACAGAACTAAGCATGGAGTAGACCAGGGGTTCTCAACCCGTGGGTCGCGACCCCTCGGGGGGTCGCCAAATTATTTTAGGGGGTCTCCAAATTATTTTCCAAAAAAAAATTAAATTAAATTTTATTTTCACGATTTTTCAAAAATAGCAGACCTAGCGCGCTATGAGCTTGTAGATCTGCTATTTTTCAATAGCTACATTATAACAATGCTTAAAACACCAAAAGGGGTTCCCGCCCAAAATGGTTTAAGGTTATTGTAGCAGTCAATTTATATTGGGGGTCGGGAGGGGGCGGGGCGGGGGTCCCGAGACATTGCCAAAGCATTTCCGGGGGTCCCCGGCCAAAAACGTTGAGAACCCCTGGAGTAGACCATCCAATATATCACCTGAGGGTGCTGTAATAATACAGGAGGCCATAAAGTAGCAGCCAAAATGGAAAAACAAAGTCTTCCTCTGACGGAGAGGGGAGAGTGGAATCATACTTGGTGGTGGCCACAGGGTTGGTGTTAATATAATGGACAATCCTGTTGGACTGGAAGGAACGTGCAGAGAGAGAGAAACAGAGACAAGGGGATCCTCTGCAGCAGGGGTATTCAATTAGATTAGGCCAGGGGCCACAACTGTAGAATGATTGTGTGTGGGGGGCCGCAATTTGTGGGTTCTCAAAACACAAAGATTTATGTAATACATTTGTGCACAGTATGAGCACAAATAGGTAGGTAGGTACAGTATATCTGTATATGTACATATATGCTACCTTAAAATAGATGTAGATCTATTGACATTAACGAGTGTCAACGAGCAACAAGGAAACACACACACACACACACACACACACACACACACACACACACACACACACACACACACACACACACACACACACACACACACACACACACACACACACACACACACACACACACACACACAGTCTCACACACACAGTCACACACACACACACACACACACACACACACACACACACACACACACACACACACACACACACACACACACACACAGCAGCAGTAAAGTAGCAGTAAAGTGACTGTCTGTCTCATTTCTCTCCAAAAGCTCTTGAATATGATATCATATGATTAAGGATTACTGTCATTATGATAATCTCACACTTCATATCGCACACACCATATCTGTAACTTTCATCAGCTCTCTCTAAAAAAAGGGCCACTAGGGGGCGCTCCGTGGGCCGCATTTGGCATGCGGGTCGCCATTTGAATACCCCTGCTCTGCAGCATGACATCACCACTGACATCTCTAAGCTTTAGTTTAGAGTGACAGTGAAAATGAAAATGAATAAGTGGTTTCCGGGAACACTTGCAGGGGTTCCACAGCCAACATATTAATAGTTAGCAACCAACCAAATTAGCTCTTACAGGCCTGTGTAACTCTGACAGTTATGGAGGTCAACAGGTCAATGGCCTAATAATGCATGCCAAACTGGGGGGTAATTGAAATTTAAAAAAAGTTTGAGAACTTATGGCTTACATAACCTATAAAACACAGTTGGTCAAGGAAGTGAGTGAGTATTGAGGACACAGGGAGCTGAAGAACAGGCACAGAGGGCAGAGTGTGTGTTCTTTTCAGGACACAGTGGCCGAGTTATGTCCTGAGTGGTGGAATGAGGACTCACACATTGTACTTTAGGAAAAGTACACACCACACTGTAGAAATACTCGAAATGTACTTGAGTTAAAGTAAAAAAAAGTATTCACATTAAAATATACTGAAAGTAAATGTAGGCTACTCATTTTGCAGAATGTCCCAGTTTCCGGATAGTAGAAGTAAAAGTATTGAAAATCGGAAATACTCCAGTAAAGTAAAAGTACCTCAAAATTGTACTTAAGTACAGTACTTAAATGTACTAGTTTAAGTAGTTACTTAACTACAAATGAACCGATGACTGGACGATGACAGGATGTTGTATGAGGTGTTGGTGAGATGAATTTGTTCAACATCGATTTTTTTGTTTTGTTTTGTTTTCTCATGTTAACATTAGGCCTACTGTAATAAACAATTTCATCGTTACATCATTGTGGCGCAGCAACTATAAGTAGCTTCAAAAGTATATAGGATGAGTCTTTCACATTTACCAAAAATGTTTACACGATCACCATCCTTTGATGTGACATTTGTAGTGTCAGAACTTGATTGTCATTGACTATCTGACCGTTGTAATGCATGTATGTGGACAGTAGCACTAGCACAGTATATTGCACCAGCACCTCTGCATTCATTTTAGTGTTGTGTTTTTTTCTCCAGTCTTTGGAAAATCGGCAGTGCAATAAATGTGAACTTACTGTAGCAACCAGCAACCAAGGAGCTTAATAATAAATTAATTAGCTATAACTATAACCACATGAACTCTATAGTGTCCAATTCTGGTGACACTATGTTAACATTGGTGAAAATATCAGATCTGCATACATATCTGCAAGGAGATCTACAGGCACACAACACATTGTGTAGATTCAATAATTAATGTATAATTGTTCAATTAACCCATTAAACCAGGGGAAGCATATCACATTCGATTTTAGCCTTGGCTATTCAAAAAAAGCAGATATACTGTACAAGTTCACAACGGGTCACTTTGTGCTGCTATTGTGAGAACAACTGATTTAAAATGCATTATTTGTAGAATGCCTCAGGTCTTCTTAATGGGTTAATAAGACAAAACCTGGGCTACATCGAGCTCTCCGAATTCAGTTTGGGATTGTCTCCCAAAATGGATATACATACACTTCATACAGTACAGTATAGCAGCAGGTACCGTGCAAGTCCACTTTGCACTCCGCAAGGACACAAGGAGAATAGCAGAGGTGTTGAGAGACGATAATCTATCGGGTTGAAGGAGGAAGAGAGAAACTAAAACGCATGGAGCAAACGAAAGCGTGAGGACAGAAGATGAGAAACAGGCGGGAGGAGGACTGCAGCAGCAGCAGGCTAAGGACAGCAGGCGGGGGGAAGAAGACGAAGAGGAGCTGGAGGATGATAGCTGGTGAATAAGCCTGTGAAGGAGGCGGTGCTCATAAATAAGAGTGAAGTGTTGTGTGCTCCCGCCTTATAAAGCCAGCGGAGCGGGGAGTGAGTGAGTGAGGGCCACCTCTTTGCACTGAGCTGAGTGAGCAAACCTCAAATGACGTCACATTGTAGGCTCTACAGCGCCGAACCGACTTTTATTCGGCTCTAAAATAGGAGTATGAATCGGCCCTAAGTCTGTGCTCTTCCTGTATATATGCGTTCCTGGTTGTTGTTATGCGCTGTTTGCTCCCACCACCCCAGCACCACCGGTGGGCTCTGCTATTAGTTCTGTTCCCCATGTGGGGTTGCTATTGTTATCTATCTCCCTGCTGTTTAATGAAGGTTGTTTAATTGTACCGAGCAGGGAGAAAAATCTAGCCGAGCCGAACGTCAAGATGAAATATTATATCCACAATTTTTATTATACTGTATAATAAATATTTGTTCATCACCCCAAAATTAAAAAAACATTCCAGACATCCATAACTATATTTTGTATATCCAAAAATACATTGTGACTAGTAGAAATCTAATTACCACAATTCATATTATGACTAGTACAAATGTAATTTTGGATATCTGAAATGGTAGTTTCTCCTAGTAAGAATTGCATTGTAGATATCCGAAATAGTAGTTTTTCCTAGTAAGAATTCAATTGTAGATATCCAGAATGTTGATTCTAGATATCCAGAATGCAGTTACAGATATCTGAAACTAAAAGCCCCATACACATGCATGGGAAACGTGACGTCATTCCTCCTAGGAAGAATGAGGTTATGGATATCTGCAATGACAGTTGTTGATAGGAGGAATGTCATTGTAGATATCCAAAACGTTAATTGTTATTAGGAAGAACTGAATTATAGATATCTTGAAATACAATTTCTACTAGTAAGAATGTTACTATGGCTATCTTTAATTACAATTATTACTAGTGAGAATGCAGTTTTGACTAGGAGAAATGTGGTTTTGGATATCTAAAACATATATTACAGACAGGAGCGTGGTTCGATTAAAAGTTAAAACGGCTTGCCATACACACCAATGGTGGCAAGCTCACACCGACCGACTCATTGGAGGCAATGTAGGGTTCAGTGTCTTGCCCAAGGACACTTCGACATGTAGACAGGAGGAGCCATGGCATCCCCCTAGTACCTCTACCTTCACATTTAGTAGATCCTGTGATCGTTTGTGGCTAGATGCAATTTCCTGGGGTCTAGTATACTAGGACTATATAGTAAATTATAATAAAGAAATCGACTATCGAATATTTAAAAAAAGACGTATTTAGCCCCATGTTCGAAGGCCCCCGCCACCTGTCAAAAATAGCTAAAATCCCTAAAACAAAAGAAAGCAGCAAATGAAAAAAAAATAACACTCATATACTTTCTCTAATAACCACCTAAAACATGAACCTTGTTTGAAAAAAACTAAAGTTGTCCTTTAATACATTTCGGCTATTTGAAAATAGCCAATGCGCATCATGCGATGCATTGTGAGCTTGTAGATCTTCAAAATATGTTTATAGTTTATACATTTGAAAACTTGAAATGAGACATTTTGCAATACCAATACTACTGATTTCCGGACTTTTACTTGAAGTGTTTCTATGTTGCAGTATTGATACTTTTACTTAAGTAAGACATGATGTGAGTACTTTTTCCACCACTGCTAATTGGTGTGTTCTACAGTATTTGCAGGGGGTGGGGGGGCTGGGTGCTTGATAAGAGGAGAAGAGAATCTCCATGAATGTGCTTGTGTTCAATATCTTTGTTTTGCCATTTTACACCATTTCTTTATAAAATATATTCATAATTGTAGACCTAAGCCCGCTTTTACTTCATCGCTTGAATGTAGATATAGATCAATATTTGCCTAGAAAAAGAAAATAAATATTAGGTTACATAAGGACAGAGAGAGAGAGAGAGAGAGAGAGAGAGAGAGAGAGAGAGAGAGAGAGAGAGAGAGAGACAGAGAGAGAGAGAGAGAACCTGTCCTAAAGGCTTTAAGAAAAGACAAATTCTGAAACTACTGCTGATTTTCCCTGCCTGGCTGCCTTCATTCTAAATCCTGAATGCAGTGCCCTGTAGCAAGAGGCCACTGTGCCCTTCACTACTGGCTGCCACGTTAAATCTTCCTCTAATTACACTCTTTATAGCCTTGGCTATCGCCTGCCCCGTGATCAACACCTTAGTGCGACAGGCTGCAAGGGGAGTTCTTCCTCACGGAGAGGTATAATTCTGTTTCAGTGACAATTAAACTCTCCCCAATCCAAATAACTACCAGATATCTGTGCAATGAAATAAAGCCATGAAAGCTAATGAATCTCACAATGCACGATCCGAACAAGTCCCGGGCATGAAATGTCGAAACCGATAATGCTGAGCTGCTCATTATTTACACTATATGGATTTGCAGAGAAATGTCAAGACTCCTAACGAGATTGGAAAGCAATTCCCTGTCCCAAGACCCTTTCTTGTGAGTTAAAGGGTTTGGATGATGAACTGAATCTACGTAAATCATCAGCATTTCATTTCAGCATTATTGTATTAGCAAAATACCACACTCAAACTCAAATTAAAGGTCAAATTCAAGTCAGTTAATTGTCATTCATCTGCATAGTGGCAACTGGTATAGCCGCCTACGGCTGAACAAAACCTCTTTGCTCACGGGCCCTGCATGGTGCAATACAAAACCTCTTTCCTCACGGCCCATGCATGGTGCAATACAAATATTTTCCAGCAAATTTCAACATAATACATTTAGACAGATTGCCTATTTTCACTATATTCGAAATGGGGCTTATGTCGTTAATTCATGTTTCAAATTCAAGTTTTGTTTGTTTGTTATAATGAGAGTGCATGGAAAAAAATTGAAAAAACACAAAAAAATCTCAAACCAAACCTATCCCGCTACACTAATTGAAAGGGGGGCGCCCGTTTATCCGTCCGCCTTCTCCTACCAAACCACTCTGTTTGCACAATCTCTCCATGCACAACACCTACTGCATGCCATAGGAAACAACGCACTACCTGGCATCCATGCAACTGGAATGAAATACTATGTTATTGCACAACATTTTAAGCCAACATTTTAAACCCACACCAGAGGGTCGCCATGCACCTCCTTGCAACATGCAACTACTTGCAACTACATGCAACCATTATTCCCATGGCAGTTGCAAGGAGTTGTATTGGTGTGGTTTGGGCCTTACTGTGATGCAAATTACATCACGTTTTGGCCCCTCCCATTTTCACTACACACGCACGCACGCACACACACACACAAGCCCTTTCCACATTCCGAGTTTTTAGACAGCTGGTGGATGGAAATTAAGCTCCATCTCCACGGACGACTTGCGCGGAGGAGAGCGTTTCCGGGAATCTGGACATCGCGCAAGTCTTCCGCGGAGGTGGAGCTTAATTTCCATCCACCAGCTGTCTAAAAACTCGCGCAGCCGAGAACGTGCGCGGCTCTTTCCATAGTGTGGCAGCACCTACACACACACCCACGCGCATGGCGCACGCACACGCACACACACACACACACACACGGGGGACGCAGCTGTTTTTTGTCCGACATTCTAAGAGTCCGACAGCCAATAGTCCGACAGCCAATAGTCCGATGGCGACAACTAATAGTCCGGCACCACAATAGTCTGACCTGGATGGCGTGGCATGGCGCTAGTTTTGTTAATTTGCAGGACTTGCTTACACGAGGACCTTTTCTCCAGACCCGGACACAAATAAATGTACTTAAGTACAGTACTCAAGTAAATGTACTTTGTTACAGCCTCTAGTCTACAGACTGTGAGCATATTATTTATGGTTTTCATTTATCGTTGTTTTCTATTTGTTTTTATCTTATTTATTGTGTATTGTTATTTTGTATAGTGATATGGACCCTGAGTCTGAAATAAAGATTGAATTGAATTGTCCACCCACTGGAGAGGATCCACTGAGGCAGGAGGGCAGATTTGATGTGTCTCATGATGACTAGCCACTTGAAACACTTAATCATGATCATGGCCACAGGGCGCTAGAGTCATTGAGACATCAGACATGCCACAGTCCACTTATCTGGCACTGGAATGATGATGATGTTTGAAGGCTGAGGGGGAGACAGCCTGGCTCAGGGAGATATAAAAGCACAAATGCTATTAAATGTTGTCCAGATGATTGCTGGGATTAAGGCACAAATAATGTTTCGTATTCATCTCAAGGAGAACCAACAAAGAAGACCAAAAGGTTTTTTATTAGAATTCTTTTGAGAATTCAAAGTGAGTTGCCATGCAGGCCAAAAGGCTCAAAATGAAGGCTACTCGTGATCATATTAGGTACTTTGAATCATTGCAAGTGAAGCTTTTAGTAGCCTACTAATATACCGTATAGGTTATTGGACATGTTCTGTTCTAGAAACCAAACATGCAACATAAGAATGGCATTTGAGATATGCGTAAATGTGTATGTACAGGGCTGCAGGACTGGGACAAAAATTTGGCCTGGTCATTTTCGCGCGAATTTGGCCCAGACCAGCCCACCACAACCAGCGCGCAGATAGCCTCGGAAACCCAGACGTTTTATTTCCTAGCGCGCAGATAACAGAAACTATGACGCCCGCTCCGTCGAGGCACACACAAACAAACAAGCCCTAATACCACCACTTTTACAGAACAACATAGGCCTAAATGATACAAACCAACAGACAACTACACAACCCTTTGTTGCTCTCACAAGAATGATGCTGGCAAAAGGATTCAAGATAGAAGAGGGTTTATTTGTCACTCACTTTTTTTTAATATCATGGCGGCCCCATACGGTCACGGCCCACCGGAAATATACCCGGTACAGCCTATGGCCAGTCCAGCCCTGTGTATGTAATAATAGTAATATGATAATAATAGCAGCAGAAATCACATTTGTGTGAAGTGAGGTGCGCCTCACTACTTTACACAAACATCGTACTTTAATCAAACAGTAAACTCTAAAACTATTGTTGCCAAGTCCAGAAATTCAATTCATTCAATTAAAACTTGGCATGAGGTTCGCAAGTGTAAAACTGACTTATCCCCTAAAACGCCATTAAAGAAAAATGTGTGTAGGCAATAGAATCCTGGAGAACTGTTATGTCAAGGGGATAGAACTCTTGGAGCATACTTTAGTAATGTGGAGAATTTGTTACATAATGACCAAGGTTCACACGGATTCATTTCCAATATGTAGGCTACTGTATATTGCTGGGTCAATGCCCAATAGAGATTTATGGTCTGATTTGTGTTGTGACAGCCTCGCTGCTACTGTTAATTCTAGGAATAGACTGACTCATTATACATTTCTCCACCAACTTTATTATACACTTCAAAAGTTGCATAGATGAGACCTGAGATCTCAGATTTATGTTTTAGGTGTGGTACGGAAAAAGGCTAATTTTTGCACTGTACATGGTAATGTATAAAAGTTAAAACATTCTGGCATGATATTTGTGATACACTGGCTAAAATGATAGATGCTCCCTTCCCATTGGACCCTGAACTTTGCCTCTTAGGAACCTTCACTGCAATCAGTGCGAATCTAAGAAGACACAAAATCAAATTTATAGAGGTTGCACTCGGGGTTGATAGGAAATGTATTGCAATAACATGGAAGTCTAACTCCCCCCCCCCACCTATCGCAAGATGGTTTTCAGAAATGAATAGTTGTGTTCCTCTTGAGAAGATTACTTATCTTTTGAGAAAGGGTTTGAAAAGTTTTTGAAGATTTGGCAACCTTACTTATTTTCAGCTATCTCAGTCTAGATCTATTGCTTCTAGAAACAACTTCATTTCTATATATTAGAGTTGTCTCTTCTTGTTTTCTTTTTTCTTTTTGTTTTCTTTTTTCCAGCTTGTATTTTTTTTCTCGTTATTATTATTATTATTATTATTATTATTATTATTATTATACTTATTATTATACTTATTATTATTATTATTATTATTATGCTTCAACTGTGCTGTCTTCTATGTATGTGGGTTTGTATGTGGGGAGGGTTGTGGGTGGCTGATTTTTGTTTGTTTTTTTAAACAAAAAAAAACAGTAAAAGTATATAGACTTGACTGCCAAATGACGTCAAGAGTGGTGCTATTTTTGGCAGGTAAAAGGTCTCTAAACAAACTAAAAGTCCATAGACTTGGCTGCCACATGACGTCCTGTTTTATACAGTGCAGTACTGTGGCTGCCACATTGCGTCGCGTCCTGCACTCGTGTGAAATGAGAAGCGCCTGGTAAGTGCTCTAAACAAACATTAAAAGTCCATAGACTTGGCTGCTATGGCACCGCTAAAAACACCCATTTAAAAGGGGTTGTATAGCCCTACTTATAATTGAACAATAACATTTAAGTAAAATAATTGGTTAAAGTGCAGGGTGCTTTTACTTAGCTTAAAACAATTGCAGACTACGCTACCTTTTTTAGAGGTCTCTAAATTATACCAAGGCAACAGGTTCGTAGACAATGTAATATTTAAAAGGCAAAAACAGAGGCTCATGTTAAAGACTGAACAAAGTACTTTTAATTAAAACTAATACAGGGGCTTCTAGAACGCCAAACAATAAAAATGCCTTATACTAAAAACGGGCCCACGCTAACTAAAATAATAAAACCTTAAAATACAAGACGAAATTGCAAACCACTATTAACTGTGCAGTCGATAAGTTCAACTGAAGTAAATGTGGACAGTAATGTTCTCAAACACATTCTGTGGGTCGCGGTACTTACAGTGTTGAAGGGCATGGTTACCACTGGCCCCCTCATGGGTCGTGACCCCTACGATTGTCAACGGTCATGGCTACCACTGCCGTCCTGGCCCCCAGCACGTGGTAGCTGCCCTTGCTCTCCCTCAGCTCCTTCTCCACACAACCTTCTCCTTCCTCAGCCACTTCCTTTTTCTCTGCTCTCCTCTGTGGGCTCTGGATTGGTGGCCACATCCACGAGTGAGGGGAGGACGGAGAAGGAGATCAGCCGGAGAATCGGAGCAGCAGGGGCGGTATTTCAATCGCTGTACCGCACTGTTGTGACGAAAAGAGAGCTGAGCCAGAAGGCAAAGCTCTCTGTCTGCCGAGCAATCTTCGTTCCTACTCTCACATACAGTATTATGGTCATGAAGTGACCGAAAGAATAATGTCACAAATACAAGCGACCGAAATTAGTTTTCTTCGACGGGTGGCTGGCATCTCCCTTAGAGATAGGATGAGTCGCTGCAGGCCTCCCTAGGGAGGTCCTCGAGGCATCTACCACTGGGAGGAGACCCCAGGGCAGACCGAGGCGCAGTTGGAGGAATCACATCGACTCACTGGCCTTGGAACACCTCGAGATCCCCCAGGAGGAAGTTACTAATGTTGCTCTGGAGAGGGAAGTCTGGAGCTCTCTGGTGGAGCTGTTGCCCCTGCGACCCGACCACGGATAAGCGGTTGAAGATGGATAGATGGATGGACCCACACCCAGGTCACGCTGGGAAAGACCTATACGCTGTAGAGTGGATTGCTGGAATTTGGCGGAAGTATTGAGATTTCTGTGGAAGTACCGCTCAAGAAATGACGTTGACACTTTGCAAATCTGTTTACATTCTCTGTGTATGAAACGAGTGTTGTGATTGGTTGGAAAATATCGTATCCGGGCTGACCTGACAGATGTTCCGGCCCGACACTTCCGTCTATGCCCTCTCTGCCTTAGATTTAGTGACAAGGCTTTTCTCTTCGCAGATCAGTAAGACTGAGACCGAGGCTACACCAGCAGTGTCAATTAATTGTGTCCATTGTGTTTGTACAGCACAAAGTCCCTGCTTTATTGCGAGACTGTGTTGGTCGCGGAGTGGATGATAGAGGGATCCGCATGAAATTCCGACAGAGCATTAGTGCTCTGCTCCCGCGCTTGCGGTTATGGTTAGGTTAGGGTTTGAGGTAGGTTGTCGTTTGTCGGACCAATGACTAGTCTGAACTAACTGCACACTCACACCCTCTGTATCAAATATAAATATATTCCAAGGCAGCAACACGTGGCTCTTCCATTGGGCCATAGTGTAAGGCAACATTGCACTGGGCATTTGATAATGGATGGTCTGCCCAGTCTTCTCTTAAGGCAATGTCATCTGGCACGGTGATTGGTTTAATTATTGTAACGCCCAAACCACAATATGCATAATGTAACGGGTAGCGGAGGTGTTTTAGAGATTTAGGCTGGGGCACCAGATAGAATTTTTTCTGGGGGAACACCCTTATGCAATGCTAAATCCCCAAATTACGGATTTAGTGCCTGTGACGCAAGATAGGGCCCAATAAATCAAAAACAACCCAAAACACATCTAAAATTCCACAGACTCACACTGCCATATGACATCAATTCAAAAGCCAGACGTTGGATGGGCTAGAACTCCTCAAAAGGGCATAGAGCATGCTTTGAATTTATTTATGCTGTCTATAATACATTAAGACAATCTGAATAGAGAGGAAAAATAATGAGCAGCAGATAAATATTGCTATCTTTAAATGGATGAAAGAGTGCAGCTGAATGCTCTTGTTAATGAGCTCTGGTTCTCACACCTGCTGAGCTGCTGTCAGATTGTAGACTCTGCTACAGTATTGCTTGTCTTGTCTGTACAACTTATGTTCTCTGTTTGCACACCATTTCCGAACACCAGTGTACACATTGTGATGTTTAACCAGCCTTATTCTTGCCCTCATTGAGCCAAGGGATGCAGGCGAGTTGGTGCTTGGAATGCTATTAAAAGTGTATAAAATTGCTGTTTTTAGTTAATCTGATGGAACAAGCCTCCAGGCTAAACTTGACTTCTCTCAGAAGGGAAACTGGGCCATTCAATTTTACTTTGTGGGAACCAGCCTCAGGGTTGACTCCAAAAGCAGGTTGAAAAACATTGACTCTCTAAACAAAATGACTTCTATGTCATGAAGATGACTGCCCCAAAGGCTACTTTCCTTTCAGTTTTAATAAATCACAAGTGTCATACATAATGTGATCAATTGCTTCACTTCCGGCTTGGCCTGGCGCTCAGTGGTGTTCACGGGTGGGAAGTCGGCGGGATATTGTGTCCTTGTCACTGCATTAACAGCTGTGGTGGAAATGTTAGGTCTGTCAGTCCATCATTCTTTCACCACTTTGGTCTGAAATATCTGTAAAAACGACCTCTCTCTTTTCACTCGATGGTGAGGAGTTTCATATTTGGGAGAGCATGGAAGTTCATGACACATTAACTCTTCCAAATGCCCAGCCCTCCCTACTGACTGCCAGTCGCACCGCTAACAGCACACGCACACGAACGCACGCACGCACGCACGCACGCACGCACGCACACACACACACACACACACACACACCTGACCTGCTGACAATACTGACCATGATGCTGACCATCACACTGAGCTACCATCCTCTCTCTGCACCATGTTCACAATCTCTTTGCTGTTCACTCTATAATATCTCAAGGAACTTAAAATGTATCTTTAAAACATGAACTGTTTCTCAGTCAGGCCTGTACAATACAGGTATATGCATGTGTACTGTACAGTAGTAGTAGGCTACCACTGAGCTGAATACTAGCTATACAGCGGCTGTATACCCACAGACCTTTCAACGAGTGAGGCTGTATTACAGCCTCACTCGTCGAAAGGTCTGTGGGTCATTTGGAATTCCACTGAGAGGGACTTGTGGTAAAGGATAAAGCCAAAGCAGATTTTCAATGTGTCACATTTTTTAGCTGGACAATCTGTTCTTTTCTGTGAGAAACACCATCATGCGATGGAGCATAAATTAGGAGTGGTCACCCTTCTTCATGCTGACATCATGGAAAATGACATTAATCAGGAGTTGAGAAGGAACCACAAAGTCACTAGCCTGCACACTACAGTATGCCAACTATGTTGAGACTTTCAAACGTTGGTAATTACTGTGGTAATACATTATAATATAGATGAGCAAAAGGTGTAAATTTAGTACTGTAAAGCAAAGTAATAATTAAAAATATGTGTAAATTGGTATCCTGCTGAATGCACAGCAAGTCCAAAGTGTCAGTGTTAACAAACAAGCAGAAACCAATAATGAGGGCTTGGTTGTGGTGAGAGACATATGGTGTGAGCGCTAACGAGTCTGCTACAGTAACCGGAAAAGCAGCTGTTACCTTAGAAACTGAATTATTTTAATCACACTGGAAATGCAGGCTAGAATTCAAAGGTGCCTTGAATAATTTCAGTTTCCACATGTGCGCTTGTTACACTTTGGTCTACAGCTAACATCCCGTCACTAATGCTTTAATGGTTCACAGCAGCGCAATAATAATAATAATCTAAAGTAAAGTAAAGATTGTTGCCTGATTACATTTATATGTCAATTGCCAGAAATGGATTTGGAGAATTCTACTGATAGACTTTAACACTTGGTTGGATATGTTTGATTGGATACACATGTAGATGTATATCTGAATAGTAGCCTCCTTTGCTGAATTTAGCATTAGGAGCAGTATATTTTTCATATAGTTTGTGTAAAATAATAGTTTACATTGAAGTCTAGAGGTACCGTAAAGACCTAAATGCTTAAATGTACCCACATGCTAAAGAAAGTAAAGGCCAATTATTTATGTGATGGTATCTTCATTGGTAGCTCAGCATGTTTGTGTGGGTGAGGAGGGCTTTATTGAATCCTTTATTAATAATATTAATAAAATCCAATGCCTTCATTTCACTACTTGCTGCATAACAATCCCCCAACCCACCGCAATGTGATTACATTCCAGACTATATCTCCTGTTCAGTCTAATAGCATTGTATCCACTGCATTATCCAGTGATGACTCACTCATGACTGCTGCATTAATACCAGCGGGTGGGTACCAGTACCATTTTCAAAATCTATATCTATGGCAAACTTATCCTCTCAGGTAAGATATATAAGGCAGTCTGAATAGAGAGCTAAATAACCTAAAAAAGTTGTCCTCTCTTGAGACTGCCCTGTCTCCTTATAAGGTCTTATTGTCCTGGATTAATTGTGTCCCTTCTAGCCAAGGATTCCAGACCCATAGGAACACACCCAGGGTGCCAGCCCGGTTCCGGCGAGCCGCCCCGCGTCCGAAACGGTAGAGAAATGACAGAGTTACCATGTGGGGGTCCCCGGGGGTGGGGGGAGTTCCAGACCCCCAGGAACGCACCCAGGGGGGCGGGCCGGTTCCGGTGTGCCGCCCCACGTCCGGAATGGTTGAGAAATGACAGAGTTACCGTGTGCCGGTCCCTCTACTGTACCCTCTACTGTACTGTACTGTACTGTACTGTACTGTACTGTACTGTACTGTCACTGTACTGTACTGGCACACCCAAAATCATCATATATATACAGTTAATATGTGCGTGTGTGTTTGTGTGTGTGTTAGGTTGCACACAGGTGGTGAAAAACAACCATGATGTTTTCGTGCTCATACCCATGCAGGCACCCACCCAACCAACCAGCCACCCACCCACCCACCCACACACATAGCTCCGTAAGGGAGTGGTTGCACCACTCAAAAACTACTTTTTCAGGTAAGGACACCAATTTTATCCAATCAGGAGAGAGAACTCATACAGGATATAAAATAAACGAATACATCGTTGACCAAGGTCAGCTCCGTACTTGAACAGCTCTTTTTCTCCCTCTACACCAAAATATCACAACATGCTTGAAGATCTGCTATTTTCTGCAAATGTTTCCCCCAGAACAGGGATGGTTAAATGTTGCACTGCAGTGCAGTTCACCGCTGGGCGGTGTGACATGATCCATCTAGCTGTTAACATCACATTGACACGTACTAATTGCAGCCTGGATCTGAGTATAGATGATGCCATCATTCACAGAAATAATTAGACTGCTTAACAGGCTGGGCTGCAGTAATGTTTCAGTGCAATTCATTAGCTATTTAATTATCCAAATTAACCAAACAGAATACAAAATGTTATTTGACAGCATGCCACAGGTAAAACATGTAAAGTGTAATTAAATGAGCGCAATGATACCAAATGAATTTGCCCTTGAAAGATTCCAGACCATCAGCTTCGTATTAAGGAGAATGAGAGGCATTCTGAATGAAAAAGGAGCTAGGAAGAGTTTAAGGCACTTAATTCTGATATGAATCTGTTATGTGGTGCTTGTGAAACTCTTAATCGGGAAGATAGCCATGCACTTAACCACTTAAAACCCTATACTACGTTATAGCAACACTGTGTTTAATGTGTATTTTCATGTTTATTTTCGGCTTGGATCAATGGAACTAATGTAGTACATACATTTTTGTTATAATAATGTTAATATAACATTAATAAAAATTGACAACTTCATTATCACAGATGACGTGAAGGGGGCTGAAGACTAATGGAAAGGAGACGTGAGGTGTCACAATGGAACCAGAGAAGAGGATGAAGCAGGAACAAGACAACCTGAAGCGAAAAGAGGAGGAGAAAAACAAGGCAAACAAAACACTGACACTGATGAGGGTGAGGAGGAAGAGGAGGAAGATGAGGAGGAGAAAGATGAAGAGGAGCCTGCAAAAACTGGAGAAGAAGATGCTGCTTCAATTAAACGGTTCAATAAAACCCGTAGTGCTTTGCCAATTATTTGGGTGCTCACTTCTCATGGCCCTACCGATGGGCCCACGGTGCACAGGGTTGGGAATCGCTGACCTAAAGGCTTCATTAGCACTTTCAGTTTCAGGAGTAACTCAGCAGGACAATATGGGTGTTTGTCAGCACCTGGAAGACACCACTCCCTGATACAAGACTGCACTATTCTAGCTGCTTCAGCACACATCTGCCAATCCCCTGAGTCATTTCAGTAGACGAAGATGTATCGAATCAATGTTACTGATCTATAAGTGCATGCACGTGCAGCTCGCGCTCACACACACGCACCCACGCACGCACGCACGCACGCACGCACGCACGCACGCACGCACGCACGCACGCACGCACGCACGCACATCAAACAACATTCTAAACGGATGTAGCCTGAACTGTCATATATATGACCACTGAAATAAATTATTAGAATTTAACAGACCTTCAAACATATGTGATGCTTTAAATGCCATGGAATAGTGTGTATGAATTTTTTAGTATGCACTCATCTACAGTGAGTTCATCATCTAGGGATCCTCGCTGCTGCCAGGCCTATTCATTTTTCATTGTGGAGTGCACTGTTGGAGCTACAGTGTGTCCACTGTTGAAAATGTATGACTCTTCTTGACATAACAACGTGGCTGGCAACATCTTTCATACAGAGGAGAGAAAAAAAGGAAGGGGAAAAAACAGGACTGTGAATTTGACAGTTCCTGAATAAACACGTTTTTCTCATTGTTGTCAACTCATAAATCGTAGCTCTCGTGCAAAACCTCTTATCTCCATGTTCTAACTTTTTGTGTTTTGTCCTACTTGATCGTACTACAGCATCACACAAAAGCCTCAAAAGTAGTAGATCTGCTACATTCACTATTTTTTTATTTGAATCCTGAAAAGTCACAGTCTTGGACATATGAGGTTTCCTCTCGATGGAGACGGAATGCACATTGAATACATCCATGTCACATGTCAGGAACTTCCATTTGAGAGCACCATTGCCGTTTTGCGATGTGTCGATCAACATCCCTTCTCTCGCTGATCATGCCCTACTGTGACATCACTCACAACAGAAACACTTGCCTAAACCTCGCAATTTGCACTGATGTCAACCATTGCCTGACAACTCTGATTTTGTGCACAGCAATTCACACTGATTCCGGATAACATTTTCACAAAATGATTGCAGCAACACAACAATAATTTTAAAACCATAAACCAGAATCACCTCTTTTACTCTGCAATGTTTTTTTTTTTTTTTTTTTTTACATGTTTACATAATTACATAATTTGTACTCATCCTGATCCCGTAGTAGTTATTACGTAGTTATTTCTTCACCATATTGTACATGGATCTACAGTTACATCTCTTAGAAAGTTCACATTCACTTAAGGATAGGAATTCTCTCGCCATCTGTCTCTCTTCATGCACGCACGCACTCTCGCGCACACACGCAAACACAGTCACACGCACACTCAGCACACTCACATTCAGGTGAGAAGCACTGCGCCTTGGGACGAATCCCTGGGCAATTAAATTGAACAAAACACTTTGGCTTGAAAGAATAAAGAAGATAGGGAGTTTGTTTCGTCAGAATTCTGATTCCAGAGGCATATTTCTGGAAGAATTTGCACAGCATCGGTACGTTTCACGAAATATCTTTTCGACCCCAGGGAAAGATTCTCACTGAGTGTTACAAGTGTTTACAGTAGGTGTTTGTAGACAAGACAGTTAACAGAAAGGCCCATTTATTACCCATTCTTAGGTTTCTCCTGAGAGTTTTAAAACAATATAGCAATATAAAGCACACACAAGGCTCTTTATATTCCTGCAACGTATACTACTGAGCTATATACATCTTAATCTCTTGCCTGAGGCTCAAGACCTCATGCCAAGTCTGAGTTGTGGAGAATCTTTTTGTTCTGGTTCCTTTCTTTAATGCTCGTAATTGTTTGATTAGTTTCACAAATGTTCGTTTTTAGCGAGCTGCAGTTGAAATTAAGTGGCCATTAATTTTCACAGGAGCCATTAGACAAATTGTCATCCAGTGCATTTAGTAGGCTAACTTCATTGGGTGCTGTTTTGGTGCTGGTCTCAGTATTATTTTTATAGGTGCATTATTATGCACCTATTTTAGACATTTATAACTGTGCATGTCAATATGTCATATATTTAGTTTAACGTTTATGTTTATGTATAGAGAGTATGCGCGTGACATCATGATCAAACCAGGAAGTTATGCAGGAACGCCTACTAAGTGGCAAAAAACTACTTTCTGGCCTTGACAGCCCATAGGTACATCCACACAGAAAAGTCATATCTGATTGCATTAAACAACATTAAACGATGTTAAACTCACTTTGCCTGTTGCTTTGCCACTCGATTTGCCACTCGATGTGCCATTCACTTTAAGCATGCGCATACTCTCTATTCCAAAACACAGTAAAACAAGCAGCATAATCCATTATAAAGAAAGCAAAGACAACAATACATGCACCTAACACATTCAGCTATATAGTTGAGGTTGCATTTGTTTCATTTATCAGACCTTGTCACAGAAAGTTAAACCAATTTTGCACGTTTATCTGTAGAATTGAAAATCTACGACTGTATATAAAGGCTTCATAACCTACATTAATCTTTAGGACAGTGTGAGCAGAGCAGGTGTGTGGTTGGGTCTAATGGCAGGCTTAACAACATAAACCCTATATGGGTGACCCTCAGGGCTCTATACTAGTGTATTTTCAATTTTTGAAACCGCCAAGTCTATGAACTTTTTATGTTTGCTTTATATTAAGCATATCCCCCCTGTGACATCATGTGGCAAGTGATTTTGTGGGGAAAGCATTTGCTGAAAATAGCTATATGTTGTCGATTGGCTATTTTCTGTGAAGACCTTCCCCACAATGAGGACGCCGGGGTTTAATAGTGGTTAAAGGGACACTAGTGCAGGGATTAATCCTATATATACTATACAAATATAACCACAGGTGCTAAACTTGGTAGGCCTCATATTTACCCTATGCACCAAATCACTTCAGAAATAGCCAATCTACAGACTTACTATGCCGGGCATTGCAACGCGTTGTGAGCTTGTAGTTGATCTGCTATTTTCACAAATATTTGCCCATTTAGAGGGCCTACTCTGGAACAATGGAAGTTGGGAATGCATGCCTAGTATGCAATAAATAGCCTATATGTTGTACTCATTGAATAGTACCTGTTGAAAGAGTATACACACTGAACCTGTCTGTCTGTCTGTCTGTCTGTCTGTCTGTCTTTCTGTCTGTCTGTCTGTGTCCCTTTTATGCCCAGCTTTAAGGAGGATAGGCCATGGTCATGTGGCAGGGCTGCGCCATGACACTTTCATGGATGTTTTCATGGGAGCCAAACTACACCCGGAAGTTCGGCTGAATGCACTGGAGTCGATGAGAGCTCAGTGACCAGCTCATGAACACTATTTCTGATCGCTTAGTCGCTTCTGGAAAACAACAGAAGATATAACACATTATTGTCTGCTGTGTTGCTTTTCGATGTGTACACTGCATGTGTAATGTTTATAGAGGTACAGTATGGTATCTAAAGAGCACAAAGTACCTTTCTGAACGTACCAAGTATCGCAAGACTTCCCATCGTTTCCTGTCTGGCAGCCAAATCTCGCGAGAGCCAGAAACGATACCTGCTGCTGTTTAGATCCTCAGATAAAATGATATACTGTGCACTCTGTGCACATCGAAAAGCAAGTGATTAGAAAACAACCAGTGATATGTCTTTGTTTATATATTCCTGAACCGATTATATGATAAAGGTCTCAATTGTTCAGAAATAATATTTGTTATGAGCTGGTCCAGCCGGCTCCATTCACTACCATGTATTCATTGAACTTCCGGTGTGAGTTTGGCTCCCATGAAAGTGTCCATGAAAGTGCCATGGCGCCCAATCAGGTGACCATTTCCTTTCCTTCTCAAAGCTTCCTTGAAGGAATCCAGGAAAGTGAATTTTTCATTTTAGGACCTACGGTTCAAGAGTTAAGAGCGAAATGTAAAGTGGGCTGTTATAGCACCACCATGAGGCCCACTGATGTAACTATTCATGACATTAATTTGAATAATTATTATGAACCTTGCATATAGCTCTGACGGTTTCTGAGAGAAAAATGCTTGAATGTGAGTTTTCGCATTTTCCCATGTAAGTCGATGGGAATTTTTAATTCACTAATAAATTAGTAATTAATTAATAATTTGTTAAATTGAAAAAAGGGCTTCGTTAAGACTTCCATAATATTTTGGTCAATGCCTGTGTGAGAAGTCAGAGCGATTGGTGCAGCCAGTGAGGAGCAACGACCAGTGTTTCAGATATTCAGATTCATATTCAGACATTTATTCAGACATTGAATGGATTTTAGTTAGATATGGAGATTCCTGATGTGTTTAGAATCCTCCTGTTATGATGATTGTATTCTTCTCATCTAACTATAAATGCACCAAGTCTCTGTGTGTGTGTGTGTGTGTGTGTGTGTGCGTGTGTGTGTATGTATGTCTTAAATCCACGTAACTCGAGAACCGTTCGCCCCCCACCGACTTCAAACTCAACACACGCGTTCCACACCCCCACAGGGAGTGCAGTGCCCGGTGTCGAGTCGGTCGGACCGACGGTAGCCACAAAAGGCCTCTGCCCGGGCTCTGGACCTAATCTCCATATGGAGCTGTCCTGTTCTGAAATCATTCTGACATCTGCATAAACTCCATATTTGGGCACTGCCAGACAAAGACCTATATGGGCATAAAAGGGACACAGACAAAATAACTGGGTGGGGCCTTCATTTCCAACTTGCATCGTTCCAAATGGTCAGAGCCCAATGGGCACTGCTCTAGAGGCTCTGGACAGGGCCCAAATTAGCCAATTGATCTGATCATACCCCTAGATATCCATATATGGAGCTGGCCTGTTCTGACATCACAATTATGTTCTGACATCTGCATATACTCCATATTTGGGCATGCCTGATAAAGAACTCCAGGCATAAAAGGGACAGACATAACTAAGCCTCTGCATGCGTGCTGTTCTTATTACCGTTTGTATTTGTTGTGCCGATGAAATGCTCTGTATAGCACTTTGGTACAACAAAACTTGTATTTTTAAATGTGGTTTATAAGTAAATAGTTTTCTCCGACTAGATAGGGTGAGAAGTTCAGCCACACGGGAGAGACTCGGAGCAGAGCCGCTTCTTCTTCGCCTGGAAACGAGCCAGCTTAGGTGGTTCGGGCATTTGGTTAGTATGCCTCTCAAGCGTCTCCCTAGGGAGGTCCTCGATGCACGTCCCACTGGGAGGAGACCCCGGGGCAGACCAAGGCGCAGATGGAGGAATTACATCGACTCACTGGCCTTGGAACGTCTCGGGATCCCCCAGAAGGAAGTCACTAATGTTGCTCTGGAGAGGGAAGTCTGGAGCTCTCTGGTGGAGCTGTTGCCCACGCAACCCGACTACGGATAAGCGGTTGAAGATGGGTGGATGGATGGTTTATAAGTAAACGTGATTTGATTTTGATTTGAAGTCATCAGCATACTATAAGCTCATATCGGTCTGATCTGGACAACCAGATCTCCATATAAGTAGCCATATGTGTATGGTCAAATTGGTGGTCTATCATCATGTGGTTAAAATGTGTACAGGTTAGAGTTCTCAACGGGCCTGAAAAAAAAAGTCAATATCGCATAATCCTATGAATATTAAATATACTATCTTTCAATCTTCCAACCAAATGTCAAGCTCCAGCCAGGTAACATTGCCTAAAAATGCTTCAGATATATCAGGTTTGCAGCATTTTAACTGACACACCCACTGGAAAACATCCACTTGGCAGGTTTCCAAAGACTACATCATGTGACAATAAAAGACATAGGCTGTGTATGTTCGAAGAGTAGGCTATCCATATTCCACAAATTCATTCAAGAAATTAAGTATATATCCACTATGACTATACTGTATCTGAGAAGGATTGACAAAGCTTCCTTGAAAATTAATGAATGAAAACGAAATTAGGATGTCATGCAGATGCTGATATACATGGCATCCCTATTTTGGGCATGTATTTAATTGTTCCAAAAAATACATTTTTTTATTTGTATTTCTTTCTTTCAAAAATAGAAGTTCACATGCAATGCCATACGATGTGTTGTGAGGTTGTACTTGTAGGTCGGCAATTTTAGATATTTTTTGAATAGGGCCAAGTGGTTAAGCTTAAGCAGCACCATGCAGCTGCAGCGCATGGGATTTTACATTCTGATGTTGTGTGGAGCTGCGTGTGCATAGGCGCCCAGAGGAGGAGTTTACACTACTGTATATGCAAACACAATAGACCGCGCAGCTATACAGTATAGCCTATACTGGCATCAGTTAGATGCATGCAAGGGCTTTCCCCCCTGTTTCTAGCATTTATTTGTAAAAGTGCTGTATTGGCTACAGGCTCCAGTGAATGCGGGACGTGGATGCTTTTCCATCGTGCGTGCGTATACGAACAAAGCAGCATTGACTGAGCATTGTGGGAATGCGTCACTGCGATTCATGATAATTCTCTGGTTCTCATATCGCCACTCCGACCAGTCTTTGGCTTGTAAACGGACTGTAGCCTGCACGGACATTTTCTCAAGGTAAGAATGAAGCATTTATCCTTTAGCCTATTGCCACTGGAACCGCTGCGAATGGGAGTCTCCTCAGCATCAATTTGGCATCCTTCAATTATTTCAACCATTGGTATTTGGTACCATTTCAAAGACGGGATAGAGTAACATTTGTGCAATTGTATTTGTAATCCCCTATAGGATATGTTAAGGGTTCTATCTATTGTAGCCATATGTCTATCAAGTTGCATATTGATTAGTATGCGTAGGCCATATGGCAATATATTTTTATTCAGATAAACCCGTTTCTTAAACTCTAGCCTCGGGTGTTTCTTTTGTCTGTCATCTTTAAATAATGCGCAATTACCCACTTAAGCGCTTAACGGTAATTTCCATGAATTGGCTTATTGAAATGGGCGTGTCTTGAATGGGTATGCCTCAGAGATATTAATGCACCGTCTAGGCATCCTACATCACATTAGAATGATCGTTTCGCCAGGCTGATCTTCGCTGCATGTGCCTCTGCTGTTTCCATTTAGGAATCAGATGGGACAGCCAGGGCGTTTGGTTCTGCTTTCCCCTCAACTCTGAGATAAGAAACGAAAGGACACGTTACCCATCCGAGAATTCACACACACATCAGCCAAAGGACGTACACTCGACCAAATGACGGCCAAGACGTCGGTGGAGGACATGGGTCTCTCCAACATACCGCTGCGCATCTGCCATGGAGCTTCCCAAAACAACGGCACCTGCGTCGAGCAACTGACTTCCTTCTTCCCTCCGTTCTCCTCCACGTTCGCGCTCATCGTGCTGGTGGCCATGATCGTGGGGATAATAATCGTTTCCCTGGCAACGTTTCACTTCCACAAGAGGAAGATGAGGAAGAGGAAGATCCAGCGCGCGCAGGAGGAGTACGAGCGCGACAGCCGCAGCCCAGCGTTGTCCGCGAAGGAGCCGCTGAAGCCGTGCATCATTGTCCGTCCGGCGGCGGCGGGTTCTAGTGCCTCCTCCGGCGGTGGTGGCGTTCGGAAAGGCGACGATCAAAAGCCCGCTTGTCACACACAGGAGGAGACTGACCCCCCGTCCGCCGATCACACCGCCGTCTCACCGCCGGAGCCGGACGAGCCTGGACAAACACTGCATACGGTCGTTTCATCTTGACAATAATGCCACACACACACACACACACACACAGACACACACACACACACACACACACACACACACACACACACACACACACACACACACACACACACACACACACTACTGGACCCCGATTCGACCACAATGTGAAATAGACCAGTGAATTCACTTCAATTTCAGGGGTATAAAAAAAACGGAACTCGTCTCGACATTATAGCTTGGATTAAACTGTGGAAAAGCAATATGGCACAAAGAACAGCCCTATACATACACACTACACCATGACCTCAACAACCACCACCCACTTGACTTTCATTCATTATTCATCAAAGAGATCACCTGAGTGGATTCATCTCGGCTCCGCTTGTAATTAACGTACAACAAGTAGAAAATAGATATAACATAATAGAATAGCGCATAGCTGTGCGATAATGTCAGCAGGGGAGAATTCGTTGCTGTAACGCTGTCAAATGAACAACAGACGATCAACAATAGGAGCAGCACGGCGCTGTCCGAAGTGCTGAAATGTAGATAACTTTACATTTAACTTTAGATTTGTGCGACTATTACTACTCCAGTGGCATATTTCCTGTGTTGATGTACATGGCCACCCCCTCTCAATACAGATTATATTTCTTTAAGGGATTGTATAGATTATTCACCCATTACTCTTTGACTTTTAAATGTCTTCCCTTAGAAGACCGAGGCCTCTTCTCTAAGATGCTTAAAACTTTAAATACTTCCTACAAGCGTGTGACACTGTTCAGTTGATTTAAAAATTGTGCCACGCTTGAAACTGGTGACACGACGCATTATACAATGATGTGGTGGCCATGTTTCTTTATATCTTCGCATGTCCTATGACACAGTAAAAGTTTTGTGTTAGGCTTTGGCTATTGTGGTTAGGCAGTGCAAATCTGCATATGGTATAGAAATGGCTCATTTGTTTGCATAAACTATTTTTCCTCTTCCAGTAACTTTACATATTTACATAAACTATATCCATGTCAGTCCTCTAATATCTGAAGGACATCTATTGGTAGCACTAGTTATAGCCTACTTACAGTAGGACGCAATACATTTTGCTGTACTTATGCACTCAAGATTTTTTCTTTAATGTGTCGAATAGTAAATTGGAGCGCTAATACAGTACTTCCATCTTTGAGTATTTATAATGTATTCTGAGATGTAATAAATGGAGGATCCTTCAAACAGGGGTTTTCGGTCTATTTCAATTGTTGTTTTATACACTATATCGGCTTACTAACTATTGGGAAATCCTATTTCATTTATTATTATGAGAGTTATTGTTAAACAATGTCACAGTGGAAGTAGAATCATTCGATAGCCAAGTTTCTCAGGAGATTGTATCGCCAGCAATTAATCAATAGCGGGGATTGTTCTAAAGAACAGCTCAAAAAGCATTGTAAAGATGTGGCGATGTGCCAGTTTCAAATGAGCAGAGTGAACAATACCATCTAAAAAGGCCTCTCCACTGAATGAACACTGTGAGAGAAATTTGGCGTGAATATTGTCGGAATTCCCCTTTGATGCATATACAGTCAGAAAATCCCATTTGAATATGAGGTTGGAAATGTCACTTGCACTGTAAAATCCTCAGTGAGTGTGCAAGTGGAACCAATCGGACCTCTACTGCACACTCTCAGAGTTAGGGAATTGTACTGTGTGTGTGCGCGCGCGCGCGCGTGTGCGTGCGTGTGCGCGTGCGTGCGTGTGTGGACAATGCTCCACATCAGTCCTCCAGCAATTTAAACATTCCATGAGACAAAGCCCTCATGACCTCTGCTGCGTCCCACACAGGGAGTCCTGTCTGTCGCATACAGGGCTATCGTCTATTATGCTGATCAGCCCCCGCGTGGCCCGCTCTTGTGAACTATACCACCCCTTTAATCTCATCTGCCATATTCATACCTACTGGAACATGCTGTGCCCCCCTTCCCTTCCTGTCAGTCCATTGGTCATTCTACAGCCTTGGCAGCAGCAGCGGTTCCTTACAGAAGTTGGTGGCAGCGGGCCAGGAATAGAAGCTCCCCTACCGAGTCTCAGTGCCTTGGACTGGTTCCAGGAGAGCATGTTCCTAATTGAACCCTGGGGATTGGACCCCAGGCTTTGGCAAGGTTTTCATTTCCTGTGAGCTACAGTGCTAGATTGGCCCTCTCAATAAAAGCTAAAAGGCAGACAGCCCAAATGTATCTAGGCCAATGGGGGCAGAGAGACTTCCAAACACTTGACACTTGTGTGCAGGTATTTAGTGCTTATAGTGACAGCATACCTGGCTGAGTGGAGGACACCATACGTACCAGACTATACACAGCAGTGATTCTCAGGTTCCTTGGGGTCCCCGACAACATGAGTTAAATATAGCATCAAAATCTGTTTAACCACTTTAACCCTATATTATACAACAGCTATTTGAAAATAGCTGATCTACAAGCTCACAACATGCTGCACATTAGATCAGCTATTTGTATGGGGGAGCCCTGACGCAAAATATTTTCAAATGGGAGTCTGTGGTCAAATATATTATGTATATATTAATTTGGGGGTCCTTGACATGAAAAGGGTTGAGAACCACCGATGTACAGTACCTGTCCATCACAAGGACCAGTGTTCTAACAATATAGTGTTATGATGTCATGAATAATTGAAAAAGACCGAGAGATGAACCGTGTTTGTTGCTACATGAGCAGTTTCATAACACTGGTTCAGCATGTTGTGGGTTGCTCTGCCAAAAGCCTTTCTATCGATCCGTACACTGCAAAATGCTGAGAGATAAGTTCATTCAGAGAGTAAAAACCGGGACAGTATGGTTACAATTTTAAAGTGTAGTTCTGCACAAATGTATATTACTACCTGCCTTTCACAGAAAAGAAAGCTCAGTAGCGGATTCTGAGCAAATCTGGGCATGAACCACTGCAAACCTAAAAGCAAAGAAAGACACAGCACAACACAGTATGGAAATGGAATACCTGTCGCCATGTGATGCAAGTGGCTCCAACAATACATAGTAAAACCCTTACTGTAAATTTAACTCAACTCAGTCAGTGTATGAATGCAACCAACATTACCATAATGGGCCAATTTGGTTCCATTTGTGCCCACTCAGATTGTGAGAATTTCACTGTGCAGAGACCAGGTAAGTGTAGAGAACAATCATGGTGACTCACGACTATTAACATTTATAAAAGTAATGGGTCGCACTCAGGATGACAAGAGTGAGTTAACATTTTATTAGTGTGGTTGCCCTAAGGGCAACCAGACTAAAGTAATTGCCCAACTTTATAAATTAATTCTGTATAAACGTTTTAGGGTCCCTGTGACGTCATGTGGATCCTCAATATACTGTGCTGTATTTATGCAACCACACTTGCAATTCCCATGATTGTGCCTTTCTAGTTTCTTATCTACTTATAATGAAGGACAAACGTTTCGGCTATCCGGTACTCGGCAACAAGCAGTGGTGGAAAAAGTACTCACATTTTTTACTTTAGTAAAAGTCTCAAAAGGAGAAAGTAGTCATTATGCAGAATGTTCCATTTCACAAGTTTTCAAACGCATAACTTGTAGATAATAGCAGATCCGTTTTCAAATAAATGGAGTAAAAGTACAATATTTGCCTCTGAGATGTAGTGGGGTAGAAGTAAAAGTATAGGAAATTGGAAATACTCCAGTAACGTACCTGAACATTGGACTTAGGTACAGTACTTGAGTAAAATAATACTTTACACCACTAGTTTCAGTAAGAATATTCCCGACACTCTTCCCTGATAAGAGAAAGAATAGCAACTGTATACTAGTGAGAAGTTGGCCCACAGTACGCCTTTGCCAACACTTCTGCTATTACATTTACATTCATTACATTGTTGCTGTCCGATGAATGCTTTTCAGGATTCAAATAAAAAGAACTGCACAAATAGCAGATCTTGTAGAAGTGCTATTTTTGCTACTTTTGTGACACAGTAGTATGACAAAGTAGGGAATTAATTTGCCAAATAAAGAATCAAGTTAATATTGAGAGCAGTTTCTGCACGACAGCAATGATATGTAGTTTAATGTTTCGATCTTTGATGATAAATGAATCTAGCTGCTTTATTAGACTTACAGTCTGCTGTATATGTCTTAAAATATTATCATAATGGTGGTTTAGTGTCTAAAATGGTGCATTCATGAATGATGGGAACCCTGTTTGCCTTTAATGGTTTACAGTAATTTACCTCTGCGTTAAGCCATTAATTCATCTTAATATTTGTGCATCAGCTGCAACAAGCCCATTAATCCATGTTTTGATGACAGTGACCCATGTTTGCTCTCCAACCCAGTCCTCAGGAGAATACAGTAGTTTCCTCAATCCTTTACAGCATGTAATATATGTTTACATGTACTATTTAGAGTCAATTTTGCCGATATTTGCAGGAAAACATAATATACCAGAGCAAAATGATCAGATGCCCTTGTTGATCCATGTAGGCCTACTGATAGTCAATGCTGTGTACACACAGAATGATCCTATTATAGCTGAATACATTTTGCATTCAAAGATCCAAACAAGCCCTATACATAGTCCCTATAGCTGCACACATACAAATGCTGAGTGTTAACCAGAAGAGAGGAGAAGCAAGCAAAGTTGAGTAGTACAGCTAAGAATACCAGGTGCACGGTTCTGGTAGGAATAGTCTAGTCTATAGAAAGGCACTTACCAGCACTCATTTATCCATTTAGGATTCTCTGTTTATTATAGGTTCGCCCCCAGCAGCAGAACAAACAGACGTTTCGGCCCGTAGGTCTTCCTCAGCGTAAACGTGGAGCATTTCAAACAAAGCCGATCTACAAGCTCACAAGTTGTGAAAGTGTAAAAATTATAGTGTAAAAATGTATGTGTTCATTTTTTAATTAGCACTGTACTGTATACAACATGACCGATTATTATGCACTGACTGTTCCACAGCAAAGCATTTATGTTTTGCTCAGGATCTTATAAAACAAAGTCACTAGGAATACTGAAGTTCACAGGGAACAATCACTACAAAGAGTATACTGGCTAGAAGCATACTACCACTGTGGTTGTTCAACGATCTGGCTATGCAGCGATAGAAGACCATGGGGGCTTTATAGACTGGAGGTGATGAGTTGATGGCAGGCAAGGTTCAAGGTTGTACTTTATTGTTACATCTTGTGTACAGGTACATAAGAGTAAAACTTATTTTTGTTTGGCTTCCTTACAGACAATGCAGCAGCATATACTGTAGATAGCATAACATTCAAACAACAAAACACAGCAAGCATAGCAAACAAAGGGATAGAATAAGAGTGCAAGAAAGAGTAAAAAAATAAAATAAAATAGTAACACATGCGCATGTTTTCCCTGTAGTAGCACAGTTAGGTAAACTGTATGTGAACAGCTTCACATTAGGTTATGTTCCATATATACACAATTTAGTTTAAGAAGATGCAATTTGAGGTTATGTTCTGTATACAATTTTTGTTTAAAAGGTGCAATTACAGCCTGATAGTGCAAGAGGGGGGGGGGGGGGGGGGGCTAGTACTTTCCTTTGCCCGGTTTCGCTCAGGTGCGTTGTTGACTGGTGAGAGCGCACACAGAGCGCAGACAAGATAATGACAAGGAACAAGGAAAACAAAGCTGCCTGGGACCCTGCCTGGGACAACCTGAAGGGATGGAACACCATTCTAATGTGGTGTTTTGATGATGGTGGTGGAGTTCTGTCGTAAATCTCCTTTAGGTGTTAATTTTGTCTGAGATCGGGTGACTGCGAAGGCCATACAGCATCACTCAGAATAACTTTGACTTGCCTTCCCAAGTGGACACAAGTCATCACAGGAAAATGCCCCCGGCACCCACAGCATAACCTTTCACTGAAGTTGCTCTTGTTCTTACATATCACACTAATGCACAAGCATCATGGTCATCAAATGTGTGCTTTTAAACCTCAGTTTGAATATCGTCTCTGTTGGGTGGAACCTCATATGTCCAAATGTTACTTTTCAAGATTCAAGCCATTGTAAGCTTGTATTTCTGCTACTTTTGATACTTTTGTGTGTAATCAAGTAGGCACTGGCATTCATTTACAAAAAAAACAAAGTTAGAATATGGCGACAAGAGGTTTCTGACCAACAGCAACGATATACTGACGTTTCCCATATTGAAAATGGGAAAGATGTGACACTTTTTTTATTGAAACACTAGTCAGCTCAACAGTCTTTGGCTTGAAGCACTGCCATCTGTGTATCTACTATCTCCAATAAAGAACTCTAGTTCTTTCATAGTCTCTCTGATCTATTTCTCTCACCAATTTGATCCAAAATCAAGGTCAACTGGGCCTGTTGGACAGTTTTATATACTGTAGAGCATTATGTTAACTGCTTAATTGTATAATAGAGTCCACCTGTATGGAATAATGATGCATTTGTTGTTTCTCTACTCAGATTCAGTTTTCCTTAAGGCCAAGCCGCACCAATGCAAATCCTTGCAACAAAACAGTTTTAAGGCCAGTCCACAGTACACCAATGCAACTCACATTGCAGCTGCCATTGGGGATAATGGTTGCATGTTGCAAAGAGTTGCATTGGTGTGTTTCCTTGTCTACTTCTGTTGGATCAGTAAATGCATTTCCCTGCCCGTCCTCCAGAGATGAGTTCACTTGGTATAGTGGTGCAATAAGATGTTTCTCCATCAATTATGGAGATTGGGATGAGCCGAGAGCCACATATACAACCCTAAGCATGGCTGCTGCTCCTCCCCTGACCCCTGCACGCGTACGCGTGCGCACACACACACACACACACACACACACACACAGTCCCTTCACTGAAACATAAACAGACGTAAACATAGTTTTCATATTAGACGCATTATCGCATATATTGTTGTGTAATTACTGTGAGAGGTTGCAGCGGCACGCTGCTGTGTTGATACATGGAGACATATTGGGGGTGCATGAAGTTAACTTCATCTAGAATAGTGGTTCTCAACCTGTGGGTTGGGACCCACAGAGAGGGTCCCCACATGATTTTATTTCCCTCCTATGTCCAACTTTGAGGGTTTGTGTAAACACAAACATTGTCCTAACACAAACATTAAATGTCATTGACAATGAATGGCCAGCTTTGAGTGTTTGTGTAAACGCAAACATTGAAGACGAAGGTGAGGACGCAAATTCTGATTGGCCGGAATGAGATGACGATGATACATCATTGTACATCATCCCTCACTTCACACGGGTGTGATTATTATTTCCCCAAATTGTCGAATATAATTGACTTGTGAGGCGGTGTGAGCTTGTATATAGGCTATTTTCACATTTGTCGGTGGAAACGAGTCAAACTAAATGTAATGCCTCAACTCCCACAATTCCAAGTGCTTGACTCAGGGTGGGGGGGGTCACCAGTTCAAATGTGATTTTAGCGTTCACATTCACAGCCTGAAATGGTTGAGAACCAACCACTGATCTAAAGCAGGCTACATATAGTACACTGTGGTAATACTATGTACTCTACTCTTTATGGCATACATCCTATAGTACAATGTACAGTAATTGTACTATTTTGGGTATGTAAGGAGGGAAGTTTCAACAACTAAAATAGCAAATCTGCGTGTATGTTGCAATGCATTGAGCTTGTAGACTGTCCATTTTATATTTTCCTCCACTATGGGAATTGTAGTGAATTGTTGGTGACATGTATTAGTGTGAATCTTTATGCTGTTGAGTAATTGAAAAGTCCCCAGGACTTTTGTTATCCTTTTAGCCTTAATGTCTTACTGTACCGCATGCGGTTTACACTTCTGACTAATAAAGTATTCAATCAACCATATTGGAAGGTCAGAAAGCTTTATGGTGGAGTAAGAAACGGGAGCACGTCGTACATCAGACCAAGGTATAAAACCAGAGTAATGTTTATTCCTCTGAAACCACAAATATTGGTTGCTGCCAAGAAGCGTACACTTTATCCTTCCTGGACAGGAAGGCGCCACCTACACATCAGTCCAGTCCAACCGTCTAAATGGATAATAGGGTTTGAGCCACAGAAAATTATACCAGCAGGATGTCCAAAGATTCAAGCAAAGGCAGTCCAGAAAGCTGCACACTGGTTCATTCCGCCTCCACAACACTGGCGCCGGATTCACAGAGGCAAGTGGTTTACAGTAAATGTAAATAATAACCTAACCACACAATCAAAAATAAAGACAAGGAAACAATTGGCATCGAGAGTTAAGGGGCTTGGAAACACATGGAATAGATATACTCTTTTCTTATTGTCACTGTCGGGCAGAAACCCATGTTCAGAATCCTTTCAGGAAATTAAAAAAAAAATGATAAAAAGAAAGATAAGCGTTCCAATGGATGCAATGTAGTTAGGCCTATTTAGTCAGAAGCTCGTGTACATTATGGTTGCTCTTGTCAAAAATAGTGGGGGGGGTAAAAGCTCTACCATACCTAACCATTCTCCCTCTTCTAGCCTAACATTAAGCCTTTACTCATTTGCATTTTATTTTGACTTTTGTATTTCCAGCGTGCTAATATCATCCATCTGTTGTATGGTACCATCTGGCTCTGCCTGAACAGCTCCAACCTCCACCATACCCTCCCCTTCTTTATCCTAGGCTCTTCTTGCCTAACCTCAAGCCTTTCCTCACTTGTAAATTATTTTGACTTTTGTACTTCCGACTGTAGCTCGGCCAATGTCACTATTCGGTCAAGATAATATCTCGACCGGTCAAGATAATATCTCGATCGGTCAAGATAATATCTCGACCCAATATCTCGACCGGTTGAGATAATTTCTCTCACCACGGCCAATCCAGTTCGAGATATTATCTCAACCGGTCAAGATAATATCTCGACCAGTCAATATAATATCTCGACCAGTCCAGATAAATAATTTTTCTCACAATGGCCACTCCAGGGCTCCGTACATTTAAGACAAAATAAAACGTTTAATATGGCGATACAAGGTTTCAGCCCGACAGCAACGATATTGAAAGTTAAACAGTAGCAGCCTGTCCCGTTTACTCATGCCCTCCCACCAGTTTCTTGTGCTTCTTCTTGGCTGGTTTGCCTGTGGGTGTGGTTGGTGTCTTGGCCTGTGTGCTGCCCTGTGGTGTCTTGGCCTGTGTGCTGCCCTGCTGTGACTTGGCCTTCTTGGCTGGGCTGGGCTGGGAAAGTGCCTGTCCGTCCCCTGGCCGCTTCTTTTTGATTTTCTTTTTCGCCTGTCCTTGCAGGTCTCCCTCGGGTCCGTATGTGGGGAATACGTGGGCATTTTGTGCACCTTCTGTGACCTTCACCTTCTTCTTACGATTCTTCCGCTTTTTAGTTTCGGGCAAGAAACCTTTCTTCTTCTTCCCGTCGTCCTCTTGGCCTGCTTCCTCTGTTCCCTCCGTCTTCTTTGTCTTTTCCATTTTAGGCTTACTGTCAAAACATGGCAACACAACTTGTAAATTCTCAATATTTTTCACACTTCAAATTAAAAACATTTTGAGTGCATGCTTAGTTACTAATACAATACTTAAGTATCAGTAATGTCTAGGTAATAGAGCTGTCTGGCAAAGCCGGTCGGCACATGGTGAAAACTCACATGGCTCCAAAATGTGTCATGATGGCCCAGTACGTGTCTGCCAGGCGACCACTTTTATTGAAATCGGGGGCTTTAGTCAAGGGCTGTAGCGCCTTCTTCAGAGGCTCCAAGTCCACTGATAACTTCTGTAGAACACACACAGGACATAAGAAAAAAACGTTGACTCTAAACAAGACAGCAGCCACAGTAACACGATATCCATCACACCTTGTATTTTGCCTGAAGTGGAAACGCCAACTTTTATGTTTGAGATGTTTCGTTACAAACCTTGGATCACAAACACTGATATACTGATATATCGTTGCTGTTGGGAGGAAAACACCTAACTCCATTTTGTTTTGCATAAATCAGTGCTATTGAACACCCACGTCTGTGTTGTTTCGAAAATATGGAACCAATGAAAAGTAGTAAAAAGCGCTTGGGACAAAACCTCTTAATTCCATTGAATCCTCAAACTGTCTGCTAAAACAGCCAACTCCACCACCTCTCCCCTTCTAATGGAAGTAATTGACAATATATAAAGTCACAAAACCAACTTTGATGAGGCAGTATTGCTGTGTTTTTAAAATATAAGGTTTTCTTAATTTCCTAAAAAATGAACATTTTGGAGTTAAGTGGTTTCTTACCGATCGAGATATCAGGGTTACAATATATGTATTATTATGTCACAAATATATGTATTGTTCTTGTACTGAAGCAGACTTCATGAGGCTGACTGCGTTGCAATGAAAAGGAACTTAACATAAACACCGCATGAAACTTGAAATTACCTCTTGGTTGATGCGTTTGATCAGGAATTTACAGAGCTCCAGGGATTTCTCCATCTTTTCTCGCTCCACCTTGCTCTGAACACTCTGCTCCACCTTTTCAACACTCTGCTCCACCTTTTCAAAACTCTGAGAAGTGGGTACACCATTTAACAATTATCATCAATGATGGCTGGATGGGAACCCAAGGTTCCCAGTTCGATCCCGGGCTTCCCCAGTTAGTGTCCAAGTGTCCTTGAGCAAGATGTTGAATACTCATTTGTGTGTGTGAATGTAGTGCACAAGCTACTGTATGTAAAGTGCATTGGATAAAGGCACTATATAAATGCACCATTTACCAAATAATTATGTATAATAATAATTATTGTAATGTTAAGCTTAATTTATACTCACTTGTTAAGAAAGCAACAGTGTTGCTTTCTTAACAAAACGAATACCGGTACATCTACAAGCTATCCACACACCTTACATTGCTGATGCTGAGGCTATGACGGCTTCTTTTTAGGAGCCGATGCAGTCAGCAGTCTATGTAATAGAGTACAATTGCAGACTTTTTGTCTTTAGCAAATGATAATCCTCCAGATCAACGTTCGTTTGCTTCAATGTTGAAATCTACCCGATGCCTATTGTAACTTGATTTATTGTGCTGAGATGATCCGGTAAACGCAAAGTTAATTGAACTGAATATGAATCAAAAGGATTTTTGGAAATATAAAGACCCCGAGCCGATCCATAGGCTTGCGTTGTAAACTGATAACATTCACATAATATTCAAAAATGTATTGCCAAAACCAATTTGCAGTTGAAAGAAATATGTTGATGAACGTGAACAGAACACGCATTGCAAGCGTTAACAAGATTAACTAGAAAAAGTGCCCTTCTGGGCACAGGTCTCCACCAGGAGGATATAGGAGTAATATAAACATGTTTTTGTGTGGGTTTTCTTTTCCAACAATTTTCTTCATTTTGTTGAGGAAATGCAGAGCCAGATCACTCATAGCATCTCTGAGGATAGAATTCTGGATGAGCAGCATTTTGTACAAAACGGGCCACTCCTGAAAACTTTGGAAGGCAATCTTAGCCAATCAGTGTAGAATCTGAGAAATCCAACAGACTTGTCTTGATCACATGACTACAGAGATCATGTGTACCGATTTGCGTGAGATTTGGATGAAATCTGTGCGACTAACAAACAATGTGTTTTGCAGAAATCGGCCTCATGGTGGCGCTATAACCGACAGATGTGGAGGGATGCAGGGAAAATGTTTTTCCATGGCCTCTAGGGAGTCTGCATACATACGTTGTATACAGATCGATGCAGTTATAGGTAAAAACAGGAATTGCCCTGTTATAGCGCCACCGTGAGGCTGATTTGGAACACAATTAGTGGCATGTCGTCCGCGGCCTAGTGGAAATGTGCGTGTATAATTTCACGGAAATTGCACACTGCGTTTGTGATTTGTGGCATTTTGATCGAAACGGACCAATCAACGGACCAATCATGCTTTGGAAGCCAATCTTAGCCAATCAGGATGGAAAATGGTGCAGATCCGTGTTGATCACATGACTATGGAGATAGTGTATACCGAATTGTGTGATGTATGGATAAAATGTGTACGAGTAATCTACAGAAATGTGTTTTGCCTAAATCGGCCTCATGGTGGCGCTATAACAGGCCGTTGAGGAATATTTGGGGCAGAAGTTCGTTGTTAGCATCCAGGGAGTGTGTGTGCAAAGTTTGGCATGGATCGGGCCAACGGTGCCCGAGCTGGTAACGGACGGACGGAAGGACGGACGGAAGGACACACGCACGGAGTGCAAAACATACTCTCTCCCCATGCCTTCGGCCTAGTGGAGACAAAGAGTGTCTTCTTGCAACTTTAACTTTACTGAAGTCGCGTCCTCCCCTCCCCTCCCTCTCCTTGTTCATAAGATATAAGATGGAGCAATCTTCCATCGTAATAATAATAATAGTAATTTACATTAAAAATGAATACAATTCTATTTAAATAGAGGGACTCACAGACTCGCTACACACTACAGTTCATAATATTTCTAAAGATAATGATTCCATAACTTGTAATAACCTACCTGGGCCAGCTGGAATGTAGTCTTAGAATAGAGCTCAGTCCATGGAGCCCCTGCTAACAGCAGCTGCACCTCTCTGCTCTGCATCGACCGCAGCACCAACACACACGCCTGGCCCTGGTGTGTACACACGCGCACACACACACACACACACACACACACACACACACACACACACACACACACACACACACACACACACACACACACACACACACACACACACACACACACACACACACACACACACACACACACACACACACACACACACACACACAGGAATTTAGCATACTCTTATCCAGAGCGACTTTGTGTACAAGTGCGAGATCAGAGTAAATAGACCATATTCACATGGTGGCCATGTTTGCATTTTGCATTGAAGAAGCCATAGATATAAAAACCTAGATGTCTCATTGGCCGCTGCAGTTCATTGGAGCGACCTGTATCGCACAGGAGGGCGGAAGTGCGCCAAGGTACGCTGCCACTCAAGTGACTACTGGCCAATCACAGCGCGTCTTTTCTGTAACTTATCAGTTACATTCAAAGGAGCTTTATTGGCATGAGAAAACAAATGTTTACATTGCCTCCGATTGGCCTACCGAACAGCTTCCGCATGCGTCACAGAAGCTTGTATTGCCCTCCCTCGAGATACAGACGCCCCAGAGCCGAAGGAGGCGTCTACCTTTCTATGTGGCAAGTTGCCACCATGCAATTAACTTAAGGGCAAGATGGCCGGCGTGTGAATATGGCATGAACCCAAGTCATTGTTGACACAAAATTATAGTGTCAACTCAAACTGGCTGTACTAGTGTATTCAATTCAAGTAGGGTTCAATAGCCTAGAGAGGATTTATAAAATTGCACTGTGCTAAATTATGATTAATACTGGAATACTTTGAGATGTAATAGAACCATATACATCCATGTGTTATCTTAAAAGATGGATGACACTATCAAATGCTATTAATGATTGACTGTAAAATTAGATATAAAAATTAAATCACACCCGTGTGAAGTGAGGGGCGCTCTTATCATCATACATAATCTCATTCCGGCCAATCACAATTAGCGAGCATACTTTTGTCTTCAATGTTTGTGTTTACACACTTTTGTCTTCAATGTTTGTGTTTGCACTCAAAGCTGGGCATAGAAGGGGCTAGCGCCCCTCAAAAATGACCAATATTATCATCAATATGACCTTATGTGATTATTTGCTCAAGGATTTCTATATTGGAAGTATTATGCCATTTCTTACCTGTTGGTGTTCTCTGACTCCAGATGTAATGTTTTCCACTGCTGTGTCCAACAGTTTGATAAAAAGATCCTGGAATAAATAAAAAAAAAATGTTCACAATCAACTTCACACAAGGTATGCTAATGTATTTGCCAGACATTACACAAAGCTTGTTTCTCTAGTGGGTTACCACTGAAGTTATTTAGATGAAAGGTAGCATTCTGAAAGGAGATTAAAAGTCATAATTGTACTTACAGGGAATTTATTCAGGATGTCGACGAACATCTGTGCAGTTAATGGACATTTCCTCTTTGTCATAAAGGAGCACAGGGCGTCTTTAAAGATGGCTACAACCCGGTCCACATCCAAGCTCCCCATGGAGAGCAACTAGACATAGAACAGAGTGATTAGTTACACGCTAGGGAACGATTTCCTTCCAACGCTTTGTGGCTCTGAGTAGACTGTGACATTTATGGAATTCTTATTATGGCGGTGAAAAAGCAGCAAACCCAATCGGTTAACCACATGAACCATAGCATGCCTATTCTGTTGGTATGTCTAACTAAACACATGCACCCTTCTGTGAATGTGATAATAAGCAAAGATTTGTCTACAAAAATAGATCTACAACCCAAGCTAGAAGCCTCTGCTGCCCTGGCGTGGGTCACGGTTTAACCACTTTTTCTTCTTCCAAATTCCTTTAATCTACACACTACACAGTATATGCACAATCATTCCCTGACACTTTTTCTGACAACATCCAATCCGCTACGTGCAATCTCCATTCTGACAGGAGGTAAAATTGGCCAATTATCAAACCTTGGGATAAAATGGAGGAATCTTTAGAAAAAGGCATACAGTGAGACGTACATTCTCAGCAGGTGTGTCTGATGTCTTCTCCTCTTTGGTCTCGGATGCACTTCTCAGTACTTTGACAAGGTACAGAGATGCACTGCAGCAAAACAAAGACAGCATTGTCAGCTCAAAACCAGTGACAGCATAAAGACTTGATTAGCATAAAAATCCAATGTTACGAAGTAACGGATGAGATGCCTCAATCTCATTTAAGATTGCAGGCCTGTGCAGATTGTTCCATGTCTGGATGTGCCCCTTCCCACAAATTGTGCTTCCAAGTACTCTTGATGAATACAGCGTGTCTCTATTTATTCTAGTCATGTGATAAAAAGGTCCAACCTGAAGAAGTAGTAGGCGACCGAGGAGTCTGCCTGCTTCCTGGCTTTGTTCATCAGTTTCTCTATCAGGTCATGGAGCTCCCCTGCTCGGTCTCCTACTGTCTTACAGTAAGACTTGGACCTGCACAGCTGGTTCCTAGGGAGGGAGCGCACACACACCACACACCACACACACACACACTATTGACTATCATTGTGTTCCTGTTTCCTGTGTCTACCAATTAATTCTGATGGCAAACAGTGCCTATTTTATAGAATTTAACCCATTAAGACCTTGATATATACTTGAACTTGATATATATTTGTCTGGAAACAATCCTGAAATAATAATAAATAAACGACAGCATTGCAGAAACAATGCAAATACATTTTGGGGGCGGAGCTTACTTGAAGATGTCTGCAGCCTTGCGTAGGAAATCCTGCTCCTGCTGGTCACTGTCAGAGCTCATGCCCCTCTCGATGATGGTGAGGAGGGGCTCCACTATGTCCAGGACCAGGGGGCTGCGGTCCTGCTTGTCCAGAAACACCTCCAAGAGATCCAACACCTACAACAAGTCAGGTCAACAATAGTGAGCGGCCTCATGAGGAGTTAAGAGAAGAAAAGTTTGCAAGAATTCTTTGAGTAAACAACACAGCTTTACGTTTCAAGGGGAACACCACCACCTTTTTGGACTGCTGCTGCTCTGTTCACAATCGCGACAGCTACGTTCACAACTACTGTACAGTACGTCACTGTTTAAAGACCAGAACGCAGTTGGAGCTCGTTTTTACTGCCGCTTAATTTTTTTTAAATACTGTCAGAGCGCTAGAGAGAACTCTTCAAGGCTATGGACAAACCTTTTCCCTAGTTCTGAGGGAGGATGGGGTCCTCCAGCTCATGGAAGATAATAATAATAATAAACTTTATTTGTATAGCACCTTTCATGACATGAAATGCAGCTCAAAGTGCTTTACAGAGCAATGGAGAAAAAAGATAGGTAGCTCAGTCGCGTATGAGTAGTGTGGCTTGGGTGTGGAAAGATACTGGGGTTTCAAGTACTGGGAGCTGATGGTACAGTAGGTGTGACGCTCCACCTCAGCAATCCACCTCCCAGGGTCTAACGCATTGTGGCGGGGACAGACTGAATGTTAACGGCCGATACTGACAATAAGCCACTGGCGACCTGCTTCTTCAAAATAAGATTATTTATTTTGATTTTGATTTTTTTTTTTTTTTTTTTATCGGTTCACCATTAGCCGTTGGTGTTTCTTAACGGATAACGGTTATCGGTTGGCCATCCCTAGTGTGCCAAGTTGTGCACTAGGCGTGGCGCTGCACTTCAGCAATCAATCTCCCAGGGGTCTAGCACATTGTAATAGACTACTGTATTTTTCATAACTCTATAAAGCAATTATAAAACTATTAGCACACATACCAGCCCTTTAAACCCCTTATGTTCTCCCTGTTTGACTGTTATGAAATAGGGACCTGGGACACTAGGTTTCATGTGGTTAAGCATAAACGTGTATTTTCTACCTTGATCTTGAAGTCTCGGACCAGCATCTTATCTTTGTGCAGTCGTTTCTTCTCATCCTTCTTCTCATCCGCCTTTTTCTTCTGCTCAGAGAAGAGCATCGCAAGGCTCTTATCCAGCTTCATCATGGATTCATCGTCCATCTCCTCGTCATCATTATCACTGCCATCTTCCTCTATAGGCTACGTGTGGGAGGTAGTGCGACTGATGTTATAACATACTCACTTCATACACCTAATACAACACCTTTCTGCTTAAAGGTCTCTAAGTCTTTACTGGATCCGTTATCTTCAAGAGCACGTAAGATAACAAGGAGACAATTAAAGCCTTTAAGCCAGGGGGTCATGTTGGCTTGTGGTGGACATTTGTCAAAATTACATTTTTGCCACAGACATACAAATGAGTGGCCAATAATATTACCAGAAACACAAAGACACAGCCCTGAATGGCCCCGAATGACCATAAAGGGTCTGTTGGTGTACAAATGGAACCAATGGGAGTCCTTGCAAATAAAAATGTTTGAGAACCACTATAATTACTATTATTATACATCATTAGTGGACTCATAATATGCCATAGTGTCATAGTAATTCTCTGTCATACTATTATTCTGAAGAAAACCTAGAGACTTGACATTCAGTAATTGGCTATTATGATCAAAATAAGAACATTATCATGGTGTGCAAAACAGAAAATCTAAAGCTTGCCACGGCCGAGGCCAAGTCTTTTACCACCGACACATTTGTCCGTGTAGGGACATATTAACCCATTCTGGGCGGGAACCCCTGTTGGTGTTTTAACTAAGCATTATGTTATACTTTAGCTATTGAAAAATAGCAGATCTACAAGCAGAGCGCGCTACGAGCTTGTAGGTCTGCTATTTCTTTTAAATCGTGAAAATACGGCACAAATCTTTGAATATATATTCTTTCAGAATACTTTTTTTTTATTTCGACGTCAGGCCTAAATGGGTTAAAGGAGCATTCAGTGATTTGGGTGATTTGGAAAAAAACCCGGTCCACCCGGTAACAAGATGTGCACATGCACACGCTCTACAGTGGGGGAAGTACAACAGACCAACAGCACGTGCACCAATGCCCGCCCCACTCGATCATGATTGGAAGAAGGCCCCTCTCATCCTGATTGGATGAAGGCTTTGCCACCCAAAGCCCAAACTAGGGTTTTTTGACCCCAGGGGCTCACTGGGGACAGGGAGGAACTCCTTATATGGTCAGCACACTTTATAGTAGGGAGGATTATCCAAAAAATAAGAAAAAATAAGTGATATTTGAATTAAGTGAAATCACTGAATATACCTTTAACAAACCCTGCTCTAAAAGAAAATACAGCATCCACTAGAAACCCACCATGTTATTATGCTGATGGAAGACCTTCATCACCTCCAGGCGGAAGTTTGGATCTACGTTGCCTTTCTCCTGTTCCTCCATTAGTTCATTATCATCTTCTTCATCATCTTCATCATCTTCACCATCGTCATCATCATCATCATCAGACTCCCCAGACTCTTCCTCCTGGAATTAGCCAGTGCAATGTATTAAAAGGTGGTACACGAGCAATATATATTTCTTTGTTAAGATAAGTGTTAAACAGTTCGATATTCTGATGTTTCTGTGTTTGTTCAATAACACAGGTCTGCGCACAAACTTTGTTTTTTAATACAGGAACAATAAACATCTCATCTTATCTAATCGCTAAGAAAATAATCGATAGCTGCCCTAGTAGAGATGAGTTTGATGAACAAACAATTTTTAAATGTCCTTGGCACAATGTGTAGTACAGTTCCCCCCACCCCCAACTGTTTACTGTACATATATTGTTTTGCTATTAGTGTTTATTGCTACTAGATGAGGTCTAGGATATAGTATTACATAATATGTCTTTAAATGTCTATGAATTGAATACACAGACCTCAATAGAAACTATTCGTTTGCAACTTTGCATTTCTGTCTCATAAAGTATCATACAAAGTCAGCGTTCTATCCATTCCAAACAAGACTACACACCTCCATGTCCTCATCTTCATCGTACTCCTGTGGCTTCTTAGTGGCGGTCTTCATGTCGTCTGTAACCACCACAGCACTGTCGTCCGCGTCTTTATCTGCGTCCAGGACCTACCGAACAACACAACCACCACAGCTGTTTATCTAGGTCCAGGACCTACACAACAACACAACCACCACAGCTGTTTATCTGGGTCCAGGACCTACACAACAACACAACCACCACAGCTGTTTATCTGGGTCCAGGACCTACACAACACCACAACTACAGCTGAGCTTTGGAGCAGCCATTCCCACACTGTGTGGAACATTATGATATTGCAAGTGGGCCCCCAAATAATTGTCAAAACAGTAGTGTTTCACAATGTTGAAAATGTTGTTTTCATTGTGATACAGCTAAATATTCTCTGAAATTGCATGCGGCCCAACCACTAGACCACTTAACACAGCAGGCTTGTTAAGTGGCCTGGTGGTGGGTGGTCCACGCTTTCGAGATGCTCTCAACACAAGTAGGCCCTGATCCAGAGGCTGCTTTTAGAGGACCGTGAGCACAATGGTAACAACCTTAATAAACCAACCCCCACGCTGCAACAGCGATGTTTTAATGACATTTGGAACGACATTCCATTTGTTTTGGACGGTACATTAAGACTGAGCAGCCACTTACATCCAGGATGGCAGTGAGCGCCCTGGCAGTGACATGGGGACAGATGGAAGAGAAGACCGTCTTGCAGACCTGTCGTATGTGGCGGCTGGGCTGGGACAGGAGGGACAGCAGGATATCCACCACCACCTCCACCCAGTGGGGTTCATCCTCGTCTTTTGCTGTAGGGGGAGAGTAAACCCGATTTATACTTTATTCTTTCCCTCTCACGGCACACTCACCCTTACACGTGACCCACATGAACCCCGGCGTCCTGATTCCAGGGGCAAGCATTCGGTGAAAATAGGAGATCTATAACCTATGTGAGCTTGTAGATTGGCTATTTTTGGACTGCGACACACCGTCGTACGACAGGCTAAATTAATCGCCAACTTAAATTTGAAATCGTGACAGCCCTAGTCGTGTGTTGTGAGTGTTGTGTTCTGTTATCATTTGGATTCTGTCTTCCAGTTTTCTCAGCTCGTTTGGTTTTCCTCTGTCGCCGTTGCTTGCTTTCAGGTGAGACAGATGTTTTTACAAGCCCCATGGGAGTTTTTAAGTTCGTCTGCATGAATTATACTTTTATTATATTGTACAGCTTCTGTGTTTATCCTACAATAAACCACACAAGAACTACATTAAAAACAGAGGTAGCTATAGACATTCCCCAATTACATTATGTATTATATGCATTAAGTTTATAATTATGCTATCAACGTTTTGTTGACTATAGAACAAATTAAGAAGTATCCATTATATAAACACGTACTGTAAGCATTAGGTTTTTACCTCAACATATTTTTGTTTCTTGATCTACTTTAACCTTAACAAAGACATGATTTAAGTAAGTAAAAGTAAGTAGAACAGATTTTCAAGCTAACATTGCACCCCGTTGTTAAGTTGAAATCCTGTTCTTTTCAGCAATGCATTAGGATAGATATAAAATTTTCTCCCATCAGATAGCATCGATACAAACAGGAACAGCAACATTACCTGGTTTCTTTTTCTTCTTGGACTCTTGGGCATCCTTCATGCAATTCTGGAGGTCCTGCATTATGTCCACCAGCTCCTCTGGGGCCTTAACAGCCACACACACAATGTTTTATTGAGGATTTATGGAAGCCTATTTTACTGGCCAACATATTTACAAATGTTTTCATTGCAGTTTTAGTGGCTTCAGCTAGGGTTTAAGCAATGTCCATGTGCACAGCTGCGTGCGCACGCACACATGCACTATACTGAAAAGAAGCACTTGGAACGAGTCCCAGTCAACAAGGTCTGTAAAATGTAGATAGAATTGAATTTCTAATGTGTTTCTCTCCAGGGCTGTGGAAGTCCGGTGTGTTATTTTGCTGTGGCAGGCACAGTAATAAAGAAATGCTAGTGATACCTTAAAGAGATGGATGCCAACCAACAGGAACAGCTGCTGGAAAGCATTGGCTTCTGGTGCATTGCTTTTCTTGGCTTTCTTCATCAGAGCGGTCACTGACTCCAGCATGCTGAAACAGCGGACAGGAAACAAACTGAGAGGTTAGGGCTGGGCAATGATTAGGTCCTATCCCTAAATGGGACTGAAAAAGAACTGAAAAAAATAATGAACGCTAGAAGCTAATTTGATGTATAAGAGTGGGCACAATGTCAAGTGATCTTAATGGTAAATTGATTGCTTGTTCCATTTCTCTTCCACTGCAATTGGAGAGAGCTCACTTCCTTAGCCAGCATCATTTCAATACAGTTATTAAGACTTATTTTTTACTCTTTATTTCAGCATAGAGACAGGCAACCAAGTGCAGAGAGAGAGAGATAGACATGCGAGACCAGACAGGATTTGAACCTGGGTCATTGTGCTCTACATGAGCATATGTTCTCTGGCTGAGCCACCAGGCACCACATTGTTTATTGTCTTTCCTCTTACCCGTCCCAGGCTTGTCTTTGCTCAGGGCTGAAGGGCTGAGCGCTCTGGACATATTTTGGCTGGTTGAGCAGGGCCTGGGCATACTGCACCAGGCAGTAGACCCACAATGTTCCGTCAGCCCTCACGCCCAGGACGCGCTTCTGGTTGAGGGCTGCAACCTCGGCGGAGTCCCCCAGCACTGGCAGGTGATGCATGTGCTGCAGCAGCCTGGAGTGGAGGGTGGGACAGTTGGAAAGCCGTTAGGCATGCTGCAGTATAAAAGTGGTTCTAAAATGTCTTCATGTCAATTGGATCCCCAAATTGATAGGGATTTGGCTGCGAAGCCTGACTTTTTTTGTGCGTTGTAAAATTTTATTTTAGCCTAATTTCTATCTTTTTATCCCAACTTATTTTTCTTATTCTTTTCATTTCTCTAAACTACTATCTTGTGTATATTGCAGTGCTATTGGTGCAGTCTTGCAGACATGCTGCACCAACATTTCCCTACTTGTACGAGTGAGTGACAACCCTCATGATACCTCTTAATTCTTAATGCTCGCTCTGTTATATTCCTTGTACCCGTCCCTTGTTTAGTATTTTGTCCCGTCTTAGATGTAGTCTGAAGCAATATACTTGTATAAGGCTTATGTATGTTTGTTTGTCCTGTTGAAAATCACTAAAAAGAAAATTACATGGGTAGAAAGGCAAAACGGAGTCCCGTTTTGCCGTCTGAACGGCAAAAAGAACTACATGGTTTTTCACAAATCAGATTTGAATCACTCCTTAGCCTTGTTCTTGTTCAGACTAAATACAACCATATCTGACTCCAATCTGGCTAGGAAATCAAAATTTGGCTGCCAGTCCGAACAGGGCCAAAGTAGTTTCAGAAGTGTTGAAAACAACAAGGCAAATAATTATTCACAAATATGTAACTAAAAGTTAGTTAAAGAGCTCTTACCCAAAGAAGGAACTGACTATAATGGCTCTAGTCCTGTTATCCAGTGGCATAGAGAGCTTTCCTTCGGTCTCTGGGATGTCTGGAGTGGCTTTCTTGGCAGTGAAGAATGCATGGAAGAACACAAACCTGGAACCACCGCCATGCACAACAACAACAACAACAACACCACGTCACCGTCATTTCTTTGTGGCGAAGGAAAACAAGTGCTTGACAGAAGTTCACAGAACTAAACAAGAAGTGGGTCTGACCTCGCCACGTCCATCACCAGGCCCTCTTCTCTCTTCACCTGCTGGTTCTCGATGGAAGTGAGCCGAGCAACGATCCACTTCCTCAGACGAAACACGCAACCCTCTTTCCTGAGAGAAGAGAGAACGAGCAACAGTCAGAAGATGAGATAAACCTTTACTGGGTAAGAGCACATTGATAACCAACCCATGGGCCATTGTTTTGCCAAATAACTGGCAAAACTCTAAGATTGTAATATAACATTAATATTAAATTAAACAATAAAAACAATTAATGAACGAGGTTGGTTCCATTGATCCAAGGCGAAACAATTGATTGATTGACCATCCACATAAACATAACAATGCCCACCCATCTGGGCTACAAACGCTGTCAAGATTTTCAAGTGGGCCCTGATCCATAAAGGTTTGGGGAATGTTAAAAAAGTGAAAAGTGGCCTGGGCCGTGGCTCAGCGGTCCAGGCACCTTGGCTGGTAATCCAGTCTGGCAGTGTGCCGCGGGTTCGACTCCCGATCCCGACGGCCCTTACTGCATGTCATCCCCCCATCTCTCTCCCCATTTCCTGTCAGCCTACTGTCTATCCTTCCCATAAAAAATATATATTAAAAAAAAAGGCCAATGAAGAATTAAGAAGAGCTTGTGACTAAATAACTACCATACATACCCGACAGCAACGATATGAATGAATATGTATGGACAGTTCAGAGGATCCGAGCTGAGTAGACTGGGAGAGGAGTGGAGAGATATTTAATTGAGTACAGAGCGGGTTTTAAAATGCGTCAGTGGCTTCGGAGCGAGGACCGACCTCCGCTCCATGCCCCTCCGATCGGGGCAGTGCACCACAGATTAGAGCAGGCAGGGTCACTGTCTGTCTGTGCAGACAGAGACAGAGACGCGATGCGAGATAACATAAACCGCTGGGTTTATGGTTTTGCGATTTGGCGTAAAGCGACACGCATGCACAAACACAAACACACACACACCAGAGCCGGCTAGTGTGACACACACACACACACACACACGGACGGATCACTTGGATGGAAACTAGCGTATTCTCGTTTTCCTTTGAATTGAATCACTTGCGATGCAATGCAACGACATGCAGCGGCATGCATTAGGGCATATCAGCCATGCATTAGGGCATATCAGCATGCATTAGGGCATATCAGCATGCATTAGGGCATATTAGCATGCATTAGGGCATATCAGCCCGCTACAAACGCTAAAGCGGTTTTGTTGCATCTCGGATCATTGGCGTGGTTTGGGCTTAAACGGCTGCACAGCATGATCGCGGAGTGATCGGTGTGCAAATTAAGTCGAGCGCCGAGTGGGGGAGGAGCGGGCTGGGGGGGGGGGGGATCCAGACGAGCGAGTGTGTAGCGGGACAAAAGCCGCCTGGAGCGAAGAGCGTTTTCTCTGGTACAGTTATCCTTCTGTAGTGTAGTTCTGTAGTGTGTACATCCTAACTTCCCTAAGTGTGCCAGAGAGTCAGTCACTAATGATCCAAATAACAGACACTCATTTCCAATTCAAAACTATTTTAAGAAACTGCACAGGAAAAATGTTTTCGCACTCTCAGAACCGTTAAGGGTCCATCTGGGCCCTTAAAAGGTATTTTTTTTTACACACTCAGAGATTTGACTGTGCAGCGGCACCATATGGCAAGCAACATCAAACACCATATGTGCAAAAGGTACAACCTTATGTCTGCAGGCAAGGCAGTGCCAGGTATTATTAACTGCCAGTAACTAAATACAGACATGACTTTTGCATATGAAATTCAAATAAACTTGAGTATTAGACCTTTAACCCATTAAGATCAGTAGTTCTCCAGCACACTTTTCAAACAGATTTTTCAAAAACGTTCAAAAACAGCACATGTACAGTACAAGCTCGCAGCACGGTAGCCTGGCTAATAAGCCAGACCGAATCAGCCGTTGGCAAAAAAAAAATTTGCCTGCCAAGCAGCACGGCATGAAGCTTGTATATCTGCTATTGTTGAATATCCAATGCTAAAAGCTAAAACGAGACAGAAGCTCAAAGTTATTCAACTTTGAGGGGGAGGGGTTGGTAAATAGTTAATATAGCAACACTACCTTTTAGTGTTTATTTTAGTGTGGGGGTGAAAAAACCCCCAGAACAGAACACATCAATAAGTATAAACAAGGCCATGCAACGGTAACACTCACGCTGCACTTTCTCCCGGGTTGTCCTTCTGCCTGCGGGTGCTGAAGTCCAGGCACATTTCCAGCTGGGGGTTGAGGAACATGGCCTTCAGCCAGTCCACGTAGCGCTGCAGCGCCGCGGGCCGGAGGTGCTGCGCCACCCGCCACGCCGACGGCACCACCGGGTAGCCCTCGTTGGTGAGGGTGGAGAAGCCCACCATCACCGCCAGCTGTCTGTCGGGGTCATCGCAGCCTTGAAGGAAATCTGCCACGTAGATCTCCATCTCTGGAGCCAGCTTGACACGTTTGGGTTTCTGGGGGGGGGGGGGGGGGGCAATGGGAGAATCAGATATAATAACCGGGAAAGAATTTGTGACATTTTAGCAGGTCAACAAGCTCACGACGTATCACTTGTGAGCTTGTACATTATTTATCCTGACAGAAGCATGTGATCAGAACCAGCATTTCAAGTCTTGGTTGAAGCTCACCGTTAGGGTCCAGATCCCAGCATGCCCGGTTCGACAGCCGGCCCAGTAGAACACTGGGTCGGTTCCGAGGGCCGGGCAGCCAGACCACCCTGATGTCAGAACGACACCAGGGGGGCATCGGAGCCCGGGCTCAGCACAACTCAGAGAATGGATAAACTGTTGCATCATTTCACATGCTTACTTTCAAGTTTTATTCATTTTCATTCAGTGTTCATTTGGTTGACTAAGACTAATAGACTAAAAGACTAAGGTTTTTCAGAAGACTAAATAGGACTAAGAGTAAAATGGTGTGTTATTCAAAAGACTAAATCAAAATGGGAGAATCAGATATAATAACCGGGAAAGAATGTGTGACATTTTAGCAGGTCGACAAGCTCACGGCGCGTCACTTGTGATCTTGTACATTTGCTGGTTTTGAAAAATCTTGAAAGTGTTTGAAAGAAACTTCTCTTGGCACAGAACATTTTCAGATCGGGGTGCCCGGCCAAATACATATAATTTTGGGGGTCGTCGCCTCACAGCTAGAAGGTCCTGGGTTCGAGTCCCACTGGGAAGCTGTGGGCGTGTTCTCTCCTCTGTGTCATCAGTGCCCATAACCGGTCTTTCTGTGTGGAGTTTGCATGTTCTCCCCAAGTCCCCTAGGGTAGGTACCCTCACAAAAAACATGCAGTAATCCTGGTCTCTAAACTACCTCCCCCTGGCCAGCCGGGGCGCCTGATGGAGGGGAAAGGAACTGGTTGGAATAATGTGTTCCTTCCACGCGCTACGTCCAACCGGGGAAACTCCTCCTCCAAACAGCAGCTTGGACTCCTCATGCATAGAAGGAAGCATGAGTCAGTGGGCTGTCCTCCCCAGGTTGGCAGAGGAAGTGTACCGCCCAGGATTACATTAGATAATTGACACTGGGTGAAAAAATGTGTTGCAAAATCGTGGGATAAATCAAACAAATGGGAACACATGTCACTGTCTGATAACTATAATAGCAGCTTCTTCAACTACTCAAATTAAAACTCAATTCCTAGGCTTGCACATTTGAAGCACATTCTCCCCCCGCTAACATTGTTTTGATTCCACAAACCTGAGCCGAGACCACATGCTCCCCATAGCGCTTCATCACCTCCCCATTGAGCACATTTTTCAGCTGGGACAGAGACAGCAGGGGCAGGGCGCTCCCCAGCAGACGGAAGCATAGGAACCTGGAGAAATGCAGGCAAACAAGCCTCGGTCAACATCTAGAGCGGTAGGGTCTTCAACAGGGGGTACAGGACCTCTAGGGGGCCCTCAGTTACAACAGCCCAAATCTTTGTGTGATAGAAACTGTTTTTTTATGTTAACCCATATACATATCAATTTAGGGGTCCTTGACCTAAAAAGGCTTGAGAACCACTGATTTAGAAGGCCTTTGCTGAATTGGCCTCAGGCCTAAATTGGTTTAGAGCAGTGGTCCCCAAACCTTTTTGGCAGTGCACCCCCCGTTACCTCCTGACCTAGCTGATGCACTCCCCAACGTTCAGTCTCATAGTATTTGGCCGAAAATTATATATTTTTAAATATGATTATGGCAAATAATCACAGAATGTCAAATGAAACCAATGGGCGCTTGTGGGTACAGTCCTCACAATTAGAGAATGTAAAAGAATTGTTGTTTTGATCAACGTTTGGTATCGCTCCTATGGTATCAACATCAATACAGCATAGAATTGTGTACAAATTCGTATTACAACAAATTCATATTCTATGTCTTGGGTCTCAGAGGCTAAATCGAATCAGTGGCTGAAATGAATAATGGACCTTGTTATGAAAAAGGTTGAAGACCACTGGTTTAAAGCATTTCCTTCATAACAACGTACTGCGTGGGTGACGACTGCTCCTCGAACTTGTTCTTGGGAGCGGTTGCGGGGAACATGCTCTCAACGATGACTTTGGTCCAGAAGAGCTGAAAGGTGCCTTCCTTCAGGGACATCTTCAGCAGGTCCAGGGCCACGGCTGGAAGCTGCGTGTCATTCTTCACAGAGCGCGCTGCCATCGTCAGCACCTTTGTGAGCCTGCAGGAGAGGACACCACAGGGTGCAGGAGTTTAGAGATGCCAACACTTAATTGAGCCAATTGCTTTAATCCATTATTTAAAAAAATGATCGAATCAAGTATGGATAATTTAATAACATTAAATGGCTGATCTACAAGCTCACGACTCGGCTATTTTTGGTTTGTGACACTGCACGCAAACATTAAGCATAGATCATTGGAAAGCGGTGTGTGAGTGTATATCTTTGGTGTTGGGCAGAAACCTATTTTTCTATAAATGAATGGCCTACTTTGTCATACTACACTAACAGTGCCACACAAAAATAGAAAAAAATAGATGATCTACAAGCTCACAACATGTAGATCGCTTACTGTAAATATCTCTGGATTAATGCTAAATGCCTAAATTGTAAATTAGCTATTTTAGCTTTTTTCACATTTTTAAATATATAACTAATGAAAAGTATAAACAACATGAGCTTAGTTGTGACTAACGTATAACTACACTTGATCCATTAGAACACTGAATTTTTTCTTTCTTTTTCATTTCGTGAAAAGACAAAGACAGACCCAAGACAGAGCAGCTTACATGTAGTTAATACATTCTAAAAGAACTTCAACATGGTCAACAGTCAATGGTCACATTTAAGGTGGCCTTACACTAGCCGATTTTTTTCAATCTGAAATCTGATAGCACCACACACTACAGGATAATCGGAGCGGGGCAGAGCAAATATCAAACATTCTTGATGTTGATCGGGCCGATCCCGATCGCGCTTTGAGCGGTCGGGCACCCCCCGAGCGTCAAAAATGCCCGATTATCGGCTAGTGTAAGGCCACCTTAAGTTACAGTAGTGAATGAACATCGATATAAATTGGAACCTGTTACGTTTCTTGCTTTTGATTGTTACGGAAGGAAATATTAAGGTTATATTCTAAATCAGGTTTCGGCTTGATGTAAATCTAATTTATTTATCCTGACAGAAGCATGTGATCAGAATCAGCATTTCAAGTCTTGGTTGAAGCTCACCGTTAGGGTCCAGATCCCAGCATGCCCGGTTCGACAGCCGGCCCAGTAGAACACTGGGTCGGTTCCGAGGGCCGGGCAGCCAGACCGCCCTGATGTCAGAACGACACCAGGGGGGCATCGGAGCCCGGGCTCAGCACAACTCAGAGAATGGATAAACTGTTGCATCATTTCACATGCTTACTTTCAAGTTTTATTCATTTTCATTCAGTGTTCATTTGGTTGACTAAGACTAATAGACTAAAAGACTAAGGTTTTTCAGAAGACTAAATAGGACTAAGAGTAAGACTAAATGGTGTGTTATTCAAAAGACTAAATACAAATATTCTGAAAAATTGACACCGTTTTCATTGCAGCAGTAACACTGTATTCACACTGATTTGAGATTTGTTTTAATTAAATTGTATTGCCTTGTGCAAATATATACACTACAGACACACATATTGATACCATGTCTGTATCAATGTCTGTAGTCTGTCAGACCAAGTACAGATGGCCAGAGCAAAGTTATTTTCTCTTTACTTGTACTGTCCTGTACGTATCCTACATTTCACTATTATTGCCTTTGCTGTTACATTTCCCCGCACAGGGATAAATAAAGGTGGTGGTGGTGGTGGTTGATCTATACACACCAATTTGGTCCATCAGTGTTGTTTAATTAACCTTCATACTTCATTGTTTTTTTTTCCTTCTTTTCAGATCATGTTGTTTCTATTATTGTATTCTCTCTACCTATGTATACAATGTTTCTGGCAGACAGCGACCATCTGGCTATTATTCTCATAGATATAAAAGAAAAACAGATGCCTCATTGGCCGCTGTAGTGTCGACAGGAGGGCGGATCAATTTACACTCTGGGGCGGAAGTGCACCGGAAGGCATGCTACGCCACGCTGCCACTCAAGTGACTACAGGTCAATCACAGCGCATCTTTTCCGGGACTTGTCAGACCCAAACATACGCTCTGTGACGCACGCGGAAGCTTCTGTGAAGTACCAACACAGAAGCTTGCCCTCTGTTGAGAGAATCCGCCCAGAGCCAGAAGAGGCGTCTACCTTTCTATGTCTATGATTATTCTCACTTGGGGATGTTGTCCTCAGTGACGATGGTGGACGTTCCCAGCAGCTTCTTGAGCTTCTTGGGTTTGAGGGACTGAGGGAAGCGCTCCATGGCCACCAGGAGGAGCTGCAGCTGCTCTGGTGTGCTGAAGGCTGAGGACAGGTCCGACTGCAGAGCCCCCAGTAGCACCTCATCAAACACATCCTCTGGTGTCTGAGAGAGAGAGAGAGAGAGAGAGACACACACACACACACACTTTAGGATCTTTCCTTGACAGTTTGACACCACGGTCTAGCCTAGCGGCTAGACTTATATATATCGATATTATATAAATATCATGATATGAGACCAGATATCGTTTTGAGCTTGATGTTCTGCAATTTTTTTAACCATTATTTTATATAGATTTTATATAAATAAAATAAATAATCACAATTTGATATTGCTGTTGAAATACTGAGAGACATTTGGTGAAAATCTGTGATATTTGATTTTGTCCATATTGCCCTACAGTCACTAGTCATTTTCTGTTAGTATGGTTTGTTCCAAAACAGTGGTTGCAACTGGAGCTCCATTTAAACACCAGACTGGACTCCTGGACTCAGCAATCTAAGTGAAAATGTCATCAAATCACCTCAGACAAGATGTCCACCATGGTCTTTCCGGGCAAGTCCTTAAGATGTTCTCTGTAATTTGACAGACTCTGCAACAACTGGACACACCCCAACACAACCTGTGGCTCCTGACACACACACACACACACACACGCACGCACACACAGTATATATTACATACGGTAATCATTAGAATAGACAATAAATACCAATGATTAGAAACAGAGTGGCTTTTTACCTTGGGGAGACGTGTGGACTGTGACAGTGCAAGAACACCAAAGAAGTTCCCGAAAGCAGCATTTCTGATTAGTTTCTGAAATCATAAAAAAAGTCGTCACACTCAAGATCAGACCCAAGTTATACAAAGATGTGGCAAAATCGTTTGTTTTTTTTACCTTTTTCGCTAACTCTAAATTGTGTGTCTCTTTGATCCTATTAAAGACAGCCTGGAGAGGTATACCCTCAATTGTGCTCAGCAGCTAAGGAAGCAAACAGAACATTTTGGTTTTAAGTTCAGACAAAGTTGTTGGTGATAACAGAGGATTAAAGCCTGATTTATACTTTGTGTCGCATGCCAAAAATTGCAGATCTATAAGCTCACAACGCGTTGTGAGCTTATAGATCAGCTATTTTCAGCATGCGACACCGTGGTAAGAGATCACATACATTAGGCATAAGATCTCATCAACACTGGAGCATCAACTAACCTGTCCAAGAGCCAGACTGAAGCCAGGACGGGCGACCTCTCTGGTGTGTGCCAGACCTTCCACCAACCTCTTCAAGGTGTAGTCCAGCTCATCTGACTGCAGGACACAGAAAGAAACCCATTATTCATGTTGTTGTTGTTTTTCCACCCAAGGTTATTATGTTGCCAGTTGCCGTCAGTTTGTTCTCAGTGCAGTGGAGACTGGAGTCATTTAAAACAGTCAAGGCCAGTGATTCTGATGCCTTTTTCATTTCAAGGATGCCCAGTTCAACAGGCATTGGACCACAGACCCCATTTGATACAATTTTAATCTCTGGCTGGGACCCCAATGTACACGGTAGAATCCTCAGTCTTAACCCATTTAGACCTGAGGTCTAACGCCTTCTAAAACCTAAAACCTGGGGCGGCGGTGGCTCAGGGTGCCTGGATGGTAACCGCAAGGTTGCCTGTTCGAACCCGGGCTCCCCCAGAGTTAGTGTCTAAGTGTCCTTGAGCAAGACACTGAACCCCAAATTGCTCCTGATGTGCTGGCTAGTGCCTTGCATGGTTTCTTCCGCCATCGGTGTATGAATGTGTGTGTGAATGGGTGAATTGATGTATGTAAAACGCCTTGGATAAAGGCGCTATATAAAAGCACCATTTACCATTTTAACCTATGTTTCTGAAAACCTTCAAATTATTATTATCATTTAAATGTTTTATGTATAGCAACAACTAGAGATGTCCCGATACTGTATCGGTAAAGTATCGGATTGGCCCATATTTGGTCATATCGGTATCGGCAAATATGCCAGTTGTGGAGTTTGCTTTTGAGTTGGTATCGGGAATCGGATCGGAAAGGAAAAAAGTGTAATGGGACATCCCTAGCAACAACTAATGAGACACAGAGATAGCTCTGTGTGGATGTGTGGGACATCCCTAGCAACAACTAATGAGACACAGAGATAGCTCTCGGATTGAAAGGTATAACAATGTATAGGTTGCAACAGGTCTAAATGGGTTAATAAATACTTTACAAAAAATACATTGATTGGCTCAGGAATGCAACAAGGCTTCACAGGGTGAGTAATTGATAGAAAACTAGAAAAAGTTCCCCTCGAGGCACAGGTTGTGGTCAGGTTGTGGCCTCCTGGTGGCGCTATAATAGGCCAATGTGAAAAGGGTGCCATTTGTTCTTATGCCTTTGATGGCAATTTGGATGATTTGAGGCATTTTGTTCCCAAAATGTGTTTTGCAAAAATCCACCTGTTGGTGGCGCTATAAAAGGCCAATGTGAAAAGGGTGGGATATATTCCTCAGCTTAGTAGGAAAGTGTGTGAAAGATTTCACGTAAATTGCACGCTGCGTTCATGATTTGAGGCTTTTTGTTCAAACGGGCCAGTCCTGCAAACGTTGAAAGCCAATGTTAGCCAATTAGGATGGAATATGAAATATCGGACAGATCCATCTTGAGCACATGACTATAGAGATACTGTGTAACGATTTGGAAGAGTACCTGCAAAAAATGTGTTTTACAAAAGTCGGCCTCCTGGTGGCGCTATAACAGGCCGTTATGGAAAATTTGGGACAGAGGTTCATTGTTGGCATCTAGGTAGTGTGCAAAGTTTGCCATCGGGCCAACTGTGATTGAGATTAGCTGGTAACAGACGGACGGACGGACACACGGATGGACGGACGGAGTGCAAAACATACTCTCTCCCCATGCCTTCGGCCTGGTGGAAACAATGACATTTTTTTTTGGGTGAAGTATTCCTTCCCTACGGACCCCATGTTGAGAACCACTGGTGTTGAGGGTGTTTATGGAAATAGAGGAGAGGATCCATTAGTAAATGAAAAGGGAAATGCAATTTAATTACAACACATCAGATGATGAAAGAAATGGGATGATGGTACTGTATAAAGACAGTGAGGCCATGCCCTTGTTCTTCTCACAGTTTTACAACAACACGTAATCAGATGATGAAATAAATCTGATCATAAATAAAGAGGATGTTGTTCCTCTCACAGCTAATAGGACTTTGGGGGGTGAACAACAGTCATCCAGGCAAGGTGATGAACCGTCTGTCACAAAGTGAAAGTCACAAAGTCTCTTTAGTTTATTACCGCTGCCGAACAGCTATTACATTTATAGTTTATACTTAATCCTAGATTTTTGGAGAGAAAAATCAATGCTGATGCATTGCAACAACAGCTTTGGGATAAAGTTTAGAATCATTTTATATGAACCGACAACCTGCAACTGAAACAGATCTACAGCAAAGTGGTTGTCAAAATGGGGTAATATACTGTATAGGTAGTGCACGAATCTCACACGAATCTCATGAAAATATTTATTGTCTTTAGTCTGTAGTTGCTGAACATTACTACTATATTCAAAATGTGGCAGTGGGGGCCAACTACATACTGTGGCTTTAAACAGAAAACATCAAAGTGCTTGACCTAAACCTCTCTGCAAACCAATTCTGCACAATTCTTGCGCAAATTTAGAAATTGTCTTGAGATCTCATAGGTGTCTGAATCTAGATTGCGATATTTTGTCGATAAATTCTGCAGCACTACTAGACGCCTTAACAGACGACGTCACACTGATAAGCACCAGCATGCACACGCAGGCCGGCAGCGCATGAACCCTGCCTCTCAGTACTCGCGTGTAAAAATGCACCATCACACTTTCAGATGCTATTTTTCTCCCAGTGTGGAGGAAGAATGATTAGGATTTTTATTGTGATATCTCGCCCTTGAAATATATAATCCTTGGTTTCTGTTGTGTGTAAACAATAATAGTAGTTCAAAACAGTTGTCCTCAAAACCACACCTCCAGTTGGAAGAGCCTGGGAGTCGATGGTCACTGAAGGGGCGCTTGTTTTACATGTTAGAGTTAGGTTTAGGCATAGTTTTAGACACCTAAGTGTGGAAACAGTGACTAGCAGACCTCTAAGCTCACAACAGTCGCACCCGCAACTATCCCCTGTTCTCTGTGCGCAATACTGTTGTGCAAAGTATAAATGTATCCCTAGGGTGCACCTCACTAGCCAACACACAAGAGGAGGTTGAATTAAATGAAACCAGCACTCCCCAAAACAACCGGTTTGGAGATGTTGCAAATTGATTACATGAAACAGTCACCCATACAGTCGCAATGTTTGTAAACAAAGAATTGGTCTATAGGGATGGATCCCTGCTTGTGGGGATCCAGGGGGTCCCCTGTAAAAAATAAATAGTGAAAGTAGTAAAATAAATAGTGAAAGAAGTAGCCAAATCAGTTTAACACCATTTAAAAGTATTTGAGAACAGTAGATCTCACTCACAACACATTGCGAGCTAAGATCTGCTATTTATTTTTATAAGAAATGTGTAATACTAATAGCTTAGAAAAACTGTCAAATCTTATTTTTTGGGGGGGGGTTAACAGTTTTGTATTGAGTTGTGCTTGAAATGTACTGTAATTCTCCAATCTGTTAATGAATACTTCAAACAAACAGGTCTGTAACTTCTAGAGTGAGTGTGTAGAAATTAGATTTTATTATTATTATGGAACCAATGTTCACTCTCAGAGTTATGCAGGACTTTGAGGTAACATAAAACAACGTAGTACCAGTCCTTGTCACTGTTCTTCAGATAGTTCAAAGGACCCTTACACAGTTTTGTTTTTGATTGATTTGATTGAATACTTTATTAACAGTTTGCAAAAAAAACAAGGTCTACTCTGAGAGTGAACAAAATAGAACCAAATGGACCCGCACTCTCAGAGTTATTATGGGGGACATTGTCTCCTTGAGAGGTTACCACGAAGAATAAACCAAAGTATAGTACCTTGTCACTGTTCTGCAGGTAGGCGATGAGGTCTTGTATCGCCTTCAGACGGACCTCCTGCTCGGGCTTGGCGATGTCCCAGAAGAAGTCCAGAAAGACTCGGTTCTGCTGCAGCACACCTCGCGCGTCCGTCACTCTGGCACGAGCCTTCTCCGTCTCTGATGCTGTGATCTCCCCCATGCTGTCCATGTGCTGCTTTAACACGTTAATAAAGAATACTAAAACAACACACCGATGATGATGATGTTCACACAACACACATCTGCTCCATGCTATCTGGCTGCTGAGGAGGGAGAGAGAGAGCGTGGGAGAAAAACGTGCGTGACCCCCCAAAAGTGTTTCCTTCCGGGGTTAATTCTTCTTTGTGTGATGTGATGGTTGACGGCTGTCATTGTACACGATCGCACCCCCTAGCGCAGTGGTTCCCAAACGTTTAAGCCTAATATGAATGTAAAATAATAATAATAATGTAGGAAACAAAAACTGAAGGGACCCATATGTATGACATATATAACAATGAGTGTGACTGTGACATATAGGCCTAATGTGTCCGCGACCCACACATGGGTTGTATTTAATAGGAACTATACGTCAGTGCATGCTTCCTGCCAGTAGGTGGCGGACGGTATGCTTCATATTTTTTTGTCCGATCTTCCAAGGAGGCGTAGAAGAACAAAACAGAGGAAGTGAATTGATCATCATCATGAAAGCATGATGGATAATGGATGGATAATATTATGACTGAATATGAATGATTATAAGTCCCACTTATTTTTCTCCACAAGACAACTCATTTATACTATTTGCTGTTCACACTGTGAGTGACTGTACTGTACAACAGTGTTTGGAGGAATACACTGGAATGAATCCGCACAGGTATGTATATGTGTTTAACCTTGTGTAGAGGCTTATTTATTGGACAAGAGTAGCATTGAATCAATTATGAATATTATCTTTGCATTTGTGTAAATATCAAAACATATTGGCATATCTGCAAATATCAAAATCGATCAAATACATCTATGATAGACTGATAGTCTTGATCTAAGGCTAGAACAAGAGAAGAAATTGACATGTAGTCAGGCTACACACATAATCGAATGTGATTATATCAACTGGGATTGTATTAAAACTGTAATGTTTCTAAAGGCAAAGTGTCACCATCAGTTTTAACCATGGTGAGAGCTATGGTGATGCTATGAATGGCCCACCTTTTGAAGAATATAATGGTACAAATAAGAAATGGAGTGAAAGAGTTGCAGTGATTGCCTCCTGGGTATATTTATTTGAAACTGTGGACATAACATTTCAGTAAGTCAAGTATTTATGTTCAAATTCAAAAAAAAAAAGCACAACAGCAAACAGCAAATAAGTATTGCTTTTCTATTCCATCGTCTCCTGCAAATTAACAGTTTTAGTACTATGAGGTTTCTGTCGGGTGGAAACCTCATAGTACCAGGATTCAAATTCAGCAAAAACAGCAAAGTAGCAGATCTACAAGCTCAAAATGTGTCGTTTTGCGCCACGTTTTGAGCTTGTGGATCTGCTACTTGTGTGGTTTTTGATGACGCTGTAGTAAGATCAAGTAGGGCATTAATTACGGAATAAAAACACAAAAAGTTAGAATATGGAGATAGGTTTCTGCCCAACAGGCGACAGCAACGCTATAACAGTTTACTTTTGTATTTGTTAATACAATTTTGGTATTAACAGCAGGTGCATACAATGTTTGTCAACATAACAGTAAAATATTTGTTCTACTTTCTCTCACACTTTCTATTCCCTTCATGTACCCCGTATTAACCCCATTTGAGAAACACTGCTCTCACAACGTTTTGACATGATCGCAGAGAGAAAAAAGATAAATAGTAGCCTACTGTTAAAAGAACAGTGGGTTAAATATCACAGCATCAAAGCAGCATGCTATATCTATCTCCACCATGTCTATGTACGTCTGTATGTGTAACTCGAGAACCGTTCGCCCCACCACGTTCCACACCACCACAGGGAGTGCAGTGCCCGGTGTCGAGTCGGTCGGACCCACGGTTGTCCAGAACTGACACAGACAGATGGGTGGAACAACCTGGTACTGGTAGTGCACTTCCGGTTGTCCAGAACCAGCACAAAAGCCTCATTTGGCATGCTTGACAAAGAACTCCATATATGGGCATAAAAGGGACACATTGTCCAGAACCAGCACAAAAGCCTCTGCCTGGGCTCTGGACCTGATCACCCCTATTTCTCCATATATGGATCTAGCCTTTCCAGGTGCCCAGTTATATCCACCCGTAACCGTAAGTGCACACTTGTCCAGGTGCCCACATGTCCTTAGACAGTACCCAGATGGTTTTGGTGCCCAGTTGACGCTAGTACCCAGATGGTTTTGGTGCCCTCCTGTCCTTCTTTTTTTGAGTGGTGCAAACCACTCCAACAACCAGCTTTGTTTGTATCCGTGTTTGTGTGTACCTGTACGTGGGGCCCAAAAGAATGAGCATGGTTACTATGGTCACTGACATTACGTCAGACCACAGCTGATCAGGCTATATAGACCTTGCACCACTCAGTTCACACGGGTGTGATTTTTTTGTTTTACTTTTGACCCCTTTGTGTATGTATCTTCTTTCAGTTTTATTCAAACTCAGGTTGTTGCCAAGGAAACAAGGCCTAACATGAAATCGTGTTGTCACAGTATGACGTCACATCGCCTTATATAAACCGCTGTGCAGTAGTGTATATTATATTAGTATAAGAGTAGAATATATCTGAGTTCAGCTAACCTTAATAATATTAATACTGATTCACTCCCGAGACCTACTTGCACAGAATAACATCTGCGAACGCCCATCTAGCTTGCCAGGGACTGACCGAGAAACACTAGGATTAAATTATTGACAGCTCAGCTTGTCCCTCCTTAAACCAGCTACCTATATACAGTCCTTCATCTAATATGTGAGTTCTCTCTAAGGTAATAGAGAAGCTCTCCAACACGGGTGTTGCTCTTTTTGTCTGTGCAGGATGGCGTTGCCGTGTCTTCGACTGTGCACCCCGTCCGGGAGAAGAGTGGGGCTTGGGCTTCGTTGTTACGCAAATCACGTTACATCCAAATCACGGGAGAAATTGGATGGTCCGGTTTTTCAGTATGTTGGCCAGCACAGGAAACCGAACCACAAAGTGTTTGTGTGGGGATTCAGCTACACAGGTGCTCTAGGTATCCCCAGCTTTGTAGCGCCTGACACTGGCAGGAAGAAACCCAAGAAATACCAGTTCTCTCCATACAGACTGGACACTGAAGACCAGGTTAGATTAACACTTGCTTACAGAATTTGCTTACAGAATTTGCCAGACACAACTCTAATCTTCTAGTCTTACTTCTATCTTTTTTAAGAAAAACAATTAAGGCTAATAATTTTGATTTAACACATAATCTTCTCTTCTGGGGGGGGGGGGGGTCACTGGCACAAAACATTTTCAGATGGGGCTCCACGTGGCCAAATACATATCAGTTTGGGGGTCCTTGGCACGAAAAAACTACTGATTTAGAAGGCATTTGTAAAATCGGACCTTGATCAGGTCTTAATTAAATCGAATGAAATGCTTCAATGTGTAGACCATATTCACACAGTGGCCATGTAACGTTGGCATTTTGCATTGAAAAAACAGCGTGGCATTTCATGAACTTAATGGCAAGATGGCCGGCGGCCGCCGTGTGAATATGGTTTATTTCTGATAACAGGTTGATCAGTGTTCTCTCCATATGATGAAATTAAAAATAGTGGAACTATTGCACTGTTTAAGAAGAGGTTTAAATATACTTTGCTTATGAGCTACAGAGAAGAAGCATGAGGGGGGGAGGGGGGGTTGAGGGTACATTATGGTTCCACTTAGTGCTAAAATAAATAGACAAATCATAATATAATATAAAGGGAACCTTGACACATTTGTTTATTTTTAAATTGTATAATTAGGGGTAGGACCAGATAAGCTCATTCCTGCTCCTTTTCGAACTGTACTATATTTCGTTTTGCTTTTGTTTTAACTTTTCTTTTCTTTTAATGCATTATTGTATATTTTGTATTTTTATTGTCATTTTTATTTAAAAGAGTTCGAAATAAACATTCATTCATTCATTCATTCATTCATAGATCTCATCTGCAGCGTGTGGCTATGGATTCACTCTCATGGCCTCGTCCACCAGAGATGTGACCAAGCTGTGGGGCATGGGCCTCAACCAGGACTCTCAGCTGGGCTTTCAGCGGACACAACATGATCGCCGTGAGAGAGACATTATTTTATCACTCAGCCTCTTGTTTAACTGGCTTTTTTGGAAATTAAAATCAACTGCATTTGATACTCTTCAAACATTCAATTGTGATGATCCTCTTATGTTCTTGTCATGTCCTCCTCTGTCTTTCTGAGCAGAAAAGAGCTATGACTACGTGTTGGAGCCCTCACCGGTAGCTCTGCCGCTCCGCAAGCCCCAGGAGACCAGAGTGCTGCAGGTGGCCTGTGGCCGCGCTCATTCCCTGGTACTCACTGACCTGGAGGGCGGTAAGATGATGATGATGCATGCTTAGGGTTGTCAACAATTATTACATAATTGTCTAATCGCAATTATTTGAGATAATCACAATTATTTTTGTCATAATCGTCATAGTTGTGTCCATGTTGAAAAATGTTCATACTGTACATTCAAAAAATGCCAGTCATTTCTTGGTATATTTCAGTTATTTGTAATATCTGCCCTGTGCACTCTTTTACTGTATTACGAAGCCTAAATGCCAAACAGAAGGGGGGGGGGGGGGATTCAACGCGTAATTACTGGGCAGGCCGCGGGAATGAACCAATGACCCAGACCTCTGATTACCAGGCCACTAAGCTATGGCCATCAAGTTATTGCATATCAAATTATATCCTCAAGGAAAGAGCCTATTAACTCTGTAGATCAATGGAAATAAAGCCTGCCCTCGATCTCTAACCCTTTATCCATTTTGTCTCTCACATTAAGCTTTCAGCATGGGAAATAATGCTTATGGACAGTGCGGGAGACCGGTAGTTGAAGACGAAGTCTACAGGTAAATCTCAATGCATGCAGTACAAAAACACAAAAAGCACCCCTGCTTTCTTTGTGCTTAATTATCTCTGTTGTTCACGTTCTCACCCCCCAGTGGAAGTCATGTGATTCACAAGGTCCGAGGCTTCGATGAGAGGCTCATCCAGGTATGTACGTCCCTTAGATCTGGAGTAATGAGACAGAGCTTCAGTCATGCATTGACAATGCGGAATTAACGACAATAGATGATCTATAAGCTCGCCACGATGCGACGCATTATGAGCTTTTACTGTAGATCGGCTATTTTCGTACGACAATGTGTAATTCAGGTTTTATAAATCGTTGCTATTGGGTGGAAACCTCATTATGTCCAAAACAATTACTTTTCGAGATACAAATTAACTGGCAACTAGCAAAAGTAGCAGATCGACAACCACAAACGCCTCACTTCGCTACTTTTGATGCATTTGTGTGATGCTGTAGTATGATATTCTCAAGTAATCCAGTAAGGCATTCATTTAAAAAAAAACAGCAAAAGTTACAATATGGAGTTTCTGCCCTACAGCAACGATAAGGATTCAGATCTGCTCAGATCAGATCTGTCTCACAGTGAAGTGTAAGTGTGTTTTCTGTTTCCTCTAGGTGGTGTGTGGACAAGACCACAGTCTTTTCCTCACCGAGACTGGGAAGGTGTATGCATGTGGATGGGGAGCTGACGGACAGACGGGTCAGTTCTTGTTTCATCCCTGGCTGAGTCTAAAATAGTAGTCCTGTAACGTACAACATTTGATTCCTAAGCAGGCTACACATTTTGAAAGGGGAACTAAAGTTACTAAACCCTAGGGCACTTTTGCATCAATTTGTTTTAGTGTGCTGCTATATAAAGGTTAAAAATAATCGAAAGGCCAAGGCTGAGCTTGCTACATGATTGATTTGATTGATTGTATGTTTATTTTTGTGTACTGCATAGTGCATACAAAGTGCCCAACCCTCATGGGTACCGTATATAAGACATTTTACGCTTACAGCATGTTTATATTCACATGATACATTCAATTACAGCTCAGAATTATACAGTGTTCTATCTTCTCTCCGAAGCTTGACAAATAAAATGTACACCAGAGTAAGCATTACCAGCGGCAGCTAATAAAAATGATAATGGGTGTGTTAGATTTAGCAACTACTCATCAATCTATTGAGCAACTACACAATGAACTACTCAATTTGCATTAGTTCTCACTTTTTAGCATGACCACACTGGCACACGTTGATGTAACACATCCTGCAGTGAATGTAAGTGGTATTTATAGAGCATGTTCATTTTAATGATCTATCTATCGATTGTGTTCTGGCGTGGATCAATGGAACCACTGTGGTATACCTTTAAATTCCGAATTTTAAAGAAAAGATGCCAATGTTTTTATTTATGTTTACATTTTTTATCATTAAAAGTGTAGTGTTTTGCCAATTATTTGGGAGCCCACTTGCAATACCCACAGGTTGGGAAATGCTGCTTTATTAAGTGAATTAGCTACAACTGCCCTGCTTACATCAGTGTATCAAGCTGATCCACCTAGACTTTCAGATGCTTTCAGATCTGCCATTTTCCCCTTTTCAAACAATCCCCCCCCTGCCAGGTCTGGGACACCACAACATGAGCTCCACGCCGGTCCAGGTTGGAGGGGAGTTGTGCGGGGTGGAGGTGCAGCAGATCAACACCTACGCAGACTGCAGCCTGGCTGTGTCCAGAGACGGACAGCTCTACGGCTGGGGCAACTCTGAGTACCGCCAGCTGGCTGCGATCACTGAGGCTACGCAGGTATGAGGGCTCACCGCATGCAGGGCTGCTACTGAGAATGTTTTATTCTCTTAGAGAGGATGCTATCCTTTACAGTATATACAGTTATACAATATTATATACCATATTTTGTAAATCAACGTGAACACATTCTAAATGATTGTTTTGTAATAATTGAATCTATTCATCATTAAAGCCCTGTCTTATACTACTATTTATGATTTTTTTTTCAAAATGTTATTCCGGCCAATCACTTCATGTACTTTGCTCAGCCAATCAAATCATCGCTATGGCGTGATCAGCCAATCACAAGCCAATGTTTGTGTTTACACAAACCCGGAAAGCTGGGCATAGGAGGGACTATAGCACCGCTCGAAAAAGAGCAAATAAAAAACATTTCTATTTTTCCCCCCAAATAATTGTAACGGGTATTGTATGGTTTTGTACAGGTATAGAAAATATCTAAATGTGTTCTGGCATCACATCATACCATGATATGGATTGACATAATGATATGCATTTTGTCTTCTGTTTATTGAGCTCTGATTATATGCTTCTTTTCCGTCAGATGAACTCTCCTCGACATATTCCTTTGAAAGGGCTTGGCAAAGTGGTCCAGGCAGCCTGCGGAGGAACACAGGTGGCCATTCTCAATGGTCAGTTGAGTCAAAGTAGCTAATTATCCACACTGAAACTCCATAGAGTGATTATCCAAGTTAAAAGAAACTGGATTTTAGAGCGATTATTCACATTAAAACAAACTGTTTTTACTATCCACACTAAAACAGAAGTCGCAATACTATGAAACTTTGTGCTACAATGTAATAAAAAATGCAGACTCTGGTGATGTAATTAATTGTCTTTTTAATTGCTGGATACCAAATTGACAAATACCAAATTAATAATGAATATAATAAGCCCATGCATCTTTTGTCTCCTTTTAGCATCAAATATGTTCCGAATAATATTGAAAGTTAAAACCGAAAAACACTTGTTTTGTGTTTGAAAGTTTTGTGTTTGAAAGTGCCATTTTGTTTTGTGCAACATTTCCAGACAGAGGAGAGGTGTTCGTATGGGGCTATGGCATCCTTGGAAAAGGACCAGAGCTTAACGAATCCTCAACCCCTGAGATGATTCCCCAGACGCTGTTTGGACAGTCTGAGTTCAACCCATCTGTGGCTGTCAGGAGCATCAGATGTGGACTCAGTCATTTTGCTGCAGTCACAGGTGAGATGATTAGTGTTCATTTGTGACATTCATCAATTGTTATGCCGTCACCTACAGTATATTATTTCGTTTTATATTAATATTATTCTTGGGGGTGTGGTTCTTCCCCATCCCCAAGTATGTATGATGTAAGAGCAAAATGGCTGCCATGTCAATGGTCGATAGAGGTCAGAGATGATATTTGACCGTGTCATTTTCCAGATCAAGGAGAGTTGTTTGCGTGGGGAAAGAATGTGCGAGGCTGCCTGGGCATTGGGAAGAAAGAGGATCAGTACTTCCCATGGCGAGTAAGATGACTTCATTTATAAACATAAATAAGTAACAGCAAAGCAATAAAGTCAGTAATGTTTCATGTCTGTCTGTCGGGTGGAGACCTCGTACGTCCAAAACTGTTAATAAAATGTACAGATCTACAATTCGAAACGTGGCAGCGAAGCCCACAAAAACAAAATATGGAGATAAGAGGTTTCTGCCTGACAGCAACCAAAACTGAGCATACCCCAAACCTGTTTTGTTTCCCCCCCACCATGGCTGTTTCTTCCAGGTGACCGTGCCGGGTCATGTGATGGATGTAGCGTGTGGCGTAGACCACACGGTGGCGCTGGTCAAGTCCCTTATCTGAGCCGCTCTTCCTAGCATGGACAACGTGATGTTTGCACACTGCAGGGAGTGGGCTTGCCTTACGAGGCCCTGGGCTGGTTTTTAGAGCACTGAGTGATTTGAGCCAGCTGTTCTCCACAGGGCAGGCGGGGGGGACCCTACTAGCCCCCCCTCGCACCCCCCCGCACCCTCCTCTCGCTCCTGCACTGATATCATTCAGAATGCAGCCAGCCAGGCCAACCGGAGGCTCACTTCTCAGGCAACTGTCGAGTGCAGTGTCAGAGCACTCAACTGTATGTGTGGTGAGGAGGAGGCCGGTTAATCTCAGCTGTGTAGCTAGCCATCTACGCCTGGTTGGCAGTGGTGCTTCTCAAACTTTTTTGTTTTTGGTCGTGGACTGACCCAACTGAAGAGAGTTCGTGCCAGGGACCCCTAGAAGATTTGTTTTTAAAAAAATCAAAATTATTAAAAAAAATCCCAAACATTTTAAACATGTGATCGAGCATGGCAAAATGGTCCTTTTTTTGTGTGATTTTTGTTTTTTTCATATTAACACAGTTTGAATGTTGAAGGTTTTCATTCCAACAGATTGTTGATTTGGTCAAATTAAATGTATGTATTTATAAGTCAAAGTATGCTTGTTTTTTCGGCAAACTTTACCACTGTTTTGGGGCGGAGAGGAGCAGTTCCGAGATTTGCATACAAGCTTTCGATTGGTCATTGGAACGTCTTTGTCCTCTGGTTTCACGTCTGTCTAAACTAATCTGAAGCTATATTATTATTCATTTAATTTCAACCTTTATTTAGTTCTCGGAGAACACACTGAGGGCTGAGACCCTCTTTTTCAGTGGTGCCGAGATTACAACACATCAACAATGTACAATGGGGGGACAAAGAAAACAAAACATAGATGAATAAAGTAAATTACTGGTAATAATAAAGGAACATTACATAGTGATCAACTCAATTAAAACAGGTACAGTTGATATTTACCAACGTTGATATATCAAGTTGAAAGCGATATAGAGAAGGAAGAGAGCTGTACTTTAGTGAAGTTTGTAGGGTGTTCCAAGCGTGTGGGGCAGCGCACTTGAAAGCAGATTTTCCAGAAGTAGTGGAGGTATGTATGGTCTCAAGCATCAAATAATCTTGAGAGCGTGTATGATAAGAAATAGTTTTCCATTGTAAAAGAGAGTTTAATTAAGAAGGTGAGTTCCCAATTAGAGCTTTATAGATAAATAAAAACCAGTGTTGGTCTCTTCTTGTCGCAAGGGAGGGCAGAGTGGTAAACTGGGTCTAAGAGTGGTAGCTGATGCGTTTCTGTATATAATGTCCCCGTAGTCCAAAGCGGAGATGAAAAGTGCTTAAATTAGTCTCTTTCTAGTGGGCCAAGGAAAGCAGGATCTGTTTCGGTAAAAAAAGCCAAGCTTCATTCGCAATTTCTTTGCTAAAATCTCAATGTGTGTGTTAAAAGTAAGTTTCTCGTCCAGCCAGATCCCGAGGTATTTATAATAAGGTACTCGTTCAATGGTGTCATGTTAGAGCAGGTCTGAAATAAATGTCAGAGCTGATATCGATATATAAATATGAAATAAATGCTTAAACATGTCACTATGTCTAATGTTATAACCATTGGGTTAACAATGCCAACTACACATACATCTTCCCTGCTAAAGTATGCAAATTCCGCTAAAATCCGCCTTTTTGTACACAATCGTTTTGGAAGATACTATCTTTTTTCATTTTCATGAATTGAAATAAATAAGGCCAAGTTTAACAAGAGCATTTAAAACATTTGCTTATGACCTCAGTGCCGTTCTCTGGCAGTGAGTTCCTCTGGAGTTTATTTTTATATCATTTATTATTTTTACTTCAGCAATTCAATTTACTTCAATAAATCAAATATATGGAATATATTTCTTTTTGGATTATCGTTGAAAACCCTTTCTACCTACGTAAGATCAGAGCTGCTTAAAAATGTTGTAAGATGTCAGACCTGGTTGTTTTTCTTACCTAGTTGTGAATAAATAACATCCATCCCAAAGTGCCAGTCTTCTGATACTTCATTTACAGTGAGTAGCTGACAAAGATATCTATCATTATGGCAATGATGTTGTTGCTTCTGTCAGAGAAGTCACCCATTTTATCCACATGCTGTTGTCAGCAAATGGATGGTGTAGAGGGGGGAAAAATCACACCCGTGTGAAGTGAGGGGCACTAATATATTAAAGTCGAACTCATGTTGATTAGGTAAATGGCACATTATGACGTAAATTTTCCCTTCATTGTCAATGGCGTTTACAAAACAAACATTGAACTAAAGACAAACATTAAACCTTTGTATAGGAGGGGCTAGCCCCTCAAAAAAGGCAGCCTAGATGCCTAGTATGGACCATTGGGGAACTCCAGTCAAGACAATGTGCTTCTTTAACCATACTAATACCATGCATAGAGGAAATCCCTTCTACATTGATGCTCGAGGTGCATTTCCACCACATCACAACGTAGATAGTGTACATTAAACCTAGTCTCCTTTTTTCTGGACATGTCATTGTAAGCGAATGTCAAAAATAGCCGATCTACAAGTTCACATCACAATGCATTGTGAGCTTGCAGATTGGTATGGCTATTTGCCATACGACAAAGTACAATAGGGCTTAAGTGGTTCAAGGTGCTGTCTGCAGTTTTGTACATGACCGTGGACACTAACACAGCAGTGGTACTCAACCTTGTGTGGATCAGGGCCTACTCGAAAATCTCAAAAGCGCCCGCAGCCCCTTTTTGAGTGGTGTAAACCACTCCTACGACTGGCTTTGTTAGTTTACGTGTCTGTCTGTCTGTGTCTGTTCCAAAAAAATGAGCATGGTTGCTACGGTCACCCAGTTCACCCGGGTGTGATTTCATTACGTCAGACCACAGCTGATCAGGCTATATAATACCTTACACCACTCAGTTCACACGGGTGTGATTTTTTTCTCTCGATTGAGTTCCGCTTGGCGTAGCTAGTAACAACAACTTTAACAACAATTTGACCATTTTTATTTATATGAAATTGTTTCTTATTTTTGAAGGGCCCTTCCTATGCACAGCTTTGTGTTTGTGCTTGTAGCATGGAATGTGGTGATTTGATTGGCTGATGTATGATGATAAGAGCGCCCCTCACTTTTTTCTCTTCGTTTTAAGGTCATCATTAAAATCTTACAGTTTAGCCAATTGCAATATCGTCTCTGTCGTTTGGAAACCTCATATGTACAAAACTGTTACTTTTCAGGATTCAAATGAAAAAAATAAAGCTCAAACCTCGAGCTTGTAGATCTTTTGAGTGACGCTGTAGGATGATCAAGTAGGGCGTTAATTTACAAAAGAAACAAGTGTATATGGTTTCTGTCTGACAGCAACAACATTCTCACAGCCCACCAGTGGGCCCCGGCCCACAGGTTGAGGTTTGCTGGGTTAAGATGTGATGACAGGAGCAAAGAGTCTTCCTCTGAATTAGAATTCCCTTCTCAATCACACACTGGTGTCCGAGAGGTCTATCCAATCACAGAAGCTATACACAGGATCAGGGGTGGGAAACGCTGGCATTATTTTCCAAGGAAGAAAAGGGTCATCTGTGGGTCGATCTAATCTCCATCAGATGTGGAAAGTAAATAAGTATTTTTACTCAAGTACTGTGCTTGAGTGCGATTTTGAGGTACTGTACTTTATACTTGAGTATTTCCATTTGAGTGGTGCTAGCCACTCCTATAGACAGCCGTGTGTGTACCTGGCTGTCCGTCTGAGTACGGACATAGCGTTTGTTGACCACCAAGTGTTACTGTTGCGCAGCCTAACACACACACAGAGGCCAGGGAGGGCTTGTACAGCACGAGTACAGTACAGCGCCACTCACTTCAGACTGGTCTGAATTTTCAAGACTATACTAATCAAATATAATATTTTTAATCCACAAAAAAAAAAAAAGTAAAACAGTTTATATTATTTAAAAAAAACAATCAATTATTGTTTTACAATTGAGTAAATCCATTAGGTTAATAAAGTGTTAATAGATGGAGGCCATCCCATGAAGACGAGCTGAATGTTATTGTCACCAGTTTATTGATTAAAGTACACATTGGGAGCAAATAACAGTAAGAGGACATTCCTCTGATTTCCTACTAATGTCAGTAAAGTAAAAATGACACATGATGTCTTTGCAAAACGGAACACACAAGCTTAAAATAAAAAAGCTTTCATGTTTATTTTCCACACAAGCTAGAAAACGAAAAGCTTTCTTGTTTATCAGAAGAATTGTTGCCTTTCTCACTTTGTTTTTTTAACACTGATAAATACTTGTTTTCGGCAAAATGAAATCTAACAAAGTTTTTTTTTTCTTTTTCTTTTTTGGGGTGCGACGTGAGGCGGAGAAAAACCTCACCCTTTTGCTTAAGACCAACAAACATCTCCCCTACTCGATAAATCCTTCAAAAGTAGTCCTCCCCCCTTTTTCACATCAGTACATCAGGCCTCTGGGGTTTGACCTGTATTAAAGTGCAGACTGGGATGGGGGAGGGGGAGCTTCTTGAAGGCCTAAAATGGACACCAGGGGCTTCAAATGAAATGTTCCCTGGGTGAACACTAGCTTATGTAAAACACACTTGTCATTATTGGAGTATATCATCAAAAAGTGGCTCAGTCATTTATTACCGGATGCAAACATAGTCGTCACTGGATGTCTTGTCAGAGCTGACTCTTGAAAAGCGCAAAACCGCAGATGACGGTTTCCATATGGCGGTGGTTCACAAACCTAATTTCGAGGACCACCATAACTCAAATGTGACCAAATGGACCCGGAATTTTTAAACTCAGTTATAGACCTAAGGGTCAATTTAGAACCCCCTTTAATGAACTCTGACAGTCCCTGGACCCCACTTTGAGAACCGCTGCTATAAGGGAACCCAGCATCGCAAGACCTAATTCCCCAAGAAGGCTGAGGGATTCGAATAATCAGATCATTATCGGAGCTGTAATTAAAATATCAAGTAAAAGAAAAACCACACCATTATCTTTAAACCGCACAGACTGTCGTTGCTGCTGGCAACATTCCTTCAATTGCACACATACATTTTTGACAAGGAAGGCATCAGTTTAGGCATTAAAACATCTTGGCACTGAGAAAAGAAAATGTGGGGAGGGTGAAACAGCTTGATAATCGTTTTTGTTTTGAGAGTACATTCTTGTTCCTTCCACCACAGAAGTGTATTTAACTTATAACAGTATAGTCGATATGCAGGGGTGGGGAAAAGCAGCTTCGGCGTGAAAAACAAAAGAAAAAAAAAGGCAAAAAGGGAAAGATTCAGTCTGGTAAACGTTAAAGCAACAACTATCAGAGCAGGCAGTCAAGGGCCTCGAGTGCCATGGATGGGAGAAAACGTTAATCAAGGAACAAAGGCATCCTAAACACAGTCATACACCTCTCTTCCACCTCCCCCGTACAACAAGCGTTGGGGTTGGAATCCCTTCCTCTCACAACCAGTCCATAGTAGTCCATTGATAAGGTCTTGGCACTTTTTGGGCATGATAAATCAACGTCTGAACACAATGAATTAAAACGGTTGTTTCCAATGTCTCTTACTCCTCCTCCTTTCAATGTCCTGCACTCTCATTGGTCCTCAGAGCTCCAATCACACTCTGGATGTTTTCCTCAGGGACCTACAAGAGGTGAGGGGGAACAGTGAAGGGGTGTGGCAGAGAGGGGGGGGGGAGAGAGAGTGGCATTAAATCTCACACTCTGCCAGTTATATTAATTTATTCTTCCAAAGCCGCCAGTGTTTTTCAGTGAAACCCTTAATTTGAAGGTTCCACCGGAACCCGAGATGTAGGATAACGATGTGTGTTGTGACAGACGCTCGTCTTTTCTTTCACCCGGAGAAGACTTTTGTGGACGCGATCGTCGGTTCTTTGGTTATGGGCCGTTGAATAATTATTCTTTTTTGACCAATGGCGCAATCTGGGAAGGGAATCCAAGATAAAGGCATTTGAAAAAATGTAAACTGGATCATGGACGGACATGTGGACGGACACTATCTTGTTTCTGGTTCATTTTCTGTTTACTCAATCGCCTAGCAACCCAGAGCTAATGTATGTAGCATACGACATAAACCACTATAAAGACCATTTGACGTAGATTTACGTCATTGGCGCTTAACCGCTGGATTGGCCGTAAATTTACATCAATGGCGGTGAATGTATTAACCCTAAATTTAGCCATGTTCATAGAAAGTGTTTAATGAGCAGTGGAGCGCTTTGAATATCACGTCCAGAGCGTTCGCACGGAGCATTTATTATCGATGACCAACCAACCATTCAATTTGAGCTGCTCTAATGTCATGTCATCCGTGTTATTACCACAAACAGCCTAGCTGAAACAATGGTAAACATGGTTGTCAGACACAGTCAGTAGGATCCAATCTGAGAACGATGAGCAGCGCTCCGCTCTAAAAATGGAACTATTTCCAGCTTGAAGCTGCCGGGAAGAGTGTTGCAGCGATTCTTTACCTACATGGAAATGTATGACAGAGAAACGCTTCCTGTGGACAATACAAGCCCACTTAGAATAGCCCATCTTTGTAGGTGGGCAATTTTCGACACACACACGCACAATAAACCAGTATAAATCCGTTTTACTGCCTCATTGAAATGAATTAAAAAAAAGGAATTAAATCTTACCAGGGCATGGTCAAATTTGAAGGTGCTGATGTAATAAGCTGGAATGTCAGCAGTAGCCAGGGGTTCCGATATTTGAGCCACAATACCGCACTCATCTAAGAAAAGGCAAATGAACAGGTAATTAACATCTGGGCATGTCATCAATTCCACACAAAACTAAATTCTTAATGGAGGAGTATTTGTTTTGTTCCAACCTGGGCCTCATTTTTGTAGTTCTTAACATCACGTCTTTCACTGTTAAAATGTGCCTAAATGCTTCATAAAAAGGTAGATTCCAGTATGTTAAAAGGTGCAGTAAGTGATATTTATCTGTTAAAATAAGTGTACGGTAGTTTTATATTCTCATAGATCTAGAATGTTTGTTCAGTAAAAGGGGTGTCCCCTCTCTCCTCTCTAGTGAGAAGAAAATTCATTTTCAGGTATTTTGCCAATTTTATCCAAGCAGGAGAGAGTACCCATGTATTACAGCTTAGATTGTAGTGTTCCAATACCAATTCTGTCCGCTTTATGTCTTTGTCACCACTTCCAATTTCACCTGTTTATACTGCATCCTGTATGTTCACTCTCCTGACTGGAAATTGGTATCCAGATCTGAAAATGCCTTTTCTTACTAAAGAGCTGGAGAGACACTGTTACTGAAAACACTTTTTATAGTAAGCTTTAACTTTTTAAAAGAAAAAAGAAAAGAAAAATGTCATGTTTAATATCACCTACACTACAATCTATGCACAATCTATGTAAAGCGCCTTGGATAAAGGCGATCTAAAAATGCACCATTTACTACCTTTAAAGCCAGCAGCATTTAAATTGTGAAGTGATTTTCTTTTTGTCACAACCACTCACCATGGAAACGACTAAGGCCCAGGTTGAAAGAAACTAATACAAATGGTCCATTATTCTTGACCTCAACTCTTGTGAATGTACTAAACCTGCTACTCACCAAATCCTAAAGGTTGTCCTCCAATGCGAACCATTTTCCACAGCTCTCCTGAAGCACTCGTGAAAAGGACATTGTTTGGAAACCTAAAATAGAGAATGCAGCAAAACACCAACACACGTCAAACGAGAAGGGGTAACTGATATAATATGACATCATAATGGACTGGTATGATTAATAATGCATAGGCATGAGTTATGCCTGTTCAAAGTGCCCTTTAATCGCTGCTTGCAGCTATATTTATTTAACAATTTTTCACATACAAACTTCTCTTCAACTGGGATTTCAGATAATGGTTTATACATTGTGTGTAGAACGTTTCAGGTTCAAGCGTTTTTCAAACTGCTCAAAATGGCGGAAATCTGAGGGCGGAGTATACTGGTCAAAGTGAGTAAGTGATGTGTGTTCCGCATGAGTCAAGGTACATGTGCTGTCCCTCTTTGGCCTCATTGGCTCGTAAGATCTTAATTTTTAAACTTAAAAACAAAAGCCCAACATTTTCATTAGATATTGGTCTAAAGTTTGTGTGTAGAAATGTCTGTGAATCCAGGATTTCAGGAAGATCCCAGGAGTTATAGGTCCCCATACCACATTTGTTCATCGTGAGGAGACGCATATGTGTATTTTTATTTGTATTGCTGCCTGTCAAACGGTTCATGAGTTATGCTATGCCTGTTCAAAGTTTGCATTTTTCAATTGAGTGCTATAGTGCCAACTGTGCCACCCTTTGGCCAATGGTTGTGGGCTTCGTGTCTAAGCAGGGTGACATAGCCCTCTATCATATTGCCACATTTCATAAAAAATGAGCACCGTCTGGAGCACCGACAGACAAAATTATTTATAATTCAAAATAATGGGTCAGAAGTCAGAGGTCAATTTCAAAATATTTTGTTCCAGGGACCCCCAGAAGATTTGAGTTAAAAATGCTCGCTCTAAACGTGGCAAGAAGTGACGCACTATGAGCTTTTATATCTGCTAAATTGCCAAAGAAATCTAAAATGATTTCCCCAGTTTTAATGGGTCAAGTTAAGGCATTGTCCAGTTGAATATGTAGTGGTACAGGCCTGAACATCAAACAGTCTTCTTTGCACCCCGAGTCTGAAGCAATTTTGTTATTGTTCAATTAGTCCGGGAGCCATGGGGGTGAACGTGGTTTTGTCAGATAAAGTTTTTTTCTCAACTGATTCTTGTAGCTTGGGGTCTCCTCTTAAGAATTCAAAAGGGTGCCCAGTGATATCCCTTGGGCATTTTTAATTATGAACCCCTTAATGCCCGAAAGAAACAAATCCTAGAAAATAAAGCTTAATGTAATATTTAATGCAAAAATACTTGTTCTAAATGCATCAAATGTGCTTTCTACAGTGTTTATGAATGTGGATATGCACAATGTACTTTATTTCATGATTAATACATTATTAATTAATGCATATTAACCCCTTCATGCCTGAAAACCCCCAAAACCCACAAAATATGTTATTGAGGGGCCCTAGCCCCTCCTATGCCCAGCTTTCTGTGTAACATTGAAGACGGTGAAAACGGAAAAGTGAGGACGCAAATTGTGATTGGCTTGAATGACATTTGTGATGATTTCAAGGTTCAAGGTTAAATTTTATTTTATTGGTTGAGCATGGAATGTGATGATTTGATTGGTTGAGCATGGAATGTGATGTATAATTATGTATGCTATTGATGATTTATGATGATAAGAGCGCCCCTCACTTCACACGGGTGTGATTTATTTTGAGGGGCGCTAGCCACTCCTATATACAGCTTTTGACCCCACAGGTCTCAATATTTGCCATTGACAATGAAAGGAGAAATTAGGTCAAATGTCCGCCAAATATGACGTAAATTTGTGGCAACAGGCATTCTGATTGGACAGTATGAGATGATGCATGATGATGTGCGATGATAAGAGCGCCCCTCACTTCACACAGGTGTGATTTTTTTAGATCTAAATGCATCAACTTTGCTTTATAGCGTGTTTATCCATGAATGTGGATATGTACATCCATTCATCTTCAACCGCTTATCCGTAGTTGGGTCGAGGGGGCAAGAGCTCCAGAGCAACATTATAGGCCGTAATGTTAATGCTTGTAAAATGCATTATTGATTTTGGCTCTTTCTCAAATGTCATAAATACTGTACATACCTAACATCTGATAGTATTGGTAGCCTTAGTTTACTCATATGTGAATTTAGATCTTGAAATGTAGCACATTTGTTAAAGAAAATGCTTCAACTGAAGTGGTTGGCACCCAGCACAATGAAACACAATACACATAGTACATTTAGCTTATAGCTTATAGGTTTCATACATAACCTCATATATGGGTATACACGCCTGGCATCGTCATGGTGATACATACTCAGTTGGCTTGCATCGTAATCATGACACGCATCTAGTGAACCATATATAAGAAGAATCCGAAGAGGTTTAGGGAGCTAGGAGCATTTGATACGCTCCTCGTGATAGACTCCATTGTCTTCCGTACGAGACAGGATATTTGGTCTTACAACCCAAATGACCTCAGCGATATCTGGCTTTACAAACCGGATATTGTTGGCTTAGAAGTTTCTGCATCCCGGTTAAGTTCGGATCGGACACCAATGCAGTGGGCTCTAACAAAGACAACCAGCACTGGTTTGAGCTATCTTATAGAAAGGTAGAAAAGAAAAGCTAAGTGACTGACGCTGAATAGGTTTAAGTATTGTAATTATGTATCCATTTTTGAACCCATTACAGCGGGGGTGAGTCATTATACAACAGGTCGTTTCAGGGCAGCAATTAGTTGAAGTAGGCATCCAGCTGTGCTTGATGGAACACCTATTGGTTGAATGCTTCTGAAAATTCTTCCGATTGTGATTCTGCTTGGTCAAGTATGTTATTTCAGTATATTGACAGCTGAGCTTAATAACAGCCCTGGTGTCAAGCACCTGCTGCTTGGTTTTATGCTGTATTTCAACAATGTCCCTCTAATCTCTCTAACCGACCCAGTGTGGGGTTGGAGTTGAGGTGGAGGGAGAGAGAGAAGAATAATCATTTTCATAAAACTGCAATACTCAATGACCCCTGGCTTCATTTTCACATACAAACTTTTCCCTACTGGGTATAATTCAAAATGGTGGAAGATCTAAATAACAGAGGTCATAGGTCACGTACCACATTGTTCCTCATAAGGAGATGAATATGTGCAATGAAGTTTCCTTACTGTAGTAGTTCAAACAGGGCATGAGTTATAGTCTACCTGTTCAAAGTTTACATTTAGTTATCATTGTTCAATAGCGCTGCCCTTTGACGAATGACGAATATTATTATTATTATTATTATCCGCCATTTTTAGCAGTTTTGGCAGTTCTGTGCTGTCGTTTTCCAGGGATTCTCACAGTAATTTGCATAGCAGGAACAAGTTACACATGTATGAATTGTGTTATAATCTGTAGCCTACAGCAATGAATTGATAATATTCATAGCTGTAATGATTTAATAATGATTTAAACATGCTACTTTATTCAGCTGAATATGTTAATTAATTTTGGTGGAATAATATTTGTGTTCTATAGACCTGTATTATTCTGTCAATTCAAAACATGTGGTCATGTTCAATTTGTACATGACCACATGTATGAATGTATGTATGCCACATGTAGGCCCATGTAAATTAATGTATGTATGAACATTTACATTTTGATGGTTTGATCTTTGCATGAAATCTCACAACCCTATTTTTGTGGGAAATCTTCTGTGGATGTTTGGTCCAAGATGCTCAGGATAGATGGCCTGCAAAGGTGAATATGCAACCACCTGAAAATAAATATGCTACAGTTTCCCTAACACAGATTGTAGAAAGCAGATTTGATACATTGGACTTAATTATTGTGCATAAAGAAATCTCAATCGATATATTTGATAGATTTTGGGATTTTCGGGCATGAAGGGGTTAATTTACTTTATTTAATTAACAATGCATTACTCATAAATCAAATACATTGTGCATATCCACATTCATAAACACTGTAGAAAGCAAATTTGAGTGTTTTGCATGAAATACCATGAAACTGTTTCGGGCATTAACGGGTTAATAACAAAAAATGCCCATAGGATATCACTGGGTACCCTCTTGAATTCTTAAGAGGTGACCCCAAGCTACAAGGATCAGTTGAGAAAAAAAACTTTATCTGACTAAACCACGTTCAGCCAAAAATCAGCCTTTGGCTCCCGGACTAAATCCGTTTCTAACACATTCGAATAAACGCAGGAATCGGTTAGATTTACAAAATGTCTCACCATCACACAGACACTCAGATGGCAATTTCAGAGTTTTTTGGTCAGAGAAACATGTTCGTTTTAGATGTTTGCGCGAATAAAACAGACTCTGGTATTAATGTGCATGTAATCAAGCTCACTGAAGTCGTGTCGGATAACGTCGGTTCAACCAACAACAGTGAAGGTAAGAGAAAAAGAGTAAAACTATGTAAAATGGGTGACCTATCCCTTAAGGCAATATTATGGGTCTCATGTAAATGTGTGGGGCCAAGGCTGCCCTACATGCTGCCGAGAAAAAAAATCAATCACTTAAAAAATGAATGTCTGGTCCAATTATTGCGAAACCACATTGCTTGGAGAAATCACTGACCCATATAAAGGATACAGCCACTCCCATGTCTGAATGAACAATCCTAACAAGTGCTAATGTAGCGGTCAAATTAGAGACACCAAATGACATATTGACTCGTTATTATGTCGTCTATTAGTTGTATTCTTATCGCTTTTTGCACCGACAGTCTCCCATGAGAGTGACAGAATAAAGAACAGCGACAGACATAAAATACTGAGAAACACACAATGTCAAACGTACATGGTATGTACCAGACAACTCTAATATTAGTTAGCAACAGGGCCAGCTCAAACGGAAATGGCACGGTTGTTCACATTCTACTAAACAAAATGTCATGTCTTTCAAACAGTAATTGGTGGAGCAAGTTGAGAGGAATAGGATTAAAAAGAGCACTACTTTACCTCTGCATGGTCTGTTCATCCATGACCAGAGAGATATAGCCCTCGATCAGCGAGAAAGAGAAAAAACGGATGTGGCTAGGGTCTTCACTTGATGTTCCAGGCTCCTTGGACCTGAAAAGAAGAGGTATAAGACTCTTCATATTCTGACCAGTAATGCTGAGAACCATGACCAGTAACCAGATCTGCTCAAATGAACAATGCCTAGCCCATGCAATTATTCTCTTTGTGATGTACAGTATGCCATTTTGGCCAGCTCATTTCAATTCAATATTAACAACCACAGACAAAAGATCCCTGCGAAGCTGCGATAAATTCTTACGCTACATATCGTCGCTGTCTAGCGGAAAGTCGGTAACCTCCTTTCTCCATATTCTAACTTTGTGTTTTTATCGTAAATGAAAGCCCTAATTGATCATACTTAACTAAAGCATCACAAAGAAGTATCCAAAAGTAGCATATCCAAAAAGCTTGAAGCGTGGTGCGAAGACGAAGTGACGCGTTTTGAGCTTTTAGATCTGCTACTTTTGATACTAGAATTTGAATCCTGAAAAGTAACAGTTTGGGACATAATGAGATTTCCAACCGACAGACAATACACGATACAAAATACATTTATCGGGTTGGAGTAGGCTAATTTCAAACACTTTTATTTGGAATCGCAATGGCACGCCATCGGTGTGAATGTGCTTTGGATAAAAGCGCTATATAAATGCACCATTTATTTACATCAATAATAACTGCTTAATACTTTGGCTATTTGAGCGCACGCACACACACACACACACACACACACACACACACACACACACACACACACACACACACACACACACACACACACACACACACACACACACACACACACACACACACACACACACACACACACACACACACACACACACACACACACACACACACACACACACACACACACACACACACACACACGCATAAATCAGTGTTATTGAACAAACTTTACGTCTGTGTGTTTCAAAAATATTGAACCAATGGAAAGTAGTAAAAAGCTTGGGACAAAACATCTTAACTCCATTGGACCCTCAAACTGTCTGCTAAAACAGCTAACTCCACCACCTGTCCCCCTCTCATGCAAGTAATTGACAATACATAAAGTCACAACACCAACTTGGATGAGGCTTATAAGGTTTTCTTAATTTCCTGAAAAAAATATACTGTATTTTTCATTTACTGAAAAATATACATTTTGGAGTTAGGTGGTTTCAGCAAAGATATAGAACATTTATTTCAACAACAACCTTTAACATATCATCCATGGTAAATTGTGATGGTTAAGTGTATGTGAAGGAATAAGTGGTCCCTCTCACCCGCCAGAGTAGAACATGACATCCATGAGCAGGGTGGCTACCGAGGGCAGTGTGTCTGGGTCCAGGCTGGTCACACAGAACATGTTACTGGGACTAGATAAAGGGTGGATGATGGGCCGGGGCACTGCAAGACAAAACCATGGATCAAAGCTAAATAAAAACTCACGACAGAAGTGTGTGGTTATGGCAAGTCCTCATCTGCGATTTGTGAAACAGCGTGAAAGGAGAGCCCCCATACACTAGCACCATGTTTCATAAACTGAGCCACTGCCAGGGCGCCAGTGGATCAGGGTTAGAGTGGCCGGTAGAGCGGGCGGACTGGGAACCGCAAGATTCCCAGTTCGATCCTTGGCTCAACCCAGAGTTAAAGGACCACTTACCACTTTTCAACCTATCTTCATATAATAGGTCCTCACTAATAATCATCAAAGAAAATGGCGCAATTTTGGAAGCCATCGTTCTCACGATAATGAAAATCTAAACATTTTTGTTAAAAAAATATTTTTAAAAATAAATATGCCTAATGATGATGTCACTGGAGGACGGTTTCTAAACTGCCCACAGCACTCCTATGAGACACAGACTGAGTAGGAAAAACAATTATCATGATTATTAGTGAGTACCTATTATATGAAGATAGGATGAAAAGTGGTGAAGTGGTCCTTTAAGTGACTCAAAATCTCCTTGAGCAAGAACCCCTAATTGCTCCTGATGTGCAGGTTGGTGCCTTGCATGCTTTACTCTGCAATCGGGGGAATGAATGTGTGGGTGAATGTAATGCATCTATATAAAGTGCTTTGGATAAAAGCGCTATATAAATGCACCATTTACAAATTACCCCCAAAACAATTGGCAAGCCATACAGCCAACCAATATTGAAGAAATTGCAGATTGAGGCATAAATCTTTGCATTTATGAAATATTTGAGATCCTTTTGTGGAAGATTGAACATGTATTTAGTGTTTGACCACTTCCAATACTTCATTTTAAAATAATGTATAACCGAAAATAGGCCATCTGCAAGCACACAAAGCATCTCACATCGCATGGCGCGTTGCGAGCTTATGGATGGCCTATTTTCAGTGTGTGGCATGATTCCATAGAAGACATGCCGACATCTATGTAATCCAAATGAGTGAAATCTGTCACATGGAGACTGAGAACTTTAATCCCTGCAAAATGTTTGAAGCTGTGAGGGCTCAGTTCTAGACCCGTGAAAAAGAAGCATTTTCACTGTGCATCTTTATTATGAACTATTCCAAATGAATGACCCCCCGATAACATACCCTGTTCTCTGCATGTTATAATAGGTGAAAATGCTGATGGACAAGTGAGTTCGCTAGCCCCTCCTATATACAGGTTTAATGTTTGTTTTTAGTTCAATGTTTGTTTTAAAAACACCATTGACAATGAAGGGAAAATGTACGTTATCTTGTCCCTAACACAAATATTAAATGCCATTAACAATAAAGAGAATTTAATGTTTGTTTTTAGTTCAATGTTTGTTTTAAAAACGCCATTGATAATGAAGGGAAAATTTACATCATCTTGTTTCGCTGCGGTCCTCGCAGACTGATGCATTTTTCGAAAGACCGTCAGACCCGAAATTCGCTTCGAGATTCGGGTCCGAAAACGCAGCAGTCTGCAAACACCATGAGCCCTTGTTATACGATGGTGATTTCAAGTATCTAGGGTTTAAACAGATTAGATTTAGTGTGGGTGCGTGAGCACAGACTATAAACATCTGGTCTGCCTGCACAGATTGTTCTATCTAGGGGGGTAATATCCTTGGAGTGTCCTTGAACAAGGTGCTTCACTCTAAAGCAGTGGACTTCAACCCAGCCCATTATTTATTAGGCATTTGAGTCACGGACCACCATTTGATGACATTTAGCCTCTCAGACACAACTTAGAAATAGAATATTTTGTTGTTGTTGGGTAAGATTGTGTCCACAATTCCATGCTGTATTGATGTGGGTAACAGGTACGGTCGCCCCTTTTCCATCTTGCCCCACTACTCTACCTAGCTGTAAATAACAAACATAATTCTTGTTGGTGATTATATGAAAGGTATTATCATATTAATTTATCATTGTTAAGTTCACTCTGTATATCCACGGGCATAATAGCATGATGATGCCATTACAAAACATGGGCTACATGGAAGAAAATTTCTTGTGTTTAATAAAACGAAATTAACTGCTAGAAGGTCCTAAATTAACTTAATTAAGCAGTCGCCGTCTCTGTCTCATGTTATTCTTTCTTAATAGAGATCGACTACTATACAATCAAATAAATCTGTATACAAGATAATTTCAGAGAGTGAGGGAAATACTAAATTAACTGTTAACTATATTAACACATTTCGCGTGGGCGAGTTGGTAAAGGGGCTGATATTCTTGATGTGGTACCATTAGGAGAGGCAACAGGAAAACGTTGATTAAAATAACAATTCTTCTACATTCTGTAATTTTGTAATCTGTAGACTTCTTGTAAACAGATGTTTAACAATAATGTAACTCTTGAGAGCATGAATGAAACCAAATGGTTAAATATCTATAAAGGGTCCATTTGGTCAAGGACCACCGGTGGTCTAAAGGAGCGGCAGTGGGTCAGTTAAGTAGTATATGTATGTCTGTGCTGCCTGGGAAATTCCCAGCATAAACAAAAGGCTTTGATGTGAATATGTTTTCAATTAATTTAAGGGTTATATGAATGTCAACCATACCGCTCCCTAATGGTCCATACATGATTGTTTCCAGGTTTCGATGTGTACAAATAAATAAATAAAAAGCACTCCAGTCTCATATATACTTGTCATGTGAAAACTAGCAGAAATAACCGATCACAGTGTTGTGAGCTTGTAGATCTTGAGTTAATGTGGTTAACATGCGTTTTAAAATGTTAAATTGAAATATCATCAAACATAAATATCAAACGTACCAGACAGTCTACCTTTCCCACAAGGAAATGCATGTATTTAATTGAGTCTGAACAGAAGCACGGAAAAAAACATATCCTCACTACTAGCGTTAGAAAATGAAATGACCAGAGTATCAAAAGCAAAAGCATGAAGAGACATGATCGATTGTGTCAACGACTTCTTTCATATCATCTCTGTCGGGTGGAAACCTCATATGTTACTTTTCAGGATTAAAATTCAAAAACAGGTCTACAGTACAAGCTCAAGTTTGGTTTCGAGCTTGCATATATGCTACTTTTGATACTTTTGTGTCATGCTGCATGATCGAGTAGGGCTTTCACTTTGCAAAAAATTAAAATGATGGAGATAGTTTCTACCCGACAGCAGCGATATACAGTAAACATTCAGTACTGAAATTAAATGAACTTCTTCTGCCTACCAAGCTTGGGCTTTACAAAGCCGTTGGTGACTCCCAGGGTGTGGGCAGCGACGGTCTCTCCGTTCACCACCCTAAGGAGTGTGAACTCAGAAGATAAGGTGTGCATGACCATGGGAAGGTCTCGCTCTCGAACCTGGGAACAGAACAATGTGTGGGGTTAATTTTCTTTCATTCCGTCTCAGCTCAGCTGTAATAAAACATTTGTGCCAAAAGGACATAAACCTTAAAAAAGATTGCAGACTCAGCTATATAAGAGTATGCAGCGCACATCTTTTTATGTACATAATTGGTCACGTTCAAAACAGCCTCATGTATAGAGTTTTTAGGATGACGCTAGGTTAATGACACTAAGAAGAAAAGGAGCTTCCTACCATGGCGTCTCCAATATGACGGCAACATCATTCTTATACTGTACTTCAAATATTAAATAGATCAAATTGCATTTCGTCTCTGTCGGGTGGAAACATATGTTCAAAACGGCTTACTTTTCAGGATTCCAATTTCTAAAATAGCTTAAGTAGCAGATCGACAAGCTCAAAACGAGCTTCGCAGATCTGCTACATTTTATGCTTTTGTGTGACGCTGTAGTGTGATCAGTTCACGAAAAAACACAAAAGGTTACATAGAGATAAGAGGTTTCTGCACGACAGCAACAATACACAAACAAAGTGTAGAACACGTGGTCACCATGTGTGAGTTGGACCAAGCAGGCCCTTGATGTTCAGTTCACATTTAAAATGCTGTCTATTTCCCATTCCTGTCTCATCCCCATCAAGGAGGGAGATTGTGATTGGTTGATGTAGATCTGTGTATGTATTTTGCTGTGGTGCTACTACCCGTCTGTCAGCAGCTGCCTGAAGAAGGTCTTTGACCGAAACGTTGCTTAAAATAATAAATGTATTCATATTGTTCATAAGTGCCGACGGTGTGCGGGTCATTGTGTTGTTTTTGTATGTTTTGTATGGTGTTTTGTATGGTGCAAGGCTTTTAACAAGTGAGTTGGAACAGTGGTTCTCAAAGTGGGGTCCACGGATCCCCAGGGGTTCTTTGGGGGGTTCCAGAGTGTCCCCAGCAAAAGTAGTTAATATAGCATCACAATCATCTGAACTACTTTAACAATATTTTATAATTATGGCTATTCAAAAATAGCACATATACAAGCTTTTATAAAAATCTTGAAAATGTATGCAAAACAAAGTTAACATTTTTAATAAATCTTTGCTTCTTCTGAACACTTTTTTCATATGTAATAATACATATTAATTATGGAATCCTTGACACGAAATATTTGGAGGACCACTGAGTTGGAACAACTTCCGACTGATTTGAGCAGTAAAAGGTCAGGTGATACTCTTGACACGAATGTGTGTTAAAGAGCACACAGGAATGTTAAGGTAACATGAGAAGGCCAGAGAGGATGACCTTTCAAATTCAAACAGGCTCATTCAATTATTGTACACCTTAACAACTTCAAACTTGATCTATATGAAAATAGCAGATCCACGTTGCATCGCAGTGTATTACGTGACATTGTAGATCTGCTATTTTCGCCCCCTGTTTTGGGCCTATAAATGGCATGCCTAAAATTCCCTATAGGAAAACAATTTTATCACGCGATGTCAATAATGTCAAACAATTCAGTGACATTTCAAGTGCTTAAGTTAACACTGAAGATAAGTGGTTCTTATGGCTGTTTATTTAATCAATAATAAATCATATAATTTACTGTATATTTATTAACACAATCAGCGCCCGGGATTTCTTTCAAAATAACAGCTCGGGGTGCCATGCAGATATGGTCGCTTTTACTCTGTAATATGCCTATCTATGGACAGGTTGAACTAAACAGTACAGTATGTAAACCTTTACATTTGAAGGCTAGAATGCCCTCTCTCTAGTATACCTATACCCTGGTTCTTGTAAGCCAAAAGGTGAGAAGGTATATATATTCCATTGCTATAACCGAATTGCCCATAGCAGCAAATAGATCCTAATCTGAGTTACAGTTACTATATGAATAGAAATCTAAGGACTTGGTGAAGAGCTGGCTGGCATCACCACCGAGTGGCTTGACCCAAGCATCATACAGTACTCATGACAGCAACATTTAGGTCAGGCATTACAGGTTTATGTAACGCAAATAATCATAACACAGAAAAACACGGGCTGGTCTCTGGCTCGCTCCCTCAACCTGACTCAGACCCGAGTCGGTAATGTACCCGTCCCGGACTGCTGCACAAACGGAAAGAATGCATTATAAACGCACATTCAAAGGAAGCCTTTATGTTTCTCAGACAGAAGGGGACGGACGCTTATGAGGCAGGGAAGACAAGAGGCAGACGATTAAAGCGGTCATTAGGATTGTGTTGATACTATAGTGCCAGCTGGTTTACAGAGGAGAGGTACACCCATGTATGTTACCTGGAATTCCAACAACAACAGCCTGAGCCCAGGATTATCCTCTTTACATAACTACTGCCCCCCGATTATCCACATCAACACACTTTCTTTCTTTCTTTCTTTCTTTATAACAAACACACCAGCGCCATTAAGAAGCCTGTGTGTGCGTGTGCGTGTGTGCGTGTGCGTGTGCGTGCGTGCGTGCATGTAACAATGTAATAAAACTGCTCCCCGAGGCCAAAAAGGCTCTGGAATGAGACATTAATAGTGCCGTTGACAAAATGAAAATATTCTTCTGAAAACAAAAACAGAAGCCCTGGGAGAACGCAGCATATCCACTGATATTGCTTTGCCATCTCAAGCTTTAGGAGACAATGTATTAATGTAAGCCTTTGTTATGAAGCTACACAAATTCTATTTTTTATATACTAGACTATTACTTATATCAGTATAATACAATATACATACACAGCTATATTGTACTAATGCAGTACACTGATTGTTCGATTTCACAGCTAAAAGATTAATAGTTAGGAAACTAATGGACCCTCATGGGACTGGAACTCAGACAGTGTACAAATGGAAGAAAATGGTCCATTTGGTTCCATTTTGCACTCTCAGAGTCAAATGAACCTAGAGGATTTTAAAGTGTAGATCGGGGACCCAGAGACAAGAGTCGTATGAAACGGGGGACCGTGGTAGCCAGAATTTCCATTAGGCTTCACTTAATTATTCAGTCTGTGCTCCCATTGCAGCCTTTTTCCAAGATGTTACTGGAGAGGGAGTCCTCAGCAATTAGACCATCTCCAAACCAATCCAGTGCCAGTCACAGAATTTGATGTAACACTTAATTCATGTGAGATATAATTTCCTATTTCAGTAGAATATTTTAACTGAATAGTCTGACACTCCATTCCATTTGGTTCCATTATTCCTGGGAGTCTTTTAAAAACAGCTTCAATAGCTTGGAAGTTTGCGCTTGTTTTTCCATACCGTCTTACAGTTTACTTCCATCATCGCATTCAAAGGATGCTGATTGGCCTAGTTCGATTTCAAGCAAGAAAACGCAGCCAACGAGACCATGACACACTGTTGCATTTCACGATTGAAATGAGAAAATAGCAAAAGTAGCAGACCGACAAGCTCACAACGCTTCACTTCACACCGAGTTTCAAGCTTGCAGATCTGCTACTTTTGTCCTTTTGTGTGACACATTCCTGATTTGCAATGTTTTTAATGGGCATGGCTAGTGATTCAAGGGCTGGAACCGGGCAGGGTCTCTGTGGCCTAATGTAGTGGTTCCCAACCTTATCTGGATCATGGCCCACTTGAAAAAAATTTAAAGCGTTCGCGGCCCACCCATCTGGCAGCCAATCGACTGCCATGATCCTATTTATAGCTATTACAAGGCATTTTTCTTATTTTTTATTTCTTTATTTTCTTGTCAGTTCTCACTTCTCATGTTGGTTTATGGATTTCAATAAATTCACTACCATCAGTATAAGACGTCTTGACCATCTTTCGGCGGAGACCACTACAACTGGTCTGATGCATAATTATCAAACTGGGTGTCCTTGGCAAAAGAAAAAAAAAGGCATAGTCGTGTATTAAGGCACCAATGGATTTGCACTCACCAGAATGAAGTCTGTCTGATATGTCGACAGCATGAATACAGAGATATTATGATCTGCCAGTGGCGCGATGACCGATTTAGCAATTTTGGTAACTCCGATTGGCTGTGAATTGGTGGCATTCCCGCCCCCCGACACCACGTTAAGAGCCAACCACGTTGCGTCAGCAACGCTGATGTGCTCCGATTGGGGTAGTTCTGGAAGAGACAACAGAGAATGACGTCAGTCGTGAGCTACTGAAAGTCTGAAACACTGACTAGGATTGAGCAATATACTGACTGATATTATATCGATATTGCAGTCTTGAGATTAGATATCAAGTAATAAAAGAGTATAGCCGCACACTCGTAGCTGCCGATTGAAGTTTTATTGTGTCCACATTACAATAAAACTTGCATCAGCAGCTATGAGTGTGCGGCTATACTCTTTTATTATTCAGTGTTTCATCCGTTCGTGGCTGGCACCTCACAAGGACTGGTGTGCTGTGCACCTTTGATAACAGTCTGAAATTAGATATCGTCTGGCATTCTTGGATATCGATCGTAATATCATATCCATATCGCTCAGCCCTACCACTGACCCAAACACTTTGAGAAAATCTCCTAGCAAACCTCGTAAAAAGTACCAAATTGGCAGTGTCACATGTGTAATTTTACAAGTAACCTTAGAATGAGTGAGGAAGAGCTGTTAGTGATCCATCAGTGGTCTTTCCAAGATAAAATAAAGAAATGGTAGTGCTTTTTGCCAAAACCCATTCACATGCCAACGGTGGGGAATCCATGCAAGGCAACAACCTGCTCATCTGGAGCAGTTTGGGGTTCAGTGTATGTCAGAAGGACCTTTTGTCACGAAGCTAGGAGGAGCCGGGGATAAAACCAGGAACCTTGATTCCCAAGGGGCCGGCCCACTCTACCTCCTGAACCACTGCCACCCCATATAAAATCTGCCTATAACTGATAGATGTATTAGTTTTTATATTGCAATATACAGTCTTATACTGCCATTTGTACTTTACTGCTATGCTACTTCACTACTCAGACCTTATGTCGCAATATACAGTAAATCTTCAAATCTTGTACTGCCATGTTGGATTTCACAATGCATACGAGTTTCACAGAAAACATGCATACAACAGAAAATACCTGCACCTGTTTCGTAACAAATAGCTTGTAGTATCCATGGTGACCAACGAGGGTCACCCTGGAAATGGCCAGTAATGACATGGATTCACTCACTGAACCAACCAACTACAAAACGCAGAGCGTGGCAGCTTGGCTTCTAATCTGTAATGGGACTGGCAATGAAGCAATATGTGGTCAAACATTGCCAGCGAACATGCTGTATGGAATTGCAGAAAATCATAGGGCTACACAATGTGTCAATTTCCTGCTCACTGATCCATGGTTGCTGCAGTAACATAAGTGATCCATAAATAATTGCCCGGAGAGAGGCTCACCTTTGAATCCTTCCTCATCTACGATAATGGTGTAGTCCTCTGGAGTCTCCGTCAAACTAAAGAACTTGCATCTGAAAGTGAGAGAGACAAGTTCAAATTGAGAGAGACCATATTACAAACGGTCAACCACTGAAAGTCATACTTAAATATTTTCAAAACATAAAAATAAGAAGAAAGGGGTTAGGGTTAAAGTGGAAACGTACGGAACAGTGATTGGGAACAAAACATGTGCACATACTCAGCACTCCATGGACATGATGGTGGGCCCTTTCTATTCTGGGGTGCTTCGGCTATAGCGCACTGAGCGCACTTGCGCAATACAAACTAATGTGAGTGCAATGGGTGTGCATATCCGAACGCACCCTATATCATATAGGGCTGTCACGATTAACTATTTAATTGTGTTTTTGTTGCTGAACACTGGAAGGAAGAACAAGTAACATTTCTGTTTGGCTTTTAGGCTTTGAAGTTGCACAGGGAAGACATGGTAAATAAAAATAACCTACAAATACATATTTAACTTTAAACTTTTATACTGAAAACATTAATAGTGGAAATAGACAATTTACAATCTCACAACATGTTGAATCGCAACGCATTGTGAGCTTGTAGATCTGCTATTTCCACTATTTTTTGAAAGATTTAGAAAATATGTTTTTTTTTCTTCTTTTCAAAATGAAAACGATTATGATGATTATGCAAAAAGAACTCAAATAATCTAATCTCTAAATTATAAAGACAACAACAGGAAGACAAAGCATTTTACAAGTCAGCTGACAATACAATTATGCCTGGCTCTTGGTCCAGTTGTGTAAAGCCGTGCTGGGAAAGGAATTTTAGAGACGAGGGAGAGATGTTTTTCTTTTAATATTTTAGTTTCATACATCTGTGTATGTAAGTTGATACTTCTATATTTTTGTTCAATGCAACGTTCAATGCAAACATATACAACCTGCTGGTATAAATACTGGGGGGAAAAACACCAAATTGTGTGGACTAGGAGACGCAAGCCGGTGGTTTATTACAACAAATGACCACTGATCATCACAAACAATCATCTCACTGTTGTTAAAGGTAGATCAAAACAAAACAAAACAAAAACCATACCCCAATTAAATCTTCAAGATCCCCTACTCTGCATGGTTTACTAGGTTACAAGGATAAATGACCAGGCTATTCCCGTTGCTATTTCTTTCTTTCTGTTTTTCCATTGTCAGTCAGTTGTATGCTTTATTTCAGACCGACAGTGAACAGAGACTGGAAAGTTGGTGGTGTGTGGGATGGGGGGGGATGAAGAGCCTTGGGTTATATTCAAACCCAGGTATCATTGTGGGAAGGACTATAGCCTTAATCACGTGGTATGTATGTGCACTCTCACTAGGCGAGCCATATTCTGGTCAGATTTTAAAGGATGAGAAATTGTGTGAACCCCATCTTCAGAACCAGTTCCTCCCAGCAACACTCCCAGCATGCATAATGAATGGTGCCATTTCACAAGGAAGGACTTTTGAGCTTAATTGAGCGATTCTTATTTAAACTCTGCCTTAAATGTAAATGTAAAACATCTTTCTGAGAAAGGAAAGCTGCACAGTGGGAACTAACCTTGCACAACACAAAAGTGATAATCAGATTGTTTGTACGCTTGCAATTGGATGCCAATTTGAACGTGGGTGAAAGGTGTGAAGAACCACAGGACGTGACAGAGAATCCTTCTTAGCGTGTCATTCTTCATACATATAATAGGCCTGTCACAGTTATTGTGTAATTGCCCGATTGGAATTATTTGAGATAATCATTATAATTTTTGCATAATCATTAGAATGCCTGGATTCCAATCCATCTGTATAAATTCTGTTGAATCTGTTGGAAAAATGTCCATACATTTTCAAAAGCAGATCTACAAGCTCATAACGCGCCACATCGCGATGCGTTGCGAGCTTATAGATTGTCTATTTCCACTACTTTATCAGCTTGCAGAGCTGATAAATGATCAGACTTTCTAGTCTAGTCAGTAGTCACGTGGTCTAGTGGTGAGATTTTTATGATTGGCTGGCCTCTAAGCTAATGGGAGACTAACCCTATACTGCCAATGGGACACTAAGCCCGCTCTCCTCTTCCCCACCATGACCAGAGACTGCAAACGCAACTACAGAAAGGCCCTACTATTACGTACAATATGCAAAAGTATAAAATTATTGAATATGGTCTATTTTGGAGAAAGGACATTATATAATTGGTTTGGTACTTTGGTTTTGGTCATTTTCCGTCAGTTGAGTTTACAAAGCTTAAAAGCTAAACAGAAATGTAATGAACATGTTCCAATGTCAATGTCAAAAACACAATTAAATTATGAATTGCAATTATTTCTATGATAATTACTCTTCAAGTACAATCTTATGATTGTGAGTGACAACCCTACTAATGATCACTGTGTTTTTGTTTTGTAGCAATCTTCAGTTAATACCCTGAAAATGAGTCTGTGTTGATCAAAATCCTGTAATCACTTTCTAATTATGATCATGTCAATAACACCTCTCCATGACATTCTATATCTGGATCTAACACCGTCAACAGTCAGTGGGGTCTCACAGCCTGAGCAAGATAGCAAATCAATGGAGAGGATTATTAATCACTGTGTAGCTGCTAATTCACTCAACGCTTAATTAGCATTCCTCACATAAATGTGAGAAACTTAACACGGTCTCACAAATTGGGTTCCAAGATATGGCACCTAAATGCATTTGGTGAGCGCATGCTCCAATTAGGAAACAAATCCAAACCATAGCACTCAATACTAAACTAATAAAACTAATATCTAGAACTTTAAAAATAGTATATATGCTCAAACTGAACAGTTTCATTAGTTTTGTAACGACTTGAACCCTAACATTCCCAGCTACTCTAAGCAAAAAATAGCAGATCTACAAGATCACAACGTGTAATTCATTAGTAAAAAAAATAATAATAATATCCCATTCCCAATACAGCTTGCCTCACACTATTCCAGTTAGACCCGAGTGAAAATCACAGAGGTTTGCCATTGCCATATTATTATACTGTAGTGAGCGAACTGTAAATGGCCCTCCCTCGGACAGTTTGTGTAGGAGCTAAACAGATGTCTCTCACCTCATTTCATTCAAACATTAAGACTGGACAGATGTCACAGAGGCTGAGGGCTGTATTTTGCGTGTCTTAAGTACCAGGTCTTATTACTTAACTTAAGACCTGGAGGCGTGGTCAATGCTCTTTGGCCACTCAGAATAGCCAAATGGCATTGATCACGCCTCCAGGTCTTAAGTTAAGTAATAAGACCTGGTACTTAATTAAGACACGCAAAATACAGCCCTAAGTCTCTTATCTTATAAAACACTGGTTCTCAACGAGGGGTCCAGTCACCAGGGGTCCTTGAGGGGGATCCAGGGGGTCTCCAGCAAAAATCATTGATAGTTAGGATTAGGAAGCAAATGGACCCTTACGGGTCTGTAAATCCAAAGCGTAAGTGTACAAATGGAACTGAATGGACGTTTACGGCTAATCTGGTTCCATTTGTACACTTCAGGAGGTACATTAACTCAGAAGATTTTACATATAGATTGGAGTCGCATTCACATCCAGAGATAACAAATCTAATGCATATGAAATTTGGGGTCATTGAATTAAAATTAATTATTAGTGGCCTTGTGTATAACCATGATCAAGCACATAAGCTTTGAAGATGATACATACTCATAGTCACTTAACTTTCAGAGATTTCCCCAGTCATTCTGAGGACACGATTTTAAAGGGGTATGAAAGATTTGTTTAAGTTTGTTTTCCAGTTCAGTTACAGTAAAAAGCTACAGCAGATTAATACCCTGGCAGGATTGTAAGCAACGCAGCTGCATCTAATTAAATGAATGGGCGTGTTAGATGTAGGTGTGCCCAGAGCCATGGGTGTGCGGCGTGTGCCACTGGTCATTCACACACCTAAATCTAACGCACCCATTGTTAATCTTATTAGCTGCAGCTGTGTTGCTGACAGACTGTACTAGTGTACAGCACTGTGTACTATGAGGTCAGCCTTATGCAGTTTTACCCTGCTGTAGTTTTTAAACTGAACTGTAAAAACAAACTACAAAATCAGTCTAGGGTTTAATTCATGCTATCCCTCTTTGTGGGGAGATTATTGAACAGCCTCTGACACAGTAGTTGGACAAGGGCTGTACTTTAATGCCCACTGATTGAGAGTATAGCACACTGGTTCAACTCAAACTTAAATGGTCTGGCCTGGGGACTTAACCTGACTCCGCCAGATGGGGCAGCAGAGAGTACACTGGGTTCCCCCCTCCTGCTCCCATCTGGGAACTCTCAGGCAGACTTGATGCCCGGCCACAAAACAGCCTGGCCAATCAGCGGCAGCTAGAGGCGGGATCAAGGCCTTGATCCCGCCTCTAGCTGCTATAAATAAAGAATAAATATATACAAAATAATATCGGAGCTATTAATGTCTTATGTTATCAGAGCTATCGGGATGATGTCATAATTCCTGATATCACGATTTTTTTTTAATCAATGCCGATAAAATAAAAAAATAAGTATCGGTGCTTATTATTGCTTATAATTATTGTGCATCCCTAAATTCAAAGGAGCTTTATTGGCCTGTGATTCTTTAGCCCCTTTCGGGACCCTAGTTTACCTTTTCTGTATTTATCCCATACAGAAAAGGTAAACTAGGGTACCGAAAGGGGCTAGTGATTCCTCTGGACTTTGGAATGAGAAGGTTCCAGACTTGAGATCTTATGTTACACTGCTAACTCACAGGGTGTTGAAGGGTCAGTGATATATAGCAGCCCCAGACTAAGCACTATTAAACTAAACTTTAAACTAAACTAAACTACACAACATCACTTCACAGCAGCAGAAGCAGAAAAGCCCCCAGAAACAGATGCAGCAATGGCTCAAGTAAACAGGCTTTTTTAACAAAACCATTGCAACAGTATGATCTGCAGTATCCCTGCCTGCATGTTTCTTTAGTTTCTTCTTTTATGTTGGATTTAACATCCCTTTTAAGAAGCACAGTCAAACCTTCAATGTTAACCCAGGGTATCCAAATGGCTTATTATGTACACTCTCTCAGGCTGCTATATTAACATTGCAGATTTTTTAGCTGTGTGTACAGACAGTGCAAAAAAGAACACGCGTACACGCACACACTCAGACGCGCGCGCGACACACACACACACACCCCTTTGTGTCGACAGAGCTACAGATGGCACACAGATAGCTACAAAATGATAAAACAGCGGTAACGTGTTAGGCCCTAAAACTGGACATGTTTACAATGTACAGCAGCCTAGCTCATATCACAGATCGTGTCTTTACATGGATCAATGCAAGATGAATGACATGCAGTGCCTTCCTTATATGATAGGATATGAGGCATCAGTTTTTGATCATGTTGACAGCAATAACCTGACGTGCGAATAGCATTATAGCGGAGCTTGAACACCTATGATATCAGATGTGCATGTTATCCGTGCATGTAAACTTACTTACCTTGTTTTAGAGGCCAGGAAAGCGAGTTTTATTAATCCGTGAGTGCAAATCTGGATCCCCTCTTTTTCTATGCTCGCCACTTTCAAGCTGTGCTCTAAAATATGGAGCTCCATCTTTTACGCCTTCTCATTTGAGGAACAACTAAAATATAAACCTACGTGGTTTCAAATAATAGGCATGGATAAATAAATGAACACATACGGGTAAAGGGTGATTAAATAGAGAAAGAAACGAGAAGCAGGGTGGAATAAAGAAAGCAATGAGGTAAACGGACTAAAGTGTCAAGTCACCCGTGTCCAACCAGCAGCGGAATAGCTTGTGCTTCCGCCTTTTGTTTTTCCAAAATAAACGTCCTACCTGCTGAGACCTAACTGTGAAATAAATCGTGGTATGGTTATAACAAAACAGCAACAATTAACTTTCTTTCCCCTATAGGGCACAAGAGGTTAGTCTATTCAAACAAAAACAACAAAAACCCATTACAATTCCACCAAAAAGCTTTCCCCAAATTTAGTTTAAGATTCATTTATAAAAGAAAACAGTAAGTAGGCATATATACGTTTATAAATGAATTAACATTTTACAAATGATAATGATATTTCCAGTGGTGGGAAGTACGTAGTACTTAGTACTTAAGTAATTTTACTTAAGTACAATTTGGTGGTATTTGTACTTTACTTGAATATTTCCAATTTCCAGTACGTGTACTTCTACTCCACTACATCTCAGAGCCACAATTTGTACTTTTACTTCACTACAATTATTTGAAAACTTTAGTTACTTTTTTTAGATTTTCATTTTGATTAGAAAACATACATTAACCACTTCAACCCTACATTTCGGCCATTTGAAAATAACAGATCTACAAGCTCACACGGCGTCTCATTGCGACACATTGTGAGCTTGTAGATCTGCTATTTTCAATAGATTTTGTACATAGTTTGAACTCGTGAAATGGGACATTCTGCAATATGAATACTTTTTACTTTTAGTACTTTAAGTACATTTTGATGCCGATACTTTTGTACTTTTACTTGAGTACATTTTCAATTCCGTACTTTTACTTGTAACGAAGTAGTTCTAAATTGCAGTATTGGTACTTTTACTTAAGTAAAACAATTTAGTACTTTTTCCACTACTGGATATTTCATCATTTCAGTAATTTGATTTGATTTAAGCAAAAGCCTAGGCTAGCTAGACTATAATTAATTAGTTATTGTGGCTCATCATTATATAACTAGCTTGGCATGAACATAGGCTATGTTCTGTAAATGACTATAGGCCTACTTGCCAGAACTATCCTGGATTAACACTCTTGATTTGATTTGAAAAGTAGCATAATTATATATAAAATATCATATCAAGTAAAGCTTCATAGTCAAACTGTATAATGTTTAATGTGTGACTGCTTATAGCAGCACATGAACTGTTTAATATTATGTGAACTTATTATCTTTGTGAGCTAAGGTGTAATGCATCTGTTTTGATGGAAGAAGTGGATAAGAGTTATTGATAAAAGTTCGATGAACATGAACTGTCCCACAGCTTTCTCAATCATCATAATTTAGGTCTGGAGCCCGTCAGCCAGCCCGATATATCATAGGATATTTGACTTTGGTGAAGTATCTGCAATTCAGCCGAAGTGTCCTGATGTTTTTATTAAATACAGTTCAGTTTATATGTGTATTTTATATTTAGCCTACTTGTTTGCTTGTTAACTGTGCAATTAATTGTAAAGGTTGTTTTCATATAAGATGCATGCTTGCTTATGTAATGCCCGGGAATTCAAACCCGGGTCTCCCACGTGGAAAACCAACATTTTATGCACTATAGGCCTATACTGTGGGCATACGGGCAAATCCCCCTTGGCCGGCCCGGGGCGATATTGGGCTTTTGGTCATCAGGCAGAGCCTCTGAGCCACAACTGCTACACTCACCCGGGTCACCCCCTTTTGACCTCCCCCACCGGGAAACCCCATCCGGGTCACGGCAGTGAAGTAACACTGTGGATTGAAACGGGAAAACCAATATCTTATCCACTAGCCTAAAGGGCGATTCCCCCTTGGCCGGAGGATTTGTTTTGTGCATTTGTCTGCTTATAGGTGAAAGTTCTCAACAGAGACTTCTTGCATGACTGAAGATGTAGCGCGTGTGTTTGGATGAGACTTCATTTCCCCCAAAAGATTACATTTTAATATATGTATTTAAAAAAAAATCAATCATCATCTACATTTGATGTTGTGAGCTTGTAGATCTGCTATTTTCAAATAGCCAATGTAAGGTTAAAGTAGTAGTAAAATTGAGGCTATAATACTAAACTTGATAGGAATCCTCTGGAACGCTCTCAAGAACCCACTTTGAGCTGAACTACTTTATTAACAGTTTGCAGAAAAAAAGCACAGGAAAGTACAGTTCAATACAAGGTGGTTAAGAGGATTTAAACCCAAGATAGCCTATTGGCTTGTTTACACTGGGGACCTTCATACTCAATTCATCAAACGTGAACCCAGGGCGATATTGAACCACTCAGTGAACCACTGATAGTATTGTTTAGACAGATGCTACAGTAGGTTTAATTTGGTAAATGGTAATCCATGATTATTATTTTTTTGCATTCATTGTTCACTTATTTGCACTGTTGACTAGGGTTCATTCATGCATGCTTTAATACTTACCGTACTCTGATTGCTCTGGGATGGCTAAAAGCATCTACTAAATGCCTAATTGTAAATTGTACTTTTTTGTGAGACATTTGTTTGTGAATTTATTTAGGCCTGTGTTTTCACTCCAAACTCAAAGGGCCGTTTAAATATAGGCCTCCTTGTGCTTTTATTGTGAAGGAAAAACGATAATTCCGGAAGTAAAGATGTTGGGTAGGGTGCGTATATTTTCTCTCCAACAGGGACAGCAGTTGGTAACAGCGAAACAAACAACTTGCCATTCAAAAGCTGGGGGAGGACCTGCAGTGGAGCTGGGCATGTTGGGACATGTAGTTGTATCACAGATTCCAAATAGAACGAGTGATCCTCTACTGCTTTATGGGAGACAATTTAGGCTATACATTTAGACATTTGAGGGCATTTTTGTGACAAGTGCATGCTGAATTTAATTTGCAAAATGTAGCTAAATGTCTCCGTCCAACATATAGTGGCATCCCAAAAATAGTAATTAATTTAGACAAATAGGAGTTAACAGCTGTGTAATTGAGACCTTGTGTGTGTGTGTGTGTGTGTGTGTGTGTGTGTGTGTGTGTGTGTGTGTGTGTGTGTGTGTGTGTGTGTGTGTGTGTGTGTGTGTGTGTGTGTGTGTGTGTGTGTGTGTGTGTGCTTGTGTGAAATTCAGTTTCAGCTTCACCCAGGTAATGGCTGCTCAGAACAGATAGATTGTCGGAGGGGATTGAGCTGTTGGGATTAGGTGTCTGGTTCAGGGACAATTCAACATGGGGCCGCGAGGCGAACCGATGACCTTCTATGTTCTGACTACCAGAGATGCATGGTCTCTCTAGCCATATAGCCACTAAGCTATGGCCATTTTCATCTTTCAAGGTGTGGCTCTGAAAGAGACTATAGTTGTCTGTCTGTCTGTCTGTCTGTCTCATGTCTGTCTGTCTGTCTGTCTGTCTGTCTCATGTCTGTCTGTCTCATGTCTGTCTGTCTGTCTGTCTGTCTCATTGTCTATGCTGCCGTTTATCTAACTCCGTCCGAAGTCATAGGAACAACAGTATAAGGAAGGAAACCACCCTTATAGTCGCAGACTATAAGGGTGTACGTTCATATCTCTGAATCATCATTGCTGACAGTCTACGGTCACAGGTTCATGTAGTAGGGTGATTATAGCAGGGCATGTGCTGGCAGTAATCTGCAGTACTTTTATGAGCTTGGGTGTACTAAATGCACCTGGGCTTTACTAAACCCAGTGGTTCTACGATTAGACGGCAAGGAGGGACACAGAGATAGCATCAGCAGAGCCTGCATGGAGCTGTGTAAATGTACTGCCCCTGCCCTGCTGACAACTTGTCCACCATCAGTGCAGGACTGTAATTGAAAATCACCATGGTCCTGATGTATCCTTTCTTCTTGACAGGCTCTATATGCCTTCTATGGAGTCACAGGCGTACAAGATCTGATTCTGAGGCATTTACAATGAGGAGACATCCACCGTAAATATAGTATTTGCTGTCGGAGTGGGTGAGTCCCAGGCAGTAAGGGTCTCTGGCCAGGACACACACAGTCCACACAGGACTCATAATGACTGCAGTCACTGATAGTCCGGCGGCTGGACAGTCTTTTTTATTGGCCTAAAATATTGTCTATATACATACATTCATGAATCCACTTGCTGTTAGTATTGGGCAATCTTTTTTATAGGAGTTTCTTGTGACCCTACCATTAACATCCTATAGCAGGCAAAAATGACAAATTTTCCTTTTGCTTTAAGTAGCATGTGACATGTCAAACTAGGGGTTTTTTCATGATTCTGAATCCATTCCTGCATGCATTAGTTTTGCACAAAATACACTCCTTGGGCTAAAAGCAGCCATAGCCACTTGCCCAAATGTGCCCAAAACCTCACCACATTTGTCATGTCTATGGCCGTTTTTAGCCCAATGAGTGTATTTTGTGCAAAACTAATGCTTGGAATGGATTCAGAATCACGAAAACTCCCATGTAGTCCCAATACTTTCAGCCGGTCAGCAAGTGGATTCATGAATGTGTATATAGACAATATTTTAGGCCAATAAAAAATACTTTACGGTCACGGCCACACAGCCAACTCAAGGTACGGCCACGGAGCCGACTTGGGGACCCAACACAAGGACAACACAAGAGACGGTCACGGCCACACAGCCAACTCAAGGTACGGCCACGAAGCCGACTTGGGGACCCAACGCAGCTCCTCCAAGGAAAACAAACAAATGAACGGAGCTGAACGTGAATCCCCCCCACCGCCCACCCCTTTTTTCCCTCACTGTATATGTTTCTTTTCCATTTTTACCTCCTTTATGATGAATTCCTGTTCTGTCCTTTGTCTATATAGAAGTGACTATTTGTACGTCTCTAAATGTTTTTGATGAATTGAATGGTGGACCCTATTGGAAACAAGTGTAATGCTTAATTGGGTCGTCCACTCACAGTTAACAGCCTTTGTATTGAGTTTGTGCTTGAAATGTACTGTAATTCTGCAAACTGTTAATACATTTTTCAATCAATCAATCAATCTATATACCAAATTTCCCACCTGTCCACCTCGGCTGCCGGACTATGACTGGTATCGTAGCAGCATCAAACTCTGACCCTGCATACATCTGGTCCTTGCTGGAAGAGAGCTCCAGTCCTCCTCATACAGCGGAATCTCTTCAATAATGAACATCTCCCAAGCGTAGTTCACAGCTTTCTGAATGTAGCCGTTTTCAGTGCCGATGAACACGACAGGGTATCACCATCTAGTGCCAACACACTATCCACTACAATCAGAGTCAACAAGGGCCCTTTCTTCACCACCAGTGGGGCCCTGATGAGCGGCCAAGCACTGTCATCCATGACAATTTAGTCTCTGATAAACAGTTTTATCAGGTAGTTCCTAAGAGATTTCATACCCCAGCTTTCGAGCAACATCATTGATGCAAGCCCCTGGACTGGGGGCATAGGCAGGGCCACTTAAACGTCTGCTCATTGCAACCTCTCCAATGGCAGCAGACAATCAGACAATCTGACTAGCTCGACTGAGGTGTAAAGATGGCATAGATGACACTTAATTCATTCCAGTTGTGGTGTTTCAGCAGGAACACATCCTGGACAAGGTACTATAGAGCAGTCTGGCCTCAGGGAGGGAGCAGTCCAGACTTCAGGAATGAAGTCCATTTATTCTGAAGTGTACTCTGAGTGGCCTCCTCTATATCCCCCTTGCAGCAACTTTCATTTATATTTTCGAGCTGAGAAGTCTGCAATGATGTCAGAGGTCAAGAGCAGTTGTTTAAACATTTTAACTGCTGTAGCAAATCCAAAATCCAAAACAGTAGTCTCCAACTACTTCATTAGCCTATATGTCAGAGTGCTGACTCCTCCTTGTTATGCATTGACAGATTTTCATATTCCATGAAGTGAATGGACGATGGTTTCATAATTAATGCATAGTGATTTGGCTGAATGTGAATGCAATGCACATTGTGAAGTGCCATATGGACAAAGGTACCATTTGGTGGTGATCTGGCCAAAAAATAATAATACCTCTTCAGTCTCCAGCAGTTAACATTCACTCCACCTAGTTTTAATGTTTGGGTTCTGGTGTACACACACACACACACACACACACACACACACACACACACACACACACACACACACACACACACACACACACACACACACACACACACACACACACACACACACACACACACACACACACACACACACACACACACACACACACACACACACACACACACACACACACACACACACACACACACACACACACACACACACACACACACAGGTGAGGGTTGATTGATTTCACAGTATGTAGAATGGAATGGGTACATTTCAAACAAAAGTGTAACACCCAGGATTCAAACTCAGCCTTCCACATGAAAGTCCAATATATTAACCACTAGACCAAAGGGATGTCCCTATGGACTGGGGGGATATTAGACTTTTGAGGCCATCATGCAGAGCCACTGCTACAAAAGCACAAGTAAATACAAAAACTGCTACTTTGAGGACAAAAACCATGATAAGGACTAAGACGATTACATCAGAACATTTAAAGACGTACAAATATATATATGTATGCTACACTCAGCTACAGTATGGGAAAAAAGGACTCTGACCTTTTTTTTTACGGGGGCCAGTTTCAAATTGCAGCCGAACTCCCTCTGGTGTTGGGAGTGTGGATTTAGTTGACATTAGTATTTAGACAGGTACATGGGTGGCTCTGTCAGCTTTCAAACAAACAGACACAACTCACTGAGACTTGGGCTGTACGCAGGCAAGAAGAAACCATTGTCCATTGTTTTTGTTTGCACATTTACTTCGCCATTAAAGTGCATTACAGAACAAACAGCTTCGCTCTGTGGCATTCTCCTGGCTGGCCTGGTAAAAGCCGTATTTCCACCCAGGTGCATAACCATTCCCTATTACCCCAGCCTTGATATGCTCTCTCTGCTCTGTCAATTAGGCCTGGGGAGGCGTGCCCTTGGTGTCAATCAGCCAATAATTCAGTGAACGTATCAATTCAATTCAATTATCTAAATAATTATCTCAAAACTGAATAGACTAAATGATAAACAGAAATCATAATTATTACATACAAAAAACTGGCTTCTACACTCTGGCCCCTAATTGTGCATAATATATAAACACAATTACAAAATACATTTTTAAAGAAGCCATTACACAAAATAAACATTGGGTGTGTGGTATGTGTCATGTATTTAATCTGGACTGAATCTTCTTTTGTTGTCACTGCAAAATAAATAAATAAAGAGAAAGACTAGAGAAAAGAAAAATCAAAGTTATTAGTCTTCAGTCTGTTCTCTCTGGTGCCTTCAATAGCAAATGGAGCTTGTTGACTGACAGGCCCTTCCAGTGTACTGGTCTTCTGGAGAAGGCTTGACATAGCCCTCAAGCCACCACAGAAAGTGAGACAAGTCTGTGTCCCTTTCCTCTGGCACAACTGCAATGCAGCCTTGCTTGCTTCCTGGGAAGTCAATGAGAAAATATGTGTATTCTTTTTTAAACTTTCTCTTCAGGGTGACGCGTTGTTTCAACATGTCAGCTTGCTCCTCTGAAGTCTCCACCATGAAGACATGCTGCTTCTGAATGATTTTCTCTGTGCATGATAGAGATCATGTTGGTGGTAATGGTGGAGCAGCCCCTCTTGCTCCTGTTGTCAGTTCCACCTTGAGGTGGAGCGCGTCCCTACGTTCCTGCCTCTGATCTGCTCTGTCTCAGCTAGCCAGCCCTTATACTTCCTGCACGGTGTTGTATTTGTGTTGTTGTTGTTATTTGTGTTACATGTGAAAAAAGGAAAAATGAATGCACACACGCTAATGTCAAAACAAATTCCTATGTGTTTTACACAATGGCAAATAAAGGTATCTGAATCTGAATCTGAATCTGAATCTGGTGCTGGAGGCGGTACAATGGGATGTCAATAAGGAAGTCAAGGAAGGAAGGAAGAGAGAATTTCATATCAGCCAAAACGGTCAAACAAAGTACTTAACGGCTTCTGCGCCAAATGAAAATTCTCTGACGTTTCCGTTGTCTCCTATAGCCGATATAGGCTTCTTTTGAAACATCTCACCACCACCAAAAGGCCGCAGCACGGCCTTTTCCGAGGGTATGTACGTCTGTATACCATTTCGCGTGGAATAGATGCAAAGGGACCCTACGTAAAGTAAACAAACTTTACGGAGGGTGCCGAGAGGGGCTACATTCCTTGCAGATTCCAATTCTCCATCCTTTGGCCTTTTCCAATTCTTTTTGTTCTTGTTTCACCAGAATGTCCAGTTCCAGACAAACCAGACATCAAGCAATGGTACAAAGAATTGTCAAATTGTCTTGCACTAGAAAAATTTACTTTAGCCATTAAAGGGAAATCTGATGACTTTCAAGAAATATGGGGACAGTTCATGCATTTTATGAACAGCAATCCATTAGGACCGGTATTAGATAATCCACAGTAATGTGGGGAGGAAAATGGGGACCATATCTGTTTTATTTGTTTGTTTTTTTATTGTTGAGTTGTTTGTTATGATTGTATTTTTTATTTATTTGTTGTCATTGTATTTGTATTGTATTGTATTGTATTGTATTGTAGCTGTTATGTTTGTTTTTTCTGGACATTTTATTTAACAAGAGAGCTATAACTGTAATGTTTTATATAAATGAAAAAGAATGGCAATAAATATATTGTTAAAAAAAGAAAAGAAAAAAAAGAATGTCCAGTTCCTGGCTCGAGTCCTCTTGTTTCAAGTTCAATGGAATAGGCTTTTACTTTTGTAGTGGCTCTGTCAGCTTTCAAACAAACAGACAAAACTCACTGATGCACCCAGACTTGGGCTGTACGCAGGCAAGAAGAAACCATTGTCCACAAGTTGAATTATTTTTTGTTTGCATATTTAATTCGCCATTAAAGTGCATTACAGAACAAACAGCTTCTCTCTGTGGCATTCTCCTGGCTGGCCTGGTAAAAGCGTATTTCCACCCAGGTGCATAACCATTCCCAATTACCCCAGCCTTGATATGCTCTCTCTGCTCTGTCAATTAGGCCTGGGGAGGCGTGCCCTTGGTGTCAATAAGCCAATAATTCAGTGAACGTATCAATTAAATTCAATTATCTAAATAATTATCTCAAAACTGAATATACTAAATAATAAACAGAAATCATAATAATTACATACAAAAAACAGTTAAATGGCTTCTACAATGGGTATATCTTAGTGGTGTAGCGAATCTTGTAGACCAGGCCTATTGCAAGATGCTGTAGTGTAGGCCTACTCTGTCGTCAACCCTAAACCATTCCAGCCTATCAAAATGGGCATGGGTTGAGATGGCTTCTGGGAGTGAGGCTAAGTAGTAGCCTGGCCAGTTTGTTTTGGGAAGTCTGGAGCCTTGTTTTAAGGGCCTTTGAGGTGCTGTGGTACCAAGAGGTGCATGCAATCGAAGACACCTTGTATGAGGGCTCCTGTTAGGGTCTTCAAGGTGTTTTTGTTGACCAGTGAGGAGATCCTGTACAGGAATCTTTTTCTTTGGTTGACTTGTTTTGATTACATAGGTGGCCATTTTATCACCGGAAAGATTTGCCTCCAGGATGGAACCTAGGTATAGGTAATTTCATCTTTTCGTGTGATAATATTTTCACCCACTTTAACTGAGAAGCTGTCGGCCTTGCTGAATCTGGAATAAGATTAAATATCTTGGCCATTTTATTACGGATCAAATGACTGATGATGATGATATATACAGACAATGTCGGAAGTTGTATGCTCAAGCAAACACAAGTTCAGTCATTGTTCCACTAATGTGAAAGTGTCCTTGTTCAAGGCATATTGCACACCGCTTTATACTGCTCACCTGTGGTCATGTTGTAAAAAATCCCCTCAGTGAGCCCCTCAGTGAGCCCCTCAGTGAGCTGTTCACGTTATACATCAAGATTAAGGGTACACTGGCTTAAATGCCTGTATATTCTGCCTGTTATGCATTTGTTTTACATTCTTTTATGATTTTATTGCCTGTTGTATCTCTTGTATGTTAACCCCGTATGTATCTCTATGGACATGAGTCTGCTAATAAAGTTGAATTGAATTGTATTGGTTAAAAAACGTCACCATTTCCGACATACAATTAGATTGGTTTCTGATACAGACACACATTCATTGATGTCTTGCAAACCCACCCCGGGACTCCGGGGGGCCTAAACAACAACCCACCTCTGTCCTCCGGGGGTGATGACAAAATGTAAAAAAATAAATAAAGTAAAAAATAGGACCACACCATAAAAATGAATACACTGTATGAATGATGAGAACGTAAATGTTATGATCTCTAAAATACTACATTCGCTTATTCACTATTAACTAGTGGACAAAGCATGCTGAATTGAAGACATGGATTAAGTCTTTAATCTCTTCCGCATGACTCATGTGAAATACTGAGAACACCACTGTTGGCAGGGCTCAGCTCACACCTTCCAGTGCACACAAAATACATCTGTTCAAATGGTCTTTCACAGATTCATGGAATGTTCCAGCTTGAATTGCTAGACCAAGAAAGTGGCATATCTGTCCTTTCCTTAATTACATAGACTTGTTGGAAACTATATGCACAGAGCCTATTACAGTCTCTGTAGCTACGATTGTGGAAAAGATAGTCTGGTTTGAAATGTGACAACTGAAGGCGATAATAGCCAAGATCTTTTCTCGATGGAAATGATGCATGTTTTTGACTTCTTTCACTTAATACCTTGCATTGAAAATGTTTGATCTGGGTGTTTATTTTTTATAATTCAGTATCTTGAAGTATACAAATATTGACATTCAGTACAAGCAAGTTTACACACACACACACACACACACACACACACACACACACACACACACACACACACACACACACACACACACACACACACACACACACACACACACACACACACACACACACACACACACATATTGTATATATATTATATACATATATACTCAGTGACCAAGATCACTGTTTTACCATGCTGTTTTGGATGTTATTTGAACCGATATCCTGAAAGCCAGCTCCCATGCATCATCACCAGGGAGATCAATCAACTGACAGAGGTGATAGTGCATGCACATCCACTCTAGTCCAGCTGCTGGACAAACAGCAATACAAGAAGAAACTAGAAAAGTGGCCCTCGGGACACAGGTCTCCACCAGGATATGATCGTTTGTGACGTAACAGTGTATTAATAATGCTTAGTAATGTTCTAAAGATGAATGCATACTCTGTTTAAAAATGGCTGGCATACATACATGATTACATGACACTTGTGTGATATTTTGATTCAAATCTGAAGCACTAATAATCCCTGAATCCCTAGACTCCTTCATGTGAATCCCTGGACTCCTTGAACAACTTGAAATGTAGGCTACCCATTCTACATACTGTGAATAACATGTTCAATCAATGAATCAAACTGAGATCCACATTGAAGCCAAGTCAGAGATCAACATTGGAGCCACATCACTTCCTATTTCTTTTGTTTGTGTTTGCCATCCCCTACAGTCAAAAACATAGACGTACAATAGAAAACTAGGCATTCAGTATGACTAGGTGGTGACTATGGATAGTAGTCGTCTATTTCATGAGCTTTCATTAGTCAGGTTTCACCTGATACAAAGGGAAAAAAACGTGTTGTTGTTACAGCACATAATGCATATCATCATCAAGAAAGTCTCCAGGAAACCTCCATCTATGAAAAACCCATCAGTTAGCTACTCATATTAAAGGAAATCTTACATACAAATTGTTTTTATTTTAAGTGTGGTGAAAAATGTATTATGTATGAATGTATGATACAGTGTTATATTCTTTGGATATTCAAACTGAGAAATCCTTCTGTTGGTGTCCAGACAATTTCCCATGGGAAGTTACATAACCAGTCTGCAAGTTTCAAGAAAATGCTACCAGAACAGAAATCTTTATAGTGTGCCTTGAATCCATGTTCATCTACATTCTTTGCGATAGTGACCATCAGTTGTACCCAAACGCTTCACAATGCATTGTGGACAACAAAATGGCGTAATCATCACTAGGCTTATCTGGTGCACTAGTGAGTCGGAAGGGTTTTCGGACACAGCCTACATTTTATATTTCAACGCAACAGCATTTCATTGCGGTTAATTAACAGCTAGTGCTACATTGAATATTGTAATAATTTATGTATTGTATTTATTAATTTACTGGAAGGCTGTAGACGTATAATTATTTGAAAAAAACAGAAGGCAGTGGCACGGGGAGGTCAACTTGGAAGTCGTGGCTCCTGAGTCCAGTGACTTTTTCCACAAGGTCTCCTTCGGAGGCATTAATAAAGTGGAAGTGGGCATGGTGGCCCATGGGGGTTTGACCAGTGGCATTGAGCTGAATCCAATTATACCCAACAAGACCCCCTTTGGAGACCAAAAAAATGTCCAAATGACCAAAAAAATGTAGCCATGGCCTGGGGAGTGTGGACGTTTCAAAAGTTATAAATGGATAACTTTTAAATGGCTTACAGAGCATTTAATAATGTTACTGTATGATGATGAAAAATAATTAAAGCTATACATTCATCAGAGTGGTAAGCTGAGAACCAAGATTCTTATCAGCAGCTAGATTCTGTTATAAGACAGGAATCAGTCCGTCAGCAAATTCTTCATAAATGTGATATGCTTACATGCCATATACTCCAGCCTTGAATTGTTAACACAGCCATTACAAATGTCACACAGTGTATGCATGCCTATCTTGCTCCATTGTGGAAGGAATATAAATGTTAAAATATCTGTCTCATGGTAAACCAATAAAGAATGGATTAACCTGGCTATGTGGTGCAAGACTAAGATGTAAGTAAATAAACACATTTGTTTTCGTTACAGAAAACCACCAGAATAATGCAAACAGCCCGAGTTAAAAAGGAGCAAAAATAAAGGAGAGTATTTAATTAACATCAAGTCACGCTTCCAGATAGTCAATACAGCCTAACAGGCAATGCAATATTCTTCAAAGGTACAAAATGTTGTCCAGAATAAAGACTGACTTGTAGCATTATCATATAGCATGTACACAGTTGTGTTTTACAGAAAAAACAGCAGTATCAAACATTAGGCAAAGTCGTCTCATGACAAACCAAGAACATATGCATGCATTTAGTTTTTTCGTAATATTGAGCTTCAGTACAAAGGCAGACAGATTACAAAATATCACATGTTGGGCTGGCTGTATTAATAGTACTGTATATCACTGGAGAAAGGTGGGTCACCATGTTCTCAAGGGGTATACTGGACTCCCAGCAAGATTTCATATCAAGCTTGTGCCTCGTAACGTTATACTGTCCATAAAGAGACTGTAAGGCTTTTTCAAATGAGTGTAGTGATTAGCTATTGGAGTATTGACAAGTGCTCATGTAAAGTAATGAACATTGCCTCCACCTGCTTTGAATATTAATATTAAATTATCTAATACAATTTAAATCCTTTGTCACAATGAAACTTTCTCACAGACAATGTAATTGTCTGTAATTTCTCATAAGTCAGTATTAATACAGTAAAAAATAGCACTGTGCTAATAATTAAACAAATCAGGTGAGATAGTCAAAATTATTTAAAAGGAAATTAAATACCTATTGTTTGGGGTCTCCAAAGTTGTTAGTCACTGTGCAGTAGCACCTGATGTTTCAAATTAAATGAGTACTTCTAATATGTCTTTCTGAAATCCTGTCAGCCACAAAGACATACAGTAAGAAAAAACTGTAGTGCACAATAGCAGTAGGCTTATACTTTTCTTGCATGTAAGTACAGATGAACAAATCAACGATATAGACATACAGTACTGCATTTTGAAACATGATCTGACAGGAATTATAAATGCTGCATGGAATTATGGAAAAAGAAAAATGGGGTGACAAATAAAGGTTCAGTTATACTTGGTTGCACACCGCGATGCATTGTGAGCTTGAAGGTCGTCTAATTTCAGCGCGTGACATTGGTGTGCAACTAAGTAAATTACCCTTAACAAAGGTCATGAGCCAGAATCAAACGTATAATTAACATCACTAGTACAGGTCTAAAGTCAAACAGCGAGTGGCCATTTAAAATGTGTAAAAGCCTACTAGGAGGCCAAGTAAAAATATAGATATGATCTGGTATACAATCTTATTTATAAAGCCCAATGTATTATTGTTGAGCTATAAATTCAACTGTCTCTGTTCCATCATATGTGTCCAAGCAAAGACCTTTGAACAATGCATAAACAATATCAACAACACTGAGCACTAAGGTGCACATTCTCAGTGGATTTACTATGGTATAGAGAGGATTAAATGTACATTCTGTCGAATACACTTATAATGGAGTGGCTTACATAAAATAATACCTCAAAGAACATATACTCAAAGAACATACATGTATGCTACAGGATACTAACAACATACATACAGAGCTAGTACAGTAATAATTCATCCATTCAACCCCTATCCATCTAAGTAAAGCTTACAATGCAGGCCGGGACTATTGCAACGACTTTCACAATAAGCTCCGGCTGCAGGTTGTAGCACTAGCAAGCCACAGCCCCTCAAACTGCGCCCACCGCTCTGCAACCCGGTTATGTTTCGACTGACTCCACGGATATGTTGCATGATGACTCAAATAGTACTTGAGAATTAACAAAATGAGATTACACCTGGGGTTAATTTCCACATGGACTGGGTTGAGTCGACATGATCTACAAAGAATCTAGAAATGTTGATATGATGAATGAAACTTATTTTTGGTTCAGAAAAGTCATAATTCGCGAGCCAACCGCTGTGTGGTGGCGGTGGCTGTGGCGTGTGAGTGGGCAGTTTGAGGTGCTACAGCTAGGCCGCAGCTGGACTCCTCTCACAACGTTAACAAGAGCTTGTTTGCCCTTTCAGCAGCAAACTTGAACTTTAGCAAGAGTAGCTGTTGTAAACATTACATGCTTTTGTCTTAGCAGTCTGTTGTAAACTTTCTATGTTAAAAGTCTGCCCTTTTAAGATAAATACATGTTCTCCATATTTCAGTTGAAAATGCAATCAGCACGATTTGTGAAAACACATTTTCCATAGTGTAAACTTTGGGTTTAGTAGACTGCACACTATACATTATAGGGGTTGCACTGAAAAATGTATTAGTAAGTCCAATGCATCAATTATTTACCTTCACAAGAAAAATAGTCAGGCCTACAGTATATTTTGTCATACTGTAGGCCTACCTTGCTCAAGGTCTTGTTTTGCAATTGTTTAGCATGCAACATCTATACTTATTGCAATACTATTTGACGGCAGTTTAGATTATTCATTCATATTTTGTGGCATTTAAGTTAAAAATAGACCCGACAAGAGTGGCATGATTCCTACAAAAGATATCTTTGCTATCAAACTGACAGTAATTATCGTACTTTGTTTGTACAGTGTATTAACTATTTTTTAGGGGCTTTATCTACAATTGGTTTGCCGTCATGCACCATGCATGTTGAGAACAATTCACAACATTACAGCTCCTGTAATGTTGACAATGTTGCCTTGTTATTATTTTTAACTTGTTTGAAAGCATTTGATTTGGCCAGGCCAAGTTGAATAAGCACGGGTGCTTCTTTTCACGATACCCTGCTTCACGCTCACACTTCACACTGCAAAGTTGTCAAGTGCAACCATATAGTATTCTACATTGGCCACTGGGAAGCTCCCCAGGAGAAATTGAGGGTTAAGTCTTTTGATCAAGAGCACATTTCAGTAAAAGCTGTCCAGGGAGCGGAGAGCATTTCACCCTATTGACTTTCCCCACCTATAGATTTCCCAAGCCGGTCTGACTTGATTTTTAGCGGGCAACAAGCTTGGTCTATTTTGTAAAAAGCAGATGTTGTGCAACCCCTATTATATGTGATGCATTTGTTGAACACACACAAGATTTCTGCTATTTTGATTCAGACAAGCCCTATACAGTAGATATACAGTGGAGGATTACACAGGGGGGGGGGGGGGGGGACATCGGTCACTCACTGCACAGTTCACGGCCAGCCTGGATATAACACATAGAGTAAGAGGAGCTGCGAGCAATAAGACATCGAGGCCGTTGGTCGTACAGAATCTGCTTCATCCAGGTATAGGGACCAATTGATTGGACAAGATAGGTTGTGGGTCTTTAGTCGTTGAGCGCTGAACCAGGCAATTCATTGGTCAATGTATGCCAACGCTCAATTTTCTTGTCTTTGTTTTTGAGGCAGTCAAACCAGTGTTTGAGCCGCTCCCCATTTGCATTGATGCCCAGAGAAACGCCACCTGTGGGAAAGGCACAATTCAAGGAGGATACCAAACATTACAAATATACTGCAATAAGTCAAAGAGTTATACAGTGGCCATGAGTAGCCTATACACTGGAGGGCACTTTGAGGGAATTTCATGACATCTGGCACAAAGGTCCACTTGGACTCAAGGATGAACTGATAGAAGTAGGTGGTCAAAAGTCAAAGGTCAGGGTCCCTGTGACCACATGTTTCCCATTGTTGTGAATGCGATATCGCAGGAACACCTCGAGGGAATTTCATTACATTCGGCACACACTCCGCCTGGACTCAAGGATGAACTGATTTGAAGTATAGGTGGTCAAAGGTCACGGTCACTGTGACCTCACATAAAGCCTTCATTCCATTCCATAAAGTCTTCAATCACTAGTATGAGTCTGGACCGACAGACAACTGATTGGCGGAGGCATACAACCTCATTGCGATATTTTTGTTACATAATAAAAGTTGGTCATTTAACAACATGGCATCAACACGTTGGAACCACCCAATCTGAGGACTTCTGCCTTAAGTCAAAGGCACTAAAAGTAAAAAGGCTTTCAACCATTTGTAACCTGACCTAATAAGAAAATGTGTCACCATTTCACCACAAACTGACTGTGTGGCGGGAAGATGACGAAGGGTTTAATCAAATGTTACTGTAGCTGTCTGCACCTCACTGAGGTCTGAAATAAATGTGAGCCAGGCCACCTGAGCATATGATCTGGCTCCAAGATCCAACCTGACACAAGAGCCCACAGTCACTCAATCCTGATGTGCTCACTGTCAAAAGTCATATTGACAAATTAGCCTGATTTATATTTTGTCATACAATTAGTATTGTGTTGTCACTACTAAGACAAGTGCTACGTACCCACCATAGCTCTGTTTGTGATATAGGAATAGAAGGTATGCGCATGCATAAAGTGAATGGCAAATCGAGTGGCAAATCAAGTGGCAAAGTGAGAGGCAAAGTGAGTTTAACAATGTTTAACGTTGTTTAATGCAATCAGATAGGACTTTTCTGTTTGTATGTATGGGCTGTCAGGCCAGAAATTATTTTTTGTCACTCAGTAGGCCCATAGATATATATAAGAAAGGCTAGATGACTCACCCACACTGCTGGCCAATGGAGAGCGACGTCGTTACGTGGCGGCCATCTTACCGCAGCATAACATTGTGTACGTCTATGGGGCATGTACTTTTTAAATAACCATAACTTGCTCAATTTTCAACCGATTTTTAAAAGGTTTGGTTTGTTATAAACGTCAGAGACGTACCTCGTTGAACTCTGGATTACATTAAGCAGATAAGTGTCCTGAATCATAGCCACGTTGATAACGTTTGTAATAAACCAACCTGTTTGTAAATCCGTCAAGATTTGAGCGAATTATGACTATTTTTGTTCACAGCTGCCATATAGAACATACTATACTGTAGCCCCTCAGCAAGATGGGCGCCGGGGTAACTACGTCAGAGACTCCGCCTTGAGCCATCTAGCCTTTATATATGTCTATGAGTAGGCCTTCCTGCATAACTTCCGGGTTTGATGATGATGTCACACGCATACCCTCTATAGTAAATACTGTCTATGGCGGTTGCACAGAGCTAGGTTAGATAGGGTTGGCGTAAAGGTCCTTCACATTTTGCTATCTTTGCGCCAACATCATCACATATGCTTACCTATGAAATCATTGGATTTTCCTATGTCATAGTCCCACACTGTCACCTCCAGGGTCTTTTTGGTGAGGTCTGCATATTTGATGTCATAAGAGAACTCCTAAGAAGGAAAACAAAATGAAAAAACATCCAAGGCAGTATTTCCCAACCTTTTCATCTGAAAGACCCAAAAGATAAAATTGGTGTCTGCCTGGGACCAGAAGAAGAAGAAGAAAAATAAAAACACATTTTGAATTAACCACTTGAGGCATATTTAAAGGGATAGTTCAGATTTTTTTAACTTAAATTGTATGAAATACTTGCCAATAATATAGTGGTTGCAACTGTATTAATTGATTGCCCGAGTCCCATGGTGGGAGTTCTGTCAGTTCAGTGCAAAGCAGGGTAAAGATTAATTTGTTTTAAAATGCACAGGTATGCACTATCCCACACCCCCATTTAACAAGGGCCAGAGTCAACCAATCTAGCATTGACTAGTGCAGTGACATAGATCGCCCTACCGCAAACATGGCTAATTGTGGTGGGCAGGAATTGAGTTCCGAGGAGCGCCCAGAATCAGTGATTCCTTTGGAAGAAGGCAGAATTAATGTCAAAGGAATTGACACGTACGTGTGTGGCCTGTGTGTGTCCCATGGTCAGTCTCTCTCTGATACTTCTTGGTCAGGGCACACTGTACTATAGTAATAAGGGCCCCATTCACGCTTGAGAGCATTTCTGGCAGCACATGGATCTGCAGGGGGGTTTGAAATTCATTTCTGAGAAGTGTTACACAAGCTTTGGCAGCCAATCTTTCAGGATAGGTTTCTGAGGACGACAGAAGTTCCAAAGATGTGACCTGTTGCAAGTCTGGGGTGATTAATTTGGCTGGAAAAGGAGATATTCTATAAACTTGACAGCTAGGAATGTTTCCTCTACAGCTTTTCTTGTAATTTTCCTTATTTTTTAAGGTTTTCTGACCTCAATTGTACCCAACAAATCTGAACTTTGAACATTCATTGCATTTTCTGTGGCCTAGGGTTTTTTGAATAATTAGGCTCAAACAAGTGCTCTGATCTGCCTGTGGACGGTACGATCCACTAATCCCCCCCCCCCCCCTTCCTCCCCTCCCCTATGCTTCAGCCCTGGGGTGGACGGAAGGACGGAAGGACGGACGAATGACAAGGGGCGATAATTGACAAGCAAAGTGCCATCTGCTGGCTATAATAAGGTGTTTTTCCAATGCATCTGAAGAAGCTTTAGAACAGAGAACTAGAAAAAGTGCCCTTCTGGGCACAGGTCTCCACCAGGAGGATAGGAGTGTGTGTGATGTTTGGCAAAATGTTTAGGAGTGATATAAACATGTTTGTTTGTTTTTTGCAACAATTTTCTTCATTTTGTTGAGGAAATGCAGAGCCAGATCACTCATAGCATCTCTGAGGATAGAATTCTGGATGAGCAGGACATGTGCAGCATTTTGTACAAAACGGGCCACTCCTGAAGACTTTGGAAGGCAATCTTAGCCAATCAGTGTAGAATCTGAGAAATCAAACAGACTCTTCTTGATCACATGACTACAGAGATCATGTATACCGATTTGCATGAGATTTGGATGAAATCTGTGCGACTAATATCGGCCTCATGGTAAATTGCACACTGTGTTTGTGATTTGTGGCATTTTGTTCGAAACGGACCAATCATGTGAGCTTTGGAAGCGAATCTTAGCCAATCAGGAAGGAAGATGGGAAATGGTGCAGATCCGTGTTGATCACATGACTATGGAGATAGTGTATACCGAATTGTGTGATGTATGGATAAAATGTGTACCTAAATCGGCCTCATGGTGGCGCTATAACAGGCCGTTGAGGAATATTTGGGGCAGAGGTTCGTCGTTGGCATCCAGAGAGTGTGTGTGCAAAGTTTGGCATGGATCGGGCCAACGGTGCCAGAGATTAGCTGGTAACAGACGGACGGAAGGACGGACGGACGCACACACACACACACACACACACACACACACACGGACGGAGTGCAAAACATACTCTCTCCCCATGCCTTCGGCCTGGTGGAGACAATAACACCTGCCATGGCACACTGACAATGGAGTGGATTTTTCTGTTAAATACTTTTAATACACTTTAGAAGGACCATGACAAAGGCTTTAAATGTTCTTAAAATAATGTTAAAAATAATGTCATTATAGGCTGCTACCTTTAATGCTGTGGGAATATGTAACACTGATTTGTTGTTCGGCACATAATTTAGTGCTATAACACAGTGGTTTAGTGCTATAATACAGTGGTTCTCAAAGTGCGGTCTGGGGACCAGGGACCATTTTAAACGTTTTTAACACAACTCTTCTGTTATGGGGTCACTCACTGACACAAACTTCCTTTCAGATGGGGGTCCGTGGCCAATTTGAGAATCCTTGACATGAAAATGCAAGGTTCTAACATGAGCTGTTACCTCGTTGAACTCTGGATTGAGCGTCTTCTTCTTCACAGCAGTCTTGTGCTTTGACTTTTTGTTCTCATCAGGCTTCAGGTACCTGCAGGCAAGCAGACCACTGTTTGAAAAGCAACTATTCATTGTATTATTATTCCTGTGTATCACTGTACTGTACTGTACTGTACTGTACTGTACTGTACTGTACTGTACTGTACTGTACTGTACTGTACTGTACTGTACTGTACTGTACTGTAGGCTACTGTAATGCATTATATACTCTGATTCAGACTCTGAATAAGTAGAAATTATTCAGAATAACCACCAGTCCTCCACAGTCTATAATAAAAATATATCAGATGTAGTTGTTTTCAGAAATTGCTCTGTAAAAGTTCTGTATTCAAAATTAACTTGAGAAAAAGTACAAGTATCAAAAGTATAAAAGTACTCATTATGCAGAATGTCCCAATTCACAAAATGTTCTTTCATTTCTGGAAATCTACATGCTCACAATACATCACATTGTGGCACGTTGGGAGCTTGTAGATTGGCTATTTTCAATTATAAAATAGGGCTTAATTGTTAATGTATGTTTTATAATATTTAAATCTGCAAAGTAGCATAGCAACTAAAGTTTTAAAATAATTGTAGTGGAGTAAAAGTGAAGCAGATACCATAGACTGTTTTAGAGAAGATGTTATACCATCCCATCCCCTAGAGGGTGCTGTGGCACTGCCCTACAGTTAACAAACTTTCATCAGGTTGATTAAAATATTCAATTTTAACTATCAACTGCATTATTGATAGCCTTAGCCTAGCATTCAAATCTAACAGCCTGGATTAAAAAAATAAAAAAAAGGAAAAATAAACAGAATGGGGGAGAAAATATTTACTGAGCTTTGAGGACAAGATAACTTTAAATACAAATTTATAGTATTCATTTTATAATAACATGCCCATGTATGCAAGAGTAGTAGTAACTGTAACTGTTAACAATGGCAACCAAAGTTTTGGTATTAAATGTGTTTTTCTAAACAGTGGAAATATATCAGCCAAGAGAATCTTTGATCCATCTGAGAGTAAACTCTCAATAGTGCAGTACATTTCTATCCACTCGCGTCCATTGTAGGAATGTGAACAATAATTTACAAAGACCCAGCCAAGGTTATCAGCACAAGTGAACGATGTCAGTGTACGGGAGACATGCATAGATAACGATGCATGTGTCACATATGTCAAACAGTCACAAACCAGATGTCACATCCTTCATTTACTGCATGCATTTAGGTAAATCACCCAGCCTTCATCTGTTTGACATGGAATACATTCCGTTTATGGTCTCGCATAATGCAGCCAGTAAATCTATTTATCTGTCTTTGTGTCCTTCCATCCAGACAGGAGGTGCTATCAGCCTCAAACTGTTAGAAAATGGTTGCAAGCCCTGAACACTGTTCAGCTTCTCTTTTGTTCACAGGGCACGCTTGATGGAGTCAAAAATTAATTGTGATTTCATTACTTAGCCAGATGAAAGACTAGCTAAAAGTTAAAAGGGTGTGATACATAATTCACTTGTCACTCTTGGGGCTGGGTCTGTACGTTGTTGATAATCATTGAATGGAGAGTCTGCCTACAGTTCCCCTGCTAAAATGTGAACATGTACTAACCATTTTAAGCAAGTGTACGTTACTGCCCCCCCCCTTCTTCTGATTTTGGTTCAAATTCATAATGTTTTACCTGGCTTTGGATTGGACTGACAAAAAATAAGTCAGTTTCATACTGCCCTAAAGGTACAAAACATCTTCTTGATAAACATGTGTGGCATGATATTGTAATGATCTGATATTGTAATCTGCCTGTGCGTATAGTTATTATGTATGCTAATATAATATTGCAATACATTTTCAAGCAACAGTGTGCAATATTATGATGGAGAATGTCCTGGAGTGTCCTGGAGTGTTCTTTCAGAATCTACAGTATCTGAACACTGTTCTGAGGGCTGAGGATAATTTGGTGTTGGTGGTGGTTTATTTGAAAAACATCATTGCATAACAATATGAATTATGATGTTTCTTACATTTTGAGACACAAGAGGACCGCTCTATTAAAAAACAAATAATGAACTATCACACAAAGCTAAAGTTTCTATTACTTCTGGTAAAGCTTGTACGCTCTCGGGAGGAACGACATTCCTATGTTTGTTCATAAACGTAAGGAAAAAGTGTTAATTTTTATTTATGATTATTATTACATGATTACAAATGCGTCCATTTGGTTACATTTGTACACAGAGTTAAATGAACACTCAAGATTGTACTGTTAGTGTGCGTGCGTGCGTGCGTGCGTGCGTGCGTGCGTGCGTGCGTGCGTGCGTGCGTGCGTGTACACTAACGTTTTGACATAGGGGTCAGAGAAGCCATTGGCATCCATGGCGGCGAGGTGGGCACAGCGTACAATGCCCACAGTCAGACTAGACTTCTGCGAGTTGTATTTGAGGGAGATCATGATGCGTCCTCGCTCCTCCAACGACTTGTCTTCTGTCTTGTTGACCTGTTGCAGTGAAAAGAGAGGTCAGCTGCATGTTTCAAATATACACTGGAGAAGTATATGTGTGTGTGTGTGTGTGTGTGTGTGTGTGTGTGTGTGTGTGTGTGTGTGTGTGTGTGTGTGTGTGTGTGTGTGTGTGTGTGTGTGTGTGTGTGTGTGTGTGTGTGACCTTTAACTCTGATAGTGTACAAATGTAATGGACCCTTCTGGGTCCATTTGGTTACATTTAGACTCCGTCAGAGTTACAAATGGATAACATAAGACAGAGGATTTTACAGTATAGCCGAAGTGGTTGGTTTTCACATCATGTCCAGAACATTATGATTTAAAAATGGACCTTTTCTCTGCAGGTATGACAGTTTCACCATATTTTATTGAGTCAAGTGGCCTGCCTGTCCAGCCGTCTCAGGCTCACACACCATATCTAGAACTGACACCTTCTGAAAATTACACAGTTCATTTCTAAAACATTGTATATCAACTTTGACAAAGCCCTAACATACAGTAATATTGTGTTTGTGTGCTCGTGTAGACAGAGTCAGAATCAATGTGTGTTTTAAAACGAGATAAAGCAATTGAGAAGGAGACAGAGGGATGAAATCGTGTTCAATAATTTGTTCAGACTCTGCCATATAGCAAGATAGAAATGATTTCAACACCAGCTCTAGACTCTTCATACAAGTGGGTGCACGCACGCACGCACGCACGCACGCACGCACGCACGCACACACACACACACACACACACACACACACACACACACAATCACACAATCAGTTGGCAGACTATCTCTGAGTTACAAGCAGTATGAGTGGACTCAATGTCTGACTCATCTGACATAACAGCGGAACCTCGCTGGTTGTCAGATTAATTTTGTCTCGTTGCAAAGGATGCATTTTCATTTTTGCAACACTTCAGCCACCTGTCTCTTCTTCCCATCTCTCCCCTTCTCGCTCTCTCCATCCCCTTTGTCTCTCTGCCTCCCCAATTCAGTAGGCTATTATGTGTACACAGTTAAATCATGATTTAACTCAAAAGTGGGTCAGTTTGGTTACATGTGTAAACTCTCAGAAAAAGAAAGAAAGAATTGAGATGGATACTCTCAGTCAAATCTGTACTTGAGTTAAAGTAGCCTATAAGTACTTGCTTAAAAAAATACTTATGTATTGAAAAGTAGCCTACAAATTACTATTACACTTTTGACATTTTCTAAAATAAGTGTAAGTAATAAGTAATATTTGTCTTTGAAATGTAATGCAGTGAAAAGTACAAATACTCAAGTAGAGTACAGATGATACAGAGAAACATGACTTAAATAAAGTACTTAAGTAAATGTACTTTGTTACTGTCCACCAATGCCTCTATAGTTCAGATTTCTTTATAAGCTGTATGAAATACTTGCCATTAATATAGTGGTTGCAACTGTATTAATTGATTGCCCGAGTCCCGTGGTGCATGGGAGTTCTGCTCTGCATGGTTTTGATCATTTTGTGGGGGGGCACAGGGGGCAACGCATTAAAAGTAGCCTAAATTAATTCACAAAACTAGGGTAATTTGTATTGTTGACCTATTTCTACCATATTGTGCAACTTTCATTCATTTTTTACCCCTCTATCACACGGAACTATAGGCCTATATGTTTTTTGTGTCCATATCACTACGGACAAAATATAGTTACATATAGTTACAACTTCGTTCAACACAAGTTGAATGAAGGTTCCGCTAATATTTGAAAAATAGATCAACAATACAAACGACACTAGTTTTGTGGATGAATTTACTTTTAATGCGTGGCCCCAAAAATTGTGAACTATCCCTTTAACACACAGTAGGTGGACTAGCAGTGATTGATGGAAATACAAGATAAGATCAGACAGGCAGGGAGGAAATGCAGACCACCTACATGCTGACTGGATGATATCAAGACTGTCTCACAACATGACAGGAACAGAAAGGGTGGGGAGGGATCAACATATGGAATGTCAGTCAGCTCCATATATGGAGATCTAAGCTAAGGGTTTGAGGTCAGTTGTAGAGTTATAATAATTATTATAATAATAATAATAATAATAATAGCTTGAGTTTATATAGTGCCTTTCATGAACCCAAAGACGTTTTACATAAAAAACAAAGAATAACCAACAAACAACCAAACCAAACACTGTTGCACTGTTGCCTCAGCTAGAAGGTCGCGGATTCGATTGAAGGATCGAAGCACGAGCTCAGTTCGGGCCTCTCCCCAGGTTGGCATAGAGAGAGTACAGCGCCCCGGGATTACAGATTAGGCAATTGGCACCAGGTGAAAAGATGAGTTACAAAATTGTGGGATAAAATATTTGAAACAAACAAACAAACAAACAAAACAACAAACCACTATCTGTCATAAGCCTGAGAGAATGTCTTTTCAAGGCAGCCTTAACAGGGTCCAGTGTTGGAGCATGGCAAATTTCCATCGGGTGAGAGTTCCACAGGGAAGTATCCGATCACATACTGTGAAACATGCAAAATAACTAAATAAATAGAGCAAAGAACTCATACGGTAAATAAACATGCTGATTTAAATTGGAGAAAAAGCACACAGAAGACTGATCTTGACACAAAGTGGGTTATTTTGGAATCACACCAATGCCTCATGTAGAGACTCCAATTGCAATGTTGCCTCAGATTAATTATTTGTGTGGATGTAATCATAATGTTTTTCTGTGCTCCACAGGCTGGCAAAAAAAATAAGAAAAAAACAACAACACAGCAACACATCTCAATAATAGCACAAGCAAATTGTTTGTGTTCAACATAGGTATTAGTCATCTCCTCTGCATGGTGTGAATGTTGCCAGAGTGTAGCATCCTGCAGGATGCGCATTGGGGGAGAGAGGGACCAGCATGCATTGTGGTGCACAATCAACAGTAGGCTATTGTTCTGTAATTTGCAATGTGTTGTTGGGGGAATTTATGTGTTGTTGTTTGTGATTGATATGTTGTTGGTTTGTGTTTATTTAATTATTTTTCATGTGTATTAATTTGGGAGGGAAACCATGAGTGTAGGGTGGTAATTGCAGTGGTGAATAAAGTACTCCCATTTTTTACTTCAGTAAATGTACCAATACTGCAATATACAGTAGAAGTAGCCTACTCTGTTACAAGTAACTTTTAATTAAAATTGTACTTGGGTAAAAGTACTAAAAAGTACTGAATTCTAAGGCTGAGCTCACACCTTTCATGCAATTCTCTGCTCGTTGGATGCTCGTTGGATGCTCGTTGGGTAGTGTCATGGCCGCCCAATGTATTTCCAATGGAGGTCACATGGTTTGACCCAACATTGTGTTGTGTGAGGGGGAGGGGCGCAGTCGTGCGCCCCTCCCCCTCACACAACACAATGTTGGGTCAAACCATGTGACCTCCATTGGAAATACATTGGGCGGCCATGACACTACCCAACGAGCACCCAACGAGCACCAGAATTGCATGAAAGGTGTGAGCTCAGCCTAAGGTCTGCACTGTGCAACATCATTGGATACTATTACTACTGCTGGAAAAGACACCAACAAACTGGCAACCTCAATCCTCACCAGCACTGGCTGCAACATTGTTGAATGCTACTGCTGGAAAATACACCAAACTGGCAACCTCGATGTTGTGTATAATGAGGGAATGTGATTCACGTGCGCTCTGGCGCTCTGAAGTCTGAATGATTTGGTTCACAGAAGGTCAATGTGTAATGCGCACAATTACGCAGGCAGCGGCAGGCGTAAGTTGTGTAATGTTGAAAAATACATCTGTGACACCAAAACAAAAAAGAAACAGAGAAGGTAGCCAAAGTAGGTACAGCAGAGCTAGTATAGCTGTAGAGTAGAGCTATTCTCAGGTCAGATAAAGCCTAAGGGTAGCCTCGGACCGGTACAGTCCCAGGCTTTTCGTTCGCATACGGCGGGAAAAGGTTTTCTCATGACGTGAATACTGTGTTTTGTTATTAAACTATAGCTAGGCTACTTTAGCTCTCAGGAACGTAGTAGACCACACCGGCATAGACGGACCACACGACCAACACAGGGTGCTGACAATGTTGGTGATTAGTTGGTAAGTAGGATATCAAATTAAATAATAGACCCATATCAGTATCAGACAGATATGTTAATGAGAACGTACAAGCTAAAAGTTAAAATTACATAGTAATTGTGTCAGTTTAATTTGTTCATACTGCAGTGGTGTCAAATAATTTCCATTTCCATATATGCTTAAGTACAATTTTGTGGCCAAATCCACCATTATTGTTTAGGGCTAAAGACAAATCCTTCAGCAACAATAAATTATGGTCAAGTTAAACTTTACTTTATTTGCAGACACTATAAACAAGACACAACAAACAAAATAAAACATAGAGATAGCCTATCACAATCAGGCTATTTTCACTCCATACAGCATATCAATTCAAAAACAAGACACCCAAATTGACTTTTTCCATGTTCCCAGGACCCCAGCCACGTAAAGGAACCGGAGAGAAGAGCATACAGGTATTTCTGGCAACTTTTGTTTATACCGAGCTAACTCGCTTGGTGCGAGCCCTTCAAAGTAGTCAACTGACAAACGGTAAAGTTGATAAAACAACAGTTTAATGAAACTAACGACGAAAACTAAAAGGTTACTTTAGTAACCATGGTTCTATAAGTGAGTGAAACACTTCGCTCTATGGGAGGCTTTCCTGAAAGCCAAGGTCGCAGACTTCTATTAATATACTCCGGCGGGCTCCTTTGTCGAAACGGTTCCTCTTGTTGTAGAAATTCATCCTGTCACAAGAAGAACAGAGGCCCGTACCTCCGACTGCTTAGAGCCACTTGTTGACTTTGGACGCCTCACCTGGAAGAGCGCTCAATGTTAAACCCCAGATGCACAGGGTTTCCTCGTGCTAAATGCACGGGCCCGCCGCCCGCCTGCAGTTCCAGCTCTGACCACTAGGTCTCGCAGCTTCGACGTTGGCAAGCCTTTCTGGGGGCTTGGTTTCAACTGACTGTTTAGCCCTATTTCAAAATGGCGCAGACCACGTCCTGATTAAACACGTGAAGCATGTGTAGGCAGAATAATTATATTATAAAACATACATTAACCACTTTAGCTCGATTTTATACTTGGGCTATTTGAAAATAGTGTGAGCTTGTAGATGTGCTATTTTCAAATGTTTTAGTACTTTACTTTTGGATTTATAATCTATATTTTGATGCCAGCACTTCTTCCGCTACAGATTCTGTGTGTCGCCATGGACAGCTCCTGGCTTTATGCTGGCACACGGAAGCCCCTGATGCAGAAAGTGTTTTTTTTGCGTTAAATAAGTGATAAATAGCTCTATATTCTGATAGTACTGCTATGCTAAACAGAAAAGACTATTCTCAGGTTGGTATTGAGACTTGTGATTTGACACTTTAATAAAATTGAATATAATTGGTATACCAATTGTATGCAATCAGGATGCAGAATATAAACACGTGAAATTGGAAGTGATGACACAAAGACATGAGCAGACAAAATTGAAACTGGAACACTATGCATTTTAAGCTGAGTACTTGCTCCTGATTGGATGAAATTGGCAACCCACCTGCAAATGTGTTTTCTGTTCATTTAAGAGATGGAGCGACAAGCAACGATTACTAAGTGAATGTAGAGCTTTACCTTTTAACAAAAAAAACGAAACCTTTTAGTTTTAACCCAAAAATATCACTTACCATACCTTCATGTTACCCATCAAAATGTCTTGTGAGGGTCCATTGTTATATCAGGTACAGGCCTAGGCTACATCATATTCTTTGTAGTCCTTTAACTTTACCAAACCATACTTGGTTGACCAGTTTCCCTCAGGGCTCTATAGTCTAGTATATACAAGTGACTTTTCTGTTTTCACTTTACACTTCACTGAAAATAGATTGTGAGCTTGTAGATATTTGGCAGCGGTGGCCGAACGGATAGCGGCGCGGTCTTGATACCGGAAGGTTCCTAGTTCGAATCAGCCGTCCGACACGTTAAAATTACCACCGCTGAAGTGCCCTTGAACAAGGCATTGAACCACTACGATGAAATGTGTTCTATGAGCAGGGCCTGGCTGGAAACAAGTTCTTGAGCTTAGCCCAGATACCCTGGGTAAATATAGATTTCATTTCATTTCATTTCATATGTTATTTTCTGCAAAAGCTTTCCACAGAATATGCATACTGTGGTTTACATTAAAGGTCCACAATAAATTGTCAATACAAATTATGAATCAATCAATTGTAAGAGCTTCCATGTGTTGCCATGTAATACATTGCAAACACAATGTATAAAATCACAAGAATTGTCTATTTTATAACATCCTCTATTTCCATAGTCACAATCAGCTGATACCGGGGACACGATGATCATGCTGTTGGTAAAGACAATGCTGGTAAGTGTTGGCCAGTTAACATCTCTGTTTTACTTCTGTTTTTTGCTGTTTACAAAAAGGGTCTCTTAAACATTTTTGCTTGGGACCCCCAAAAACCCACTGTAATGCAGGCCCTGCAATGACTAATATCACAGAAGGACTGATATTCATAATCCATGCAAATCTGGAAATAAACAAAAAATAAGTGATTTCAGTTATTTGGATTCTGGAGATGCCAGCATTTCCTCTATTTAAGCATAAGCGAATAAGCCAAATAACCTATTCTACAAGCTCTCAATGCGTCTGCGACACATTGAGAGCTTGCAGAATAGGCTACTTTTGTTTATTTTAAGATTAGAGCATTTCATGTGGTCGAACTAGCATTATTTGCAGAAAAGTCTTCCATAAAACCCTAATCGTCTCGGATATTTCATATAAAAGCAAACATTAAAGCCTCAGTCTGTGATTTCTTCACATGATTGGCAGTATGTAACGGCAGGAACAATATCACTAAAACATCATAATTGAATTCACATATTGTGTTAATTGTTTAGGAAACGCAACTAGTAGTGTGGGGGCACACTGTTTGAGTCGTGAGACTCAATTTGATTAAATCCATGGGAGAGGTAATGAGTTCCTCTGAGCAATCTGGCAAGATGTCCTAGTTGGGAGAAACCAGAGCCAATAATGTCTATTCCATGTTAGCAGATCAGCAGACAATTTGGCTGCTAATGCAAAGTGCTATAGGGTTAGAAATTAGTGTAAAGCTTTTTTGCCCCTAAATTGATTTTCAGGGGACTAAAATTATATAATGGGTTAGGGTCACTAAAATGATATAATGATACAGATTGTTAAACATCCTTTCAACTAAGGGCAAGACAGGGGCTACTGTAGATCAGAGACAGTTGCTAGGGAAAACACGTTTACGGACATGCACCAGGTGGTCAGAGCATAGTGGCATCCCTGCAAACAAAATTATTAATCACATACAGCCCAAGGCCCAAGAGTTTGTTGTGAGCAATCTGACAAGCAGTCCGAGTTGGGAGAAACCAGAGCCAATAAAGTGTATTCCATATTAGCAGATCAAACCAAACTATATAAATAAAGTTTAATTTGATTGAATGTAAAAGTCACATCACACAAAGATTTGGAGGCCCCCCTGTAGTAACTCAGAGGACTCCCTAGGGGGTCCCGGACCCCCTGTTGAAGTTGAAGTCTCACTTTGAATAGTGAGCTCTGATTGGTAAATGGTAAATTTATATAGCGCTTTACAGAGATTGTGCATTACATTCACCCATTCACACACACATTTACACACCGATGCCGGAGAAAACCATGCAAGTCACCAACCTGCACAATTAGGGGTTCAGAGTCTTGCTCAAGGACACTTCGACACCAACTCTGGGGGAGCCCGGGTTCAAACTGGGAACCTTGCGGTTCCCATCCGGTCACTCTACCCCTGAGCCACAACTTTGTGGTGAGTGAAATGTAATTCAAACTGAGGCGTGCCCTGTGGCAAATTCATCTCGTTTCCACGCTAGAAGAACCCATAATAAGTGATTAATTATCTCTAGGTAAATGGCTGCTACTGGAGAGCTAACATTGTTTGGCAGAATTCAGGGCAGCTAACATTCTGCATCTCTGGAGACCTGCCTCAAAAACATATAGCCATGCACATTGCTCTCTCTTACAATTTAAATATGAAAGCTTGGCTGCAATGACCAATTACCATCTAAGCTTTCTTCATTCACCTGAATGGTGTCCTAATTAGTTGTTTGCTACTACTACTTTGTTTAGGGATGTGTTACTGTTCAGCAATAAAAATGCAATGCATTCCATGTACATGACAGTATCAGCATATACACACAGCGCATTACCCCAAAGTCAGCATACTTTGCATGTGCACACCCCCGGCTGTATGGACTACTTTAGTAGCAACTAGAAAAAGTGCCCCTTGGGGCACAGGTCTCCACCAGGCCAGGTCAGGTTGTGGCTTCCTGGTGGCGCTATATAAGCCAATGTGAAAAGGGTAACATTTCTTCTTACACCTTTGATGGCAATTGGATGATTTGAGGCATTTTGTTCCGAAAATGTGTTTAGCAAAAATCCACCTGTTGGTGGCGCTATAACAGGCCAATGTGAAAAGGGTAGGATATATTCCTCAGCCTGTAGGAAAGTCTGTGAAAGATTTCACGGATGCTGCGTTCTTGATTTGAGGCTTTTTGTTCAAAACGGGCCAATCCTGCAAACTTTGAAAGCCAATGTTAGCCATGCAATTAGGATGGAATATGAAATATTGGACAGTTCCGCCTTGAGCACATGACTATAGAGATACTGTGTAACGATTTGTAGGGATGGATGGAGGAGTAAGTGGTGCTATAAAAGGGCGTTCTAGAAAACTTGGGTCAGAGGTTGCCGGAGATTACCGGTAGCTGTACACGGACGCAAGCACGCACGCATGCACGCACAGACGGACGGATGTAATGCAAAACATACACTCTCCCCATGCCTTATTCGGCCTGGTGGAGACAATAAATTGTAATAATTATAGAACAAGGTACTGTATTTCTGTTTCATAATGTAACATTTTCTTATGTGGATGAAGTTGAAGTGTACTTGCTGATGGTGTGTGGGGTTTTGGATGAGTCAACAACAGATTTCCATTTTCTATCGCAGCTAAAATCTTGCTTACTTGACATTTATTCAACGATGCTTGCACTCCCCACCCTTAAACACATCATACTCACTTAATCCCTGCTTATGTTGGACTAAAATTGCAATACATTATTCTTGTTTTGCCTGTGTTTGTATAATATATATATATATATATATATATATATATATATATGGCTTGTGCATTTTATTCCTATTTAAAAACCACACAATTCTGTTATAGCTAAATAAATATTTTTAGATGAAGCCCTGCATGGTCATCAAAAGTCTGTTGGAGCAAGCAATGGAGAAATATTGGTTCACTGATCAGAGCCCCACTCCGCCCCTTCCCCACAGCGGAAGAAACTGACGTCACTATATTGAGAGCAACGCCCCTCTGCACTGTAGTTCACTCGTTCCCCCAGCCGTAGCGAACGAAAATAAAAGCCTGGGTAACGAGGCTAGACACATACAGATCTGCAGCACCTAGTCTCGGACCTTCTTCAGGCAAATCTCGCTGATTAAAGGAAGCATCATTATGTACAAAAGGCAGGGTCAACAGTCACATACAATTCATTAGTGGCAATAGGCACACACAGTGAACTTCTATAATACATCACAGGAAGTCATTTGACCTCAATCAGAAATCGATCAGGGGAATAGCCAACCTATAATTACAACATCTCATCAGTAATTGTTCACCCTTAGAGGTGAGAGGTTGTAATGTGTGTGTATACAGTAGGATTCACATTGCTCAACCCATTAAGACCTGAGGCCGATTCTACAATGTCTTCTCAACAGTTTTCTCAAACCTTTTCAACATTATGTTAGTTTGGCCATGGACCCCCATCTAAAAATATTTTGTGCCGGGGACCCCCAGAAGCAAAGGTTTGAGTTAAAATGTTTGCTTTAATATACAGTATATATATTCAAATATTTCAAAAATAGCAGATCTACCAGCTCATCGTGCTGCAATATTTTTGAATAGCCAAAAGTTTAGGTTTTTGTTGATTCAGAATAGCCTCTCTTATATCTACCGTATATAGTAGCTTCCCTTTCGGTAGGCAACGCTCGCTTGTGCTGTGGTCCGTCAATGGAATGTTTCTCCCCCTTCCATTATAAGCGCGATCTTTGACTGCGTTTTTCTCTGAATTGAGCCTCAGATTGAGGTGATTGAACAGAACGTCGCTGTTAGGAGCTCGTTAAAAAATCGCTGCAACCTCGCAGTTAAAATATTAACGATTCTGATGAGTTTAAAGTTACGATGGTCACATTAGCTTTAGGCAATTTTGCTTCCTGTTTTTTGGGAAGTGAATTTTGGGGATTTCAACATAAAACACCCCGTTGCATCAGTTCAACAGAGTCTGAGTTGGTGATATACATACTGAATCAATATTGGCAGTCAAAGAGATGGGTTACGCAGAAGATCATCATTGCCTCCTCTGTTGGGCCGGACAACTTTTTCTGTGGTATGGTTAGCTGCACAAGTAATTATTATCCTTCTACCCTAATGGATAATAATGGATAATCCACGCAACTGTCATATTTACTGTACAAATATTACTATTGTATATTGTTATTGCGCAACATTTCGCTGTGATGCAATTACAGTACAGTATGGTAAGGCACAGCACAGTACAGCACAGTATGGAACAGTACAGTAGCATACAGTACAGTACGCTACAGTATGGGACAGTATTGTACAGTACAGTATTGTACAGTACCGTATAGTACAGTATGGCACAGTTCAGTATGATACAGTACGGTCTAGTATGCTACAATACGGTACAGTACGGTACAGTACAGTACAGTACAGTACAGTGGAGTACAGTGGAGCAAAGTACAGTGGAGCACAGTACAGTGGAGTACAGTACAGTACAGTGGAATACAGTACAGTACAGTACAGTACAGTGGAGCACAGTAGAGTACAGTACAGTACAGTGGAATACAGTACAGTGGAGTACAGTGGGGTACAATACAGTGGAATACAGTACAGTAGAGTACAGTGGAGTACAGTACAGTGGAGTACAGTACAGCGGCGTACAGTAGAGTACAGTAGAGTACAGTAGAGTAGAGTAGAGAGCAGAACAGGGGAGTACAGTACAGTGGAGTACAGTACAGTGGAGCACAGTACAGTGGAGCACAGCACAGTACAGTGGAGTACAGCACAGTACAGTGGAGTACAGCACAGTACAGTACAGTGGAGTACAGTACAGAACAGTACAGTAGAGAAGAGAGCAGAACAGAGTACAGCACAGTGGAGTACATGTAGTACAGTGCAGTAGAGTACAGTAGAGTACAGTGCAGTAGAGTACAGTGGAGTACAGCACAGTACAGTAGTGGAGTACAGCACAGTGCAGTACAGTACTAAGTACAGTGGAGTATAGTACAGCACAGTGGAGTATAGTACAGTACAAGACAGGACAGGACAGTACAGGACAGTACAGGACAGTGCAGAGGACTACAGTACAGTACAGAGGAGTACAGTATACTATTCCCGATAGGTTGCCACATTTACGACATCCAAGCAACTTGGTATATAGAAACATTGCCACTTTCCAAGCAACTGGATATATGAAAACATCATGGGTTGCCATGTTTGCTTTTCCAAGTAAAAAAAACAAACAAAAAAACAGTATCGAGTATCGCCCTCCCGCTATTGCCTTCTTCCCATTTGCGACGTGTGGCGCTAGGATGAAATTCTAGTACTTTTAATAGTGAACTTTACCCTGTATGTTGGTGGCTAAATCAAAGGTAGTTTTAGATGTGTTGGTGCACTGCATACCACTGAAAGAGTTCCCATTTGGTAGGGGAATTAAGTGTCTGACTCTGTCGCAGTGTTCTGGAACTGAACGCCAGTGTTGGACCAAATTATCTGTCCAAATATAAAATAAAACAAAGGAGAATCTTAAAATATAGGTGCCAATTCAGGACCTGGAATCATATTGTGCCAATGTTTCTTAACATATTCACTTGATCTGCGAAATATGAGAATATGTGGTGATACGTACGGAATGTCTTTCTCCTTTTCTTTAGTAAATCATTACAAGACAAGCCCTGCTCCCCAGGCCCATGGCAGGCTGCGGGTCATACAGTATGCCACCGGGCCATGAGAAGACCAGGGCTCCCACTAATGGTGAGTTATGACAAAATATACATGTTTCTAAATGGTTATCTGCCTGTGTATAATCGGTATATCATATATGACATAGCAATATTATTATGAGACTTCTGCATATTCCAAGAGCTGTGATGTCGAATAGCAAAATTGTGCATCGTCCGTACCGACCGCGTGGGCCTACATGTCATATGTTGTAGTGTGGCTCGCCTCTTTGCATTGGCCTGCCCATGTGTATTCCTGTGTTGTTGTAGTAGAAGCCGGTTTATCCATAGAGTTAGGGTTAGGTTTAAGGGTTTCGAGTAAGTCAATGACTGATTTACTCAGATTACTATTAAACTGAGAATTGAAACTTTAGTTATTTTGAGATGCAGATTTATTTCCGATTGAGGTCAAATTACTTCATGTGTGATCTACTCAGGAGTTCACTCTGAGCCAATTGCCAGTAATGAAGTGTAGGTGATGAGTGGTCACTTGTTGACCTTGCTTGTTGTACATAATGGCGTTGGTTCCATTTGCCAGCATATCTGAAGAAGGTCCTTGACTGAATGTTGCCTATTAAATTGTTAGTGAAGGCAGTGAGACGTCCCTGATTCCCCAGGAGATAAACACCTAAAAAGTTTAACAGTTTTATATCTCTAGTTTAATTATTTTGTTTTTTATGTTTAACACCAAGAAATCCCATTGAGATTAAAAATCTCCTTTTAAAAGACCTTATTACACATAATGATGACTCCATTCTTTGTGTTAATGGTAACTGGATGACTGGGTAAAATCTGCCAGTACATTCAGGGCTATTGTTAGGACTGGGCCTGGCCTTTTCTATTCCTTGAGCCTGAATTGTTTCCTTCATAGACTAATGAATGGCTGTCTTACCAAAGTTTTACCAAAGTACAGTAATATATTTGTTATAGATCAAGATTCTGTGCTATACAATATACATTGCTCTTCATTCTAGACCATACATGTCAAACTCAAGGCCCGGGGGCCAAATCAGGCCTGTGAGTGAATTATCTTTGGCCCGCGGGATGATATTTAATTAGTATTAGAACTGGCCCTCTGGTATATTGCACGGACCACCATAATACTACAAGTCCCACAATGCACTGCGAGTGCATTGGCACATATCACATGGACCAGCATGCAGCCATGTGTAACAGAACATGTTAATAATGCACCTTAAGGCAAAGGCACTAGTTTCCATCCTTTTGTCCTCTGAGCCCCAGTTACATCTGAGAAGAGCTGAGCCACAGTTAGCCCCATATGTGCCCTCAGTCCCTACGCCATTCTGTAGCTCCGAGATGAGGTCACACACATCCACTGCGTTGCAGAAACGGAAAGGAATGTTGCTTACCCTTTTCTGCACATCGTATCCATTTTCTGTTGTTGTCCGGAACTAAATTAAAATTAGTTTAGCTCATTCTCGGACCTTTGCTTTTTGGATACGATGTGCAGAAAAGGGTAAGCAACGTGTGCCGGTTCTGAAACGCAGTGGAATGGTACAGTAACTCGGAGCTACACTCCATTACTCCATATATATAAATGCTACATTGTTAAGTAGTGGCACTGTATGATGATCAGATACAGTCCTCTATGGCGGTCAGACTGAATTAGACAATGGTTTGAGTGCACTCTCAGTCACCATCTAAATATGATTCTCAACATAGTTTCAGGTTTAGTAAGTGCTGAAGTATTAACTACTACCGTCCAATAACCTATAATGATATTCCTAGGGTAGGTTTCCTTCAAAACCTAGCTGTCAGAACTATTTTATGTGCTCCCCAGGACAGCAAATCTAGAATTTACATACGCTTACATACGCCCCTGTTGTATGTAAGCGGCCCTGGCTACGTCACCCCTCATTCGGAACTTTTCTTGTGCTTAGAGAACAGAAGGGCGTTCCACGAAAGGTATTTCGTTCAATTGATTTATACAACCGTGGTTACTAAAGTAACCTTTAACGTTGTATTAAATAGAAATTTCACGACCATAAACACCTTTTGTTTATGGGACTTGATGAACTCCCGTGACCTGAACCTTTCCAGTGGGTCCCAGGTAAACTTTTGGGAGGGGTTGAGGGACCCCTTCGGGTCCAGAACCCAGTCCTTGTGGAGAACAGGAGGCAGTGCTATACTGTCCTGATGTTCTAGGGAGCCAGCAGACCCCAATACCGCGTGCGCTACCGAAGGCGCTGCCACATCTAGGTTATAGTATTTATACATAATAATAAATCAGCAGCATCAAAGAGCTCATCCACACCAAAAAGGTTGAACGGATCCTTTGGTACAAAACAAAAGAACAACTTGTGGACTGCCTTATAAAAAAGGGGGCTTCTCCTCTTCAGTTACTGAAGGCCCTTAGTGAAGGACAGTGGCAACTTACTGAAAGTACTTAGGATTGTACTGTGTAGGAGGATGCTAAACGCACACCAGTCTTATTAGTGGTGCCAGCTCACAAACCAACGTTTCATACCCTGAAGAAGGCAGTTGTACTGCCGAAACGTTGGTTTTTACTCTGCATCCTAATAAATAATCGGCTCTTTGGCTATCAGTGTGTGCAGCCACTCTTTTGTCTTTTTAAGACTTAACTCTTAAGTACTTAGGATTGTGACATTGAAAGGACATTGTCTGTAACAAAAGGGAACATAGAAAGGACATTGCCTTTAACAAAGAAAAAAATGGAAAGGAAAAAAACGTCACAATCTGTACGTTGCTGTATGTTGCTGTACGTTGCTGTACATTTTTTGTTGTTGTTTTGTTTGTTTTAATTATTGAGACAGTGAGTTTGTTAAGTCAATGTAATTCCCTATTGACTATTTCCAGTGTGTGATGTGTGTGATGTGATGCACTGTGACTTTAAGGGGAGACCGGGAGAAAGAAACCGGATGTTGTGACACTGTGTGTCAGTTGTGCAGTTGGGAATGGCGGAGTGCCGACAATAAAGTTGTGTTGAGAAACTACAGTTGTTTTATTCCAGTAACAGAAAGGAATAATACTGATGCTGGCATGCAGCACACTTACAGGTAGCTGTTTCTCCAGGCAGTTGTAGAAGTTCTTTGTTTGGTTGGGTTTGAGCTTCTTGAGGGGAATTCGTGTTTCCCCAATGAACTCATTGTGGCGAAATTTGTCTTCATCACACACCGAAATCCTGAAAGGGACGGTACACAAGACAGAATATGTTAATGTGCAGAAGGCCAGATTAAGGTTTTGTATGAACAGCAGTACACAAGAACCATTCTTCAACCCTAAATTGCAGAAAAAGATACCATGATAGCTAGAAATTATTGGCAACACACACAGTACTGAGTGCCACTGAGTGCAGCTATTCGTGGCATGAGCTGAGTCAATGACAATTCTATCTTTGCGTGCTCCTCAGAGCGCAGGTCTTTGCCAGGCCGGGTTCAGTTGCCTACCCACTGTACCCAGGGCTGTGTCAGTCATGGGGTGCAGCCGTCAGGACATGAGGAAGCTGTGGGGGGAAATAGAATTTGTACGACAGACTGTGCTACTTTTCTTTTCGGATGTGCACTTTTTAAAGGGCCCTCAACGTGCAATTCCATTTTGGGGATACCGGTAATTGGATGCATTCATGATATAATGGCATTAATTTTCCAGCGAAAAACCAATCGTAGCCAATTGGAATGGAATATGAACATCTTGATCACATCTTGATCACATTACTCCAAAGTGTGTACTGATTTACGTGAGTTTTGGACAAAAGCTAGAATTCATTTTCATTCAGCAACCTGATGAAAATAAAATTAGTAGTAGCAAAAAATAAAAAGTGTGCATGGCTATATGAGATGTTGCATTATGATCAAAGCCATGGAGTTTTCGTATTTCATACGACCTATGGTTGAAGAGTTATATGCCAAAATGTGAAGCGGCGTCTTATAAGACACCACTATGAGGCCACTAAACGTGGCAAGGAAAGTGTAAAGATATGATGGTGAATGGTACAGTAGTAGCTATCCATGTCAAACCAGTTAAATGTATAAGCAAGCCAATAACACAAGCGTGCTTTTTCATGGTTAAGTGCCAATGCCGTACAAATCCGTCATACGCTCTGATGTCCAGGGTGCCTAATGACGAATTGTACGTCATGGACATTTTCAGAGGTTTGCCACTAGATGGTGCTCTTAGTTAACCTTTTTGTCACTGTTTAACCCCTCAGCCATTATGGAAAAAGGGTGACTGCCAAACAAGAGGGCGATCTGCTCCAGTTCTACAGCTCGTTTTCACTTTGGAGCTCTGCTAGAAACGGACGTCTCCCTGGTCGCCATAAAATAACTGTAACTAATATTAATATCAACGGTTGGGGACTCAATCGTAGTGGATATAAATATTCTGTGATAACTCATTGGCACTGAGAGAATTAAATTATTATTTAGTTTGGCATTGAATGGGTTCATTGCATGGCTGTGTTGCAGCTTTACGCCAGGGCTCCACCGGACGCGTTGCGTCTCCGTTGCGTGCGTCAAAAAACGCACCGGTTCAATTTGAATGCACGCGTTGCGTCTCCGTCAATGCAACGCAACGCGGGCAGTGGAGCCACCCTTCATTGATTAAAAAGGGAACATTCCCTGACGGTGACGAAGACGCGACACTGACGCGCCCGGTGGAGCCCTGGTGTTAGGCATGACGTGAAGCGGAGTGTCACCGTGCCAATTACGTGTACTGTTCACAGAGTTCAGTCCATGGTGTTTAACAAAAGAGCATCTGTATGTATGGTCCATGTATGTAAGCACCCTCAGCATTTGAATTACTTTACTCACATAATGGGTTCACAGGGTTACTGTGGTGTTAATTATTTTCCTGTCACAAGAATGAAAAGCTGATAGTCTTTTTACACTCTGAAAAGATATTTGCTTCAGGTATCATCACTGCATTAGGTATCGTCTGCAATCTGGAACTCATTTAAATTAATCAAATGTTATTTTAAGTCATCTGTATGTTATTACATTACAATATAACTAATACATCTGCAGTGGCTTGAGATTTCTCTGTTCCACTGAGAAATCTAGACCCTGGTGATGGGTAGGACATAAGCCCATTATCTCGCCTGGCCAAGCGAGGATTCCCTCTAGTATGAGCCGTAGATATGGTGAGTGGTGGAACAAGTACTCTGTTACAAGTACACGTCCGTAAATCTAAATTTACTTGAATAAAAGTACTGGTATAAAAATGTACTTAAAGTACCAAAAGTAGAATAAAATGTACATTATGCAGAATCTGCTAATAGAGGGTATGCGCATGCATAAAGTGAATGGCAAATCGAGTGGCAAAGTGACAGGAAAAGTGAGTTTAACATTGTTTAATGTCGTTTAATGCAATTAGATATTACTTTTCTGTTTGGATGTACGGGCTGTCAAGGCCAGAAAGTAGTTTTTAGCCACTCAGTAGGCATTCCTGCATAACTTCCTGGTTTGATGATGATGTCACACGCATACCCTCTAGCAGATCTACAAGCTCACAATGCATAGCATCATGCCGCATTGCGAGCTTGTAAATCTGCTATTTTCAAATGGCTGAAATGTATACAGGGCTGAAGTGGTTAATGTATGTTTTGTAATAATAATCCAAATCTACAGTAACTAGTACGTTTTCAAATAACTGTAAAAGTGCAAATGCAAGATGTAATGGAGTAGAAGTAAAAGTATTGGAAATTGGAAATACTCAAGTCAAATCTGGGATTGCAATACCTAATAATACAACATTTGAAACGCCAACGAGTCGTGCATTCTTCTACCATTTGAAACCCTAGTGCTCAAGTCTTCTGCATTTGGGCACCACCAGTTAGTAGTGGTGCCCATTCAAGTAGAGCAGTCTTCCGAGTACGCTGGTGAGCAACTTTCATTGAATAGTTAGGTGCTGGCAGTCCGTCCTCATATATTATAACTCTATGGGGAGGCCCGGGTTTGAATCCCAGGTGCTACAGTTGCAGTTGCCTCTATATTGTTGCATCGGAAGAAGACATGAAACGTACAGAATGCTGGTTTATTCAGACAGACGGGGAGGGGGTAGATGCATGTATTAATATCCTAATATGTCTTTTGATGAATGTTACACAAATATATTTCAATACATACATTTGTTGATTTATATTAAATATTTAAAATAAGATATAATTGTGTGTGAATCAGAAAAACATCTTTTATATGTGGAATTTCTTTAATATTTGATGCAACGATAGAGTTATAGACCATATATGTGTGCATCGAAAAATATTTTCTGTGGAGTTATTTATCAATACTGAAATGCATTTGTGAATCATTCATCCATTCATTATGGGACTGATCTGACTCTTTACTCTTTAGTAAGCAGAGCTGCATTCAAATTTGAAAAGAAAATAGATTTGTTGTTTAGGACTTGGAGGACCGTGCAGCGTGCTTGAGATCAGTTACTGTGCGAATTGTTCTGAAATTAATTTAGGTTATTATAATTAGTTTGTGAAACTAATTGCAGTGTTTTGTTTTGTTTTGTGGATCAGTTATGGTAGCTGTGGGGTGAATGTGTTTATGCAGCCTGACTTTGCATCAGAGGTGTGCTCCTTGAGTAAACATGACACATTAAAATGAGTCTAGATGCTAGGATATGCAATAGCATAATTTGAGAATAAGTTTGCCAAAATGTAGCCTAAATACTTTGGCTTTGTTGTGGTGTTATCCTATTTTATTATCATAACTCTCTTGGCTTATAATAATAATAATACATACGATTTATATAGCGCTTTTATGGGTACCCAAAGTCGCTTTACAGACATTTTAATACAGACATTTTTATTAGAAAAATTGTGTCAAACTAGTTAAAAAGGTTTAAAAGGTTAAAAACTAGAAATCAAAATAAAAAAAAGGACAAACATTTGGCTTCATGCCAAATGAAGAGTAAGAGGCTCAGATAGCAGCAGTGGTCTCCGCTGCTTTTGATAAAAAATAATATAATCGTGGCAAAAATGTACCTCCTACTAAAGCACCCCTAACTTAAAACGTCTTCCCACGGCCCTGCCCTCTCCCTCCATCGTTGCCTATGCCTAATAACGTTGAGTTTTGCTGCCGACAGGTATGTCCACATGTGCAATCTGGGCACACGGACAACTTTTCACCCAGTGTCAATTATTTAATGTAATCCTGGGCGCTACACTTCCTCTGCCAACCTGGGGGGGCAGCAGACTGACCTCATGCTTCCTTCTATGCATGAGGAGTCCAAGCTGCTTCTTTTCACCTGACAGGGGAGAGTTTCCCCGGCTGGACGTAGCGCGTGGTAGGAACACGTTATTCTGACCAGTTCCTTTCCCCTCCATCAGGCGCCCCGGCTGGCCAGGGGGAGGTCAACTTGAACTAGTTGATTTTGAGCCATACTATCGAATTAAACATTAAAATTAAAAACGGACATCCAATTACGGATGCATTTACATGCAACATTATATTCACCACCTATCCTATCACTATTCTATCCTACACTATATTAGGAGCCTGATGCATGGCAGACTAGCAAATTGTGGCTACTCCCCTTTTTATGGTGCAGCACTGAATTAGAAGAGGGTCTGTCTGAGCGAGGGCACATATACACGCAAAGAAGCGGCAACAAAGCGCCTAGAACAGGTGTCTCTTCCTGGTTTTTAAACAGCTGATGGATGGAAATGACGCTCACGTGCCATGGTTAAACATTAAAGTATAAACATGAAAGTATGTTTAACCACTTAAACCCCATATGGTTGAACGGAGTCCCACAGGGCTCTGTGTACTAGTGTATTTTCTGTTATTGTGGGGAAAGCTTTCACTGAACATAATAGCACAATGAGGTGAGGGAAATGACTGCAAAGCAGAAGGCCCACAACACTCCAGAAAGTCCAGATTAGATGAAGGTCTTTAAGGTGCACAGCACAATAATGTAATAGATGTGAGGAAATAGCCTACACACTTTTCACATGTTTTTTATTTACCTCATGGACAGAACCAACGGACATGTTTCGACCTGACTCCTCAGCGTTGTGACAAGACAAACAGGAAGTGAGGTATAAATAGTGTGTGATACAATCAAGTACAATTGAGTGCAGGTGCCATTTATTTTAATACGAGGGTACCAGGAAAGCTCAAATGCCATGTGAAATGGACTGGTAATGCAATTATAGATAACATTTACAAAATCACAGCCAACTCTAACTACCTAAATGCAGGCCACTATGGCCTAGGTGCCTTTATTTGCCGACAAGAGGGCCAAAGACTTGAGAGACACACTTCAGAGCAGACCTTTACAATCCCCTCAACACTTTCTGTCAACTCTAACCACTGATAATTTCCCCTGTCATAATTGTATACTGTACATTGCAATGGCATGAAGAGTGAGTCATTTTTACATGCATGTTCTGGTAAAAATATATATATTCTGTCAAAGGTAGGATTTAATGCAAAACAAAACATCTTTGGAAATGCCCCTGTGGGTTGTGTTATGTAGGAAAAACCCATTAGGGAAATCAGAACTCCATCCATCCAGAACAATGATGAGAAATCACCAGTGGCCAGGAATTTCAATGCTTTGGGTCATGATGTCTACACTCAGGTTTCAGAAGATAGAGGTGGTCAACCCCTTAGAACTCGCATGACTGAAGTAAAATGTGACAGAAGTAGCATGTGCTTAAATTCATATTTAGAAATTGTTTCAGATGTAAAAGAAAATCTGAGATGATGGAATGATGATGGATTATGATGGTCATGGAAGGGGAACCTTCTGAAAGCTTCATGGGCAAAGAAGAATATGCCAAAAGGCATATTATATTCCTTCAAATATCAAATCAAATATTTATTTGACCATTTGAGATACAGGGCCAGGGAATTACATCTTTTATGAGTCTTGTCTGTCACATCACATGCAAAAGCAGAGACGTTTCTGTGGCCACCAAGGTGTGGGAGGAATTTTCAATGAATTGTTAACTGTTAAGTTTAATTGAAGAATGTCTTAACGGTGATTAATCGATTAACGATTAATGATTAATTGTTAACATCCCTAGATGTCATAGATCATAAATTGGCCACATGACGCCTGAGAATAACTCAGTAGCCACGCGATTATTAGATAGCCTCGCAGTGGCCAGACGTGAATCTGCCGGGGACAAAATTTGCCCTTCACGCAGTGTGATATTAGTATGGCCAAGCCAGGCTAATTATTAGACCCTGTCTCACTGTAGTCTCTGCTTGGGGACAAAACATAATGCTGTCCTTGGAGATTGTGCAGCAATAAAAACTGTCCCTCCATTTCCACAATGGTTGTGCATGGCATTGTGCCCACTCTGTTGCTCTTCTCAAGGGGAACATTATGGGTGAATATATTTTGTCCTTGAGACTGGAAGTGACTATGGAGGGCTTGTCTGAGGACAACCTATAGAGAGAGAGAGATCCACTGGACAAAATCCAAGACACAAAAAAACGATTGTTCCTAGCATGTTGATCAAATTACAAATTATTATTACTAGTCCTTACACGTTGTGACTTATTGGCCCCCCATAAATATCTCTAATTGCCGTTCATTTTAACTTGTATAATGTGTTTTTTTAATGAATAAAAACAGCACTATAACATGAAACTATTCGTACAAATGCATGGTAGGGGAATATGTTCATGGCAAGGACCACAGCATTTACACTTATTAGCCCACAGACCCCCATTCAAAAAGTATGAAGGCCCCCAGTTTGACATGCACCACAGAAACTATGGACAGTATTTGTACAGTATTTACTACAGTATTGTAGTAAATGTATTTTGTGAGTCGCACAGATGAAGTTATAGGTGCATTTGTGACCAAAATGTGCACAATTCTGAGCTCTGGCTTGAGAAAACTCATGGCTTTTGCAACCTGTGATGTGAGCTTGTAGATCAGCTGTTTTCGCAGCTTTTCTACATTGCGGGGGCGCCGCAAATTTCCACATTTGAGGCGCCCCCTATGGCTGAAAATGTAATTGCTTTGGGCTCTCCGTTGATTAAACCACCCACAACATGTGAATGAAATTTGGGGTGGATTGTACATTCCGTTGGTGATTTGTGTAATTCTTTTTGTAAAACAGGCCCCCTCCCACTAACTTTGGACGCCGATTACAGCCGACCGATACGGACTATGAAAATTCTGGTTGTGGCGTTTTCATCGGATAGGTCCAGAGATCATGTGTTTTTGTGAGATTTGCACAAAAGCTGTATGTGGAAGAGCAAAAAGTGTTTTGCTCTTCCAAATTCCAAATCTATCCTGACGCAAATGGGCGTGGCCTATATGGGGAGATGAGTCATGACCCAAGGAATCCAGGGAAAGTTTGATTTTACGACCTAGGGTTCAAGAGTTATAAGGCAAAATGTAAAGTGGGCTGTTATAGCGCCACCATGAGGCCGACTGATGTAATTATTCATTACATTAATTTTAATAATTATTATGAACCTCCCCAAGTGTTGTGACTGTAGCTCTGGAGAGAAAAATACTATCATGTAAGATGATGGGTAATTTTAATGCACTAATAAATTAATTATTAATCAATAATTTGTCAAATTGAAAAAAGGGCTTCGTTAAGACCTCCATATTATTATGGTTAATGTCTGTGTGAAAAGTGGGAGTGATTGGTGCAGGCAGATGAGCTACGGCAGTGTTACAGACAGACAGACAGACAGACAGACAGACATTTGGTTAATTATAGTATGATGATGATTATTATCCTAAAGCATGCATGACTAGTTGATCATTTGGGAACCTTGACTTCTGCTGTGATGTCCTTTTGTGATCCCAAGCATTACCGTAGTCCAGAAGACAAAGTCAAGCAAACAAAGTCTCAATACACTAGTTGAATGTCTGTGATAGTATGGCCTGTAACCTTTTTACACCTTAGGGCCACTGAGTGCATGGTTGTGTGAATAAAAATCACACCTGTGTGAAGTGAGGGGTGCTCTAATCATTGTACATCAGGGGTGCCCACACATTTATGACGTGATATCTACTTTCAAAATGACCAGCTCAACAAGATCTACCCACTGAAAAAATAAGTGTAGTAGTGTACCATTGCTGAAAATAGTTTAAATATATAATGTACCTGGGGGGGCTTTGGAATGGGGAGAATAGGGAGAAATTATGACAGGCAGTTTCTGCTGTCAAAATATGTCCCCCCCCGTATTTAACTTAAACGCCCAATGCATTCTCAATGGCAATAGCACAAACTTTGGCATGCTACTAGTCCTACATACTTACACCTAGAAACCCCATTCAAACCTATTTACGTTCATCTTACGGTGGACATGTTTGCCTGAAAAGAAATCTTTGAAATGTTTCATAGTTTTAGAAATATAGTGCTTTCAAATTTGAGAAATTCACAATGGGGCTCAATGGCAGATATTGGCACGTCAAAAAAGCACTTTCACCCAGAAACTCCATTCACACTTTATATAATTCAGCTTACTATGGAGACACATGCTGGAACCTTTTACTTTGAAATGATTTGTAGTTTCTGAGTTATTTAACTTAAACGCCCAATGCATTCTCAATGGCAATAGCACAAACTTTGGCATGCTACTAGTCCTACATACTTACACCTATAGAAACCCCATTCAAACCTATTTAGGTTCATCTTACGGTGGACATGTTTGCCTGAAATGGAATCTTTGAAATGTTTCATAGTTTTAGAAATATATAGTGCTTTAAAATTTGAGAAATGTATAATGGGGCTCAATGGCAGCTCTATGGCACGTCAAAAAAATCACTTTCACCTAGAAACTCCATTCACACATTTTATAATTCAGCTTACTGTGGAGACACATGCTGGAACTTTTTACTTTGAAATGATTTGTAGTTTCCCAGTTATTTAACTTAAACGCCCAATGCATTCTCAATGGCAATAGCACAAACTTTGGCATGCTACTAGTCCTACATACTTACACCTAGAAACCCCATTCAAACCTATTTAGGTTCATCTTACGGTGGACATGTTTGCCTGAAAAGGAATCTTTGAAATGTTTCATAGTTTTAGAAATATAGGCCCTCATTTATCAATTGAGTGTAAAATCTGCCCCAAATTCGAGTGTAGGTTTCGTAGTACACCCACGTCGGGTCGGCATTTACAAAGTGATCGCAGACAGCTGATCCTTCCTAATTTCATTCCTAGCAGTAATAAATGTGACGGCTGAAATCAATCTGGCACGCCCTATAAAATCAAGCCTCGCCCTCGTTTTTGCGACATGAACAACTGCAATACGACCTGGAAACCATGGTTGCAGGAACAAAAAGTTTCCCTCGCTTGCCTAAGTTGCCTTGCTGCCCCCTCTCATATACACAGAGAGACGCACGCACACGCAACTTGTTGTATCTTAAATAAATAAACCTGCATGAATTAAATAAAGCTGTAGGGCTACCCTGTCTGTTTCTCCTCTCGCTTCGCTTCCCTTGCTGCCCGCCTCACCCCCCCCCCCCCCCCCCCCGCACGCACGCACATATCGCAATTTGCAAGCAACTGTCACTGTGTGTTGTTAGTTGTATATTAAATTATTAAAGTCTTTTTAATTTAATATACAACAAGATATATTAGTGAACGAAAACCTGAACCTGTGAACCATGAATTAAATAACAAATAGGCACACACACGATGCTGTTTTGCATAGGTGCTCCTCCTGTCCTGTCTGTCTGTCTCTCTATCACTGTGGTCCGCCCGTGACACCGTGACCAACTGACCATGCACCGCACGTTCGAGAGTCTATTTAGATTGCCTCGCAGTCGCTAGTCGCTGCAGTGGGGGGGCTGTCAACTGTCAATATATGAATGTGCAGCCAAAACCGTATAGCCTCATGTGGCTGGCACTGGTGGTGGTGGTGGGCTGGCTGGGTAGTCTACCTATCTCCGATGCGGTTCCCACTTGCGCTGGCACAGTACATTTGGCATTCGAGCGACGCGTCTGGTTTATTAAATGAGGAGGAGATTGCACATACCGTAACTCCAGAAAGACATCGGCCTGCTGTAGATTAGGCTACAGTAGGCTACCCACGTTGGGACTCTCCGCAGCTGCACCACTGCACTATAGTACTCTCCAACGTCCCGTCATGGAAATATTTCAGCACAAATATGTCAGCCCAAATCCTCGCATGTATGAGCTCATGCAAAACACTGTTTAAATGGCTTAGCATACTTTGCAACATTGTTTTTAATTGCGCGATTTTAATTGCTTGCTTGTAAAGTTGGAAATCTCCTAATTTCATATGACACAAAGACACATCGTTGATGTATTCTTTTACTTTTTTTTTTACATTTAGCCCATACCTATACAGTTTTATATAAACATTTTAGGAGTGAATAGCCTACATATGTTTAGATGCCTGTGACAGCCTCTCAGCTGGTCAAACAATGCTGCTCCGCTGTTCTACGACAGAAAAACAGGTGAGGACAAAGCGTACGACAGCTCCCGACCAGACGTGATTTCTATCTTGGCACACGATCAATTTCAAACTTTGGCGCAAATCGTAAATGCCGAACATTGCGGTAATTTCGGCGTACACCCATATTTTGGCGTACGCACGGTTGATAAATGAGGGCCATAGTGCTTTCAAATTTGATAAATTTATAATGGGGCTCAATGGCAGCTCTATGGCACGTCAAAAAATCACTTTCACCTAGAAACTCCATTCACACATTTTATAATTCAGCTTACTGTGAAGACAAATGCTGGAACTTTTTACTTTGAAATGATTTGTAGTTTCTGAGTTATTTAACTTAAATGCCCAATGCATTCTCAATGGCAATAGCACAAACTTTGGCATGCTACTAGTCCTACATCAGGGGTGCCCACACATTTATGACGTGAGATCTACTTTCAAAATGACCAGCTCAACAAGATCTACCCACTGAAAAAATAAGTGTACCATTGCTGAAAATAGTTTAAATATATAATGTACCTGGGGGGGCTTTGGAATAGGGAAATTATGACAGGCAGTTTCTGCTGTCAAAATATGTCCCCCCCCCCCCCCCGTATTTAACTTAAACGCCCAATGCATTCTCAATGGCAATTACACAAACTTTGGCATGCTACTTGTCCTACATACTTACACCTAGAAACCCCATTCAAACCTATTTAGGTTCATCTTACGGTGGACATGTTTGCCTGAAAAGAAATCTTTGAAATGTTTCATAGTTTTAGAAATATATACTTTGACACCAACTCTGGGGGAGCCCGGGTTCGAACTGGCAACCTTGCAGTTACCATCCAGCCACTCTACCCCCTGACCCACCGCCCTGTTTTGGTTTGGTTTTACTATAGTTTATGACAGAATGGAAGGGAAAGCTAAATTCATTGACAAAGTACATTTGGAATTTGTCACCCATCCTACACACCCTATCATCATCAAGAATGGTGGTCCCTTATTGGCCAAGGGTGGCCACCGACATACCTAGCCGATTTGCTCAGACACATATGATGTATATTCTCCATTCATTGTCAATGGCATTTAATGTTTGTGTTCAGACAGAATCTACACTATACTGTAGCTGTTTATAGCGCCCCTCAAAAAAATCAGAGGTCTTTTTACGCCCCCTTAACAGCAGCTAATCAAGCAACCACATGCGGGTGGTTTCAGCTTTTGCCAGCAAGCTGATGCAGTCTGTGGGTGCCCTTATGGAGAGTCTGGGGCTCTGTGGGTGCCCTTATGGAGAGTCTGGGGCTCTGTGGGTGCCCTTATGGAGAGTCTGGGGCTCTGTGGGTGCCCTCTGCTTATGGAGAGTCTGGGGCTCTGTGGGTGCCCTCTGCTTATGGAGAGTCTGGGGCTCTGTGGGTGCCCTTATGGAGAGTCTGGGGCTCTGTGGGTGCCCTCTGCTTATGGAGAGTCTGGGGCTCTGTGGGTGCCCTTATGGAGAGTCTGGGGCTCTGTGGGTGCCCTCTGCTTATGGAGAGTCTGGGGCTCTGTGGGTGCCCTCTGCTTATGTAGAGTCTGGGGCTCTGTGGGTGCCCTCTGCTTATGGAGAGTCTGGGGCTCTGTGGGTGCCCTTATGGAGAGTCTGGGGCTCTGTGGGTGCCCTCTGCTTATGGAGAGTCTGGGGCTCTGTGGGTGCCCTCTGCTTATGGGGAGTCTGGGGCTCTGTGGGTGCCCTTATGGAGAGCCTGGGGCTCTGTGGGTGCCCTTTATGGAGAGCCTGGGGCTCTGTGGGTGCCCTCTGCTTATGGAGAGTCTGGGGCTCTGTGGGTGCCCTTATGGAATATAGATAGTCTGGGGCTCTGTGGGTGCCCTCTGCTTATGTATAGTCTGGGGCTCTGTGGGTGCCCTCTGCTTATGGATAGTCTGGGGCTCTGTGGGTGCCCTCTGCTTATGGATAGTCTGGGGCTCTGTGGGTGCCCTCTGCTTATGGATAGTCTGGGGCTCTGTGGGTGCCCTCTGCTTATGGATAGTCTGGGGCTCTGTGGGTGCCCTCTGCTTATGGATAGTCTGGGGCTCTGTGGGTGCCCTCTTCTTATGGATAGTCTGGGGCTCTTGTCTGCGATGGAACTCATGCTGGCTATCATTTGGCCCATAATACAAATTGTACAGTGGCTCGTTAAAGTAAGTCGGCTGAAATGCTTTTCAGCTATCCAGCTGGGGGACGTTTACCAAATATATGCATTCTCAGCTATCCAGCTGGGGGAAATTGTCCAGTAGTCCAGATATTCACTGCCATAGCAATGAGCACAGCCGTAATGGCTCTTACACTATTTTTCAGCTGCACACGAGGTATTATTATTAATATAGCAATAAATAAAACCTTACACTTTGATATGAAAGGCCTATTAAAATATCAAAAGTAGTACATACCATATGAGTCAATAGAAAAATTCATTTTCAGAAAAAGGACTGATCAAAAGGTAATTCCAGACCATGTTTATTTAACTATGCATTTTGTCTGTTACATTCTCTGTTCGAAGTCCCACGACCCATAGTCTGCTCTTTCAATAGGCCAGATGTTCGGATACCCTCAGATTAGCCAAAAATGCAAATAAACAGCTTCAATTTGGGAAGATTGAAAAACCTGCTTCATTGGCCCCTGCCTATGCCAATGTGCAATTTCAGATTAGTTTATGCTTTATAGAGAATGCAATAAAAATAAAAAACTTCACTTTGTTTTAATCAACTGTAAAAATCTTTGATGCTCTCTCCACACACACACACACACACACACACACACACACACACACACACACACACACACACACACAGCAGCAGCTTTGCCAGTGCAGCAGAGGCAGGCGAGAGAGAGAGAGAGAGAGAGAGAGCACCTGCCACACACAGCTAGATAATAGATGTACGTGAAAACCTCAAATCATGCAGTTTGACTCCCCGGTGTAAGGTCTACCAACACATTATTAGGGTTGTTTGGTTGGTCTGTCATCAAATCTCCTTTCTTTCAGCTTGCATTTTTTGGGAACAGAAAAAGATGATAAGGGAATCTTACGCAAGATCTGGTGAATAGGAGTTGTGTGGTATCATAGGAATGTTTTGATACATTCATGAAAAGACACTGTGTGAAGGAAGTTAAAGATGGTGTGCCACAATTATAATATCTATAATATAATATCTATAAATATATCTATCTATATATCTATTAGTACAGTATTTCATTTCACTTTGTGGTTTCTATCTATTTTCATTTTAATATTGCCTGTAAGTTTGTATGTGTCCAAATTTTGAAATGTTTTCCAGCCTGGAAATCTGTGCACTTTTCTACTTTGATATGAAATCATATTGCATAGTTTATGATTCCTCTGCTGAAATAGAGAGAGACAGACAGCAGTACAGTACGCAGGTCAATGCTAGTGTGCAATTTACATAAGCGTCAGTAAAATCAATATAATTCCCTCTCCCAGGGTTGACTCAGGGCCTGTACAGACGAGGACGTATTCGGTGTTTCTGGGGCAAGTAATTAGCCGATCTACCCTTTTTGTCACACGGAGACGGCGTTTTGGGGGACTTTAACGGCTAATTTTGAAACTACCTTCCAGAGTGGGAAAGTTTGGAGACGCGACTTTCACGTCTCCGTGTGTACAGCGAATGCCGCCTAATTTGCTGAAACGGTGATGTCATAGTCCCCTCGCCCCTCCAAACTAACCAGTGTTAATGGTTTATTTCACCATAACCACTTACATATAAGTATCACAGCTATTTTATATTTGCACATAATGTCTATAAATCTTTAGTAGGCAATGGCATACACTTTAGCTGGTCAGTCAGTGTGTGCAGACTCAGAGAGAGAAGCAGCACTGCTCTGCTCATTAAATTGATATGACGCATATGCGCATCTGATCAAGATAATTAGTTATTTGGCAACACCTGTGTGAAATACCAACGCTTTCATATAGCCTTTAGAATAAGCTTTTTCTTTTTTTTTGTGGCCATCTGCAGGCCAGCCATGTGTACTGCATCTTTATCTTGAAAACGAAGCAGTTTACCGGTCTCGAGTGGACGTCGTACATAATTAACATAACCGCAATGTAGACTCAGTAAGTTTTATATCGTTCACAAAACTTAGGCGGGGAACAGCCCGCGACGTCCTCGTGAAGGCAGCCCCTCAGTGTATAGTCTCTAGACCAGTGTTTCCCATGCGTTTTGCCTTTGATCCCCCCTTCTTACAAAAGCTGAAACCCTGCACGCACGCACGCACGCACGCACGCACGCACGCATGCACGCACGCACGCACGCACGAACGCACGCACGCACGCACGCACGCACGCACATTAGATTTGGCAATCTAATGACATGCCCAAAATAGGAATGACGTCCTGTGGATGAAAGCATGTTATGATTTGGTGCAACACGTGTCAAATTTAGACTACTTCCAAACAGATACGGCTTCGAGCCTCTCCCCTCAAGGGGGGCCCGGACCTCTGGTTGTGTGTAGACCATTGTGAAACAGTAGTCTACTCTACATTCCAGAGTGAACGGAGGCTGCGGAGCATCCTAGTGTCATTATTTAGTGCAGTCAGTCATGCAGTGTGTTTATTTTACACTGCACATTATGTGCACTTCAGACATTGTTTGCCTGTTGCTAATGCATCCTCCGTCAGTTTCAAGCTTTCCAGCTTACTGTGACATGCCTAGAACTCTTGGGGGAATGACGAGATTGTTTTGATGCAGCGTAGACTAGTCCCATTCAGAAGAACTACTGTATGACAAGTAATTATGTTGACATTATACTTTATTTCTTGTACGATGAAAATAATACAACATGGATGATCTACAAGCTCACAGCAATGTATTGTGTTTTTCCCCCTACACCAGGGTTTAATGTTTGTTACTCTACCTGCATTTGCATATATACACTTTTTCTAATAAAACAAATCAGTGAAACAAAATAAATAAAATGGCCGGCTAATAACCCCACTAATAAAACTATCAGCTATGATAATGAGAGGACATGCATTGCTGGTCCCTCCAGTCTCCCAACAGGTTGTATGGACACAACAAACTAATATCCATTGACTGCAGAAAGCCCACCATATGTTACTAGAATACATTGCCAACAAACTAATGACACATAATTGCATTGCCTGATTTCATCACCAGAGATAAGGCCTTGTTCGAAACGAGAAGCACATTCTAGGTCTATTGTCATGACTGAGCCACTGGGTTGACATGACCAGAAAAGACAATGAAGCATTTATTTCAGAATGAGGAGTGGTTGTTTTCCATGTAGCTGTCTGACTCTCAGATGTTGTCAAGGAAACAGATGTATCTCACCAGCAACCATCCAAACAATATACTAATTCAGTTTGAGATTAGATGACACAGGGCTTCCCATCTGCTATCTGATCAATGGGGCATCACAGAGTCACATTTGGCTTTGCCCTTCACTACACATATTGTGAATTACATTTGGTAAACGGAAACGGCCCAGGTTTTTGAATAAAACCCTTTTGTCATACACTAATTTTATGATATCAGTTAATTTTGCCAGACTATGGACCGTCACCTACTGGATGAATGGGGTTTGGTGCCATTTTCGTTTAAATCCTTCCTTCCGTTCCTCCCTGGGCCCTAAGCATAATATATTCACTGTATTGCTTATAAATAGTGGTAAAGGCTGTAACCAAATATGTTGATGATAAGTGGAGTTAAAATGCATAATGGGCGTCACTGTACCTGAGTGTTTTGCGGACCATATCCTCATCAGTGATCCCATAGTAGGTCAGGGTCTCACTCCAGACGGGGTTGAGAGTGTTACGCAGGGTCTTGGTTCTGAGCTTGTTGGCCTAGGAGACATATTGTAAAGTGAAATGTTAAAAACGGTTGCCTGTTAAATCGACCAGGATTCTCTGCATGTATTCAATGTGTTGTTCATCATGATCTTCAATTTACGTATCAGCGAGACAAAAATAAACTCTAGCTTGGTTAGATGATTTGCAGGAAATGCCTCCATAAATATTCAAGCCTAATGCCAGAGCTGCTGGTGTAGAATATTGTATTTGCATGATCACTGTATCAATTATAATTCAGCAATGATGATGATGATGAAAAATAGTGTGTAGCTGTCTGGGGAGAGTATTTTCAAGGTAGGTATATCCTTGGGGCACACTTATTAAACGGTGCAAGATGATAATTACATTGTGCTGTTGTATGTGGTGAAGAAGATCTGATTCTGTTGAATTTAATCAATTAGCTGGTGTGATGATTTGCTAGACTGATGGACGTGTTCCAGATAACAAGGCTCTCTCAGATTGTTTATCTCTCAATCAGTATTTCACTCTCATAGGAACGGTACTGCGTGTGCATGCAAATTCAGACATGCACACACAATAAGCATATACCGTACAAGGAGTCAAGGACACAGACCTGATTAAAAAGCAGATGAAAAATGCAAACCATTTAATGGTCCGCTTTTATCCAAAGTGCGTTACATTCACTCATTCACACGTGCATGATGGAGGCAACCAGGCGTGTCATTCAGGGGTTCATAGTCTTGCTCAAGGGCACCTCGACATGGAGCCGGGGATCTAACCGAGAACCTTGAGACCGCCGCTCCTGAGCTAGTGCTCGGCATGTTACACACACCATTACTGTGTAACATCACTGCTAGAGATCATGAAAGGGAAGTAATCGCAAGGACATGGCATATCATAAAATATTATGGGGTATATAATATAGGTTACAGATGGATGGAGCCTGCATACCATATTAGGTACAAAAAATACATATTTATTATTCGTCTGACATTTCGATCCTGTGGATCTTCATCTGTGCTCCATCCATCTGTAACCAGAAGTCTCTTTAGGCCAGCAGTCCAGCACCCACCTGTCGATGTGCGTATTCTACGCCCTCTCTCCCGTATAATATTATCCCACAACATTTATTGAGTAATTTGTAAGTACATGAAGTCCATACAATTATGTTCATGCCGACCCCAGAACACACATGTGGCAAAAAGATTTCAAGGAGAGGAGAGAAACTGTTGGCGGACACGCCGGACACCTTGCTTATTTCATTGGCATTTCTTGGCAGCTGCTAAGTGGATTGCTGGCAGCAGGGAAAGAAGCAGACTGAGGGAGCAGATCAATTATATTGTCAATTGATAGCACTTTGAGGCCAGGAGATGGCAAGTAAACACTGTCATACAAACTGTCTTGATCAGTTAACAACCTTGAAATTGCATAATGGGAAAGTTAAACATGACTTTATGTTGGTAGTGAAATATGTATCCTGGTACACAACGGACAGAATGAATAAACTTTTCAAGAACATCATTATTGCACAAATATCGATGGGGAATCCAAGCTAATAGAAACTGCAGGCTTTCTATTCCTGAAAAGTTGCAATGTGATAATGGAAGCCATATTAAAAAAATATTTTTTTAAATCTTGTTTAAAACAGAATCTGCCTATCAATGATGTCACTGGTGTACGGGTTTCTGAACTGCCCACAGCCCTCCTATGAGAGTATAACAAAATTGTGGTATTTTTTCATGAACATTAGGGACCACACACACACATGTGGTCCTTTAAGTATATCATATTTTCAAAAGAAATAACATTTTAAGGCTTTTTGTTGTAAGTAAATTGTTAGGTTTTGCTTCCTCAACTTTGCAGCAGGAATAATAAACAGCAACAAAGAATAATATAGATTAGCAGCATTAATATACAATAGCAAGAAATAATGGCAATAAGAAAATAAGAACGGCAGCGACAGTATATAACCGTGTAGGGTCACAACACAAAGTGTGTCCTTTGGTCAGTCCATTAGTCATAGTCACTTCTAAATGTTATCCATGTGTGTCCAACAAAACGTATTATTTCAGCGTATTACACATACTGCTATTACACTATACATTCTATTCTATTCTATTTGGCACATCGGCAGACTTCGAAGCAAGTCTGCCGCAATGGTCCAGTGCCAGACATATTAAAGGCATTTATTATTTTCTCTCGAGAAATCTTGGCAGTCTGTTTGAGTGGCCTTAGAGTCATTGTTGACAACTCCCACACAAGGACATCAGTTCTCACTTCTCTCGAGAGAAGTGAGTCTTTTATTCCATGTTGCACTTCAATGCACTGCTCTTAAAGGTAATATAAAGTGGGCATTATTTGACTGGCCATGTCTTAATCCATCTACAACACACTGATATATTCAGCCTAACCAACTCATCTCCCCATGCACTGTGCCACTTCTCCAGTACCAAACATTCCAAAAGTGTATTCAGGTTCAGCCGTTTCCCCAAAATAGGGCCAAATATCAATGTATTGTATGAAAGGCACATACATACAAACACGCACGCAATGCATGCACGCATGCATGCACGCATGCATGCACGCACATATATAACATCAGCTACACTAGTCCATCTTCTCTGTGTCATTGCAGGATAGTGGTTTTGGTTTGACAGTTAGTGGAGCTCGGAAAACAACAGCCTGTGCAGCCGTACGTGTCGTGTATATGTGCCAGAATACACTGCCAAAGCAATAAAACGAGAGGGGAAGAGGGGAAGGCGACTGTCCCGGTCGAATGGGAGACCTCTGCGGAGGAAACGCATCTGAGCGATTCTAGGTCGAACAATGACATGAAACTGGGGATTCCACTATTCATTATTTAGGCCAGGGAAAGGTCTGCCTGAGAGATACAGAGAAGGTGGATGTACAGAAACATAATGAATGGATTATTCTTTTTTCAGATTTGTATCACGTAGGACTAATGGATATACTGTACTGCACATACCTTGCTGGCCCCGGGCAGAAGGTGCAACTTGACATATGGATCTGAGAGCCCATTGTGATCCATCGGCTTGAGCCCCTGTAGAAGACGAGCATAAAAACAGAATGATTAAGTCACGTCACTGCAGTGTTGATTTCGTTGATGACTAAGACTAAAACTAAATATATTGACAATTTCGTCAACAAATAAAAAATAGACTAAAATGTTAGGGAGGGGCTAGTGGAGACATTTTATGTTTGGGTGTACTCTGGTGTTGTGCTCTGAAAATAGCAGATCTACAAGCTTGCAGACCGGCTATTCCCATTACGACGCCATCAAGGCCTGCCAAAATACATTTTAGTCGGCTTTTGCCGGCTGCCGGGCGCGGCTGCACTAATAACTTTGGGGCAGGCCCGTCTAGAGTTGAATGGACAGGTATCAGTCAAAAGGGAGACATCGAAGAGGAAGGATGGATGGGGAAGGATCAACATATGGAATGTCAGAACAGGTTCTGACATATATCCATATATGGATATCTAAGGGTTTGAGGTTTGAGGTCAGATGTAGAGTTGCTGGCCAATATTGATGACATTAGGGATCTCCATATATGGGCTTAACTGCAACAGCAGGTCGCATTTACAATGACAATCAGGGTCTCCACATCTACATCTCTGATGTCACGAGACCTGGGCAGTGGGCACCATACTGTATATGGTGCCCGACACACACTGGTGCCCGACACATTGACGGGAAATCCACGATTCCATAGTTAACTGCGACCTTTGGTCGCAATAATGTCATAGACTGGTCACGTGAAGTCCAAGAGCCACATGGGAGCCACACTGTTATCATACCCTGTCTTGTTCCATTTTCAAATAAAATCTTTCCTACATTCCAGAAAGCCATTGATCTTTATTCATTTCAGTATGAAAATGATCTCACAGAGGCGTGTAACCTGCTTCAGATAGGTAACACAGTGAACCTTACTTCACCTTTTATTTATTTGGGGCAATGTTACGTAATTGTTGTGTCTACTGTCTAAGCATAGATCGATCTGAGAATTGTAGCTGAAAATAGTCCAATAGTCCAAGTATATGACGACTTAATGGAAAACTTGCAGAACAAGACTCGCTGGCTGCATAAACTATTAAGGAAGACTCTTTAGACGGAGACTAAGAAGTGCTTTGTACTCAACGTGAAGGGTGCATAAAATTAGCAAATGTTTCGGGCCTGGGACCTTCGTCGGTACTATACTTAATGTCAAAGTAAATGTGTGTGCTTACGGTGGGTTTATCACCAGTTTGAATACAAAATGCTTAATCAGGTAATTATTCCAAAACATAAATAATTGTATAACTAAATTGTTGGCAGTAATATAAATGATACATTCAGTTTATAGTCTAAACATAGTCTGCGATTTTACATGGTTACATTTGAGATTATCTAGTTATGCTCAAGTTCAGAAATGAAAATGGTCCCTTGATCTTTTCCTTTCATGCCACCTCTAACATTCATGATGTAGTGGTTCTATTGAAACAAATCCAACAATGACACCGTCAAAACATCTGGAAGAAATGGTAGCTAAGATGTTACAGAAAAAGTAAAAAGGCCTTGTGACCTGGAAGTCCCATTTAAATTCCAGGATTGGCTGAGGACATCACAGCGGGGAATGTCAGTGAGAATTGTCGTACTCTCTCTCAGCTGCTACCATCATGCTGCCCTTGAGTTGGACATCAAACACATGAACCCTAGCATCTCTTTTCTGGGCATGTCAAAAAGCAAACAAATTATAATGAAAATAACTTTATTTAAGTTCAAATACAATCTGCAATCTGTTGCAGATGGATTCTTGCCAAAAATATGGACGCCAGGTTGAAAGTTGTAGAAAATCGAAAGAGTCAAATAATGGCTGCTATCCTGTATCAGTCTGGCAGGATCTGAATCAAGAATCATCTTTAGTTGGCACTAGATTAAATGGATCTTACTCTGTAGAAGACACCCGCATGGTTCCCTAATGAGAGGGATGAAAGTTACTTTTCCAATAACAGTCAAATTAAGGCTAAATGGTTTTTCAAAACGGTAAGCGAAGCGCTTCAAACACATCTAAAAAACATTGTTTTAGCTTGACGTGTTTTAATGTGATAACCAGACACAATCCCAGATTACTGGATACTTTGTACATCAATCTTTCATGAGCTTTTCTGTGACAGCATCTGTCATTAGATAAGCCTATATCTGATTCACTATTTAATTACTGGCAGTAAACTGCAGGCTGTCTTTAACAGGCAGTTGGAGGCAGAGTTACCCAATGAATGGATAAACCACAGCAGTTTGATTTCAGTTAAAGGGGAAGAGTCACAAAGACAATCTTTCAATAGCGTAAATTAGGTTACTGCTTCATGTCTGAGCTTTGAAAAAATAAAATAAGAAATAAAATAAATAAATGCGGTTTGTAAAAATCAAAACCTTGGCCCTGAAAGAAATAATTCAAGAAAAGATTTTGATCCTTGTTCCAGCAATTGTCTGTGTAGGATAGGATGAGATAGATCGTATTAATCCTGAGGGAAATTCACTGGTCTAGCAGCACTGCAGTGAGGATGAAACAAAGATCCAGGTAATATAAGTGTAGAGAACAAGTACAGATAAGTAGTAACCCTAGTAGCAAAAAGGGTAAGGTGAGGACGCATGCCTGAGCATACCTTTTGTGTAATGAGCTAATCTTACAAACTACTAGACCGATCATCAGCGCCCAATTACTCCTGCGCTACACCTGTTTCGAATGCCATCAAAACATAGAAACATAAAAGAGCATTGAATGCTCTCCGTAGCCAATCTACTGACCTACCGGTACCAAGATCTCAGTAGGCTGCATTCTGTGCAGTTAATCACAGCTACCAGGGATGACATGCGTTGTCAACTGACTACGTGGCCGGTTAAGACTGATATGAGGTTAGGGGACTTAAGTGGCCTGTTAAGACTGATATGATTAAATAGCAGATCTACAAGCTCACAACGCGTCGCACTGCTCTCCCATTTCCCACCGAAGAGCTCACGTGAACCATTCCTAAATGGCAGCCATTCAGTGAAAAATTTCGAACATCCGACAAAAAATAACATCTAGATTCGCTATTTTCGGTGAAGAGATAGGGCATAGCAAAAATTGTTTGTTGTCATGATTTGTCACGACAAGAGTTGGCTTTGTACGAGGCTTAAAAGGTATTAAAATAAATACTATTTGAAAAGTCTGAGGAAAATGAACAGAGAATCATTTCCTAGGCCCTGGTAGGGGGCGGGACTGCAACGCTCTATAGAGTGGGAGTATAGTCCCCTGGGGGTCAACTAAGTACACAATGATTGAAGTGATGTTTGGGGGCTATTACTGAAGAGCAGGGAAAATCCTGGGTGGCTAAATCTATATTTGTATAGCGTGCATGTACTGTAGACTACTTGTTTGATGCCTAGACTTCACTGAATGTTGTATAGTGGTTTGAGCAGCACCGACTGCTTGCAGAGAAAATAAGACACTTAAGATTGTTGTGTTGTTGTTTGTCTGCATGTTTGATGTGTTGCCTAGACAATTTGATAGGCCTAGTGTATTGGCCTGAGAGGGGAGAATCCATACAAGCAAACAAGGCCGTTCAGCACCATGGACAGCAACACTGGCAGAAAACAAAATGAATCACAAGGCTATCCATTTGAATAAGATATGTAGACATTGACTGTTTAATTACAGTAGATTGGTAATAAATACATCATGTGGGTTAATCACCCCTCAAGCCCCCCCCCCCCCCTCCCCCCCTTTCTCTCTACCAGAAACCCTTCAATGATCTCGCTAAAGAAGTGGGATGTGCAGTGAAAACCTGACACTTCCATTTCAAATTGTAACCTTTGATTGACTGATGATAAAAAGGTAACTGACACAATGAATTGACAGACTTTGCCGATTACAGATACTTTTGAACTACATACAGTAAATCTGTTTCGTTCAGCTCTACTATCGGAAGAAGTTGCAGCTCCTGATTCTACCCACATAATCGTCATCATTCAGATGAAGATACTATAGTTGGGTAATATCTGATACTTCCGTGACCGCGGAGAGCAAAGGTCCATTTCTCAGTGGATTTATCATCTATTAAGGTTAAAAAATAAATTGAGCCCCCATGCCACTTGCAAAAATGCGGGTAAAATGTGTGAGAGCCCCAAATCCATATGACCACCATTAACAACCTGTTTAATACAGCACAATAAGGCAAAAATGTCAAAATTTCATTATGCTTTAAGCCAGGGGTTCTCAACCTGTGGTTCGCAACCCCTCGGGGGGTCGCCAAATTATTTTGGGGGGTCCCCAAATTATTTAAAAATCTTTTGCAACTGAATGGAAAATGGAAATGATAGTATTATAGTACACATAATACATGCATACACCTTCCCTAATGATTATCTGGTTTCAGTATTTATTTATGGCGTATTGTCTCTATTATTAAGGTTATTGTAGCAGTCAATTTATATTGGGGGTCGGGAGGCCTGATTTAAACAGCATGTGGCGTGTCAAACTAGGGGTTTTCATGATTCTGAATCCATTCCAAGCATTAGTTTTTCACAAAAAAAAAACTCCTTGGGCTAAAAAGGTTAAAAAAACCAATTGAGACGGCTATGGAGCCATCTCAATTTGTTTTTTTAACCTTCATAGATGATAAATCCACTGAGAAACGGACCTTTGCTCTCCACGGTCACGGAAGTATCAGATATTCCCCAACTACTAAGTTAATCAGCACTGAAAGCAACATAATTACAGTACAACTAGATCTATCTTGTAGATCCCTCTTTCTCCTGGAAACCAGGTCCAACACGTGACCCTGCCTCCTACCGCCTAACAAAGGCTTTAAATGGCCAAAGACATTTAGAACATTTTGGACCACACGACCCCCGCTCGCTGAGATGGCGTCAAAAGATAGATGATTGATGTCCATTGATTATCTGCATCTCCCTTATCTGTTGCTGATTATTGCGGCCGACACTTGAGCTGTAAGCAGTGTTACTTTATTAGAGGGTTGAAATGGAAGGCACAGACAGCTGTGTCATGCCACTGATTGCACAAGCATCGTGTGAATACCCGGTTGATCATAATTACCGGGGGAGGAGAGATAATGATCATCCTGAGCGACAGATGGGTATCATGCGTCCGTGTACCCATATCTTACTTATTCCTACACGGCAAAGTCCACAGTGTTAACCCATTAAGACTTGAGACCAGATTCTACAAAATATCTTCTAAATCGTGATAGTATTCTGAAAAACGTATCAGGGGTTTACATTTACATATCAAGGACCCCCAGAATCATCTGTATTTGGCCGTCGACCTCCATCTCAAAATATGATGTTCCAGGGACCTCCCAGAAGCAAAGATACGAGTTAAAAATGTTTCCTGCGAAATAATATATATTCAAAGATTTGTGCCACAGATCTACAAGCTCATAGTGCGGCACCAAGTACTGCGCTATGAGCTTGTAGATCTGCTATTTTTCAACAGGTTAAAAGCTATAGGTGACACAGATGCGTTCCCAGTCTTAATGGGTTAATGTAACTCTGAGAGTGTTCACATGGAACCAAATGGACCCATTTTTACACTCTCAGAGCTAGATTAACACTCCATATTTCACTGTGTAATAACTTCCTGTCAGCAAGCCATTGAAATGCTTTGAAGAACCTATCTAAATTATATCAGAAACGATGATGTTCCACAGCCTGATTTGAAGGAAATTACTAGGTGGTTAGCATGGCTTGGGGGGTGCATGGGCAGTGCATTTTGAAATACAACTTTACAACTGGAAACAACGTTTCATTTTGAACATTTGTATGATACGGGGCGACTGTGGCTCAAGAGGTAGAGCAGGTCGTCCAATGATCCATGCGTCGGCGGTTCGAATCCCGGCTCCTCCTGGCTACATGTCGAAGTGTCCTTGGGCAAGACACTGAACCCCAAATTGCTCCCGATGTGCTGGCTGGTACCTTGCATGGCTTCCGCCGCAATCGGTGTATGAATGTGTGTGTGAATGGGTGAATGTAATGCACAATCTATGTAAAGCGCCTTGGATAAAGGCGCTATATAAATGCACCATTTACCATTTATACGTTTTTGTATGATACATTTTGGACAGGATATCGCAGAGACACAAGAAATCAAAGGCAGAGAGAGAGAGAGGAAAGGCATGCGAGAATTATCGGCGGTCAGATTCAAACCTGGGTCCTCGAGCTATAGGGATCATTATGGTCTGTGCACTGAAAGACTGAGCCTGTGAGCCACCAGGCACCCCAAGAGCCTACATTTGTACTGTATCTATTGTATAGTTATTCTAATGAATAAGATTTCCTTTGACATATTTATTTAAATTAATTTAAAGGCAATAATGTAGTCCATCTCAATATACTGTACCAATCATTTGCTCACAAAAATAGATGTTACACACACATGCCTGATAGCACAAAGGTTGAACAAATGAAAGTACTTTTTTCAAAGGCTTATAGCAAACAGAATTCCTTATTTGACTAAATGATACATTTTCCTGATTTTGTATATTTTACAGATAAGATATAAGATTGTATACTGGGCATTGGGCACGCGCACACACACAATGTTGTATTACTGTGTTTCATGTGTGTTAACTCAAAGCTCTGTCCACCATGCACGCTCATTTTCCATGGTGGTTTTTGGGCTTTGCTTTCACATCATGGATCACTATTAGCATACGGGGCCCCGGCCCGAAGACAAGCCGGGGCAGGAGACATCAATCACCAGCAGCGGTAGCTAATGGAAGGGATAAGATGGCCCACTGCTCTCATCCAGACAGAGCTGACCTGTTGTCACGGTTTAGAAGGTGTTAACTCAGCAAGGGGCCAACTGAGATCAATATAGACGCTTTCATCCAAACGGCCTCATGTTGCTAGGCGACGAGCCAAATCCCTACACATGCTGCTGGTCGGTTGGTTAATATTTTCTTGTGTTAGCATTGGGCTAACCTCTGTATGTTAGCTCCCATCGACCGGTTCAGTGTAACGTTAAGCCCTGATTTGAACTTAGCTGAGAGAATGGGTGTCGCACACCGAAAACAGCAGATATACAAGCTCAGAAACATACAAAATGCATACAAATAATAAATAACAAATCACTTATACAGTACTGCACTGTATACAGTACTGCAACGGTTGTTGTTTGTCCGTTTGAATTTGAAACTGTCTATACATAGGTTCTCGGGTCAAGGCTGCTCGCCATTAGCGTGAGGGGATGAAGTGATGGAGGAAGGCATGACAGAGAAGCAACACATTGATGTCGTTTATCAACATTGAATGGTGGTGTTGACAAGTGGCTTGGTCCGTCGTAGCTTGGAACCTTGAGGCGGTGGCTGCTTATTTAGAATTTGTGTATGAATCTCAGGAGTGTCAATGTGACACATTTATGCATATCAGTCTCAATGTCAGTCATGCCATTAGTGGTGACTGGTGAATTATTGATTTGTCCTGTGGCACAAAAGGCAACCTCATTATACCATACAGGAAATAAATATAGTATACGACTTAATTAAATGAACACAATAACCCATGCTCTTTATACAATTGCATTCAATTCATACAATATTTTAAATGAATACACTTCTCTGAGTCTGGGACACTAGATTTATAACCAGACAGGAAGAGCAAGTCCACCAACAGTAGGTAGGTACAGGGACAGTGTTTTCCTAAGATCTGGTGAATCCATCCATAGTGACTGCATGGCTCATTGATTCCATATCTGTCCCTAATATACAGTATTAGCTTAGTAAACAATCTAAAGCCCTAACCGTCACCATGCAACTCCTTGGGTCAAAACGGTTGCAAGGAGTTAACGCTAAAACCGTCTCAAACCTTTGGTGTGGTTTGGGCCATTGAATTCCATGCGTTGAATCACTAGGGTCAACGTGAGTCAATGTGCAACAAGACATATCACACTGCAGGGACAACGCTAAAACCGCCTTGACCCTTTAGTGTGGTTAGGGCTTAATTCTAAGTAGACTCCCAAACATATACTATACTTTACAATTTATCTTGAGCTTGTAGATGAGCTATCTTTAAATTATTCTTTAATTTATAGAAATGTTGTTTTTTGTTTTTAATTATCCCCAAAATATTATGGACACAGGCTTAATGAGATGAAAAGGGGAACACTACATTTCAGGGTTTTTATATGGCAGATAAAGGAAGAGGACAGAAGACAGGTTTTTATATGGCAGATAAAGGAAGAGGACAGAAGACAGGTTTTTATATTGCAGATAAAGGAAGAGGACAGAAGACAGGTTTTTATATGGCAGATAAAGGAAGAGGACAGAAGACAGGTTTTTATATGGCAGATAAAGGAAGAGGACAGAAGACAGGTTTTTATATGGCAGATAAAGGAAGAGGACAGAAGACAGGTTTTTATATTGCAGATAAAGGAAGAGGACAGAAGACAGGTTTTTATATGGCAGATAAAGGAAGAGGACAGAAGACAGGTTTTTATATGGCAGATAAAGGAAGAGGACAGAAGACAGGTTTTTATATTGCAGATAAAGGAAGAGGACAGAAGACAGGTTTTTATATGGCAGATAAAGGAAGAGGACAGAAGACAGGTTTTTATATGGCAGATAAAGGAAGAGGACAGAAGACCAGTGTTTATATGGCAGATAAAGGAAGAGGACAGAAGACCAGTGTTTATATGGCAGATAAAGGAAGAGGACAGAAGACCAGTGTTTATATGGCAGATAAAGGAAGAGGACAGAAGACAGGTTTGAAATTTGCATTAGGATATTGGGCTTGGTTGTTGATTTGTTGGGGTTGCTAAGTATTGACGAGTTGGGATTGGCTGGGATCCAAAAGGTTATCTGAGTGCCTTACCTTCTTGTATCTGGGGATAGGGAGCTGTTGTCCCATACAGATAACGCAGCGACACACAGACAGGATGAAAGCATGCAAGAAAATAGGGTGGAGGAAGAAAAAGAGAAAAAGAAACATTTAAAAAGAAAGCCAAAGGTAAACAAATATGCAAGAAAATAAAAGAAGACAACATGCATAAGAGGATGGAATAACATTGTTTCTTTCCAAAGTAAACAAACAAACACAAACAAACAAACAAACGGAAAGCACATGACATCTGAAAGATACTTTCAGTATCATTTGGGTAATTGCCAACAGGAAGCTACAGTATATGGTAAATGTATTGTTTGTTTTGGCACCGCCACGTTCCAGCCCATTCCATTCGGTTTGTAACTCCACCAACGCAGACTCACAGATGTAATCCATCATTGTCAAATCCAGTTATGTACAGAAGATACTAAGTCATTTTATATTAGAACAGAAACATGGGAATTGCTCGTTGCACTACAGTGATACGTTTCTCCTGGCCGGGGGTAGAACTGAGGTGGAGAGTAACTAAGTATGTTTACTCAAATACTTCAATATTCAGTATTTTAATATTTCAATTATTTTCATTTATTGATACTTCTACTCTCCTACATCTCTGTTGGGTGGGTGGAGTAGGACGGAGGCTCTACAATAGCGACTTTAAGCAACGACGGCTACAGCAGTCTGCTCCGGCAACCGGAAATGAATCAGTGCTCGATACATAAACCTGCTCTCCGTCGCAGCCCTTTCTACTAGGAGAGAACCTACACTTACACGTAGTGTCTACAACGCCATGTTATAACCATGTTTATTGAAATTATAGCTGTCATACATTTACACCGATTGCTCCATCACCTCTCTTATGCTGTGTAATGTGTTGGCATGCTCTGAATGAAGAAATAACACTACGTCATATTAACCATGTTTATTAAAACGGTTTTAGAATAACACAGATTGCTCCAGCACCCTCCTCTTTACACTGCTGATCATGTCCAGTGCATGTAATAATTAAGCAAATTAACCATGTTTATTAAAACGGTTTTAGAATAACACAGATTGCTCCAGCACCCTCCTCTTTACACTGCTGATCATGTCCAGTGCATGTAATAATTAAGCAATATCGGCAAGTTAGCAACGGGGTGTTTAAAAAAAACGTTTGACACATGCTGCATACGTAGACGCGTCACCATTGAAACCAATGTCGCCGTCGCCGACGGCTGTTTGCTTAACGATTTTGACAGCTACGGCGATTGCGTCACAGCTCCCGTACTTCCGCCTAGCGGAGCCGTCCTGAAAACAGTCGTTGCTTAAAGTCCCTATTGTCCCGGTGGGGGCTCCTCACTGGCAGCTGGGCTAGTAAGGTACAACAGTAAGTGACATGGTTAGGCATTTATTGGCATAACGACAAAAATTGGGGTGGAAGAGGGGTAAAATGATTGGCTACTAAGGAATAAAAGAATAAGGCTCAGAATGCAACTACGACTAATAAACCAACCTTATTTCAATTTATTCTGTGTTTTATTTTATTTCCCCTTGGTTTTGTTTGGGAGCACTTTCTCCCCATTATTTCAATTCACCATTAATGAGCACATCTGAGATCTGACACTCTGAACTCATTAAAGTGGATGGTAATGTGTTCTTTCATGATAACCCCAGAGATACGTTATTCATATCTTAATTCCTTTAGATGCGTGGTTTGCAAATCCCAATAATAGTGATGATGATAAAACTATATTTAAGTATTTTCTTTCAATAATACTGCATTGGTTTTTCAGAAATGGCATAACATACAAGCAAAGGAGACAAGAAATGAAATGAGGAGGAATAAAAAGGGACGTAAGAAGGACAAAGACAAAATATATATATATATATATATATATATATATATATATATATAAATATAAATTAATAATAATAATAATAAAAAAGCCTCCCATTCCGCAAACCATCAACACCATCAGTGCCACAATAATCCATACAGCGCAAAGGCGTACATACCCCCCACAGACAAGAGCACTTGCATTGCCCGGGCGGTTAGCTCAACCGTCTGGGCACCTACAGTAGGTTGCTGAGCCAGCTGCCTGACGGCGTGCCGTGGGTTAGACTCCCAATCCCGACTGCCTTTGCCGCGTATCATCCCCCCATCTCTCTCCCCATTTCCTGTCGGATTACTTTCAACATATCAATAAAGGCAGAAAAAGCCAAAAAAATATCTTAAAAAAAAAAGAGAACTTGCATATCTTTAAAAGGGAGAGGGAAGAGGAGATCCAAGCACAGAATGTGTAGGAGAGGAAGTCATATCTTTACCAGGCATAGTGGTGGTGGTGACACCAGTGATGCTAAAGAATGAGAAGCCATGTTCACCGTGTCCCCAATGACTTTCAGTCAATCAGTCAGGTTACCAACTAAATGGGCAGTGAACTTTCAGAAGGAGCCAGGAAAATGGTGAATTTATAGACTGCACCGTAGCGCTTTTATCCAGAGCTTCAGGACAGATCTTTCTTTGCCTTTAAGACTGCACATCATCACGAGGGAGAACATTAAAAATATCTCCTTTATACCAAAGCGTAGCAGTTGGATAGTTGTCTTTAATCCAGTTCATTAAAATCCATCAAAACAATATTTAACTATGATAATAATGAATGAATGAAAATGTGCAATGAGGTCATTGCATATTGTACATGTGACCATAAATCAATGACAGTTTTCCAAACTAGGTCGGTGAATGTATTTAATGAAGTTGTTGAAACAGATTAACAAATTGAACAGCAGGGGGTCTTGGCACAAATTTAGCTGTACATGGATCTTTAATACAGGTGTAGGAAACCTTCACAGGTTAACCCGGTGTGTTTATTTATTTATTTTTTGGGGACCATTCCTTATCTTTTAATGTCCTTATCCTTTTTGTTTGTTTGTTTTTTAACCTGGTTGGCTAGTTTTTCTTATCTCATGGATTAAAGTTCTAAGTCGCCACGACTGATGTCAGTCATTTGGATTCCATAGAAGCCAGCATGTCTTCCATGGAAGCATGTCGCGCACCCTAAAAGGCCAAGCCTATCTACAAGGCGATATGACCTGAGCTTGTAGATGGACTATTTTTGGTTATTTTAAGATTGTGTGTTTGAATAGTGTTTCAATTGGTCAAACAATAGAATCCATGTTCAGATGCATCTTCCAAACACCCTTATGCTCTCAGATATTTCATGAAAGCAAAGGTTAAAGCCTCAATCGGCAATTTCTTTAACTGGTTAGAAAATATACGTCTAGAACGAACTGCTTTCATGCTGTTTCACAAATCACAGATTGTTTCAGCCATCATGAGATTTTACTTTGCTTTATTCCATGTTATCTGCTTTATTATCTGTTCTTTTAATTGCTGTACCTGCCATGGTGACTGAATGTCCCTCGTGGAATCAATAAAGGTCTATCCATCTATCTGTCTATACCTTGTAGCTTTCAACTTCTAACTGTCTGTGTTGGCTACCCCCCGAATCACCACTTTCCATGTCCCAGTCTTCAGACAGTTTTTGCTTATAAAAATATAGCAGCATTGGAATCGAAGACCTCTTAGAGCAGAGACCTGACAGTACCACCCTGAGCAAGCAACTTTGCGACAGTGGCAATGAAAATTAACTGGAAGAAACGTCAGGCAGACCCTAGTAGTCTCTTGAGACAGACTGTTGACTGTCAAATTCAAAGGAAAAGAGGGCGCTGTTTATTTTATTTTTTGACAATGGGTTCTCAGATTGAGGAAACCCAGACTCTAGGGTGGGCAGCCACCACAAACAGCCTTTTAGATGGCAGCTCAATACATTATATACAAGGACAAACATCACACCTGTGTGAAGTGAGCGGTGCAACTGTACATGTATTGTTATAGTTACTGTACTGTACTGTGTCATATACTGTATTGTAGTGCACTGTGCTCTCTACTGTAGTGCACTCTGTGCCACTTTACTCTGTGCTGTACTCTACTGGCCACTTTAGGTGGTGCAGCTTTCCGTGCTTGGACATACAGACACAGGGACAGATATACGGACACACATAGCTCCGTAATGGAGCAGAGGCACCGCTCAAAAAACAAGTATTTATTACTTACACAACATAAAAGCTCTTCTAATAGCGTATAGTTTGAATAATAAAATATATGTATTATTTATGTAAACCACAGACAGACCACTTTCACTTGCACTTAGAAAATAATCTTTAAAAGTGGCAAAAAATAGCTGGTCTACAATATTTATAAACCTCACCGACCGACTTAAAGGGACACTTCACCCCTTTTGAAACCAGATCTTATTTTAATGATGTTTGGGAGACAAACGCTTTCCTTGAGGTTTTTATGTGGGTAATATGTGTTTTTAGATACTTTAGTATTTCCAAGTGTGAAGTGTCCATGATGTCATGGACACTGGGCTCACTTACTTCCTGGACTACATCAAGGACTGTCTAAAGAGGATGAGACGCGAAGACCGTACGGGCGACGCCATGTTGCTCCATGGTGCTCCAAGGAAGGAAAGAAACATGCGCAATGGGCTATATGCAGCCAACACTTCCGCGTTCAGCTTCCTTGGTCTCAACTGCGCATGTTTCTTTCCTTCCATGGAGCACCATGGAGCAACATGGCGTCGCCCGTACGGTCTTCGCGTCTCGTCCTCTTTAGACAGTCCTTGGACTACATGTTGTCTCAGTAAGACAGCCCTCCCCTATCCACAAGGAGGAGCAGTGCACCAAAGCATTATGGGAATTGTAGTCCAGGAAGGAAGTGAGCACAGTGTCCAAGACATCACGGACACTTTCAAATACTAAAATATATAAAAACACACATTACCCAGATAAAAACCCCACAAAAGTGTTTATTGTCTCCCAAACATTATTAAAATAAGATTTGGTTGCAAAAGGGGGGAAGTGTCCCTTTAACTTCTTTCACTTGCATTTAAAAAATAACACATCGTTGTGAGCTTGTTGATTGCTATTGATCTGCTATTTTATATTATTTTGTATTAAGTAGTGTATTCATTCACAAGATTATTATACTTTTCTTGACTGAAATAATGGAGATACAAGGTTTCTGCCCATCAGCAATGTATGATGATGAGTGATGATGACTATGAGTTCTCACAGACGGAGAATATGAGAGGAGTGCTGTGCTGCTGACCATGAAATTGTAGCTAATTACTTGGTCTAGTTGGAAATGTAATACAATTTAATTGATTTTGCTTAGTGAAAAGGTTTAACGATAAAATGAACGTACTTGTGTAATGACTTTTTTTTCCTTCTAGTGTAATACAGGATCAGCAATCATTTAGTGACAACATTTTTGTCACATCGTCTTTTAAATGTCACGGAGGTTCCAGAAGAAGAAAGTAGATTTAACTGTAAGAGCAATTGTGTTCAGATATGTTAAGGCGTGTGGAGAGTTGCTCATTACATTGGCATATACAAATATTATATTCAACCAAAATAATTATTTGATTGCTCTCTCAAGTGTTATCTTGGTATCAACCAAGGCAGCCAGAGGGTTTGTTGGTGTTACAGTACATTCAGCTCATAGATTCCACCATGCTTATCACCTTAAAGGCCCGGGGTTATTTAATCCATTAATAAAATCGTTTATAGTGCCCGGAGCACTTTTACCGACCGGATGTTGTTGTGACGCTATGGCCGTTTTTAGCCCAAGGAGTTTTTTTGTGCAAAACTAATGCTTGGAATGGATTCAGCATCATGACAAGTTGACAACCCCCTAGTTTGACACGTCACAAGCAGCGTCAAGCAGTTTCTACATGCTGGGGACCCATACTCAACATTTCTAACATACAACTTTGGTGTACTCAACATGCCTGGGTCACATTCTGGCAAGTGGACTATAAAGGGATATTTCACTTTAAAAAAAACGTTGTCATTTTATCGTCTACTCAGGCTTATGTGAACACCACAGACAGTTTTTAAGTTGCTTGATTCAGTATTTATATTTGATATTAATTTATACAAACCCATTATAACTTAAAACTCAATTTTAACCATGATACATTCATCGAAAACACCCAACCTTTTTTCTGTTGACTGATAATGTCCTAATACGTGAGGGGGCTGTGATTTTTCATTTACTGTTTTTAATATCTAATTACTGAATGAAGCAACTTAAAGACTGTCTGGGGTGTTCACATTAGCCTGAGTAGACGATAAAATTACCAAAAGTCTTTTTGAAAGTGAAATATCCCTTTAAAAATCACACCCGTGTGAAGTGAGGGGCGCTCTTAACATCTTACAACATCGAGGAGGGAATGTGGTGTAATGATGATGTAAAACAAATGGTGTCAAAACAAACATTAAATTATCTTTATTGTTAATGGGATTTAATGTTTGTGTTAGGGACAAAACAACATCTACCCTCTTGGGGTAGATGAAACTCTGCAGCTTTCCACGTTTGTGGTATTGGATTGGCAACTCTCAAAAGGCTCCAAATTGTCAAATCTTTTCAGTCATGCGATCATTTATTAAGTGTCTGCAAACGTGCTCTCTGTTGCAAAATGCTTCTTTCTAATTATGCACTACTGTACATCTCAGAATCATCTTTATTGTCACATCACAGGTTTACAGGTGTAAAACAGTGGGTGAAATTCATGTTTAATATTCCCTTCCTAGTAAAGCAATGGCCAGCAGCAGCCCTATGTAATTGTTGAAATCAGTGAACCATTATGAATCATACAAAGCTGTTTGGCTGACAGATGGCAAGATAATCATCGTTCTTGTGGTTATCTTTAGTACGCACATTACATTCATAATTGATGCTACCATCATATCTTTTGTTCAGCTTAAGTGACATTTTCCCCCTTTCAGTAGTGAGTTTGTTCAGAGGCGTGTGTGTGTGCGTGTGTGCGTGCGTGCGTGCGTGCGTGCGTGCGTGCGTGCGCATGAAACAAAGCTCACTGACAAAGTGCTGTCAATGGCTCACAAATAGGCTGTGTTCATTTATCTGTAACGGTGGTTATACACTTGGTTTCACGGTTGGAGCCGTGCCGCCCGAAGGTGGCTTTATGTACATGAGGCACTGGCGAGCGAGCTAAAGTGAGCAAGTCGCCGTGCCGAGCGTTGCAAAGTGTCCTTCAGTCGTTTCAGTGCTGTCCGATTTATGTACCCAAAAGGAATCGTAAATCATTGTGTGTGTGTGTCTGTGTCCCTACCTCCGAGACGCCATTTCTTAGTTATCTATCTATCTATCTATCTATCTATCTATCTATCTATCTATCTATCTATCTATCTATCTATCTATCTATCTATCTATCTATCTATCTATCTATCGGTACATCGCTTCAAGGTAAGAGATGTAATTAAATGTTAAGAGGTTGCAGTTGGATCTACTATGAACGTACACAAACCCCCAGAGTCCAGAGAAAACTCAAGTCGACAGGCAGTGTAATTTTGCTGAATGGGATAACACTGCCGCCGTTGCCACAGTGTCAGCTTACACCACTACACCAGCCATAGAATATTGTGCATAAACCTTGTATCTCCATATTTCAATTTTCAACTTTTATGTTTTTTTCACATCATACATCATACTACATACATCATACAGTGTCGCACAAAAGTAGCAACGTTGTGAACTTGTACTGTAGACCTGCTATAATTCTATCTGTGGGATTTATACATATTGAACCAATAAAAAGTATTTAAAAATAACTTGTGAATACGCAACTTTCCACCCAACTGTGACAACAATGCTTTGTGGCATCAAATCCAAAGTTCATCTACAGCAGGGGTTCTCAACGTTTTTGGCCGGGGACCCCCGGAAATGCTTTGGCAATGTCTCGGGACCCCCGCCCCGCCCCTTCCCGACCCCCAATATAAATTGACTGCTACAATAACCTTAAACCATTTTGGGCGGGAACCCCTTTTGGTGTTTTAAGCATTGTTATAATTTAGCTATTGAAAAATAGCAGATCTACAAGCTCATAGCGCGCCACCGAGTGGCGCGCTACGAGCTTGTAGGTCTGCTATTTTAAAAAAATCGTGAAAATACATTTTTTTTGTAATCTTTTTTTTTTTTTTTTTTTTTTTTTGAAAATATTTTGGGGACCCCCTAAAATAATTTGGCGACCCCCCGAGGGGTCGCGACCCACGGGTTGAGAACCCCTGATCTACAGTACAAATAACATTTCCTCACATTATGTACACGAACAGCATAATAGATACACCTGTATCTGTTGTGGACATTCAGACTGGGTATTACACACTTTTGCAACATTTAGTCGCCTGGACATTTGTTTTTGTACTTCTACAGCAGACTACACGCACGCACGCACGCACGCAAGCACGCCACACTCCTTAACCCATTAAGGTTTCCTATACTCACCAAGGGATCGATAACAATCACAAGATTTCATTAGTGGTATTTCCACTGCTCTTGGAGCAAACCGCTTCTTCCAGGAAATTACATGGGCAGGATGCAAATCTATAGGTTTTAATTAACACAGCCTGCTTATTTGAGATGTAGGGGCACTATGTCAAGCTATTAGCGTGTTCGACGTACTAATCAGACATGAGCTGCCTTGGCCTGCATGGCCAAGAATGAGAATAAGGTATTGTAAAATACAGAGAAATAACAATAATACAATACAATTTACAACAGCCATTCTCACGAGGGTACTGCAAGTGGGCCCCCAAATTAATTGACAAAACATGTTTTTAATGATAATATAATTTATATTAAAAAGTGATAGCAATAAATAAGAACGTGAATTATACTACTGTATGTTGGTTCCATTGATTCGCGGTGGAACATAATTGATTGTCAATCGACATAATAGTCATGCTACCAGTAAGATGCCTGAGGGCGAGGTTGCGTGCACCCATCCGCCTCGTTGACTTCTCCCTCACTATTGATGGCTCCACTGTCACCCCCTCCACCCGAGTCCACAACCTCGGTGTCATCCTTGACCCCACCCTCTCCTTCCAGCCCCATGTCAACCAGATCACTAAAGCTGCCTTTTTTCACCTCCGCAACATTGCCCCACCTTTGTCCCATGCTATCACACACTCCCGCTGAGACACTCATCCATGCCTTCATCACATCCAGACTCGACTACTGCAATAGCCTCCTGTATGGCGTCACCAACAAGGTTCTCAAAAAACTACAGTGTTCAAAACTCTGCCGCCCCCCTGCTCACCAGTACCCGATCCAGGGACCACATCACACGTGTCCTCCGTGAACTGCACTGGCTCCCAGTCAAATTCAGAATTGACTTCAAAATACTCACCATCACATACAAAGCCCTCAACAACCAGGCCCCCCTCTACCTCTCTGAACTCATCCAACGCCATGTCCCCACCCGCTCCCTCAGGTCAAGCACTGCCAACCAACTGGAACCCCATAAGTCAAACAAGCGAACCTGGGGTGACAGGGCCTTCGCAGTGGCCGCCCCCTCATTGTGGAACTCACTCCCAGCTCACACCAGAGCTGCCCCACCTTTGAAATGTTCAAAAGCACATTTAAAACCCACCTTTTCAGACTTGCTTTTCCTACATAATTCCCCACCCAACACTTTGTCTGCCTACCTTACTTTCTAGTTTTTAACCTTTTAACTAGTTTATTTTTCTAATAAAACTAAGACTTCACCACTTTTCAACCTATCTTCATATAATTGGTCCTCAGTCTCATAGGAGGGCTGTGGGCGGTTCAAAAACTGTCTTCCAGTGACATCATCCATGGGGAATCCAAGCTAATAGAAAGTGTAGGCTTTCTTTTCCTGAAAAGTTACAATGCGATAATGGAAGCCATCGTTCTCGCAATACTAAAAATGCCTAACGATGATGTCACTGAAGACGGTTTTCTGAACTGCCAACAGCCCTCCTATGAGATACAGACCGAGTACAAAATAATTGTGCTATTTTATCTTGAACATTAGTGAGGACCAATTATATGAAGAAAAGTGGTGAAGTTGTCCTTTAACATGGTCAGATGGCCGCAAACGCTTTTGTGGTTTTCTCAAGTGGGCCCTGATCCAGAACGGGTTGAGAACCACTGATTTACATTTTATGCGTTCAGCAGATGCTCTTATACAGAGCAAATTGCAAGATTGGAGTAAATGGCATGAGCCTTAGTCAACACACGACAGGGTAGGGCTGACCTTCAACCTCTTTTGTCAAGTCGAAGCTTCTAACCATAAAACGAGCCGAATGCAAAGCTTCGAAGATAATAAAAATAAAGTGAAAAACAAACAAACAAAATTCAATTTTCATGTTCAACTTTCGTGCCATCGAACAAAGCTTCGAATATTCAAATGTGTTGGGTCAGCCCTAGTAAATAGTCAGCTAAACCGAGTGCAAAGAAAACAATGAAGTGCTACAAAGTAACGCAGATACCAGTTAAACATCAAACCTAGCATCCGTCTAAACATCATGCTATCTAAAGCATTTGAGGATGACCATACTCAGTGGTTCTCAAAGTGGGGTCCAGGGACCCTCAGGGGTCCTTCAGAGGGATTCAAATTGACCCTTACTGGTCTGTAACACTGACACCCTTACAGGTCTGTAACACTGACACCCTTACAGGTCTGTAACACTGACACCCTTACAGGTCTGTAACACTGACACCCTTACAGGTCTGTAACACTGACACCCTTACTGGTCTGTAACACTGACACCCTTACAGGTCTGTAACACTGACACCCTTACAGGTCTGTAACACTGACACCCTTACAGGTCTGTAACACTGACACCCTTACTGGTCTGTAACACTGACACCCTAACAGGTCTGTAACACTGACACCCTTACTGGTCTGTAACACTGACTACTTACAGGTCTGTAACACTGACACCCTTACAGGTCTGTAACACTGACACCCTTACAGGTCTGTAACACTGACACCCTTACAGGTCTGTAACACTGACACCCTTACTGGTCTGTAACACTGACACCCTTACAGGTCTAACACTGACACCCGTACTGGTCTGTAACACTGACACCCTTACAGGTCTGTAACACTGACACCCTTACAGGTCTGTAACACTGACACCCTTACAGGTCTGTAACACTGAGACCCTTACAGGTCTGTAACACTGACACCCTTACTGGTTGATGTGGTTCCATTTGTACACTTCTATTTGTTGTACACCATTTGGGTTCCATTTGATTTATGGGGGTTCTTGAAATTAAAACGTTTGAGAACCACTGCTGTATATGTATAAAATCCAAATAGGTTTATGACAGAGGGAGAAAAAAATAAACATGGTTTCTTTGGTTGACTAGTCTGTGGTGTACAGGTAGATCCATCCAGGAGTCTAGCAGTCCAGCAAAATAGCTACCATCAATCAAGAGTGACTGGTGCCTGCCCACGCTGCTGCCCACTTCGCTGTGTGGCACTTACCTTGTCAAACATGACTGTCAGACTGTCACCATTTCTTCTTTGAATTGTTTCACAATAACAACAAACATTCTTTAAGAAATACTGGGAAACACCACCACAGGCTCCTGAGGAGTGCAAGGACAGCCTGGGTTGTTAGCTTTTATATGGTGTGCCACAATCATTTGCTCTCTCTCTCTCTCTCTCTCTCTCTCTCTCTCTCTCTCTCTCTCTCTCTCTCTCTCTCTCTCTCTCTCTCTCTCTCTCTCTCTCTCTCTCTCTCTCTCTCTCTCTCTCTCTCTCTCTCTCTCTCTCTCTCTCTCTCTCTCTCTCTCTCTCTCTCTCTCTCTCTCTCTCTCTCTCTCTCTCTCTCTTGAAAGCAGTTGAATGAACTCACACTGAATAATTGTGGCGTAGGCAATGAAAAGCCTACACTTCCATTGGAAATCGTAACCTTTGACAGATAATAAAAACATAATTCACACAAGGAATTAACAATCAGACGTTGTGGATTACAGAGAAATTGAAATGGGAATGATATCAGTCTGCATCGTGCACACATGTCATGTTGTATCTTGTATTGCAACATTGATGTAACCTACGTACATATCGATCATAGTGATTGATAGAACTGTTGTTTGAGTCAATGGTCCTCATTCGGTAATGCTCTGCCTACACAGTATGTGGTGATTGGTGATTGGGGGGGGATGATTAGTACTGCACTCTGCTGTGATTTAACACAGCTCTGTATGTTAATCAAAACAGGATTTCATTGAGACATATGCCATCAGTACGTCCTACACTGTGACTGCAGAAACTGTTTTGTGCAAACGACACACACATCCATAGAAGAAAGGATGTCGTTGATGCCGGGCAGAAACCTCTTATCTCCATATTCTTGTGTTCTTTCATAAATGAATGCCCTTCTTAATCACACTACAGCTTCACGCAAAAGCATAAAAAGTAGCAGATCTGCAAGCTCGAAACTTGGGACAATGCAACATGTTCTGAGGCACAAGGCAACACATTTTTTTTATTTGAATGCTAACAGTTTTGGACATAATGAGGTTTTTTGCTTGGGAAAGAGGCGAAATGCGAAATGCCGCAGCACCAAACTTCCATTATGCCAAGTGCCAACTAACGTCAAATGTCCCGCAAATTATTTTAATATTATTGATGACATCATCAAATGAATTATTAACCATTCAGACTATAGCCAACTTTAATACCTCTGACGAGGAAGGATATAGTATGGTTGAAATGGCTATACGTGTCCAGAACAACAATTCCCCAGGCATGATTCTGATATATAACAGAGATGATAGTAATCCAAAGGATAATGCAGCTCTGATAAAAGATATATTTTTTACCTCTGCAAAGAACAAATCTATTGTTCAATAGAAAGGGCTTATAATATAATTACCAAGTAGCCTTGGTCCTGAGCTTGAATTTAGGATACTTAAATCAATAGATTAACTAGAGTTGCGTTATGTGGGTAGTACTTTTTTAACGGCTGTCAAAATAAGCTGATCTACCAGTTCATGCAGTGCGGTGCATCGCAGACCACCGCGTTCACGACACGTTGTAAGCTCAGACATGAGAGCGCATTTTGCAGGAATGTGATTACTTTTTTCACCCGAGGAAATATATTTCGGTTCCTGACTCCTGTTGCCTTATATGGTGTGGACTGGGCATGGATGTTCAATTATACCAGGCGACACCAGGCGAATCGCTTGGGAAATGAGCTCCAGCCACGATCTGCACAAATGAAGCCATTATGCAACCTTTGGTGAATGACACGTGAGATTGATCGGATGGATTTACACCTGTTTGTAAATGTCCTTCTGGCCCAATGTGTTCAGGTAGCTCGGTCGATATAGCTATAGAGCATTCGCCTGCACGTTCATGGGTTTGATCCTGGGCACCGACAACTGAGCGTAGGTGTAGCACGGCTTGTGTGTGGCAAGTCATGCGGTAAGTAAGTACTGGGAGCTGATGGTAGGTGTTGCGCTCTACCTTGGCAATCCATCTCCCAGAGTTCTAGCGCATTGCGAAACGGGGATAGACTCCTGCTGACAATAACCCCCTCCTACTGTTCTGCAGAATTCTGAGGAACAGCCTTATAGTGCTCAAAACGTCACTACGAAAATAAAGCTTTGCAAATGGGAGCTACCTAGTGTGCGGATCCTTTCTTTCCTACTTGATTGCTAAACTGAATCAATTCAATTAGAGACAATTTACCTTCAGTCAACTAAGTCTACATTAATGCTATAGATCAAATTAACGTCACCCTACAGTATGTAATTCTGTCTTAAAATAAATATAGTTAACTCAAGTAGAATCTGAATGGACAAGCATGAACAAACACACACGCGTGCGCGCGCACGCACGCGCTTGTTATTCAACCGTGTTAGATATGCTAGTCAATACACAGGCTGTGACTGAAATATTGATTCAGTGACTAAAGTGGTTTGTTTTTATAAAAAAAGAAAATCCACACAAAGGAAAATGAATGAAAAGCCTCCAAGGTCCTTCTCACAAGGAACCATTTGTGCGGTCGTCTGTATCATGCTTATCAGTGGTACTCACCTTGGCTTTGTTGATGGTACAGTGTAGTGCGTTGTTCTCCTGGTCGTACAGCAGACTGAAGTCCAGGGTCCCCAGGGTAGCTACATGAAGACACAGTGGTCAATGGGAGAGAGAGAGAGCAATTAGAAATGCAAAAGGACCCCAGGACCCCAGAGAGAGATGAAACAGGGACCCCCACTACATATTAGATTCATGTTAAATATGCGTTAAACGACTTAAAACCTCAATACTTTCTAAACTTGATCTTTGGCTCGGTCCTTGGTCTTCTCTTTCTTCCCTGTACATTGTTATAAAAGGGTCCTTTGGTTCCATTTGTAGTAGGCTAAGGCTACACTCACACAGTTACAGAGTCACCTGGACAGATCCTGTTGTTGTTTCCACACACACATAAATACAGATAGACAGATATTTACATTTCATAGCACAATTTTGGAGATATAAGGCAGCAGTTGGTAATTAATTGATAATTGATCAAATGTCACAACAGCCTTCATGTTAGTAATCTTTTTTTGTTTCTGTTTTTTTAATAATTTCTATCCCACGATTTTGTAACCCATTTTTAACCCCAGTGTCAATTATCTAATGTGATCCTGGGCTCTACACACCCTCCGCCAACCTGGGGAGAGCAACGGACTTGAACTCATGCTTCCTTCATGCATGGGTGTCCAAGTTGCTCCTTTACACCTGACAGGGGGGAGTTTCCCTGGTTGGACGTAGCGCGTGGAAGGAACACGTTATTCCAACCAGTTCCTTTCCCCTCCATCAGGCACCCCGGTTGGCCAGGGGGAGGCAGTTTAGAGACCAGGATTACTGCATGTTTTTTGTGAGGGTACCTACCCTAGGGGACACGGGGAGAACATGCAAACTCCACACAGAAAGGCCCTTTTGCCAACCCCACCTCGGGTATGGGCACTGATGACACGGAGGAGAAGACACGCACGCGGCCAGCACCCACAGCGTCCCGAGCGGGAATCGAACCCAGGACCTTCTAGCTGTGAGGCGACAGCACTACCGACTGTGCCACCGTGCCCCTAATAATCATTTCTATGTTACTAGTGCAGTGGTGTGGCTGTTCGGAGCACGTGTGGCTATTCAAGCGGTACAGCTGCTTGGCTCCGGGGTGTGCTGCTTGCAGCGTTCTTGAGAACCGCCCATCCATCCGATCGACCTCACACTCAACACCGATGCCGTCTTGCCGAGAACAGTGTAAGGTCTATCGGCTGAACGGTTCTCGAGCTATGCAAAGGACAGGCAGACGGACAGACAGATAAGCAAACAGACATTCCTGGGATTCATAGATTTTGTCACTGTCGGGCAGAAACATTGTATCTCTGTATTTCAACGTGTTGCTTCACTTAAATGAATGCTCTACTTAGTCTACTACATCATACAAGAGTGTTGCACAAAAGTAGTGAAAATAGCAAATGAGCTTGTAGATCAGCAATGATTTCTAAATGAATTCATCACTTAACGGTAGTAATTAATTCTAACATGCATTACAGTACTTTTATGTGACTCCCCGCAAATAGGCGATATGTAGGCCTATGGTAATTGGTCTTATATTCTAAAATTGTGTTCTTTACTCACACAAAAAAGCAGTGTCAGAGCTACCCGTGAAAGAAACGATCACCTTAGTGCAGTTGCACCATACTGTTGCTTCATCTTCTTTTTTTAAACATTTTATTATCCGGTACTACTAACCGGGGCAAAACTCACACGCATAGCCCTGTTGCCAGGATGTTTGGTCTCCGCACGCCCAGCCTCACAGAACTAAACAACAAAGCCATTGCACACATTGAAATCTCAATAGCACAGAACATCACACTCCCTCAATCACCACCTTACTCCAATGGCCTGCTCCGGGCTCTGGTACACATTACAAAACTGAGGTGCAAAGGCGCTCGCTTTGGCGATAGCCTGGTACCTGCACTCATAGCCGCCTTAACCCCTTAAGACCTGAGGCCCATTCTAATGCCTTCTAAATCAGTAGTTCTCACACAGATTTCACCAAGTGTTCCCAAATAGCAGATGCACAAGCTTGCAGCGCGTGGGCTTGTATATCTGCTATTTTTAATAGCCAATGCAAAAATATAAACTGACACAGATAATACGCTCAACAGCAGTGGTGAAAAGTACATTTACTCAAGTACTGTACTGTGCTGTTTTTCAATACAAATGAAGTCCTATTTTACAGCTATTTGAAAATTGCCAATCTACAAGCCGACACGTCGCAACGCAATGCGTAGGTGTTTATTTATTTATTTATTTATTTATTTTAAGTATATTGATGCCAATGCTTTTGTACTACATTACTCAAGTAACATTTTGAAAAAAATGACTTTTATTCTGAGTACTTCTTCCACCCGGCTATAGTATGATCACCACCGTATAACGATTCCCTGCTCTGGGCGGCGTACAGAACTGAACACTGAGGTGAAGGCGCTCGCTTTGGGTAAAGCCTGATTGACCTGCAGTCATAGCCGCCTTATTAAACAACAGGCAACGCTGAACAGACCTGAGTGTGGGCTGCTGTCTGACCATAGGTACAGTATGTACTGGTTGCTCTCTGAGAAGTACAGTGCTGTTGAAAGGAACTCGACCTTATGAGACTATAAAATCGAAAGTCTAGTATCGTTCAAAATACATTCTGTTCAACAGCAAAAGCTCCTGTGATTCCACACTAATAAATCATGCATTTCATATTGATATCTTTAAAGGTGATATAGACAAGTTTTCAGCCAAAATTTAAAATATATATAAATGTATTTTTTGGGCCTTTTCCCCCTCTATCTTTCCCTATATTGTGATGCTGAGGTGTTCTCCTGCAACAGCACACTCTCCCTTTGCCCCCCTCTGGCTGAATGCACTGTTTATATCCACTACAGTTTACTAGATGGGACGTCGGGGGGATTTAAACTTTTAGCCAATTGCAAGTGCGAGGCTGTGACGGTGTGTTCAACCCAGCAGTATTATAATGAAAACGCGATGCGATTTCATTGCAATGTATAATATTATCCCCATATCTTAGTTTCATCAACATTGTTCATGTGAAATAGTATGTTTATGATTTAATATGTAAGCCTATACGGCATGTATAGGCATGGTTGGGTGGTGTGAAAACACCAGCAGCCAGCACCCCTAAGAACTCGGAGGATCCTAGAAGTCACAGAACGTCGGACCCCGACCCCCCCCCCCCCCCATAAAATCTCCTGGTTACATCAATATGATCGTTCATGTGGAGTGGGTTGTATGTGCTTATTTGTTGAAATGGTGGAAGTGAGTATTAGTATCATGTCGCGGTTTGTCACCGCCGCGGCGACTGCCTGCCCCGGCCGGCTTGAAGCATGCATTCAACCCGTGCTTGCCAACGGTGACAGCCGTCGCGGATCATCATAGCGATTTTTCTTCAGTAGTTAGTATATACTGGTGATCATGAACCCCTGTGGCCACTGGGGGCGCCAGTGAGTAATTTATGTTAATTTATGTTAATTTATTCATACATTCCATACATTCCATACATTCCACGCATTCCATACATTCCATACATTCCATAATCATATTGTATATATCATAAAAATCATATTATATTATAATTATTATTATTATTATAATCGTTTTATTTATGTATGTGATGTATGCCATGCTTTTGTTATTGCTTAAGTGTTAAGCTTAAGTGTTTTATAACATTAAGTGTTTAAAATCTGTCCCATCTCTCCCTATCTCTCTATGTCCCATGCATGTCACAGCCTGTGAGCCCCTCATGTGGGTCTGTCCCACAGATCAGACATGCCGGCTCCAGGTGTGCATAGAACAATAGAAAGTTTAGATTAACCTCTGTGTTGGTGAGGGGTGGGGGATCCCTTATCTTTTAGAAGTGCCAGGTGGCAGTTGTAATCGGGGGTGGGATCCCTTATCTTTTTGATGTGCCAGCTGGCAGATTGGGGGGTCCCTTATCTTTTTGAAGTGCCAGGTGCAGTTGTAAACCCCCCCCCCCCCCTCCTCAAAACATCTGTTTGTTGTGTTAATGTGTTAATTAGATATAGTTAAAACCGGGGGGTGGGGGTTCCCCTTCTCTTTGAAAGTGACAGTTGACCGGTGACAGGTGACAGGTGACAGATGACCGATGACAGCAGCTGACAGCTGACAGGAAAAAAGAAAAAAAAAATAGGAAAAAAAAAAACTTAAAAAAAACTTTTGAAAAAAGAAAAACACTTAAAAAAGCTTAAAGTTAAAAAAAGTTACAAAACAAGTTAAAAGTTAAAAAAAACTTAAACAAATAAAGAAAAGGAGAAAAATGAAAAAATCAAGAACTTTTAGTGTAAATGTGGTTTCTCAATTGTACTGCCTATGTATGTGTGAACTCGTAGTGAAGAACGCTTGAACTAGCTTGGGTGTTGTAGATGTCGCAAATATGTTCGAAAAGGTTTGCACAATGGTTAGTTAGAGGGGGGTGGTCTACTGTGTGGGGGAGGGTGTGTATGGGGGTTGGTCTACTATGTGTAGGTGTAGTCTAGTGTAAATGTGGAGTATAGCTGGTACTGCAGGTTTAAACATCAGGTTGGTCTGCTGTCTAGCTTTTCTTTTTTGTCTAACAGATTTGTCCATTTTATGGTGTAATTCCATTTTTGACCATAGACTATGGATCTAATAATGTAGGTGTAATTCCTCATACAGCCACTACATACCTGTAGGGGGTTTCAGCCTCCTAGTGCAATTCATCGATTTTATTTTTCGTCCCAGTGGTTCAGAGGACACCCCCATCCAGGGGCCCTACAAGGGGTGTAATACCAGTTTTGGCCCATAGACTATGGATTTTGAGCATCTCATCGGTGTAATACCGGTTAACACCACTACACCCCAATGCATTGGGGTTTCAAGCCCTCTAGGGGAGGGGATCTCAGTTCACTTCATTTTTGGTCCATCACAAAGGGTGTAATATCAGGTTTGCCCCATAGGCGGTGAATTTAAGTAATGTAGGTGTAAATCAGATCTACCCCATAGGCTCAATACATACATGAAGGGGGTTATACTTAGCTTGAATATTGACCGGTGTAAATCTAGCCTGTGTAGCCTATCTGTGAACAATTACACAACATACAGAATAGTACGAGAGCCATAGGTGTTTACGATTATTTGTACGCAGTAACTGGCAGTTTTTACAGTATTACATGGATCCAATATTATCTGCTATTATTTGGTATCCTTCAGACATGATGAGGCTCTTACATGTAACATATCTGTCCTCTCTAATTATATTACAATATGGTTATGTTATGCTCATAGGGAACAGTGGTTCGAGCAGTAATTATTGTCTTCAGACAATGTATGATCAGGTTATTAACCAAACATTACAGGTAGTATATCATAATCCCATATGGTCTAGTGGTTTAGGATGCTTGGAGTCTAGCCATGAGACCCTAGTTCGACTCTTGGTGTGGGAAATATAAGTATATGTTTTCAATTATAGTGAAAGTTAATGATATCTACCTAGGGGGCAATTTCTATAGATGTTGATCAACCAGTCATGCAAACGATTTCAGCACCATAGATAGCATTATGCCCCTATTGTTAGGACTATTAGTACATCTTATGTAGACACAGAACTCTATAGTGTATACGTATTGGTTCATCATACAGATATTCCACTGATGGATTGATGGTAGGTTACTAGTTAGCGTATGATTCATGTTGATAATCTTTTGAAAAATGTAATTTTTACGGGGGTGCATATGGTAAAATGCCTAAATTGTAAATTGTGAACTACATAACAATACTATTTACAGCATCACATACACAAAAATGATACAAAAACAAACAACAATCATACAACAGCAGAAAAACAAGACAATACGTGACACAACAAACAAAAAAATACTAAAACAGAAATAAATAAACTACACAGCAGACAAAACGAGACAAAAACAAAAACTTTTTCAAAACAAAAACACAAAACACACATTAAACAAACATCATGACACAAAAACAAAACAAAAATTATACAACAGCAGAAAACAAAACAAAAATGACACAAAGCAAACAGCAAAAAACATAACACAGCAACAATACGAAACAAAATCAAAAGGCTACACACCAAACAAGACAATATGTAAAAACATATGTGATAAAAACACAAAACAAAATCAAAAACTGGACAAAACACAACAAAACAAAAACGTGACAAAACACAACACAAACAAAATACTAAAACAGAAATAAATAAACTACACAGCAGACAAAACAAAAACTTGACAAAGCACAACACCACAAAAACTGGACAAAACACAACACAAACAAAAATACTACAACAAAAATAAATAAATAAACTACACAGCAGACAACACAACAAAAATAATAATAACTTGACATGAAGTATATGACTAAACGTGTAGCTAGATGGAATAGGGGGGTATACACAGACATGACCCGCTACCCATACATGTCCAGATCAGGCGGTTATAGCACCACCAGCAGGTGGTTTTTGCTAAACCCCATTTTATTTTGGAACAAAATGGTTCAAATCATCAGATACCCTCCATGCCTAAGAAGAAAGGGACTAGCTATCATGAGGCCCACAACCTGCCAGGGCCTGTTTTTTATCTAGTATCTAGTCTAGTTTCATCTATATAGTTGTATCTAGTACACAAGATCTTGCTCAATATTACAAATTATTTACAATTTTTATTTTTATTTGTAATGTTTTTTCTTTGTTGGAGAAAACGTATAATTCCTACACAGGCAGGGGTTATCGATGTATACAAAAACATCTACTTGGATCAATTATCCTGGAATTATTTTTACTTCTAAGATGATATTCTTGAAAAAGTTGCTAAACTCTGTTGTTAAATGCTAAACGCCTATTGTTTTTAGATCTACAGTGATCTGTATAGATAGTGTAGTCAGAACAAATCACTAGTTGTCAGTGATAGACAGTAAATCCTTCATCATCAATCACCAGACACTTTTGACTCAATCACTCAGTTGTTCTCTCTTCCACTATATTATGACTAGTACATTATTCAACCAATACCAATAACTATTAACTAATAACTATTTTGCAACTAAATTTGGAAAAATTGTTAATTTCAGTTATTTTATCATTTTTCAGACATACTCTCTATCCATTTTTGTAACCGTGCAAACCTCTGTAGTGGTAAAAGACCCCCACACTTCACCATTTTCCCCCTGGTGGGTAGATAATTACACAGCCAACAGATCCCTAACAGCATCCTAACAGCATCCTCCATCTGATTTCACGAGCCAAAGGCCTATAGGGTCTATCAGAGATACAGGACCCTGTGGTCACAGGGGTCTGGTATAGTCCTACCATGAGCCCACAACCTGACAGGGCCTATTTTTATGGCAGGGTCTAGTTCCATCTATATAGTTGTATCTAGTACACAAGCTTTTTACATACACAAATTAACCTCAGTGACATATCCAACACTCATCTACCATTACATGCTGGTTAAACTAAATCACTAGTCACTAAATTGATCCATAGGGGGTATTGTACGGAAAAAGCACACACCTATGGCATGAAATCTAATGTGGAACACCGTATCTTAACATCTTAGTCAAAATAATAGGCTAAATCATCATAATAGTTCTCAATCCTGGCTGAGGGTAGTAGGTAAATTAGGGCACTAGATAATTTGCTCACCCAAAGTTGCTGTGAAACTTCACAATATACAATAAATATATATATATTTATGTCAGGGTCCTAGTAAAATATAGTGTAAGGGGTGCATTGGGGTAAATAAATAGGCATTTTCAGTTTATAAGACCTAAAGAGCCCTGAAGATACTGTATTAATTGTTAAAGCTCTGCATAATATAGACCCAAATACCACTTATTGCACACTAAGGGTTGGTTGTTTTAATGATAGACATCATATTTCTGACTTTTGACACCCTGATATATGACTTGGGTACTCTGTCACAACTGGGTCAATAAAAAATATACCAATTATGTACAGATTTTTGGTGTCTCTGCATCTTTACACAAAAATATTATAGCGTTAGGCGTGATGAAGACGATCATTGTATGAATTCTATCAGGGGTTTTCTAGGGTAAGTTTTGAAAAGAGTCAACAAGTTGGCACATTAAACTTGAAAATACTACATTCAAGTTGTTTATGTTTGGGCAAGGGTCACAATTTCAGACAAAATTACTCCCCTCATCACAGGGGAACACAGTCATGTGGACACAGTCACTGTACGTTTTACATACATAAACTATGTTGTTCATGGTGTAAATACAAATATTATACAATGAGTCACTAATATGACTTAATATAATACCCCTTTTGACTAGACCCAACCACTCTTTGTATCACCAAATTCTTCTATTGTTGTCTATTCTACACACAAAGTATGAAGTGAAATGCTAAACCCCTCAAAAGAGACTGACCCCTAAACCAAGCCAAGATACCAGAGCTGTTTCATAAAACAGATACTGATGTTAAACACATACAATGTTGCAGAAATGATTTGCACTAACAAAATGACAGCAAAATATACACATTTTTATGATTGCATATTTTATTACGACTGCATATTTAGGAATATTCACAGTAGTCACTGTAGATGGTACACAATATCAGACCAATATTTGTCTCAATACAGTACATACAACATACAACGTGTACTATGTAATAATACGCGGGCGGAAAACTGTATGCAATATATGCAACTATACAATTGTTTCATTATATGCATAACTTATACGTGCCGCATTAGCTATATCTTAGATTTTTGTGTGTATATAGGGTAAATCCTTCAACTCATTTAGGTACGATTCACAGATTTTATGGATTCTGGACACTGGTGCTACAACTCCGTGAGTTTCCAACACCTGCACGAGTCCTGGTAGAAATTCATCAGTCCATAGCTTGTTCGTTAAATCTTTAAAATGATTGTAGAAGTAATATCTAGGTGTATCACCCAAACACGGGTGTTCGGTTTGGCTAGAATGGTTTATCTGACAACCGTTGCAACTTTCTCTCATCTGTTCAGTTATAGCCTTTTCGAGTAGTTGCACAATTCGTATTTTCATAATATCTATATGTACTGTGCTGATCACCCCGTCATTCTCATCCATAGTCAGGGGCAAATTCACTGGGGATGGCGTCGAAAGCACTGTTGATGTGGTTGGAGTGTCATGGGGAATGGGTGAATTTGTGGATAATAGGTCTACCCTCTCAAAAAATTCAGCGTCCCCCTTATCATAGCCCCAAAATGCCCTCTCATCATATTCAGTGTCTTTGTCCGTATCATCATATTCATCGTCTTCGTCCATATCCCCAATACTGTTGGGAGTCCACCATGATTGGGCCTCAGACACTGCCCACCGAGGGTCCATCCACCAAGCTTTGTCTCCTCCACTTGAGCTGGATTCTCCCAGTGAAAAAGTAGAGTCCTCCATGGTGAATGATCAATGATCATATCACAATTATACACAGAGTATAAGGTAGAGGTTGCGGAGTTCGCCTTTTTACCTATAGTGTAGGAGGGGTGGCGTAGTAGCTGCATATGTTGGTGTGTCATTTTCCAGGCTGTCATCAGGCATTGAGAATAATGTTGCACCAGCTGGTTTGGGTACATTTATGTTGCGGGGTTTATCCAGATCTATGCGCCGCGGCTTCTTTGCAAAGGGATAGGTCAATGACAATACATGACTGTAACAATAACTTGTAAGGCGTGCCTCCAACAGTAATGCCTTTCTACACTCTTTTGCTCTGGCGAATTTTTTTATTTATTAATTTCAACACGTCTTGTAACAACCATAAATCTCCTGCATGAAATGCTATACGGATCGGGAAGTATTTCTCTTTATCCATCATAGTTTTCGGTTTTTCAGGAGGGCCCTGGTGAGACTGCGATCTCACCAACAGCCACAAATTTGATGTAATCAGTCGACAAGGATATTAGAGCTAGATACGACTGATTACATCAAATTTGTGGCTGTTGGTGAGATCGCAGTCTCACCAGGGCCCTCCTGAAAAACCGAAAACTATGATGGATAAAGAGAAATACTTCCCGATCCGTATAGCATTTCATGCAGGAGATTTATGGTTGTTACAAGACGTGTTGAAATTAATAAATAAAAAAATTCGCCAGAGCAAAAGAGTGTAGAAAGGCATTACTGTTGGAGGCACGCCTTACAAGTTATTGTTACAGTCATGTATTGTCATTGACCTATCCCTTTGCAAAGAAGCCGCGGCGCATAGATCTGGATAAACCCCGCAACATAAATGTACCCAAACCAGCTGGTGCAACATTATTCTCAATGCCTGATGACAGCCTGGAAAATGACACACCAACATATGCAGCTACTACGCCACCCCTCCTACACTATAGGTAAAAAGGCGAACTCCGCAACCTCTACCTTATACTCTGTGTATAATTGTGATATGATCATTGATCATTCACCATGGAGGACTCTACTTTTTCACTGGGAGAATCCAGCTCAAGTGGAGGAGACAAAGCTTGGTGGATGGACCCTCGGTGGGCAGTGTCTGAGGCCCAATCATGGTGGACTCCCAACAGTATTGGGGATATGGACGAAGACGATGAATATGATGATACGGACAAAGACACTGAATATGATGAGAGGGCATTTTGGGGCTATGATAAGGGGGACGCTGAATTTTTTGAGAGGGTAGACCTATTATCCACAAATTCACCCATTCCCCATGACACTCCAACCACATCAACAGTGCTTTCGACGCCATCCCCAGTGAATTTGCCCCTGACTATGGATGAGAATGACGGGGTGATCAGCACAGTACATATAGATATTATGAAAATACGAATTGTGCAACTACTCGAAAAGGCTATAACTGAACAGATGAGAGAAAGTTGCAACGGTTGTCAGATAAACCATTCTAGCCAAACCGAACACCCGTGTTTGGGTGATACACCTAGATATTACTTCTACAATCATTTTAAAGATTTAACGAACAAGCTATGGACTGATGAATTTCTACCAGGACTCGTGCAGGTGTTGGAAACTCACGGAGTTGTAGCACCAGTGTCCAGAATCCATAAAATCTGTGAATCGTACCTAAATGAGTTGAAGGATTTACCCTATATACACACAAAAATCTAAGATATAGCTAATGCGGCACGTATAAGTTATGCATATAATGAAACAATTGTATAGTTGCATATATTGCATACAGTTTTCCGCCCGCGTATTATTACATAGTACACGTTGTATGTTGTATGTACTGTATTGAGACAAATATTGGTCTGATATTGTGTACCATCTACAGTGACTACTGTGAATATTCCTAAATATGCAGTCGTAATAAAATATGCAATCATAAAAATGTGTATATTTTGCTGTCATTTTGTTAGTGCAAATCATTTCTGCAACATTGTATGTGTTTAACATCAGTATCTGTTTTATGAAACAGCTCTGGTATCTTGGCTTGGTTTAGGGGTCAGTCTCTTTTGAGGGGTTTAGCATTTCACTTCATACTTTGTGTGTAGAATAGACAACAATAGAAGAATTTGGTGATACAAAGAGTGGTTGGGTCTAGTCAAAAGGGGTATTATATTAAGTCATATTAGTGACTCATTGTATAATATTTGTATTTACACCATGAACAACATAGTTTATGTATGTAAAACGTACAGTGACTGTGTCCACATGACTGTGTTCCCCTGTGATGAGGGGAGTAATTTTGTCTGAAATTGTGACCCTTGCCCAAACATAAACAACTTGAATGTAGTATTTTCAAGTTTAATGTGCCAACTTGTTGACTCTTTTCAAAACTTCCCCTAGAAAACCCCTGATAGAATTCATACAATGATCGTCTTCATCACGCCTAACGCTATAATATTTTTGTGTAAAGATGCAGAGACACCAAAAATCTGTACATAATTGGTATATTTTTTATTGACCCAGTTGTGACAGAGTACCCAAGTCATATATCAGGGTGTCAAAAGTCAGAAATATGATGTCTATCATTAAAACAACCAACCCTTAGTGTGCAATAAGTGGTATTTGGGTCTATATTATGCAGAGCTTTAACAATTAATACAGTATCTTCAGGGCTCTTTAGGTCTTATAAACTGAAAATGCCTATTTATTTACCCCAATGCACCCCTTACACTATATTTTACTAGGACCCTGACATAAATATATATATATTTATTGTATATTGTGAAGTTTCACAGCAACTTTGGGTGAGCAAATTATCTAGTGCCCTAATTTACCTACTACCCTCAGCCAGGATTGAGAACTATTATGATGATTTAGCCTATTATTTTGACTAAGATGTTAAGATACGGTGTTCCACATTAGATTTCATGCCATAGGTGTGTGCTTTTTCCGTACAATACCCCCTATGGATCAATTTAGTGACTAGTGATTTAGTTTAACCAGCATGTAATGGTAGATGAGTGTTGGATATGTCACTGAGGTTAATTTGTGTATGTAAAAAGCTTGTGTACTAGATACAACTATATAGATGGAACTAGACCCTGCCATAAAAATAGGCCCTGTCAGGTTGTGGGCTCATGGTAGGACTATACCAGACCCCTGTGACCACAGGGTCCTGTATCTCTGATAGACCCTATAGGCCTTTGGCTCGTGAAATCAGATGGAGGATGCTGTTAGGATGCTGTTAGGGATCTGTTGGCTGTGTAATTATCTACCCACCAGGGGGAAAATGGTGAAGTGTGGGGGTCTTTTACCACTACAGAGGTTTGCACGGTTACAAAAATGGATAGAGAGTATGTCTGAAAAATGATAAAATAACTGAAATTAACAATTTTTCCAAATTTAGTTGCAAAATAGTTATTAGTTAATAGTTATTGGTATTGGTTGAATAATGTACTAGTCATAATATAGTGGAAGAGAGAACAACTGAGTGATTGAGTCAAAAGTGTCTGGTGATTGATGATGAAGGATTTACTGTCTATCACTGACAACTAGTGATTTGTTCTGACTACACTATCTATACAGATCACTGTAGATCTAAAAACAATAGGCGTTTAGCATTTAACAACAGAGTTTAGCAACTTTTTCAAGAATATCATCTTAGAAGTAAAAATAATTCCAGGATAATTGATCCAAGTAGATGTTTTTGTATACATCGATAACCCCTGCCTGTGTAGGAATTATACGTTTTCTCCAACAAAGAAAAAACATTACAAATAAAAATAAAAATTGTAAATAATTTGTAATATTGAGCAAGATCTTGTGTACTAGATACAACTATATAGATGAAACTAGACTAGATACTAGATAAAAAACAGGCCCTGGCAGGTTGTGGGCCTCATGATAGCTAGTCCCTTTCTTCTTAGGCATGGAGGGTATCTGATGATTTGAACCATTTTGTTCCAAAATAAAATGGGGTTTAGCAAAAACCACCTGCTGGTGGTGCTATAACCGCCTGATCTGGACATGTATGGGTAGCGGGTCATGTCTGTGTATACCCCCCTATTCCATCTAGCTACACGTTTAGTCATATACTTCATGTCAAGTTATTATTATTTTTGTTGTGTTGTCTGCTGTGTAGTTTATTTATTTATTTTTGTTGTAGTATTTTTGTTTGTGTTGTGTTTTGTCCAGTTTTTGTGGTGTTGTGCTTTGTCAAGTTTTTGTTTTGTCTGCTGTGTAGTTTATTTATTTCTGTTTTAGTATTTTGTTTGTGTTGTGTTTTGTCACGTTTTTGTTTTGTTGTGTTTTGTCCAGTTTTTGATTTTGTTTTGTGTTTTTATCACATATGTTTTTACATATTGTCTTGTTTGGTGTGTAGCCTTTTGATTTTGTTTCGTATTGTTGCTGTGTTATGTTTTTTGCTGTTTGCTTTGTGTCATTTTTGTTTTGTTTTCTGCTGTTGTATAATTTTTGTTTTGTTTTTGTGTCATGATGTTTGTTTAATGTGTGTTTTGTGTTTTTGTTTTGAAAAAGTTTTTGTTTTTGTCTCGTTTTGTCTGCTGTGTAGTTTATTTATTTCTGTTTTAGTATTTTTTTGTTTGTTGTGTCACGTATTGTCTTGTTTTTCTGCTGTTGTATGATTGTTGTTTGTTTTTGTATCATTTTTGTGTATGTGATGCTGTAAATAGTATTGTTATGTAGTTCACAATTTACAATTTAGGCATTTTACCATATGCACCCCCGTAAAAATTACATTTTTCAAAAGATTATCAACATGAATCATACGCTAACTAGTAACCTACCATCAATCCATCAGTGGAATATCTGTATGATGAACCAATACGTATACACTATAGAGTTCTGTGTCTACATAAGATGTACTAATAGTCCTAACAATAGGGGCATAATGCTATCTATGGTGCTGAAATCGTTTGCATGACTGGTTGATCAACATCTATAGAAATTGCCCCCTAGGTAGATATCATTAACTTTCACTATAATTGAAAACATATACTTATATTTCCCACACCAAGAGTCGAACTAGGGTCTCATGGCTAGACTCCAAGCATCCTAAACCACTAGACCATATGGGATTATGATATACTACCTGTAATGTTTGGTTAATAACCTGATCATACATTGTCTGAAGACAATAATTACTGCTCGAACCACTGTTCCCTATGAGCATAACATAACCATATTGTAATATAATTAGAGAGGACAGATATGTTACATGTAAGAGCCTCATCATGTCTGAAGGATACCAAATAATAGCAGATAATATTGGATCCATGTAATACTGTAAAAACTGCCAGTTACTGCGTACAAATAATCGTAAACACCTATGGCTCTCGTACTATTCTGTATGTTGTGTAATTGTTCACAGATAGGCTACACAGGCTAGATTTACACCGGTCAATATTCAAGCTAAGTATAACCCCCTTCATGTATGTATTGAGCCTATGGGGTAGATCTGATTTACACCTACATTACTTAAATTCACCGCCTATGGGGCAAACCTGATATTACACCCTTTGTGATGGACCAAAAATGAAGTGAACTGAGATCCCCTCCCCTAGAGGGCTTGAAACCCCAATGCATTGGGGTGTAGTGGTGTTAACCGGTATTACACCGATGAGATGCTCAAAATCCATAGTCTATGGGCCAAAACTGGTATTACACCCCTTGTAGGGCCCCTGGATGGGGGTGTCCTCTGAACCACTGGGACGAAAAATAAAATCGATGAATTGCACTAGGAGGCTGAAACCCCCTACAGGTATGTAGTGGCTGTATGAGGAATTACACCTACATTATTAGATCCATAGTCTATGGTCAAAAATGGAATTACACCATAAAATGGACAAATCTGTTAGACAAAAAAGAAAAGCTAGACAGCAGACCAACCTGATGTTTAAACCTGCAGTACCAGCTATACTCCACATTTACACTAGACTACACCTACACATAGTAGACCAACCCCCATACACACCCTCCCCCACACAGTAGACCACCCCCCTCTAACTAACCATTGTGCAAACCTTTTCGAACATATTTGCGACATCTACAACACCCAAGCTAGTTCAAGCGTTCTTCACTACGAGTTCACACATACATAGGCAGTACAATTGAGAAACCACATTTACACTAAAAGTTCTTGATTTTTTCATTTTTCTCCTTTTCTTTATTTGTTTAAGTTTTTTTTAACTTTTAACTTGTTTTGTAACTTTTTTTAACTTTAAGCTTTTTTAAGTGTTTTTCTTTTTTCAAAAGTTTTTTTTAAGTTTTTTTTTTTCCTATTTTTTTTTTCTTTTTTCCTGTCAGCTGTCAGCTGCTGTCATCGGTCATCTGTCACCTGTCACCTGTCACCGGTCAACTGTCACTTTCAAAGAGAAGGGGAACCCCCACCCCCCGGTTTTAACTATATCTAATTAACACATTAACACAACAAACAGATGTTTTGAGGAGGGGGGGGGGGGGGTTTACAACTGCACCTGGCACTTCAAAAAGATAAGGGACCCCCCAATCTGCCAGCTGGCACATCAAAAAGATAAGGGATCCCACCCCCGATTACAACTGCCACCTGGCACTTCTAAAAGATAAGGGATCCCCCACCCCTCACCAACACAGAGGTTAATCTAAACTTTCTATTGTTCTATGCACACCTGGAGCCGGCATGTCTGATCTGTGGGACAGACCCACATGAGGGGCTCACAGGCTGTGACATGCATGGGACATAGAGAGATAGGGAGAGATGGGACAGATTTTAAACACTTAATGTTATAAAACACTTAAGCTTAACACTTAAGCAAGAACAAAAAGCATGGCAATACATCACATACATAAATAAAACGATTATAATAATAATAATAATTATAATATAATATGATTTTTATGATATATACAATATGATTATGGAATGTATGGAATGTATGGAATGTATGGAATGTATGGAATGTATGAATAAATTAACATAAATTAACATAAATTACTCACTAGCGCCCCCCTAGTGGTAGTGGCCAAAATGTGCAATGAACCACAGCATATATAGACTACTTTCTTCATTGCAATGAATAACCTATTTGAATTCTGTATACAAACACTGAAAACTTGTCTACAGTATATCACCTTTAACGCACTTGGTAATACTTTTGGATGATTATCTCTCTAACAAGAATGACTCTCAGTCATAACTGCCAGGTGCAAAAAGCTCTTGTAGCGCCCGTTTTTGTTCGTTTCCGACATTCTTTTGTTGGTTCACTCACTGTGTTTTGTTATGGTTGTTCACTAACTCCAGTTAGCTCATAACGTTAGCTTATGTTGCCACTCGCTCCGCGTTGCGGCGTTCAGAGTATGGGTTATTATGCCGTTCAGACTATCATTGGCTTAGGAGGCAGCCAATCATGACTAGGTCATCACTAAAGTCGCCACTAAAGTGGTCTTTACGGTCTTCAGTAGTGGTGGGTGCAAATGTAGTCCAGGCGATTTTCAAGCACCTGGCAAAAACTATGATACGTGTCCAGGCTAAATTATAGGCATCTGAGAGTAAGTGGCTAACGACAGCAACACAGTTATAGGCTTTAATTAACCACAGCTGTCTCCTCTTATACTGACTGTGGACAATTGTATCTCATAATGACCTGTTTCCACAGAGTCTGGTCATTGCATTTCCTCCTACTTCACTTATAACTTCACCTTAAAAAAAAGACAAAAAGGTGGGCGGTGGCACTGTGGTCAATGCAGCACTGAGCACAGATCTGGTGCCTGTCCAGACAATTTGACTAGATGCAAAAAGCCTGCATCCTGCATCCTTAGACTCACTAAATTGAGAAAGGACTCAATCATGTCACCAGGGGTCCTGGGCTGCAATACTGTACTTAGTACTGTACTCTAACGTTGTTGAAGTAGGACTCATAAAATGTCCCTGGGACCCATCTACAGTAAAAGACCACCCCTGGATCCTGGGACCCATTATATTGGAAACCTATTTATATCACTGATAGGGTATAGATATGTACTATGGTATGTATTGTCTCCTAGCTACAAAAACAATAAAAGAGAAAAAATAAAGAAATGTAGGCTTGCTCGGCTATGTAATTGAAGTTATTCTGCAAAGTTTTAAGCTGACCAAACAAAGAGACCTGCGTCCTTTCTGATAGAAAACCACCATAAACTGTCCTGGGATTTTCAGCGTGGCTTGAAATGCTGATGCAGCTTGTGCAGCATGATGCTGAGGCAGCTGATAATATATTGTAGTGATAAAATATTGTCAGTCAGATGGATAATTAAAAACATGTCTGTCAGTATTTATGCTTTTATGCAAAATGCAGGATGGCTAATTCTGATTCTGTGTCTGAGAAATGCTCGCATTCATATTTCTCTTTGGCATGTTTCAAGATCGACAATGGTGGTAGGACATAGGCACTGGTAAAATATATATATATATTTATATATAATATTTCCAATAGAATTCTTTCTCAGACGATACTGTTACCTCTTGGAAAGTAAAACACCCAGGTTACCTTCCTCTCGAGGGAGAATGATACCTTCTCAATACCAGTATATATCTTAGAGAGGTGCTGATTTTACACAATGTCAATGTGCTGCTACTGGATAATGCATGTTTTTACATCTAATAGTGCTTTATATGATCTGCAATACGAGTTGTCAGCGCTCCACTACTAAGATACATGTATGCTCTCTATAAGATATAAGATTGAGTGTGACAAGAACTAACTCCTTTTATAGTGATCTATAAAAGTGATCTACCACAACCACAGCAGCCGTTGTCCTCAGGGAGGAGTACTGTAGCCTACGTTTATGTAAATATGAGTTTACCAGATGGTTTGATTGATTGAAGTATTTATTAACATTTTGCAGAATGGGTACATTTCATATGAAAGCACAACTCAATACAAATACTGTTACTGTGGATGACACACTGATAAAGCATTAGGCTACTCTTGTTTACAACAGGGTCCACCGTTTTCAATTCATCAGAACATTTAGAGATGTACTAATATACACTTAAATACACAGAAAAGGAAATCATGTAAGGAGGTAAAAATGCAAAAGAAACATATACAGTAAGGGGGAAAGGGGGTGGAGGGGGATTCAGATTTTACGGGGGCCAGTTTCTAGGTATCTGATGTTTTCACCAAGGGTCCACAGAAACCGTTTGTAGAGCTGCCAGAACTTTTCTGCCATTATGCATCTCCATGAAGGCCTGAGGCTGATTCTACAAAACGTCTTCTAAATCCTAACAGTTTTCTGAAAAACATACAGTATGCTGCTATATCAATGGTTATGAAGTTTATATGTATTTGGCTGTAGAGTGCAGACCTCCCCATCTCAAAATATATTGTTCCAGGGACCCCCACAAGCAAATATTTGAGTTAAAAATGTTATTCACATATCTTTCCAAAATAGCAGATCTACAAGCTTGTAGCGTGGCACAATGTGATGAAGTACTGTTTTCTCCACAATCTTCTGATCATAAATATAGTTTTTCTTGGAAAATTAAAAAAAATGTTTCCCCCCTGCAGCATTTCTGAAAGCGTTTTAGCTCATAACTATAGTGCAAAACAGTATATGCTTTAACGGACAGCTTAGATTTTGCACTGCATGGATCAGCCATCTGGGTAACCACATGAGAGCTCTATGAAAGCAACACATTCTCCCTCTCAATCTGTCACATAACAGTATGGACACTTAGGACCCCTTGACATCACATTGTAGCACAATGGATAGCATTTTGCATTGTGCAGTGTAGACGTCGTGGGAGTCATGTGCGCCTCCTACAACGGGTGACGGAAGGCGGAGTGCTGCAGACCGGCTTAAAAGCAAGGCAAAGCATTGTTGCCATTTAAAACGTAGAAAACAAGTTCAAAACACTGAAAATACAGCAGCAGGGGCAGTGCTTACTCGGCACAGCCATTGTCAACATCCAGGAAAAGTTGGTACCTGACCAAGCATCGAAAAATATGTATATTGAGTTGGGAGTGCGAATGCATTGGGGAAGCTTATAACAGTCTGCTCCTGTACTTGAGTAATGTCTTATACAGAGTTCAGGGCATTCATAAAACTGTGCATGGATTCCTTATTAAATGGGGCGGCGGCGGTGGCTCAGGGGTAGAGTGCCTGGATGGTAACCGCAAGGTTGCCAGTTCGAACCCGGGCTCCCCGAGAGTTACTGCACACTGAACCCCTAATTTCTCCCGATGTGCTAGTTGGTGCCTTGCATGGTTTCCGCTGCCATCGGTGTGTGAATGGGTGAATGTAATAGAGCACCGAAGTCCTGACGTCACTGCCCTCTACTACCAGTAGAGGGCAGTGAGCGCCATGGTTCATGTATCTTTTTATAAGCATTGTACTCTCCATAGGGGGATTTTAGATCGCCTCATATAAGAACTGTGTTTGAAAAATAAACCGATCACCCCGGCCTTTTCACTCATATGGATATGAAGCATCGACTGAAGGTGGAAATGTACAAATATACCCAAAGAGTAACAAAATAAGCGTTAGAAACGAGCCAAACAACCCAGAGACTACATTTCCGGGTAGGCTGCTTCTGCCCGCAGCCCGTCGCACAACATTATTTTTATTTTATTGATATATAATGTATCGTGGTTAGTACGAGTCGAGTCACCACCAGCTGAGCTTACGTCAACGAGGAATCTCAGGAACGCAATATGTTGACAGCTGGGCGTGACGTATATGCTCAGCGACATTGCATTCATATCAAGGCTTTTGCGGTCACATTAATTCCATTTTCTCTAGAAACTGGCTGTATCAAATATGAATGGACATCATTAACGACGCACAGCCACTCCCCTGACAGAAACGCAGAGGTGGTCGGTTTATTTTTCAAACACAGTTCTTATATGAAGCGACCTAAAATCGCCGTTTGGGGATCTCAATGCAAATAAACAAATACATGAACCTGGAGATTGACGCCCTCTACTGAAAGTGACGTCAGACTTCGGAGCTCTATGCACAATCTCTGTAAAGCGGCGCTATATAAATGCACCATTTACCATTTAAAGGCTTACATGCACAAAACGCAAAGTGGCTAGGGACAGATGCAAAGGTTATAATTGAGACCCCAGGTCTCATTCTGCAGAGAGGTGAGAGACCTTTCCTGCAAGGAGACGCAGCACAAGGGAATATCCACATATTTCATCCAGTAGAATAATAATAATGGCCCGCACACCGTCAGCACTTGCAAATTGCAATATGAACACATTTATTATTTAAGCAACGTTTCGTTCAAAGACCATCTGCATCTCTCTGCTGACAGCTAGTACTGTAACACAGCTACAGTAAATACATACAGAGATCCACAACAACCAATCGCAGTCTCCCTCGTTGATGGGGATGAGATACAACAGGTGGTGGTCTCATTTGATCAAGTGGTCTTGTCATCACCGTCAGTCTGTATACAACAGTTAATGCACATCTTCGGCTCACTTTACAGATGAAAAAAAAGACAGTGGATCATAATGTATGAAAAATATGGAAAAATCAATTCATCTAATATATTCAATATAAAATAAAGCAGTTCATTTTTGTATATATATATAAATGTCAAGCATAAAAATACACTCAGGCAGTGTTCAAGCAGGAGATAAGTCCTAGCTCCTGAGTAGAGAAATGAAAAACAGCAACATTTGGGAGGCAAATCCCAATGAAACAAACTCTAAATATCATGTTTCAAATCATTAAAGTGTACTGCGACTGGATAATCCTGATCATGACTCAGAATCGAACGTTTGTGTTCACTCATTCTCTGTTTGAGTTGTGTGGACATTTTTCCCACGTAGGCCAGTCCACAGGTACAGCGTATAAGGTACACAACACTACACTTTGAACTGTTTACCAGTGTGCAGATGAATAAAAGATGTGGTTTTGACCGTGTTGTTGCATTGCGCACAATGCCCACATGGATCATTTCCCTTAGGGAGGGGAGCCAGGCGATTCTGCCCGTGCGCAGCAGAGCTGCGGGATCAGCATGAACCAAATGGTCCCTCAAGTTTTTGCTTCTTTTAAAAGAAAAGAGGGGAGGGTATTTAAAACGTTGTGCCAATTCAGGGTCAGACTTAAGGATGTACCAATGTTTCTTAAAGATCGATTGAATCTTATGCAAGTTGGCAGAATAAGTGGTGACACATGTAACAGAAAATATATTTAATTTTTGGTTGCTTTTTGAGTCCTATATACAGGTTTAATGTTTGTCTTTAGTTCAATGTTTGTTTAATAAACGCCATTGACAATGAAGGGAAAACGTACGTCATTTTGTAACTCATTACGTCATATTGTGTCTATTGTTAATGGCATTTAATGTTTGTGTTGGCACCATTTGTTTTACTTCACAATTACATCACCTAATCAACATGAGTTAGACTTTAATATATTAGCGCCCCTCACTTCACACGGGTGTGATTTTTTGTAATAAATCAGAGCGGGGTTAGTTTAAGGCCAGTGTATTGGCCTGCTCAACACGCTCAAAATCGTATCCTCTTTGGGTAAATTTACATTTAATCTCTGAAGTTTTATTAATAAGCTCATCAGTGGAGTGGAGGAACAGACTCTTCTTAGTCTATAGAACAGATTTATTGGTAAGGACCTTTTCAAGGATGGGGATGAAGACTACTAGCTAATAACAAAGTGCTTCTGTCTGTTCTTTTTTATATAGAGTAGTGGTAAGACAACAGCTATTGTTAATAATCCACATATCCAAAAGATGAACCCTTTCAAGGCAGTGTGCGGGTCATTGTGTACCCTTTGTAAAATCAGACCAGTCTGAAGTGAGTGGTGCAACAATGCCCCCTGTTGGTACTCTAAACATATTGCTCCTTGGAGTGGTTGCACCACTCAAAAATCACACCCGTGTGAAATGAGGGGCGCTCTTGTCATCTTACATCTATTTATGTTAGCGGACATCTGACATTGCTACATAAGGTACATAAGGTGGTCCCTTATTGGCCAACATGTGATTGGTTTGCCGATTTGCTCGTTTACATACTGTATGAAGTTTTCCCTTCAATGTCAATGGCATTTATGTTTTGATATTTAATTTACGTCATATTTAGCGGAATTATCAGCTCTTATCATCATACATCATCATGCTTCATCTCATACAGAATGCCTGTTGCCTGTGATTGGTTAATTCTGGCCAATCAGAATGCCTGGTGCCTGTGATTGGTTAGCTGATTTGCTCATTTACATATGACGTAAATTTTCCCTTCAATGTCAATGGCGTTTAATGTTTTGATGTTTAATTTACGTCATAAAAAGCGGACATCTGACGTAATTTCTCCGTTCACCGTCAATGGCAAAACTTGAGACGGGTGGGGACAAAATTTAGCGGACATTTGCTGTTTATAGAAGGGGCTAGGACATAGATGTCCTTAACGATTTACATTTAATTGCTTCCTGAGCACAGTCACGATGACTCACTGTAATTGTCAAAGGCAAATTAACTGACCTTGTTAACATGTCTCTAAAAGAGATCTAATGCTGCCTGTCGAGAGAGCATAATCTAAAAGACTTTTCTCTGTGAAGATCTGATATGGTAGATTGTCCAAGCAGCAGCATGTTTACAAATCCAATGAATGCCTTGCCATGTGTTCAAAAGGACATCCTCAAGAGAAGCTATCTGACTGACTGACCATTGATTACTTTGTGAACATGATCGGCTTCAATAACAGTGTGGCTTCACATGGTTTTTTTAGGGTTGTTTTTGGTCTTTCTGCCTTTATTGATAGATACAAGCGAAGATATACACTACAGGAAAGAGGGGGAGATATAGGTGGAGACATGCAGCAAAGGTTGTCATGAACGGGACTCGAACACGCGACATGCTGTCAGGCCAGAGCCTATATGTGGCATGTGCCTGGACCACTAGGCCAGCGGGCGCCCCTGGAACACTAGGCCAGCGGGCGCCCCTGGAACACTAGGCCAGCGGGCGCCCCTGGAACACTAGGCCAGCGGGCGCCCCTGGCTTCACATGTGATCTCTTCATGTGGCCAGTAAGACGCCAGTCATCTACAGTATGATGTCTCTATGACATACTGTATGTCATTGACTCTGACTCTGACACCCATCAAGTCTACCCCCATTCTCAATAACGGCTCACCCACCATGGTGGGCAATCACACCTACAGTATGAGCACTGGATGGTACTAAATCGCTTGACCCCGCAGTGGGACATCATGGGCAAGCGGGTGAGTAGCCCACTGGTATTCAACTAGATTAGGCAGGGGTTCACAATATTGTAAGATTAATATCTAACTATAAATGCACCAAGTCTCTTTCTGAGTGTGTGCGTACGTGTACTGTTAATAATCCACGTAACTCGAGAACCGTTTGCCCCACCGACTTCAAATTGGACAGACGCGTTCCACATTACCACAGGGAGTGCAGTGCCCGGTGTTGGCCCGGGAATTATTTCCTGGGCCAGTCGTCCTCATGAAAGGGGGCCCCACGGGCACCTCTCTAGTATTATTATAAGTTGGGGGCCACAAGACAAAAAGAATATATATATATTATATTTATATAGATTTACCGTTTTACCTGAACCAAAACCACATTGCTACATTTTCAGTCGCAAATCAACATAAAAGAACACAAGATGAGTTTTGAGTGCAGTTCATCCATTACATGCCCTTTTAGTTTTGTAGCTATCTATTTCTGGGTTTTGAGTGGATTTTGTCCATCACACCAAAGAAAGAATTCTCTGTCATCTCTTTTACACAGTTGTGTGATTCATCCAATCACTCAATAGTGTATCGGGCTGAATGTCATGATGCCCTTACTAACTCTAACTAATGGTTCATGAAACACGTCATAAGAGCCTGTACCCTTTATCAGCCAGGTACTCAAATATAAACTAAAAAACTAAAACCTTTCATTCATACAAACATGGAAACACATCACCATGCATGTCAGCCTGCCTCAACTACTCACAAAGACGCTTTCATGCCAGGGACACATTGAAATGCATACTTATATTATACCTATTTTCTCAAAATCAAAGCCTGTGCACTATAAAGGCTTGGCACAGAGATTGATTCATTGATTGAAAATGTTATTAAAGGGACACTTCACCCCCTTTGCAACCAGATCTTATTTGAATGATGTTTGGGAGACAAGAAACACTTTCCTGGGGTTTTATGTGGGTAATATGTGTTTTTAGATATTTTAGTATTTCAAAGTGTTCATGATGTCATGGACACTGGTCTCACTTCCTTCCTGGACTACAAGTTGTCTCAGTAAGACAGCCCTCTCCCTCTGCACAAGACGATGTGAGTGCACCAAGCATTATGGTAATTATAGTCCAGGACTACAATTAGTCCAGGCCATTGGACTGGCCCCATGAAGTGAAGGGAGTTGTCACAACTCTCTCTCATCTGGTATGGCCATATATTATATAATGTTTTACTTTTATTTTATTTTTGTTCCAGGGCCACAAGAAAACTCTCGAGGGGCCGAATTTGTCCCACGGGCTGCCACTTGAATATCACTGTTCTAGCCAATCATCCGTGCCCAAATTTGGACAGTCTGAGCCCCTTTGACTTCCATTATATACCTGTATGTGTAAAAAATATATTTCACATGATATGAACAGAAATCAGTGGGGTTTACATTAGCCATATAGTAACAGTGTGCACAAGACATCTGGCACTGATCGGTACAGTGGTTTGTGAAATCAGCTCTAGACAGACACACAGACAGACAGACCCTCTTCGGATACCTCTTTCATAGCCATGCTGTAAAATCACGTAATCAAGCATGAAATTTGTGATAAGCTGCGACCAGCTCTCACTCAGTTTGTTCTTGAAAATGTGGTTGCAGTTAATATTATGAAGTAATGTGATATAGCTTCCCATGAAATATGACAGAAATGGCAACGCCTTGAGTGTGGATTGCCAATTTACAAGGCAACTGTTGCAGGTGTATCGCAAGTTAACACCAAATGTCAAACATGTTGTCATCGTGATGAAGATGTACTGTAGAGTAATAACACATCTAGAGGCTTCTTCTGCAGCTATTATATGATTTGGTATCAACTATAGCGGACTATTAACCTTGGAAAACAAATGTCTTCTGTCCATACTATGCTAAAGAACACCTATTCAGTTGAGCAGATTCTCTGAAACTAAAAGAAAATACAGGTACAAGCAGTGAAATGTTGGCATGTCATGTTCTGCAAGTTCTTTTACTTGCTTTTAAAGTCAAGAAGGGTCTGGCACCTTCCTATCTGTCAGACTGCCTCCATGAGTATGTCCCAGCTCGCCCCCTCAGGTCACTCGGTACTGAACGGCTGATCGAAATTCCAACTAATGGCAAAAGACACGGCGAAGCTGCCTTTGCCAGCTACGTACCTAGGGTGTGGAACTCTCTTCCTCTCCATATCAGACTGGCAACCTCAGTTGATGACTTTAAGAAGCGGCTAAAAACCCACTACTATGACCTCGCCTTTAACTGATTCTGTTTCCTTCATGATTCCTTATCTTAAATTTACTCTTAATTTCAACGAATTCTACTGACCAGATTTGAAGCTATTACTTTTGTTTTTACAGTTGTTCTATTTTTTGCATTTATGTGAATTTTTCTTTTTACTGTATGTAAAGCACTTTGAACTACACTTGTGTCTGAAAGGTGCTCTATAAATAAAGATTATTATTATTATTATTAAGACTGTGTTAGCAACAATATTGGATTGTGATCAAATAAAATTAGAACAATAATAATAATTAGGTTCAAAACAAGGGTAAAAAGTAAAGGTAAAAAAAACCTCTTTAAAAACCTCTTAGCAGTAATGGGGAATGTGCAAAATAGGGGGAAGGAGGGTATTAGAATGTGGCATGTTATGGTCCATATGACACATGTGTTGTGCATCGCTGAGATTACCTTAATGTATCCACGTGTTGTACCTGCAGGCAGAGGTTGGAATAACCAGATGAAAAAGTGAGGGAAAGTGTGTTCCGCATCCTGCCCAAGAAGCCAAATACATTACTCAATACTTAGAAAGCGACAGCTTAACTTGCTGCCCCTCTTTATCTACACAGTATGATGTCACATGAGTGCACAGGCTGGAACGGCATATTGGACATGCTGCAGTGCTTCTTGAAATCTGAACAGTCTGCCACTCTGATGTGAAGAGAGCTGTATAGAAGGTGGGAAGACTTAACCCATTAAGGCCGAGAAAGCGGTGTAAATTTAGATTTTATCCACTTTAACCATTCATCATCATCATTTTTCGACCGCGGTCGAGATCATGGATTCCACAATGCTACGCCAGACTTCCCGGTCCTTCATTGCCACCCCCAGTTCCTGCCTACTGAAGCACCGGTCCTTCATTGCCACCCCCAGTTCCCAGCATGTGTCCCTAGCGATGACATCAGGGAACGACAGCTTTCTACCTCTGGTCCGCCCTGAGGCAGGACTCCAGAGAAGAAGGGAAGATATAACCTCATTGTCAGCTCTGTAGCACGCTCTGGCCGGCAAACTGCTCTCTTCTGGATCGGACCAGTGAAGAAACACGGGGAAGGTTGCTGTATATTAGATCGGTCGATGGGTGGCTCTTCCAAGACAGATTTTGCGCTCTCATTAGAAGGCGGGTGGGTGTAAGTGCCATCCAACCGATTCTCTTGTTTCTTTGAAAGTGTCCATGTCTCGGAGCCATAGAGTAGAATCGGCTCAACGGTCGTCCTAAATATTTTTACTTTTAATTATTACTAGGCTGGGATGACCAGATCTTATGCATGTCATTGCAGGCTGACCAGGCCCTTTATACTTTATCATATATTTGGTCCCCACTAATGTTTATGATAAAATACCACAATTTTTTTCTACTCAGTCTGTGTCTCATAGGAGGGCTATGGGCAGTTCAGAAACTCCTATGAGAGACAGAGTAGAACAAAATTGTGCCATTTTATCATGATTATTAATGAGGACCTATTATAAGGTTGAAAAGTGGTGAAGTGGTCCTTTAAAAAAGAATAGCAGATATACAACCTCATAGCGCGGCATGAACTTGTAGATATACTAGATACTTGTAGTTATTTTTTAACATTTTTTTAACATTGTCAACATTTGCTTCTGGGGTGTCCCTGGAACAACATATTTTGAGATGGGGGTCAAATAGATTTGGGGGTCCTTGACATGAAAAAGTTTGAGCACCACATAGCAACATACGTTTTCCAGAAAACTGTAGAATCGGTCGGCCTCAGGTCTTCATGGGTTAACAACAGCCAGACTGGGACAGGGTCCCTACTGATGGCACCATCAGTGTCACAATTTGTCTCTGTCTCTCCTATCCAGCCACATCTGTCTCTCCGTCTGTCTCTCTCTATCTGTCTCTCCTTTCTGGCCACATCTATCTTGTTCTCTCCTCTCCATCCACATCTGTCTATCTGCCTCTGTCCGTCATATCTGTATTGTTCTATCCCCTCCAGCCACGTCTCTCTCTCTCTCTCTCTCTCTCTCTCTCTCTCTCTCTCTCTCTCTCTCTCTCTCTCTCTCTCTCTCTCTCTCTCTCTCTCTCTCTCTCTCTCTCTCTCTCTCTCTCTCCCTCGATCCCCAGCCTCTCTCAAACTGTCTTTCCTCTCCAGCTACATCTGTCTTGCTTTCACTGTCTTGTCTTGTCTAGTCTTGTCTAGTCTACCGTACTGTCTGAAATCATTCCCTCAGTCTACTCCCTAAATACATCCTATATAAAGAGTTGTACAGTAAACGCATTGGTAAATGAAAGTCAGACACGGTGTGTGTCAGATCATTGTCAGTGGGTAGAATAATGAATAGTAATGAATACCAGCATGCATATTTGGTGATAAATACATACACCAAAAATGCATGCCGGTATTCATTATTATTCATTATTCTCAACACTGACAATGATCTGACACATAATAATTATGATCATAATTTCCTGAATGAATAAAATATGACTGTTTCCACTTTTCTCTATCCTCTCGCCGATTTCCATTTGCATTTGACAAAGGATACAGGTGGCCTGTGGCCGGGTAGCGAGGGCAATGCTTTGGTGAAAATACACGCGGGCGGTCCCAACGTCCCGACCTGGATCTTTTAATGAGCTGCTGCCTGCTGGTATGTCCACTGAAGTGCAACCGTTTAACAGATGAATGAACAGGATACTGTATAGCCAATGATCATTCGCTAGGTGTGATATAGGCCTGCAGGCACGTCATCTTACCTTGTGTCTCAAGTGTTGCCTATCAAGCCTCTGTATTCTGTTGCCTGAGACCTGGCTCAGTCTCAGTATTAAGGCCTTTTCAGACGGGCAGCGACTGACACGCCTAGTAATTCATTTTCAATGAGAGGTGTGCATTTATTTTGGACGCACAGAGAAGTTGAGGGGCGACAACGCAAGCATTTTGTCATGGGCGCGGTTTTGACTTTTTCCCCCGTATTTAAATTTTAGAATTTCTGCCCACTCACTATTTGGATTCCATTGTCTGTGGCCTACTGCCTCACTGGTCTCGACTTTGCCTGTGTCACCCCTCGGTAAGCCTTGTGCCTTCTGTTATTGTAATACATCTATCTAATTGGACCTGCTCTGCCTCCTACATCTGCATTTGGATCGTTCCCCTGTGTTGCCACTTGGCAATCAGTGGTTCCCTTTGACAAAGTCTGTCTGTCCAAAATGTTAAAGTCCAAACCAAGAGCAGTTTATCACGAATTACATGCCCCTTATTTGAACAAAAGACGCTCACCATTGACCAGGTAGAGGGGAAGACAAAAAGACATTTCCGCATGTGTGTGCTCTTATGACAAAAAAAATATGCGCAAAAAGCATGGAATACGGATGTGTATATTACAGGAAACTCCCGTTAAACTTTCCAACAAAATCCGGTAAACTCCTGAATTGTACCATCACCTGTAAATTACCGTATATTATATGCCTGCTAAACTTGAGGTTTACGGGCAAATCTAGTGCCCATAATTGCCCGTTAACATCTCTTTTCACGCAGTGTGAACCCCAAATCTGCTAATATAAGTGTGTCAGGTGTATTTCAAAGTAAATAATTTCACTCTGAACTACTGTAGATTAAACAATGTTTTGGATTTCATTTCTAACCATAAATTTGGTGGAAACGGCAGTGATCAAGAATTTAGTTTGGCAGCCTTCCCAGATAATTTATCTCTTCCACCAAGCTATATATTCAGCATGGCAGCTGGATGGATTAGAAAGGGGGGTTTGGGTCCTTCGCGATATGGCATGTGTAGCAGCTGTATTGCTGAAGCCTGCAGTCTCATGCCTCTCATCTGGTACACTAAAGTCACACCCTTGAGCTTCTATTTTTCAAAATAAAAGGTCATGTCTGTTCTGCTTTTCATAAGTCTCCTGTTACGATGGCGTGATGTGAAACTTACATTATGCATTCAAGGTCAAGAGTCATCCAAACATTTTGGTTTAAATGGCAGACCATGTACACTATGTTTAATGTCAATGTTTCTGAACCGAGAAATGTGTTTCTAGAGGTTGGACGGTGTCAACTCATTGTCAAATACTACAGTATGTGCAATTTTCAAATAGATTATGAAATGACCTATCGGTATGCAACTCGTGGCATGGGAATTCATTCTCTAGTCGGGATATCTGCCTCGCTTGGGTGCACCTCACAAGGCTCAAGACTGCTTCTGTCTATATCTGCTTTGTCTGGAATGTGATTGGAGTCCAAACACCAGGACGCTCGGCACCTTATATTATTTTTTCAAGTCTAGTTCTGCCCTCCTATACGGGGAAAAAAGTTTTGTGAAATAAGAAATTCATATTTGTTGTTTACGTTGGGTATTTTATTCCTGTGTTTGGAACTTCACCCTCCGCTATTAGCTCTGAGCAGAGGTTTGTCTGGATATCCCTGCATAGGTAGAAATGGGTAGTGCCCTCCAAGAGTAGTGTACAAAACCCTTTGCCCAGTATCATATCCAACTAGTTAAAGTGCCCCTCGGGGCACAGGTCTCCACCAGGCCAGGTCAGGTTGTGGCCTCCTGGTGGCGCTATAATAGGCCAATGTGAAAAGGGTGCCATTTCCTCTTACGCCTTGGATGGCAATTGGATGATTTGAGGCATTTTGTTCCAAAAATGTGTTTTGCAAAAATCCACCTGTTGGTGACGCTATAACAGGCCAATGTGAAAACTTTGAAAGCCAATGTTAGCCAATTAGGATGGAATATGAAATATCGGACAGATCTGTCTTGAACACATGACTATAGAGATACTGTGTAACGATTTTCGGGATTTTTGGACAGAATCTGGAGGAGTAATGTAAAAAAAAAAGGGTTTTACAAAAGTCTGCCTCCTGGTTGCGCTATAACAGGCCGTTCTGGAAAATGTGGGGCAGAGGTTCATCGTTGGCATCCAGGGAGTGTGTGTGCAGAATTTGGCCGGGTTAACGGTGCCAGAGATTAGCTGGTAACAGACAGACGCACACACGCACATACACACACACGGATGAAGTGCAAAACATACTCTCTCCCCATGCCTTCGGCCTGGTGGAGACAAAAAGTAAAGGTATTTCCTGAGAGCTACAGATGCCTAAGATGCTTAAGAGTCATGAGATGCGAGGCTCCATGCTGTAGCATTAGTCTTAGCTGCATTCTGGTATGAATGACAATGGAGGAGGCTCCTTGATAGACACATCACACATGCACATCAGAGGAAATGTGCAATATCTATGCAAAATTCAATGTCCTTGGTTTCCTAAAAATGTTTCCTAAAAATTAGTTTGACAACAAGCCTATATATTGATAGACAGTACATAATACTGTATGATGCATAATTATAATGTAGTTCTTTATAGCTTGGAATGCCATACTTTTACCTTGTATTGTTCCTGCTTATTGTAAATCGCTCTGGATTAAGAGCGTCTGCTAAATGCCTAAAATGTAAAAATGTAAATCCCTGCTCTCTCCATAATGAATGTAAACTGAAAACCGTGTGTACTGTATGTCATAGCAATACATGTATTTAAGACATATCTCCATTAATGCTGTGCTTCCATGTCAAACACAGAAGAGGACATACTGTAATGATCAATCCACGGGAGGGCCTGCATGAAGCTCTTGTTTATGAAGATGTGTTGATATGGTATCCATAGCAATGATACCATGGGTCTTCCAGTAAATATGACAGCAGTGAACACACAATTTGGATGCTTAGGCCATAGAGAGGTCGTCTGGGAATTGGGAGGTCGCCGGTTCACCTCTGGGCTCGCCCTGTCTACGTGTCCAAGTGTCCCAGAGCGAGACACTTAACTCTGAGTAGCTCCCTAGAGCTGTAACGTAACTCTATGAACATAAATGCACCGTGTGTGTGTGTGTGTGTGTGTGTGTGTGTGTGTGTGTGTGTGTGTGTGTGTGTGTGTGTGTGTGTGTGTGTGTGTGTGTGTGTGTGTGTGTGTGTGTGTGTGTGTGTGTGTGTGTGTGTGCGTGTGTGTAATCCACGTAACTCGAGAACCGTTTGCCCCACCGACTTCAAATTTGACACATGCGTTCCACACCACCACATGTAGTGCACTGCCCGGCCTTGAGTCGGTCGGATACACGGTTGTCCAGAACCGCCAAAAAAGGCTCTGGTCAGGCTTTGCCAGTGGACCTAATGAGCCTAAGTCCCCTCACCTGTATAATTCCCAGCCTCTGCCTCAGATAATTGATTGCCATGGCAACCCCTTACTTAATATTTGAAATTGATTACTTATTAACCAGTCCACTTTTCACAGTTTGCACTCTTCAGACACAGGCAGACAGACTGATACAGATACCTCCAGTATGGGCACAAAAGGGACACAGTCAGACGGTAAAACAGGTATTGCATACTAGATTCCCAACTTGCATCGTTCCCAAGTAGGCCGGTGGCCGACAGGCACAGGTCTTGAAAGTAATTGAAAATAGCCAGTCTACAAGCTCAACGTGTGTCCTACAAAGTGCATCGCATGCTCTACTCCAGACATCACCTCACATAAGAGACGACATTATCAAACCTGACTTGTAGCAATTAACAACATGCAATAACATAGTATAAATAGTTGGCGATTCTTAGGAGGCGGCGTTATTGTTTGTTAGTGATTGCTGGATCTTCAAATAGAGGTTCTACCTTCATGGCAAACATGCTGAGCCTCTCCACTTTGATGGAGTGCAGCTTGATTGGCGCAGTGCTTAAGCTTGCTCTTTGATCAGTGTTGGGCATTGTGCCAACCAGACTGCAGGCTTATTTGACAAACTCTGGATTTATGTATATAACTGTCAACTTATTGTCCTTGTATTTGGAAGTCTGGGCCATGTCCATAAACTTGTGCTCAGGGGTCTGCAATTGGGTGGATTGCAAAAGACAAATGCAAAAAAGTTGGCTAAATACTGTTCTGTCTCAGCTACTATGGGCAGTCTGTCTATCTGGAGAAGGCGTTGTTTCATTTATCCCTAGGTGGCTTAAAAAAAACAAAAAAACATCCTGTCTAGTAGTGTTAAGTAATAGTATGTCATCAATGTGCTATCTTTTTTTTCCCTCTGTGTGTTAAGCATGTGCAGCAGTTATATCTGGTTGGACCATATAATGTAACCTAATTCTGATCAGTGTCTATTGTATTGCGCCTCTTGTGCAGATCCAAATAAAGTAATTCATGTGTGTGTGTGTGTGTGTGTGTGTGTGTGTGTGTGTGTGTGTGTGTGTGGGTGCGTGCGTGCGTGCGCGCCACATATGTATTTCCTTTGTCCTGCGCTCGCATGCACACGTGAAATTTTGTACAACATGATTGCATTATCTTCCTGCACTCGATGCCTCCCCAAACCACTCAGAAACAGACAGCCCATGTAACCTTGTTGGTTGCTAGGAACTGGCCAAGCTGGAGAATGGCTGAGACAGACAATTCTCTATACCCAGAAAATAGCCTTCCACATCGAGGGTAGCCTTGATCTAATAAGTTGTGTGAGATATACTATAGGCTATAGATGAGAAGCATGCATTTGATCTGCAGTAGAAAAGCCATAATTGAAAATATAATCTCTGCATGTGTCTTTTATGACCTCTTTAATGCCCCGCAGGGCGATATTAAAGATTTAAGATCACAGTAGCAGAGGTCAAAATGATATGTGCTTAACCTGAGATTAGGCTTCAACATTGGGAGTAATTCTCATTGTGATCCAGCCATTTTTAATTGACGCAGAGGATTTCACTGGCGGGACTTCGTTTGTTATAATGTCCCTTCCATTTTGGAGATCTAGAGGTCGGGGTTAATGCTGACAGTGACTGAAAACGTTCAAAGATTAGATTTTGATGTTTCATGAGGCGCCCGTCCAGAAATAGTAATATTTTATATTAACTCAGGTTTGCAACGCAGACATTTTAAATGTAAGAATGGTTACAAGGCACATGCACATTCATGAACATATTATCCACATGAACATTGGGCTATTCTGGGCATACTATGGCAAACATTCTGCAAAATAATTGGTGACTATTTGGTGATAATAGGCAAACAGCTGGCAAAAATTGTTGTAAGCTTGTGTAGCGTATGTTTTTCGCTATCATCATCATCATTTTTCGACCGCGGTCTAGATCATAGATTTCACAATGCCACGCCAGACTTTTCGGTCCTTCATTGTCATACCCAGTTCCTGCTTACTGATACATGTGTCCCTACTCCTAGCGATGACATCAGGGAACGACAGTTTTCTACCTCTGGTCTGCTTTGAGGCAGGATTCCAGAGAAGAAGGGAAGATATAACCTCATTGTCAGCTCTGTAGCAGTGGCCGGTAAACTGTGTTCTTCTGGTGAAGAAACACAGGGAAGGTTGCCATATTAGATTAGTCGATGGGTGGCTCTTCCAAGACAGATTTTGCTCTCATTAGAAGGCAGGTGTAAGTGCCATCCAACCGTTTCTCTAATTTCTTTGAAAGTGTCCATGTCTCACTATACTGTATCATGTACACAACAAATTGTATAGGGTTACTGTGAATCCTTACATTATGTTTTCGTATTTTGAGTAATTTTTTTTTTTTGTCTTTTCTTTTCTGTTTTTTAAAAGCTTTTTTCTTTATTGTTTTATATTGCAAGACATTTCAGCATTACATCCCTGGTCCCCACTTTGAGTCGTTAGGGTGGTGGTACATCTCAATAATAATAACTAGAACTTGACCGGTCTCGTTCTAGCGCCACGCCACACCATCCAGGTGGCCAGTTGTCCGGGTGCCCACTCATCCAGGTGGCCAGTTGTCAGGGTGCCCAGTTGTCCAGGTGGCCACTTGTCCAGAGAGGGCACTTGTCCAGGGTGCCCACTTGTTCAGTCAGACTATTTGGGTACTGTACTGTACCGTACCGTAGCATACTGTACTGCTGCGCCCTGAGGGGGGGGGGGTGTGTGTGTGTGTGTGTGTGTGTGTGTGTGTGTGTGTGTGTGTGTGTGTGTGTGTGTGTGTGTGTGTGTGTGTGTGTGTGTGTGTGTGTGTGTGTGTGTGTGTGTGTGTGTGTGTGTGTGTGTGTGTGTGTGTGTGTGTGTGGCCTAAAATTAGTGATGGGAGATTAATCGGCAAACACATCGGTATCAGCCGATTCTAGTTGTTTTTAGATTAATCGGCATCGGTTCGATTAATCAATCAGACCGATTAATTAATCGGTCTGATTAATATTAAATATAAAGGTATTAAAGTTAAAACTAACTTGCCTAAGCCTGCAGTGCAGATACCCTGTTACATGTATTTTTCCAGAATGGACAAAATTATTATACGTTTTTAATACAGAATGAGATCATATCGACATCTGTAATATCGGTTATCGGCCATAACATCAATTCATTATATCGGATATCGATATCGGCATGGATGCAACATAGTGCGTTATGTCTGGGCAGGCATGCAGTAGGTGTTGTGCATGTAGAGATTTGTTTAAGCAGTGTAGTTTGGTAGGAGAAGGTGGACAAAGGCGGACGTATAAATGGTCGGCCCACCTTTCAATAATAAGTCAAGATAATAAAAGAAAGATAATAGGCAAGAGTATGTGCAAATATAGTGTAGGCTACTAAGAGTACTGTAGCACTCCCTTTGGGCATAGATCAGTGCAACATGGTTATACAATTCAAATGATTCTTACAATGCACCTGTGGTTTTATTCTATATACACTATGCTCAAGTATTGCAGTATTTTAGACACATTTCTTAGACCAGAACACAATGCATCTGACAAGTTTGTCAGTTTGTAGGACTTACAGCTTATTGTTTTCTTAGTGGAGAAAAAGAAAACAAAATAGAAATGGCTCCATTGGCTCGGGGCTAAAACAGTGTGAAAGCTTGAATTCAATCATGATAAAAGTGGTGAAAAAAAACTGAAGCAGGTCCTCAGTGTATAAACCCATACAACATAATCAGAAGGACATCTACACGTGTCTGGTAAATCTACAGTTTTCAAACGTGTGTGCGTGCGTGTGTGTGCACGTGCTGCATGTGTGCACAAAGATCCCTGTGTAGTATAACATAGTATAGTATAAGTATAAGTAGTCTTGTATAGCCAGACGTATCAGAGATACCGAAACTGTAATCTAAATTCAATGTAAGGGCTTGAACTGCGTGGAAAACCATTCCAAGATAACAGCATTGCAGGAGCAATGCAGTCAGAGACTTTAGGGCAGTCCTTCGTATTGGGATAGTATCAGGCATTGGTTCTCAAAGCACTGCAGTAAGCATAGGTTTGTGTATAAGAGTAGGTTTTCTCCAGTGTTCTATGTAATATTATATTAGTCTCAGAGAGATCTCTGCCAGAGATCTCTCTGAGACTAATATAATATTACATTTGATTATACTGTTGATGTGGAATTCAAATGATAGACTGTTGAACTGTTGATGCAATTTGTTTACATGCAGCATGGAGGGAAGGAGAACACTGTGCATGTAGTGGGGCGGTCATAGCTATATATTGTATAAATTGTGTTGCGAGTGGAACCTTTTCATATAGCTTCATAGACTTCTGTAGCATTGTGTTGGATTCATATTAACTCGCTTGCCGCCAAGGTCGTCTTTCGACGTCTTTTTATATTTTTATTGATTCAAAATGGTCTCGCTGATATCCACGGTCTAGAGCATCCCCGTCGCTAAGCAACGCTTGGCTCGGCCTAGGTGCCCTGACCAAGATAGACTCCTGTAATGACTGCAATCTTAAAACGCTTTTTTCTTCGAAACCTTTCTCAGATTGAGGTGTTTGAACAACAGAACGTCGATGTTATCAGCCTTAGGCAATTTTGCTTCCGGTTCATTTTGGGGTGAATTTGGGGATTTTAATTTTGGGTCCCCCTCCCCTAATGTTGGCTAATGTTCCCCTCAGAATAGGAATTCTATAGGGTTAGTGGTTAATGTAACAAATAATGTCCCCCACCGCGCAACTAATAACGGTCTCCCCCTTTTCCCCTATATATGCATAAATAGCCCTATGTATGTATGTATGTATGTATGTATGTATGTATGTATGTATGTATGTATGTATGTATGTATGTATGTATGTATGTATGTATGTATGTATGTATGTATGTATGTATAGGCCTGTGTGCGCAGTGTCTGCTCCATATAGAGATGCATCTTCGATAGCAGTAGACCCTCAGGGGAATTTAGAGAGGTGGATCTCATAAAGTGAACGTTTATAGACGAATGAAGCTATACGTCAGCCCTGTTGTCTTAACAGCAACAGGCAAACATTGCCTTCGCGTCTAGACTGTGTTCCACTCCCACACATCTCTGTCTCTCTCTCTAATCAACCAGCAGTCTCACACATGTGCTGCTGGGAGATATGACGCACGGAGAATTAGAGATGGGTTTTGGTTCTCTGGAAGTAGGAATAAAATAGTTATCAGGTCGATAGCCTGCCGTCAGACGAGGCCTGAGTCATCTTACCTTACTCCTTGGATAGAATACCAAACTGTCTAATGGTACACTGAGCTGCTCTGCAAATGTCAGTTGGCAAAAATGAGGGGGAATTGCGGGGAAGCTAATAAATAAATAGTAGCTGTGTTCTTTTGTGACATTGGTGTAAAGGTTCTCCTAGCAGAAGTCAGTCTACTGATGCAGTTGATGATGTATGGTACTGGATTAGAATTGAATTAAAACGGTTATTTATTTTTATGCCGTAGGCGTAGATAAGGGTTTGTTTTACGCTGGTGTTGTGCACTGACAATAATAAGATCTACAGGCTCACAATGCATCGTAGCTTCGTCAGTACATTTTCCAATGTTTTACAGTCTAGTAGTCTACCAGGGCACAGCAATTAGCCAATTTCTTTTGAAAGTGGTTCAACTAGTACCTGTATTTACAGTAGGTCAGAGGTGCAGCCAGGAAATCAAGGCAAGAATCGAATAGAAAAGCCAGATGAAGACCTATGTGGTCAGAACATTGCAGCATTAATACAAATTGTTTGGGAGCGTGTGCATATGTTTTAACCTCCTTTTTGAAAGCAGTTGACGACAGTTATAGGAAGACAGAGAGGTATACTGTAAATATTCAGTACAAGGCCTCAATAGACTATTGATCAGCTTGTTTTCACTGCACACACTTGATCGAGTGACAAGTAAACATTTTGTTTGTGATTTATGTGTTGAGCATATCACAAAAATAGCAGCCGATGCTGTTTTCACATGGCTCTGACAATTGATGATGTTGGTCTAACTCTAACCGGCTAAAACATTGGTCCCAGACAACATAACTAGAACAACAACTAACTACTGGCTGCATTTCTATGGAATTTGCTCTGCACATTCATGCCCCCCAGAGGATGAACATTCAATGAAAACAGCAGATCTACAAGCAGCATGAGCTTGTAGATTGGCTTTTTGGTGAAGAGATTTATTGTAGATGCCAAAAAACTGGACCAAGTATTACTTTGTGATTCTCAAACCTTTTCATGTCAAGGACCCCCATGTTGATGTACTTCTACTTGGCCACAGACCCTGGGCCCATCTGAACATGTTTTGTGCCAGGGGCCCTCGAAGAGAAGATTTGTGTTAAAATGAAATATATGCTATTTTTGAATAGCCAACGTATAAATGCATAAAATAGTTAAAATGATTGTGATGCTGTATTAACACATTTTGCCGGGGGGACCCCTTGAAACCCACTCAAGGACCCCTGGTCCCCATTTTGAGAACCAATGGTATAGAGTGGGTTTAAGTGGTTAGGTGTGGTGGGAGCACACTCGGTTGAGGCTCAGGCTTGAATTTCCCAGCACAATCACATCTCAAAGCCGTGTCGAAAGGAGCTTGAACAAGATAAAGCACTATTCACATTCTGCCTCATGTCACAGTACAGGTCTGCAAGTGAAAACAACCCCCAAAGTGTCGACTTCACTGGCTTATTCCCAAGGCCACCGGTGTTTATTGAGCCCTGCTGTTTGTTCTAAATGTAATTGCACTCACCAGGTGTGCTAACTGTAGAAGTGTTCTTCAGACTGATTATTTGATTGCACCTTGCGCATATTTTCTTGAAATGATTGGATGACCTTTAGGAGATGGGTAGCTTGAGCAAAAAAGACTATCCTCGTTAACCATCATCCTGTGTGTATGGGTGGCGTAAGATGTGAAGAAATAATTTAGTTTTGAGAAATATCTGGATGCTTTGGTCCCTGTGTAGCCTGGCCCGGCCAGGCTAATTTCTGGTATAGAGGGGCGGGTCCCGGCTGGATCAGTGGATCCTATTGTTTCACCGATCTGAGCACCCGCCCCTCCCCTCTCCTCCCCGGTAGAAAACAGCAGAAAACACTGACTGACGTCACCAAATTTGGAGCGACGGCCCTCTGCACTCCCACTCCTAGACCAGAAAATGTGGCTCGTTTCCCCACGCTTTTCTTTTTCTTGTGAAACGAAACACCTGCGGTCTCCGAGGCTAGGTACTGTATGTCTCTGTCTGTGTCACTATAATAGAGTACATTTTTGTTTTGTTGTTTGAAAGTTAGACGACAAGATCGCCACCTAGTCGTGATTGATTCTAGCCAATGGGACGGCAAAGCGGCCTCCGGGCAATGGGAAGGGGAGAGGCAAATATCCCTGCCAGCCATGCAGGCTGCAGACCAGTGGCGGCCTTGTCTCAATCGTTTCAATTGAAACAGGCCTCGAGCCTCCAGGGGCTTCCCGATTTAAAAAAAAAACGTTTTTTTTGATAATTATTAAAATTATTATTATTTGTAGTAGTATTATTGTCTCCACCAGGCCGAAGGCATGGGGAGAGAGTATGTTTTGCACTCCGTCCGTCCGTCTGTGAACACCTAATCTCCGGCACCGTTAACCTGGTCGATGCCAAATTTTACACACACACTCCCTGGATGCCAACGATGAACCTCTGCCCCAAAATTTCCAGAACGGTCTGTTATAGCGCCACCAGGAGGCCGACTTTTGAAAAACACATATTGATATTACTCTCAAATCGTTACACACTATTTCTATAATTGTTGTGTGTTCAAGATGGATCTGTCCGATATTTCATATTCCATCCTAATTGGCTAACATTGGCTTTCAAAGTTTGCAGGATTGGCCCTTTTGAAACAAAAAGCCTCAAATCATGAACGCAGCGTGCAATTTATGTGAAATCATTCACAGACTTTCCTACTAGGCTGAGGAATATATCCCACCCTTTTCACATTGGCCTGTTATAGCGCCACCAACAGGTGGATGTTTGCGAAACACATTTTTGGAACAAAATGCCTCAAGTCATCCAATTGCCATCAATGGTGTAAGAACAAATGGCAGGCACCCTTTTCACATTGGCCTATTATAGCGCCACCAGGAGGCCACAACCTGACCTGGCCTGGTGGAGACCTGTGCCCCGAGGGGCACTTTTTCTAGTTATTAGTGTGGTTGACTATTGTTATTGTGACACTTTTTTTCCCCTCCGGAGTAATCGAATAATCGAACTTCCGCTGTGATTGGCCAAGCTTTGCATAACGTTTGTAGCAGCTAATTGGCTGTTGTTGGTTACGTAACCAATCTATGTTTTACAATCGTTTATAGTCTGGTTGCCCTTTGGGCAAACAGACTATTCCGGAGTAATCTAACTTCCGCTGTGATTGGCCGAGCTTTGCTTAACGTTTGTAGTAGCTAATTGTCTGTTGTTGGTTACGTAACCAATCTATGTTTTACAATCGTTTATAAAGACATAAAAAGTCATAAAAAGAAAAAAATATTAATTGAATCTCGTGTTTCTCGTGTTTGGCACACTGTGGTAAAGCTCTAAACACGAGATATCTTGTGAATGGCACATAATTTACCCTGTCTACATTACATAGTAAATGCGTCAGCTTGGAGTTGTTATTGGTGACTCCTGTAGGACTACACCATACAATGCAATCAGTGGCTTAGGATCAATAACCTTGTATGAAAAGGTATTAAATACACCTGTCCAAAACGTAATTTTAATGGCCCTTTTGTCCATAACAAAATGTGACATTGTAATTGGCTGACAATATTAGTGGGAGGGGCCTATGTAAGCGACTGCGGTTACCACACTTTGCATTTTTTCAAAATTGCGACCTTTCTAGTTATTATTATTAGTAGTAGTAGTAGTAGTAGTAGCAGTAGCAGCAGTAGTAGCAGTAGTAGTAATATTGCATATAACGTCCCATATCCCATGACACACTTGACCAGTTGCAAAAATGTGTGTTCTGTAACCTGTACTTAATGTAAACTGTGGTTCATTTGGTTGCATCATGGTGCATTACCCCTCAGCCTTCATCATCAGATGAGAAATCAGCTAGCTCATCAATGTTGCACACGCTCCACCAACCACCCCTTTGCTCCTTGGTCGCTCATATCAATAATTATGTAAAGGCAAAATTCTCCTTGAAATAGAACTCATATTAATTGACAACAACTTCAACCCTAGCATCCCTTCTTGATCACGTCATTCATAGGTGGATCATTTTCTAAAGCGTGTAAAACTTTTCAGAATTTTCTAAAGAGATCTGCAAACTCAATGGGGCACAATGCGACATGTCGCAAGCTTGTAGACTTAACAAATAGAGCCTAAATGATTAAAACCTCCAACAATACTTGCTGCTCCCATTCCACATACTGCCGGTCTGAAAGCCCCGCGAATATTTGGTCTGGGATTGTATCTCCTTTAAGGCCTTTAAGGACACCTTTTGTTTGTGTTGAAAGAGCTGTTGTTGAAAAAGATGTTCAATAAATGCTCAAGTTGTACTTTAGGCACAATGAAAGCACACAGAAGCACTCATCACAATGATCGGAATGATTTCACCATGGCCCTTTTAGCTTTGGTTTCAGATGATAGAACTTCCCTTTGTAAATCTGAAAGAGACATTAGTGAACCTTGAGGAAAATGGGCTACCCTGACCATCACCGGTCTGTACACACCAATGTACAGTTGGAGGCCATCGATATTGTCCTTTTCTTTTTGCTGAGGTTTGCGTGATCTGCGCAAAAGGACAGTTAACCCATTTTGGGCGGGAACCCCTTTTGGTGTTTTAAACATTATGTTATAATTTAGCTATTGAAAAATAGCAGATCTACAAGCTCATAGCGCGCCACCGAGTGGCGCGCTACGAGCTTGTAGGTCTGCTATTTTTGAAAAATCGTGAAAATATTTATTTCAGAAAACTGGAGGATTTAGAAGGATTTTTTTTAAATTTTGAGGTCAGGCCTAAATGGGTCAAATGATAAGGGACAATATCGGTGGCACCCAACTGTAGCAATGAAGTGCCTTCAGCGATGACTCTCCCTGCCCCTGGCCATCCATCCCATGCATGCACACCGTCACCACTGCATCAATCAATCCTTCATCTTGTTTTTTTGTTTTGTTTTTTTAACCACTTGAACCCTAGCCTTGGAAGCATTACTTTTCGGGATTATGATCCAGTCGGGAGTGGATGGTAATTTACCAGGGGTGTAACGATATAGTAACTGTATCGAAATATCGATTTTAATTAAAAGAATCGAAGTATCGATATGTAAACGGCAAGTATCGTATAATTTTGCATATCCATACTAAGTACTTGTGCATTGTATTTAGCAATTTTAAGAAGAAAAAAATAAAAAGATAGGTTTAATTACTTTTCCATTCTATTATTGGTCTATCGAAATTGTGTGTATTCTCTGTGTTCATGTCAAGGCGTGGGAGAATCACTGTGTTTAGTTATTTATATCCATAATAATAAATCTTTCCCTTTATCAAGTATAAGGCGTTAAAAAAAGAAATCATGGCGATAAGAGGTTTCTGCCCGACAAACTGGACAAACAAGGTACAAACAAGATATGCAAGAATGATGTACGGAAGGATGCATCATTCATGTGCGTTGGTGGCAGTGGTTCATACTATTACCTGCTTCTTTCAGAGAAGCTCAAGGACCCTGATTAGATGGTTTTATTATTATTATTTAACTAATAGGACACGTTTAGAGGAGATCAATGGGACGCTGCCTGTCGGAGACATCTTTACATCTCAAGGAAGCAGGCACGACTCCAACTCGTTTCAATCTCACTGAGCATTCTTACTGGTGTCTACGGTCGGGAAGTGTTACCTTGCAATAAATCTCTATAAGAGAATACCAGCAGAAGTTCCAGACCCACAGGAACACGCCCAGGGTGCCGCACTGGTTCCGGGTTAGGGTTAACCCTGTCGAGAAATGACAGAGTTACCATGTGGGGGTCCCCAGGGGGTCCCTCCACTGTACTGTACTGTACTGTCACACCCGGAATCATATACAGTTAATGTGTGTGTGTGTGTTAGGCTGCGCAACAGTGACACTTGGTGGTGAAAACCAACCAAACGCTATTTCCATGCTCGGACACAGACAGGGACCCAGGGACACACATAGCTGTCTATAGGAGTGGTTGCACCACTCAAAAATCCAATGGACTTGGCTGCCATATGACAGAATCTTCAAAAACCATGAATAAGAAAAGGCTAAAATGGTGAAAGACTCACACATCCACTTATCGCTTTTGCACTTTATTTCTGACAGTTTATTTTGTCATATGTCATATTGTCAATGTTAAATGTACAGTCTGTTTAAATGTCTTTGGCAACAATTTGCAGACATGTACAAGTGTTGCATTGTGACGCATGTGATCACATGCACTTTTTAAGCCGTCATATTGTCAATGTGAAATGTACATGTCTGTTTTGTTTTTGTTTATTGTGATGTACTTTTACTTCACTATGTTTATTTGAAAACTTTAGCTACTAATTTAGTTACTTTGTAGATTTTGATTATTAATACAAAACACTTCAGCCCTCAATTCAGAATAGCAGATCTACAAGCTCACAGCTTAATGTCAGCTATTCTCGGTGTGCAACACCGTTGCGCGAAGAAGTATCTCTAGGTCTCGCTAGGGCACGCCTCATCAGCCAACACACAGGAGGAGGTTGAATGAACTGAAACCAACCAACGCTCCTCAAAACAGCAGGTTTGGTGATCTGTTGGGAATTCATTACATTAAACAGGCACCTGTGCGTCCTGTCTCAATGTTTGTAAATAAATAATTGGTCTATACTTTGTCATGCGACGTGCCGTGTGTCACAACTAGCCAACCTAAAAGCAAAAAAATAAATCCAGACTACCACACGTTGTGGAGAAAAATCACAGCGGTATGAAATACCCTTTAGATGATGAAGCCAGTGCAGACTGCAGAGATCTGAGAATGGATGTCTGTTTTCAGCTTTCTAAATCCTTGTTATAACTCTCTGGGTGCTGTAGCTGAGGGAAGACCAGTACACAGCAGTTTACAGATAAAGGCATAATGTTGTTTTGCCTTTCTTCTTATTTCAACATAAATCCTCTATTTCTTGCTAAAGGTTTCAGATGATATTAGGCTGAGTTTAGGGGTTGCATCAGTTAATCAAACTTATCGACGATAAATATATATATATAAATTGATAATTGAGTTCATATTAATATAATAATCGTTTAATAGTCAATCTCTATTTTGGGTATATGGGCGGAAAATATTTTGAAAATATGTGATCTACAAGCTCAGAACGCATTGCATCATTATCAGTTGTGACTCTTATTCATTTGCTATTTTCACTATTTTTGCCCAACACCATATATAATGAGTATATAATAATGCAAAATATAATTTGAGCAAATATGGCAATGAGAACAATTGATAGTTGCAACCGTGGCTGAGTTTGTTATTGACTTGTCACAGTATGGCCATTACAATTTACATCTCGATCAATTACTATAACCCATTAAATGGTTAAAAGTCTAAATTTTAGAGAATTCTAAAAACGCCTTCCAAACCAGCTTTCTGGAAAACTCAAAAATGACACATCATCATCATTTTTCGACCACGATCGAGATCATGGATTTCACAATGCCACGCCAGACTTCCCTATCCTTCATTGTCATCCCCAGTTCCTGCTTACTGATGCATTATGTCCCTACTCCCTAGCGATGACGTCGGGGAACGACAGTTTTCTACCTCTGGTCTGCTTTGAGGCAGGATTCCAGAGAAGAAGGGAAGATATAACCTCATGATCAGCTCTGTAGCAGTGGCCAGCAAACTGTGTTCTTCTGGATCGGACTAGTGAAGAAACACAGGGAAGGTTGCCGATGGGCGGCTCTTCCAAGAGAAATGTTGCGCTCTCCTTAGAAGGCGGGTGTAAGTGCCATTCAGCCATTTCTCTAATTTCTTTGAAAGTGTCCATGTCTCTGAGCCATAGAGTAGAATCAGCTCGACGGTCGTCCTAAATATTTTTACTTAGTTTGAACCTTTTACTAAGCTGGTATGACCAGATCTTATGCATGTCATTGCAGGCTGACCAGGCCATACCATACCCTTCCTAGTTTGAAAGTTATTTTGGGAAGAAGATACATATGAACCCAAATACTTGTAGTCATCAACCTGTTTCAAAGGAGTGTTGTTAATTGTCTCCACCAGGCCGAAGGTATGTGAGTATGTTTTGCAGTGCGTCCGTCCATCCGTCCGTCTGTGTACAGCTAATCTCCGGCACTGTTAAGTGTTTTGATAACGTGGTTATTGTTGGATTTGCATACATTTACGTATTCAGTTTTTGTCTCGTTGAGATAAAGACCAACACAGTTGGCCTGCTCAAGAGCCTGAGCGTACTCCAACGATTGACTGATAAGCCTCATGTCATCAGCGAAGTCAGTGTCATTTAGGTATTTAGCAGGATGACCAGAGCTTCTCCTAGGATTTAGTTGGTAGCCCTTATCATTGATAGTATAAACTGACATACGAAGAACATAACAAAAATGACACATGCTGTCCGGGATTGAAAGGTATAAAGACGTATAGGTCAAAAGGGTCTAAATTAATTATGATCTAATTGGCCTCCCAGCGAGAACATGAGACAGATTCTAAAACTGAAAACATTTAATTGTCAGACTTTGAGGGAGTGAACTCCATCCATGCACATGAAACACGGCCATACAGACCTTAATGATCTGCCTTAGTCTTTAGATTTTCTCCAATATGTCAAAGACATCACGTTAAAGGTCACACTCTGATTCTGGTAATTACGTGAGGGTTAAAGTTATCATGTCATCTCATCTGTCACTTTCACTGATGTCACTGTGTCCTACCATTTATGTTTAGTTTTTTAAATAACCTTCTTCCATTACCAAGTAACTAAATATAGCTGCAAGCAGCGATAAGACGGGCCAAGCAATAAGAAAAATCACAGCTGTGTGAACTCAGTGGTGCAGGCTGCTCAACAACACCGCTGGCTGGCTGCAGTTATAGTTATAGTGCTCAGTGTGAATGGCCCTTTTAGGCTGCTCAACACAACAGTGCCACTTTAGTTCACCCAGTGGTATTGCAGCTGTTCGTACCCCAAACGGACCCCAAACAGACCTGCTTATTGTGCATATTGCATTATAGTATTTTTCTTATTGCTGCATTCCTTGGCCCTCTTATCACTGCTTGCGGCTATATATTTGTTTATAAATGTCTTCACGTACAAAGTGACAGATGTGTTCCGCATGAGTCAAGGCATAATTATGTGTAAACAAGTTCCATGGCTTTTGGCCAAACGAGGCATGAGTTATGCCTGTTCAAAGTGCTTGTTATCGCTGCTTAAGTAAGTAGCCTTGCCGAGCCATGAGGCCCATAGGGCAGGAGCCTATCTCCTGTTTCTGTAGCGTGAGGCAGCTTGATGTACAAGTACACCCCCTGGACATGACGCTAGTATGTCGCAGGGACTTACCCCCAATCCAACCCTTGATGCTGAGTGTCAAGCAGGGAGGCACTGGGTCCCATTTTTAGTCTTTGGTATGACCCGGCCGGGGATTGAACCCCAACCTCCCAGTCTCAGGGCGGACACTCTAACCACAAGGCCACTGAGCTGGTTACAGCTATATTTATTGTACTGTAAGTTTTCACGTGCAAACTGGGAATTCAGATATTGGTCCAAAGTTTGTGTGTGAGAAATTTTCGAGCAAATTGTGCAAAAATCCCAGGAGTACATTTGATTGAACTGTTTTGTCATATAATTCAAAATGGTGGGAGATTTAAAGGTCAGGGGTCAAAAGTCAGAACATGAAAGTTGTTCGGCATGAGGAGACGCATATGCATATTGAAGTTACGTTGCCGACGTAACTTCGGGCTTGGTCCCTTAATTAGTCCCTGCATTTCACGAGAACATATTTTGGATGTAGCCACTCACAAACGAGTTTCTTCTTGGTCTTGTGATACCTGCTCGTGATTATACATTTGAAAAAATAAAATGTTTTGGATATAGCTGTGTATCTATCTGAAAGAGAAAAAACTCCCGCACACTATTGTCTTCAAACGCAAGAAAAATATTTAATGGAATCACAATTTGCAACGTTTTGGTCTGTTAGACCGGCATAAGGTTATATCTTAAGGTAACCTGATGAAGGTCTAACAGACCGAGACGTTGTTGTATTCCCATTAAAAAAATAAATTGCATTTGAAGACGGTGTACAGGAGTTTTTTTCTTTCAGTATGCTGGGATCCAAATTTGGTCTTCTCCTACACACCTGTCGCCTTTGTAGGTGTACAAAAGACTTGCTTTTTATTAGATATAGCTGTATATATGGGGAAGAAGGTCAGTAGACCGAAAGCTTGCAAAATAAATAGTTTGATTGTGCGCAGATCTGAGTGTGCGGAGCTTCCCTTTATTTTTTTCATTATCCCTTTGTGACTCAAGTTTCTTCAGCAGATGGTTATTTTTACATTTTTGTCTGACAATGTTAGATTATATAGGCATTGTGAGAGAACTTCAGCAAGAACGGAATGTCAAGTGAGATGTAAGTGATTGTAGATGATTTTGCCTTGAATGCAGGTGTGAGCTTACAATGGCATAATAGAAATGGTACCAAAACTGCCTTAACTGAGAAACGCCTCTTAGTATTGTCGATGCCCAATCAGGTGCAAAAATACAATTGTATGCTTGTATGCTATTAGATAGACAGATACTTGGACAGACAGACAGACAGACAGACAGACAGACAGACAGACAGACAGGCAGGCAGGCAGACAGACAGACAGGCAGGCAGGCAGGCAGGCAGACAGACAGACAGACAGACAGACAGACAGAGACCGCGGTGGGGAAATTCAGGCATACGGTAGTACTGCAGAATTGTAATTTGCCGATATACCCACTTACAATAGTGGGTATATCATCAACAGTGAATATATAGTGAGTAAATATAATCCAATGAAACATTGAGCTACAACAGGCATCAGTGATGGTTCTGTAGTGTACATATAACCCCCAGAGGTCTGTGTGTAAATGAAGGGTTAAAGGGTTATTCACTAAGCCCAGAGGGGAAATTACTTTTCTGCATTTGACCCAGACACCTGCTCAGATGAGCACACTGGGGAACAGTGTGAGGTTATACCATAGTCTCTCTCTTGCTCAGGGACACTTTGTTACAGAATGTGCCCGAGTTAAGCAGGAGTCAGTAATCCCAGAACAGAACAGAACAGAACAGAACAGAACAGAACAGAACAGAACAGAACAGAACAGAACAGAACAGAACATTATGGGACAGGTTTGGTTGTGGAGCCTGCCTGATGGCTACTTGCACTAAGGACTGTTTAAGTCACTTTGTAACATTGAGTCTTTGGCTGAATGTGCTTCTCGTCCTCACTAGCACATCACACTCCTACTTTTTCGACTACAAAGCTTTCCTGCAAAAGTTCTGTATATGGTTTTTCATTTACGCTTTTGATTATAGCCCGAACCTTGCTACAGAAGCTACAGTAGGCTACTTACTTTGCTGTCCAGTCCATTAGCTTTCCAGGCACTTTAGGGGCCGGCCCCACATTCATTATGATAGCTCATTGTGATGTATTCTTATGTGATGTTACTATTTGATGTTACTATTTATTCTATTGCGCTTACATGATATTTATCCTGTCTTGGTACCATAAATAGAGACTTCTTATTGATACTGTGTAAGATGATAACGGTTGACACCTGTGTTCAATTACTGTTGATTGTATCTCATACCCATGCATAAATACCACACTTCCTGTTATCTCGTCACAAACGCTGAGGAAGGCCATACAGGGCGAAACGCGTCCGTTTTTCAGTCTCAGAGGTAAATAAAATCATGTAAAAGGACATACAATGAGTGCTGGCATTCTTCATCTCTACTTATATCTTCGAGCCTTGCACCTATAAGGATTTTGTTTGAACCTGGAGTGCTGCGGGTTGTCTGCTACGGCAGTACTATTATCTCTACTTACTTTGCTCCACAAGCAAAAGTAAGGTCAGGTCTGTATGAAAGAGAAAGAATCACTTTCTGGTTGCTTTCATCCTCTACACTCACTTTGCACAGTTTGTACAACGAGGAAGAAAAGCAATGTGCTATTTGACTGACAGCTCAACATGGTCCCTGTCAGCATCCCCTTGGACCAATTTGAGCAAAGCTCATTTAAAGTGAAAGATGTACAAACTAAAGTCCAGCGTGTTACTTTAGAGACTTCAGTTGTCGTCTGGGACAGGTCTGCATTCTGAACCCAGAGTTTTTATGCACCACATATCTTGCACAAACTCTCTCAAAGCTACAGGTCTGCTACAACTGTCACTTCTTTTAAATCAATGCAGAAGACTTTGTGAATCCTTTGTGTAAAGCACTTTGAATTGCTGTGTTGTTTAAAAATAAACTTGCAATGCCTTGAAACTTTATACAGTATGGGTGTAAAAAAGAGATACACAGTACCTTAATTGAACATTGGTTTGATCTTTAATGTGTTTGCAGACTTTCTAACTTTAAAGCAATTTCAACCAAGAAGAGGCTCAAATGTTGACAGATATTGGCATGCCCGAGTCAATCAATCAGATCCTTGAGTGAATATGTATCCTATATGAATATTTAATCTACAGTGATATCCAAAGTAAAGTATCCATCAGTAGTATTGGTATTTAATAGGATTCATGTCCTGTCAGGGAAATACACTCCCCTGGGGGCTCTGACCATGAACTGTTCGATCAGTGACAGTGATAAAGTGCATTCATTGATTCAAAAGACAAGACTAGGTCAAAACCATAGTATATGGCTGGACTGCATGTGTATGACACGTTGGATGACCTTTAAAGGGATAGTTCACCCACAAAATGATGTCCTATGCCTCCATAGGGAACCACTGCTGGTCATCAAATTATTGGCTTAATAATGTGAAGAAAAAAATGAAAAAATATCCATCAATTCAAGTCTCCATGGGGTGAGTAATCGATAGGGGGGGAAAACATTTCTGGGGTGAACTATCCCTTTAATATGAAACACTCGACAATGGTGTAAAGTACATTGGTCAATGATGTTCACGTTTTCAGGTTCTCCCAAATGGAGGTTAGGTCCTGCCAGTTAAATAGATCATCCTATAGGCTGACTGGAACCAAGGGCCGGAGATACTCGACCATGGTACTGTAGCCCCAGCCCCAGCATCAGATTGAGAGGAAAAGGTTGGCTAATGGGATATACAATTATGTAGACCTATAGCCTGGAGAGATGATGGCTCTGTGATTGGCTACTTCATTGGTTCAATAATGGTGTAACTGATGACTATAACCTAAGCGGTTTAGTGTCTAAACAGAAGTACTGGAATTTATCAGAAGTACCCCCCAGGAAGTTAGGTTGAACTTGAGGCTTTACAGACCTGTTTAATCTAGCCTCTCCGACCTACTTACTTACAGTAGCCTACACCTACATTGTCATTAATTCCTTTAGCGCCATCTAGTGTTACCATGCGCACACCATGCCACCCGTCCGCTCTCACTCTACAGTGCTGGTTTCCTTTCCGGGTTATTCAGGAAGGTGGGGGCCTTTGTTATGAGCACATCACCACTCGCATTAGCTCATACCCCTTAGCTAGCATTACAACAAGTTACATTTGCTCAGCGATGCAGTATAAACTCAAATGATGTACGATCGTCGGGTGCGTGGCGGCCCACCATGGACAGCTCTCAAACCTTTAGAGATACAGCGCTTTGAACCAGTAGGTACCGTTAGCCTAGCTACGTTTATGAACGTAGGCTATATGGCAGCGAAAAAGTTACATTTTCTGCCTGGATTTTTGAGCGATTTGCGTGAAACGTTCTACACACAATCTATGGACCATTATCTGAAATCCCAGTTAAAGAGATGTTTGTACGTGAAGAAATTGAAACAGCAAACACACTGTAGTAATGGATAAAGACATCCCAAAACCAGGACACACATAATTGTCATCAAAAATACAAAATGATTTTGCTGTAATAAGACAACAGATAGCACAGTCGGTTGAGCTCTCCCCTTTGGACCACAAGGTTGTTGGTTCAAATCCGGGCACCGCCAACTCAGCATATGAGTCTTCAAGAACCCTGCACAATTACATTGTCTTCTTTTTCTCAAGTTCAGTCTTCCATGTTTCTATGGCTTATTGTGCGTATTGTTCTTATTGCTTATTGCCTTCCTGGTCCCGCCTTATCGCTGTTTGCAGCTATATTTGTGATTACATCTGTGAGTGTGTTATGAAAAATAGTAAATACAGTTTCTGCGCAAAGTACAAATGTGTTCATAAAGATTTCTACTTATATCACCTCTGTATTAGTTCCAACCCATGTCCCTTGGGAAATGTTGTGGGATCCAAACAAAGTTGGGGTCCCTGGAGGGCCTCTGCAGGTTTTCAGGGATTCTGAATCCATTCCAACCATTAGATTCTTTGTAAAACAAAATTTTACTCCTCCTGGCCATTCATATTGGCCAATTAAAGAAATTCCAGTTTTTTGCCCAGGCCCTCCAGGAACTAATTCAGAGGTGATAGTAGACTCCTTTATGAACAAGCTATATTGGTGAGCATTTTCCAGATTGGTCAAAAAATGTGCTAACTTTAACTAGGTTAACTATCAGAGACGAGAACATTCTGGGAACGAGGCTAGTGTACTTCAACAGCCGGCTGTATGTCAGTTTACAGGGGTTGTCCCATAGTCCAGTCAAAAGTACAACATAAAAAACACAAACGACAGTAAAACAGAGATAATACAAATGCCTGGGGCAATCATAGAAACCTGATATATACACAGGGCTTTTTATTTCAGTGCAGTGTTTATAACCACACCTTCTTAATCAATAGACATAGTATGAACTAAAACTTGTATCCCTCAAATTAATTCTTGTTCTTTCTATTGTTCTTTCTCTGCCTTTTATCTCTCTGCCCAGTTTTCATGTAGCCTGCGTTTGGTGTTTTTCAGCCTATAACCCCAGCTTCCCATTATAAGGTGGCGTTTTCCATTATTTTAGTGCAACCCATACAAAGGCTATACGCTGGAATGTCACCTGCACTGAAAAGGTGGATTTATTTTTTCCTCTCACTAGAATGGCAATGACCCACGCTTTCCAATTATTTGGATCATCTAATTTGGTTGTTATGGGGTCTGTTTTCCTATTTTATGAGGCTGTGGCAGAAACCATTTTATTGCTGTCATAGCATTTTATGTCTGGTTTGGTAGTGAACATAAAAAAAGTGTGTGATGCAATAGTGTACTCGCATTCCCCTCTCAGTTAAATGCCACCTGGTCCCAAATGCAAGAATCCATTCGTTACCTGCTAAATTCACATTCAGAAGCACAGGGTAGGAATAACAGAACTGTGAAAAATATAAACATCATGCAAAATGATGCTGCAAATGTTTTTGTTTATGTTACTGGTATGTATTGGCTGTATTTGGTGGTGTATGTGATGTGCCATTACAATAAACTCTGACGTGTTTCACATTAGAGAATGTGAGAGTGCTGTGCGTGAATACAGATTCTATAGGTAAAGGGGGGCACTCGGGTGGCACAAGGGTAAAGTTCTTCCCCACCACCACATCTCTGGGTTTGAATCCTTTGCGGTGAATCCGACTTGGCCAGGCGTCCCAGCGAATGCAGTTAGCCCTTCGCTATGCTCCACCCACTCCACTCTGTGATGGCAAGCTGTCCTTCTCACCCTGCAGGCCTGCAGTGAGTAGGCTATGCACTGGACAAATGTGCATGACATTATTTCAATAAACTATACGAGGAAATGAATCAAATCATAGAGGGAGACACAGTATCCAACTCAATCAACTTTAACGACCGTCCAACAGGAGTTTTCATGTAATGCACGGTAAGACTACAGTGATTAGTATTATTGCCATTACCTGGGTGGGTCAGTCATGTAATTTTCCCAACGTTAAGCTGTGTATGTGTTCAACAACACAGGCAGCCATGCAAAAATGATGTTGTTGCTATTTTGCTAAACGATTTGGATTGGCATTGGACAATCGCTTTTGGTGTGGGGTTTAGTGATGGGCTTATTCTTTGCTGTGTTCGTGGAGGGGGTAACTTGGCTAGAGGGGGATCCCTTCCGCTGAATTAGCGACTCCTAGGTTTGACATATTTAGTGCGGGGAAGAACTAGGTGGGATAGTGTTATCTCCTCCCGATGAAACTCCTCACGGTCAGGTGAAAAGAACATTCTGTTGACTTCATGTGTATCGGAGGAGACAGGTGCTCTTCTAGTTCTACGCCCTCCCATTTGGTGTGTGTGTGTGTGTGTGTGTGTGTGTGTGTGTTAATCAAGTTAGTGTGTGGACATTTGGGAATTTGCCTAATGAAAAATGGAAATAATCGAATAAAGATTCTAGTTAAAGATCGGGTAAGTGATATTTTTGGTGATATTTTTTTAAAGGTGAAAGCACTATATTCTGATTGTAATCATCGCTATAGACTGTTCAGTAGGGTCTCGTCTCCCTGTCTCTCCAGCTCTTTATTAAACAGCCAATACATTTTCAGGTGGGTTGCAAATGTTCAGCCAAGGGAGTGACCATCAGCTTAAATGTTATAGTGTTACCGTTCCAATTTTGTCTGCTCATTTATTTGAGTCATCTCTTCCAATTTCACTTCCTTGATCTTCTGATACAATTGGTATCCTGACCTGGAAATGTGTTTTCTGTTCACTGGAGAGCTGGGGAGACATGGAGACACTTAACAAAAGAAAATTTACCCTAAATTTAAAGTTAACTCAAATATGTACTACTGTTTGAGGGTCTAAAAGGAGCTTCAAGCTTCTCATTTGGGCATTCTGTTTTCAATATTTACGAGATATAAATATAATCACATTTTGTCAGTCGGGTCAAACCTGAAACTGACAAGATTATTTGCATTGAAATATATTTGAGCAGTAGGCCTATTATTTAAAAATAAAGATTAAAGCATGAGGGATATAGTGGCTGCATGGCATTACTATGTCGGTGATATCAAAACTCCAATTACTAAATTGAATTGCACTTTTATCAGTAAAAAAATTTGAATTCATTCATGGCCATTTGTACACCCCAGGCATTATACACCCCTGCACTATGAGGGGCAGAGGTTGCACTTCAGTAGCAATATCTAGTCAAATTGTGAGTAATTTAGCTCGTTGGCTCATTACCATTCAACTAACTATAAATGCTGTCTGTCTGTGTGTGTACGGTTGTAATGCACATAACTCGAGAACCGTTTGCCTCACCAACTTCAAATTTGACACACTCGCTCCACCACCACAGGTAGTGCAGTGCTCGGTGCTAATTTATTCATGTCTAACTCCGAGAGTATACGAATGGAACCAAAATGGACCTGCACTGATGATTTTACGATGTAGACTACTGTAAATTTAGCCTGTGGGCCAGCCAGCCAGTTGAGCTACTGTTGGCCCTGCTCCTGTATTTTGGTATCAGTGCATCTCTGGAGAGATCGAGGGGACAGTGTAGCAGTGAGAGGCAACAAGACCCGATCAAACTCACATCACTCATAGTATCACATCTTTGGAAAGTTGCTCTCTTTTAGAGAACCTAAACTTGAAACATTTTGAGTGTTGATTTAGCAACTTGTAACCAACGTTAACCGTGCCATCCCTCTTTTGGGCATGTATGTATAGTGTGTTGTATACATGAATGGCTACCTACCCTTTCAACTCAGATAAAGGGACAGAGAGCTGAAGCCCTGTACTATGCTTACAAGATGAACACATTAACCATAATATTATATTCAAATCGGGAGATTGCCATTGCACAGCATGTGGACAATAAAAAATAGCGGTTGTATAGGCAAGTGACCTTTAGCTGCCATTAAACCAATTTCCAATAGCTCACATTCATTTCTGCTCTTTGACGAAAGACTACCAGCAATGGTAATGGGAACTAAACATGATCTACTGTATGTCAAAGCCATGATGATAAGGTGGGTCTCTGAATGAATGTGTGAGTGGACAGTGTACTGTATGCAGTGGACTATGATGAAACGGAATGCAAGGACAAACAGGAGGGATTGCTATGGGAACATCGCTGTAGAAGGGATCAATGGTGGAAAGCAACAGTGTACTCAAGTGCTGTACTTAAGTACAATTCAGAGGTACTTTTACTTTACTCGAGAGTCGAGTATTTCCAATTCTTCAATTCTTTATACTAAATATACTAAATCTCAGAGCTTAAATACTGGAGTTTTTACTCCACTACAACAAACTTTAGTTACTAATTACTTAAGATTTAGATTATTATTACAAAACATACATTAACCAAACCAATCACAACCTGTTTCATACATTGGCTATTTGATAATGGTCGGTAATGGCAAAGTACTTTTGCTTATATTTTGATGCCAGTACTTTTGTACTTTTACTCAAGTAACACTTTTATTGCTACTTTTACTAAAGTAAAAAATATTCAGAGTACTTCTTCCACCACTGGAGGAAGAAGTACTAAAGTCTCTACAAAAAAAAAACGAAGAACAAATCTGCACTTGTTCAGTAATGGCAGACGGGTTAAGAAGCGTGTCTTTGGTCCTGCGGTACAGCCACTCCTGTGTCTTTGGTCCTGCGGTACAGCCACTCCTGTGTCTTTGGTCCTGCGGTACAGCCACTCCTGTGTCTTTGGTCCTGCGGTACATACAGCCACTCCTGTGTCTTTGGTCCTGCGGTACATACAGCCACTCCTGTGTCTTTGGTCCTGCGGTACGGCCACTCCTGTGTCTTGTGTCTTTGGTCCTGCGGTACAGCCACTCCTGTGTCTTTGGTCCTGCGGTACAGCCACTCCTGTGTCTTTGGTCCTGCGGTACAGCCACTCCTGTGTCTTTGGTCCTGCGGTACAGCCACTCCTGTGTCTTTGGTCCTGCGGTACAGCCACTCCTGTGTCTTTGGTCCTGCGGTACAGCCACTCCTGTGTCTTTGGTCCTGCGGTACAGCCACTCCTGTGTCTTTGGTCCTGCGGTACGGCCACTCCTGTGTCTTTGGTCCTGCGGTACAGCCACTCCTGTGTCTTTGGTCCTGCGGTACAGCCACTCCTGTGTCTTTGGTCCTGCGGTACAGCCACTCCTGTGTCTTTGGTCCTGCGGTACAGCCACTCCTGTGTCTTTGGTCCTGCGGTACGGCCACTCCTGTGTCTTTGGTCCTGCGGTACAGCCACTCCTGTGTCTTTGGTCCTGCGGTACAGCCACTCCTGTGTCGTGTGCCTCCGCTGCGCTGTCTCCTCTCAGTTCTGCTGTTATCTGTCTCAATCAATACATGGGAGAAGTGGTCGGCCACTCGGCTTTAAAAACTGAGAGATTGTCAGTAATCTATTAGGTGCCAAATGAAGAAATATCTGCTCAGGTCAGTGCTGGATTGAGTCGATGGTGCACTCCACGCTTATTGTCATAAGTCAGGGGGTGGGGATTGTAAACAACCACAGATTCTTTTGGTCTTGATTCACAGTCACATTGATTACCTTTCTGAGCCTTATCAGAGCACACTGGGTAGAGACGGGTAATATTGGGATGGAAGTGAAGCTTCACCCGTTTTGTATGTGCTGCACGTTGCAGGTGATGTCTTCTTCTTCCACCGTCTTTGAGAAGTGCGATACCTTTCAACTCTGCAATGGCACAAGCGCTCTGCATCCAAGCAATACACGCACTAGATATGAATCCCAACATAATGAGATTCGGACAAGAGAGGGGGGGTGAGTGCGCCATCATACATTAGGGAATGACAGAGGAGAATCTTTATTTATTTCTTCAATCAATCAAATTTAAATGCCCGCCGAATGCTTGAAGGTCCACATTTAACTATCATATGTTTTCCTAATGTTATTTTCATAACACAGACATGCATTGTGCTTGATCGATATTGATTTCCACCCATCATTCTTAAAATTTTAAAGGTTCAGTTTTATAGATTCAATTTACCAGTGGCAGAGTTTGAAGTGGTCAACGTAGAGATGAATATAGACAATCTTTGGCTTTTTGAATATGGCACACAATGACACATTACATAATCCTACATACGGTAATAACCAGTGGCCTATATATATAGAGTAATTATAATTTAGGCATTTAGCATATGTGTGCTACTGTGCTCTGGATTAAGAGGATCTGCCAGATGCCTAAATTGTTAATTGGAATGCTCTTATCAGAGAAGTCACGTATCAGGTTATATGATCTGAGAAAGCAGCATTAAAGCTAGTAAACTAACAGGGTACGCAGTCGAGTTTCAGGTATATGTCAAACCTTGCAGAATTCCATGCTAGAAGGCTTTCTTACCTTTATTTGTAGTTGTTACGTCCCCACCAAAGAGGTGTTATTTTGTGCAAAAGCACAGTATTGGCTATTTTCCCTACCATAAGCCTGCAATGAATTGGATGGATTTAATGGGGCATTGGGGTGTTGTGCTAATTCGCTTATTTCCATCGCTCAAAAATCATTTTTGAGTGGTGCAACCACTCCCTTACGGAGCTATTTGTGTGGCTGGGTGGGTGGGTGGCTGGGTGGGTGGGTGTGTCTGAGCACGAAAACAGCATGGTTGTTTTTCACCACCTGTGCACAAACACACACAAACACACACGCACATATTAACTGTATATATGGTGATTTCGGGTGTACAGTGACAGTACAGTACAGTACAGTACAGGGTACAGTAGAGGGACCCCCACACGGTAACTCTGTCATTTCTCAACCGTTTCGGACGCAGGGCGGCTCGCTGGAATCGGGCCGGCACCCTGGGTCAGTACAGTGACAGTAAAGTACAGTAGAGGGACCCCCACCCGGTAACTCTGTCATTTCTCAACCGTTTCGGACACGGTGTGGCTCGCCGGAATAATGTAAATAGTACCCCAAGGCACACTTTACTACTTATTTCGATGGAAATAAGCGAATTAGCACAAAAACCCAACCCCCATTGAGGGCTTATATTAGGGGAAATAGCCAATAATTCACTTTTGCACAAAATAACACCTGGACCTCTTTGGTGGGGACGTAACAACTACAAATAAAGGTAAGAAAGCCTTCTAGCATGGAATTCTCCTTTAATGTTCTAATGCCAGGCGGCATTTAAAAATGCTCACAGAAAATAGGTGCATTGTGAGATTGTAGATCAGCTATTTTTAAAATAGGCCTTAAGTGGTTAAAGTGCTATCTCACCCTGACAGGTTATTCAGTTTTCACCAAGCACGTCCCCGACTCCCTACACCAGTTAACATCCAATCTCACAAGGGAGTCATTGACAGCAACTAGGCTTTATTCCAAGCTTTGAACATCAATGCTCGAACCAAAATTACTTTCATGCAAAGTGGGGTCCTGGACATGAAAAATCATTACCGCCGCCTATCATCTTGGGTTTGTTAGAACTATTTTCATACTTGGCATTTGAAACAAGACTGCACAGGTGTTGATCACAGTCCCCGGCAACAGATATGTGCTGCAGACATGGAGTTGTGCGCGCGTGTCCATGTCCTCCTAAATGGTAAATCACTTTAACAGCATGTGCATTGTCCTTAGGTAACCCTCACAAAAAGGCATCAATCTGTAGGGATTAAAACACTTCAGCCTTTCACTGAACCAAATCCAGCTATGCCCAAATGGCAAAAGACATGGACGTCTTTTTCCCGGACCGTGGGGGGGGGGGGGGGGGGGGATCAGACTGACTGACTGACTGACTGACTGACTGACTGACTGACTCCGCATTGTTGAAACATATGCATGTGTGTCAATCGCTCTGCCATATCCTGTTTCTGCTCAAAGTACAAACAATATAATGTAGGTCAGGGGTTGGCAACCTTTTTGACATGAAGTGCCATGTTTTAATGTTATTTATAGTCAGTGTGCCACATTAACATAAAGTTACCGTACATTTTGACACATCAAAAGAAAGTATTTCCAACAGATTTTGATTGTCCATATACATTACATGTTTTTCTTCTTTTTAAATATTTTCTTTCACATCCGGACATTGTAATGATAACCCACCTATCATCAGAGTTCAGTTTGAATGAATGTATAATTATGTGCAGGTTGTAATTTAGATATAGATGTGAGGAGACTTAATTTAATTGCCATCCCCAGTTCCTGCTTACTGATGCATGTGTCCCTAGCGATGACATCAGGGAACAGCAGTTTACTACCTCTGGTCTGCTTTGAGGCAGGATTCCAGAGAAGAAGGGAAGATATAACCTCATTGTCAGCTCTGTAGCAGTGGCCAGCAAACTGTGTTCTTCTGGATCGGACTAGTGAAGAAACACAGGGAAAGTTGCCGTATATTAGATTAGTCGATGGGTGGCTCTTCCAAGAGATATTTTGCTCTCTCATTTACACACACACACGCACGCACGCACGCACACACACACACACACACACACACACACTTGATTTTAAACCAAAAGTACTCTCTCTCACACTGCCATTTATCACCCACCCCTGTGCCAGTGTTGGTACCCGTATAAGGTTTTCTACCCCTGCTGTAGGCTCTGCTTTCTTCACAAACACGACACAGAAACCTATGCTTCTCAGTCATTTCACATGCCACTGAGTGACTTCATTCCTAGCACCATCAAGTAACTGAATAGAATGTTGCCAAACTTCATAACAGATAAAAAGGAGACAGGGCTGTGGAATCATGCGTTCATTTGTTTTTCCCACAGCTAAACTTAGAAATGTAATTTTCCTACCCTGCTGCGTGTTGCATCCATTAATGTTATCCCGCTTTGCCCTTTCGACCGGAGTGTGAATTCGGCAGTCTATACAGTAATTGCGCCGACGGAGAAGAATCCTTTTAGTTTATGGTTGACATTGCCAAGATAAATGCTAAACACCACAGGTTAATGATGTAACAATACTATTTATTCTGCATGAGTAATGACCCGTGAGTTGCATATCTAGAGGAGAAAAGCCAAGATGACTATTTCCAGGAACACTTTTATTTATAATCATGTGGCCAACTGTGTCTTTAAAGCAACTTGCACAACAGGTAGGCTAGTTACTTCAGATGAATTATCTCTTTTTCAAACTAAAATGACAGCATTTAAAAGACAGACATACAAAAAGACAAGACTATGAAAGGCAAATTATTGAGATGGGAGGGTGGGAAATTACATGTAGGGTGGTTGCTGGGGAGAGAAGGTCACGTTAATGAAAACAATGAGCATAAATGAATAAATATTAACCACTGCTATACAATAAAGCATCGACATTCTCCCATCTCGTCCTTTAGCACGCCTATAACTCGAGCCTTTAAAATCAGATAAGGCAATAAAAGACAATAAAAGCCTAATAAAGTCTAAGATGGCTGCAACATTCTGTTGCATTAATACTGTCTCTCTGCCTATGCAGGTATTTACGAGGAACTCTATGATGTGTGTATAATAGCACATGGTCACTTGTATAAACGGTTAATAAATAAATGCATTATAAAACTATGCACGGACACGACCAGATGCTGTCATGTTGGTTGTTGGTCAAGCTTAGACGGCAAATGCTGCATGTACTGACCTGAGCCGACACTGAGGGGTTTAGTTTAGGACCACATGCTGAGATAACCCCTCTGAGAAGCTCGGTCCTCTGTGGGTCAAGTGAGAGGAAGGGAGGGCTGACAAATAAGTGTAATAAGTGTATTAGTGTAATACGTGTAATAGTGTAAATAGTGTAATAACCCTAATAGCCTACTGTGCCAAATTTGGCACATACCTACATTTATATATATTGTTTGTGCTAAATTCAAATTGAGTATCTCAACTTAATATAGCATCTGATTGATGGCAGAAACACAAAGAAATTATTATCATTATAAATTAATTCAGTCCAAAACTGTGGTTAAACTGATCTTGATTAGTTAATTTAGCTGGGTACAGGGTACGCCCTGCCCTGGAACCCCCTCCGGCCGGACCCCCACCTCGAGAACCACTGCTCTGGGAGTCAAAGCCTGAGGTTGAGCCCCATGTGCAAAGCTATGACAAACCCTAGTGTTCTATATTGGACAGTCTGTATGCAGAACGTAGCCTCCCAGCACTTTCCATCCATGATAATTAGGATTTCCCAGAACCACATCACTTCGGGCCAATTAGTGAGCGCACAGCAGGGCTTTTAGACACAGGCGCATCATCACCTCAGTACATTACTGCTGAGAGGTGTATGAAAATGTCTCTCAAAATGATCCATTGTCATTTGTAACAAAAAAAATCACACCCGTGTGAATTGAGTGGTGCAAGTCCGTGTGGGGGTCCCCAGGGGGTCCCTGAAACTTCCAGACCCACAGGAATGAGCCCAGGGTGCCGGCCCAGTTCCGGTGAGCCGCCCCGTGTCCCAAACGGTCGAGAAATGGCAGTTACCGCGTGGGGGTCCCCGGGGGTCCCCGGAACATCCAGACCCCCAGGAACACGCCCAGGGGGTCGGCCGGTTCCGGCGAGCCGCCCCGTGTCCGAAACGTGTGGGGGTCCCCAGGGGGTCCCTGTACTGTACTGTACTGTACTGTACTGTACTGTACTGTACTGTACTGTACTGTACTGTACTGTACTGTACTGTACTGTACTGTCACACCCAAAATCACACCCATCATATATACTGTGTGTGTGTGTGTGTGTGTGTGTGTGTGTGTGTGTGTGTGTGTGTGTGTGTGTGTGTGTGTGTGTGTGTGTGTGTGTGTGTGTGTGTGTGTGTGTGTGTGTGTGTGTGTGTGTGTGTGTCACATTACTGCATTATTACAGCACTAGCTCTTTGCAAAAATACAGAATTTAGCCTGAAACTCATTCTCATGGGGTACTAATGAAGTCTTCATTATCTATCTACAGTATGGATTCAATGCCCCTGAGATTGCTGCCCACTGTCAGAATGTAAAGATGCCAAACCGGATATCTGTCAGTGTGACATAACAGTCCAATATCCTAATGTCAAGGTGAGTCCTCTGAGAATATGTAGTAAATCTGATCAGTATAGCGTTGCGTTAACGTTAAAAAAGAAATGCAGACCATTTAACATCTTAAGCCTTATTACAAAAAATATATAATAATATATGATCTAAAAGCTCACAACACATCATGATGTGACTCGCTGTTAGCTTTTAGATCACCTACTTTAGCTATTTAAATGTTTGAAAAATGTTCAAATGTTTGGCCAATAATGACTTGCCCAAAATAGAGATGCCAGGGATATAATGTTTCTGCAGCAATAAGTGTTAAGACTGGAAATAACCATTTATTGCAACAAATGGAATACAGTTAGATTTGGCGTTAAGGGCTCCTGCTTAGGGGAGATGTTCTCTGAATTTTGTCTAAGCAGCAAGCTAAGCAAAATCAGGGAACGTTAAGCTAAACCCATAGGGATACAACAGTAATACATAAGCAATACATGACAGATAAGCACTACATGACATGTTATTTAGCTTGGATCAGCAGACATAAATCATAAATTTTTGAGCCTATGGCATACTAATAAGGATAAAAAGGTGGAGGCTGGGGTGGAGGTAAGCTAAGCATCGGTGAATGCGAAGCGGGCAGCAAGACAAGCAGAGATAAGAGCCATAGAGTTACGACAACTCCGTTCACTTCATGGGGCCAGTCCAATGGCTCTTCTACATAGACTTCTATTGGCGAATAGGGACACCGGAAGTTTATGGAATGCATTAGAGTATATGGGCTCGCGCGAGTACATGAACCACGTGACCAGGCTGTTTTCTGCCCCCTCAATGTCGCAACTCTGTCTATACTCTATGGCTTTGGTGAATGCAAAGCCGTGTTTAAAGGAACCGGCTCGTTACATGAGAGTATGGATGTGTGACGTAACGGTCAGCTGAGTGTGAATGAGGAATTGGATGCTAGGTTGATTAATACAATCAGCTGATTGCAGCTGAGCCATTCAGACTAACATGTCCCTTTATGAACTATCGCAGGCTACATATCACTCCAAAGGAATATGTCCAAGAACAAACCAATCTGAGAATCCCATCGACAAATAACGGAAAAACAGCGACCCCTGTTTTGTCTGTCCTGAGAGACTAAGAACAAACAAACTCCCCCCTAAATCAAATAGAACTGCACTGTGATGTCAACACTACACAAGGCAGAGTTTAACAACGGGGTAAACATCTCTCTTTTCCGATGCAATCTAAAACCATAGGAAAAATGTTCCTACATCACTTGATGAGACATTCAGCATAATTGTGTGTGAAATGTCTGTGGCGATGAGAGCCAGTGGACATGTCTGCCGGCTAAAAGCCTTATTGTTTTGACCACCAACAGTCTTCCAGCACAATGTGAGATGTTGTTTATAAAATCAACTCTTTGTTTCACTTCTCACTTCTCATCATTCTGTACTGTATGAAGAAAGCCCACACATTTATTATAGATGGGAATGGACTTTCATTGGTAATGGATTTTGTTGGCGAGGCCCAGCAGGACATTAACCTGCAGTATGTGTTTTTATAGGTCCACACTTCCTTCAAAGGATGATTGAAGCTTTATTATTTGTGAGGATGGCAATAGCGATCAAGTCACTTGGTGTTCTTTTTTAGGTCATACAGTATGTGGATATTTTGATACACCAGTAGAATCACATTGCAATGCGGAATACTGATTTGTGGCACCTAGGGGCAGAAGTGAAAGCGCTTTTGATGGTGCACTCTCTACAGCATCAAATCCCTGTTTGACGGTCATTGTCACATGACTCACAAGATCATTTGTACTAATATGGTGTACTAAATGTACTAAATGTCATGTTTCTGCAACATCAGTAACATATGTAGCATTGTGGGGACCCCCGTTCCTATGATGGAAGTGAAATTGCTTTTGGCTCTGTTTTGTTTAAGGGACCCCTCAATGTGGGACCCATATTTGGGGTCGATTATTATTGATTTCTGCCATTTTGTTTGTCAATTGGGCACTTTTGGATTACAAAGTCCATAACTTGTTTTTTGAAATTTTAAAGTGGCTCTATAACAATATATTAATATTTAGTTATATTTTTCAATAGATGAATCATTACTGACAGAAGAGTATGCATGTAGACTGCATGGCCAGTAATGTTATGTTAAACAGCGATCAAGATTGCAGTTTTATGTAAGAAATACTGGAGGAACATTCATTGTATTTATTCTTGTACATTATACTTGTGGGGTTTATTAAGAGAAGCTGTTAATGCCACCACTTATTATTTCTCAACTCCAGTATTGAAATAATGCTTCTGTGAAAAAACCAATAAACAAAGAAATGCTGGAGGAACAACAAAAAAGATGATTCACGCCACACAGTATTGTCCTCTGTGTTAATGTATCCATGTTACTGGTCCGTTTGGCTACACTTGTAGACTGTCAGAGTTAAATGAACACTCTGGATTTTACAGTGTGTGCTTACTACTCACACACCGGCAAAAACCCAAGTCAATTATTGACCACCTCTACAGGGTCAAGGCTGCAACGCAGAACAAGGAAATGCTGCGATGTGGGAAACCTTGACGGAGTCGTCATCTGGTCTGACATGTAGTAGATACCGGAGGCACCAGTGCAACTCCATGATCAGGTCCATACTAGTGATGCACCAATATGAAAATTCTTGGCAGATACCGATTTAGCTGACTGATACCGATATTTATTTAGTATTTGGTGTTATTATTTGTGCCAGGGGTAGAAATAACTGTTCAGAATCTGCAGAAATGTCACAACATAATTAACACACACACACACACACACACACACACACACACACACACACACACACACACACACACACACACACACACACACACACACACACACACACACACACACACACACACACACACACCTCATCTCATCTGTGCTGAACTGAAAGTGACTGGTGTTAGTTAAAAACAAGCCCTTGAATGACATGATAATGTTTACTGTGATTATGGTAAGCTTACATTTCATATCACAAACGCCATCGAGTAACTGAAACCTGTGTTGAGCGATAGTAGCAAATATCAGCCGATACGGATGTGCGGCCGATATATCGCTGCATCCCTTTAGTCCATACAGATACCCTCTCTGTGCACATCAACATGTACATACAGTACGTACACTGTGTACAAGTCCTCAGTGTTCATTCAAAGGGAGATCTGGTTTTTACCTGGGCTCTATTATGTTTTTTTAGGTGACCTCCAGACGTTTCACGTCCGTCCGGAGGGGCAAGCCACTAATTGAAAATATGCCTATTTTATATTCTTAAATCTGTCTAAGAAAACATTATTCCAGTGGTCCCCAGGGGTAAAATTAAATTGAATAAAACTGAAGAAGAAGAAGAAGAAGAAGAACAACAACAACAACAACAACGCATAGTTCTGGCTTGTCCAGTGGCAATCGAATGGACTATCACTAATTCCAATAGTTTGGAACCCAATTTGGAACACACCCTCCCTTCGTTTGTGATCCAAACGATCTAAAATGATCTAAAAATAGGGCCCAGGTTTAAAGAAAACAATGTTCCCCTTTAACTCTGAGAATGGACAAATGTAAAGAAATGGACCGTAAGGATCCAAATGTACCCTTACGGTTCCATTTGGTTCCATTCTTCCACTCTCAGTTGAGTCAGTTACACATGGAATGAACACTGAGGTTTTTACTGTGTACAAGTTGTGACCAAAAAACCCCACGACAACCCCAAATGTCAAATTGGTTCTCTGCACTGAAATAGCTGGCATTATGATGACATAATGGGTTTAGTGGGATAAAGGGAGAGCAAAGGCAGACTTTCTGTGTGATTAGGCAGAACTGCGGGCAAATGTTCAGTGCAGAAGGAAAGTCCCAATATTAGCAAATAATTTTCGCAACGTCAATAGTACCAATAAAACAACGTATGCTGTGAACGGTACAAAACTCTGCCCAGCTTTATTAGCCCTTGGCTATAGTCAGGAAACATCAAGCCATGCACTGCGGTGTGTTACACCAGGTTATTATCAGATGACAGTTTACAGATACCCTTAATAGGATTCTAGGGCACTGGGCTGGGCAGCAAATGGAATCCCTCATTACATTAAAGAGTGTGTTATGAGACCAGTGTGAGATTTCCACTGGATCTGTGAAGTTTTTTTCAGTTTTTGTGGGTTTGTACCGTAGTGTAGACTGGCTATTGGCAACACCATTGTACGAAAACCTATAAACAGGTCGTTTATGTCTTCACAGGACTCAAACTAGTGAAAATAGCTTGTAGATCGGATTTTTCACTACTTCTTAAATATTTGTTCTAATTTGTGGAATTTCTTAGATTTTTCTTTTTATTGTCTGCACCAGGCCGAAGGCATGGGGAGAGAGTATGTTTTGCACTCTGTCCGTGTGTGCGTGTCTGTTACCAGCTAATCTCTGGCACCGTTAACTTGGTCGATGCCAAATTTTGCACACACACTCCCTGGATGCCAACGATGAACTCTCCCCCAAATTTTCCAGAACGGCCTGTTATAGCGCCACCAGCAGGCCGACTTTTGTAAAACACATTTTTTTATATTACTCCTCCAGATTCTGTCAAAACATCCCGCAAATCGTTACACAGTATCTCTATAGTCATGTGTTCAAGACGGATCTGTCAGATATTTCAGATTCCATCCTAATTGGCTAACATTAGCTTTCAAAGTTTGCAGGATTGGCCAGTTTTGAACAAAATGCCTCAAATCATGAATGCAGCGTGCAATTTACGTGAAATCTTTCACAGACTTTCCTACTAGGCTGAGGAATATATCCCACCCTTTTCACATTGGCCTGTTATAGCGCCACCAACAGGTGGATTTTTGCAAACCCATTTTTGGAACCCATTTTTGGAACAAAAAGAAGAAATAGCAATTTTTTCACATTGGCCTATTATAGCGCCACCAGGAGGCCACAACCTGACCTGGCCTGGTGGAGACCTGTGCCCCGAGGGGCACTTTTTCTAGTTTCTTCATGAAATTACTGAAAAAATCATTGCATTTAGTTTTTAATTCATGAAAAGTTTCATTTTTTTGAAAATGTTTTGAAATAATAATTAAAAAACAAAAAGTAGGAAACAAAAAAGAAAGGGACCCATAAAGATGTATCTGCGACCCACAAATGGGTCCCGACCCACAGTGGTTTATGGTATACGTTTGCCTTTTTTTCCTGCTCCTCGCTCCATCCTCTTCATTCATCACCGCCATATCTCCCTTCCCTTTCTTTGGAAAATATTAATCCAACCTCCTTATCAAAATGTCAACTATCCTCCACAATAGACTGAATTAACTGCCCCCCCCTCCCCCCCCCCCCCCCCCCCCCCCTCGCCAAGCAGTTCTAAAACCGCAGGCACCTTCATCTGGATGAGAGGCCAAGCAGAACTACCAAAGCGAGCCGTCTCAGGGGTAGAGCGGTTACGCACCCCAACCTGCAGTGCTCCTGTCAACATTATACTGTATGTGGCTCGGTTGCTTATCTCTCGGAAACACAAGAACCCCGGCCCTGTCACGCAGGGCAGAGCGACTATTTCACGTGGCACCGGTTGTGGCGTGCCGCCGGCCCGTACCCTCCAGGTACACGCAGCTAATTGATGTGGCAGAGATCCCGCCATCCAAATGGTTTTGATTGCTCCCATCATAGGGGAGCGAGGATCCAATTGGTGGGTGATGCACTTTTCCATTTCAATTAAAATCACAGGTTGAGTCAATTTAATCTGAGAAGAAAAAATCACACTTGTGTGAAGTGAGGAGCGCTCTTTATCGCCATGCATCATCATACACCACATTCCGTGCTCAGCCAATCAAATCATCACACAAAGCTGGCCAATCAAATCATCAGAAATGTGGTACACACAAAACTAGCCAATCAAATCATTACAAATGTGGTACACACCATAGATATTTAAAAAATAGATCATTGGATGCTGCAGTTCGTTGGAGCCATGTGTGTTGACGGGAGGGCGGAAGAATCTACACTGGTACGCCGGAAGAGTGGACGGCACACTACGTCACGCTGCCACTCAAGTGACTACTGGCCAATCACAGCGCATCTTTTCCGGGACTTATCATACCCGAACATGCGCTCTGTGACGCACACTCATGCTTCCGTGGGGCTTCGCAAGGAATCTCTGGATTTTTTTGCCCTCCCTTGAGCACATACTCTCCAGAGTTGTACACTATCAGAGTTACAGATCTGTAAGGGTCCATTTGGAACCCCCTCAAGGAATCCTGAGGCGGGGTCCCTGGACCCCACTTTGCGCTTTGGATAAAAGCGTTATATAAATGCACCATTTACTTTGCAAACCACAGCTCTACATACCAAATCTCTTTACCGAAAATAGCTGATCTGCAGACTCACAATCCGTCTCGTTGCTACACGTTGTAAGCCATAGGTCTGCTATTTTCGCTAAATGTTTGCCCCCAGAGTAGGGAAGGGTTCCCAAACCTTTCAGGCCATGACCCTGATGCCTGAAGAAGGTCAGTAGACCGAAAGCTTGCAAAATAAATACATTGATTGTGCACAGATCTGAGTGTGCGGAGCTTCCCTTTATTTTTTTCATCAGGCCACGACCCTGCAAAATAAAAAAATAAAGTGGGGAGTCTGGGGACCCCAAGCAATTGTAGGCATTGAATCTGTTCCACAGATACATTGTGGAAAGAAATTAAAATAAAATAGCTGAAAAGCTCACAGTGTGAGGCGTTGAGTGCTTGTTGATCGGCTATTTTCACAATGTTTGCATCTTTCTTATGTATTATTTGACAATTTGGCCAATTTGGCATTAAAAAGGTCTTTAATGTAAATTGTAAATTGTAACTTCAGAAATGTGCAGATACCTCACACTAATACTTTGTTGGTTTAACTTTGTTTACTGTTGAGTGAGAAAACTATGTTGCACATTAAGCTAATCATCTGGGGACCCCCCCCAAAAAACGATTTGGGGACCCCTGGTTTGGGGACCCCTTCTCTCGCGTTCATGTGGTCAAATCTGGTCTGGTCTCAATCTGTAGCGAAAGTGTGTTAGTTGCTCCAGTGAGGAACCCTGTCTCAGCTCACATATATTCCCCTGGTGTAAACTGTGCCTTGGGATCATTTGGGGTGTTACATCATCAGAGCCAAGTAGCCAAGTTGTTTTCTTTACCGCGCCACCCCTCATTAGACGCATTTAGCACTGCAGGTGAGGGGTTTCGTCACGGCAGGCGGGGCCTCTATGCCAGCAGTCCTTCTCAAGACTTTTATTTACTATTATTCATTCGTCGTCACAGCATTTGCACTGTGCAGTCTCAGTCCGACACGGTAGATTAATGGCGGTGTGTCGCAGATGTCTGTCTCCTCATGTGTTCATCATGTCGTTAATCTGGTGCCACTGTGAAGGTGTTGTCTGGCTGTGTTTGTCTGCAGGGAGCACGCAGAGTTGCAGTGCAACTCATGCTGAACTGACACCGTATTGGACGCAAGTGCTAATGTGATGTATAATAGCTCCCTCTCAAGACCATGAATTGTAATTTGCCATGCCTATTCATAAGCCGGCACATAGAACAACTCAACCGCCGATTTACTCAGATAAGTATGGCTTAAGTACGTGAAAAATTGCAGAGAAGCCACAGAAGTGGTGGATGATGTCAAAACCACCAGATTTAGCTCTTGTATATATTATACATACAGAATTCTCTCAGACTAAAAAGCATGTAACGTAGCGGTATACTAAAGTGTTTCTGTAATGAATCACATTAACTCATACATGGCCAAGGACTTAATTGTCGTGTTTTTGATGAACTTCCGGAGCGCCAATGACTTATTTTACGTGTTATTTAGCTTCCTATAAATTGATATCATTATATTAATGATGACTTACTGCACATCAAGGCGACCATTCTTGTGCAGACAATTCAATTCAATTCAAAGGGCTTTATTGGCATGAGAAAACATACGTTTACATTGCCAAAGCAGAAAGCACAATACAACAATACACACCACGTTGCTGCCGACAGAAAACAAACACCTGCACTGCCAGAGCAAACTCATTTGCACACAGCAGTATATGACAGCCAGAGTGGGGATTACTTTCTCGTCTGGGAGAGAAAGCTACGCTCCCGTTCTTTCTGTTTCCTCTATTGATAAGAGCATATCTCCGCTGTTAGGCATAAACCTTTTATGTCCAAAACTGCTTTTCAGGGAATGCGGGAAAAAAGTGTTCCAATGGATCCAACGTAGTTATTATTTAGCCACAAGCTTTTTGTTACAACTTTTCACTGGTTAAATATTTATAAAACCCACAGACAGCCTCAACCATTTCCGACTTGACGTCCCTATTTTGGATTTTTTTGGAAGTCATAATAGGCAAGCTCACAGCATTATGCAACACGAGCTTGTACATTGGTTGCTTTTGCTACATTTAGTATAAATGAAATATGGAGATATAAGAGGCTTCAGCCCGATAGCAACGATAGTATCCTCTCACGGAGGCATAGATGAACATCTGCCAGACCAGACCTGTTTGTTGTGCTCTCTACCATCCCCCCTGTCCAGTTCTGGATTAGAGATGGCCTAAGCCCTCGTGCATGTGACAGTACATGGATTAACTCTTTGGAGAAGCCTCGCTGCCGCCACGCGTTAACCTGCAATCACCAGACAACCCTGACAGTAAAGCGCCAGAAGCCATTCTATTCACTGACCCTCGTGAGAAAAGCTATTGTTGAGTAGTAGGGCTACCACTATCCTATTGTTGAGTAGTAGGGCTACCACTATCCTATTGTTGAGTAGTAGGGCTACCACTATCGATGTACTGTTATTCTGTTAGTAGTAGGGCTACCACTATCGATTATGTACTGTTATTCTGTTAACTGATTATTCTGTTGATTACTTTTTGGTTAAGTGAATAATCGAGAAGCATTTATTATCTATTTTTTGTGGATCATTTGTAACAATCAACGTAAAGATGACAGTGTCGCACAAAAATAACAAAAATAGATATAAGTTGACCGTGCGCATTGTGAGCAGGTAAATCGCAATAGCAATGTTCAGTAATTTGAGGGTGTGGGGGGGGGGTGTGAAATATGAAAATTCCCACCCAAAATCGATGATTTTACTAGAAATATATCACAGATTATTTCTTATAATTGATGTAATCAATTAGTTTGATTAATTGTTGCACTCCATATTGTTGGGCACAGGTGTGGTTTGGTATGGATGGGGTTATTAGAAGGTCTCTTAACAGGGAAATAAATCTCTCTACATCTGTGACTTTGTGTGGATGGCGGAGCACGTATCTTGTTGTCCAGCACAGGATTCAATTCCTCCTGTGATCCCATCGCTCATGACAACCTAGCGTCAGATTAAAGGAATGTTCCCTTCTATGATCAACAAGTCACTATTGTTGCATTGACACGAGCACAGGCACCTCAATCAGTGCCTTCAAACACACACACGGACGCACTCCTGATCGATGCACACACACACGCACGCGTGGGTTGCACACACACCTATTATGCTCAGAGAAGCGGAGACACATACTGTAGCTTCCCTGTCTCACAAATAGTAAAGGCATTCTATGGATGAATAAGAAATTGCAACAGAAACTCTTTCAACTTTTTTTGTTTCATAAATATGTTAGTAACAACATACCAAAAGTCCTAAGAAATCTCAGTTGGTGGGCTAAAATATGTGACTGTACCATTAACGACATATTTAAGGCAAAATTCTCAAAATGTCATTCTGATTTAAGTAGCATGTGAAGTGTCAAACTAGGGGGTTTTCATGATTCTGAATCCATTCCAAGCATTAGTTTTGCACGAAAAACACTCCTTGGGCTAAAAACGGCCATAGCAACTTGCCCATTTGTGATAACCATCACATTTTGTGATGACGGCTATGGCCATTTTAGCCCAAGGAGTGTTTTTCGTGTAAAACTAATGCTTGCAATGGATTCAGAATCATTAACTTCACAGGCTACTAATAGAATTACATTTTGAGAATTTTGACTTACCGGTAGCTAGGTTGTTAATGGTACAATCACCTATTTTAGCATTGTCCCCTACTGGGATTTCTTAGGACTTTTGATAACATATTTATGAAACAAAAAACGTTGAAAGAGTTTCTGTTGCAATTTGTTTGAAGTTAACCCCTATGCCTATACTAAAAGCCTGTGTATGAATGTAAACAAGCTCTACTCCCAGAGGCTCAACAATACGCCTACAGATGTACACAGAAAAAAAAAAGAAGAAAAGTAAAACCCCCAGTGTTAATTTAACTCTGGGGGGTGTGAAAATGGACTCGCCTTTTACACTCTCACAGTTAAATAAACACAGAGGGGCTTTGCTGTGTATAGTCAGAGGATGGTGGTTGTTGTGTCTGTTCATTCTGACAGACACAGAAGAATAGAGAGAGAGAGAGAGAGAGAGAGAGAGGGAGAGAGAGAGAAAAAAAAAGAAGAAAAGCAATGAATCATACGAACTGGTGATCGACAGCGGAGACACGTGAACCAAGAAACCTCCGGATAAATAAATAGATGGAAATAAAAAGGGACACACACATACGCACGCACGCACACACGGAATCGGCAACACAATCACACAGCACACATTTACACGAGGGACGTTAAATCATCATCATCAAGCCTCATCATGCGTCTTTCGTCCTCATTAGGCTAGATTAGACGAGCAGAGCGGAACCGCTGGAGTCAGTCAAGGCAGCAGCAGCAACAGTTGGCTGTCGACAGCCTAAGAGTTAGGAAGTAGAAGCGCCACGGCAAGATGTGCGCACAAACAATCAACCCCCCCCCCCCCACACACACACACACACACACGCATACACAGTACACACACAAAAACACACGTATGGACCCGCAACAGGAGACTTGAGAGAGGAGAAGAAAAAGATGGGGGGAGTAGTCAAGGGAAAGGGAAAGGTGAAAGATAACGGCACAAAGCCAAACCACCGCAGCAATGCCTGGCAACCGCCCGGTGGTAAAAAATGGAGAGTAATCGGAGAAAGGGAGGAGGGGGGGGGGCTAAAAGCACTAGGCACGGTGGACAGACATCTGAAGCCTGATTTATACTTTGTGTCTCGCTCCTGAAAGTACAAGCTCACAGCTTGTAGATCTGCTGTTTTCGGTGCAAGACACCTGCACGCAACTAAGTGTAAATCAGAGGGCAACATCAAGGGAGGAGGGGAGGAGGGGGGGGTGGCGGGGGGCAAACACAAGAGTGTAAAAAGGAGAGGAAGAGAGGGATGGTCACTCACTGGAGTCATCTGAGTCATAGCCCTCCACATCTGGCTCCTCTTCCCTCTTGGTGGCCTGCGAGGAGGTGGCGGCTGTGGCGCCGCCCGCCAAAGCCCGGTCCGGGCTATCCTCGCCACAGCGGACCGGGTCACTGTCGGACGAGCCCCCCGCGGATGCGTACGTGGCGGCAGCGCGCTGCGGGCTGGAGGTGGGCAGCACCGAGGGCGGCAGACCCCGCGGGTAGCGGGGGAAGTAGTCTGAGATCTGCTTGATGGGCTGGATTGGGCCAGGGCACACATCAATGGCCATGTGCTCCTGGATGCTGATGGTGGGCTTCTCGCCTTTGCGTTGTGTCATGCATGCGATCCCCCCCGGGAGCAGTAGTCCCTGCCCGGCCGCACAGCCGACCTAACCCCCCCCCCCGAACAAAAACAACCCCCACAAAAAAACTAAAACTAAAAAACAAAACAGGACCCACCCCCCCTCCCCGTTCTTCTGGAAGAGGTGGATGTTGTCCTGATGGGTGCTGGGGGGAGTGGGAAGCGGTCCAGGTGCTCTGGTGGGCTGTAAGGAGAGTTGTGCCTGCCTGCGACCTGCTGCTTCTGCTCAGCTCTTCATACCATGCTGTCTATAACAGAGTCACTCACTGCCCACTATCTACCCGCTCCCTCTGCTCTGCTCCACCCCTCTCTCTCTCTCACTCTGTCTCTCTCCCTCCCTCTCTCCCTATACCCCACACCCTGCCCACATCTCCGCGCGTATGAGAGAGAGAGTGGTGTGAGAGGGAGAGGGAAGGGATTAAGGAGAGAGGAAGGAGGGATCAGATGATGTCACTGCTTAGCAACCAAGCGGTAAACAGGAACCGTCGACCGAGGTGCTTAATTGTGATATTAACCCATCCATCTGTCAGTGGGAGGGAAGCTCGGCGGCAGCACGCACGCACGCACGCACGCACGCACGCACGCACGCACGCACGCACGCACGCACGCACGCACGCACGCACGCACGCACGCACGCACGCACGCACGCACGCACGCACGCACGCACGCACGCACGCACGCACGCACACACACACACACACACACACACACACACACACACACACACACACACACACACACACACACACACACACACACACACACACACACACACACACACACACACACACACACACACACACACACACACACACACACACACACAGACATACTCTACCAGAAGATAGATCAATACCCCCCTTCCCCACCGCCCACCAACCTCCAGTTTCATTACGTGAGACAATGATTAAGTCTTTTTAAGTCTTATCCTTAAGGGCTGTGTGCGCGCGTGCGTGCGTGCGTGCGTGCGTGCGCCACTGCATGCAGGTGGACGTGCTGACACTGACAGATAATTTGTGAATTATGCTCAATGAAGGATGGCAAAGCAGTGTGGCACTCTGGGGTATTCAAAGTGGCCCTTTCTAAGCCTCCAACCATTTGATTTAAATTAAGCACTGCAGCAAGTCCACAGTAAACTGAGGCGCCGGTGTGCAAAGATAACCATTAAATTCCCCCGAGCAATTGGTGCCAACCCACTGAGCATTGTTGTCAGAACAAGACTGACAGTCGTAGTGGCCAACACCTCGAGGGCCATATGTATCAACGGGTGTGTGTGCGCATGAAGATGATGCTGAGTACAAATCTATGCAGCGATCGATATTATGAAAAGGAAATGTGAGAAAGTGCATGTATTTCCACAGGCACATACTCTGCAGGTGGTGTACACAGATTTTCATGCAGTGTGTTTTGACCACAGAGTCGTGAGACATGAGGAGAGATTATGAGAGTAAAATAAAAGTTATTTTCAATGTTTTAATAAAATAAAACCTTATTATACTTTACTTAGACTGGGGAACCTATAGGGATCTATGGTCCCCTCCTTTATCCCTCTACACGAAATCTCTTCACCGAAGATAGACAGTCTACAAGCTTACAATGCAATGCCGCATTGTGATGCATTGTGGTGCATCACATTATAGTTATGCAATATAAATGTCTCTTCAGTTCAATGTACTTTTTCCCTGTTGGTACAAATCGTTATGAATGAATGAATACATTTCTTAGAAAAAGAACATTGCGGTCTCCCTCGACATTTGTGTTGATATAGGGTATGCAAACTCACAACGCCAGGCAGCTCATAACACTACAATTCTTCTTATGGGATGTATTATTTTTAAGTTGATCAATCTCCTCTCCTCCTCCAGTGGCTGACGTACTCCTGCCATGTGGGCATTGTTCCACTTTTTGAGCCCCCTTTGAAGTTCCACCACTTTTTACAGCATGCCTCTGCAAGAGGCTATAGCCGTCTATGTCAGTGTCTGTCTGTCTGTCTGTCTGTCTGTCTGTCTGTCTGTCTGGTATGTCTTGTCTGTCTGGTATGGTATTGTATGGAGATCCCTGATGTTATCAATATTAAGCCCATATATGGGAATGTCAATATACGGCCATATCGTGACAGTCTCATGATAACCAGTGTGGTTGCCGCAATGTGAGTCACACTTGCAAATGAACCAAGTTGGTACAACACATGGATCTCCATGTGTCCATATGTGGAGCTGATGATCATCACATGGATCTCCATAGGCTATATGAAGATCACGACACTGACCTCATCAAACCCTGGATAGCCATACATGGTTTGACATACTAGACTCAGGGCGTCTTACTGGTAATGGATGTCAAAGGGGTTCTGATCACACTGAAAACTTGCCTTAATTCAGAGGCCTCTGTTCCACCTCTGTTGGGTGGAAACCTCATATGTCCTAAACCTAAACTATACTTTTGATGCTTTTGTGACACTGTGGTACAATCAAGTAGTGCATTTTTTTTAAATATATATATTCCTTTTGCTCCCTGTTGTTCTTTATTTAGTTCGGAGACTGGAATCTGAGTTTAGGGGGAGTGACATGCAACACAGGTCTCCAGATCAGGCAAACCGGGAACATTGGAAAATATCTGTTCAATGCACCAGCATAATCACTGAGATGACTGAATAATACAAGAATAATTTCAGTGACTTATGACCCATAACGTTTATAGGGGCCATTTTTATAGGGAGAACATTATTCACTAAATTGCACATGTAATTAACCTCCTTGAATAGACTGAGGAGTGTGTGATAACAGGCTAATTGCGATGTCCTTTTCAATTTCCACAAGGGTTACATACATACTGTGCAACAAAAGCGTCTGACAAACATACTGTAATACACACTCCCAATATTGTGCTGGCAAGCATAATAAGGAAAGGCTGAAAAGCCTTACTTTGTCTGAAAGACTAAATCATTTGAGGACTGCTACCCCTGCTGTCCTATGGTTGGCTGTGCAAATTAACTACTCGTTGACTACTTCAAGCTTCATTATTTATAATGAGAATAAACAAGAATAGAAATGGAAAAGTGGATAGTAGCTTAGAATGTTATCAACCGATAAACGCTGTTCTTAATGGAGGCAATATGGACATTTCCACATACTGCCTTCACCGTGAGTAAGCGACTAGGACATGAGGAAGTGACATTACTGCAGCCGGAGCGAAAACATGGTGAAACTGTCTTTGGCAGCGTCTGAAGCACCTCTGCTGGACTGAGCTGGGTTTTAGAAAGGAGATGAAAGATTATGTTAGGACTTAAAGTTGGAGATAAGGGATGGACATGGAATCAAGCAAAAGGGGTGAAGAGATAAGCAGACTCTTTTATGTTACAGTAGATGAGGTGTTATTGTGATATGATGTACTTTTGGTACTTTAAGTACATCTTGATGCCAATACTTTTGTACTTTTGTAATCTTGAATTCCGGACTTTTACTTGTAATGGAGTATATACATTGTTGTAGTAAAGAGTAGGCCTACTTTTTACACCACTGCACATCACATTTCTGTTTGCCTTTTAGGCTTCGTAAACAAAATCTGCACAACATCTGCATGACAAATAACTTAAAGGTCGACTATGCTACTGACTGTGTGTACAAACAGGGGAGGTGTTCAAAATAGTTACATACGTACAGTATAGTTGACTTAAATAGCCTATACAAAGCTTATTACTGATAGAACAAAGATGTCTGGTACCAATAACCAAAATTAATAACGCACTACGGCCAAAATAGGCAACATCCTTAATGATGTTAAAAACAATAACAATATATAATAATAATACTAATTAAAGAATGCATTGCTTTGCAGCTCAATGGACGGGATGCCATCTTGTGAGGATATTATGAATTCACCACAGTGTGGCATCACGTTCATATAGTCATATATAGCAATAATAGCCAATCTACAAGCTCATTTTTGAAATACAGTACGACCATTTTTCAACATTAAAGAATATATATCATGGCTGTCGGGCAGAAACCTGTGCCCAGCGCCTTTCTATGTGGAGTTTGCATGTTCTCCCTGTGTTCCCCAGGGTAATATCCTCACAAAAAACATGCAGTATAATCCTGGTCTCTAAACTGCCTCCCCCTGGTCAGCCTGGGCACCTGATGGAGGGGAAAGGAACTGGTTGGAATAACGTGTTTCTTCCACACGCTACGTCCTACCGGGGAAACTCCCCCCTGTCAGGTGATAAGAAGCGACCTGCTCAATCATTATCAGGACGTTGGAATATGACGTTGTTTTCAGCAATGGCGCCAAGCTGTGTTCACTTGGACTGCATCTATTCCGGGTGTTGCAGACATAACCTGACTCCGCCTGCCACCATCTGGCGGAGTCAGCTTAGTGCAGACATGTCGGGTGGCATGGAAAGTAGGGGGGCTAATATTTAATTTACTATTCTGTGCCTATCGGTAACTCGAACGGCACTGAGTCGGCTCTGGCGACTCGCTCGGCGGTGCCTCACGTGGCTCAAGGCTACCAGAGACGGCGCGCCTCCGTCATGGTCACGGTCATGGTCACAAAAAGCAAGCGCTTCCGTAGTTTCACTTCCGCGTTTCCCAGTATGTGTGATTCACATTTCACATTTGGCTCTTTTCCAAGGTCCTGATCACGGACATATTCTTGATTATAGGCTGATAACATTCAAAGCGGGTGCGCCCAGGATTACAGCTTAGGCAATTGGCACTGGTTAAAAAATGGGTTACAAAAATCGTGGGATAAAAATGAATGAAAAAAGGGCCATGTACAACAACGTGGAAATAATGGAAATATGACATTTCTGTTCATTTAATCCAGCAGTTCTTTTTTTTTTTTCTTTTTTACAGATGACTGGAAATGAGTGAAAAAATAATTAAGATTAGCTCAAGCCTCAAACAATTGCGATCAGGTGATTATGTAATACTCATGAGCTATAGTAACAAGAGAGCTGGAATATGAGAATCTCTTCCCCCGAACATTCCCAGACTGCACCCGATACCTAGAACGACCTAGAAATCATCCCATTACAAGGGGCTGTTATCACCTACTGAAGTTACTCTAGTCCAGTGTCCAAAAGAGAGATGTATACCCACACTAGTGAAAATAGCTGATCTACAAGCTCGCAACATACTTCTTAATAATAATATTATTTATTTATTTTATGGAATTTCTTAGATTTGTTTGTTTGTTTGTTTTAAAGGACCTATAACATAAAATTCAACTTTTTGCTCACCTATGTATTTTCTATCCTCACAAATACGCAATTTTGAACAATCAGTCTCAGGCTTTTATGGAAATTGCTCTCAGGAACAGCTCAACTGATTTGGTCATATGCGTCAGTGATGTCATCAGTATCACCCTACTTAATTCCACCCCCTCTTCAGTCTTCAGTTCCAAATGTGCATTTCTATCAGCACCCCCACCACCTCAGGACATGGTGGTACTGCAGCTAAAACTGCTTCAGAAGCCAAAACGAAATGCCATGGACTGGTTATATCAGAGTGGTGATTGATGTTCAAACCATTAGAAATAAGTTTGAGGGACATAGACAATATGATATTAAATATCATAAAAACAGTTTTAAAATGCATGTTATAGCTGCTTTAAAATACAATTCTTTACAAAAGAAATCCTACCAATCCTGAAATGTACAGTATGTAAATGTAGGTAAACGAAAAAATGTACTCGAGTCGTGTGACCCATATAAAAATTGGTCCCTGAGCCACAAGTGGGTCCCGACCCACTGTTTGGGGACCAGTGCTCTAGTCTTTAGGCCTACAGACTCATTGTGATTGTCATTATGAACCAAAGACACTCAAAGGACATACAGTATATCATTATCATCATACAGTATATCATTATCATGGGCACAGCCGGATTACCAAGCATCCCTGTCTGAGTCTTCTGACACTAGTGGAAAGTACTTTTACTCCAGTACTGTACTTAAGTTAAATTTTTAGGTATGTTTACTTTACTTAAGAGTATTTCCAATTTTCAGTACTTTTACTTCTACTCCACTACATCTGATCTCAGAGACAAAAATTGTGCTTTTATTCCACTACAATTATTTTAAAACTTTAGTTAGTTACCGGAGGAAAGGAGGCACTGGAGCAACTCAGACAGTTTAAACTGTCTGAGTTGCTCCAGTCCCTCCTTTCCTCCTGTAACCTCCCTTCTGTTTAGTTACTGGTTACTTTGTAGATTTTGATTATTAGTTTCGCTGCGCAAAACATACATTAACCACTTCAGCCCTACTCGTACTAGTACTTTTGCTCAAGTAAATGTTGAATTCTGGACATTTACGTGTAACAGATCAGTATTTCTCCATTGCAGTATTGATGCTTTTTACTTAAGTGAGAAATGTGAGTACTTTTTCCACTACATGCCCAAAGGTCCAAGCTGTAGAAATGAGCCCACGTGTCACACTAAATAGACTTGGCAGATTTCGGAGGGCCCTTTGAATGCCTCATTCAAGGCACTTCAAGTACTTACGCTACACTGTGAGTCAATGTGGTCCAATCATATCCCCTTTAGCTGCATGGCCAAAAAAAACACGTTACCTTGCCAATTGACAATTAACCCATTAATGACCCGAGGCCCCTTTTCTATAAATGCCTTCTAAATCCTAACAGTTTTCTGAAAAATGTATGTTTCTATAAATTAGCCCTCAAAATATTTTGTTCCAGGGACCCCAAAAGCAAAGATTTTTGAATAGCCAAAGTATAAAATAATGATTTAAGTGATTAAACTCTAATATGACACAGTACACAGATGGTTTCCCGGTTTTAATGTGTTAAAAAGTAAAATGAGTTGAAATTCAAGTTTATATGGTAATACATAAAATATTCATTCATTCATAAATGCTTTTTTTTAATAAGACAGGGTCCAATAACTGCATGGCTTCCCTGTGAATACGTTATGTCATAATTGATTAATATTACCGCCCAGCCTGACTATAAGTGCATGTGTTTGTGTGCCTTCTGCTCTCTGCAGTTCAGTGAGAATATTTTATTTCAAATGAATAGGCAAAGATAAGCAGATGTTTTGAAACAGGTCTGTGCCACATTGGAGAGGTTGGTTATTACAGTGGCACAGTACAGACACTTTTGGATTCAGTGTGCTCGTACATAGTGTACAATGTGGGTCCATTTGGCTTCATTTGTAAGCTGTGTGAATTAAATAAACACTTTAATTACTTGCTTGCTTACTTTACTTACTTACTTGTGGTTATCGCACCTTTTCATGGATCATAGGCCGTTGACTACCCTCCACCAGGGTCCTCTATCCTGGGCTGTGTTTTCCAGCTGTTTCCATGTCAGCCTAAACGACTTCATGTCACCCTTGAGGTCCCTATGCGCAATGAAGGTCTTCTTCTTCTTCTTCTCTCTTGCATGTGCCGTGTGGGCTTCAATCAAAGAACCTGTCGGGTGATCTTGCATTGGGCTTCTGGAGCGTGCAGTGGCCAAACCAGAGGCGTATCTACAATAAGGCGAGGGCAGGCGTCCGCCTGTCCAAATCCATTTCTGGCCTGGCCAAAATCCATACAATGAGAAAAAAAGAGGACAAAAACAAGACCTGAGAACTATTAAAATGGACAGCTGATTGGCCGTTGCGGTAGAGCGCGACCCTCAATCACCCATTGGAATGTAAATGCAGCCTTTCAGCCTTTGTATCCTACTCGTCTGACAGGTATATCTCTTAGTGCTACGATTGTGCGCGGGGAGAAGACAATTAACATATCTTGCCTGGCCAAAACGTAATTCCTGAATACGCCACTGGGCCAAACCATCCACACCCTCTTCTCCTGAAGTACTACCTGTGTTTTTCAGAATACTGTATTTAACCTATAGGCTCTATTGCTTTATCTTTATAGAACCAATAGTGGAAATACTAGACAATCTACAAGCTTGTAGAAAATATTTTGAAATACATACAAATTATATGTATATACTAGTCCTTACCCGTTCAAGGATAGATCATAGCCTATTATTGATACATGTATTTTGAGGCAGGTGGTCCGCGGACCCCAAGTGGTCCACAAAGCAAGAAAAGCATTGTCTCTCTCACACACACACATCAGATCGTTGAGAGAGAGAGGCTCGCCTCGTTCTCAAGAGATCGTGCATAGTAATCACAAAAAGCATCAATAGCTAACATGTCTCCCGTCGGTGGGCACGTTCGCACGACCCGTCGCTACTAATACTACTGTGGGGTGCAGCTCTGCGTGTTACGCAGCTGTGTGAAGTTGTGGGATTGATGGCGATGTTGCACAGAAAGCTGTGACCCATTAAATTAGTTACTTGCTTCCGGTCATGCATCTGTATCTCAAGATGCGTCAACTGCGTCACACACGTGTCACGTGATCTGCGGTAGCCAATCGGAGGAAGAAAATGGCGGTGTGATGCTAGAAGGTGATTTTGGCAAAAATGAAGTAAATTAAGATAGTGCAAGCACAAGTTTGGTGCTTGTAAGCAGTGTACATTGAGGCCATAGCACAGAGCAATATTGCGCGAGGTGCGTGGAAGCGTGATGGGTTGCGCCACATTTGGAGATGGATCCATAAGCGGATGTGACCAAAAGGGACTACAGGGTTAATGTGGTTAACAACATGTTAGGTTAACAACATGTTGTTCTTCTTTCTTCCTCATTTCAATTATTTAAGCTCTTAGTTCAATTTGCCTGACACCGTTATGCAAGGAAGAACAACACAGCCACTTTCTTCCTGTTGCTTTGCTTCTTTAGAGGCTTATAGATTTAGCCATGTCTGCACTAGAAAGTGCATTTGTAGCCAATAATAGATTTGTTCCCCTTGACTGGTTTTGTAACTTGAAGAGCATGAAGGTTGGTGAAATTGATTCTTAAATACTAACAGAATAAACTCTCTCCATTAAGGTGCCCCTCCCCCTATGCCCACACCTGCAAACAACTCCACTCAAACATTCTTTTGCAAAGTGGAGTTAGAACGTTGGGGACTAATGACCATTGCCTATTAGCCTATAGCCTATACTGGCTGCAACTATCCATTTCTTAGCGATTTTCTATCGATTTGTTTTTAAAATAGTAGATCAACAAGCTCAAAACATGTCACATTGCGATGCGTTGTGAGCTTTATATATTTAAATGTTTGGGTAAAAAGGAAACATTCATTACCCAAATACCCAAAATGTATTATCTCTAGTAAAATTGATAATCGATAATGTTTAAAGTTCAATTTGGTTGGATCGAGGGTTGACTCCCAATCGATTGCGTTCATACAGCCGCTCTGCTACTTACGAGACCCTGGTCTAGAATCAGGTTGTTTACGAGTCATTTGGTACCAAGTTATTCACAAACATGAAGTGCACGTCCGGGGGGGATAGTCACGAACATCCCTCTGTGCGTGAGGCCATGCTGAGAGTCATCGGCGCACAGCTCCGGTTCCGTCTAGGCAGGAATCAGGATTCTGACTTTGAGGTGTTCAGCGTTCAGTCATAACCCTTCATGGTTGCACATCACATCATCAGTAGGATAAATCTAACCTAAGGAGGAGTTTAAATACCTGGAGTCAACTATCCAAATTAATGGGGAGTGTGTAAGAGAGGTGAAGCGGGGAGTGCAGGCATTGTGGAACGGATGGAGGAAAGTGTCAGAAGTGATTTGTGACAGAAAGGTACCAGTGAGAGGGAAGATTTATACGACGGTAGTGAGACCAGAAACGGAGGCACTCATGAAAAGACAGGAGGCTGAGCTGGAGGTAGCAGAAATGTGAATGCTACTATTCTCATTAGTATAGTGACAAGGAAGGACATGATTAGATTCGGAAATTACTACAGCCCAGGTGTGGGGATGAAACAAGAGAGCGAGGTTGAGACAGTTTGGATGTGTGCAGAGGAGGGATGAGGGTTACACCGGGGGAAGGATGCTGAAGATGGAACTACCAGGCAAGGAGAAGGCAAGTGAAGGCTCACAGTGTTTTTGCAAGGCTCCATCCTATCTGGAAGTCAAAGCAGTACAGCCTAAGAACAAAGGTCCGACTGTACAACAGTAACGTACAATCAATGCTGATGTATGGCTCGGAATGCTGGCAGAACTGGATATGCAAAAGATCAATGCCTTCCACAATGGATGCCTCCACAAATTATGCCACATCTTCTGGCCTGAGAAGATCTCAAATAAAGAGCTGCACAGGATGACTAGGTGCTCCAGTGTTGTGTGAGTGTCGGAAATCAAACGCCACCGTCTACAATGGCTGGGTAACAGGATCGAATCCCAAAGGTTGCACTGAGATGGACCCCAGTAGGGAAAAGAAGTCAAGGTCGACCCAAAACCACCTGGCGACGAACCGTGACAGCTGTGCTAAAGGAGATGAACCGTACATGGGGCGAGGCACAACATGCAGCACAAGACAGGTCCCGATGGAGGCAGATCGTCAAAGCCTTTTGTCCCACTTGGGACCAGTGTTGCCAACTCTCCAGTAACGGAAATAGCTAGTGGCTCCTCGAAAAGTCGCTAGGGGTGGGATATGCGCGCGCTTAGCGCGCCCATATCCCACCAATGTGGAGCCAGCCCAGAACACCATTTCCTTGCTCTGTGCACATAACCGAGCCGAGGAAGCCAGACGCGCCGAGCACTTTAGTGTTGCCAACTTACGGCGGGGCTCCACGCAACGCAACGCAGGCAGTGGAGCCACCCGCAGATTTGAGGCTGAGAGAGGGAAAATGAAGAAAAAGGAAGGTTTTATCTCTGGCGCCTGTCAACACGATTTGTCCCCAATTCACCAGAAAAAGTAGCTAGATTTCTCGGCAGAAGCTTTTCACTAATTCAGTCGCTAGGGGGGTCTGGAAAGAAGTGATGTATATTTTGATAGCTTATGCATCTCAACATATGTCATAATTGTACACAACACTTTGGCTTAGGAGGTCACATTGAGTCTCAATGAGTGAAGAGTTAAGCCTAGGGACACTTGGGATGGTCAGCTTACAAACAGCTGTGAGTTCTTCCTGTCATATAGTAAGGACAGTGACTTTTATCACTCAGGAGTCCTTTTACAAAAGGACCCCTGCTGTGGTGACTGATTGCTGACTCTGTGGTAGCTTGTTGACTAAGCCTTGAGGGTCAACAACACACACACACACACACACACACAGGAACAAGGCGACACCCACATGTTAAGAATGTATAAGACATGATGCAGGGAATCAGTAGGGAGGGAGTGAGATACAGAGAGAGACAGAGAGAGAGAGACAAGGGGGGCCCTGCATGAGATGCAGGCCTCAATACGATGGAACGATGATATCTGTAACCTGTCTGTAACTGATGGCTGACCAATAAACGGAAATAAGGATTATGTGCCTGCTTGGATCTCCATATTCATTGTCAACGAGCAACTTAGTAAAATCTCCACCGAACCCTGAGGAAAAGACACATCATAAATGGCGCCAGACGTTGGAGGGAGGTTGGTGAGGAAAAGTCTGGGGATTTTCTGCGCCACGCGAGACGGACCTGCGTATCTGTGGATTTTTTGTTGCTTTTGACGTGACTTTGGATGGGACCTGGGACTGAAGTTAGGATGATGGAATAGGTTTGTGATTCTTGTGTTAAGCGTACGTGTTAGGGCCATAGTGTACATCTGGACGCTGTGTTAGGCAGGTTATTGGTTAGGTTAGTGATTAGGTACTTGGAGTCTGCTTCTGTTAGGGTGTTGACAGGGTTTAAGAGTTAGATGGTAGTGTAGCTTATGTGGTATGATTGTGCGTACATGTGTGTGCTAGAGCATCTTTGTGAGTTGAGCGATAGTGTGTGCATGGTGCAATATGTTTGTGTGCGTATGTGCTTTGTCTGTCTGTTTGTGTCTGTGAGTCTATGTTCATATATGTGTTGTTTCGTATATGGTGCTGGTCGATCATCGCTGAGCTGTGGTTAGATGCCAAATATTTCTCAATTACGTCTGACTTACACGTTTTTTGGGGGTGATTTGGCATTTATTCTTGATTCTCCGGTGCTCTCCTGGTTTACAGTACAGAGGGACAGTGTCTGTGTGTTTCTCTTCTGGGGACACACACGCTGGGGGGTCTTCCTTTGTCTCAGGGCATGGTAGTGGGGAGAATTTTACTTTTTATTTGGGTGGTTTAATTTGGGCTGGCTTCTGGTATATATATTTTTTTTTTTCTTTTGGGTATTTCTGAAACGTGTGAAACATGTTTCAGAGGGGGGAGGAATATAGATATTAAATTGGGTTTAATTTGGGGTTCAAGCTTAATTTAGAGTTTGGTATGAGAATACATTTCTCATTGTAAATCATCACAGTTAGGATATTTCATTTATCCTTTGTAAAATTAGATAGGTTAATTTGGATGGTTAAGCATACAGGTTTTTTATTTTAGTCAAAAAATATAGCCTGCAGGGGTAATTTGATTCTGGGACAAAACAGTTGCTTAGAGTGCATGCAGGGGGGTCAATCTCTTCCCTCAGTCAGTGATTTGACTTGCTAGTCTAAAAAGAAATATAGAGGCATTTCTATATTTCTTTGTCACTGTCAGTAGTTTTCTCATTTCTTTATGTTACATTTTCCTGTGTGGATGGTGTGAGAGAGAAAGTATTACATGTTTTTACATGAGTTTGTAGACTATCTACTCATTCTTTGGGGCTAGTATGCAAATGAGTATGCGTGTCTGTGTGAGGTGAGAGGAGACTGCAGTCAGAGTACAGAGTGTATCACCCAGAATTTATGACAGTGAGTGAGATTATCTACAATTTAGTAGTTATGGCTGCCACTCTAGTGCGCATTGTGCAAAACAAATTCTCATCTAAGAATATTCCCAGAATTTCAGAAAAATGGCATCAGATTCAAGTAAAAATAGGTCGACAGCTGAGAACGAGTCATATTGACAGTGAGGAGATGAGCAGGAAATTGTCCGTACCATTGTCTCCTGTGTCAGTACTGCCCGATGAGAAAATTTCCGCTGATTGCAGCACAGACAACCAGTGCATTGACACTGAGGGTCACAGCAACAACTCAGCACAGACTGAGGTGGACAACAGGGACGTGAGAACATCTGAGCAGTCAAAACCTGGGCTACAAGCAGACTGTATTAAAGAGGAGCTGGGATCGGTCCGGCGCCTGAAAAGGGACTTGATCAGTGAATTGACTGTGTCGACGAGGGCACACAGACATTTTCTGCGTATGATTGAGACGCAGTTGAATGAACTTTCAGTGAGGGAGAAACAGTTGATCGGTGATCTCAGTGACAAGGCTGCACACAGCCACAGTTTACATGGAGGTGATGACATCTACAGAAGGACAGCAAGCCCCAATCCGGCCATGAGCGGCAGCAACCTGTCACAGGAGGAAGTGAGGGGGGACGCTGTCATGATGCTGAACTCTCTTGGCGATAGTCTCACTGTTCTTCGTGGGCAGATTTTTGTGATAGAGAATATTGAGCGGGAGAATATTGATTCAGCCGATATTACGTACCTGGCGGAGCGTTTGGCTGGATTGGCTGCTCAAGAAAAAGACTTGGTTCGATTGTACAATGACCATTCTGATGCGTTGAAAGAGCTGGAGAGCAAACACTGCCGTGACAGAGCTGCTGGACGCACGGAGAAACGTGTGTTACCGAGTCACGACAGGCAGAGTGGGAGTAAGAGGAAGTACGTCAACAAAAGTGATGAGGATTTTGAACAGGACAGCAGTGATTGTGAGAGCCATTCCGGCACTCGCACACATTCAAGCCGGAGACGTGTGAAAGACTCCAGGGGGGCCTTGAACGAATGCCCATGCAGATCAAAGAGGCCCACACCTGACATTGATGATAACTGCCCCAGGATGCTCCCGATGCTGGGGAAGGGCAGACATATGGAATACAAGCCATGGGCGTCCGTCGACATGACTGACATTGTGCGTCAACTTCCCCTTTTGCGGGATGGTGCGCACCGCTGGATATCGAAGTTTGAGGACCTTTTGACTGGGACAGAGCTAACTGTGGGTGACTTAAAACAACTTCTGGCAAATCTGATTGACATAGACGGCCTAGATGACATTCTTGTCCGTGCGGGACTTCGACTGTACGCAGGCACGACGGCTGGAGACGCAGACCTTTTCTTGAGTCACAGAGGAGCACTATGGCGTGCGCTGAGAGTCTTGTACCCCACTGTCGTACATCCGGATACGATTACGATATCTCCGCTGGGGGTCTCCGAACCACCACGCAAATATGTCGCCCGCGTGCGCCAGGAATGGATGGATGCCACAGGAAAGGACCCTGAGCGTAATGATCTTGAACGGTCTACTGTCTACTCAAAAATTGAACAAGGTCTTCCTGAGAAAGTCAGGGCCAATCTGCTGACAGTGGTTGGCCTGGCGAAATTGCCCCTTGCTCTGTACGCGGATCACATTGCACACTGCGTTGGACTTGCTCGCAAGGAGGCAGATGAGCAGGAACAAAGTCACACAGAAATGGTTCGACTGCTGACCAAGACCCAGTTGGAGGGCGCACAACAGATCATACAAGCGGCTGTCGTGACAGCTGGGGTTGAGCCCCAGGCGGCTCTTGACCTACCCAGTGCACCCAGGGTTGACAAGACTCAGCCCGAACAGTTTCATCCACATAATCCCAAGCCGAGTGGACCACGTTATTACACAGGCTGTTATAGGTGTGGCGATGTGACGCACTTGCAGCGTTTTTGCACGGCTGTTTTGCCGAACCGTCCGCTGCCACAACAGTGGGAACCTCCACAACCACTTCTGCCATGGAGAGTACGAGAGACTCCTGGTTTCGTGGGGCCACAACAGAGGCCGCAGTGGGAGAACCCGGCACAGCAGAGATGGCAACAATGGGGATGTCAGCCACCTGTGCGACCCTATCAGGGGGCAGTGCAGCCACAGACACGTCACAGCCCGGAAAGCTGGAGGATGAGAGGTGTTTGCCATAAATGTGGGATATATGGTCATTTTTCTGGACAATGTGATCAGAAACCACATTGGGAAACTTTGAGGGAAGTCAAGTTGACCGGACCTACAGCTAAAGGAGAAGTGCCATGCTCTTCTTTTGACAGTTGACTTGACACGCCCCTCTCTATTGAAATGTGTGTGTGAAAGGGGACACCGCCTGATTGAGTGCATGAGTGAGTGAGACGAGGGGGGTCCCTCTCCCCTCTCTGTTCGACTGTGTGAAGTGAGTGAGTTAGGTGAGTTATGTTTGAAGGGTTGGAAAATAATACTACTACACTGTGGTAGTATTTTGAATCAACTCTGTATGAGAGTGTAGGCTACAGGCAAGGGAACTTCTCATTGAAAAAGGCATAGCAATGGTAGACTTGTCTACGGTTGATCTTTTTTATTTTGGTGGTGGATTTATGGCTTGGTACACCTGTCACAGGTGTCAGAAGAAACGTACAGTATGTTTGCCAGGCCATATGAAGCTTGAGTTTGGGGTAGACACCAGCCAGGGGTTTCAATGAGAATGTCACACAAGCCTGGGAGTGTTTGTGGTGTGAATGAGATCACGAGAATTGATTGAGAATAATGTATGTGTGAGTGAATGAATGATTGAATGTACTTCATACTAGACTTATGTATGAAGCTATGTCCGGTGAAATATTGCTAGTAGGAGCCATTCTAAAAGTGATAGTTAAATGAGTAAATACATACAGAGCTACGTGTGGGGAATTGCAATGACAATTTTAGCATGCTCTGACGGAATGTGCTTTAGGGGAAAGAGGGGGGAGAGAGCAATTTCCTTCTCACCCTAAAATAAATACCTTGTTTAGTTTCAGATAACAGGGAGAGGGCTTTAGGGACCTCCTGTGGACCTCCTGTCCTGTCCTGTCTTTACCTCCTACCTCTGTTTGACCCGCTGTGAGCTGTTTATTGGGGGTGCTATTTAGAGAAGAAGATGGGAAGAAAGTCTGCTTTTGGAGTCTGATGTCAACAAGTAGATCGCAATTAAGGACTACATTTGTAAGGGTGTATTATGGTGTGAATTTTAAGTATTGGTTTTAGTCAAAAGTGTCTGTTTGTGTGTAGGGTAATGGAGGCGACGGCTTATAGCCTTACTGCATAACGGTGATCACAGGAATTCGCCACCCTGTGTTCTGAGCACAAGACTTGCTGGTAGCATACTGAGGGGGATTTGACCCATATCTCCAGGAGTGGAAGTTTTAACCGGGGGATCTAGACCCACGGTTGAACCTTTCAGGGTTAAAGAAAGCAAGCCCCCCAGCTCAAAACACCTGTCCATCAATACGTTTGGTGACTGTCTTGACATCAGTGAATTTAGTTAGTTCAGTGACACTATTTAGGGCCCTCATTTAATAGTCTCATTGTAATCTCTCAACACCATGGTTATTACATTCCTTTGCCATGCCAGAACTAGGGAGATTAGCAAAAAGAGTGAGATTAATGCCAGAGAGGTCATCTTAGTGACCAGTAGCTTGTAGTGTCATCAATATCCTAAGAAATGATTGGGGATATTTGTAGTGGGAGCCTGTATCCTTTTAATAGGTGTAAAGGAGAGGGACATCATGGATCATGGATTCCTGAAGGTGTCGAAAGTGACATCTGACTGCACCAAAAGACACCTGAATCAGCTTCTACCGTCGGAAATCAACAGCAGGTGACTTTCACAGACCTGTGTTCGCTGCAGGAGTTGTCGGATTGAGCGCTATTCTGCGGCTACGGCCCACGGGCCCACGCCAACATGGTTCTCCTTCTGCTCTGGACCAAGGAGAGGTCCAAGGGAGACCGTTCCAAAGTTCATGTTACAATGGAGGAAAGGAGCGTTTCAATGCTTTTGCTGTCATAATTGATATGGCTAAGCAATAAGCTGTTCACTAGAAGCCTTGTGATTGCTCAAAGGAGATTCTACTGCCAACTGCAGTTCAGCTGTGGTTCATTGGTGCTGGAGCATATGGTGACAAAACTGTCTGCTTCGAACCTACAGATCAGAGAGCTGTGCTAGCTCTGAGAATCAAGAAGGATGTTCCAAGCGTTTTTATTCTATAGGCGAAAAAATAATTGTGGGAACCGTTTCCTACTGCGCGTTGAACGTCTGAACGATTTGCGTCATGAAGGGAAAAAATCGCGGTTCATCTGAATTGTGATTAATGTTGGAAAATATTGTATTCTGTGCTGACAGGTCAAAGTAGATATAACAAGGTACTGAAATAGTACTGTTTTAGGGATGTTTGTTTTTATGATTAACCATTTTGTCATGCTATGAGTGTTAACTTTTTATTTACAGGTATTTGTATTCAATCAATATAGGAATTTGATTTAGTCTAAACAGGATGTAATCAATATAGGAATTTGATTTAGTCTAAATAGGATTTCAGTTAAATAAGGAGTTTAATTTCTGTTTTAAATATGGTTCAGTTTCAGGTCTGTCATACAAAAGATACAACGGAACAAGCCCCATGCTTGTTCGGTTCTAATTTGGTACAATATAGATAGTTAAAAAAAAAAGAAAATGCTCCTGTGTCCAGGGGGGTCTATAATAGTTAATGGTAATAAGATGAGTTCATTTTAGATAACTTCCTTAAGTATCACAGTTCAAATCCAATCCAAAAATGAGTATTATATTCTAGTTAGTAATACAAATGTTGTTTGATTGTTAGTTAAAATAGGCCTACATTAGGATAATGAGTTAACGTCAGAAGATGTGAGTGAGTTGGTATTGGAACCTGTATACACATGCACTAAATTGACTCGTCTGCCTGGGGAGGCAGGGTACACAGGGGTCGCCTCTGTGTGCTTATTTATATGGGTGGAACAGACCAAAGTACTGAACATTACCAAGTACTAAAACAGGATGAAGTAACCCGTAGGCTTTAGGTTATCGAGTAATATATTGCAGACAATGTTGAACTGATGGAGTCAGTATAATGTTACTATGTTAATAGTCACATATAATATTGATACAGGTTGAAACCTCACCATGAGTATTACATGTTAGTTCTTAGTTTGTGTGCAACTTTCCGAGTGTCGGATGGATGGTTTCTGCAGGGCCATTCATCCATTATTCCATGAAAGTTGCTCACTAACTAAGAAGGGGGGGAGAAGGGAATATTATATTATTTCTTATTAAGTCGATATTGGAATCCACTTCCAAACAAATATTGATGTCTATACAGGTACAGGAATCAGCCTATCTAATGTTGGGGAACAAATTAAAAATAGTATAGTAATTAGCCTAGGAACAGTTCACTTGAATTTATTTTATCTGGGTGTGACAACAAACAGCTTCGGACTGATAGGGTCATTGTCTAACAGATTGATTTTGTTCATTTTGTTTTGAGTTTTGTGTCAACCTGACTGTTTCATCTTCACATTATCCAGGGGGGAAGAGGGTAATTACCTACGAAGGGAGACCGTTTGGGGAATTTGAACATTTTGGGATTTTTTGAGAAAAAATAAAAAAGTGAACATTTTTTTGGAAAATTAATTTTGGTCATTTATAAAATATGAATTATGTCTGGGGAATATTTAATTCCCCAGAAGGGGGGTCTGATGTATATTTTGATAGCTTATGCATCTCAACATATGTCATAATTGTACACAACACTTTGGCTTAGGAGGTCACATTGAGTCTCAATGAGTGAAGAGTTAAGCCTAGGGACACTTGGGATGGTCAGCTTACAAACAGCTGTGAGTTCTTCCTGTCATATAGTAAGGACAGTGACTTTTATCACTCAGGAGTCCTTTTACAAAAGGACCCCTGCTGTGGTGACTGATTGCTGACTCTGTGGTAGCTTGTTGACTAAGCCTTGAGGGTCAACAACACACACACACACACACACACACAGGAACAAGGCGACACCCACATGTTAAGAATGTATAAGACATGATGCAGGGAATCAGTAGGGAGGGAGTGAGATACAGAGAGAGACAGAGAGAGAGAGACAAGGGGGGCCCTGCATGAGATGCAGGCCTCAATACGATGGAACGATGATATCTGTAACCTGTCTGTAACTGATGGCTGACCAATAAACGGAAATAAGGATTATGTGCCTGCTTGGATCTCCATATTCATTGTCAACGAGCAACTTAGTAAAATCTCCACCGAACCCTGAGGAAAAGACACATCAGAAGCTAAATATATAAGTAAGTAAGTTCAGAAATGTGTCAATCGGCTGCAAAAGCTTTCCCCCACAATAACAGAAAACTGAAAATACACCAGTATAGAGCCCAGAGGGTTCTGAGGGCTCAACCATATGGGGTTAAAGTGGTTAACTGTTGTTGCACCTCTTGCATTAGGTTGAGGGTTGTTTTGTCTCACCTGCTCACATGGTCCTCTTTCAGATCACATTGTCATATTGTGCACCTACCTACATTTTGTTGCTTTCGGGCAGAAACCTCGTATCTCCTTTTTTTTCTTTTTTTTTCTCGTACCACAGCGTCACACAAAAGCATCAAAAGTAGCAGATCTGCAAGCTCGAAACACAGCCTCGAAGCTATGCAGTTTGAGCTTGTAGATCTGCAGCTTTTAGTCTTAATGAAAGCAGTTATGTAGATGTTTTTGCTCTGCCTAATGCAACATGGTGGATACAATCCTATTTTACAGCTAAAAAAAACACTAAATATATGTTTCTGAAAAGATTTCAGCTAACGTTTAAACTATTCCCAAGTCAGTTGAGCTCTCTGTATTTTGTTAAGCTATCTCTCTCTTTACTGTTCATATTTAAGACTCAGGATTGACCATAACCATTTATTGCAAACCTATAGACACCTTATCAGACGACATCACACTGATAAGAAACAGCATGCGCACGCATAAAGGCAGCAGAAGAACACCACCTCTCATAAGATGCAATGGAAAAGTTCTAACTGCACTCATGTGTAAAAAAATCCCCATCAAACTTTCAGATGCTGTTTTTCTCCCAGTGTGGAGGAAGAATGATTAGGATTTTTATTGTGATCTCTCGCCCTTGAAATATATAATCCTTGGTTTCTGTTGTGTTTGAACAATAATAGCAATTCAATAGTTGTCCTCAAAACCACACCTCCAGTCGCTGTCATAAGAACGGGAGGTGCGCTCATGAACACGGCAGCAGAGCCTATTTGTGCACGGCTGCACGCGCACCTGCAGCCCATCAAGTATAATTTATGCTTCGTCCCGCGATGGTGTCGCGCACGCAGACCTCTACGCTCACAGCATTTGCGATGCGATGTGAGCTTGTATATCAGCTGTTCTCTGTGCGCAATACTGTTGGGCTTTGAAGTATAAATGTCTCCTAGGGTGCACCTCACTAGCCAAGTCACAAGAGGAGGTTGAATGGACTGAAACCAGCGCTCCCCAAAACAACAGGTTTGGAGATCTGTTGGGAATTGATTACATGAAACAGTCACCCGTGCGCCCAGTCCCAATGTTTGTAAACAAATAATTGGTCTATTGCATTTTTGGCGGTGTGGCTCTGCTCATGTGATATTACAGATTACCTGTGCAACATACACAATCTGAGATCACAAACCCCCCAGAGCAGAGCATAAGATAAGACATAACATGAACAACATAACAACTTTCAATGTATGCCATATACCACATAGATCCATATGATACACATCACATATAGAACAACCCATAAGTCACATTATCACCGAATCACCCAGTACAGAACTAGATATCACATATCACAACCCATAAATCACATATAATCACAGAATCACACATTTAATACAGAACTAAATGCCACAGGGAGGAGGCCGCGAGGAGGTGGAGGGAATTGGAACGCCGACATTTGAAGAACTTCGGTCTCAGCTAGCATATAAATAAGAGAACGCAGAATACTGACTGCTTACAGATGGACTCGCCTTATGTACTGGCGTGTGTGAGAGAATGAGAAACCGACAGACTGATTAGTGGGAGTATATACTATTTAGCGAATAAATGGGGGGGTCTGGGGAGAGATAATTAGAAGGCAATGTCCTGCCTACTCACGGAATGTCGTTTCAGCATGACTTCATAGAAAATATAGTTCCATATCGTGCCTTCAAGTGCATATAATAGTGTCGGAAAGAAAGGCTACATTCTGCATTATTAGTAGTTCCACTCCCTCTCAGCCCTTAAATAAGTAACGGGTATATGTCACAGAGACCACTTGGAGAGCAGAGGGAAAGTGTTTGGTGAGGATTCAAATTGAAGACAGCGCTGCACTTGTACACTTTTAGCCCAAACTATCATGGATCGACCACCGGTTTAGTGATTTCCTGCTTTTTACAAATCATCCGGAATGATGCAGAAATCTGCAGACTCAGCATGTCAGTTTTGTTTTACAGGTGTAAGGCCATATGCTTCATTTTTAAACGAGAGGAAAGCACGTCTGTGCTTGTTAGCGTTTCATTACGTACAGTAATGCTCATGAATTTGATGTTATTCTTCCAGACACCAACTATCCGTTATGCTGAGGCGAACACTTCAGTTCCATTTATTGAAGATTTATCCGGGTGGCAAGGAGGTTATCATGATAGATTCAGGCTGTCTCTTGGAACAGAAAAGTCCCATGGCTGGGAACCTTGACTGGAAATTCTGTGCGTATTGGCTGGCTCATAGGGCAGTACTTCTCAAAGTTTTTTATTCCAGGGATGCATTCTGATATGCGTGGACGGACGGGTCCACTTGGTTCCATTTGTACACTCTCAGAGTTACAGACCTTATTTATGGGTCTATTTGGTTCCCCAGAGACCCCCGGGGGTCTGTATAGTACGGTAACCCTGGTAACTAGTGCAAAATTGTAGACATGAGGATGCATACAGTAGCATGCATTTCCTAAATGAGTTGCAGGGTGTAGCTGGAGAAGCCTTGCTTGCACGTACTGGCCCAGAATAAGGCATTCATTCAGAAAATGTGCGCTGTGCATGTTGCTAAACGGGTGCCACATAAGAATAATGGCACCCGCAGGTTGACTACCTCCAGCGACTACATAAACAGGAAGCTATTTCATTCCATCCAGCTCCGAGCTGTTTTGACAGCGCTAGCGGGGAGGCATGTTTTTGGACACCTTTAACTGGCTCCCTGGGATCAGTGCATGACAGGGACTCGGAGAAACATAATCAGTCGTAATTTAATCACATGTGCCCTCCTGTGGGTTTGTTTCATCGTAGGGCGCTGGTTTTCAAACTATGGTACGCAAACCACTGGTTGTACACTGCTGTAGGCCTACCCAATTGACCTTATGCAGACTGCGGCCATCTTGCCAGCAAGGTGCTAACTAGATGCAATTTCCCATTGACAGCCCATTCATCCAAACAGAAATGTCTTATCTGATTGTATTAAACAACATCAAACTCACCAACATCGCAGCTGTGTGAAAAGCTTATCCTCTTTCTATCTGCAAAGTGTTTGTTTGATAAAAATGCACTGTCGACTTGTTATGAGCTACTTCCTGTCAAGAACTTCCTTGCAGGTGATCTTTTTCCCTAAGTATTCGAGTTTGGAAGCACTCATTTTCAGTAAAGCATCCTCCTGCTGCCTCCTGCATTATGTGCAAATTCAAAACATTCGCCTAACAATGGATGCAAAAAAAAATGGCAAATTCTCATTTCTGTGTGTTTTTATATCAAATCCAAGTCCATACAAATATATTTTTAATTACTTCCTGAAAACGAAAACGTGCCATGTGATGACGTGTAGAGATACACATCAATAAAAGCCAATACAAATGAAGCTCACCTTTGTTTCCCATGCTTCTTCCACACAGCTGGTTTTGATTAAAGAACTACTCCGTTTTTAATCTCATTCAAGATGACATCCAGACAGTGTATTACTTGTTTTAAACTTATCATGCTAAAATATATTATAGGTTGTGTATAGGTTAGAAATAATCTGCTGACTTTTCCCCATGTCTCCCTGTCACTTTGTTTACAAACGAAATTCACGTGCAGGAAGTCACAGACTTTGAGACCCCATAGCCTGGAGGGATGCGACGCTCTGATTGGTTCAGAAACTTCAGAGCCAGCGTTTGAAGCTAAAACTTCAAAATAAAATGTCCACCATTTCCGTTGCCCTACACCTTTAAAGGTGTAATGAAACGGAAATGGTGGACATTTTATTATGAAGTTTCAAACGGTTTCAAGTTGAAACACCGGTCTGAAGTTTCTGAACCAATCAGAGCGTCGCATCCCTTCAGGCGATGGGACGGTAGCTAGGGAATGTTGCTATGCTATACGCAGCAGCGTGGTGTGTGTTTGTTTACAAATCAAATAGACGGCCAACTCTACCAGTTTACTGTTATGTGGCTTATTTCTACCCTATAATGTTTTCAGATACATATTTTAGCGTGATGATTAAGTTGAAACCGAGTAATACACTGTCTGGATGTTATCTGGAATGGGAATAAAAACGGAGGATTTCTGTAATCAATAGCAGCTGTGCTGCACGGATGCGCACATATGGAGAGGATACGGGTGAGCTTCATTTTTATTGGCTTTTATCGATGTTGGCCTCGACACGTCATCACGCAGCACGTTTTCGTTTTCAGGAAGTAATAAAAAAAATATTTTTATGGACTTTTGATATAAAAACACAAAAATGAGAATTTTCCCATTTTTTTGGCATCCATTGTTAGGTATGCTCATATGATGACCACGGAGATGGTCTAAAAGTGTGAAAAACGTATTTTTCATTTCACTACACCTTTAAGAAATCAACTTGTTTTGTATGTTTTACAACATACAAAACAATTCTAATATTATGAAAATAATAAACTGTGGACTGACATGTTGGATTTTTCCTTGGTATAAAATGTATGTATAATAATTGATGTGATGGCATTCAGATCGAGCTTCATCTTGAAACCTTGTGGATATCTCTCTTCTATCTCTGTGCAACTGTAACTCTCTGAATCTGAACTTGAGATAAAGTAACTTGTAAGATATACCTTAAGTCCGTTGTCATCGTGTCCAAATTCTTTCAGGTTCTTTCAACCTCTATTTTTCATAGGGTTGAATCTTTTTTCATATCTGGGTTAAAGGTTTTCATGGTTTTACAACTTTAGTTTAGGTAAATCTACTTTGGTTGGGTTTCTGGTGTTGGCTAACATTTCAAAGCCATCTTTCATACCTGTCAGCAACTGCCGCCAATAAATGTTCTCCTAGAATGACACTTTCCTCCCGTGTGAACTGTGCATAGCCGAATAGGATAAGGTAGGTGAGGCATGGAGGCACAATGTCGACCAAGCAACCAGCCATGGTCAGAGGTCAGTGGAGCAGCAATGAGGAATAGGCTGGCAGGCTGCATCTCTGACTGCACCTATCCATCAGCTGCTGGACCGCAACTATTTATAATTCACATTAAAACAGAAAACACACACACACACAAATACCGTTGTCTCCTTGTTTTGTTGTTTTTTGTATTATTATTCATTTTTTACTACATTTTCATAGAAAAGTAGCAAGAATAGCAGATCTACTTGTACAAGCTCAAAATGTGTCACACAGTCTTTACCGGCCACGTAGTCGGACTAATGGGATGTCGGACTAATGCGCAGTCCCCAGAATATTAATGTAAAAAGAATTACATACAGTAATGTTGTCTTTACACTGAAGAGAGGAAAAGATCTGCACACCATATTTTGCTTTTTTTTTTTTTTTCTGCTACTATTTTGCATCGATTTCCATAGAGGGTAGGGACCGACTCGCCCAGGTGTGCACATCAACTACTCAGTCAAACAAAGACAGCAACTTTAGCACAAGTACAGGTTACGCCAACAACAGCTGTGTCAGGTTTATATGATGTATTTATAATTTTGTGCAGTGCTCATTACATAGGCATCGTTTCCATATATTTCTATTCCATGTTTGCTGATTGATTATACAGTAAATGATTTTACAGTAAATTGTGGTTCCCACCCGGTCGGAGAAACACCAATTGCTTCTGGGTGTGTAACGCTCTACCTCACCACTCAATCACTGCTCCCAGTTCACTGTGAAGCTGCTCGCTCATTCTGTCAGTGATGGAAAGTAACTAAGTACGTTTACTGTACTTAACCCTTAGAAGATGAAAGACGCCAATTGGCGTCTTCATCAGAATTCCGTAAATGATCAATGACGCCAATTGGCGTCTTCGCCGTTTTTGATTAATCTAAACATATTAATATGCTCCGAAGCGCTGTTTAAATTCCTGAGCTTATATTCCAACTACATTACCCAGAAAACCCGTGTCACGTGACACACGTGTACGTGTTGCCATTGGAAGCTGGTCCCACCCCCTGTAAACAGTGGGGGCAGAGGGAGTCTTCATAGTTTTCATTGTTTTGCCTGTTTACCCGTCTCGCCCGAGCGATTTTCTAGCAGAAAAAGTTGAAAGCAGTACTATTTATTTGAGCGAGTTTTGTGGTAGTAGTATTGATCCATACGCGTCCCAGTCGCCTTCTCCAGGCGGAGTAGCCCTGGTCCAGTGCTTACAGCGAGACTCGCTGCTCCCTCCCTCCTTTTTTCATTGTCTCCCCATCGTCGTCCGATGAGCTATACCGGGAAACCATTGAAGAAGACGATCAACCCGGAATGTTTTGAGGTAATCTTATTGTAGATCCTTCTATAGTGATCAGAAATCATAAGATGATCGCTACAAATAGATGCTTGGATAATTACTACTACTAGTCAGATCATGACGCCAGAATGACTCACCACGATGGCCCCCAGCCATTAGCCAGCACCAAAGGTGCTGGCTAATGGTGTCGATCGGTTGGTCGGTGCAGTACAAATGTATCGTAGCAGGCATGCACGCATGGCAGTACAAGTATTTTATATTGTAGCGTGCCTTATAGGCGATCTGATCTTTAGAGTAATGTTCGCTCCTTTTATTTACTGTCTACAAAGACGGAGAACAAACATGCATCGTTTACTGAAGCAACGCGTGGTTGTTGATGACCTTGCTACAAGGATCGGAGGGGGGACGGGGAGTGAAGCTAACAGTAGCGTATTATATAAGATCTGTATGACGTTTCATTGACGTCTGAGCTTGCATGATAATCGCATTCATTGAATATTGTATACTATCATGATTGTACATTGTTTAGTGTGTCTCCGTGTGATGATGATGATGACGATGATGTCAGATAGCCTACGTCCCCCCCCCCCAACTGGCTATTGGCCGGGCTGACTACAGCTAAATGTTTATTTTTATATATTTAGAACTGGCATCAGATGAGGAGGAGGAGGAGGATGATGATGATGATGAAGACGAAGAGTCAAGACTGCGATGGAGTTCTCCGACACTGAACCGGATGCATTCATTCATTTCAGTTGTTGTTTTTTTTTAATTTAGCCTACACACACACACACCGTCAAGAACAACTGGAATGCAGTGGTTTGGGGACACTGGGGAGTTTGGGGACAACTGTTTTGTATGTAGGCCTATTTATTTTCTGTAATATTTATTATAATTGTATTATGTTAGTAGTCATAAAAAATAAAAGACGCTTTTACAATGAGTTAGACCTGTCATGGCTATTTTGTTCACTATTCTGAGGTTTATGGTTTGACTAAGCGAGTTTCAACTGTGATTTACTCTGTAACGGTAGATGGTAAGAACCCAATTTTTTGTTATAATACAGTATACATTCAAGTCTATATTTTGATACATATCATGGGCACAAAGTCATATCAAAACAATGTCCTTGGATGTGTTTTTTTATCAAAACTGTTTCTTCACAACAGGTTTTTGAGATACATGCATGAATAGACAAGGTACTGGTAAGACTATGTAAACATGGTATATATCAAAATGTGCGTTAGAATGTCTAATTTTACCCCAAAAAAGAATTGAGTTTATATGATGTTCCATTTCAGAGCTAGGGGGACTTTTAGCTGGATAGGTCAGATTGATCATGACTGACCATGCTATTTATAGATGGCAAAATATCTACAGTGGTACATGTGAGAAACTTTTTATTTTATTTTAATTGAACTAGACAACTCACCCTTTAAAATGAGATATTGCATGGCTATGTACACCCAGCAGGAAAAAAGTTATTTAGAAAATAAAACTTCAACCGGGCATAACTTTTTTTGTTGTCCTAGAAACACTACCCAGTGTAAATGCAGGCTCTTTTAAATGGCTTCCAACACACAAACTAAACATTTTATCAACTCAGTTCATTTTTTTCCTGGAAGCAGACAAGCCAAGCTTTCTCTGAAGGTCTTTCGTTGTCACACATTCACAACAGAGAATTTTCAATAAATCATTCAAAAACGCCATTCTGCCATAGAGAAGTCTAAAAACTATATAGAAATCCATGAAACTCTCAAAGAGTTAAGTACAGTTTTGAGGTACTTTAACTTTACTTTAGTATTTACTTTGTTCTGTTCTTTATACTGCTACTCCTCTACATTTCAATGGAAAAATGTGGTACTTTTTACTCCACTACAATTATTTGACAGCTTTATAGAATAGTTATTATTTTATATTTTTATTACAAAGCATGCATTCACCTTTTAAGCCCTATTTTATTTGAGCAAGACGCTGAACCACTAATTGCTGCTGATGTGCAGGTTGGGGCCTTGCATGGATTCCCTCCGCCATCGGTGTATGAATGTGTGTGTGAATGGGTGAATGTAATATCCAATGTAATGGAGTGAGATTGAAGGGTTTGGCCACACCAGAACAGATCTAGGGCTCTGTTTGTGGGTCCTTCCACCTACGTATCTTGTTGCTTCAGTCTCTTCTGTAGAATACAGCCGTTGCTGCTCATAACGTTCCGGTTAGGGAAGCCTATAGATGAAGTGTCATGACGATGGTGGTGGTGGTGGTGGTGGTGGTGGAGGAGGAGGTGTGTTTCCTCCCCAACAAGGCATTTCAAGTGGGGCTTGGCAGACAAGTGGTTGTCAGTGTTGCCAGATTTTGTGAGAGAAACAATAAGCAACCAGGTCTATGAAGACGAGCCTAAAAGAAGCGACCACATGAAACCTGTATACATAAATAGCTAATCTACAAGCTCACAATGAGTCGTGAGTTTGTACATCTCCTTTCTTTTCTTTTTTAAGAAATGCAAAATGTGGAATATTTTAAACAAAAATCTGGTATGGTCCTTGACAACAACCCCCCCCCCCCCCCACCCTACGCAGACATGGCAACACTGGTGACTGTGGCTGTGCTGGATGACGGCTGAATGGCTTCCTCTTGCATGAGACAATCAGGACTGTCTGGTGGCCGTGGCGGACACTAATGAATGGCTGTGTGACTCAACTGTCTCATGCATCAGGGAAAACCCTGATTGGCCCCTTCTCCTCCTGTTAGGGGTTGGTTCAGGTCCTGTATAAAAACAGTATGAAAAGTGTTAATTTCGTGCAAAAAAAGTGGGACCCATTTGGTTCCATTTGTGCACTCTTTGGAGTAAAATTAACAAGAAAAATAACATGATTTTGCACAGTGCAGTAACACAAAACATTGTGGTTCATCAAAACTGCATCTTATGTTCTCAAAGCGTTCCAGGGGGTTAAGAACCTAATTGAACCTCACAGTTGCAAACCAAATCCTTGAAATAAAATAAAAAAGTTTGAGAACCATTGTTCGTACGGCAGTGGTTCTCAAAGTCCTTGGTGGGGTCCCAGGGTGTCCCCAGCTGAATTTGTTAATACAGCATCACAATCATTTAAACCACTTTATCCATTTATACTAGTCTCTGGCTGTTTTTTAGATTTACACACATCTTCATTTCTGGGGGAGGCCCTGGCACAAAACATTTGCAGATGGTGTCCGCTGCCAAATCAATTTGAGGGTCCTTCACACGAAAACATTTGAGAGTTACAGTTCCAAAACAAAAGGCATTTGGGCAAATGTATGCCATTGACCTTGAATTTGCTCTTCAGATTGTCCAGTTTTCCTGCATGCCTACAGAATGTGCCCCAGTCGCCATCCCCTGCAGTCCTATCATCTGTGCACTTGGTTTGCATTCAAGTCATGTTATGCCTGCCAACTGTACACAGGGATTACAGCAACAACAACACACTGTCACGACTGGAAAGTTTCGTTAGGCCAAGTCCCAATCTGTGATTTGTAAAACAGCGTGAGAGCAACCCCCCACCCTAGCGCTTGTTTCCAAAACAATTAGCACCATATGTGCAATCATGATATTTTTGTTATTATCACATTCTAAAACCAGACTGTATGTTCTGCTCTTCTGCGTACAGCCAAGAAGATTTAGCAGAAATTGCATATTTTTGCCTTTGCTTTTATGATTATATTCCAAGACCATTAAGGTTCATGGAAGATGCTTCTGAACATAACGCATATTCTATTCCTAGTTTGACCAATTCAAATACTCTTTCAATGTAAAATAAGTTTAACATGCTCTATTATTACTGTAGGGCTTGACGTGACGTTATGCCCTATGCACTGGGAGGCTAGTGCTTTGAGTCCTTGAGCAAGACTCAAGGACAATTAACCCCTAATTCCCTGAGTGCCATGCTCACTGCTCCTAGTAGTTATAGGATGGGTAAATGCAGAGGATGAATTTCACGTATGTGCATATATACTTATACATATAGAGTTACAATAAACAGTTCCTTTGTCAGATTGTCATAGTATGTTCCTGGTGTGTTCTGTTCCTGTTTGAGTTTTTGTTCATTAAAACGCTGTTGTATTTGAGCTCTTCTGCCTTTGCCTTTCTGTCTGCACTTGGGTCCTAAACCTCCTGACACACGTGACAGATGCAATACAGTGATATAAATTAAAACAGTTTTGAAGCGCCATGCTTCCCAGTAAAAAATAGTCTCTACTTCTCAACTTTATGAGGCACTCCATCTCCTCTTCAAAATCAAATCAAATCAAACTTTATTTGTATAGCACATTTCCACAGTGACAGATCAACCCCTCTCAAGGCCCTGGCGCTTCACCAAATCAAAAGGCCCTACAGATTCAGCCAATTAATTAATTAATTAACATGCATGCGTTTAGCGCATATCCACTACTGCCTGCGCTGCCCACTGACACACAAGACACAGCCAGGCACTGTCTCTGCTAAAATATTAGGAGATGTATGTTGTTTCCAAGGACAAATTAGCCATTGGGCCAGTGGGGCCTTGGCCCAGGGTCCCTTGGCTCTCAGGGGCCCTTCAGGGAAATTGGACTGCACGGTACTGGGTTTGACGACCTGAAAAGGGCTCCTGGGGACCTTCATTGGCCATTGATTTTGTTAAATTTAGGTCAAAAAGATGATTAAAAACACGCGCACACGCGCCCTATGGGGTCCATGCAACAATTACCGGCCCAGGGGCCCTCGTGGGGGTTAATCCGTCCCTGGTTGTTTCATGTATTTTCTTATACTGTATTCAACAGCCAAACAGCTGATTGATGGACCACGCATATCATACCTTCCTGAAAAAAGCTATTCAGTTCCAGAATAGCTTACAAGCGAAAAACAAAAAGCTGCCTGCTTAAGAGCAGAATGTATACAGAACCGGACGGTTGAGAAAGACTTTGAAAAGCTCCACTTCTGTTTTCAGATTTACTAAAGTCACCAGCTCTGTTCTGGCAAGACTGGCACACTCAACTATCTGCAATGTTCCCGAAAAATAATTAGCCTATATCTACTTAAGCTCCATTAGCAGGCAGCAGCGTATTTTCTCTAAATTGTCTTTGTGGCCAACAAATGTAGCTACATTTGCAAACAGTGCTGTTGACCACATGGTCCACATAACATGTGTGCACCAACAGACAATGCCAATATGCTATATTAATATTAGAACGTTTTAATTATTGACGACAATGCAACCAAGTTGTGGGTGCAACGTCACTGAAAACTTTCATAATAGCAATTAAATTAATTTACTCACAAGTGCTGAAATCGTGAAATGGAGGATGTAAGAACACACTTTTGTTGCATTAGAGCAGGGTAAATATGAAGTTTTGCGCCAAGGTCTTGTGTTTATATTCCTTTTGGCTTACATATAGGCTGTATGTTATTGTCGCAACAACACACGTTGGTAGGTGTGAGCGAAGGGGCCTTCCTGAGCGAGGGGGCTTCTGACGGCGTCGCTTACTCGCTCCTCCCCCCCAAACCGACCGAGGGAAAATCAACTGCTACAGAAACTGTCAGACAACCAAAAACACTAGCGGGGGTTCCTGTGTTGCGTTATATTTTTCGACAGAAGCAACAGCTGTACCTATAGTCTTGTTCCGGGCCCTGCAAGCTTCGGGCCCTGGCGCTTAAGCTCCACCTAGTTCCATTGTTAAATTTCCAACGACCAATGATGAACCAAAGTGCTTCACAGAACATAACATGCAAAGAGGCAAAAAGGAAAAGAAGATAGAGCAAATGGAAGGAAAAACAAGAAAATAAAATGGCAAATGTCAATGTCAAAGCAACAAATCAAAATAACATATCAATATGCAGTACATCAAAGATAGGCTATGAGGGCCGGGGAAACTTACACATTGAAAGCGAGCGAGAAAAAAATGACTTGAAAACCGAGCAGAGCGAATATGGAGCAGCAGGGCATTCCAGAGACTAAGTCCGGCCACAGCAAAAGCTCAACTATTAAACGTTTTCATCAAGCCACAAAACATCAGCATAGGCATAGCAGATGAGTAAATGTAAACTTTACACATTGTAAAGTGTGTTGGTGACGTGAGACAAACAGGCTACATTGAGATTTAAAGGCATCAAAAGTAGCAGATCTACAAGTGGATCTGCTACTGTTGATGCTTTTGTGTCACACTGTAGTATGATCAGGTAGGGTGTTCATTTTACGAAAACAAATAAAAAGTTTGAATATGGAGATAAGAGTTTTATGCCGGACAGAAACGATATATGAAAGCTGGCATATTGCAATAAGAAAGTGAATAGAAAAAGCCACCTTGCTCAATGTATTTATATATTCACTCCATGAATATATTTTGAATGCATAATTGCATTGTGGGCGATAGAAAACCCTCTGGAGTGACCATCGTTGTTGGCTCACGTCCCCAGAGGGTTGATCTCACCAAGTTCACTTCTGTTTTTTCATCAATGACAGTTGATTTGGAATGACTCTTAGGGCACGGCAGCAGCCCTGAGGGCTACTTCGTCATGTGTCACACAAAAGTAGCAAAACTAACCGATCTACAAGCTCACGGCACATGATGCTAAGTGTGAGCGTTTTATAAAAGTGATTAAGTCAAACGGTGACACTCTACACGGTGACACTTGTTAACCCTCTCAAAACAATGTTTCAATCAATTGAAATAATGATGGGATTTTGACCCCCTGAGGGGTCCCTGACATCTCCAAAAACAAATGTATTTATAGCCGGTGGATCTAGGCTTTAACAAAAACAGATGATAATGCTTTTGCGCACTGACAGCGAAAGGTTGACGGCTGGTGCACTCAGCCAGAAGCCATCCAAAACACCATGTAGACTATAACAGTTCAAGCGTCATTGCTTTAGTGAACACAAACAAAGTGATGTGTATCGTCTCTGTCGGGTGGAAACCTCATATGTCCAAAATAACAGATTGAGCTTGTTGCGACCAAAGGTCGCAGTTAACTATGAAACCTTGTGTTTTTGTCACGTCATGTCACTCACAATCCCCGTCACTCACAATCGTCACTCAATCTGTCACTCACAATCCCCATATACAGGAATGTCCCCACACACGCATTGTGATATCACGTCTAGTCACGTCTCCAAGACACGCTATATATGGACATGAACCCTGATGGTGATATCACGTCTAGTCACGTCTCCAAGACACGCTATATATGGACATGAACCCTGATTGTGATATCACGTCTAGTCACGTCTCCAAGACACGCTATATATGGACATGAACCCTGATTGTGATATCACGTCTAGTCACGTCTCCAAGACACGCTATATATGGCCATGAACCCTGGACATGGTCATGAACCCTTGTCCATACCTGTTTTCATTGTGCATTTCTTGGTCAAAGTTGATCCCATGCGAAAGTGACAGCACTCGCGAGGCAGTCTGGCGTCACCTAGGTGGATGCGTGCACACGCCGATCTGCCCCAGCAGTACGACCTCCACACTCTCACGAAGGAGACTGCCGGCGAGCGCCGCTGTCGTCTGGCCAGGGAACACCAGAGGCGCCGCTGTCGTCTGGCCAGGGAACGCCAGAGGCGCCGCTGGCGGATGAGTGCACACGCCGATCTGCCCCAGCAGTACGACGAGACTGCCGACGAGCGGCACCGTCGTCTGGCCAGGGAATTCTGACATTCCATATGTTGATCCTTCCCCATCCATTCTTCTGACTTTTGACTGATACCTGTCCATTTAAACTCTAGACGGGCCTGCCCCAAAGTTATTTCTGCAGCTGCGCCTGGCAGCCGGCGAAAACTACCTGGGCCCTCATCAAACCCTGTACATTCAAGACACTGCCCCCGCTGCCACCCTTAGATCTCCATATCTTGATCTGACCTCATCACACCCTGTACAGTACACTCAAGACACGCTCCATATATGGCCAGTGCACGCAACCTCGCCTTAAGGTACGTTCAGACTTTAATTTAAATATTCACCTCGGTTCGTCCCGTTTGTGCTGCGCCAGGTCGCGTCTCGTCTTTGCATTGTCTTTTTACGTAATCGCGCCGCTCTAACCATCTAAGTCTGAACGCACCTTTAGGGCGAGAAGCGACCTCACCGCTTCTCGCCCTCAGGCGTCTTACTGGTAGATGTGCTACAGGTATTTATTTTTACTTAATACTGTGACGCTGTAGTATGATCATGTACTACGTAGGGCATTAATTTACAACAACAAAAAAAAACTCAAAGTTAATGGAGAAAGGTTTCTGCCTGACAGCGACTTTACCATATGTTGTTGTGTTTTGGTTGTTGAGATCAGTCTCAATGAACACAGGAGGGAACCAGTGTCTGAACCACTAGGCTGGTGAAGGGACATTCCTAAACTTCATAAATGTAAGTGGTCTTTAGTGACGGAGCACATAATGACACACCAAATGGGGCGAGTGCATGTGTGAGCACTTGATTCCTTTAAATCAGCATAGCGGAATAGGAGACACACAGCAGGCGGCTGGTGAGTCACCTACTTACAGTCTGGAACAGATGCCTCTATGCATTCACGTGTCCAAGTGTGAATTAGTGATGGAGAATTTCTGTTCATTTATGTCAATAAGCACGCGGTGGAACAGTCAGTGTGTGTGACAGTGCACATAATATTGAACGTGTCCACTAGCAATCGGTCGTTTGTTGCTGCTGGGCAGAAAACCTTGCAGCTCTGAATTTCATCTTTGTTGTCTCCACCAGGCCGAAGGCATGGGGAGAGAGTATGTTTTTCACTCCGTCCGTCCATGTGTCCATGTGTGTCCGTCCGACCGTTACCAGTTCATCTCCGTCACCGTTGGCCCGGCTAATGCCAAACTCTGCACACACACTCCTTGGATGCCAACGACGAACCTCAGCCCCAAATTCTTCAGAACGGCCTGTTATAGCGCCACCATGAGGACGATTTTTGCTAAACACATTTCATTACATTAATCGTAAACATTTTATACATACATCATGCAAATCGGGACGGTATACACTATCTCTATAGTCATGTGAGTGATCAACACAGACCTGTCCGCTTCCCAATATTCCATGCGTGAAAAGAGGAGTTAACGGGCAATTATGGACACTGTAGGCTATTTAGCCCGTAAACCTCAAGTTTAGCGGGTATATACGGTAATATACAAGTGTGATGGTACAATTCGGGAGTTTACGGGAGTTTGTTGGAAAGTTTAACGGGAGTTTCCTGTAATATACACATCCGTATTCCAAGCTTTTTATCCCCATTGATTGATTGATTGATTGAAAATTGTATTAACAGTTTGCAGAATTACAGTACATTTCAAGCACAAACTCAATACAAAGGCTGTTATTAATTAAGCATTACACTTGTTTACAACAGGGTCCACCATGTTCAATTCATCAAAACATTTAGAGACGTACAAATAGACACTTCTATATAGACAAAGAACAGAACAGGAATTCATCATAATGGAGGTAAAAAGGGAAAAGAAACATATACAGTGAGGGGAAAAGGGGGGGGGGGGGGGGGGGATTCAGATTTTACGGGGGCCAGTTTCGAATTGCAGCCATCCGTAGGTGCCCTTTGAGAGCGGTTTTGAAGGAGTCAAGGGATTCGCATGTCTTAATGACTGTTGGTAGGGCGTTCCACATTTTGGTGGCATAGGAGTGAAAATAATTTAGTCCCTTGTTTGTGCCGAATCTGGGTTGTACATGGTTCGTTGCACTCCCTCTGGTGTTGTGGGTGTGGACTTCGTTAACATTAAGGAAGTATCTAGACAGGTACATGGGTATCTTGGTGGAGTATCGAATCTTGTGGACCAGACCCATTGCAAGATGCTGTACTCTGTCGTCGACCCTAAGCCATGCCAGTCTGTCAAAGTGGGCAGGGGTGAGGTGGGTCCGGGGGGTGAGGCCAAGTAGGAGCCTGACCAGTTTGTTTTGGGAAGTCTGGAGCCTAGTTTTAAGGGCCTTTGAGGTGCTGTGGTACCAGGAGGTGCATGCATAGTCAAAGAAGCCTTGTACGAGGGCTCCTGTTAAGGTCTTCAAGGTGTTTTTGTCGACCAGTGAGGAGATCCTGTAAAGGAATCTTGTTCTTTGGTTGACTTTTTTGATTACGTTGGTGGCCATTTTATCACCGGAAAGATTAGCCTCCAGGATGGAACCTAGGTAGGTAATTTCATCTTTACGTGTGATAACATTGTCACCCACTCTAACCATTTGCTAAGATTGCCTTCCAAATTTTGCAGGATTGGGCCGTTTTGAACGAAATGCCTCAAGTCATGAACACAGCGTGCAATTTCTGTGAAAATATGCACACACATTCCCACTAGGCTGAGGACGAAATGCCACTTAAAATAATTCAAATCAGCCTCATGGTGGCGCTATAACAGGCCAATTCATGTTCTTACCTATAGACGCCTTAACAGACACACTGATAAGCAACAGCAAGTGCGCATACCGGCAGCACAAGATCTCATAAGATGCAATGGAAAAGTTCTAACTGCACTCACGTGTAAAAGAAATGCACCATCCAACTTTCAGATGCTGTTTTTCTCCCAGTGTGGAGGAAGAATGATTAGGATTTTTATTGTGATCTCTCACTCTTCAAATATATAATCCATTGGTTTCTGTTGTGTGTGAACAATAATAGCAATTCAAATCAGTTGTCCTCAAAACCACACCTCCAGTCGCTGTTATAAGAACGGGAGGTGCGCTCATGATCACGGCAGACAGAGCCTGTTTGTCCCTACTCTATGGTTTGTCCATGGCTGCACGCGCACCTGCAGCCCATCAAGTATAATTTATGCTTCGTCCCGTGATGGTGTCGCGCAGGCAGACCTCTACGCTCACAACAGTTGTATAAGTTTTATAGGTTTTTATCCCAGCAATGCAGCACAGATAGACTTAAGAACTCCTTTATCCCAAGGGCCATTAGACTATACAATGAATCAATGGGGGCCGTGGGGGGGGGAGACGAGGAGGAGGGAGGGGATCTATCTATCTATCTATCTATCTATCTATCTATCTATATCCACGATGTGATGTGAGCTTGTATATCAGCTGTTCTCTGTGCGCAACACTGTTGCGCTTTGAAGTATAAATGTCTCCTATAGGGTGCATCTCACTAGCCAACTCACAAGAGGAGGTTGAATGGACTGAAACCAGCGCTCCCCAAAACAACAGGTTTGGAGATCTGTTGGGAATTGATTACATGAAACAGTCACCCGTGTGCCCAGTCCCAATGTTTCTAAACAAATAATTGGTCTATAGCTACACCCATCTGTGTACAACTTTGTAGTCACACTCTCTAGAGGCCAAGGAAAAACCTTTGCCCTGCATTTTTCGCATCTGCCGGTTATAGTGCCACCATGATGGCGATGCCGACTTTGGCAAAACACATTTCTGTACATTAGGCCTACTCGTTATCCATACATCTCGCAAATCGGTATACACTACCTCTATAGTCATGTGTTCAACACAGATCTGTTTGATTTTTCATAATTACTCTTACAAACTGTGTCCAAACATCGCAAACGCAGCTATTATCCTGGTGGAGACCAAGTGCCCCGAGGGGCACCTTTTCTATTAATTTATTTTTTCATAATGTTATATTGCACCATTACACGCAAAGTAACCAGCGGCAGTGAGGATGTGTGTGTATGCAAAAACAAAAGTGTCCTGAAAATTAACTGCAGAGTTCCTCGTGTCAATATGGATAATTATAAACAAGCATAATTGGAAAAGGTCACCATTGATTTGTTCATTTATACAGAATTCTTATGGGGAGACAGAAGTGTCAGGGGCTGCTCGCAGCGCTCATTAGGAAGACATTCATCAGATTTCACCAGATGAGACATTGCAATTTGTCAGAAAATTGTTTTCCTCTTTCATTTACTGTACACTCACTGCCTCCCAAATAACAACATAATCAACAGAGATACTCAGACATTCTATTATATCAGAGCTGAATTAATCTCTTCTTTGCACAATAGTGCAAAGACGTCAGCCTGCTCACCTCGGCAGACTGGAGGACTCTCAAGGAGATTCTTCTGAGTTTATTGAACAACTTTAGGTGGTAATAATAATATTTGTATAGCACCTTTCATGACATGAAATGCAGCTCAAAGTGCTTTACAGAGCAATGGAGAAAGAAAGAAAAGAAAAGCAAGGCATAAAACATAAAGAATAATAGCAGTAATGCAATACAGTGAGGACATGAATAACAACACATTTAAAAGATCAATTAAAAGCAAAGATGGCTTCGGGAAAAAAACCCAGGATGAATGTGTTGTTGGTAATGTACGTCTCCAGATGTCTGAAGTACTGGGGTTGAATGCTTGCATACGAGTGATTACAGAAGCAGATTTACAACCTTTGTAAACAGCCCATTAAGACCTGAAGCACATTCTAAGCTGTGCGCAAACTTTTCATGTCAAGGACCCCCCGAAATTATATGCATTTGGCCATTGTGCACACATTTTCACGATTATTATTTTTTTATTAGCAGATCTACAAGCGCATAGCGCGGCAGGAAGTGACGCGATATGAGCTTGTATATCTGCTATTTTTCAATATCCAAAGTATAAAATAATGCTTTTTTAGTTCTAATCTAAAATGACAGATGCTTTCCCGGTCTTATTAATGGAATATATATGCTATATATAGGCTATATGACATGTATTGAAAATCAAATGTATTCACTTCCCATTACAATCAGAACTGCAGACTCACTCCCAATCTTCCACCGTAGTCTGAAAACCCACCTCTTCAGACTTCATCTTGGCCCGTAGCACTTGCTGTAGCACTCGCCCTAGCCCAAAATGTATGGCACCGACAAGATGGTTCCCTACAGAGGTTACTCATCTACTCAAAAACTACTTTGACAGAGAAGGAAAGTGCGAATGGTGGTGTGAAAGCAGATGACTACGAGAAAACTATGTTGATGATGTGCTTGGCAGAAATGACCTATATATATTATTTTTTCCCTCAAATAGCTTAATAGGTTTAAAGTGGTTAAACTGATTTTGATGCTATATTAACACATTTTGTTGGGGACCCCCTGGAACCCTATCAATGACACCTGGGGGTCCCTGGACCCCACTTTGATAACCAGTTAACCACTGGTAGTGTATAAAGGATAGCTATAGTGTTAACTGAAGTTTGCAAAGCAAAAACAATGTTTTGGTCTGTTCCGTTCTGTTCTTGGATTACTGACCACCGCTTGACGCATTTGCACATTCGCACATGGTCTACTCTACTGGGATGAACACTACAATTTGGTCATTTTATTCCCATGGGATTGTAGGCTAATGTTCATTCCATAGCAACAGCGCTGAGCGGGATAAGTGGGTTTCCCTTATCTTGCTTGGAACACCTGTTTCTCTGAGCCAAATTCTGTAAGATTTCCCCCTCTTATTTTGCACTATTTATACATTTTCTGGCACAAAGCAAAACAAAACATGAAAAAAATAATAATCATATTGCAGTTTACAATTCAGAGTGAATTGGCATGAATGACAGTATAAACGGTCAAGTGAGTGCAAAGAAAACAATTTGACGCTACAAATTAACTAGGTTACCAGGTGAACATCACACCTAGCATCTGTCTCAACAACAATCTATGTACATCACAGACACAGAGTGAGTGTGTGCAGTTCTGACCTGAGGGGGTGGGCATTTGGGCAAGGGGGGTCATTCCACAGCTTGAGAGCCAGGAGGGAGAAGAGTCTGGGACAGAGTGCTGGCCAGCTGGGTGTCGTAGACGTAGCAGTGCTTCTCAAAGTGGGGTCCGGGGACCCCCAGGGGTCCTTGTGGGGGGTTCCAGGGGGTTAGTAACCAAAGGGACCGTTATGGGTTTGTAACTCTGAGAAAACTCTTTTCGGCCACTTGTATCCGCAACCTTATTCTGTAGGTCATGACCCACACTTCATGACAGTGTGACATATAGCAAAACTAGCAGATCTACAAGCTCACAACGCACCGCTATTTGTTTTGCTATTGTTTTTGTTTTTTCCAAGTCGGTACGTATTGGTGAGCTTAAGAAAGGGGCAGCCATTGTTTTTCCGTATCTGGTTGCAATGGCTGTTGAACCACTACAGACAACAAGACTGGCTGAAGCATCTGCCTCCTCCAGCCACTGCCACACAATTTATTGTCTCCACCAGGCCGAAGGCATGGGGAGAGAGTATGTTTTGCACTCCGTCCGTCCGTCCGTGTGTCCGTCCGTCCGTGTGTCCATCCGTCCGTGTGTCCGTCCGTCTGTGAACAGCTAATCTCCGGCACCGTTAACCCGGTCGATGCCAACTTTTGCACACACACTCCCTGGATGCCAACGATGAACCTCTGCCCCAAAATTTCCAGAACGGCCTGTTATAGCACCACCAGGATGCCGCTTTGTGCAAAACACGTTTTTGGACAGTACACCTACAGATTTTGTCCAAACATCACGCAAATTGGTACACAGTCTCTCTAGAGCCATTCAACGAAACCGGTCTTTCAGATTTCTCAGACTCCATCCTGATTGGCTAAGATTGGCTTCCAAAGTTTGCAAGAGTGCTCAGTTTCAAACAAAATGCTGCAAATCATGAACACATCGTGTGATTTCCGTGAAATTGTGCACGCACATTCCCACTAGGCCGAGGAAGAAATGCCACATGAACATTTTCAACTCAGCCTCATGGTGGCGCTATAACTGGCCGAAAAGTGTTTTTACCTCTAACTGCACGGATCTGTGGATAACTTTGTATGCCAACTCCCTAGAGGCCAAGGAAAAACCTTTGCCTGGAATTTTTCACATCTGCTCTTTATAGCGCCACCAGGAGGCCGACATATGTAAAACACATTTTCTAATATTACTCCTTCAGATTTTATCCAAATTTCACGCAAATCGGTACACATGCTCTCCATAGTCATGTGATCAAGACGGGTTTGATTTCTCATAATCCACCCTCATTGGCTACGATTGGCTTCTAAACTTTTCAGGAGTAGCCCGCTTTGTACCCGTTTTGTACAAATCGCCACAACTACTCAACGCAGCGTCCGATTGTGGTGAAACTGTGCATGCATATTCCCACTAGGCTTTGGAAGAAATGCCACTTGACCGTTTTAAAATCAGCCTCATGGTGGCGCTACAACAGGCCAAGCCGCGACACACTCACACACACACACACACACACACACACACACACACACACACACGTTTATATTGCTCCTAAACATTTTGCCAAAAATCACACACACACTCCTATCCTCCTGGTACATAAAATCGTCGTAAAAACGTAATAATCTAAATGTATAAAGCACATCATATTGTTATACTAAAAAGCTAACCAAAAACCTGCAAAATATATATAATAATATTTTTTGTTAGTAAATAAAACGACGTTTTTATATAATAATAATTGTATATTAAAATTCAACATTATATTGTTGTTGGTATTGCTGTTGAACAGAGGGTAGGAAATGATGTGAAAGCCTAGACCACAGGTCCTGTAGCGTGTAAGCCTACCATTATGCCATCATAGTATAAGCATGGTCAGCCACCAGGACTGACCATCTAATGCTGCTTTGGCATTTATTATTGTAGTTTTCAAGGGGATTTATTTCTCTATCCATTACCATTGAGATGATAATCTCTCTAAGTAAAAGATGGCAAAAAGCCGTATAATTTATTAGAGGGTGAGATACATTTTGCAGGACGAATTTAATTTCATAGGACAGTTTATTTAAACTTGAATTAATTTACAGCAGTTCCACTGGAAAGGAAAAGGTTCCGGCACAATGTCAAACTTTGACCCTAATCACATTAACATGGTGCTACGGTATGTACAGGGACGAGGATGCAGCTGGATAGTGGTGCTATGTACAGGGACGAGGATGCAGCTGGATAGTGGTGCTATGTACAGGGACGAGGATGCAGCTGGATAGTGGTGCTATGTACAGGGACGAGGATGCAGCTGGATAGTGGTGCTATGTACAGGGACGAGGATGCAGCTGGATAGTGGTGCTATGTACAGGGACGAGGATGCAGCTGGATAGTACATGGTGCTATGTACAGGGACGAGGATGCAGCTGGATAGTGGTGCTATGTACAGGGACGAGGATGCAGCTGGATAGTGGTGCTATGTACAGGGACGAGGATGCAGCTGGATAGTGGTGCTATGTACAGGGACGAGGATGCAGCTGGATAGTGGTGCTATGTACAGGGGCGAGGATGCAGCTGGATAGTACATGGTGCTATGTACAGGGACGAGGATGCAGCTGGATAGTGGTGCTATGTACAGGGACGAGGATGCAGCTGGATAGTGCACCAGTAACATGGTGCTATGTACAGGGACGAGGATGCAGCTGGATAGTGGTGCTATGTACAGGGACGAGGATGCAGCTGGATAGTGGTGCTATGTACAGGGACGAGGATGCAGCTGGATAGTGCACCAGTAACATGGTGCTATGTACAGGGACGAGGATGCAGCTGGCTAAATGCGACGCACAAAAAATACTATTGATACAAACAATTATTTGCATTGCAAAACGATTCGATACCCGTAGCACTTACCCTAGCCCCTTAGATAGCACTTTATGTAGTCATAGCACTTTATAGTATATATATGTATAGTATATATGTATAGTATAGTATAGTATGTATAGTTTATATGTATAGTTTCATTATATAGTTATTCCACTGTTACGTTCTTAGCTTATGCATGTTTCATGATAACTACTTTTTATGTATGTGATGTATTGCCATGCTTTTTTGTTCTTGCTTAATGTAAGTCGCTCTGGATTAAGAGCGTCTGATAAATGCCTAAATTGTAAATTGTAAATTGGATAGTGGTGCTATGTACAGGGACGAGGATGCAGCTGGATAGTGGTGCTATGTACAGGGACGAGGATGCAGCTGGATAGTACATGGTGCTATGTACAGGGACGAGGATGCAGCTGGATAGTGGTGCTATGTACAGGGACGAGGATGCAGCTGGATAGTGGTGCTATGTACAGGGGCGAGGATGCAGCTGGATAGTGGTGCTATGTACAGGGGCGAGGATGCAGCTGGATAGTGGTGCTATGTACAGGGGCGAGGATGCAGCTGGATAGTGGTGCTATGTACAGGGGCGAGGATGCAGCTGGATAGTGGTGCTATGTACAGGGACGAGGATGCAGCTGGATAGTGGTGCTATGTACAGGGACGAGGATGCAGCTGGATAGTGGTGCTATGTACAGGGGCGAGGATGCAGCTGGATAGTGGTGCTATGTACAGGGACGAGGATGCAGCTGGATAGTGCACCAGTAACATGGTGCTATGTACAGGGACGAGGATGCAGCTGGATAGTACATGGTGCTATGTACAGGGACGAGGATGCAGCTGGATAGTGGTGCTATGTACAGGGACGAGGATGCAGCTGGATAGTGGTGCTATGTACAGGGGCGAGGATGCAGCTGGATAGTGGTGCTATGTACAGGGACGAGGATGCAGCTGGATAGTGCACCAGTAACATGGTGCTATGTACAGGGACGAGGATGCAGCTGGATAGTACATGGTGCTATGTACAGGGACGAGGATGCAGCTGGATAGTACATGGTGCTATGTACAGGGACGAGGATGCAGCTGGATAGTGGTGCTATGTACAGGGACGAGGATGCAGCTGGATAGTGGTGCTATGTACAGGGACGAGGATGCAGCTGGATAGTACATGGTGCTATGTACAGGGACGAGGATGCAGCTGGATAGTACATGGTGCTATGTACAGGGACGAGGATGCAGCTGGATAGTGCACCATTAACATGGTGCTATGTACAGGGACGAGGATGCAGCTGGATAGTGGTGCTATGTACAGGGACGAGGATGCAGCTGGATAGTGGTGCTATGTACAGGGACGAGGATGCAGCTGGATAGTGGTGCTATGTACAGGGACGAGGATGCAGCTGGATAGTGGTGCTATGTACAGGGACGAGGATGCAGCTGGATAGTGGTGCTATGTACAGGGACGAGGATGCAGCTGGATAGTGCATCATTAACATGGTGCTATGTACAGGGACGAGGATGCAGCTGGATAGTGCACCATTAACATGGTGCTATGTACAGGGACGAGGATGCAGCTGGATAGTGCAGAAGGCACAGAAGTGGTTGGATATTTCGCCGCTGTCGGGTGGAGAAACCTCATTTTCAACTGTTACTTTTCAGGATTCAAATTCAAAAGCATCAAAATCCACAAGCTCGAAACGCAAAGCTTGTGGATCGGTTAATTTTGAGTGACACTACATGTACTTTATTATGATCAAGTAGGGCATTTATTTATGAAAAAACAGTTAGAATATGGAGATGGGAGGTTTCTGCCCAACAGCAACGATTTGCTTCCAAGTGCTGATAATGACGGAAAATAAAAAAAACATTGTGAAATGGTGGCCACGTAGCGGGGGTTAACATTTAGACCTCAAATCATGCCAGAAAAATCCAATTGGATAGTTTCTTTCATAGTAGAACATGTCCCCAACTGAATAGGCCTACTCTTTTTATAGATGCTATGACTCCAACAAAAAAGTGCTTTAAAAATATGTATCTAAATGTATACCTTGAATAAAGCCGGTATTAAATTGAGATCAATACCTATAATCCTAGCTGACAGTCATTTTGATTTAGTGATCAATGTCAATGTCAATGTCATCTTTTCTTTTGCCCAATATGCCATCAATATTTGTCAACTGGTATAATTATATCATATAGAAAACTATAAACAAAAATCACGGATCAACAAACACAAAATATGTTAAGGCATTTGGAAATATGGAGGTGCCATTGCAACAAAACTGAAATTCGGAGGTGGTCTCCATGCTCTTAAATTTAGATCCTGGTGTTGGTTAGGACACTGGTTGACAATGTCAAAGTTATTTGAAGTAGACGGCACACAGGAATGATCACCACCATCTTATTGTAGTTCCAATAACCTCTCTCTACCAGGAGAGGGAGACAATGGAACAAACTTAAAGAGGAATACCACTCATTTTCAACATTTTACTATGTCATTAATACACCTTATAGTCCGGCAGCCGACAGGCTTCTTTTGTTTAAAGTGGGAAATTTGGTATATAGTCTTTTTTTATTGGCCTAAAATATTGTCTATATATACACATACATTCATGAATCCACTTGCTGGCCGGCTGTTAGTATTGGGCAAAATTAGTTTTGCACAAAATACACTCCTTGGGCTAAAAGCAGCCATAGCCACTTGCCCAAATGTGCCCAAAATGTGCTGACCTCATCACATTTGTCATGATGTCTATGGCCATTTTTAGCCCAAGGAGTGTATTTTGTGCAAAACTAATGCTTGGAATGGATTCCGAATCATGAAAACCCCCTAGTTTGACATGTTACATGCTACTTAAGCAAAAGGAAAGTTTGACATTTTTGCCTGCCATAGGATGTTAATGGTAGGGTAAGAAACCCCTATAAAATACATTGCCCAATACTTTCAGCCGGTCAGCAAGTGGATTCATGAATGTATGTATATAGACAATATTTTAGGCCAATAAAAAAAGACTATATACCAAATTTCCCACCGTCCACCTTGGCTGCCGGACTATTAGAGTTGTTGTCTAGGCAACACAGAATGGGGGGGGGACTAGCTTTTCTTTTATTAGCTATAGTAAGCTATTTAATGCAAAGATGAATTTGTAACTCAAAATGGAATAATGAAAAACAAATGCATACAATAAATTTAAACATCATGAGTAATAGAATTAGGATGACATAAAGAGACAGGATGCAATACTAAGCAAAAGTGGGAGCAGGGTAGGCTATTAAGAATTGAGTGGAAAATGAGGTATCAGAATCCTCAGGACTGAAACAAAAATGAGTTAATGGATCACTCATTCACAGATGGAACAAATAACAAACAAAAAAAGAAAACTCAATCAATAATGTACAATGTTTTCATAAAACAAGAAATTAGTTTTCCCAAACTCCCACATAAAAATGATATAACTTGTAATAAGAATACTATTGTCAAAACTGAAAATCAGTTCAGTTAAAGGCTTTCAAGCTAATACAAAGTCAAATTACATAAACTTTCAAATAGCATGGAATCCTTACTTTTCAAATATTCGATAAATGCTGCATTACTACTGTCGCAAATTACCTTCAAAAAGTACATTCAGTACATTATGGAACAATTCTAAAAGGGAGGTAAAATGTATTACTTTTTACTATGTCATATCTAAGACAATAAAGGCGGTCTCAGACTATCGTTTTGTGTGAGAGCATTCCAACCCTTTTGTGTGATTTTATTTCTCCTTTACTAAGAATGTAGGAAGATTAAAGCTGGAATTACACTGGCTAAGTATAAATCAAGCCTAGGCGTGCATATGCCAGTAGCCTGGGCGTACACCAACCAAGGACATAGGCCGTCTTTTTCTTTACTATAACTTTACAAATGGTGAGATTTTCAAAGCTGTACCTACACAAAACTACGAGATGACTCAGGGTTCTGATAGATCATCATGGTATTCACTATAAGGTCATGGTAGTATGAATGGGATAAGAGTTGATGTGTTGAACAAAGAACATGTATGCATATGAAACATACGATTGTCAGGATCACTAATGCGTTTAAAGTGTGCCACATTCCAATCCCAGATTTCATTCTTGGCCGAGCACACCTTCAGGACAATTCACACGGTCAAACTTTCGAGGGGAAAGAGGTCATTTCATTTTGTGCTCGCAAATCCCACGACTGATGGGATACCACTGCAGTGAAAGATGCTTAGTTTTTATTTTGGAGTCTTAATCCATTGAGACCTGGAACGCATCCATGTCACGTTAGCGTTTAACCACATTAACCATTAACCCATTTTGGGGCGGGAACCCCTTTTGGTGTTTTAAACATTGTTATAATTTAGCTATTGAAAAATAGCAGACCTACAAGTTCATAGCGCGCCACTCGGTGGCGCGCTATGAACTTGTAGGTCTGCTATTTTTTAAAAATCGTTAAAATGTGCCTCAAATCTTTCCGAAAATTGTCATGATTTAGAAAACTTTTTTTTTTAAATTTCGACGTCAGGCCTGAATGGGTTAAGCATTTCATAAAGGGGTTAAACTACTGTCCAAGGCCGCCTTTAATAAATCCATAGTCTTTTCACGCTTCAGTTAGCACTCACTCATTCTAGCCCACCCTCATAAATGTTAAGGGCAGGACACTCATTTCAGGTTGTTAAGACTATAATTATTATTCATGTTCATAGAATACTACATACAGTACCTTTTATGGATCAGAGACAGACAATCCAAAAATAATTACATTGTTGTATTACAACACAACAAAATCAAGAGGTGCACACATTTTAGTATGACTATTTACAAACACATGTAAACATGTGCAAATGATATTGATTTGCTTAAAATAACGATGTCCTAAACCTCTATAAATCAAGGGTAATTTGACATTCACAGCATTATAATGAGAGGAGATCAAAAGTTTGATTTCAAGTTACAGGCTAAACATATTGGAAAATGAGAAAATAGGATAGTTGAACAAAAATGGCCAGTGGCCACTTAATGTCAGAAAGAAAAGTCTCACTTTTTTTCTAACAATTCAGTCCATTCAGAGAAAGATGAAAGCATATATGCTGCTTCCTCCGGTTGCTGGAAAAATAAGATCTATATCATAACGCTAGGAGCCAAAAGGCCAGCCTATAATTTCTCGAGACAAACTGCTGTGGGGCTTTGGCAGCAAGAAAAAACAAGCAGCGGATGAATGAAGAAGACACTGAGGGGAGAGGATAAAAAAAAAAGACAGAAAATAATATGGTTAGTGTGACCACATCCAAATAACCAAAACTATTTTCACCACTGGACATAAGAAATTGGCCAAAGGATATCAATTGGGCAGATGTCAGCTTACAGGGGGAAACTGAGATGATAGACCTCATTTATCTTTTCGTTTGTTGCTCACATATGAGTCAAGAGCAGTAATGCTAAAAAAATAACTGAGTTGACTGTTTATCCTGGTCCTGGATAGTACTTGCAAGGTTATTTGAATGAAGATCAATGCAAACAATACAGCCACTTAAAATATAACACCGAAAGATGATATTTAATTAAACTGTGCAAATGTTTCAGTGAATATCACATTCAAACATGCAGGACACATTCATTTGCGGTTTTGCTAAAACTTTGGAAAATGCCTGTTCAAAGGTTGAGAATAATTAAACACGCAAAACCTTCAATTTGAGCACCTAGGGATCGTCTAAATAGGCTTTCAATATTCTTATTGAATTAGAATTAATTTTGTTGCTGTTGTACAGAAATGTCATTAAGCTAATCATTATGCAAATTGTTCATATTATTATATGCAAATAGGTGCCCAAATATTCAGCCTTTAGATTAATCGAACTGTTGTTTTAACGGTCTAAAGTTGCTGTTTTATTCACTCGACTTGAAGCATCTTCATTCACCCGCCTTCAAAAACTGAAAATGACACTCAAATGCAAATTAGGTCCAACTTGATGAACAAAAAGTTCTTGTGTACAAAGGTTTTTTGTATTTTTTTCCTTTAGATACATCAATTTGCATCATGATTGATAAATGAGGCCCACTGACTTTTAACAAAATGGCTGTGCAGTTCTGGGTTTGGATATACTGCATGTTCTGAGATCAATGGCACGAAGGGGACTCAGGCAAAAGAAGAAGGAAAAAAAATGTAGTGAATTTCAGAGTTCCTATAAATATTTACACCATACATACAGGCACTTGTATATCTTTGGTTGGAGAACTCCAACATTGCAAGGAAACTGCATTCACAGAGCGTCAGCGCCCCTTATTGTATTTCCAGGCTCTGCTAGGCAACTGGTATGTATCTTTCTTTCCATTCTGTCCATGTTTACAGTTCAGTTCTGACATGGTGCTGCCATGTCTTTCTAACCCTCCGACAAGGCCACCTGAAAGACAAGAGAGAGACAAGTCCATCACTCAACAAGAAAAGACAAGAGAGACAAGTCCATCACTCAACAAGAAAAGACAAGAGAGACAAGTCCATCACTCAACAAGAAAAGACAAGAGACAAGTCCATCACTCAACAAGAAAAGACAAGAGACAAGTCCATCACTCAACAAGAAAAGACAAGAGACAAGTCCATCACTCAACAAGAAAAGACAAGAGAGACAGGTCCATCACTCAACAAGAAAAGACAAGAGAGACAAGTCCATCACTCAACAAGAAAAGACAAGAGAGACCGGTCCATCACTCAACAAGAAAAGACAAGAGAGACAGTACCATCACTCAACAAGAAAAGACAAGAGAGACAGTTCCATCACTCAACAAGAAAAGACAAGAGAGACAAGTCCATCACTCAACAAGAAAAGACAAGAGAGACAAGTCCATCACTCAACAAGAAAAGACAAGAGAGACAAGTCCATCACTCAACAAGAGAGACAGTTCCATCACTCAACAAGAAAAGACAAGAGAGACAGTTCCATCACTCAACAAGAAAAGACAAGAGAGACAGGTCCATCACTCAACAAGAATGAGGACTGCGTGTGTGTGCGCGTGCGTGTGTACACCGAACAGTGGTGGTAAAAGTAATGACATTTATTTACTTAAATAAAAGTATCAATACTACTGCGTCATGATGCGACGCAAGCTTGTAGATCGGCTAAATAGGGCTTAAGTGGATAATGTATGTTTTGTAATAATCCAAATCTACAAAGTAACTAGAGTTTTCTAATAACATTGTACAATGTTTGACTCTGAGATGTAGTGTAGTAAAAGTATAAAACATTTGAAATACAGTAGAAGTACAGTAGATGTACTTAGTTACTTTCCAACACAAAATTACACCCGAGTCACTCTTAACTTCCTGTCCCTATTCTTCTGACCTTTTTCAAAATAAACGTTTTCAATCATATTTAAAATAGAAGTTCTACAAGCTCATAGTATAGCACAACATCACAGCGCTTTGAGCTTGTAGATCTGCTATTTTCGTCAGACGAAAGTGGTTAAGATTATGACTGACATAGTTGTGCTAAATGTTGCTCAAGGGGTATGAAACCTTACTTCTATTGCCTCAAAGTAACAGCACATCTGCCGACTGTGATATTGACTGGGAAAACCTATCTTAGTGCTCCCTCTAGTGGTTAAAAGGATGTGAGGCGTTTTGTATTTTCTAGCATCTTCGTGGCAGGGACAACAAAATTACACTTTGGTAAAGATTTGGGTTATGGAGTTACTCTCCATGATGCACTCCAAATATTGATATCTTCAATAATTGCACTGATGCAAAAATAAATAATCCAAAATGGTCTCCCCATTGAGTTACATTCCACAGTTGAAACAGCTAGGCCTCAAAGTCACGCTTTTATAGTGGTGGAAAAAGTACTCCGATTTCATACTTAAGTAAAAGTATCAATACTGCAATGTAGAAATATAATATACGTCCGTGGAGTGGGGCAGTTATTGACGATATCTCGCCTATAACTGGAGTTACATTATGGCAAGGGAGCCACACAAACCAAACCTTTACCAAACGTGTAATGTTGCTCTAATGGAGGTCAATAAGCCTTTAAACATTGTGAAGAAAATACAAAAAAGGGGATGGTGAACATGTTTAAAAATGTTGGCCTATAATGACGTGCCCCAAATAGGTTGTAAGCAGCACACTATTAGAGAGTGAAAATGGCCGGCATGAAAGTGGGATCACTGGGGTATTGCAATGACTCGTGTGATAAATGAGTCCGATTTAACTTGTGACTGCCTAATGCCTGCAAGCTGTCTGTAATGGAATGGGCCAGAATCCCCTTACTATTAGTGACTAGGGTGGTCCATGCGCTGCACTTTGTGAAGGGTACTTAATGCCAATGCTTTTACTTGCCACTTTCAGAATTCTGCTCCTCAAGGTTCCCAAGCAGGTTACTGTGGATAAGGTGAGCACTGATTGTACAAACAAAGGCATCAGTATTCCATTCACAATTGTAACTTACATCTCGCTCAATTTGTCTACAGTCATGTATTTATGCACTTTAAAACACAAGTCAATCTCCAATGAAAGCCAAAATTCACGATTCATACAACTATATATTATTTTAAAAATTTAGCCATCCGTTAGCTGGCATCATACATTGTTGATTCATAATACAATTTCATAATGCAATATTTTTTTTGCTGAACATAAAGCTGGTTGGCCATGATTTGGTCAGAAAGCCATAGCTCATCAAGATGGGGATTTAACATGGTTACTCTGGGAACTGGCCTGGGCTGCCTTGTTTTACTGCGGCTGTTGATCAGATGTGACGGAGGGCTTGCTGTGCGGTGTCCTATTACAGATGTTATTGTAGGTGTTTGCTGTACCTTCTCAGCGCAGAAGTCGGGGCTGGCTTGCCGGACTTTGCCTGGCCGGCCCTTGATGACCGCATAGCAGAACATAGTGATGACCATGACAAACAGGAAGTAGCTGGTATGCATCAGGTGTAAGTTGATAAGCGAGCGGTCATCCTGGTAAAAAAGAAGCAAAGGCTAGTTATATCGCAAAAACAATGCTGATGCATTTCTTCCTTTGTAATTAACAACACTCACCAGCATGTGAAATAAATTTGTGTTTGGCTTTTTCTTTTTAAAGCTAAAGGACAACCCAAGACAAATAGGGTTAATTCATGTAATGCATTTAGAAAATATATTAAAGACGAGTAGAGGTAACTAAATAAAAGGGCAAATGACAAAGCGTAGCGACTAAACAAATTCACGTCACGCAGCGAATCAGGCTACACCAACTAGGAGAACAGGTTGCGTCCACTCACATCTGGAAGGATGACAGTGAGTTTAGGATTGAGTGCGTGGTACACTTTGCCGATGGCTCCTTTGTAACACCAGAAGGGATTGTAGTCCTGGCTGTATTTGGTGTCCGAGTCACGAGCCGTGGTGAACAGCTTGTACCAGGATGTGGCATTGGTGTACGTTTCAGGAACACAGTGGGGTGGCTGCCTGCAGACCACAATACACACATCAGTACCTAGAGCCTGATTTTTTGTTTTATACTTATTTGTGTGACGGTACCAAAGCGGCGGAAGTAGCAGATCTAGCAAGCTCACAATGCGTCTCGTCACGATGCAATGTGAGCTTGCAGATCTGCTACTATTTTGGGACCAATTGTGCTATTTATGGACCAAAACTACAATGCTATACTGTGCAGTATAGTCTTGTAGATTTGCTATGTTTGAGACCAGATCTGTACTAGATTAGTTCAGAGAGATTACAGGTGTCCCATTTTCTGACCAACTCTTCTATTTTTGTACCAACTACAATGCTATACTGTCCTAGCCTCGCATAACCATACTAATATCACTGCCTGGGGCAATCTACATTGCAAAGGCAGATAAGTCTGGCTACGCGAGGCAAATACTGTCCAGTACAGTTTTGTGAACTTGTGGATCTGCTAAATCCATTTAATTTGTGAGCAACATCAATGAATTGACACAAAGTGTCAAAACAATACCTGTAGATGGCTAATTTTAGTAAGCATCCAAATGTTGCGTGACTTGTTTCGGATAAACAACATACAGTGTATTGTCGCGGTCGGGTTGAAACCTCATACTGTATGTCCAAAACTGGACATATGAGAATTTAAGGATTTTAAAAAGTAGCAGATCTACAAACTCAAAAAGGGGAACTTGTGGATCTGCTACTTTTGATGCTTGTGTGTGACACCTGTAGTTAGTATGATCAAGTAGGAAGTTAATATTCGAAAAAACACCAAACGTTAGAATATGGATATGAGGTTTCTGCCTGACAGCAACAATATCCAAATGAGTGAGGCTTATTCGAAGGGCTAAGGGCACTAAAACCATCCATCTGGAACTGGGGCAGCACAGTGGCTCAGGAGATAAGGGAGGCCGCTTAGAAATCACAAGGTTCCTGGTTCGATCTCTGGCTCCTCCTTGGCTGCGTGTCAAATGTCCTTGAGCAAGGCACTGAACCCCAAATGCTCCAAATGAGCAGGTTGGTGCCTTGTATGGTTGCCTCTGCCTCTTGTAAATTGCGCTACATAGATTCAACATTTACCATTTTAACTGTTATTAACCAAAAACACGAACAGATGGAATGATGATGTATGCATGCATTTAACTAAAATGAATATACATCAGCTTGTCAAATAAGCGTTTGTTTTTCATCAATCTCAAAATCTCTATAAGAAATCCGAGTTTCCTCCTGAACATTTCTGGGGCAGCACATAAGTGATGGCACCGTTTCTCATTGAAATTATTATTGCCCTGCAACAAATCAAAAGACTTTCACGCAGCCTGTTAAAACAACAACCATAAAGACAATTAATGATGTACCAGCCGAGTTAATCTGTGGCATACGGATGTGTAAAGAAGGACAAAGAAGGATGCGTGTCCATATATCTGGCTGTTATTACAAACAGCTGGTTTAATCGGAGGTCATTAGCCATCATGAAAGTCGCCCCCCCCCACCCTGCTACTTTTGATCTGTGAAGTTTGAATACATAGTTGCTGCCGGGAAGAAACCGCTTAGTATATCTAACATTTTGTGTTTTTTCGTAAATTAATGCCCTGGCCTACTTGATCATACTACAGCCTCACACAATGCCCTGGCCTACTTGATCATACTACAGCCTCACACAATGCCCTGGCCTACTTGATCACACTACAGCCTCACACAATGCCCTGGCCTACTTGATCACACTACAGCCTCACACAATGCCCTGGCCTACTTGATCATACTACAGCCTCACACAATGCCCTGGCCTACTTGATCATACTACAGCCTCACACAATGCCCTGGCCTACTTGATCACACTACAGCCTCACACAATGCCCTGGCCTACTTGATCATACTACAGCCTCACACAATGCCCTGGCCTACTTGATCACACTACAGCCTCACACAATGCCCTGGCCTACTTGATCATACTACAGCCTCACACAATGCCCTGGCCTACTTGATCATACTACAGCCTCACACAATGCCCTGGCCTACTTGATCATACTACAGCCTCACACAATGCCCTGGCCTACTTGATCACACTACAGCCTCACACACCCTGGCCTACTTGATCATACTACAGCCTCACACACCCTGACCTACTTGATCATACTACAGCCTCACACAATGCCCTGGCCTACTTGATCATACTACAGCCTCACACAATGCCCTGGCCTACTTGATCATACTACAGCCTCACACAATGCCCTGGCCTACTTGATCACACTACAGCCTCACACAATGCCCTGGCCTACTTGATCACACTACAGCCTCACACAATGCCCTGGCCTACTTGATCACACTACAGCCTCACACAATGCCCTGGCCTACTTGATCATACTACAGCCTCACACAATGCCCTGGCCTACTTGATCATACTACAGCCTCACACAATGCCCTGGCCTACTTGATCATACTACAGCCTCACACAATGCCCTGGCCTACTTGATCACACTACAGCCTCACACAATGCCCTGGCCTACTTGATCACACTACAGCCTCACACAATGCCCTGGCCTACTTGATCATACTACAGCCTCACACAATGCCCTGGCCTACTTGATCATACTACAGCCTCACACAAAAGTATCAAAAGTAGCAGATCCACAAACTCGAAATGCAGCGCAAAGAGATGCATTTTCAGCTTGTACTTATGGATTTGAATCCTGAAAAGCAACAGTGTTGGACATACTGTAGGAGGTTTCCACCCGACAGAGACGTTGAGATAATTGTATTTAAGATAGCATAATGAGCTTTTTTACCAGCTTGGCTTGGTCGCTATCTAAATGTTACCAAATGGGTATAAATGGTGTTAGACAGCATCTGTGTCTTAATGTTGAAAAAGATAGCTACAGACACCTCACCATCACATCACAATACGTTTTTGAGAATATGAGCATCTGCCAGTAGTCTTTTAAAATTGTGTCCAAAGATGCACTAGAATCCTGTCTAAAGATCCTTTCTGATAAACATAGTTTAGTAGGTTATCAGTGTGTGATTTATTATATAGGGGCAAACTAAGGTAACATTTTCCCTGTGAAATGTCTCTAAAATCAGAGGGAAAGTGGAAATGACTCCCAATATTTTGTGCTGAACTTACATTTATATAACATAACTTACTATGTGTGTATTCTGAGACAATGCTTCACAAATCAAAAGCCAGTCTTCAATGGTGATTTAGGACTACAAACAGCACTGTGATATTTAATTGTACACATTATTGCACTATATACTTTGTTTGATCGGGAATTCAAATTTTGATTAGAAAATGACAGTATTTATTTAATACTGCAGATAATGTAGTGCAAAATGTTATACAGAAAACAATAAGTGAATGAGAGGACACCATAACTACAGATCCAGTTAATACATGACTACTTCATAAACATATCCATTAAAAATACAATGCATTTTGTCTTATAGTTCATGGTCCACATTCTCGAAAATAGCTTAGGCAAATTAAAGGTAGAGTAAGTGATTTTATTTAAATTTTTTGTTAAAAAGATAAAGCTCTATATTCATTGCCATGGAGTGTTTGTTCAGTAACAGGGGTCTCAACGTCTATAAAGTACAGTTATCAACTTCAATTTTATGGTGTTCTGATTCCAATTTTATATGCTCACTTCTTTTTGTAATTACTTCCAATTTAACTCGTTTTATCCTATATGTATGAGTTATCTCTCCTTATTGGGTAAAATTGGTATCCCGACCTGAAAATAGATTTTCTGTTTATTAAAGAGATGGAGAGACAGGGAGACCCCTGTTACTGAACAAACACAAACACTTATAATACCACTTACTGCACCTTTAAGCTATTCCTAGAATCAGTAGGACCACAACATCCATTGTAAGTCATGGGCAGAGCACTTGCCAATATAAATTCCATCAGCTACAAAGAGTACGCTTGCAAGTTGTGTACAAATAAATAAATAACATTGCATAATGAGGAAGTCATTCCTGCCAGTTAAATACCATACTGCATGAGATCAGACTCACTCACAGACTTACTTTTCACAACTCGATATGGGCTGGTCAAAGAAGCCAACAATGTGTGACTGCTAGTCTGACAGCTAATTTAGCAGAAAGTTATTTCGAATCTGAATTATGCAGGAGAATCATATGGGACATCCTTGAGTTTAAAAAAGCAATTTAGCAGAGGGACACAGCCAATGCAGATGCCGTCACTGATAGCCTATTGGAAGGGCTAGCTGAATGTGGATTACCACAGCAGCACTAATGCCTGATTTATGCTTGGTTTCACATTGAGTACCGCATCGAACATAGCCGATCAACAAGGCCACAATGTGCCGCACTGCAAAGCATTGTGAGCTTGTAGATCTAGTATTTTTGATATGCGAAACTAGCACGCAACTAAGTATAAGCCTAACACAGAACATTGAGATCAGTCAAGTTCACAGATATGAACTTGTGTGGCCCGATTCACTTAGCATACAGTGGATATTTTTAGTTGAACAAACCCTCTGGTTCCTGAGAATAATCTGTCCGTTATATTGGAAATAAAAATAAAAATGAAGAGGATTGGTTATTTAGTATAGTACCGTTTCTCAAATGAAGTAGAACCGTACTGGAGGGGGAGGAGAGTTGATAGTCAATACTAGGCTGTTTGAAGGGAACGGAAGCACAGAGCTAGCCGATAGGAGAAGAGAAATAAAAATGACTTTCAGCTGAAAAATCAAAAGTCCCTGTGTGTCAGGGAAGCGGTCCAACTCACACTGTGACGGGGAAGATATTGCTTGCCGCTGTGATGGTCATGCAAGTGCTGAACACCACCTGCTCACAGTGGCCGTGCAATACGCAGTCATCAGAGCTCCAGGACACTGGTAGGGTGAAAGTGATGTTCATTTCCTCGTGAGCATCCCGGCCTGTGGAAAAACACAAAACAAATTACAAGCATCGTATTAGTATTTTTCTGCATTTTAATATTTCCCCTATAATGTCTTGATTATTTGTTATTATTGATGCCTTGATTAGATGCCTTGATCGATACCAGATTGTAATGTTCATGTATTTCAGATGTTTGTCATCATTTATGTACTACTTGAAAACCAGTCTTTCATAACATGGGCTGGGCCACTGTTCAAATATGAAATAATCCTGTGGCTATTCAGATGCTCATCTATTTGACCTTTAGTCAAAGAAAGTATGTCACTCTAGCACACCAGGATGATAGAGCCAGCTTCACTGCCATCAGAATGTGACACATGTAAACCCCTCCTCAAGTTTCTATTGTAATGAGTTGTGATCAACCCATTATATAGGCTACACAAAGCCATGCCTTGTTTATGCCCTTTGGGTTGTTTAGAAATAATCCGATTTGGTACAGGGCATATCACGTAAATTAGCAGCCAGAATTTAGCCAAATGGTTCAAGCTGGACAGCCACAGGCCTATTTCATCCAAAATAATGGTTTCCCTTCTTGTATGACACATGCACCAGGAACCAGCACACATACACTGGATTTGACCGGCGCCCACTTGTAGTCTCTTCAAAGCACGTCTCTAGCTACTTGTCTGTCTCCTTTGACAAATGTAAATAGAGATATTCTTAAACACCACAAAAGACACATTTTAACCAGATTGGGTGATCTACATTCTAGACTGAACATTACTCTTCTAGGCTCTAGTCATTTTTAATAGTCCTTTTTTCAGGATGAAAAACTGAAAAAGTACCAAAGCACTGCATCCTAAGGGTATACAATTCTGAACTTCAACTGTATCCCCCTTTTAGGGTGCTTTGCGCTGCATTTTGGAACCTACAGGATTATACGGCGACACACAAGGAACCAGGCAAAATTACACAATGCTGCCTTTGTTTGCTCACCGTGTTCCGTTCAAGTCATCATGCAAAGAGGTAACTTGAAACCCATTAATAAAAGGACACACTCCTGTAAAAGGACTGAATTACGTCTACACAAAAGGGGGGAAAACGTAGGTGTAGAACTGTAGATCATTAACAGAGAGCCATGATGATGGATGATGTTAATTCATCGCTTGACGGAGGCTGTAACTGCATGAATAATAATAATGCTTAGACCCATTAAAGCCAGCCAATCACAATTATAGTTGGAATTAATTCCCTTTTCATTTAGGGAAAATTGGCAACACCAGTGAAAGCAGCAATGTATTAAGGGAAAACCGCAGTGTAGAGTACAACTTACCAGTAAGACCAACCTGCTGCCCCAGCACGGTGGCATAAAGATGGGTAATGTTGCGGGAGTACCCCCCGAATGGGCGCTGGGGATCTAGTGTGAGGGTGATGGGGACTGAGATGTTGATGGGACCAGAGTCCTCGAGCACGAGAGTGGCCTGGGTGCTGGAACGTGCTTGGCCGCTGGTCACCACTGTGCTCTCCGATGTGGTGGACTCGTTAAGGTTGTGCTTGAGCGTCTCATTCTCAGACACACAAAGGTCTAGCTCGTTGAAGCGCAGCAAGAAGGTGTTCCAGTCCTGAGGGTGTGTGAGCGAGAGTGCATATGGATGGAGGGAAGAGTGGACTGTGATTAACACTCCGATACCGTACGGCTCTGTAATTTATTACATTAGCAGTGGTTCAAATGATAGCAGAGGGCACTGAACATCCTGGAAGCACAAGACAAACAAGCTATTCAAAATAAGAGTGCACATAATGGTTAAAACAGCATAGGCCCAACTAATCTACTACACTACACTGTTATTAAAGATTCACAATTACAGCAGTAAATATACTAAACAATAATTTATTCAATTTAGGTTGGATAGACGGAAATTAAATCATGGGTAGTTGACTGCAACAATGCCCAAAATAAATATTGCATTAAAAAATAAATAGAATAAACAATGGTATTTTACGTCGTTTGCAGATTATTACAGAAGCACAATCCTATAAACTTTCATTCAATTTCAAATCTACAGTTTGGCAAAAAACAAATCACTGGTATCTCCCCTACCTCCGTCAACTCTGGAGACTTGATCTCCTTAATCTTGAAGAAATAACCAATGGTCAAGAAGGCGATGGCCACGGCACTGACACTGACCATAAAGATGACCAGTGGTGGACGGCTGTGGATGCAACCCCTCAGGTGCTCAAAGGGATTCAACAGGTAAACCTGTAAAACCAGATCAGATTAGTTCAGGCTCATTCACAAAGGGATTTTCTGATGTATATATGTAATAATGACAACAATGACACACAAGGATTACAGAACAGAACAGCAGCAATTGTAAAGGGGAAAGTGAATTTCAGTCCTTTCAATAGAAAGTTAAAGAGGTTTGATGTTGTTTATCTTCTTTGAATGGTGAGTGTATTGGTTTCAAAACAATGTGATGATGTGAAACAGCCACTTATAATTTAAGAGAAACCTTGTCTGATATCAGAAGCAATGAACTTCAACTCCACAATAAAAAAAAGTTTGTTTGATATCAATTGAGGAGTAAATTAAATTGTTATATTATACTCGGTGGCATTATGCATCAAAGAGAATAGTACCGGTATGTCAATACAGATGCCCTCCCTCACTTATCAAGTAACTCATCCTACTGTAGATGTGGTGTTTAATGCGATGCTGGTCATGGTAACAACATACAACACTAACTTAGGCCTAGTCTGCTGTCAGCATGACCCTATGGTGGAGAGCAAGGTAACTGCCAGCTGTGTACATACTGTATCACATTGTGTTGAGCTGTCAGTTGTCCCTAAGCTTCACTGTATTGAACTGTCACTGAGTTGTCAACATTGTGTTGTTCATAGCATCACATTGTGTAGTTTGATCATAGCATCACATTGTGTTTTGTCATGGAATCACATTGTGTAGTTTGATCATAGCATCACATTGTGTAGTTTGATCATAGCATCACATTGTGTAGTTTGGTCATAGCATCACATTGTGTAGTTTGATCATAGCGTCACATTGTGTAGTTTGATCATAGCATCACATTGTGTAGTTTGATCATAGCATCACATTGTGTAGTTAATTGTTCATAGCATCACGTGTTGTTGACCAGAGCCCAATCTCACTTTAATCAACCAAAGTTGGCAGCTGCTGCTGCTTGGCCCCTACTATTTACCAGCGTGACGTTACCAGGCTAACAACTGGCTTCAGTGGCTTGAAGACAGCCTGTAACATAATTACAGTATGTACATAACAATAGACATCATCATCAGTAGAAAGCATCGGTTCTCACCATGTTTGTCTTTCTGCGCACACGACGGACGCTAGCCTGCAGCTTGTGACGGCGGGGTGTAATGATGATGATGTGTGTGTGGCTAGCAGGCTAGCCTCGCTGCTAGCTTGCTGCTGCCTTCTCTTTCCTCAAGCCTAGTCGCTCCTGCTGCGATATAAAGCAGGACAAAGCAAAGGTCGGGTGTTGATGATGATGATGGGGACAGACAGGCTCTCTGCGTGAAACCCGCCGCGGTTGCTCTTTCCCATCCTTCGCGTTATTATACTGCGCTAAACTAACCCAGATATATTATTGCTGTGTACGAGTTCTGCAAAACGCAATGATCTATCTTGGTCCTCCTCCTCCTCCTCTCACTGCCGACATCCCCCACAACATTACACACCAAGGATGCGTTACAGACGTCACTGCTGATGAAGCCTGGTTGTCTCCACCAGGCCGAAGGCATGGGGAGAGAGTATGTTTTGCACTCCCTGTGTGTGTGTGTGTGTGTGTGTGTGTGTCCGTCCGTCTGTTACCAGCTAATCTCCAGCACCGTTAACCCGGTCGATGCCAAATTTTGCACACACACTCCAACGATGAACCTCTGCCCACATTTTCCAGAACGGCCTGTTATAGCGCCACCAGGAGGCCGACTTTTGAAAAACACATTACTCCTCCAGATTCTGTCCAAAAATCTGAAACACTGAAACATATCTTTATTACGTTATATCCTGGCATTGGTACATACCTTCATCACGTTATATGTTGCTATGGGACATACGCATCAAACGACCCAAGTAACCACAGTATACCGCTAATCAACTTACAAATTACATATACATAGAGGGCAGGAATTTCCTTTAATCCACCCAACACTGAAACATATCTTTATTATGTCACCATTGAGAGCCAGTTATACCCTGGCATTGGTACATATCTTCATCACGTCATATGTTGCTATGGGACATACGCATCAAGCGACCTAAGTAACCACAGTATACTGCTAATCAACTTACAAATTACATATACATACCGACACTGAAACATATCTTTATTACGTCACCATTGGGAGCCAGTTATACCAGTTATACCCTGGCATTGGTACATCTTCATCACGTCATATGCTCTCTCTAGGTCGTCCTCAGACGAGCCCTCCATCCAGGGTCTCCATACATCTGGCCAGTTTGTTGGTACTTTGCACTCCTGCATCGCTCTTGAGTACATCCACGTATGTTAGCGTGGGACGTCCTCGTGATCGATGCCCGTGTGTTGGTTCCCAGAGCACCAGTTTGCTGGTTGGCAGTTCTTGATGCCTTTGGCAGTGTCCCGCTAGTCTCATTCTCCTGGCTGCTATTTTCTGGCTCACCCTTGGTAATCCCTCATACAGAGTCTTGTTAGTAACATGTACAGTCTTGCTGATGTTAAGTACTGCACGCAGCATTCTGGTGTAGCACCCGTCAAGGGACTTCTGCAGGGTTGGCTTCAGGGTCCAGCATTCACTGCCGTATAGGAGAACAGACTCCACTGTTGCGTAGAAGAAGCTGAGTTTGATTTGACGGGGGAGATTGGAGTTCCATACACTGGTCATGCCATTCAGGGCCCTCCATGCAAGTGCCTTCCTCACTTTCAGATCTTGCTCGGTTGAGTTGACCCATGAGCCCAGGTACTTGAAGTCCTTGACTTCCTTCAGCACAGTGCCTCCTGTTGTTGTGAGAGGTGGATGTTCTGGTGAGATGTTATAGGACGGGTGTGTAGGATGGGTGACAAATTCCAAATGTACTTTGTCAATGAATTTAGCTTTCTCTCTCCATTCTGTCAAACTATAGTAAAACCAAACCAAAACAGGGCGGCGGTGGCTCAGGGGGTAGAGTGGCTGGATGGTAACTGCAAGGTTGCCAGTTCGAACCCGGGCTCCCCCAGAGTTGGTGTCGAAGTGTCCTTGCACTATATATTTCTAAAACTATGAAACATTTCAAAGATTTCTTTTCAGGCAAACATGTCCACCGTAAGATGAACCTAAATAGGTTTGAATGGGGTTTCTAGGTGTAAGTATGTAGGACTAGTAGCATGCCCAAATCTGAATTTAGGTGCTCAAATGAACTCAAACTGAAGCAATTCAGTAAAGGTCAACACTTCCTCCTGGGACATTTTAGGGGCTGGGACCTCCAGTAAAAGGCCTAAATACTCTCCAAGAGTTGGGGAACAACATATCAAGAGAGTGGAGTGGTAGGCCCTTGGATTGACCCAGGACCAGTGATTAAATGTACCCCACTGAAAAATAGCAGATCTACAAGCTCGTAGCGTGGCACTCGGTGCCGCACTACAAGCTTGTAGATCTGCCCAAAGTTGAAGGGCTTCAACCTTGGGTACTGGGTAGCTGAAGTTGAAGCTCTGCCCTTCAACTTTGGGCACTTTTACATGTAGGCTGACCCAAAGTTGAAACAGTTGCAAGGGGGACATCTTTGGGCATGGGGTCCTCATCGTTGGATATGTTGTTCCCACAACCAAGAAGAGTATTTTACCCTTTACTGGAGGTCCTAGGCCCTAAAATGACCCCATGAGGAAGCGTTGACCTTTACTGAATTGCTTCAGTTTCAGTTCATTTGACCACCTAACTTCAGATGTGGGCATAATTACACCATTGCTTCAGTTTCAGTTCATTTGACAACCTTCTTTTAACTTTGGGCACTTTTACATGTAGGCTGACCCAAAGTTGAAACAGTTGCCAGGGGGACATCTTTGGGCCTGGGGTCCTCATCATTGGATATGTTGTTCCCACAACCGAGAAGAGTATCAGTTTCAGGTAATTTGACCACCTAACTTCAGATTTGGGCACCCTAACATGTGGTCTTTAAGTGGTGGGCCTGTGGTCATCTTAGTGGCTAGGAGGTCCAGTGAAAGGCCTACATACTCTCCCAAGATGGAGGAACAACATTTTACAATCTGGGAACCCTTATAGGCCTTTGTATGGCTACAGTGCGACTGGTTCAATCCTACCCTAAATCTAGGCCTAAGACGTGACACCTCAAAGTGGGGTACATTGCATCCACTGGTCAATCCAAGGGCCTACCACTCCACTCTCTTGATATGTTCTTTCCCAACTCTTGGAGAGTATGTAGGCCTTTCCCTGGACCTTCTAGCGGCTAGAAGGTCCAGGGAAAGTCCTACATTGTAGGACTAGTAGCATGCCAAAGTTTGTGCTATTGCCATTGAGAATGCATTGGGCGTTTAAGTTAAATAACTCAGAAACTACAAATCATTTCAAAGTAAAAAGTTCCAGCATGTGTCTCCACAGTAAGCTGAATTATAAAATGTGTGAATAGAGTTTGTAGGTGAAAGTAATTTTTTGACGTGCCATAGAGCTGCCATTGAGCCCCATTATAAATTTCTCAAATTTGAAAGCACTATATTTCTAAAACTATGAAACATTTCAAAGATTTATTTTCAGGCAAACATGTCCACCGTAAGATGAACCTAAATAGGTTTGAATGGGGTTTCTAGGTGTAAGTATGTAGGACTAGTAGCATGCCAAAGTTTGTGCTATTGCCATTGAGAATGCATTGGGCGTTTAAGTTAAATACGGGGGGGACATATTTTGACAGCAGAAACTGCTGTCAAAAGCCCCCCCAGGTACATTATATATTTAAACTATTTTCAGCAATGGTACACTTGTTTTTTCAGTGGGTAGATCTTGTTGAGCTGGTCATTTTGAAAGTAGATCTCACGTCATAAATGTGTGGGCACCCCTGTTATAGGTGATAACCTCAGTTTTCTTGGCATTTAGCCTAAGGCCAACATCAGACTTCATCAGACTCTGATGAAGACCGCAAGGTCGAAACGTTAGTTTTTGTATACTTTAGCACCTAATAAAAGGCTCTAAATGTCCGTGCTGCTCCACTCTCTTCTCCTTCTGCCTATTCCATTGAACTTGGAACAAGAGGACTCGAGCCAGGAACTGGACATTCTGGTGAAACAAGAAGAAAAATAATTGGAAAAGGCCAAAGGATGGAGAATCTGCAAGGAATGCAACGACAAGACGACAAACTCAACTGAACAATTGGACGCGCAGCACAAAGACAGCAACAGCACAAAGCCGCAGCCCGCAGCAATAGGAGTCAGCTGGTATGTAGCAAACAAACATCGAATTTAAAAGGCTGTAAAGGAAAACAGCAATAACTATAGGAGTTATTTTATTTTTCATGTCACTGCTACTTTTTATTGGTGACACATTTGCTGGCATTTTCTGCACTGCCGTCCATTGTTTTATTATGGTGCGTTTGTCACTGCTGGACTTTTATTAGTGACACACTCGTTGTTTTTGCACTGCCTTTATTATTTTGGGCATTTGCAATATTGCACCTGAACCAGACACTGAACTATCAACAGCGTGGCTGCGCTTCTTTTGAAGTTCATGTACTGCACTTTATCGTGTGATAAAAGGGAAATTGCAAATATGTTAGACAAAATGTTAGGCAGCAGGATGACTTTCGCCAACTTTCATGGTGGGATCTGGATGATGAACTTGAACGTAAGCTACAATCGGAAGAAAGGAGCCAGTGGTGGGACAGTGATGAACTTCTTGAGCTCAGTCAGAAGGACAGAGCACTTGCTTCATCAAATGGAGGTGCAGCTACAAGCCAGATAAAGGGTTTGAAGGAGCACAGAGAAATTACTTTTTTCCCAAATGGTGATGTGAAGCCAGGACGTGGTGGGCCCATAATTCAGCCCGGGAAGTGGAGTTGCGGAGGCCCTCTAGGCGTGTAGCCTACAGTGACCTAAAATCAGGATGGCTGAGACAGCGGCTGCTGTGCACAACATTATTATGCCACAAAGCAACATGATTATATAGGCTGTTACCTTGTTAAAAGATAATTGTGTATCTTCGAAATTAAATATGTTTTTTTTTAATAAAAAATAAAAAAAACGGCTGGCCCAGACCGGCCTGGACTGGACCGGCCGTTCGGGAGTTGTCCCGAATTTTCCAATGGCCAGCACGTCTCTGTGTGAAGGAAGGAAAGGCAACAGAGGGATGCACACTCTTCCCCTCCCCCTACTGGATGGAGAGGGATGCACACTCTTCCCCTCCCCCTACTGGATGGAGAGGGATGCACACTCTTCCCCTCCCCCTACTCACCAAGTGTGTTTGTGCTGCAACAGGAGCAGTCACTTATTGGAAAAGTGCACACAGTTTGAAGAAACATTGAATGAGGAAAAGATTGACTTCATAAAGGAGAAGGTAATCTGTGTAGGCTGCCTTATGGGGGGACACATCAAGAGCTGTCAGGAGCAGAACAGTTACAATGTGTGTGGCCAAAATCACCCAGCAGTTCTTCACATGGAACACCAGGATACAGGAACATCCTCAGAACAAATGGAACACTCAAGGGAACCAGATGACATCAATACAACTGCCGCACCTCAGACATCATGTGGTCATATTGGGGCCGGTACTACCGGTAGTGACTCTGAGGACAATTGTGTCCAGGTTAGTATGTCCAAAAAAGTTGACAAAATATTACAAGCTCATGTATCTTTGTATCCTGCTGGTAGTTCTGGTACAGTCTGCACAGATGGGCCCCATGCAATGAGAACCAGTGAGGGGTGGGTTCTTAGTGGGCCACCTCAAGGTGGAACTGATGACAGGAGCAAGAGGGGCTGCTCCACCATTACCACCAACATGATCTCTATCATTCAGAAGCAGCACGACTTCATGGAGGAGACTTCAGAGGAGCAAGCTGACATGTTGAAACAACGCGTCGCCCTGAAGAGAAAGTTTAAAAAAGAATACACATCTTTTCTCATTGACTTCCCAGGAAGCAAGCAAGGCTGCGCTGCAGTTGTGACAGAGGAAAGGGACACAGACTTGTCCCACTTTCTGTGGTGGCTTGAGGGCTATGTCAAGCCTTCTCCAGAAGACCAGTACACTGGAAGGGCCTGTCAGTCAACAAGCTCCATAATTTGCTATTGAAGGCACCAGAGAGAACAGACTGAAGACTAATAACTTTTCTTTTCTCTAGTCTTTCTCTTTATTTATTTATTTTGCAGTGACAACAAAAGATTCAGTCAAGATTAAATACATGACACATACCACACACCCAATGTTTATTTTGTGTAATGGCTTCTTTAAAAAAATATTTTGTAATTGTGTTTATATATTATGCACAATTAGGGGCCGGAGTGTAGAAGCCATTTAACTGTTTTTTGTATGTAATTATTATGATTTCTATTTATTTAGTCTATTCAGCTTTGAGATAATTATTTAGAATATTGAATTGAATTGATACGTTCACTGAATTATTGGCTGATTGACACCAAGGGCACGCCTCCCCAGGCCTAATTGACAGAGCAGAGAGAGCATATCAAGGCTGGGGTAATTGGGAATGGTTATGCACCTGGGTGGAAATACGGCTTTTACCAGGCCAGCCGTAGAATGCCACAGAGAGAAGCTGTTTGTTCTGTAATGCACTTTAATGGCGAAGTAAATATGCAAACAAAAAATAAATGGTTTCTTCTTGCCTGCGTACAGCCCAAGTCTGGGTGCATCAGTGAGTTTTGTCTGTTTTTTGAAAGCTGACAGAGCCACTACACACAGTAATCCTTAATCATATTCCATTATTCAAGGGCTTTTGGAAAGAAATGAAACGGGTTAGGTTAGGTTCAGGTCACAGTACATTATATCGGGATCACTTCTGCTCAGACATAACCTCATTTAAAAAAATAAAAAACATTTAACAAACGATACCAAAACAAACAACAGTACAGAAACGAAACACAAAAAACAAAACAAAAAAAACTGTCTACATCGATTCTAACATAGCATCAAATATTTTCAGGGGGATTTTCATAGATCAAAGGCGCAAATACTTCGCCGTATGCTCCAAAGGTTAATTAAACAATATCGGCAGTGACTGTGGCTTGTTATATAGGCTATAACGCACGGAATGTGTTTACACAAATATTAAATGTCATTGACAATGAATAGAGAATTTATGTCATGCAAATCGGCTATTTTGTCCTATACAATTAAATTCCCATTGACAATGATGTATGATGATAAGAGCACCCCTCACTTCACATGGGTGTGATTTTTTTAAATAAAACTCAGTTGAGAGAGGCATATTTTTGCTGGCATGTGACATTTTTGAAGGATATATATTTTTTCCTCCAATATCCAGCTTTTGGTGTGTGTGCACAAACTTTGTCCTACACAAACATTAAATTCCCATTGACAATGAATGGACAAATGGGCCTTAGTCCTACTCCTCCTCCCAGCCAACACTCCCCCACTGACAGGTGGTTACCCCCCCCCCCCCCCCCCCCCCTTTGATGAAGGGCATGTGAGCTCAAACCCACAATTCAACATTTTGGTTTTAAGATGTTGATATTCTTTTTGTATTCATCCTTAGGAACCCAAATCACACCTTGGAAAGCATGAGTGTCTATTTCAAACAAAGTGTTTTTTGACTGGGGGGTCATATTTTGACAGCAGAAATTGCCTGTCATAATTTGACCCCCCAGTATTAGGATGTATTAGGATGTTGATATTCATTCATCAGCCAACACTCCCCACTGATAGCCTGACAGGTCACTCACTCACTCACTCACTCACTCACTCACTCACACACACACACACACACACACACACACACACACACACACACACACACACACACACACACACACACACACACACACACACACACACACACTGACTGGAAGATGTCTTGGCTGTAGCTCGACCCGTCTACACAGCTCTCCTGTCTCAGTTCAGTGAGGTTCACGTCCCGACCGGGGATGTAGCCCAGAGCGGACAGGTTCCTGACCTCCTCCAGTCTGTAGCGGTGGCATCGGCTCTGCTCCTCCTGTCCGTTCACCATCTCTATGGGAATGATGGCCTTCCTCCATGCCGCACTCAGGTTGGCCTCAGGAATGAAACAGTGGTGTTTTGGAGTGGCTGCGACAAACACGATATATAAACAATTGAATCCAGTGGACACGAAGACAGTATTTAGAAGGGCAAACATCCTCCAGAAATATGGGCCTCTGCCCCAGGAAGGCTGCAGCTTCATCGTATTCTCCCATTTGGTATGAAAAAGAAAAGCTCTTGGATGAAAAATAAAAACTCAAGCAAGAAAATCCCAATAACAAACCTCTGTAATCCTCCCAGACTTGGTAGATCACTGAGACCTTCCAGGTGCAGTACACACAGGGTATGAGGTGTGGGGTCAGTAGGTCGATCCCCTTTGGGTCTGAGTCACAAATTAAGTATCTCCTGAATTCAGTCAGTCGAGCCCCCTGTCAAGCCTTGATGGTGTACTGCTGTTCCATCCCAGTGTGAGTGAAAAACTCCAATTCCACATTCACCACGACAGGGCATTATTGAAAATATTCAAGCAATCAAGCAATATAGGTTCCAAGTGGTTAATGACTGTATGGTTGCAGACATTCATTAACCACAGACATGTGTGCCACATATAAGGTGGAAAGTGGGCTGAGAAGCAGTAAAAAATAAAGAAAAGAAAAATAATAAAGTCTGCACACTAGTATCAGCTCCACTTGTCAATGTCTGCCCACCTGCAGCTCACCAGAACCCAATCTAGGGACCACATCACACCAGTCCTGTGACCTCCACTGGCAAAGCACAGAATAGATTCCAAATAAGTCCAAATTTGAAGGGGAAAAAAACGAGTTATATTATTGTCAAACGGATTGACTTAATTTACAAGTAGTTAGACACAATAGAGAATGTAGAATAGATGTTATTTGGATCAATGTTTGCCTGTTATCTCTCCTATGGTACCAACATCAATACAGTATGGAATTGTTTTGGTATGAGAGGCAAAATCTCATCAAATGGTGGCCCGTGGGTGGGCGGCGGGCCGTGGCTCAAATGCCGAATAAATTATGGACCCACCTTGATGTGAAAAGGGTTGATATGAAGTGATAGCTGCTACCACCCACTAGGTGGCAGTAAAGTCCCACGGTTTGCCACCCGACCTTACCTCAGGAAGTAGAACCAACGGACCAACGGTCAGAGAGAGTACTTCCCGTGTCAGCATTGTTGCTGCTGTGGCTTTTGAGAAACAATGAGGATGCTTGTGTGATTATTTAGCACGAAACATTTCTCAAGGTATAGTAAATATGCATTGGAAATAAACACATTTTTGGTTATTATTGATTCAGACCTCTTGATTTGCAATCAGTTGTTATCCAGGTGGCACCGTGGCAGCCCTTCGTCTCAAAATGCTTGATGTGTATTGGTAGAAAATTAGCATAGGGCTAACACTCGACACGTATAAGCCTAGACTATAATCATGTAGGCTACCTACAAGTATAAGCAGTGTCGGAAATGTGCCAAATATTGGGTGTCCACTAGAAAAATAAAAGTGCTTTATGTCAATGGGTTCCCCTCTTTATTTATTTTTAATCAGAAACCGATTATTGAACAAATCCACTGAATTTACCTTTGCCTGTCCATGTAGTCTTAGATCTAGCTCTGGTCCATAGCCCTAAGACCAGAGCTATCTCAGATCAGACAATTCTCTTTCCTATTTAACATTAGTGTGTGTGTGTGTGTGTGTGTGTGTGTGTGTGTGTGTGTGTGTGTGTGTGTGTGTGTGTGTGTGCGTGTGTGTGTGTGCGTGTGTGAGAGAGAGAAAGAGAGATTATTTTTGCCTTATTACATGTAATATAAAATATTTTCCAACCATTGTATCTCATTTCTTTCCTAGACCTCATCGCAATGATCTTCATGTCACTGAATGCAGCGATCCATTGTATTCGTCACTAAGAAGGCTGCGTACATAGGCCTACAACCTCTTGAACAGAGGCGCCGACTCCTTCAGAAACTGTGCAGAACTCTTTCCATCTCCTCGTACTTGCAGCCTCTACCTCAGTTTAGAGGTATTTTTTATTCCCCCTCTGTACACCAAAAGCCCAGTCTTCTTCACGCCACTCTTCTCAGGGTTTCCTGGCATCATCGGCCTTTCACAACAAGCCAGAGAGATATGGCAGAGCAGAGGTTTATCGTGGAATATGCCAAGCGTGGCACAGCAGGGTGTAAGAAATGCAAGGACAAGATCCAGAAGGAAGTGGTGCGCATAGGGAAGGTTGTGCCAAACCCTTTCAGCGAATCTGGGGGTGAAATGAAAGAGTGGTATCATGTGAAGTGCATCTTCGAGAAGATGGAGAAGGCAAGAGCGACCACAAAGAAGATTGAGGACATCACCGAGTTGGACGGCTGGGAGGAGCTGGAGGACCAAGACAAGGAGATCATCAATAAACATGTTTCAGGTACAAAACACATGCATACACACAACATTAAGACCTGAGGCCCATTCTGCTAATGCCTTCTAAATCAGTAGTTCTCACACTCAAAAATAGCAGATCAACAAGCCAAGTGCCACTGTGAACCTGTATATCTTGCCTAGGGGTGCGACCGGTAGACCGTAGGCTGATTGGTATGAGCCAGGTATGAGGTTCTTCTGTATGTCCCAGCATACAATAAGGTCAGACTAAAGAGGTCCTTTGTACACCAGTCGACTTTGAGGCTTAATCAGGAGTTGTAGCCAGGGGTTATCTATGCGGTGGACATTGCTCTTGTCTTCATGTCTTTATGTATGTAATATTGTTTTTTTCTTTGTACTATGTCAAATATGTATTGTGTATATGTGTTCTGCTGTCTGCATACATGGCTGCTGTAATACATAATTCACTAACAATAATACACTTGTACCGAATAGAATAGAAGAATAGAAGATCTAAAACCTCTACAAGTTCACTATGCATTGCATCTGTCAGGTTGTTAGCTTGTACATCTGTTCTGCACGTGAATATAAATTAAACATTAGGAAGGATGATTGGTCAAAATCAGGGGAGGTGGTGTTTTCAGGTTCTAGATTGATCTAGCCAATGCAAAAATCTAAAATGACACAGATGCTTTCCCGGTTTTAATGAGATAAAACAAAAACAGTAACCTCACATTATTTGCAATGATCCCTCAAATGTGGTTATCAAACACACGACAAACATGTGTCAGGATATTTTAAAGTTTAACATGAAAACGGCACTGTAACATTTTTATGATTTTGTCCAATCTGTATGGTAGAGTATGTTAATACAATATTACTTGTACAATTGGCGTGGCTGTATTTAGTCTGCTTGCTCTTCTATCGATACATTTAGATCGTGTCAAAGGTCATGTCTCACCTAGACACAGGATCTGACACAATTTTTTTACCCGATTGTCATGATAGAATTTATCCCCTGAGCAAGCAGGCAGGCTCTATTAGCTAAATGGTAAAAATGTCAGCACTTGCGCAGGAAACAGAGTTCAAATCCAGGGTAGAAGAGAACTTTAATATCCAAAGGGATGTCTGCACACTGAAACAAACAAATTTCACTAGGAATTTAAAAACAACACACAATTAGTACAATTTCACAATTCTCCTACCCCAAGTACCTTTTACTGAATTATGTTCGGTGAATGCTAGTGGTGCCACTAGCTGATGAAATCTGCTAACCTATAATATTGCTTGGGCTTGCTTGCTTGCTTGAAATAAGCAGTATATTATATTCAGCACAGGATTTGTAATTTGTAACTTAATGCGATCATTGCAAATTTCATTGCAACATAAATGTGTAAAAAAACAAATATATATTTTGGCTAAAGTGTATCCAGCACTCTGACATGCAGGCTGAGTAAAAACTACCCTTCCCAGATAATCTATGGGAAGGAATAAAATGTGTCTGTGTGTGTGCAAAAATCCTGCATGCATCACAGTTGGATTTGGATCTGTATTCTGTACTATAACAATGTTTTTCTATAGTGTTTCTTTTTGGTCAGTATAACTTCATAACCTATAACTAATAGCCTATATGCATGAGCTAATGACACTACAGTGCCATCTGGAGGTTGACAATGAAATTGTTAACTATGTGCAATTTTGTGAAAGATCACGCTCCACCGCTTTTAGAGTTTAGACAACCGGCTTGAAAAGTTAATCCGTCATTACATTTGCCCTGCCCATTTGCATCATGATTTTTTGTTGGGGTTTTAAAATACCTGCAAACCACAACATATATATATATATAAAAAAAAAAGAAAATGTTACTTTCAAATAGCAAGCCCACTAAACACTTAACTATCATAGCATCAAGTGTCATAGCAACATTGTGTGTGTGTATACATAATAATGTTTTTTTAGATTAAGGAAAAAAAGGATAGTGAAAATCTTTTACTCCATGATGATACCATAGAAAATTGAGAGGGAATGTGTTATTTTTCTTAATGTTGATATAGCCCTGGTGGCCAAAATCAAGTCAACTCCAAGTCCAAAGAAGAAGGTGCAGCCCAAGTTAAACACCAGTGGTCAGCTAATGTCTCCCCCGGCTGACCCTTCCACGAATGCTCCACGCAAGTTCTCCGGCTTCACTGGTGAGATTTGACATCCATCCTACAGTGCGTTGTTGTTCTCTCTGCCTCACATTAGAGCACCATCACAAATATACATCCTGAAACAAATAGAGATGTAGAAAATGTCTATCTGTTTCTAAATTCAGATAATAAGCACTTCAATTCATACCCTGAAGAAGGCAGTTGCATCTTCCGAAACGTAGATCTTTTTATTCTATGCGTCCTATTCCAATAAATTATCGTCACTTTGGCGACGAGTGTGTGCGGCCACCTTTTGTCTTTTCAAGACTTCACATTTAGATTGTTCTACCGTGGACCGGCACCACTACTAAGACTGGTGTGCGTTTAGCATCCTCCTGCAGTGCACAGAATAAGTACAATACAGTCGGCCTTCATCATAGGCCTGGCCAATTATTTGAAAATATATCGAAATCGATATTGAGAACGAAAAACAAATAGTTTGGAGAAAAAGAAGAAGAAAAGAGGTTATATATATCAACATATAAATATTTGAATATCGTTGCTGTCAGGCAGAATCCTTTGATCTCCTTTTTTATTTTTGCCTACTTCATACAAGAGAGAGAGAGACACAAAGGTATTTAAAATAGCTACAACCTCAAGCCATTTTCAATATTTGAAAAACATTTTTTTGTTTTGTTTTTATAATAATAATAATAATAATAATAATATAATAATAATAAAAAATGAACTACTTTGGACATACAGTATATTAATTAAGGTTTCACTTTCCACCCAACAGAAAAAATAGATTTTTTTAAATAATTGAATAAATTGATTAGTCTGATTAACCACTTAACGTGACGCATTGTGAGCTTATAGATTTGCTATTTTCATCTTTGTTTAAATTATCGTTCATTAGATCATAACCTAGGCAAAAGTTTGGAATAATCGTGATATTGATTTGTCATATGGGCCAGCCCTACATCATATTCCTCTGTCTCTATCTTCAGCTACCAAGGCTGGCAGCTCCAGCAGTCCGTCTCCCTCGTCCTCTCCGGCCAAAGCCATGCAGGGCAGCAGCCTGTCAGCCCAGCTGTGTGACCCCAGCCACAAGGACAGCCTGCTGCGAGAGTTCCGCAAGCTGTGTGCCATGGTGGCCGAACAGAACAGCTACAACACTAAGACACAGATCATCCAGAACTTCCTAAAGAAAGGCTCTGCAGGAGGTGAGTGGTGGAAGATCGATTGACTTTGCCTGACTGACTGCCTTCGTGCCTTGGTTTAGTGCTCTTCACAAAATTATCTGACCTGATTAGGGTGCAACAGTTAATCGATTAATAATCATTCCCTATTTTGAACCTGTTCTTTTAGGTGAAACGCATTGCAAAACGTGCGGTTGTAGATCAGCTTGTAGATTATTTTCACAATCACATAGTAAAAAGTTAAAACATAATCACATATATTTAAAAACCACACTCGATTTGATTAATCCAAAAAAAGTAATCAATAGAATAATCGCTAAGAAAATAATCAGTAGTTGCAGCCCTAGACCTGATTCAACTTAATGCTCATCGTGTGCATCACATTATTACAATAGAAAACAGACGTTTGGCAGGATGTGAAGACCAGTCTCTATCCTTTCTAGATAAGTTCCATGGGGACATGTACCTGACAGTGAAGCTGCTCCTCCCAGGAGTTGTGAAGAGTGTCTACAACCTCAACGACAAACAGCTTGCCAAGCTCTTCAGCCGCATGTTCAGAGCCAACCAGGACGACATGGTGCGAGATCTGGAACAGGTCGGTTGCCTATACCGTCTCTTATTAAAGGAAGTAACTAGGCCTGGGCGGTAGAATGTCAAATCAACGTCACCATTATTTCAAACTTTTGCCTCGATTACCTCGATTTCGATGAATGAAAATGGTAAAAAGTTAAATAATAATAATACAATAATAGTAGAAAAAGAAGATCTACAACATCATAGACCTGCTATTTTCACTATTTTTCTATGCCACCATTTTGGAATAATAGTTTGGATTTTGTTTGTGCCGATTCGCTATATAGAAATTATAAAAAATATTTTAAAGAAAAGCTGCTTATTGATTATTCGATTAAACTGCATGAGTGAGATTAAGTCGGTTAACACATTCTCTCCCGTTACTGCCAGCACAGATTGTGTTAATAGTTCTTCTAAATCTCTGTTTTTTATATGTTTTTGGTTAATTGCCCAGCCCTAGAAGTAACTATCAGCCTCTCTTTCCTGCCATGTTCACTTGAAAATGTACTGTAATTGTAGGACACTTACAGTTCCCCCTCAAAAACTACTTCAGAGAAATGATGGGTGTGTGTCTGTTTGTCATTACTTAGGGTGATGTGTCTGAGACAGTGAGGATGTTCTTTGAGGACAGTAAATCATTCCCTCCAGCTGCAAAGAGCCTCCTGACCCTTCAGGACGTGGACGCGTCGCTCACACGCCTGGCCCAGTTGACCAAGGAGGACGATCAGCTGAATGAGTTGGAGGCCATCGCAAAAAAGTACAATATTATTTATCCTATTTAGTTTATCATTAGTTCAAAATCTTAACAACAATCCTTGCAATAATAATTATAAATGGCAGCGAGCCCACAATGACAGAAATAATAATACCCATGATGATGATGATCATCATTATGACCACCACAAACAATAATAGTAAGAATAATGCCAAAGAAATCCGTAGATTATTAAAAAGTCGGAATCAAGTATTCAATAATTTTAGCCAAAATGAAGGCCTAGAAAATGATTAAAAGTCGGAAATATGAGCTGAATTTCAGTGGTCTTAAATTGTTTGCTTTTCATAGGAGTAGATACAAGGTGTGCCAAGCTCTGCCAGGAGGCAAGCCTAATAATAACAGTGATATGCAGCGAAATTACTACCTAGAGCCATGAAACGGACAGTAGCAGTTGTATAGAACTGTTGTCCCTACTGTCTGCTGCCCTCTCTTCCCCTCTCATTTATTATGTATTATCTCTCCATCCTTTTGGCACATAATTGCTGTCATTCAAATTACTTTGAATGACTTTCCACAATTGTAATTGCTAATGTCGTGTCAAGGTTTCGATTTGGGATGGGATACACATCCACAGCCTTGCAAGACACATACTGTATCCTATTGCCTGGAGGGTTGATTGCTCTCATGCTCTGCAATTTTGTATTTGCAAAATAAATGACATTAGTTGACACTGATAGATTTGAAAAACATTCTCAAATTCAGCTCCTTGCAGAACTTGAAGTACGATGTTGACTTGTTGATTAGAAAATTCAGCGTCATATATTTGCTTCTGTGTGATTTTTGCTCAAGCATTTCTTCCCACATGTAACTTGCGAAGGTTACTAATTGGGTGCGCTGGATAAAGCAAAGCAAAGTTCTTTGTTTACCCAGGGTGAATGGACTAAGCTCGAGATGCTTGTTTACAGCCAGACCCTGCTCATAGAACATTTCATGGTAGGGGTTCAATGCCTTGCTCAAGGGCACTTCAGCGGTGGTAATTTTAACGTGCCGGTCCGGGGATTCGAACTGGCGACCTTCCGATAACAAGACCGCTCCGCAAACCGTTCGGCCACCGCTGCCCCTGTTGATGAAGTCAACCTGCTGGATTGTCTATGCCTCAGGCATGTAGGCAGGATGTCTATATATTAGATAAACTAAAACCACAACTAAGTAAGCAAGCCTTGCGAGCCATGAGGCCACATATAATAGGGCAGGAACCTATCTCCCGTTTCTGTAGCGTGAGGCAGCTTGATGTACAAGTACACCCCCTGGACATGACGCTAGTATGTCGCAGAGATTTACCCCCAATCCAACCCTTGATGCCGAGTACCAAGCAGGGAGGTATTGGGTCCCACCTTTAGGCCCTCATTTATCAATCGAGTGTAAAATCTGCCCCAAATTCGAGTGTAGGATTCGTAGTACACCCACGTCGGGTCGGCATTTACAAAGTGATCGCAGACAGCTGTTTCTTCCTTAATTTCGTTCGGACGTTTATAAATGTGACGGCTGAAATCTATCTGGCACGCCCTATGAAATCAAGCCTCGCCCTCGTTTTTGCGACATGAACAACTGCAATACGACCTGGAAACCATGGTTACAGGAAGAAAAAAAGTTTTACTTTACTCGCTGCCCCCCTCCCATACACACACACAGACGCACGCATGCACGCACACGCAACTTGTTGTATCTTAAATAAATAAACCTGCATGAATTAAATAAAGCTGTAGGACTACCCTGTCTGTTTCTCCTCTCGCTTCGCTTCCCTTGCTGCACGCCTCACCCCCCGCACGCACGCACGCACGCACATATCGCAAGTTGCAAGCAACTGTCACTGTGTTGTTAGTTGTATATTAAATTATTAAAGTCTTTATTCATTTAATATACAACAAGATATATTAGTGAACGAAAACCTGAACCTGTGAACCATGAATTATATAACAAATAGGCGCGCACGCGCTGCTGTTTTGCAAGGTGCATCTCCTGTCCTGTCTGTCTCTCTCTATCACTGTGGTCCGTCCGTGACACCGTGACCAATTGACCATGCACGTCCGACAGTCTATTTAAATTGCCTCGCTGTCAACTGTCAATTATATGAATATTGCAGCCAAAACCGTATAGCCTCATGTGGCACTGGACAGTGGTGTTGGTGTGGTGGGCTGCAGGCTGGCTTAGGCTATACTATCTCCGATGCGTTCCCACTTGCGCTGGCACGGCACATTTGGCATTCGAGCGACGCGTCGGGTTTATTAAACGAGGAGGAGATTGCACATACTGTAACTCCAGAAAGACATCGGCCTGCTGTAGATTCGGCTACAGTAGGCTACCCAAGTTGGGACTCTCCGCAGCTTCAGCGCTGCACTATACTCTCCATGGAAATATTTCAGCACAGACAGCCCAAATCCTCGCATGTATGCGCTCATCATGCAAAACACTGTTTAAATGGCTTACGCATCTAACTTGCAACATTGTTTTTAAATGCGCGATTTTAATTGCTTGCTTGTAAAGTTGGAAATCTCCTACTAATTTCATATGACACAAAGACACATCGTTGATGTATTCCTTTACTTTTTTTTTCTTTTTTACATTTAGCCCATATACATAGTTTTATATAAACATTTTAGGAGTGAATACATATGTTTCGATGCCTGTGACAGCCTCTCAGCTGGTCAAACAATGCTGCTCCGCTGTTCTACGACAGAAAAACAGGTGAGGACAAAGCGTACGACAGCTCCCGACCAGACGTGGTTTTTGTCTTGGCTCAAGTTCAAAATTAAACGTTGGCGCAAATGGTAAATGCCGAAAATTGCGGTAATTTCGGCGTACACCCATATTTTGGCGTACGCACGGTTGATAAATGAGGGCCTTAGAGTCTTTGTTATGACCCGGCCGGGGATCAAACCCCAATCTCCCAATCTCAGGGCAGACACTAACCACAAGTCCACTGAGCTGAAAAATTATCTTTTTTACGGTAATATGTAAATTGTATACTGTGATTAGCTCATGTACATACAGTACTTAACAGGATGTCTTAAGAATGAATGAAAAATGTTGACTCATTTGTGTTTTTATAGATGCACTAGCAATGACCTGAAATGCTATATTCGACTTGTTAAGCACGACTTGAAGATGAATTCCGGAGCCAAGCATGTGTAAGTTGTCCCAGCTTCTGCTTAACTACAAGACAATAACAATATTACAATGTAGGCATTTAGCAGACACTCTTTATCCAGACTAGTGACTTACAGTAAGCAAGGTACGTCAAATACACATGCATCACATGCATAGAGACAGTGTAGTGCCTCAGTAATCTAGGATCATAGGTAAACCAATAACCTACCATCTGTCTAGACAGTATAACATGAACCATGACGTTCCTATTCCAGGCATGTCATAATAGGTAAACATTCTGTGAAAGTAGCATTTCTACAAGCTCACAACGTGTTGCATTGTGAGCTTGGAGACCGGCTATTTTCAGCCAACATATTTTGTGTGGAAAGGAAAAAGGAGTGGACTTCGGTCAACAAAGTATAGAAGGCTTAAGTGGTTAACGTTTGAAATTAATTAGAAGAAAAAAAAATCTCATCCCAGCATCAAAACATTGTGCATTTTCATAACTATTCTGTACTGTAGGTTGGACGCTGTGGACCCCAATGCGTACGATGCCTTCAAAGCCTCCCGTAACCTGGGCGATGTGATCGAGCGTGTGCTGAGGAACCAGCAGGATGCATCTGGCGGCTCAGGCCCCAGGAAGCTGCTCACCATTGAAGCCTCTCTCATGACCCCTGTTCAGCCAATGCTGGTGACGTCCATCTTTATTCACACTGAATTCCAATACCCAAAATCTCGGCCACTTGCTAGGCACAGCATGGTGGTGGTAAAGTGAAATTGGTGACCTGATGAAATATGTGACAATCATGTAGACATGACATAACATCAGTGTCTGAACGTAAATCATTGTGATTTGTTTTGTTAGAAGAGTTCAACCTAGCGGTATTTAGGCAACGTATTCAAAGACCTCCGTGTGAGTTATGTGAATGAGATGGTCACATATTTTGTCAGGTCACCAATTTCACCATAACACCACGATGCTATAGTGGTCGAGTGTAAGTGAGCGAGTGGCCGAGATTTGGGGTATTGGAATTTGGCTTATGTCACATGAACCGGAAGTAAACAACGGCTGTGTAAGGTTTTGCGCGATCGTATTTTAATTTGCCCAAAACCCTACATTTTGTAACCGGGATCATCGGTGCTTTAGTTATGGGCCGTGAATAAAGCTGGTTTTGATCAAAAATGCTATCTGAGACAAGATTCCGAGATAAATGCATTTGAAAAAATCTGTTTACATGGAGGTGGTTGGAGGCGGACCTTTTCACTTCGGGTTCATTTCCTGTTTACTCGGTCGCCTAGCAACCCAGAGTTATTCATACGGTGGTGAAGAGCGCAATCTTAACTAAATCAATAAAACCCCTTATATGACCGTAGACGTCATTGGATTTGAAATGATGTCCAGGGTCGTCATTGGCGGGGAATCATCTGTTGTTAAGAGTGGTACTGTATAGAAAAAATAATAATTGTTGAGATGTATTTTTCATTACTAAATTTACTTTTAATGAATTTATAGTATATTTAATTTGCAACCGTTTTGTTGGAAGGTTAATTAACAGCTTTATAACCTAACATAACATGTCGCAACATGACTCGTTCAGATCGGCTATTTTTGGCAAAGCGTTTTGGTGTAGAGGCAAAAAAAAGCACACCAGTTAGCACTGCTAACTTGGGTCCGTAGGGTTTAAATGAGTGTTTCTTTTGCAATTCTAGGCAGAGGCATGCAAGTCCATCGAATACGCCATGAAGAAGTGCCCCAATGGGATGTACTCTGAAATCAAGTATGACGGCGAGCGCGTGCAGGTCCACAAAAATGGAGACAACTTCAGTTACTTCAGCCGTAGCCTCAAGCCGGTGTTGCCACACAAAGTCAGTATAATCCCTTTTATCCTGTTTCTCTCACGCCCTTTCCTGCCCCTCTTCCTTCTCTGTCTGACAAACATCTATGCAGTTATCCCCCCAAGCAATGTACTGACTGGGACGGCAATTGCTCGTAAGAACATAAGTCCTTTGCATTCTCCACAAGACAGATAATGTTTACCAAGTGAGCCACTCGCAGGCATTTCCTACAGGGATTTCCTTGGATTTTGCTCTCGCAGCATGAAGCCTTTGTACCTGCGAGGATGAATAGCTTGTGTTGATGTCCATTAGCGGCTGCAATCCACCAGAGGGTGGCTCTTAGCAGGCCTGGTATTCAAGTGACTTCCACAGTGGTGCAGTTTGGTCATTCACGGTACAGCTCGCCCCACACACTGTGCATATATATTATGCATTGGAGGAGCATTACCGATGAAACAGAGGAGGATTAAGGTGGCAGCCGGGTAAAAGGACAAATAATTTCTACAGAACGCTGCTAGAAACAATGATCATAATTTTTTGGCAGCTCGGTCCCAGGACACCGCCTTGCTTGTCGCGCCTCTGAAGTATCGTCTAATGGTCTTGGCATCATCTGCTATGACCGCATAGTCCATTGCACAAGTGGCAGTCGTAAATAACAATAATATAATATGTATTATAGAGGTTAAATATGTAATAACATTCATAATAGCACCAGCAGTTTACTTTTTTCTTTCTCTGGAACTCAATATTTGAGAATTTTTTGGTGCTACAACGTGAAGCCTCTTATGTCAGTGCCAAAAATGCATATCTAGACATACTGTAGAGATTATGTATATGCCTCGGTCCGAGTGTGTCGTAAGGCTGAGGCGGTGTGAATTGTTTATTAATGCGGTGATAAAGCAATGAGTCCTGGCAGGGGGGGGGCTGGGGGCTTTAATGTTGGCATGTATCTTTTAAGGTTAGGGTAAACATATGTATTTAAATCAGTGCAATGTCTCCAAAAGTTTGCAAAACCAACGTTGTTGTGTATGTGAATCCTCATTCCAGGTGGCTCATTTTAAGGAGTACATTCCCCAGGCCTTCACTGGGGGTGACAGTATGATATTGGATGCTGAGGTGCTTCTCATTGACACAAACACCAGCAAGCCACTGCCCTTTGGAACGTTGGGGGTACACAAGGTGAGGAACAACAGACGTCTGTGTGCGTTGGGGAGGTTATGGTGTTGAGGAAAGTTAGTTTTTTCAAACCCTTATCAAAAAAGGTCTAAGTTGAAACAACACATTAGAACAAAGTTTTGTCAGCTTAAGAAAACCAAACTAATGAGGTGTGTTGTTGACGCAGTGAAGTACCCAACTTGGTTTCTCATTTATCTTTCTTACAGAAAGCAGCTTTTCAAGATGCCAAAGTGTGCCTTTTTGTCTTTGACTGCCTCTACTTCAATGGTGTGAGTCTAATGGAGAGGTAAGTTTGTGTGATTTCGGTTTAGTCACAATTTGCTTTTCATGTCAGTGAGTCACAGACTTGCCCTTGAGGCCTCAAGCTGTTGATAGTATTGTTATTGAAAAAGTATCCTAAAGCTCTTTTCTCTGTCTTACTTGGTGATTAGAATCTGTGTTTGTCTCCCTGTTCTCTTTTGTGTTGACCATGATGTAATTTGTCAAAGTCCAGTGCATATTCCCATCTAGATTAATCTAGTTTGCAGATTGTCAACGCATGAACACACACAAGTTTTCAGGTGTTTAAATTCAGCAAAACAATACAAGGTTTGTATGGCATAGCTGAAGGCCACGCCGTCTAGAACAGAGTTTGTCTGGATGTGTCCCCTCAAATGTAGATCAATCACAGCTCATGCCAATATGTGCATGATGTCATGAAATGCCTGGTAAAGTGAAAGGAGTGTGAAAGTTGGATTTTAGTCGATAATCTATGCATGTAAAAACATAGTTTTCAGTGAATGGGTTCAGTAAGAGTTGATGCCTGAATAATCTGGATATGTTTAACCCATTTATTTTGTTCATGTGCCTAGATAAGCATTTTTTTAAGGCATTCAAATCCTTTTAGCATTGTACAGTGGCCTCCCTCCTTGTCTACCTTTTTATATCTTAGGGTGCATTCACACCACAATGTTTTACTGCGATTAAAATGATTCCTGGTGCATATTGTCGGAAAGTGTGCTTTGTTTGGGCAGGTGTGAAGGCTCAATCTAATTGAGCAATCAAACAAATGCATTCTAACTCTAATTATAAGGGATGAACCAAAGAATGTGCCATTGTGGGATGAAGAGTCTGTATTTTGCACACGATGAGGAAGGAGAAGGCATTATTGCGCAGCATAAAGACATGGTCTAATTAAGAGATGGAAGCAAGCCCTTATCGCAATATGGCCAGACAATCACATTTATCAAATGCTGAAGTTTACACACACAAACACTGCAGTGTACAGGATATATAGCGAGAGAATGGAGGCGCACATTTGCACAATGCTGCATTAATGTAAAGAGTTTGCGCTCGCAGTAGAGACCTGGAATCCTGACAGCTGATCTGGAGTGAGATAAAGGTGGTAGCCGGTTTGTTTGTGTAGTGCAGACAATAGACTACTCCAATTAACCTACCTGGTTTATTGAAGCTAGACACTACTTTACCAAACAAGTTGGTAAAGTTGTAGCGATCTGCTATTGCGCACGCAACACACACACGCGCACGCACACGCGCGTACAGTAATGTCCAGCCCGTGACACACACCCTGCACTTTACGTCCTAACTATTTGACCTACTCGAAGTATAATTTTAACACTATAGATTTTACTGTGTAGTTTATGAATTGAACACATTAAAGTTCCCTGCTGCGGTTGACAACGCGCAGTGTGAACGGCAAACGCAACACATTAAAAATGCAACAAAAAATTATGCAACTTAACCTCCAATTGCACCGAGTCTACCGAACTACAGGTGTGAATGCGCCCTTAGTTTCACCACCATTTTTCTTGTGAAAGACTTTTGTATATAATATATATATATTAGGTATAGACCATCGCCAAACTAGGACAAGCACTCAAGCAAGAAGTAGCCAGCTTGTATGGTGCGGCTTGCCGGCTTCACCACTGAACACTTTTTACACAAGTTGTTGTAAAAATGGATTTAAATGAAGATTATTGGATTTATCGAAAAAGTAATCAATGGCACAACCAAGAAAGTAATAATAGTTGCAGCCCTGGTTTATTCACATTTATTCAGAGGTTTTGCTTGAACAACTCAACTGATGCAAGACTGTGCTCAGTGTGCTGTGTCTCTCTGTTCCTCACCCAGGCCTCTGCGTGAACGCAGGAAGTTTCTCCACGACAACATGGTTGAAGTTCCCAACAGAATCCTCTTCTCAGAAATGAAGCATGTCACTGTAAGACTATGTGCTCACCCAGAAGGCTGTTCTGCAGCTGTGCCAGCCTAACTGGTCTTACCCACCACTACATTTCAAAGAAAAAAATTGAAGAACAAACGTTTTTGCTGTAGTACACTACAATGTCAGTAGCTTTAAGCAGAGCCACTGAGATAGTCAGAGTTGCGTCATCTCCTTTCACTCTGTCGAGCCAATTATTTTATAGCAATGGGGGAATCATGAAAATGAAGAATATTCATATATATTCATTCATTTATTGCCAAAACACTACTTAACAGTTGGTTTGGAATTTGCTTAGGTGCACTATAAAACAACAATGAAGAACCATTGGGCAACCAATATTTCCAAACACTACTGTATAGTTACAGTGGTGGAATTTTGAGGTATTTGTACCAATTTCCAATGCTTTTATTTCTACTCTTACATCTAGGATCCAAATATTGTACTTACTCAACCACATTTATTTGAAAACTTTAGTTACTAGTTACTCTGTAGATTTTGATTATTATTACAAAACACACATCAACCACTTAAGCCCTATTTACATTTCGGCCATTTGAAAATAGCCGATATACAAGCTCATAGATCTGCTGTTTTATTTTGTCACTTACATTGTTATTACTTTTTTTGAACAAAATCCAAAGAAAACAATAGCAAAACATACAGTACAAACAAACATGAAAAAAGTAAATAAAATCGACATTGCGTATCAAAATGTGCATGTTACATCACATCCTCATTCCCCCATACCCTTATTCTTTCTGTTCAGTCTTAAATGTTGTCCATTTGGACCATTTGTTTCAAAAGATCTTTATACGTTTGTAAACTTGAAATGGGATACTCTGCATAATGTGTACTTTTGGTACTTTTAAGTACATTTTGATGCCAATACTTTTTTACTTTTACTCAAGTACATTTAGAATTCCGGATTTTAGTATTTCTATATTGCAGTATTGATACTTTTACTGAATTAAAAAAAAGTGAGTACTTCTTCCACCACTGTATAGTTCCAAACATTGAATCCTTATAATTGGGTGTTGAAGGCTGAAGCGCGGGGCGATAATGAACTACAATGACCCGTAGTGTCTCTGACCCCCTCGTTGATGCATTCGTCTCAGTGGCTCTGCTTCTCAGTCGAGACAGACTTGACAGGCACTGACACGGAACATGATTGCTGATGTAGTGCCCTGTGTGTGTATGTGTGTGTCTTTATGACAGAGGGCTCGAGATCTGGCTGACATGATCACACGGGTCATCAGGGAGGGCCTCGAAGGACTGGTGCTTAAAGACGTCAAGGTGAGGCATTCTCTGTTTTCATGCTGGACCTACTGCCACTGGAAGAGCAAAATGTATATATATATATATATATATATATATATATATATATATATATATATGATCTAGTATGGTGGTTCTTCGACCATATTTTTATACTTTGGCTATTCAAAAATAGAAGATATACAATCTCACAGTGTGTCACTTCGTGCCGCGCTGCAAGCTTATAACATCTGCAATTTTTCAAAAATCTCAAAAATGTTTAGAAGATATGGAATGATTTTTAATTTCTTTACACAAATCGTCTCTTCTGGAGGGTCTCTGGCACAACATATTTTCTCATGGGGGTCCACTCCACGGCCAAATGCAATGTCTTATCGCTGCTTGCAGCTATATTTATTCTTTTTCTTTTTCTTCCGTCAAAAATAGCAGTTCTGGCTTAACCGTGCAGTCCATTTTCGCGAAACTTGGCAATATGGTAGAGGGCTATGCCAAACAGTGAAGACGCCAAGCCCACGACCATTGCATGGTCATGGTGCACTGCATATACATTTAGGGGTCCTTGGCACGAAAATGTTTCAGAACCAGTGATCTAGTACACTGTAAATTCTTTGGTGTTCTTTTCAATCTGAGCATGGACAAATCCATGTGCACTCTCTTAGAGTTACAGTCCTGTATGGGTCCATTTGGACTCCCAGGTGGTCCTCGGGCATGACGTTGAGAACTAGCGATCTGTAGTAGAATGGCTTCATAATACTTGGTTTTAACTGCATGATGCACCATAGCGTTCCAATTGATAATAGAGTGTGTGTGTGTGTGTGTGTGTGTGTGTGTGTGTGTGTGTGTGTGTGTGTGTGTGTGTGTGTGTGTGTGTGTGTGTGTGTGTGTGTGTGTGTGTGTGTGTGTGTGTGTGTGTGTGTGTGTGTGTGTGTGTGTGTGTGTGTGTGTGTGTGTGTGTGTGTGTGTGTGTGTGTGTTTTAAGGGTAACTATGAGCCAGGGAAGCGGCATTGGTTGAAAGTGAAGAAGGACTATCTAAATGAAGGAGCCATGGCGGACACGGCTGATCTTGTGGTGCTGGGGGCGTTCTATGGCAAAGGCTCCAACGGTGTGTTCATCAAATACAGTGTCAGTTCTGTTGTCATGACCGGTCCATACACATGCACTATTAACCCATTTTGGGCGGGAACCCCATTTGGTGTTTTAAGCGTAATGTTATACTTTAGCTATTGAAGAATAGCAGATCTACAAGCTCATAGCGCGAGCTTGTAGGTCTGCTAAAAATCGTGAAAATGTAGTGCAAATCTTTGAATATATATTCATTCAGAGCGAACGTTTTTAACTCAAATCTTTGATTCTGGGGGGTCCCAGGAACAACATATTTTCAGATGGGGGTCGACGGCCAATTACATATAATCTTGAGGCTCCTTGACATGAAAATGTTTGAGAACCACTGACACAGAAACATGGGTTTTTCAGAAAACTGTTTAGAAGACATTTGTAGAATGGTTCCCCGGTCTAAATGGGTTAATACAGTGCCCAGGGAATAGTTAGTTTTCAGTGCTGCTTTGTTTTGATTCCCCCAATCCCCATTTAAATGCTGAATCCAGTATAACTACTAGTTTAGTCTCGCCAGTCGCTACGATTTGGAAGAAAAGATGGATATACCAAACACATTATTCCTATAAGCTAAACTATGCCGGATCAAGGGTTCTATTGGGTAGGCCCTAAAATGATGATGCCCTTAATCGTGGGGAATTATTTTGGGTAATTCTGATCGGCCCGATGACTACAAACCATGATTGATCCAGGCCTGCCAGTAGCAGCATTTGATTAGGGTTATTTATTTTTTTCTTTTTGCAGAAGTGTATATTATTTGTATATCTTCTGATTAATTGAAATTGGAGGACCCATATGTAAACAAGTCTTAGTGATTTTTCTGGTTTTATCCTCTTAGCAGATTTTGTATTGACCTGTACTTTCATTGAACTGTACCCATTCTCCAAACTGTTAATACAATTTTCAATCAATCAATTTCCCCATTGTGTTTCCTAATACCATGTCTTCTTTCAACCACCAGGGGGCATCATGTCAAGTTTTCTATTGGGCTGCTACGACCCAGACTCCAAGAAGTGGTGCACGGTCACAAAGTGCTCTGGGGGTTTCGATGACGCTATGTTGGCCAGACTCCAGAAAGATCTGGACATGATTAAAATCAGCAAGGTTAGACAAAAACCTTGTCCCAAGGTCTCAAGATCACTAGCTGAGGCAGAGAATGGACAATTAATCTCTCTGTGTGTGTGTGTGTGTGTGTGTGTGTGTGTGTGTGTGTGTGTGTGTGTGTGTGTGTGTGTGTGTGTGTGTGTGTGTGTGTGTGTGTGTGTGTGTGTGTGTGTGTGTGTGTGTGTGTGTGTGTGTGTGTGTGTGTGTGTGTGTGTGTGTGTGTGTGTGTGTGTGTGTGTGTGTGTGTGTGTGTGTGTGTGTGTGTGTGTGTGTGTGTGTGTGTGTCTTTCTTTCTCCAGGAGCCAAGCAAAATCCCTGGCTGGCTGAAGATCATCAAGAACTATTATCCAGATTTCCTTATCAGGGATCCTCAGGTAAGTCTCTACAATTGAATAGGTTTGTATTTCTCAAGGGGACTATTAAACTATAAACGATGCAAAACATGTATTTACACACAATTTAACAATCATAAGGGCCATCCTTTTGCATAATATAATATTTCAAAACATGGAAAAGTTCACTTAAAATAAAATTAATAATAATATTTTTTATCCCACGATTTTGCAACCCATTTTTTCACCCAGTGTCAATTATCTAATGTAATCCTGGGCACTACACTTCCTCTGCCAACCTGGGGGGGCAGCGGACTGACCTCATGCTTCCTTCTATGCATGAGGAGTCCACGCTGCTTTTTTTCAGGGGGGGGGGGGGTTTCACCAGCCGGACGTAGCGTGTGGAAGGAACACGTTATTCCGACCAGTTCCTTTCCCCTCCATCAGGCACCCCGGCTGACCAGTAGGGAGGTAGTTTAGAGACCAGGGTTACTGCATTTTTGTGTGAGGGCACTACCTACCCTAGGGGACACGGGGAGAACATGCAAACTCCACACAGAAAGGACCTTTTAAAGTTCACTTTTAAAATGCAACGAAAATGCAAATTATTCATCTCTGAATCTTATCTTATGTAATATTATGTTGTTTCCAAATATGGCAGTGGTTCTCAACATAGAGTTTGGAGACCCTCAGGGGTCCTTGAAGGGGTTTCAGGGGATCCCCAGCTAAATTATTGATAGTTAGGATTAGGAACCACATGGACCCGCTGTAAGTCAAGAGAGTGAGTGTACAAATGGGTCCATTTGGTTCCATTTGTACACTCTTGAGTTACGGGGGTCTGTGGCCATAATGCATGCCAGACTTGGGGATTCTTGAAATTGAAAAAGTTGGCGAACCACTGAACTATGGTATATGTTGTTTTGTTATTTTGTTTTGCGGTGATGTAGAATGCACCAGTCTGGGAGATTACAGGTGCAGAGTTCTCCAAATCAGAGATGCACACCGCCGACGGCATTTCCATCCGCTTTCCTCGCATGACCCGTATTCGTGACGACAAGGACTGGAAGACTGCTACCAACCTGCCCCAGCTCAGAGTACTAACACTTCAACACTCATTCCTCTAGGGCTGCAAAACCTCATACATCAACAGTTATACACAATATTATAATATCTTTGAATATAGTAATATATTTTCAAAAAGAATGGTTAGATCTACAAGAAAATACATCTACAAGTTCACAAGACAATGTCTAAATCTTTTAAAAGAAAAACGTTATGTATAAAAAAATGCTTCTTAATTATTCAATATAAAATAGTATTGGCTACAATAATCTCTAAGGAGATAATTGATATTTGCAGCCCTATCTTCTTAATGTTTTAACTTGCTGGGGGACTCATTCTTTCTGCAAACTAGAAATTACAATATTGTTACTGTCGGGGAGAAAGCTCTTTATCTCGCGGCACACAAAATCACCAAAAGAAAACAAAAGAAGTAGCAGATCCACAAGCTCGAAACCATGCCGTGTTTTGAGCCTGTAGATCTGCTCCTTATTATGATGCTTCTGAATTTGAGGACCCCCGGAAATGCTTTGGCCATGTCTCGCGATTTGTTCTGCACGTACCACACACACACTGATGCAGGCTGTTCTGAACCCTCTGAACTCACGCCAAGATTTTGATTAATTTCTTTTGGTGATTCACCTGGTTTCTGTTGTATTTTAGGGTATTCGCCGCCGCAGGAGTTTGTAGGAAATATGGGCAAGAGAGAGTGAGAAGAAAACATAGGTTGCCAGTAAACCCACAGTGTCACAAATGTATTTTATGATCCTTTGCCTACTGATAGAGCTAAAAAACATTCCATATACCACTCACAAGGGAAGATATTTACACTGAGTTTACACTATATTAGTGATTTACTTTACATGTGTTCATAGATGATTCAAAACCACTGGTTGCAGCTGTGAAACAAACAAAAAGATTACATTTTAAATTAATGGAACTGTCTTTTGCAGCAAACGATAACATCTCCTGTGTGTTTGTGCTTATAGGAGCTGTTCCGCATATCAAAAGAGAACAGTGACTTTGAGGTGACAGCTGGCGGCGACGACAAGGGCTCTTCTGGCGGAGACAGTGGGAGCAACTCGCCCCCCTCTACCTCCCATGGGAGGGGTACACCCAAGAAGAGCAGTGAGTACATACAGCACCAGTGGTTCTCATACTTTTTCATGTGAGATTTTTTAATGACAAAAAAGCCTGAGCCTTCATTTAATAGTCCATTCATAGACTTGGAGCAATTTGAGACGAGTACACTATTATTTTTACATTTCATATCTTTTAATGCCCCGATATTCTTGCAGAACAATGCCCCCATTTTTATAAAAGAAATAAAAAAGTTAAAGAAGTTTTTTAATGCAAATACATGGATGAAGACCAACTTTTCACAAGTCATTAAAAAGTTGATGCCCTTGTTGTTGAGTACATCAACCCTCCCACACTTAACTTAAAATCCAGGGTAAATCCATGTCAAGGACTACCAAATAAAATTGTACTTGCATTCCCATCTGAAAATACTTGGTGCCAGGGACAAGATTTGTGTTGAGAAAAGAATCCATATTTTCACATTTTTCATCATTTGAAAGGTCAATACGTCACTTTTGATCTTGTAGATTGACTATTTTCAAAATCGGATTAAAGTGGTTAAACTGATTATTATGCTATATTAATTAATTTTGCCGGTGACCCCCTGGAACCCCCTCATGGACCCCCTGCGGCTCCCTGGAGCTCCAATACGGAGGTATTGATGGGTTTTTATGTTCCGAGACACAACTCTTTGAGTGATGCGATCTTCTGACATGAACGGTTTGATGAGGAAAGTTAGATCATTAACCCAGATGGATGTACCTACTAAAATGAAGTCTATATCTGCTTCGCTTACATATTGGTTAATGACGCATGGTTATGATAACACAAATCCCCCCTGCATTTATTTCAATCTGACAACAGGCAACAACAGTACACCCAAATCAAAGGCAGTGAAGTCTGAACCACATAGCCCTGTCCTACAAGGGCCCAGCACTACACCCAAATCAAAGGCAGTGAAGTCTGAACCACATAGCCCTGTCCTACAAGGGCCCAGCACTACACCCAAGTCAAAGGCAGTGAAGTCTGAACCACATAGCCCTGTCCTACAAGGGCCCAGCACTACACCCAAGTCAAAGGCGGTGAAATCTGAACGGCGTAGTCCTGTCCCAGATGAGCCCAGCGCAAAGAAGGTACACTATTATATTGTAAATGAACACCCTACTTGGTCACACAAAAGCATCAAACGTTGCTGATCAACAAGTTCAGAACGTGTTTTGAGCTTGTGGATCTGATACTTCTGCTGCTTTTGAAATTGAATCCTGAAAAGTAAGAGTTGTTTCCAAGGATGATATGTACAGCATGTAACTTAACAAATTAAGTAATCATGTCAGTAAATTGTTGGAAGTGAGTAAAGCATTGCAGCTTTCAACCTCAAAGCATCATCAATTATTATTTTAATAAGGCTCCATTTTATTCCAGATAAAGAAGTCTGAAAGTGTTCACAGTAATGGACAGAGCAAGTCTAAGGCAACCTCGAACGTGTTGCAGCCAAGTAATGACAAGGTTGGTGAAATGTTATGGACTCACAGTTCACATTCAACCTAGAAGGAATGTGTCATTGTAGGTGTGCAGCAGTTTATCGATGTAATCGATTATGAAACATGTACTTGAATAACAAATTATACACTAGCGAAAATAGCACATCTACAAGCTCGACACCACACATTGAGAGCTTATAGATCAGCTATTTCTGCATGACACTGTATAATAAAGCATAACATAGTGCTCAAATAATTCAGAGTAATCGATTTAGTTGATTATATATAAAATGCGCTTCTCGATATAGATGAATCGCTAAGAAAACGGTGTTGATTTTGACAGAATTATTTTATTTAGTCTTAGACATAATCTTTTGAATAAAATTATTTTAAGTTTTAGTCATGTGAAAAGTTGTAGTTTTATCTAGCTTTAGTCGACTAAATCTACAGTTGATTTTGTCAACAATTTATTTAGTTGACCTTGATGCGATTACGACGATTTTACACTTGGTTGCATGCTTGATGCGTTGTGATTGAAAGTGCAACAAAGCATAAAATGACTTGTCTTTTGGTTCTGCTGGATCTCTTCTCCACTAGTCCCTCCCTAATGTTTTACCCTAGTTTTTATTTGTTGACAAAATTGTCTATATTTTTTGTCTTAGCTTTAGCCATCATAGCTTAGTTTTTATTTCGCATCCCTACAGTATATCAACATTGCCTTTGGTTTGGTAATTCCTAGACACTGCTGGATATCTTCAGTGGGGTGAAGCTGCTCCTGCCCAGCTCCGTGCAAGACTTTGACAAACTGAGGCGCTACTTTGTGGCCTATGACGGAGACCTTGTACCAGACTATGATGCTGCATCTGCCACACACACGCTGGCAGAGGCAGAGGAGGACTGCCAGGCCCAAAGAGTCACCCCCAGCTGGATCTGGGAGTGCATCCGCAAAAGACGTGTGGTGGTCCCCTGTTGAAAGGACACTGTTGAAAGGTCAACTCCTTAATGTAAGGAAAACAAAAACACAGGTTTTTACATGCTGTGTTTGCTGGTACAGCAGCCTATGCCTATCGCAGCTGTAATGAGTTTTTTTCTTTTTTTTACACTAAACCACATGAATTTGGTTGACTTTCAGGTGTTTACACTCTCGGAGCGCTTTAGTTTCGTTTGTTCTTGCGCGATGAAGAACTTTTTTTTTTTAATGTTTGCGTCTTGAGTACAAAGTGATGAAGTAACATCATTTTTATTCAGAATGAGATTGATTGTTCACCGTGAATATCAACCTTTTTGTATAAATTAGGCATCGACTTCACTGCTTTTTTTGTGGAATACCGAGACACATTTTCAGATTGTTTATTCGTCACGCTCCTGGTGTGTAAAGACTTTTAGCCTAACGTATTCTTTGTTGCACGCCAAAGTATACTGTAAATTGGGCTTTATAGTGACAGACTGTATAGCAGTGTGACAAGACTGGTGAGATTGAGGGGGTTGGCATAGTGACAGTACGCCCTCATCCTTCAGTTGTTGTATTTATTGTTTTCTTTTATAAACCCACAATCGAGCAGTTCATTTGTGGTTATGATTTTTATTTTGTGCAATTTCTGTTCATCTTTTGTCAACAATAGCGGTAAATGGGTCAGTTCTAAATGTTTCCAGAAACAAGTGTGGTCTCTTCCATGGTGTGTTGCAGAAAGGGAGCTTTTATTGTTTCGGCAAATGTTTTCTTGAATTTAGTTAGAATTAGAATGTTAATTTGTTTAATCAATGTTTTTGTATTAACAGAAAAAAGAAAATGATGACCTTCAAGTCCAAACAGAAATGTAAAAATTAATATGTAGACATTTTTCTTTTAGCTTTAGGGTTTTCAACCATTAGTATTTCTTATTGTCCAAATGAAAACAATGATTTACAATTTTTCTTTACCCTTTTAAGGCCAAAAGTGACAAACGCTATACTGCTATTTGGAATAGCTAAAATGCTGACATAATGTAAAAAGAATAAATAAAAGTTTCAATAACTGCTTCCTTCCTAAAAGGTGTTTGCATTTATTCCCCATTGTTTTGACTCACAACAGAAACAATGGTATTTACAGAAAATGTATTAAAATTAAATGTTAACCACATGAACCTTAGCGTCCCTAATCTGGGCATGTCACAATAGCAATGTCACAATAGCACGTCAAACAGCGAACAAAGTGTTTTCGCAGAATGTTCAAAGTACATTAACTTAACTTTGGTTAAGAGAGAGCATTACTAACTACTAGAAATGTCGACTCCATCGCAGCATCCAAACTCCTGGATGTGTCTGATGTGTTGCTCCACTCCGTCTCATCTCTTCCATGAAATGACCTTCCAGCACCACTAAGAAACATTAGTTAGTCCATTTAAAGTATTATCTCTTCTAGAAGGACTTCACGTCTGCTTCAATCTCTTTCAAGCGTTTGTTTCATAAAAAAAATCACACCTGTGTGAACTGAGCTGTGCAAATATACTGTACTCGTACTCATACAGTACTGTACTCGTACTGCACTTTTACTGCTCTGCGATCGTACTGTACTTGTAATGTGCTGCACGGGTGCTGTACTCTGCTGTACTACTCCGTATTGTACTGTACTACTCCGTATTGTACTGTACTACTCTGTACTGTACTATACTACTCCCTACTGTACTGTACAACTCCGTATTGTACTGTACTACTCTGCATTGTACTGTAATGTACTAATCCGTACTGTAGTGTACTAATTATACTGTACTGTACTAATCGTACTGTACTGTAATCCGCCCTGGCCTGTGTGTGCCATCCAGTGGTATTGGCGAGGTGTTTCCGTGTTCTGACACAGAGACAGACACATACGTACACATAGGGACACACATTGCTGTGTAATGGAGCGGAGGCACCGCTCAGAAATCCACTGTAGACATGAGCATTGAGCTATTTTCTGTCAAGAAATTCCGTGTAGGTGATTATTTTTGGAGTGTTGGAGATACGAAACAGAATTTTTATGAAACAAACGCTTTGCAGATTGAAAGAGGATAATTCAAGCTTTTCGTAAAGCTGCAATGATGGTGAGTTTAACGTTGTTTAATACAAGCAGATCAGACTTTTCTATTTCGACGAATGGGCTGTCGTGTCAATGGAGGGTGTTGCAACTCTAGATTCATTCATCCCATTATAAAGAAAATCTGGTGTTGCAAATTGCGGTGCCACCACCGATGCAGGGCCAGCTAGGCTGTATGATGGACATTCCATGCAGTTCTGGCAGCAAATGTTTGTTAGGCAACATGCGGTGGTGCTCTGTTCTGCCTGTAGGAGAAGTAGAAGGCACAGGTCTGATACAGGCGAGTGGCAAGCAGACGAAGGGGCCCTGTTGAGAAGCCGAGAAGGAGCGAGCAGACCGAACACTGCCAGAGATGAGTGGCCGACGGTGTTGTGCATCCCTGTGTGTAAGTATAGATTCACGGTTCACGCAACACTGCACCTATAGACTGGGTTGACTCGTTATAGTAGGAGGTGTGTGGAACCAGTAAACTAGCCTGTGTTTCTGTTCACAGATCCAATTTGATGTCATGAAGTAAATGAAGCTCTGGAACACCAGCTTGCCCCCCTCCATAGTCTCGCCCTGCAACGCCACTTTGCACAGTTGTCACTTTAATATTGTTTCTCCCTTTTTGTATTGTTTTATTTATTTAGTTTACTGGACCCTTTTTAATTCATAGGTTTGTTTTCTTGTCGATTGGCTTATAGATACCCATGTTTTAGATTTTGAAATAAAGTATATTGTTAAACCTTTCTAACTTTGCCTTTTACATTTTTATAATTTTAAGAGTGATTGAAAACAGTTTGCAGAATGGGTACAGTTCAATGAAAGTACATGTCAATACAAAAACTATAGGATAAAACGAGAAAAAGCACAGACTTGTTTACATAACGGTCCTCAAAGGTGAGGACCAGACCTCTAAAAAGGTGGCGTAGAAAGTTTGCAATTGTTTTTAAGCTAAAGCACCCTGCATTTTTTAACCCATTATTATAGCCTACTTATATTTGTATTTAAGTACAAACCCTTTTAATTGTATTGGTGTTTTTAGTGGGTTCCATCAATATTGTAGAAATATTAGACCTTGTCTAATATTGAAGCATGTTCTAATCATGGATACTACATGGATATTTTCCAAATATTGTATTCATGATTTTGGAAAAAAAATAGCCAATTTAAGTTAACACGAGGTGCCCACTCCTTGTTGCAGTGGCGGAAGGTTCTTATAACGGCAGTGGGTGCCCCCTGCCCCCCAGCAGGATAGGGGGGCCATGGGCACGGGCAACAAGGCTTGTTGCCCGTGCACACTGCCCACCCATCCTGTTACCTCACCTCAGATTGACATAGGCAGTGCCGCTGTCCAATACAGTGTAATGTCATCCGCATCCCATAGCCCGGAAGGACAGTCATGCTGTGATTGTGCACGTGCATGCACGGCATTGCACGCAGTCTGTCTACTCGCCTCGGAGAACACAGCCGTCAGCTTCTTGATTGAACATTTTCACAGTAGGCCCTAGCCTATACACTGACACCACGCTAGACAGGAATGCCCAAAAACGTCACATCCGGTTTTAGCCTGGGGTAAGAATTTTCTATGGCTGCCAATGCAACTTGGTCCAATCCTTCTTCTTCTTGCTGCGAGAGTGAGGTCTAGCCAACACCAACTCGGGATTCCTGGATCGCTGCCCTCCACAAATTCCTATCCAACATCAGGTTCTTGAGCTCTGCAGTGTTGTCAGCCAAGCTGTCGCGTCGCAGCACGTCTACATAGGTGGTACGCTTCTTTCCCCTCCTGGCTTTGCCCTGGGTTGGCTCCCATAGGGTCAATTTACTTGCCTCAAGTTCTGGGTGCCTGACGCAGTGCCCTGCCAGCCTCATCCTTCTCTCTCTGACTTTGTCCGTGACGCGTGGTAGGTCCCCATAGAGGTCCACATTTCTGATGCGGTCCGTCCATGTGACACCTAGTGCCATTCGTAGCATTCTTGTGTAGACTCCATGTCTCGGCCCCATACAGCAGTACTGACTCCACAGTAGCTATGAACAGCCGCCTCTTAAGGTCTTCTCCCATGTCTGATTTCCACACTCTCCTCATCCCGTGCAAGGCTTTCCAGGCAAGTGCTCTCCGAACCTTCAGATCCTGTTCAGTTGAGGCAGTCCAGGCTCCGAGGTACTTGAAGTCCTCGACTTGCTCGAGCACCGTCCCGTCTGCAGTGGCAATGGTTTTGTCCTTGGTGTTGACTGTCATTACCTTTTGTTTTCTTGGCATTGAGCTTGAGGCCGATCTTCCTGCACTCCTTTTCTACTGCCAGTAGTAGCTCCGTTCCTTTCTCGACTGTATCCGAGATTAGGGCGATGTCGTCTGCATAGTCGAGGTCAGTGACCATGATGGGGTGTACTCGCCTTGACTTCCTCGGGACCAGAGTGAACCCCAGCGCCTCCTCTCTGCCATTGATTGCAAGTCTCAGTGCATGGTCCATCACTACAACGAACAGGAAGGGTGCAAGAGTGTCACCCTGTAGGACGCCTGCAAGAATCTCGAATTCTTTGGTGTCACCATCGCAGGTTTGGACCTTGGCTCGAGTCTGGCTGTAACTTGACTCTATCATCTGGACCAACTTTTCTGGAACTCCGTAGGCACGTAGAATACTCATGAGTTTCCCGTGGTGAATGGATCATGACAAATGTGATGAGGTCAGCACATTTTGGGCACATTTGGGCAAGTGGCTATGGCTGCTTTTAGCCCAAGGAGTGTTTTTTGTGCAAAACTAGTTTGACAATGTCACATGCTACTTAAAGCAAAAGGAAAATTTGACATTTTTGCCAGCCATAGGATGTTAATGGTAGGGTCACAAGACCCTACTGTAATTACAGTACCCTACTATATATTTTGATATTATATTTTGGTCTCATCCTCTAGGCAGTATTTTTTATCCTTTGCAATGTTATTGGTTTGCAGCTTACTTTTAACTATGTCTGCACCTTTATACTTTTCTTTTGGGTTCTAAAGAGTTGGCCTTAGAGCCACTATTTTCAATATATTTATATATAGTCCTTAGCTTGACATGCCCTACATGTAGCTTGATTATCAGACTATGCAGTCCACTCAGAGAGTGGGCGGGGTCTTTGGGCTGGATCCAGGCTACCCTACATGCTGATTGCAGCCTCATCCTTTCAGATGCGGTGGGCGTGTCTAGCTTGATTTTCATCATTGCAACAGAGCTTGTTCCTTGTTGACCTGCCCAAGTGCCCATATGTGTTGTGTACTCATACCTGACGAAGACCCACAGTGGTCGAAACGTTGTAACAAATAAAGAATCTTCCTACAATTCAGTGTGCGGACATCCCTTCCTTTTTCATTGTACGTATATTTTTGACCAGCACCTGTAGAATGTCTGGAGATGTGCGTGCTTCCTGTAGGGTCACAAGAAACCCCTATAAAAAAGATTGCCCAAGCAAGTGGATTCATGAATGTATGTATATAGACAATATTTTAGGCCAATAAAAATATACTAAAGTCGTTTTCAGTAGGCATTCCTGCATAACTTCCTGGTTTGATGATGATGTCACGCGACGCGCATACCCTATATACTTCTATGAAAAAAAGGAAATAATCATATACAGTTTTTAAAGACAGTAAAAAGGGACTCTTGACTGTTGACTCTACTAAATCATGGAGAAGTATATCTAAACTAGACAACATCCCCAGACGATGATATTGGGCTGAGAAAGGTCTCCAGACTGAAAATGTATAAAATAGTTCTTCTGTCACAACTGCCGTTAGTAAAGTACCGTATACTAGATTGGCTGTCAATGGTCAGCTGTTGCGCCAAGAGCTCACTAGCAAATCACAGCGCAGCCGTCCCTGCGGGATATGGGATCTGGAGTCTATCCATAATAAAGCCGGTGGGATCCGTGAGGCCACACCCACAACGTTCTAAGGCACATAATATAAAGATGATGTTTTGACTTTTTACTTCATTATGACATAATAATACGGCCAAATAGGTTGGAAAAATAAGTGTTGACCGGCAATCTCTATGAAATGTAAAAAAATGTGAGGTTATCATCAACTGCCTTGTTAAGTGCCCACGCCACGCATGCAACTGGCCTGTGTGTGTGTGTGTGTGTGTGTGTGTGTGTTCCCATCTTTTCCCCAGGAGGGTCCAGTCACTTCCTCACAGCTCTTTGTTCGGGTCTAGCAGCCAGCTGCCAGTGGGTTGAGTCACAGGGAGGCTACAACAAGGCTAACCCTCTGCGTATAACGTTACAATATGATTATGAAAACAAACAACGAAAAGATTCAAGAATAGGCCAAGCATTATTTAGGAACCCTCGCCTGCTGCTACGGACGGTCGCTGTACGTGGTACCTTTTATTAAAGAGACCCCGAATGCAAAGTTCGCTTAGTGTTGCTGATGCTGCGGCTTGGACCTATATGTAGCGTTGTTTACTGGTTACAACAGTCAGAGGGATAGACATTTTCATTTGAATTTTGAAAGCATCCTCCTCCTCCTCATCAAGCATCACCCAGATGAACCGGTTGTTTAGCAGTAGTGCGGTTCGCATCATCCACTCCACTGATCTACTACACTCTCCCTTTCAGTATCTGCTCACTGTGCTCAGCATCCATATTTGCATCCCAGGGAGTGGCAACCCTCCTAAAGCGTTCCCCCTGCAAGAAAATTTAAAGTTTCCCTGGTTCTCGCTCACCCTCTGACTCTTTAAAATTCGCAAAGAAAGGTGAGTGTCTTTCAATGACTTTATGCTTTATGGTTTGTGTTGTGGTCGGTCTCAGGGTTGATGTGAAGGGCAGTCTAGACCACGTTGCCGCAGTAGCTACAACAATGGATCAATCTGGCGTTGTCTTGGATCTGTTGAGGTGCGCATTATTCTCACAAACCGTTTATATTATTTCTGGGAAATTATAGGCTCCAACTGAAAAACTATTTGTCATGTAGCATATGAAGCATTAGCATATTTGAAAAGCAGCAGCTAGCACTCCCACACTTGTGTTTGATATCATTTTAATTATTTCTAATGGGACTGATTGCTCCAGATGAAAAAAATGTTTTTGGTCGATTTGGAAAATGTGTGTGTACCTTGCAGACAAACTGTAGGAGGATGAGGAGGATACCGGTCCTGTATGTTGTTACAATCTGCAGTGTTATGTGCCCTTTATGTGTAATGTGTTGCAATCTGTGTGACTTAGAACATCATATTTTGTTACTGGCTTTTGGCTTTTATTTGTAGGCCAAGGTCCAACTGGACACAGGCCTATACTATATGTCTATATATTACAGGCATACACTGATCTGTCAAAATGTGACCACATACAGTGAGGGGGAAAAGAACACAGGGATCCATTTATTTCTACCAGTAGTCATTATTTAAGATAGACTGACCAGTGACCAAGAAAGCATCTGTATGAAGCTCTGGCTTGAATGTTTTTGTTATTGTTAATATGGGGCCTAGTCATATTGTTCAAAACACATGATGATGAAACCACATCTATATTAGAGACATGCCACTTTTGGTACAGACAGAGGTTAGTTTTTGTATGACCGTATATGACAGGTTTTCTTTTGGGGTTTTTTTACTGCTTTGGGTGGTAAAGCTCATTCACATCCCCTATGCCAAGTGAGTTCAGGAGTTCAAACATGCAATCTGTTCACAAGCTTGCTCCTATACCGCCAGGCTACTAAATTGATTTTTAAACGACCAACACAAAGCTGTTGCTGTAATATCTTTAAATGAAACTCCACACCAGTACTTCTAATATGCTCTCTGTTGCATCAATGTCTCCTAGATAGAATTGAACCTTTTCATGGCATTGACATACATTGTTCTGTAACGTTACCAACTGTTCCATTTAGCCTTTCCAGTGCGTGAGCCAACATGCAAGAGAACCATAAGCTTTATTATTCCTACATTTCTCCTCATTATCGTTCCCTACAGATAAACATGGAAGGAGAGAGCCATCATTCCCCCATCTAGTGCCTGATCCATACGCCTTCAACAGCTGGGGAGAAGTTCACTCGACTCCTCCTGGGCCAGCTCCCAACTACTATAGAATGAACATGCTCAAGTCCAGTGGACTGAAGATCCCTGGCCGGGGGCCAAAACATTCCAGCCCTGTGGGAAAGACCTCAGCTGGAGGCACATCCGGCCCTGTCGTCACTAAAGACAGTACGTTTCTTCTCTATCACCCTCTTGAACTTATGGGCAAGGGAAAATGACTTATTACGTAGTTAGCAGATTTGACTGCCTCAGGCACGTTTTTCTGAAAAAGGCTAGCAGTGTTATAGTAAAATATGTCTTATCGCCTATAGGAATGGAACAATACACAGACAAAAACATGTGTATTATTGTTGTTGAGTCTAAACCATAATTTAGTTCAATATAACTAAGTTCGGTCGCAATAAGTATACAATCCTCAACTCTCATCGGAGCATACCCAAGAATATTGTACATAATAAGTACACTCAATTGTATTTAGTAAAACTCGATGTGCTTCACAAATAATCAGCAGTTAGCCTATCCCTTGAATATAGGACAATATAGTGATTAGTCTTCATGGGAAGTATCAAAGGGAGCAGGGCTATGTCATGGTTCAAGTTAACTGAGGAATTTAGTGAGCAGGAAGGAAGGAGGGGGACACTGCGTAACAGTAAAAAGCAGCTGTTATAACAGAGAATTGTGCTTAATTCGTTCTAAATATTACAGCATTCATACTAATTTGATTTCCAAAGTATTAATGTGAACTGCAGGTTGCAAATGGGTAATAACCCATTGTGTCATTGTGAAACTGGCTTGAGTTGAAACCAATGTTTGCTCTTGACAGAAGTGTTGAATTGTGTGTTCATTTCAGCATTTGTTGATATAATAGGTATCTAGGCTAGTATGTGATGAAGACAGTTATTAAGGATTGGTTTCATTTTCAACATTAGAGTTGGGGTTAGATGAAACATGTTCAGAAAATGGATAGCTTTTTAGAGGTTTGTTTTTTAGGCTTATTTTTTGAGTGGTGTAAACCACTCCTACAACTGGCTTTGTTAGTCTGTGCAGAAAAAATGAGCATGGTTGCTATGTTCACCCTGTTCACCCGGGTGTGATTTCATTACGTCAGACATGATTTCATTACGTCAGACAGGCTATATTCCACCACTCAGTTCACACGGGTGTGATTTTTACCACTTGTCTTGTTACCACTACTAGAGTCTAGAGTCTAGTACTGAATGTTTTATCCCGTGTAGTGGTTTTTCACTTTAGTTATCAAACAAAAAAAATAGCAATGCTTCAATAACAGATTCAATGTTATCCTCTCACTCTCAGTGAATGGAAACTTTCCATTCTCTAATTTCTCGCTCAAGGAATGATGGAATTACAATATAAGAGAGATGGGTCATAGAACCCATAAGAGTGGGTTCAACGGACAGCTGACGTAGTGGTCCGGGCACCTAGGTTCAATGTAGCCTAACCCCATTCCATCACCTAACCGCTTAGTAAGTCCCATTACAAAAATAGCATGCATCACATTTTGAACTTGTGAAAGCATTACAAAATGGAACTATTTCGAAAAAGTTAAAACTGTTTTAATTATTTGAAATGTTTTGAAAATATCTGCATATTGACCTGCCCAAAATACGGATGCCGGGTTTAAAGTGGTTAAAGGGCAACTGTGTTAACTTGAAAGCTGACTTACTCTAGTCTTAACAGACCGTACAGTTTGCTGTAAAGTGCCCTGTGTCATGAGTTAGAACATCAGAGAGAGTACTCATTCCCACTGTGAAGCATAACACTAACAGTCACAAGTTCTTATGGTGGAACTCAAATCTTATTAAGTAGAGATAAGGGTTTTCAGAAGAAGAGGAACGACACTTTCTCCCTCTCCTACTGACTAGTCTAGGACTGGAATTAACACCTACTTTGTATACATACCGTAATTCCCCGTATATATGCTGTGCACCATCAGGGGCTTGGAGTTTTACAACAAAGATCAACACCTAATCCGACAACACACACACCATTCAGTCAACATCCGGTTCCGGTCGCGGTGTTTTGGATCTTCAAAATAAGGGTTGAACGGGGGGATATCCTGGCATAATAGTAATCATTCTTTAATTAATCCTGGCGGCCAAACGGTTAAGATATCCACATAGCCACAATAGCTACACAACATTGACTGTTCCACACGTAACCAGGTTTAAAAAGGGTTCTTTGTCTTGGCTAGGCTACCTTGTCTTAGTAATAACAAGTTCAGCACTGATTTCTTACTTCCTTTCATGTTCTCTAAATATGACAACAATGAACAATACCCAACGAATAATTTCAAGAAACTATGCTTGTCAGCCTTGGTTAAACCAGTAAGAAAATAGCATACACCAGTGCTTAAGAAATTGAATTGTGCTGTGAAGAGGTAACTCAGAAAGGGTACAACTCAGAAAAGTTGTACATTAAATGGAATACATATTGAGCATAGTTTTTACTAAGTCATGCAGGATCTAGTGAAAACTTACATAGCCAGGTAAGTATGTAAAGTATGCAAGAGTGAAATATTTCCCCACTATTATCTCTGACAACAACTAGGACTCACTTGAGAGCATGTTGTACTCCCATCTTTTGCATTGAAATGCACATTTGTTTCTAGAGACCTTTTTATTTAATTCCTCCAATGCATGGCTTTTGAAGATTACATCATATGGCAGCCAATTATATGGGATTTTTTAATGTTTGTTTAAAGCACTTATGACTAGTCTATGGACTTTGAGGATATTACAATGTTTGTTTGTTTTTTGTTAAGAGCACTTAGTCCACTTAGCACCAAGTCTATGGACTTTTAATGTTTGTTTAGAGCGCTTAAAGGGACACTTCACACTTCACCCAATGTTAATGACAATTAGAAACTTTCCTGGGGGTCTTTATGTGTGTAATATGTGGTTTTAGATATTTTAGATTTTAGCAGTGAGCCCAGTGTCTCTGATGTCATGGACACTGGGCTCATTTCCTTCCTGGACTACAATTCACATAATGCATTGGTGCATTGCTTCTCCTTGTGGATAGGGATCCACGATTATGGGCTTTAATGTTTGTTTAGTGCACTTACTGTATGACGTAACTCATTTGCCAGCCAAGTCTATGGACTTTGTTTGTTTATGGCACTAAATGATGACGTAAGAGTGATTTTCTTACTGATAAATATCAATTAGATCGCAACTTGTCCTTAGGCAAAGCAAGTTTATTTGTATAGCACATTTCAACAACAAGGCTATTCAAAGCACTTTACAAAAATAATTAAGCATTAAGACATCAAGATGCCAAAATTAAGATTGCAAAATAAACACATTATGAAATAACATTTGAATATAATAAAAAATAAAACACAAAGCCCACTAGAACCCTAGCATCCCTATTCTGGGCATGGCCCTTTTTCTCCCCAATTTAGTCATCATGGTGCCAATTGATTCCTCCCTACACACTTGCTGTGTTGTCACTGCTGTTGTGTCCTACTGACTCACACCACCGGGAGGACGTAGGGCCTTCGCCCTATACTCCTCCCGCCCAACACTTCATGCTGACGGGCGCCACCCCAGCCCTCTTATGATTACGTGCAGTTACAATTCTCACCCTCCCTGCCCGGCTTCCCTCCCCGAACACGGGCCAATTGTATTATATACATGAATACAATTGGACAAAGACACTCGACAAAGCCGGATGCACCACGGTGGATTCAAACCCACAACCTCCGCGGTGGTCGCCAGGCACTGCGCCACCTGAGCGCCATTCTGTGCATGTCTTAGGTGAACATTCTACAAAAATATTTGGTGCAGAGGGAAATAAGTGAGAGATGTATTGCCGGTCAACAAACTATTGATATTGGGTTTCAGTGGTTAAGTAGCCTGGCCTAGCCAGCGTGCTTTCTGGTCTAGAGGAGTGGGTGCGCTTGGAGCAAGCGCTGGAGAATATTGGGTCACCACTAGGGGTGTGCTGAAATATCGATATTGCGATATATATCAATACGTCCTTCCGCGATAAATAATCGATACACCACCGGCAAATATCGATAAATAAAAAAAATATATATTTTTTAAATAAAATAATGTTCATAATGAAGTGATGAACAACATGTTTAGAAAAGGAGGACATGGCAGCTAAAATAAAGTAAATCCCACTATCAGATTCCACAGCAACCAGAAGTACTGAATTTTACTGGATGGTGATTTGTCCAAACAGCTTTGTGGGAATACAAAATGCAGAATGCATTTCCCCAGCAGTGGACAAGTCCACTGACACCAGTGATAATGGTCAGTTGGTGGTGTTTGTGAGGTATTATGATGATACCAGTGATAATGGTCAGTTGTTGGTGTTTGTGAGGTATTATGATGAGGGTATGAGGCAAAGGGGGAGTTTATTGAGTATTCATTTAGTGTTTGAGTGGTGCAACCACTCCTATAGACAGCTTTGTGTGTGTCCCTCCCTGTGTCCAAGCACAAAAATAGCGTTTTTTTCAGTATTTCAAGTATTTTGTAGTTGCAGATATCGTGATATATCGTTGATGAAATTTCATACAATATATCGATGTATGGCAAATATCGCAATATATCGAATATCGTGATATTATTGTTATCAAGGACCTAATATCGCGATATATATTGTATCGTATGAGGTACCCATATCGTCCCACTATTCACCACCTCCCCTCGCCCCTCCCCTCCCTGGTAGAAAACAGCAGAGAAAACTGACGTCATCATATTGAGAGCGACGCCCCTCTGCACTGTAGCCGAATGCGAACGGAAATAAAAGCCTGGGTACCGAGGCTAGTGGTTAAGTAGCCTCACATTGAGATGAATATTTTTCATGTTTATTAAGCAATATTGTAAACCAAACTATTAAGTTGCATTTCTATATTAATTCTTGCCATAGGTCTGTATTACATTGGACAATGAAAAACAAATCAAAATGTAAATAATGGTAGTGGCTCAGGCGTTGGGGCAGCCTTCTGGGATCCGGGAGGTTCCCGGTTCGATCCACGGCTCCTCCTCCTGGCTGCGTGTTGAACTGTCCTTGAGCAAGACACTGAACCCCCTAATTGCTCCCTAAGAGCCGTTTGTTTGGTGCTGTGCATTGTTGACCCCTGTAACAGTGTATCTGTTCCAGTGAACATGATGGTAAATCACACTGTAAAGCACATTGAATGGACTAGAAAGATGCTGTATAAATGAAGTCCTTTTGACGTATGTTATCTCCCTCTGTACTGGTGACAGTTCAACTGCCAGTCATGTACAGGCACCAGTGTTAGCCACACACACACACACACACACACACACACACACACACATGCATGTTTGCACACGCACGGACGGATGGACGCACGCACGCACGCACGCATGCATGCATGCGCAAGCGCGCGCACGCACACACACACACACACACACACACATTCACACACTTTTGAAAAGACAGGGAAGGAGATGCACAATGTCATGGCAAAGGAGATATACAGAAATGATCAGAAAAGCATACAGACAAGCAGGGTGGCGTGGGGGGCGGGGGGGGGGGGGGGGGGGGGTGTAACTGGAGTAGCAAGGGGGACCGGGGGGAAGGAGGGAGGGAGGAAGCCGTGCAGAGCTGTGGAGGAGTCATTGTGCAGAACTGGTGAATAGTGGAATTCAGAGGACGGTGGGAGGTGGCTATAGCACACAATAGTGAAAGTGAGGGCTGTGTTCTCAGCCCTCTTCCTCTTGCCAAGGATCCTTTTACCACTGCTCCTCTGTTGCCCGGGCAACCACTGTGGGTTAGCTCAAGTTTTTTAGCCAGTGTGCTTTTTTCTTTTTGCTGACCAAGATCATGTTTTTTGTTTTGTTTTGTTTTGTTTTTTCCATTGATGTACTCCTTGGGCCAGCGGTGTCAGATACAGTATGCAGTCATTGAGTGTCAAATCTGTAAACTTGAGAAGAGAAAAACAGCCAGCATTCAATTAATGTCCTTTCACCCAGACAGAACCTTATCGGTCTTCCTCAGCATTGTCAAACATAAACACACATACATGCATGCATTCACAAATGCATACCGTAGTTGTAATGTACACAAGCACTGTATTTATACGAATACACTATTTCTATTTATTTGAGCAAAGATGAAAACCGAATAAATACAAGCAATATACAGTAAGCAAGAATAAAGGACACTGCTATGTAGTACAACTAAATACAGAAGCATTTTATGAAATCAGTAAGACATACCAAGAAGCAACTTGTACACTTTTAAAGCTGTATTGTTGTGTATTATTTTGATAGTCACAAGGCCTGAAAATAAGCTGCCATATGAAGGTCTCAGACTCTCAGTGATGACATTATGCTGCAACACTCCAATAGCTGTCCATGTTGTTGTTTCCCCTTCCTTTTTAAAGGATGTTGTCATATAAACCATCTCTTAAGCCTAAAGCCCCGGCCCCCGTCACACAAAAGCTGACAATGTGATGCTTGAAAATCAGTTATTACTGAGACCATCACGTGACAATAGCAGATCTACAAGGTCAGAGTGAGGTGACAGCACGTTATGAGCTTGTACTGTAGATTGGAGGATTGGCTCTGTTTGTATAAATCACTCTCAAGACCAGTTTGCGTTCCCCTTCCTGGGCTGGTGCCAGATTTGTTGAAATGCTTGGGTGCATAGGAACGTAGTTTTATTTTATGGTCTTAAGATATTTTGGGGCTTTTTTGCCTTTATTGATAGATATACAGTAGCTTGACAGGAAATGGGGAGAGAGATGGTGGGGAAGACTCACAGCAAAGTTTGTCGGGATCGGGACTCGAACCCGCAACACACTGTCATGCCTGGACTGCTAAACCAGCACAGGCCATGAATATAGTTTTTTCCTCAGCAGGGCAGCATATCACACAATGCAGCTTTAATCACTGTCAACCTATAGCATCCCTATGTCATCATATCACAGGGGGAAATTTCTAAAATCCTTCAAAAGTAGCAAATCCGTCAAAAGTGGCAAAATTACGCATAGTGTAAAATAGCCGATGTACAAGCTCACAAAGCTTCGCCGCATTGTGAGATTGTAGATTGGCTATTCTTCAGGGGTTTATAATTCCAGTGAAATAAAACATTTTTTTCCTTTATTTGAAGGAAGTCATAAAAGCAATTAAAAACAATTTGAAGCATGGATCAAGTCCTAGTCATATTTTGTCTTTTCATGGTAAAACCCCAGCAGCATTGCTCTGCCACAGGACTTGGTAAATGTGGTCCAGGACAGGCAAAAACTAAAATAGCGTGAGCTTAAAGCTTGTAAATGTATCCCCATTACTATAAAACACATGCCTTTAGGCCCTGCTTGCACGCTTGTTTAAAGAATGGTTGTTTATTCAAGAAATCATCAACAGGAAATGACATGCCATTCCCAAATATGCACTGGAGACAGTGTGTACCTGAATTCTCAAGCTAAAGACCTCTTAAAATGTTGTATTTGTTCTAGTGTACATTTGCATTTATGCCAATGAGTCTGACATAATAACATATGGGAGCAATTGGGTCATAGAGAGCAGACATTGGGGCCCCAAGGCCCATTCTCAGGGTGTCAGTGGCACCAGCTATGTTTGTACACACATTTGTACGCACGCACGCACGCACGCACGCACGCACGCACATGCATGCACAGACATACAGATTTACAGACACATAAACACAGTGCCGCAGATTGACTGCTGTTGGTGGCTCTACTCAGTTTACATGCTGCAGTCCTGAGTCCTGCACGCTGGCTGATCAAGGCAGCGTGGAATCCTGTGCATCTAAAACAGCACTTAGATGGATTAGCCTGCGGTTCTTACTTATTCATGTACCTCATTCATACTCATGTCATACACTAGAACGATGGTGTCCCATACTAGAAATAGTCGATCTACAAGCTCACAAGGCATCACAGCGCATGTGGATCTGCTCGTTTTTGTTTTGTTTTTGTTTTTCCACGGAACACCAACTTGCATACATCAGGCTTTACAGACATCAGATGCTCCATCTCTCTGACTGACCCATTTAGGAATGAGAGTAATGCCTAATCTCACATAAACTTGCTGTTGCAAATTTAACAACGCTGTTGTCCTGTGATGTGGTGAAGTTGGATGGATAGTTTCATCGGAGATTCAGCGACGCTTGAGATTAGGATGTTGCACACAGGTGTGGTTTAACCAAATTCATTTTTAATGTGAAACTAGTTTTCATAAGAAGGAATATGAATCTTTTTTATTTCAGTTGCATACAGTACATGTGCTTAATTGCACATTCTGGCTATTTAACCTGTATTAACCTCTTCACCAGTAGATCTATGTATTTATTCAATTTTGTGTTCCTTTTGTTTAGGCACTTAAGTTGCATTTCCTTAGTGTTCGACATCATTGTAACCATGCATGTTGTGTTGTTCTTTGTCTCCTCAGATGCTCCGCCGAAGGCCCCCACCCCCACGCCAACTAAGCTCTCTGAAGTGGGTGACGATGTTTTGGGGGACTACACAGTGGGTGAAAACGTCTGGGTGAACGGCGTCAAACCAGGAGTCATTGCCTACCTGGGCGAGACCCAGTTTGCCCCGGGACAGTGGGCGGGTGTTGTATTGAATGACCTAGTTGGCAAAAACGATGGGTCAGTGGGCGGGGTGCACTACTTTGAGTGCCAGCCCCTCCAGGGCATCTTCACACGCCCCTCGAAGCTTACCCGACAAATGATGGGCGAGGGGAGCGACAGCCAATCCACTGATTCTCAGATGGGCCAGAACCAGAGCCAGCATGGTAACGGCCAGCGGGTGGTGATGACACTTAGAGAGGGGCTGCTCAACACCGGAATGAAAACAGGAAATGAGTCGGGGTCCAACATGTCTGACAGTGGTTCCGTTAAGAAAGGCGGGGATAAAGACCTTCGAATTGGAGACCGTGTCTTGGTGAGTTCTACGTCTGTAACTTCAATGATGGGTCAAATGTTGTTGACTCTAGCTTTTGGAGATTTCTCTTCTTTTCTTGTTTGCATCGGTTGTGTACACTGTAGGTATATGTGTCTGGAAACTACTGACTTATAATGTGCTGTGTGCACCTGCATACTCGCAGAGGGAGGGATGGACTAGCCTAGCACTAACCCAAATTTCTCAAAATCTAATTGCAGGATGGATCCTATTGATTTAGGTGACCCCATGGCCTTTCCTCTAGTGAATTCTGCCTCTAATGATAATTAACCACAACAAACAGTGGGGGTAGGGCTTCCAAATTGGCCCAAAACATTTCCAAATTTACAACAATGGAAACTCCTTGAATGCAGCAAAGCATGTATTAAAGCTAAGCAGTGCCTAGTTCATCCATCCAACTTCAAGAGACACAAAACAGACTTGTTGACATACAGCACACAGGCAAAGCAACCGTTAAGGAGCCTATTGGCGCAGAGCTATTGGACTATTTGTCTAGTTTACTAGTTATTATACCTGTAAATGTAAGTAAGCTGTGTAGCCTACTTGAAGAGTAATACAAATACAAGTACAAATACATAATTAAATTATAACCGTAACATGATAGTAATGCTACTATCTATATTGTAAAGCAATGATATCACAATTTACGCTAAAACGTAATGATGAGTAAAATGTTATGTTTACCAATCCGTATGGTCCGAGTATGTTTAATACAGTATGTATAACTACAGTGGTTGGATGTGCTGCCATCTTTATTGTAGTTTGGACATTGTTATCCTTCGGGAGAGATAGACAACCTAAGTAAATCTTAGGAGATGTAACGTTAAATATGTCTAACTCAAGTATCCCTTGTGGCCTAATATCTTACATTTTACAAAGGTTCTTTATTCTAGGTAAGGCTGAGCTATAAGGTCAAAAATACCTCGATATTGAGAAGGAAATGGGGGGGGGTTACACGCAGCAAAGGTCGTCGGGATCGGGACTCGAACCCCGCTCACTGCCAGCCTCGGTGCTATGCCAGCCTTCTGGGCCTATTGTAACTCCTTTTTTAATAGTATTTATTTTTGCAGATGTACAAGTTCAGGTCACATTGCTTGTACATTAGCTATTTGCTATTTTATGACAATGTCTGACCATTTTGAAATAATAAAATAGGTTAAGTGATTAAAACCAGGAAATGACAACACTTGTGCCATATCGTGATAAAAATCCCACACAATATCTGGTCTCATATCACTATACCAATATAATATTGATGTTTTGCCCAGCCCTAATCCTAAAATTATTTAGTTACTGGTCTCTTAGCAAACCATAGCATTTTGTAATGTACTGTTTGCAAACAGTTATTGGGCATGCCGCATGGGTCATGCTTTCCACTTACTGTTGGGTAGTGCTAGAAGGTTTCCCACTGGCCAATATTGTAAGTCACACTGGATTACTTTCAGCACTTACGAGAGGAGAGAACAGCCCTGGCATATTGATCAGTGTAATCCATCTATTTCCAAGCATCTCCAGTATAATCTATCTGGCTGGAGTGGTTTGTTTTTGAAGCTATGCAATTGACCCATGCCCCACCCATAATTTCAGGGCTAGCATTTTCCCCTGGAAACATTAAAGCTTATCTTAGATAAAATAAAAGTTAAGCCTAAATTAAGCATAAAATGCTCTTAAGAGATCAAATATGACTGACTTTACACACACACACACACACACACGCACACGCACACGCACACGCACACGCGCACACACACACACACACACACACACACACACACACACACACACACACACACACACACACACACACAACTACCACTTTGTTTCTTCCCTGCACTGTATGTTCTTTGCTGCTGGGTTTGTCTCATTTGTTGTCTCCACCAGGCCGAAGGCGTGGGGAGAGAGAGTATGTTTTGCACTGTCCGTGTGTGTGTGTGTGTGTGTCCGTCCGTCTGTTACCAGCTAATCTCCGGCACCGTTAACCCGGTCGATGCCAAATTTTGCACAAACACTCCCTGTATGCCAACGATGAACCTCTGCCCCAAAATGCCTTGTTATAGCGCCACCAGGAGGCCGACTTTTGTAAAACACACTTTTTGATATTACTCCTCCAGATTCTGTCCAAAAATCCTGCAAATCGTTACACACTATCTCTATAGTCATGTGTTCAAGTCGGATCTGTCCGATATTTCATATTCCATCCTCATTAAACATTGGCTTTCAAAGTTTGCAGGATTGGCCCGTTTTGAACAAAATGCCTCAAATCATGAACACAGCTGAACACAGAAATTTACGTGAAATCTTTCACACACTTTCCTACTAGGCTGAGGAATATATCCCACCCTTTTCACATTGGCCTGTTATAGCACCACCAAATCACATTTTTGGAACAAAATGCCTCAAATCATCCAATTGTCATCCAAGGCATAAGAAGAAATGGCACCCTTTTCACATTGGCCTATTATAGCGCCACCAGGAGGCCACAACCTGACCTGTCCTGGTAGGGCACTTTATCTAGTGTCCTGTGATTCAAGCCTAATCTTCCCTAAAATGTTGATTCATTGTGTCACTAGACTTCTTCTGTAGTACCAGAAAGACACCCTGAGGGCGTGCACGCATCTGCCTGGGTGACGGCAGACTGCTGGGCGAGCGATGGCGCTTTGGCATGGGGGGTCAGATCAACATATGGAATGAATTATGTACTGGCCATATATGGAGCGTGTCTTGAGTGTACAGGGTTTGATGAGGTCAGATCAACATATGAAATGTCAGAACAGGTCAGCTCCATATATAGAGATCTAAGGGTTTGAGGTTTGAGGTCAGATGTAGAGTTGCTGGCTGGCTCCATATATGCAGATCTAGGTGATGATCCATATATGGAGGCGTGGGTGACTAACTGACAGATGGGAGATGCAGGTTTTCATAGTAAATCAATCAATAAAGCTCTGAGTCTGTTTCTGAACATCAGTCAGTGGAAGGATTCAAAGGGACAGGGTAGCCTGGTCCAGCCAGCGTGATTTCTGGTCTAGAGGGCCGGGTGACGCTGGGATCATGGCGTTGGATCCTATTGGTTCAACGGTCTGAGCGCCCACCCTCGCCCCCTTCCTCCCCTCCTCTTCCTGGTAGAAAACAGCGGAAAACACTGACGTCGTGACTTGTGACACCCCTCTGCACTGTAGTTCACTCCCACTCCTAGACCAGGACATGTGGCTCGTTTCCTCAGGCTTTTCTTTTTAAGCCGAATGCGAACGAAAATAAAAGCCTGGGTACCGAGGCTAAAGGCCTATTCATAGTCTGGATTTTTGGTGGTGAGGTGACCACCGCTCCGGTGGTGAGCTGACCACCGGAGCTGAAATAACGTTGAGCGGTGGTGAGTAAAAACAGAGAGAAGGGCTGGAGCGGTGGCGGTGGTTTGCTCTTCACCGCAGCTCGTGACGTCATGTTGTAGTTCGGTGGTCACCTAACTACCGAAAATCCAGACTATGTATGAGCCTTTAGTCAGGGGTGCAGTTTACTGTGGCAAAATTTGTCACCATTCTTAATAAGTATGGCCTACCACAGTCTCTTATACTGTATATTTATTTAATCAAATATGAAGGTCATAGTCACTCACAACATCATGACTGCTACAGTATTTGATTTGTTGTGACTTTATCATGTCACAGACATACACACATCTACTGTATCCAATGTATCTACTGTATGCCACGTCTCTGTCTGCGTGTGTGTGTGTGTGTGTGTGTGTGTGTGTGTGTGTGCGCGTGCGTGTGTAATGCACGTAACTCGAGAACCGTTTGCCCCACCAACTTCAAATTCGACACACGCGTTCCACACCCGTACAGGGAGTGCAGTGCCCGGTATCGAGTCGGTCGGACCCACGGTTTTCCAGAACCACCAAAAAAGGCTCTGGTCAGGCTCTGCCAGTGGGCCTAATGAGGCCAACTCCTTTCACCTGGGCCAGGCTCTGCCAGTGGGCCTAATGAGGCCAACTCCTTTCACCTGTGCAATTTCCAGCCTCTGCCTCAGCCAATTGAGGCTCAACCAATCAGGCTCTGCCAGTGGGCTGAATTGATTGCCCACTTCTCACAGCCAGGTTGCACTCTTCACACACAAGCACACAGCCACAGAGATCTCCAACTATGTGCTGTGTCAAATGCATCCAGGCCCCAAGTTGCATCGTTCCCAAGTAGGCCGGTGGCCGACTGTGACGGGCACGTACAGGTCTAGTCCATCTATAAATGCACCAAGTCTCTGTACGTCTGTCTGTCTGTGTGTAAACCACGTAACTCGAGAACCGTTTGCCCCACCGACTTCAAATTCGACACATGCGTTCCACACCACTGCATGGGGTGCAGTGCCCGGTGTCGAGTCGGTCGGACCAACGGTTGCCCAGAACCGCCCCAGGGTCTGCCCAGGGTCCATATTATGGAGCTGGCCTGTTCTGACATCATTCTGATGTCTGCATATACTCCATATTTGAGCATGCCTGACAAGGAACTCCATATACAATATGGGCATAATAGGGACACAGACATAATATCTGGGTGGGGAATGCATTTCCAACTTGGATCGTTCCAAGTAGGCCAGTGCCAAACGGCACGGCTGTACAGGCCCCGCCCCTACGGGCACCGCTCTAGTGTTGCTAATTGAACATTCTTTGAGTAAAAAAAGAGATGTTTTCCCAAAACAGACAGCCCTTTACTGGAAAAACACATTTTCACATCAACACCTTGTGATCTTTGAGCCAATAATGCTCTCTATTCTTAGCTAACAGTTCAATGTAATAACCAGAGGGCACCATAAAAGCTGAGGGATGAAGAAGAAATCTTGCCCTCACTGGGGTCCATGTTTTCTCCCAATTATTTTGCTACCATTTATACAATACCTTATTTGACCACTTTTCTTCTTCATGATCTAATGTTCTATGCCAGTGGTTTTCAGTCTTTTTCATATCAAGGCCCACTATTTATTTGGCATTTGAGCCACGGACCACCATGAGATTTAGCCTCGCAGACCCAAAACTAACGAATATTTTGTTATCGTTGGATAAGATTTTGTCCACAATTCCATGCTGTATTGATGTGGTGCCATTAGGAGAGATAACAGGCAAACGTTGATCGAAATACAAAATCTTTTACATTCTCTAATTGTGTAGACTTCTTGTAAATTAAGTAATGCCTACCTGCCTGATGTTCCTTCCACGCGCTACATCCGTCCGGGGAAGCTCTCCCGTGTCAGGTGAAAAGAAGCAGCTTTGACTCCTCATGCATAGAAGGAAGCATGAGGTCAGTCTGCTGCCCCCCCAGGTTGGCAGAGGAAGTGTAGTGCCCAGGATTACATTAGATAATTAAGTAATGCCGATGTTTATCAATAATTTTACTTTTGCGTAAAACTCACCATTTTACGCTCTCAAGAGTTAAAGATCTACAATGGTCCATTTGGTTACCATCTCTCCATCATTTAGCTGGGGACCACCTGGAACCCCCTCAACCTTAAGGACCATCATTTAGCTGGGGACCACCTGGAACCCCCTCAACCTTAAGGACCATCATTTAGCTTGGGACCACCTGGAACCCCCTCAACCTTAAGGACCATCATTTAGCTGGGGACCACCTGGAACCCCCTCAACCTTAAGGACCACTGGTGGTCACCGGACCACTGGTTGAGAACCACTGTTCTATGCCTCCTCTCTGGAAGGTTCACTATAGCTGCTCGTATTCTTTGTTTGTTGTTCTTTCATCCACATGAGTGGCTGTCCCGTGTTTGGTCTGACACGTGTCTCCCATGACGAGTACGGTTTGTGTTCAGTGATTAGGCTCCTGTCATTGTAGGATTGTTGTTATTGTTGAGGCAGGCACTTTTCCTCAGCCTCCTGAGAGGGAGTACACACTATTCTCTCCAGTACTGTACACTGATTCTCAGTAGGGATGTTAATAGTTCATTGTTAATTAGAGTTAGTTAATCGATTAATCTATTAATCGCCGTTAAGAAATTCTTCATTTAAACATAACAGTTAACAATAGCTTGGACTCCTCATGTATAGAAGGAAGCATGAGGCCTGAGGTAAAAAAAAAAAAACAATTAACCAAAAATACTGCGTTTCTATCATTGGGTGGTTTTCAGTGTCTGCACACGATGCACGCGCGTGGCCGAGGAACGCACACGTGCGTGGCCGAGGAACGCACATGTGTTTTCAGTGTCTGCCCACGCGCGCGGCCGAGGAACGCACATGTGGGGCGGATACTGCGTTTCTATCATTGGGCGGTTTTCAGTGTCTGCACATGCGTGTGGCCGAGGAACACACATGTGGGGCGGTTAAAAAAAAGGTCCCCCCACCTTGGTAGCCACAGAAACTGCACTGTGTCTGTGACAGACACAGTGCACTGCACACTCAGACACAGTGCACTGCACACTCAGACACAGTGCACTTTTCATTTCATTTTATTCCTCATAAAAGATGCCATTGCATGGCCCTGTATCTCAAATGGTCAAATAAATATTTGATTAAGGAATATAATATGCCTTTTGTATTCTTTCTGTATATCAGCAAAATGTAGATTTTTATGTTAGACATTGAGGAAAATTAAGATTCTCAGAATAAAATAAAATAAACGCTAACCAGTTAATCGATCGATAAGGTTATCAATTCATGAATGAATCGATAAATCCCCTCCCTGATTCTGAGTAGAGGCTTTCGACTCCCTGGTGCGAATGCCTACCTGAAATGTGCAGGTTACACGTGATATGCCTCACTCACTCTTTCACACCTTGTCTCATTAATAAAGATGGTAGCCTTCCCCTAGGCTGAACGCAAATCCATAACCTAACAACTGAGGTGGAAAATGTGTCCTTGCAATACTTTTGGCTGAACTGAACTCTGAATTGAGATTTTTGAAAACACCAGCCAAAAGGAGGGTCATGCTATTTAGCTGTCTTACAGGAACACTGGTGCTCTGAAAGCTATAATCATTGCTGCCATGCCGAGTCCGGCCCACACTGAACCATCCACCCAACGTGGTGTAGTGTTAAATGGCTTCACAATATTCCCAGCGGCCTGGGTTTTCAGTTCAGGTATTTGCGGTTTCGGAAATGAACAAGTCAGGGTCTTGATCAAAGCAATTACTAAATATTCGACATTTTTAAAGATGCAGAAATAGTCCTGGCGTTTGCAAAACATGGTCATTACTTTTCGGGTTAGGTCAGAGATATGTTTGACATGATTGAAAAAATGTGTGATCCATAGAGTTTTCATGATTTGAATACTCAAAGGAGCTTTATTCTAAATGAGGATGCATTTCTGTACCTGTATTTCATGGACCATTTTTATAATTTGATGAATATAGTTCAACATCCTGACATTTCCAGTATACTTTCCAGCCTTTTTTAAAACAACTTGGTGTCCCTATTTTAAGCCCAAACCACACCAATATCCTTGCAACCAAACGTATTGGTGTGGTTTGGGCTTCAGGCATGTCATTAAAGACAAAAAATAAAGCAGATCTACAAGCTCACATCAGCTATTTTCCCATATGGACTTGATCAAACCTCCTAGTGGAGCATTTTTACTTTGCACAGTGAGATCTCATATTCAAGGCCTTTTCTGTCATACAGAGACAAGGGTCTGCTCTATACTGGTATACACTGTATGTTAGAATTAAGTACTTGCCCTATTGTTGCAAATGTCTTCTGTTAATAATGTGTGAGATTTCTATTAAAACTAAATGAGTATTCTGACATTTTTGCTCTACAAAGAAAAGAAAATTCTTTCACTGGTTCTAAAATCTAAACCTGTTGCTGAAGTAACAGATGTTTTTTGTGGAGTGCCACCATTTTTGATTTGCATGAATGCTTACGCACAAATGGATACAGAAATACATATTTGAGAATGATGTCTGGTATATGCCTTTAATGGTGAAGCCTTTGATATATTGTGGTACAGAACTCATCTTTGGTTTCAGTACAGGGCATTGAGGGCAAGCTAAAATTACCACCTCAGTCCTGATATATTCCATGTATTTCTCTGTAGCCACCTACTCCATGTTGGGATAATTAGACTGACTGACTGACTGACTGACTGACTGACTGATTGATGAACATACATTATGGACATTGCAGACATGCAGTAATGAGTCTCCCTCCTTTGTGTTTTCAGGTCGGGGGAACCAAAATGGGAGCGGTCCGCTATATTGGAGAGACCGACTTTGCCAAGGGTGAGTGGTGTGGGGTAGAGCTAGATGAGCCCCTGGGGAAGAATGATGGTGCAGTAGCTGGCACGAGGTATTAACACTCACGCAAGCACGCACACACACACGCACGCACTCATACACACACACACACACACACACACACACACACACGCACGCACGCACGCGCGCGTGCACACACACGCGCGTGCACACACACACGCACACGCACACGCAGTCACAGACACAGGCACAGGCACACACACACACGCACACACACACACACACACAAGTGTCACACACACACACACAGACGCGCACGCACGCACACACACACACACACGCACACACACACACACACACACGCACACACGCACACACAGTCACAGACACAGACACAGGCACACACACACGCACACACACACATACACACACACAGCCACATGCACGCACACTGGTAGCCTGACAGCCATGACAAAAACAAACATGCTCTTTATTCTGGTTGCTTGTATAGGCTTCAAGTGCCACAATGTATTTTCCTTTCTCTTTTCTAATCTTAGTGAGACTAAGTCTTTCAAAAATCCACTGCAGTTCATCGTCTAAACTCAAAATGAAACTATGGTCCTTATAACCTCACAAGTCTAACATCACATACCTTTCCTTAGTAAGTTAGTAGGGTTCTTGCTGTGACGCTGTCATTACACTGTGCCGTCAGAGGCTCAGTTGATACACTTTACAATTACAATGCTACTGTTAGAGATGTTTGTGGTTTGTAATGATATTTGTAATAACTGTGTGCAATCATCTTGATCTTCATCATATGGCCCATCATATGGTCGTGTTATTTCTTTTTTTGCTTTTTTATTTTTGTATATTAATTTCAATTTGTATTCATTTTGTTTCTGCCAAAACACCAAGACAAAGTTTGGACTGTTTTGTCTTGTTTTAACATCATGTGGTTTGGAGAAAAGAAAATGTGTGACAGAGGTCACAGTCATGACTGGATTGGAAATGCAAATGATTCAGTTCAAACCACGAGTGGGACAGTCGGGCACAGGTCCATTTTATGCTCCTGACAGCACACTTTAATCACATGGACTGTGGGTGTAATTAAAAAGGAATAATTCACGCACTGCAGACTGTGATTTATCACCCATTGTGAATATCCAAGAGTGATTGGGTAAAGCAAGTAAGCCATATTTTTTATGAATTACATTGAATTGAATATAACTTTTTAATATAGCAGCATTATACACTTATTAATCATATAAGTTAAAATTGAGAAATTTGATTGAAGTCCTGCATAAGTTTCTAACAGCATAATCGCAAAACACAAAATCTGTTCGGATTACCTACTGAACAACAGCATTAACCACTTAACTTTTTCTCTGCTTTCTATGATTATAATCTTACCCCCTAGGCTAGGGTACGGCATCTGCCATCTACGTACATGTTCGTACTCGTAGACAACCATATACTCCATATATGAAAGCTGCGACCGTCAACTTACCTTTTAGCATTGTGCCTCCGTCCTTACCAGCTATGGGATTTTTAAATCCAGTTCCATTGAGCCTCCATTATAACAGGATTTTCAAAGACTTGTATCTCTAAAGCTTTGAGTGCTGGCCATGGTGAGCTGTCGTGCATCCCGACGATCGTAAATCATTTGTGACTTTGTCTCGCATGCTGCGGACATGTAACTGTTTATGACGAGAGCTAAGGGGTATGAGCTTATGGCTAACGATCAATGTCCTCACAACAACAGCCCCCACCCGGAAATGAAACAAGGATCGTAGAGAGAGAGCGGACAGGTGGCACAGGTTAGGTGTGTTAATCCTACCACCTAGCGAGCAATAATGGAGTTAATCACTTCCATCCCAATTTTGGGTATGTCGTTTTAGGAAAAAGAATATATTTTTAGTACCCTCCGAGATTATTTAAAAATCACACCCGTGTGAAGTGAGCACTCTTATCATCATGCATGATCTAATTCCGGCCAATCACATCCTATATCCAGCTTTTAATGTTTGTGTTTGCACAAACACTCAAAACTGGCCATTCATTATCAATGGCATTTAAAGTTTGTGTTAGGATAAAGGTTGTGTTTGTGTGTACACTAAAAGCTGGACCAAAAATAGGAGATCTACAAGCTTTGCATTACAATGTGACGTGTTGTGGCGCATTTCAAGTTTGTGGATGGGCTATTTTCAAAATAATTCAAACATTTTTGTAGTTGTTGAGTTGCAGAACAATTATTTAGGCCTTGAAGGCCTAAACAAATGCCTATTAACCATGTACTTTGTTTCCCCAACCTCATCTGTAGATACTTTCAGTGCCTTCCCAAGTTTGGCTTGTTCGCTCCCATCCACAAGGTGATCCGTATCGGCTTCCCATCCACAAGCCCAGCCAAGGCTAAGAAGAGCAAGAGGATGGCCATGGGGGTTTCTTCTCTGGCCCACAGTCCTAGTAGCTCCTCCATCAGCTCCGTCAGCTCCGTGGCCTCCTCTGTGAGCGGACGACCTAGCCGTACCGGATTGGTAAGACGTAAACTGAATACACTGTGACAACAGCACTTCTGGACAGGCTCCATTCATTGTGCATTCACACACACACACACACACACACACACACACACACACACACACACACACACACACACACACACACACACACACACACACACACACACACACACACACACACACACACACACACACACACACGTTGCATGCTTTCAATGCCACCACTTAAACCCTTTAACCACCCTTCACCTCCACTTAACCACAAGCATAAACCATACATACTTGACCGGAGTCAAGACCCCAGGGGTCTATACCCGTTCCCTATACATTAAAGATCTTCGGGAGTCTACAAGCTCCGTTGCGATGCGTTGTGAGCTTGTAGAGCTGCTCCTGTTGCCGAATGTTTCCCCCAGAATAGGGACACTAGGGTCCATGTGGCCAGAATATGAATGGTTCCAATGAGAGAGTTTCTGAGCCAAACTGGAACGCTCCATGAATAGCCCGGGAGCAAGTCATTATTCATTATAGTTCACTGGCACCTTCTGGGGGTAAAGTACATTACTTTTTAAATTTTTTATATCTGTAATCTTTCTTAGAGGACAGAATGTTAAAGTGCTCCTTTGCTCCCCTATTTCTTAAAGGCCTCCTTTTCACAAATACTAAATAGAAACCGCGGCCCAATGGGCTATATGCACACGCCATTTTGGAAAGAACTTGGGCCCCTTCCCTACTTCCTTCCCAGGTGTTACTGCTCAAACTATTGAAGGCCCTTTTCCATTCTGGTCAAACGGAGTCAGGGTGCTGCTATTGTGCGTGTTGGCTCACTGGAAACACTCCTGTCCTTGAGTGGGTTCCATATGGCCCCGTACGGGTGTGTAACTCTGAGAGTGTACATATGCAATTTGTACACTCTCAGACTTATGGGAGTCCTTGAAATTAAAAGGTTTTAGAAGCACTGCACACGAAATGGAACAGAACCTTAATTAGTATCATCAGTAACACCGGAAGTAGAGAAGTGGCTCGGAAGTAGGAAGAGTTAATTATTCTGTGTGTGCATAGCCCATTCTGGCATGCATCTAGGACGGTTGAGGTTGCTATGCCCCAGATACCAGAAAAATAAATGGGGAGTCAATAGATTCAAAGTGGATATATCCAGCCAGATCCTTAACACTTTGACGGCTTTATATTAATATATGAATCCCGAGGCTGCCGGGATTGTTTAATTACCTTTGGAGCATACGCCAAAGTATTTGATCCATGAGAATCCGCTTGAAAACACTCCAATGATTTGTTATTGAGCCGACAAAAAAGCCACTTCCTTGATCCGGGTCATAGACAAAGAGCAAAGCGAGCTAAGATTGTCCCTACACCCTCGTTCACTTTGCATTGGACTCAGTTTCCCAGAAGCCCTTGCAAGCCGGCGTTGGTTGATTTCTGGTTACGTCATCATAACGCGTCCGCCTCGTCACCAGGTCCGCGACAAATCCGCTATTTATTTTAAATTATTACAAAATGGCGCATTAAACACATAAAACAAATAGCGGGTTTAGCGTATTACGCAGGGGGAGAACATGGATGAAATAGCGTGGTACAAGGGTTATGCAGTTAAACTCTTAATGACCCAGGGCACAGGCCCTTCATTATGTGAACTATGTACTGACAACATCAAAGAAGTCTACCCACACGCTGGAGCTGGAGGCACCGATTTATTTTTGCTTCTGCCGGAGGGTGCTCAAAACAATTGAATGTAGGCTGGCCATAACCAGCCTACAGTTACATGACTTGTTGGAAAAAGTTGCCAAGCGCTCGCATTTCAGCACCATAGGGAATGGACAGCCACACACACACACACACACACACACACTATTACACACACACTTTGTTAGATTTTATTATTGCCCACTTAAGACTAAGTGGGCAATAAGAGCTACGATGTAGCCTATTGTACTACATCGTAGCAAAAAAACATTGTCTATCTGCACACTCACAATGCATCGCATTTTCAATATTTTTCAACCATTTTGAAATTATTTATTTTTCGTTTTCGCCAGTAATTTCATGGGCAAAATAGGGACAACAGGTTGAAAGTGGTAAAATTAATAAAGTTATTCTATGCTTGTATTATTTTAATTAGCAGACGTGAAAGCAATGGGGATTTTCATTGTCTGGCACTGGGTGATCATGGCTCCTTATGTACTTTTATTACATTTTTAAGTCACAATGTTAATACATGTAATGAGAGGTCTTAATGGATTAAAGACAGGTGATGCCTGCTCACTTATTTGACTACGTTGTTGGCAACAAATGTCTGATTTACCACTTCCGTTTAAAAGACCCGAGTTGTAATGTATGACAATCATTTGGGTTCATTAGATATTGATTTCGGTAAATGTCTCACTTTACAGATAAATATAATTTACACAAAGGTTTCTTACTTACTGTATGTTATGCATGGCCGCCACAGGTTCGGTGTGGACATACTATCTGGCAGTATTTGAAAGTGTTCACACTAACCATAAGGCCATGATTGGACAGCTGATAAAATGTGGTGCACGTCATAAGCGCATTTTTGAAAACGATGTAACATTCTTGTAATTTCTTGGACCCCTGGTGTGAACCCTGCCTTTGTATTCATATGCTCCACTATTAGCACAAAGATACATTTACATTTTTTAAAACAGGCTTAGGCTTATGTACGTGATATGTACTTGATACTGTAAGCCCTCAGGGCACACCAGCCACCACTGTGTTTTAGCACTTACAGTAAGTGCGAAACAGATCCCTATTGTTAATATCATCATGTGTGAACAGACGGTACTCATCCAAAGTGAACATATGACACAGCAGGCTGAGTGCGTACTTTCACGTAACATTTGGGCCACGTACATTTCCAGTGAAAGCATACAATGAATTCTGTTTCTGTTTCTCTCGGCTCCAGTTAACAGAGACTTCGGCACGCTACGCACGGAAGATCTCGGGCACCACGGCACTCCAGGAAGCCCTGAAAGAGAAGCAGCAGCACATTGAGCAGCTGCTGGCGGAGAGGGACCTGGAGCGTGCTGAGGTAGCCAAGGCCAACAGCCATATCTGTGAGGTGGAGAAGGAGCTCACCGTACTCAAGTCACAGCATGTGCAGGTATGTAGATCAGCCATTCCCAACCGGTGGGCCACGAGGGTTGCAAGTTGGCCCTTAAAATAATTGGCAAACACTGATTTTGTTAATATAACGTTAATATGAACAACAAACAAAAAAAGTAAAATAAATTACATGGTACTTTTTTCCCTTTAAAACCTTGACAAATGTGTTTTCATTTTGATACCAATTAACAGGAATTTAAAGTATACTATGGCGGTTCCATTGATCTGTCTGCTCTGACTAAAACCACCCATAGCGGCAATCGATAGTAGATGTTGAGCGCATCCGTTGAGATGTCTGTGCCCTGCTACAAATGCCTTTTCTTGTCGTTTGACTGCAGTACTTAACAGAAAATGAGAACGCCCTTCAGCAAGTCAGGACCGTGTTATCCAGCACTCAGAAAGATAAACTGGAACTGGCCAATCAGCTTGAAGAGGAGAAAAGGTATGATGGGGCGGGAGCATGCTGGGCAAGACCTACGCTGTAGACGGTATCATTTGTTTTGGGCGGAAGTTGCGGGATTTCGTACCGCTCAAGGAAATGACGTCGACGCTTTACAAATCAGTTTATATTCTCTGTGTATGAAACAAGTGTTGTGATTGGTCGAAAGAATATCCGGGGGAAATGCATCTGACGGATGTTCCAGCCGACACTTCCGCCGAGCCTGGGACCGAGGCTAGGGTGGGAGTATAGTATATTTTCACTTGCAGCACCATACTGGTACAGTTATGCTATTACTGAAATCAACTGAGAAACCATAGCACCGTTTCAAAACGCCTTCAGCAATTTTGCGTATTTAATATTTGTATTACGTTTTTTTCAAATAAAGACAGACAAAAACGAATTAAAAAAAGAAAAAGAAGAGAGTGTAAACAATTTTGTTTGCAAAATTCCACATCAAGTCTGTAAAGTATTATGACAAAGACATGTGTAATACATTTGTGTTAAACGTGTATCCTTTTTGTCTTAAAGTAAAATAATGTGACTGTGACATTTGAATTATACCTCAGTTAGCATTCGCACAATGCCAACACAAAATGGCAGATCGAGCTTGTAGACCCGAGTAGATCATCAAGTGGTTCATGTATAAAACAAACGCAAGTATTTGATTAATCACAAGCATAATCAATGTAATATTTGCCAAAAGCTGCAGTACTGCACTCGTGATTGTGTTATTCCATGATATTTTTGTACTACTGTGATGTTGTCACAGGCAGAAAGAACACTTCTTCTCATATATTATTGTCTAATTATGTTTAACTCCAATATTTGCTTTTGGGGGTCCCTGGAACAAAATCTTTTGAGATGGGGGTCCATGGCCAAATCCATATAATTTTGAAACATTTTTTTCTTTTTCACGATTTTTCAAAAATAGCAGATCTACAAGCTCGTAGCGCGCCACTCGGTGGCGCGCTATGAGCTTGTAGATCTGCTATTTTTCAATAGCTAAATTATAACAATGCTTAAAACACCAAAAGGGGTTCCCGCCCAAAATGGTTATTGTAGCAGTCAATTTATATTGGGGGTTGGGAGGGGGCGGGGCGGGGGTCCCGAGACATTGCCAAAGCATTTCCGGGGGTCCCCGGCCAAAAACGTTGAGAACCCCTGCTTTATTCAACGTTTCGGTTGTTAGACCTTCATCAGGACAGGCAGGGTCCTTCACATGTAAAAGTTTGAGCAGCATATGTTTTTCAGAAAACTGTAGGAATAAATATTTGTAAAGACATTTGTATGATCGGCCTCGGGTCTTAATGGTTAACTTAAAATACAGCAATTGTGACTCTCTTTTCTTTGATTGTTTTATTGGTTTCAATTGGTCCATGCAGGAAAGTAGAGGACCTCCAGTTCAGAGTGGAGGAAGAATCCATCAACAAGGGAGACCTGGAGGTATTTATTTATCAGCACACATTAATAATGTCCTCTCCCATCAGTCATAATGAATAATACGTATCAGGTGATTTTGGTTCACATTAGCACACTGACATGGTATTTATTAGCCTAGGTATAAAAGAGCAAGGAACCCTTGGGAATCTGGTCATAGGTTTTAAGCTATAAATTATTAAACACAAATCTCTAAATCTTCTCAACTTCTCACCCCTTACACAGTAAAATCCTCAGTGTTCATTTAACTAAGTGTACAAATGTAACCAAATTGACTTGGGGGGGTTCCATTTAGTTTGATTTGTTGCATTTGTTTTACTGTGTATGCAATGCACATTTGCGTGGGTCTGCAAATGAATATTCATTAAAATATCTACAGTAATATGGTATTGATTTCCAAGTAATACCATGAAGGCACAGCATATTCAGATGTTTTATGTTAGATGGCCAGACAAGGGCGCCAGAGTAACACAAATATAGGAATGAAGACCCGTTAATGGTGATGCCTGTATGACTGTGAATAAAATATGTAATAATTCAACACTAAGTCTGAAGTTCACAACAATAATGGCTACACCTTAATGCATTCTGAGCATGGAACGGAAATGGAAATAATCATTTTAAAGGCAAGGCCAAGTCGCTGTCAGTATCACCAGGTCTTCGGAATTCTGTGTTTTTCATATATCTCATGTTTGAAAAGGATATTTAGTGGACATTTTAGTATTATTACAAACTTTCCAGAAATTATGTAAAACAAAAAGATATCCTTAAGCCTATAGAGCTTTTAAATGAGAAGAGTGCATGTGAAATAATTCCCAATTCATTTTTCCCATAGACATTTCAAAAAGTATTTATTTAAAGACCTTTTAAGCGTCGTACGAAGCCAACTCGAGTTGTGACAAATCATGACAACAAACACAATATTTTGGACCAAACAAATAATTACAAAGAAGAAAAACAACAAAAAAGTGTTGTAACCTTCCGTTCTTTCTAATTCTTTGTTCGGCCCAAAAAAAATTGTTTGTTGTCATGATTTGTCACAACTCGAGTTGGCTTTGTACGAGGCTTAAATAAATACTTTTTGAAATGTCTATGAGGAAAATGAACAGGGAATCATTTCCTGGGCCCTGGTAGGGGGCGGGACTGAGACGCTCTATTGATCCCCCAAATACTCATTTAAAGAAAGTTGTACAGCACAATCACTGGTTCTTATCCTAATCTCTCTCTTTTCTCTGTGTAAGTGTAGCTTAACTTTATAATATCATAGGATAATGTCCCAGCACAGCATGGAAGTCATATTGACATATGGAAGAGGATAATACGACAATAGGCTTAAGTCATAATAGGATAATATATTCTTAAAAGGCAATTAAAGGGATATCTGTTAGGACAGGCCAACGGAAATACCAGTTTGGCAAAAGCTCATAGGAGTTAATTAACATTTTGCTGGGTTTGCAGAGCATTCATCATCAATCATTGACACTGTTGAAAGCTTATAATATTCCAGGCTTAAGAAGTTCTAGATTCACCCTTCCAAGGATAAAGCCATTTTTGCAGCATGAACAAAATGACCAGGCAGTTTAGAATGAAAAACATATATACATCAGGATTTAACCACAATTAATAGGATAACATATTTTCAACATCAGGGATTTTAATACCTTTTTGACTTGGCTTTAAATAATTCTTAATAAAAACAAGTTTAATTATTTAAACTTTTTTATTATGTAGTAAAAAAAAGGATTGCAGCTCTATTTAATATGTATATTAAAAAGTTCATTAATTTTGATTGATTGAAGTTTATTCTCTCTGCAAGTGCAGTGTAAACTCAACCCCTCCTCCACATTTCAGTAATTTTATGGGTAGTCTGTTGAGCCGAGCCTGCAGGGAAGTGAGAGAACTGTCATTTCTTGCTTTTCTTTCAGCTTTTTCACTCACAACCCGTTGAGTACTTTTATGATATGTATCCTTTCCTCTCCATCATTGTAGGTCTTGCACCCTGTGTATGTCTTGGTTTTTCCTACTCCTCTATTTCCTGCCTCTCTCTCTTTCTTGCTTTCTCTTGTCTCTTTGTAGACTCAGACGAAATTGGAGCATGCCCGTATTCGGCAGCTTGAGCAGTGTTTGCTCCTCGAAAAGTCGAGAGTACAGACCCACCAGAAAGATTTAGAGAAGAAGAGGGTAAACCATGGAGCTGTTTGCCTGTAGCTACTTTATTTTGCATTGCTCCGCATTTTATTTTTGATTCTTTATTTTTTTAGTGCTAGACAAAGGTTTCAGTCCTACTCCACGTGTCTGTCATCTCGACTCTAAACTCTTTAAAAAGTACTAGAAGTTAGGCTATATACATTAAGGCTACAAGGTAGCCTAGACAAATCCACGGAGGGGTGCCTTGGGCGCAATCATAGCTGCGGAGAAGTACGCAAGTTGATGATGTGTGGTCCAGAACGTGTGCAAATAAAACATATTTAAAATATTGATTTGAGGCTCATATTAAAGTATTAAGTTGTTTTTTATTTGCATTCCATAAATTCCATAGGGCTAGAGCTAGACCACACATGGGCAAATTGCGACGGGCATTGCCCCACTTGAGTAAAATAACTATTTGTGCATTGTCCCTTTTGCGTAAAAGATGAACTGTTTCTAAAATGAATTCATTCATTTTACATTTTTGGTTATAGAGGGCATATAAGGCTTATTAGCCAGGGGTCCTTTTAAGGCAGATTGTATTGATTTCTGGTTTTCAGCTAATTAATGGACAATTTCTACTGAAAAAATGTATAGGTTTTGAGAAGCAAAGGACGTGTGCAAATATTACAGGGAAAATGAGTCTATTGGAATATATACTGCACTCATTATAAAAAGGAAAAAAGGTGTTTCAAATACTTAAACTTAAATTGGACTGGAGTCATTGGAACCAATCATATTAGTAGGCTATAATATAGACTAAAATGCAACGCCACCCCTGAGAAAGAAACTGCAATCAGTATACATACATTTCAAATGGAATCCTTGGTGTAGTGTCCTGATTACATTCACTTCATTTTTGCACCTCAGAGTTGAGATTTTTACTTCACTCACAAGAGTGTGCAATTTATATATTAAGGTCTGCTTTTGCCAACAGGGAAGATGCAAACTTGATGCAGTATCCTTGAGGTTGGGTAAGAGAATCAAGGTGAAAAACATGAATGTTATTTTGGCTTTGATCCTCTGCTGAGCTGTCCAACGTCCTGACTTCAAAATGACTTGAGATACTGTCATGGATGGACATTAACATTGCATAGACAATCCTTCATTCTTGTGTGTTGTGTAGAATGACAAATTCTTTGTCTGTCTGTCAACTAGCAATTCTGAGGTCTGGTAGATAGATTGCCCTGATGATTGAAATTAACATGTATGCACTGTGCAACAGGTCTTCATTCTTAATCTTATACTTTTGATTATGATTGGATAGAAATGTGTGCGGTGATTGTAATTTCCTTTATGTAGAGTTTGTTGTGCATTGAGATTTGCTGATGGCTTGTTGTATGTATATGCCTGGCTGCTTCTAGACAATCAGAGAATGGCTTTCCTGTTCACTCATTTTCAAAATTTTTGCACATTCTATTTGCACAGGGTCACATTGTTTGGTGATTTTTACCTTGAAACTGAAATTATGCGAATGTGGACCAGGATGAATTTGAAGTTCTGTTTTGAACTTTGTCAAACTGTTCTAATTTTAAGAAATACAGCTAATTAAATGAAATGCAGTTTCATTATAAAAACATTTGTGGATATAATTAAATTTTCTTCAAACAACTTGTAACTTAAACCATACTTTTGAATATTAAGATGACAGTCTACAAGGTCCCTAGTACAGTCCACATGAGCCATTCTGTCATCTCACAGCAGCCTAAGTGAGTAAAGACAGAAATCAGACAATGTGCCACTGTCTAAATAATTAGCAATCTCTGCAGTGGAGCTGCTGATTTTCAAGCCTTTACCTGCCAGGATTTCCCTTCAACCACGGGGATTTCCCTTTGAATGCTTAATAGTTCACAGCTCCAGCTTTTGTGCTTATGATTCTGTCATTTCCTTAGGCCTGGATGCCCGCATAATACAACACACTGAGTCACATACACATTTGCGTGAAGTTTTATCGATGCTATATTCTCATTGAAATGACATCATTCTGTTACAGGGCATGACCTGTGACGCTAATGATGTCGTTCAATTTGGGAGTTGGCGTCTTTATTCTATGGCAGTGAAATAAAAATCAATAATACAATCTTTCTTACATTTATCTCGCCAGCAAACCACGGTTGAAGAAAAGAGCCGAATTATGCAGCTGGAGGACGATCTAACCCTGAGGCGAGCGGAGATCGGCAAACTTCAGGCTCTACTCCGAGGCGCAGACTCGGACTCTCCGCAAGTCAGCGACGGAGACGCGGCGGACCCTGCTGCGCCAGCAGGCACCCAACCGGAGACCGCACACCTCCGCGAGCAGCTGCTGTCAGTGGGCCGGGCGCACTACAAAGAGAGCAGCGAGCTGAAGGAGAAGTACGAGGCGGCCGTGGCAGAACAGCAGCAGGAGACAGACAGACTTAAGGCCACGGTGGACAAACAGAGCCAGGAGATCAGCGAGCTGAGGCACAGAGTCCAACAGGCCACCAAGGAGAACATGGAGATGATGGACAGCTGGAAGGTACCCCACCACCACCAGTGTTGTTGTTGTTTTTTCGACTAAAACTATGACGAAAAATGTTCGTCGGCTACCTTTTTTTTCACTGACGAAAACTGAATAAAAACTAAGAGTAAATATATTGACAATTTCGCCAACAAATAAAAACTAGACGTAAAATGTTAGGGAGGGACATAGTGGAGAAGAAATCCAGTAGAACTATTCCTTTAACAATTCCTTTTATGTGTGGTTGCGCAAGGGGTGTTGCCCTCTGAAAATAGCAGATCTACAAGCTCACAATGCATCACGCTGCGATGCGTTGTGAGCTTGTAGATCGGCTATTTTCAGACTGCAACCAAGTATAAAATCAGCCATTACAATGCCCTCAAAGCCTGCCAAAATAGATTTTTGTCGATAAAATCAACTGTACATTTAGTTAGCTAAAATCTTTGATATTAAATATCAAAGAATTTAGTCGACTAAAACTAGACAAAAGCTAAAACTTTTCAGATGACTTAAAAGATGACTAAAACTAAATGAAAATGTATTCAAAAGACTATGATTTCAAACTAAATCAAATCAACAGTCAAAATCAACACTGAACCCTCCACGTTCTGTTAAATTCAAAGCTATTTGAAGCTCCAATAGATAGGATCTTTCAGTTGTGTTATATGAATTTTCCTGACACACACAATCATTAATTAACTCAATTGCAGGCCAAATTGGACGCTTTAGTCACTGACCATCAGCGTTCCATAGAGGAGCTGAGGGCCTCGTTGACCAGTGAGCACACTTCAACGCCAGGCCAGGAGCAGGATCCCCAGGAGCTGAGGACCATGCTGGAGAGCCTGAAGATGGAGCACCAGCTCCAGGCGGAGAATCTGAAGGCCAAGCACGCTATCGAGACGGCTGTTCTGACCAAGGAGCGCGAGGACCTCTGCGCGCGCCTCCAGGAGGCCAGGGACCAGCTGGCGGAAAACAGCCAGCAGCCGTGGAAGAGCCAAGCCGTCGAGCTCCAGAGTTCTCAGCAAGCGCTTGAGCTGGACCTGAGGGAGGCGACGGAGAAGCTGGAGAAGGCGGAGCAGAGGCTGGCGGAGACGGAGGCGCTTCAGGTGGAGCGGGACGGAGCCGCCGAGGAGCTGAGGGAGCGGCTGGAGCTGTCCAAGAAGAAGATGGCGGACTACCAGGCTCTGCAGGAGGCCCAGGCCCAGAGCAGAGAGGAGATCCAGAGCCTGGAGGAGAAGCTGAGGGTGACGGCGAACCGGCTCCAGGCTGTCGAAGCGGACCGCTACACATCCCACGATGCAAATGTAAGCACTAAGTGGCTATGATGCAACATGCCTTGATCTGCATGCAGTCTGTGTTTTACTAAGAATTATAAGTGTTATGTAACTGTTTCCTTCCGTTCAATTTCAATACTTTTGTCATTTCAGGTAATAGAGGATAATGACATCTCAGATGAAAAGATGAAGCTAAAACAGAATATTGAAGGTATCCAACTTCTTTGAATTAAATATGTTTTATGTACTGCCTTTGTGCAAAAATGGGATATGTCATTAAAATTGTACAATTATAATATTTAATGTTCATTTGGCCGGCTATCACTTCATACTATCGGCCACTTAAAAAACGAAATGACACTTTTCTTTTTTTTTTAAATACTGTTTTTATTAGGCATTTTGTATTATGACATAACTTCAGAATATCATTGACAGATAATGAGTAATTAAGTGACATACAATACATAATGAAAAAGGTACATAAATGTGATAAACAAGAAAAAACAAAAAACAGTTAAACAGTGACAAATGTGAACAGACAAACAAAATAAAGACAACAGGACAGACACTCTTGCTCTCAAACTTTCCCAACACGACATTTTTCTTTTTAAATGAGAAAATAAAATAAGAAAAAACACTCTTTTTTTTCCTTTCCAATTTTTGATTTTGTTATCTATTGTGTAGGAGGGGTTAGCGTGCACCTATTGAAATAGTCAATGAAGGGTTGCCATGTCTGGTAAAATCTATCTTCACTCCCTCTCAATTCAAACGTTATCTTTTCCAATTGCAAGTGTAGTGTGAGTCGGAACCTGTGCTTGCTTCCAATTCAACAGTATCAGTCTGCGAGCCAGTAGAGTCACATATTGTACCATGTTATATTGGAAAGTAGACGAAATGACACTTTTAAAAGGCTTTTAAAAAGCAACCAAAATAAAGTGAACCGGCACACAAGTACAGGCAGATAACTTGCATGTTTCAGATGTCTCTGACCGTAATAGGACTGCTTTTATGCTAATCTCTCACTCGGAGAGTTTACAAATGGAACAAAATGGACCCTCACTGATCCATTTTGCACCATTTGTAACACAATTTGAGTTAAATTAAAACAGAGGAGTTGTACTGTGTACCTGCTGCCACTTGTGCAGCTGCTGATTGCTTTTGCCCAGCATCTACCTTCACGTTAGCTAGGGTAATTCATCACCGCTTGCTCTCGTGTTGGCTATCTGTTTACACTTTGCAGGGAGAGACAAGAATCAGAACCAGATCTCATATATCATCAGGGAAATAACCTTCCATAATGGTTCCAGCTGTCTGATTGAACTTAACTGTCTTCAAAGATTCTATTGGCAATTGTCATAACCTCATCATAGCCAACACATGGTTTCAGTGCTGAATGCACCTGTGTTTACGACACTCAATCAATCTATGACATTGAGGACACTGAGGTGAAATGTGCAAAGTGTCATGGACCTCTTTTTTTACGGCAATTAATGGCACAAAACATTTTCAGGTGGGGGTCCACGGACAAATTCATATCATTTTGGGGGTCCTTTGGCACAAAGAAGTTGGAAAGCTACTGATTTAGAAGGCATTTGTAGAATGCATTTGTAAAATTTTTATGATTCTGTAATGATTTATTTTTCCCCAGAAACAACAGCAAAGTTGATGAAAAGGGAAAAGGAGGTGTCAACTCTCACTTCACAGGTTGACGGCCTCAAATCACAGATTAGTGGTAAGTACAAGAAAATGTTTTATTTCTTTTTTGCTGTTTAGTTGTTCAATTCAAAGTAGCTTTAACTGTTAGGTTATATTCCCACGATCCCAGCTCATAAATCCCCATTCAATTTAATGCACTAGTTAGTCCATATCCTGCTGGGCTTACAGAGTTCCTCGGGCAGGTTATTAGATGGCTAAAGCTCTGTCACCTCTAGTCACAGGCCCAGCACAGTGACAACGTTCCTTCCTACTAGTCCCTGAGGACCTGCAGGCTGCGTGCTGCCTGCTGGCTCATTTGGTGTCAAGGGCTCAGAAATATAACTTGGAGCCAACTTAATGATTAATGATTCTGAATCCATTCCAAGCATTAGTTTTGCGTAAAATCACTCCATGGGCTAAAAACGGCCATAGCCCAAATGTGCTGACCTCATCACATTTGTGATGACGGTTATGGCTGTTTTTAGCCCAAGGAGTATTTTTTGTGCAAAACTAATGGTTGGAATGGATTCAGAATCATGAAAACACCCTAGTTTGACACGTCACATGTTACTTAACGAATGATGAAATTTAGATTTTTTTTCTCTGAGGACTATTGTTACTATCACAGTTCATGTGATGAAGATTACAAAAAATCATACACATGTTTCTTTGAATCACACTCGTGTGAAGTGAGGGGCGACCACTGTGGCTGCCGCATGTCGTCACTTAAAGCAAACATTAAAAGTCCATAGACTTGGCCGCCACCTGACGTCAAGAGTGGGGGCCTGTGTTTTTTGGGGGTGGCAGGAATAAGACAAACATTAAAAGTCCATAGACTTGGCTGCCACATTACGTCATGTCTGACGTAATGTCCGTGCATGTACACACGTCCTAGCGCATTTTCATTGATATCAAACAAAATAAAAATATTTGGATTTTTTTTTGGGGGGTTTGGCCTCTCCTTCTGCACCATACTCCTTGCTGTTCATGCATGCGCGCTGCTGTTCAGTTCCCTGTTTACCGCTCAGAAAGAAAGGCTCGTATCTCCTAATCTAGGGAGCTCTCCGTGGTTTTGACCAGATGGATATACTAAGCTCTTCATTTCTGACTTCAACATGCCTCCCGTTTAAAATATGAACGTGAGGGATTATCGAGCGACTTTATCGTAATAATAGCGAGGTGAGCAAGCAACATTATTTCTCCCGGTTTTTGTACGGAATGAAAGGGGGGGCTTTCAGAGTAAAAGCTGCCATATCTGCGCGGGACCCGAGCTGCTATTTTGAAAGAAATCCCGGCGCTGATTGTGTTAAAGAAAGACCTTCAAAATCTCAATTCATAATTCTTGAGGGGCGCTAGCCCCTCCTATGTCCAGCTTTTAGTGTGTGTGCAAACACAAACTTTGTCCTACATAAACATTAAATGTGATTGACAGTGAATGGACAATTTTGAGTGTTCGTGTAAACACAAACATTGCGTAACACAAACATTGAAGACGAAGGTGAGGACGCAATTTCTGATTGGCCGGAATGATATGATGTATGATTATGTACGATGATAAGAGCGCCCCTCACTTCACACGGGTGTGATTTTTACTTTTCCTTCAGTGTTTGAGGGAAAAGTGCGCTCAGCGGACAAGAAAGTGGAAGCCCTCTGCAAGGAGAAGCACAGATTGGAGGCGGATCTTGAGTCCATCACCAAGAAGTCCCATGATGCCTCTGGGCAGCTGGTGGTCATCAGTCAGGATCTGCTGAAGAAAGAGAGGTCATTCAATATTCAGATACTTTAGATACTTTAGATGTGACGCATTGTGACCTTGTATATCTGCTATTTTCAAAAGATTTTGTATACATTTGAAACTTGCAATCTGCATAATGAGTACTTTACTTTTAGGTATTAAGTATATTTTGATGCCAATACGTTTGTACCTTTACTCAAGTAAATTTAGAATTCCACAAATCAGCACAGAATTCCACAAATCAGCACACACAATACACAGGTCTCCGTCCAGAATTGAACCAGGTCGACACATAATATGATATCCCATCATTATCGGCATGCTGTGTAGCCTTAATTACGTGTTTGTGCAAACCAAGCCTTGGTAAAACTTTCCAACGCAGGTGTTTCAAATCTCCCTTCAGGGAGTAACGTACTGTATTCTACTAGGTAAACCTGCCATGAAGCCTGTACTACTCCTAAGTGTAAGTGGTCTAAAGGCACAGGTGCTTGCTTACAGCTACAGTAAACAAACTGAATGTGCTTGATCCCTTTTCAGAAAATACATGTGTGTTCAGATTAGGTACCGTTTTCATTCCCTTCAGTACACAGTGCTCTCTGGTGGCTGTGTTGCATCCTCCGCTCCATGCAACATGCCCTGCTAACTTTTTTATGGCGTGACACTGAAGGGGCCTATAGCCATTTAGAACAGGGTTTTCTGTATCTCTCACAAAAGTAAAGTCATAAATCATAATTCAACTCATGCTGAGCTACAGGATATGAACACACAACACAGCCAACCACAAGACTAAGCTTCATAGGCAACATTGACAATGTTAGTACACAAAGCTCACGTTAGCACATCATTGGTGATGCACGGGCATTGTTGTAGATAGTAGGCATATTACTGTAGCAATTTAAGAGGATTAAGACAAGCCATTATCCTACTACTAGATTATAGAGTCTGTGACTTGTTTACTTTCATGTGGATTGGTTTTAGTGACAGTTTTAGAGCAGTGTTTGACACACCTGTTAATGTCCCTATCACATCCATTTTATTTCTTTCATTCCATCCCTTTAGAATGTATATGACAGAAATATTGGTAGCACTTTCTAACCAAGGCTGGTGCCTACCTAATGGCAGCTATAAACAAACAAAAAACTTTTCACCTTGAATTCTGGGATTCGCTATTCTAACTGACCATGGACAAACCAGAGCTAGGGGCTGACAAAAAGACTAAAATGAATGTCACGCAGTATGACTCTAAGCTTATGCTTAAAGTCATACTGCATTCTTTCAACCACACAGCTAGCTATTTGATTTATGAGGTGCTGATCTGTGATTAATTTTTCAGCAACTGCTCTGTGGCCAGCAGTAGAATACCAAGTTGTACTAGGTTGCTTCCAGGTGTTTGGGTGTGAAACAGGCCAGTGCAGAAAAATAGCTTGTGTAGTATGCTCAGTGAAACCTGGATAAATAATGAATTAGAATAAGAGAAACTATACTGGCAATGGCAAGAATTATTCAGTTTGTGCCTACAGTACAATCTTGAATGTAGATGCAGAAACATTACATTATTCACCCGTGTCCAATGTGGCTACAACAAGTACGGTACCAAACTTCATGTCCTCAATTAATTATTTTTCTCACTGTTTCTGTGCATTAGGACTATCTATTCTAAACGTAACTTCATATCTTTGATATTTGATTTTTGATATCAGGTGTGAAAAGCCTCATTGTCAAGAAGTGGAGCATAAAGTAGAGCACTGGTGCCCAAACAGTGGGTCGCGGACATGTTGTTATGGGTCCTAAATTTGGTTTTTAATAACCAAATTCAACACATTTTCAAAAAACATTTAAAAAAAAAGCGAAACTTTTCATTTTTTCCAGTAACTTCATGAACATAAAAGCACACACACACACACACACGCATTGTGTGCGTGTGTGTGCGCGTGCTAAATTGTATGAACTCCAGAAAAAAAAAATATTTCTGTATAATCTTATTTCTAGACGTTGTATATATTTGTCTTGTCTTGATAGGAATCTGAATGAGCTGAGAGTTTTACTACTGGATTCCCACCGCCACTCTCGGGACATGGAAATGGGCCTGGGTCGAGAGGTGCACAAGGCCGAATGGAGGGTTAAAGAGCAGAAACTCCAGGAAGACATCAAGACCCTTAGGGAAAAACTGCTGCTACTGGTGAGTGGAAGGAACTGCAGCTGTCAGTCATTGTGTTGGTATATGATAAATACACATGCTATATTGCTCAGATATACTTTTGTGCAGATATAGTTGCAATTTTTGTCCGGTCTTGGCTAACTAATAATGTATGGTAGACAAGTGGTTATCGAAGTGGGCTCCCCCCAGGGGTCCTTGAAGGAGTTCCCCAGCAAAATGTATAGCGTCACAATCAGTTTTTCCACTTTAATTCTATTTTATAGAGCGCCGAAGTCCTGACGTCACTCGCTCGTCCCCTCGATTCCTCTGGTTCACGGAAGTAATTTCTCTATGGAGAATAACATGGGTTCATCTTAAAATCGTTTCATATAAGCATTATGGTCCAAAAATAAACAAGCTGTCTCAGCGTTATTGTCAGGGAGGTGTCTCTGTATCGTTTGCGACAGTCAGTCACTCATATATGATGAGCGAAAATCGAACTAATTCAGTAGCAGTAACAATAGCGTCAGTTGATTCTTCATATCCATATGAGTGTAATGGCCTGGATGATTTGTTTATTTTTCAAACAAGTTCTTATATGAGGCAATCTAAAATCCCCCTATGGGGATTACAATGCAAATAAAAAGTACATGAACCTGTGGATTTGCGCCCTCTACCGATATTGACGTCAGACTTCTGTGCTCTATACTCCGGCTATTCAGAAATAGCCTATCTACAAGTTCACAACGCATCACGATGCGAAGCGTTATTACCTTGTAGATCTATCGGGGGATGTTGAGATGGGGTCTGCGGCCAAATACATATCAATTTGGTGGTCCTTCACATTAATATGTTTGAGAACCACTGATATAGACCACTTAAAAAATATATATATAGCATAATATGATTATTTAACCCTTGACGATAGTGATTTCCCTGTGCTTGGCATGTGTCAGGGACGTGAGCGATCTTCTCCAGACCATCGTCGGTATTCTATGGATCCCTCAGCTCTGGACTCTGAGGTGACCCGGTTGCGTCAGCGGCTATTCAGTACAGAGGACGCCCTGCGGGGTGCCTTGGAACATAACCAACAGGTTGACCAGCTGGTACAGGCCATGCGCAAACATCCAGAAAAGAGCCCGGTAAATCAATACGAGATCAAAATATTGATTCGCTTTTTTGTGAGATGTATCAGACATTGTATTTATTTTGTTGCGCTAATTGTTTTTTCTCTCCACGTTTTTCAGGTGCATGGTGCAAATTCGGCTAATGGGATTCACCAGCAAGAGTCAGCTTTTACTGAAGATGTTCGTAATCACTCATTGTAACAGTTTTGCATTTTATAGAATTGTGAAACAAAGTGATTTTCCCTATTGCCATTAGCCCCGAGCAATAATTGTGTTTTTGTGGCCTTCCAGGAACAACACTGATATAAGAAGAGAGAAGCTTGAATTGGAACACGCAGAGGTACATTTTGAAAGAAAAGGCCAGTGTGACATTTATGCCACTTTCCACTGCATGTACCGGCTCAACTCGATTCGACTCTACTCGCTTTCGGTACCAGGTACTTTGTTTTCCACTGCAGATACTACCCCCTCTATGTAGCTGGTCGGCATCGCAGCGCCACATGAAACCGCTGTGACATAATCTTCAACGCGACACACACAGGAAGAATGGAGGATCGATGGGGATGGTTGATTTTCAATATGTGGCTGTTTGTCGGAGTGAGGAGAACAATGTTGTTTCAGAAACAGAAGAATAAAAACAATGTGCGACCAGTATAGTAACTTGGCTATTCAGAAATGGCGGGTTTATTATGCCCTGTATTCCCTATAACTCAAGTCAGTACAACTCTATGTCATAACACCTACTGTATTAGTTATCAGGATTTATTGACAAAGAGGTGCATTTGAAAACAAAGTGAAATGTATGCCACTTTTCCACTGCACGTACTAGCTCAACTCGACTCAACTGCCCTCACTTCGCCTTCGACTCTACTCGCTTTCAGTACAAATTTCTTTGTTTTCTACTGCAGATAGTACCCCCTAAATGTAGTTGGCCATCATAGCGACGCCGCATGGAACTGCCGTAACATAAACTTCAGCATGTTTTCACATCACACCACCTCAACAGGTTTGGAAAAAGGTCCAAAACAAAATACAGGTACCAGGTACTATCCACAACTTCTGACTGATGGAAACCAAAAAGTGTGTGTAGAGTGACTAGAGTCGAGTCAAGTTGAGACGGTACCAACCAAGCGGTGGAAAATCGCCATAATGGACATTTAACCTAATGTTGTGCTGGATTCTTTTCTGTTTACAGTTAATACCAAAAGGATTCTCTATCTCAAGTGAATTTATATGTTGCAAAATTCACCCATTAGCCAATCATACAAACAGCTCTTAGTATTATAAAATAGCATGAGGATGGACTTGGTAGGTGAAAAGATATTACAACTTTGAAGACAAAATGACGCTTTATGTCCGTTTGTTAGAGACCCTTGAATCTATAAGTTGCCAGGAACTTGTTGAAAATTCTGTATTTTGATTCTGAAGGAAAAGGGACTGGTGAACAACAATTTTGAAGAACAGAAGAATTTAGTCTTGATGATTACCACATTTATTTTATTTATTACTATTACTTTGCTATTCTGCTTTGTAATAATCTTCTTATGTGAGCTGTTTTTGGCTGGGTAATCACAGAGCAACTCCAAGCTACAGTATAGCATCATCTTTGGCCTTCCTGCAAAAAAGACAGATAAATACAGATCAATGGGAATGGGAGGTTCATTGAACCACTGTTATATCTATAGAATGGATAGTGTATTATGCCACACTCTGTATTTCCTAAATCTTGAGTCAACCCAACTCTACGCCATAACACCTATTGTATTAGTTATCAGGAACTATTGACTATTTTGTTTTCTTTGGTTCATTATGTATTTGTACAAAAGGCTCCATCTGTGCATTAATAATAACTAGATATAAGGTGTATCAAAACTGCCCTCTCATGCTGAAAACGGCTACATCAAAATAAAGGTTTAATTGACATATTTTTGTAGGGCTATTCAAGGGCTGTGTTGGGGGCAAAACCATAAATGATGGTTATTCCACTGCTACTTATTGTGGTTCGACAGCTGTGTTTCATTTGCAAACACTTTATCAAAAGATACAGAATTTATACCAAAAGTCTTCCAAATACCGTTAACTCGAATGAGAGATCCTATTTGTAGCCTGTTGCTCGATTGGCCATGAGTTGCAAGAGAACATTAGGTGGGAGTAATGGTTCATTGGCAAAACATGTAGGGCAGGCCCTTGTCAGCTAAGATAAGACATGGAAATTCCATCGGGGGGAAAAAAACGTCCATGGGATATTATACTTATGGTGTTTTCAAATGGAGGATTCATACCCTTGAATTATTATTGCAATGATTTGTGAGATTCAGTCATTAAATATTAACAATGTGATTAAGATTTTGTTGTGTTTTATTCCTCACTATTTCCCATGCAGTGTATATTTTGTTTTATTTTTTGAAGAAGTGAACAGAATTGGGGTTTTACCACTATAATAGCAGTGTAACAGCAGCCGTCATTACTTCCTAATAGCTTGCAGGTGGCAATTATTCAAGTTGAAGTGTATTCACTGTAGGAAATATACACTAAAAGCCAGCAACCTGGCCAGCTCTTCAGCTACACACAATATGCATGCAATTGCTGACCTGTACAATAGTTAGATATTGTCAATCTAGGCCCGTAGGCCTTTGTAAATCAGGCTTTTTGTAAATTAATTGTGCGTTTTAAGCACCGAAATGTGCACTCTTCTCTCCACTAAGGGAAAAATACCTATTATTGGTTATACAATAATTAAAAATGTCATAATTGTCTTTCAGATTGATGGACAATTTGCAGCCTTGTTGGGTAAACAATATTTGTGAGAGCATAATTAACAAGCTAAACAAGTGAGGACCCAAATCCAAAAGCCTCATGCTTAGTTATATTATTTTCTACCATATAGCAATGGTTTTCAACCCTTTTCATACCAAGGCCCATTATTTATTGGGCATTTGAGCCACAGACCACCATTTGATGAGATTTAGCCTCTCAGACCCAAGAAGATTTAGAATATGTTGTGTCCACAATTCCATGCTGTATTGATGTTGATACCATTAGGAGAGATATCAGGCAAACGTTGATCAAAATACAAATTATTCTACATTCTCTAATTGTGTAGACTTCTTGTAAATTAACTAATGCAGATGTTGAAGCTGTAATTTGTAAAGATAATTTATTATAACTCTTGAGAGCTCTCAAGAGTTAAAGATCTAATAAGGGTCCATTTGGTTACCAACTCTCCATTTAGCTGAGGGTGACCTGGAACCCCCTCAAGGACCACTGGTGGTCCCTGGACCCTGGATGAAAACCACTGCCATATAGTATTATGGCATATGCCATATACAGTAGGGAGATCAGTAATTGTAATTCTATTGTCTTTGCTGTAGTCTGTAGAAAATAACATTTAAATTGGTCTTTTTAAACCTCAGGTTTGAATTGTACACAGCACTGTGTATCACACATGTGTGAATACCGGTAGCTATAGTGGTATAGTACGGTTTTTTTTTTATCTGTACTTTTTAAACGTTATTTTTTTGTATAGACAAAATTGTGACTTACAAGTCTGATGCCATTTGTGTGATTTTGCCAGGGGGACATGTCATGATAGTATTTACTCTGGATTGGAAGATGTTCAACAATTGTATGTGTGTGAAACAGCATGGTTGTAGTTTACAAGTGTGTGGCAGCCTGTGGCAGCATAATATCTCATGTGAACTTTGTACCATCTGTTAAAGGAAAAGAAAACAGCCTGTTATTAACAGTCAATTATACTGGAAGGCTATAATTTAAGTTTAGAAATAATCACAGGATCTGTTATATAGCCTAATTTGAAATTGGTTAATAATTGTTGAAGTTTTTAAATGTAAAAAGTAGGCTAATCAGATTACTAATCCAGCAGATTAAGATACTGATTTCTACTATAGGGATAGCTGGTATGATTACTCTCTGAAATGAGTTTCTTATCTGTATTCATATGTTTGAAATAGAATTAAGTTTAATGCAATCAGGCAACAACCAGGATCACATGTTTAGACATGCCATGACAGTTATGCCACAGCCACAGCCCATGTGGCTGACCAAAAATAGTTCACAATTTAAATCTCGTTATATAACTCAGAGGTCGTATAATATGTGCTGCTATACGCAAGTCATTTCGTTTTGAAGTCATAACGTGATCCTTGGGGGTTTCCATAAAATGCACAATTGGCTGTCTGAAGTAAAAGTTGAAAGTGGTTCACATTGATAATTGTACAAAAAAAAATCCTGTTAGTGAATTATTCCGTATTCGTTTGTCACATATCACGTCCTCAGCTAAAGCTCCTCTCTTCCAGGTAAATTTCCCCCGTGGTCTTTTCCAGTGGTTCCTTAATCCTGTATGTAAATCGCAGCCAATAGATGCTGTTGTTGAGTTGGGCTGGGATTAGCAGAGGCGAATGAGTTTCAATTTTACTGGATTACAGAACAAAGAAAGGAGAAAGGCACACACAGCTCTGTTAAGAGAAAGAAAAAAGAGAGAAAACAAACTAAAGAAATCTACAAAAATAACAGACCATCAGAAGAAGGCAACACAGATTATTAGTGTGATGCTTCAGATTGAAATGTTTCAGCTCAGCCGTTACTTCTACATTGTAGATGAGGAATTGCGAGGGTTTCTGATGGATTAAAAACGGGGAATAAACCTATTCCGGGATTGACAGTAGCAACAAGGACATTTAATCGCTAATTAAGGTAAGGTTTTATGATCATTTCATAATCGCCAACGGACAAGAAAGTGCCTTCGCGGCGCACGTGACTTTTTCTTTATGGCTGTACATTTCGAAATTACAGATTATAACCTAATTCTAGACCGGGGGAGGAGGAGATGAAAGCAGTGCTAACGGTTGCTACTAGCACACCAAACCAGCTATTCCCATTGACGCTAGTTGGCTATTTAAACGTTATGTAGTGGTAACGTTAACGTTAATTAGCTGGCGTTGGTTAATCGCTCCAACGTTAATTAGCGTAATGAGGTTAGTAACGTTCGCCGTTGGGTTAAATCCTCCCTCCTAACCTTGCTGCTGGGGCTGCTAGAGGCTACTATTTAAGTCTGGGATTCGGCGTTTTGTCTGGCAATCGCCAGCTAACACACGGCTAACTGTTAATCGCTAGCATTATTATTAGCCACGGCTATCTTGGCCATGGCTTGTGTTGATGGCTGCTGGCTGGTGCAACAAAGCTGGCTAATGTTTAACGTTAGCTTGTTGTTGTTAGCCAACTTGCCTGATAAGAGTGAGTGAGAGTGTTGGTGGGAAGAAAAGGAAACGCAGCACGCTAGTGCTCAAATTGTGCAGATTGCAGAAAGATACCCCGCACAACACTTCACAGCTCGGCACCACCTCAACGCTATAACGTGAACCCTGAGCAGTGCTGTGCACAGCTGTAATCTCAAACTAACATCTGGATCAGTGGTGCAGTTCAGCACAATGACAGTCGATCCGAGGACAAACGCAGGATGCCAGTGTCTTGGGTTCCCAGGGATTTCGAAATCATGTCGACACTTTTTAACGACAGCAAATATGTCATTTTCTGTGTGGAGCGAAAAGGCTGTGTGTAAATGATGAAGTAAACTGGCTGAAAGCCTGGCTACTACTCTTACTAGCCCATCTCTCCTGTCTGTGTGAACTACAGCAGTGGTTATTCAAACTTTTATTTATTTATTTCAAGGATCCTCTGTTTGTATAACGTGTATGTATAAATGGAACCATTTCTACACACATGACACCACTTTTTTGAGAACCACTGTACTGTACCAGACACAGTATCATGTCATATGAAGCACACAAAGTGTGAAAAGGTGCTTCACATTACAGAAGACTGACCAACTTCAGTGTATACCACAGTGATGCTGAACGCACATCAACAGGCAGTAGTATCACACAGATGTTTGTCCCATTTAGAGTTCGAGAACAACATTGTTGACTTGATGCCCAGTGGGTTTCAAGCATTTTCTCTGAGGACTCAGGAGTTTTCTTAGATTCCAAACTAAGGGATGTAGTTTCCATTCCATTGCTGACTTCTGTAAATAGAGCAATTTACAGTACAATAAATGCTCACTCAAAACAAACAAACTCTGACTCCCCCAATAGTAATTTACTGGCTTATCTGGGCTGCCTGTATTTTACGCACGCACACACGCATGCATATTGCTGTGACTTTCTTTACCTTTATTTTGTTTGGATCACATTTACAACCCAGTTATAACATATTCTACCCCTCAGTAAGTTGTGGTTGTGCTTCCTTTTTATATACAGTATATCATTCTGATGACACAGACAACAATGAACAGACATAGTTGTAGACAGTTATGATTACGAAGACCCGTATTGATGTTATTCTAGTGAGATCAATACACAGAAAAGTATACTGTTGGCTAACCCCACACATCCACACACACCTACTGTATAACCACAGGAGAGCATTGAACCGTATTACATTACTAATGATGACCTCACATAGAATTTACCAGTATGACATTTGTGAAACCTAAACAAAATATATCATAAATGCAAGATTCTTGCCTCATGGACTGGTCGCATAGACTGGTGTTCCTGTAAGTGAGAAAGTAAATGCAAAACAGCTAAGGGAACACACTTGTATCACAAAAGGAATTTGCCTAGGGACATAGCTTGCGATTGCATGTCTGATAACTTTGAATTGGACTTTAGACTTAGCTGTATTTTATTTAATGGTCACTTGAAGTGACTGACTGCACTGATGTGTTGCACATACATGCAATGTCATTGATACTTGGTTGTGCACCATGTCACTCACACTAGCTAGCTTGTAGATGATGTGCCATTTTCAGTGCATGACATGGGCATGCAACTAAATATAAATCAACTTCTCCCCCAGCTGTCTGAAAAAAATAAAGGTATGCACAAAATTGTTTAAAAAAAATGCATACAGTAGTGCCCACATGAGTAAATACAAAGCATACTGCTACTGTTCTAAAGTGTAGTGTGCACTGCAGTGAAGTCATCTGTATGCATAGAAAATAAAATATCGTGTGTGTGTGTGTGTGTGTGTGTGTGTGTGTGTGTGTGTGTGTGTGTGTGTGTGTGTGTGTGTGTGTGTGTGTGTGTGTGTGTGTGTGTGTGTGTGTGTGTGTGTGTGTGTGTGTGTGTGTGAGAGAGCAGGAGACAGCTTTTATTTAGCTCTTGTCATTTATATGTATAAACAATGTAGAAATAAATATTCTACATGAACTGTATGACCAAAAAACAAATAAGAACAACAAACCACAATTACAATGGAACTGTAATCCAAGAAATAATTCAAATGTATGCCAATTTACATAATATGTTTGATTATTTTACCAGCTGGCTAACATTAGTGGTAGCTCTTAGTTAGTTTGTGTGAAATCAAATCACTAAAGTAAGAATGGTATTTATTTAACGAGAATATTTGAGTAACCGATGTTCCCAGTTCTCACCATATTCCTGTCAAACAATGCCTGTGTTGTAAAGTTAGCCAGCAGTGAGGTCTGGATTCCTATTGAAGGACAGACACAGTGATGGAATAGTGTACACACTGGGAGTAAATGAGGGCGAGTTGAAACGGAGACTATGAGTCTGATGTGCTCTTATCTTCACACTAAACACCACATCACCCCCATAATGTTATAATTGGCATATTTCTTGTTTCAATCTTATTTAATATTTTTTAAAGAAATCTAAGGATAAATGAGATAATATAATTTATAAAAACTAATATGAGATCAGAGGCTTGGCAGAATATATTCAAGGCTTAAGACCCTTAGCCCCCCCCCCCCCCCCCCCTCCCAAAGCCACTGTAACCCTCGCACCGTATTAGGATTTCCAGGATATTGCCCTATTTTGGGTCAAGAGCACAGGCCAACAGGAGGGCTTTTCTCCAAGTGTCCTGAACTTAAGTTGGCTACAGAACAGTTGACTGTCACAAGTTGCCATCCTTGACTCAGTCCGATGATGAACCTTAAAGCATAAATCCTGCTCAGCCTCAGTTAACCATTTGATCTGCTTGAGAAATTTGCTTTAAAGGGTTAGTTCAGATTTTTTTAACTTAAGTTGTATGAAATACTTGCCATTAATATAGTGGTTGCAACTGTATTAATTGATTGCCCGAGTCCTGTGGTGGGAGTTCTGCTCTGGTTTTGGTGAAATATCAAGTAGTTCCGGTCATTTTGTGGGGGGCACTGGGGGCCACGCAGTAAAAGTAAATGAATCCACAAAACTAACGTCATTTGTATTGTTGACCTATTTCTAAAATATTAGTGCAACTTCCGTTCTTTTTTTACCCCTCTATCACACAGAACTATGTTTTTTGTGTCCATATCACTACGCCCAAAAAATAGTTCCATGTGATAGAGGGGTCAAAGTTGAATGAAAGTCGCGCTAATATTTTAGAAATAGGTCAACAATACAAATTACTTTCGTTTTGTGGATTAATTTACTTTTACTGCGTGGCCCCAGTGCCCCCCACAAAATGACCGGAAACTACTTAATATTGACCAAAACCAGAGCAGAACTCCCACCATGGGACTCGGGCAATCAATTAATACAGTTGCAACCACCATATTAATGGCAAGTATTTCATACAACTTAAGTTCAAAACATCTGAACTATCCCTTTAAAAGGGTACAGAAATTGGAGCTATTAAAGGACCATTTCACCACTTTTCAACCTGCCTTCATGTAATTGGTCCTCACTAATGTTCATGATAAAATGCCACAATTTTGTTCTACTCGGTCTGTGTCTCATGGGAGGGCTGTGGGCAGTTCAGAAACCCGTCCACCAGTGACATCATCGATGGGGAATCCAAGCTAATAGCAACTGCAGGCTTTCTATAACTGAAAAGTTGAGAGGGGTGGGGCAGAGAAAGGCCCTTGAAGTTAGGTTGAAAAGTGGTGAAGTGGTCCTTTAAAGGAAAACGTTTATAGTCTAGTTAGTCCACTGTACAAGTGAGTGTGGTAATTGAAATTAATATTTCACTAAGTTCCAATAGTTTGGTAGTACTTCACATAGAAATGGATAATGCACTAGTGCTATTTCTTTTGGAAACAGTGCACTTGTTTACTACAAAATATGTTTGTTGAAAATAGGATGCAGAATGCAGATGTTTTTTGAATGGATGCCGGTTTGAGGATGCATGTGAAACAAGACGCAAAGTTAGAAAACGACGATGGATTTTTACTTGGTTGGTTATAAATTGTGAACTTGACAGCAATTATTGTTAAAGCATGTGTGCTTTATACCTGACACACTTGAATGCCCTTTTTGCTAATCAGATCATTATACTGGAATTCATCGTTGTCAGCTTTCTTAGTTTCTTGTAACCATACTCATTATTAGTCGGCATACAGTAGTTGACCAACTAGTTCTATGATCTCATCTCGGTTGAACGAGTATTAATCCTCTGGCGTCTGGCATTTTGTTTTATGATGCAATTTTGGGGCTGCCTCATAATGCTATCAAGTTATCAACTACATATTAAAGTCTTAAGATGTCATTACAAGATGACACCTGTAGATTCCGTTTTAACAAAATATGTAGGACATGATATTATGTCCTAAACTTAAAGAACATTGTGCATTGTTTGTCCTTAACTTGATATAGATTTGATCATATGTGGTATATTTTCCATACACTGAATTGGAGTCATGGACATTGACCTTTATACTTGAGCTTCCTCTGGTAAACAAATGACAGGTCTGTTTTCAGCTCTGTCTACTACTAGCCCCCTCCCTTTCCCCCTCACTGCTTTTTTTTTGTGTGCCTTAAAGATATGAGTGAAAGAGGCCATCTATTTCAAGCCCATAATAAGTTAGGAGGGGCTAATGTTTACTGTGCCCTCAGGGGAGGCAGAATTAGACAGGCAATAGGGCTTGGCCAGACTGGTACAGCTGAGGCCTACCTCTCACTGTTGGGTCTGTGGTTTGGGCTTGCCGGAGGCTAGTATAATGGCTCCCAGTGTCTGGAGAGATTAAAGGCCAGAGCTGCATTGTTCAAATGCCCCGAGATTAGTTTCCAAGGAGACGGATTTCAGTTGCCATGAGAACACACAGCCTGGATTTAGGTTTTCATTTTTCCCCTACAACTTTTATCTCTTTTGCACTTATCTTTTATTTACGATGTCCTTTTCTTTTCTTTTTTTCTTTTTTTTTATACAATAAATAAAAATAATTGTTTAGGCTGCTTGATTATGATCTTACAAATCCACCATACTTTGTCCAGCATGAGTCGTTCGTATCTACCTGGTTAGCTTGTAGAAGATGAAATGCCCAAGGTCTTTTCTCATTTACACAGCCGCAGCAGTTCTTAGCACCTTCGAAGAGACTCATTGGACATAATCTGAACGAGCTTTAGCCCTAGTTGGGTGACGGAGCTATAAGTAGCTGCTTTCAAATAGATGTGACGGATTTAGATATTATTAGCACATTAAATTGGGCTATTACCAACACCTTTAAAACTTCTTAGATAGTGACACGGTCACCCCCATTCCCTTTCCAGAACAGTTCACCTGTCTTGAGCCTTAATATCAAAGTGATATGCGCTTACTGTTTTCTCAAAGTCAAACCACACAACCAACCCATTTTCTTATCATAGAAAATTAGGAACTTTTACTTTTTATAAATGTGTTAACTTTTAATAAAAGTGTTGGACCTCAGTGCATACAAACACATCTGCATGCTCTGAAGCCCTCTTAACCAATTAGAATCTGTGTAACCACTTTATCCCATTTAGGACTGAGGCCAACTTTTGCTATATACTGTAGATAGCAACAAGAACCCCAAAAGGGGTTCCCGTCCTGAATGGGTTATCCATTAATTTATACTTTGGCCATTAAAAAATAGCAGATATGTACAAGTTCATAGCGCGTCACTTTGTGCAGCATTATGAGATTGTAGATCTGCTATTTTTCAAAAATCTTGAAGAGTTGTGCAAACCTTTAGTTACTTTGTTTTTGTTTTTAACCAAGGTTCATGTTTTAGGTTGTTATTAGAGAAAGTAAAAGATTTTTATTTTTATTTTATTTTCATTTGCTGCTTTCTTCCGCGATTTTACCTATTTTTGACAGTACAGGGGGACGGGGGCATTCAAACTATATATGTGGCCAAATATGTATTTTTATTTACAAAATGTTACTGCGTTTTCTTTATTATTATTTAATACATTTCTTTATTTATTTCTTTAATAACAACCTACAACATGAACCTTGGTTGAAAAAACCCAAAGTTGTCCTTTAAATAGATAGATATTTTTAAGCCTAACATTTTAACTCAAATCGTGGCTTCTGGGGGTCCATATGGAACAAAATATTTTGAGATGGGAGTCTGCAACCAAATATCATTTTTGGGGATCCTTGACATTAAGAAGTTTGAGAACCACTGACATAGAAACATACATTTTTCAGAAAACTGTTTACTGGGTTAACTTACTGGGTTAATAGGCTGACCTAATCGTGTGTTGGTTCCCACAGGATGGCTCAGATGAGGAAGTTGGTATGTGAGGGCATCCGAACCAACTCCCGGACTGAGGCAGCGGTTCCGCTGGTGTCACCCAGACAGGAGATTCTCACCAGCCTGGTGTCAGCCTTAGACTCAGTGGTATGTTCCAACTACTTCCCATCATTTTGTACATGTTACATTCTACTGACAAGTAGGGATGGAACGATAATCGTTCTTATCGTTTTTATCGTGATTTAAAAAAAAAAAAGAAATTGCATCGTGGAGATTTCAATTTATCGTAGTGCTGCACAATTAATCGAAAAAAGATCACGATCTAGATTCAGACACCACCTATATGAGATCTCAATTTCTAAATTTGAGCAAGAATCGTAAGCATTGGTTGGTTGGCTGTCCAATTCATTTTAGTTACTTACTCTTGTGTTTTTGCTTCAAGAGAGAGACTTTAAGAGAGGTTTAAGTCAAATACTTTGATGTTGTCTATTTAATGCCACAGTAGTTTGCCACATTTTGAATGTAGTAATGTTCAGCAACTACAGACTAAACTATGAACTATGTTCATGGAAAAAAAATGAATTGTGTGAGAATCGTGATCTCAATTCTTGTGAATAAAAATCGAGATTCACATTTGAGTAAGAATCGTGCAGCACTAATTTATATAATTAACGCTCTTAATGCTCTTATTTCACTCAATAACACAAATCAGTTGCGTTGCAACGCATTGCGAGCTTGTAGATCTGTTATTTTTGGCGAACGTTCACCCAACAATAGGGATTCTGGTGGGGCTTAAAGAGATGAACACACAAAAGTGACATTTTATTTCGATTATTGCGATAAAGTCATTAATCACAATGATGTTTTTGCGACGACAATAATAGTGACATGTCATTTTCATATCGTCCCATCCCTACTGGCAAGTGACAATAACACATGACATCAAATAAGAAAGGGCGACTGCATAGGCAGCTTTGATTTAAACAAGATTCTTTTTTCATAAAACATTTATAAACTCAAGTTATAAAATTAGATCAAATTAGCTGATCTTTGTAAATGACCTGAAAACCTTTAATATAAATCATGTTATGTTGCTGTAACCTTTTGATCTTATTTCATTTAAATGTGATTGTTATCCACACTAGGGTTGAGGAAACATGAAGTAGAATACATTTCACTGCCTATAATGCTGCTACCAGCTGTAATGTGTGTATAAACACCGTGAGTAAAACATGACATGGAAGACAAATGATGCAGTTAGAAGACCGGTTTTCTTTTTCTGATTTTACTTGTACACCTTTTGCATCTTTAAACTTGTACATGTGACGATTGATGCTTGTATCTTCGTCTCTCTCTGCAGTGCATGGCCATGTCAAAGCTCAACGCAGAGGTGGCGTGCGTGACAGTGCACGAGGACAGCGTCATCGCTGTGGGCACAGAAAAGGGCAGAGTGTTTCTCAACTCGAGGAGGGAAATCCAAACCGATTTTTACAAGTTTTGCCGTAAGTTATGCTCTCTTGTGTGCTGTTCTTGGCGGTTTACTTTTGTATCATCATTACCTGAGATTACTATCATTGTGTGTCAGGCAGTCTCACCGGGGTGTATCAACTTTGTTATTGCATGAATGCCTGTTCAACAACTATCCACAACATTTTCTACCAGCTATTTCCCCCCAGTACCGCAATAAATGCATACATTTAAATTGGTCATATCAGCAAATGGCTCAATCTCACAATTTGACCACTTGTAGCTGTGGTTCCCAAACTTTTATGGAGCAGGGACCACTTGACAATCTTGTGTTGCGGCCCACCCATGTAGAATAGAAAGATAGACAGGGAGGACATTGTAAATATATGGGCATATATGTTTTGAGACACACTCATGCACATCCATATTATAATCCACGGTCAGTGGACAACTTGAACTTTATATAGTAGATTTATAGCTTAAGGTTATGATCAAGTTGAATGTTTTGGCTGGGCTCACAATTTTGCTATTGCATTTGTTGTCGTATGATGACAGACAACAGTGTTGTGCAACCAAAACTGCAATCTACTTGCTTGTAGATTGTCTTTTTTCGGTGAGCGACACTGGCACGCAACAAAGTATCAATCTGGCTTTAACTTGACTGAGCCTTAAAGGATTTGCCTTTGTCATTTGGTTTCAGGTGTGCCCTGTTTGCACACTTTGACGACAACGAATGCCCATACCAAAGTCCAGGATGGCGAGCTTGTTAAAATGACCAAGGATGCTGAACATGCGAAGCAGAGAACTCCATCAGATGTCCAATCCAACATCTTTGTCCTGAGGAAGATGGTGGAGGAGGTCTTCACTGTTCTTTACAGTAAGAAGTTGTTTAATTAGAGTCAAATTAAATGTGTGTTGCTGGTTGGGACCTCATTAAACTCTTAACCATTACCATACTTATTTGTTATTTCTCCCCAAAATGTTGCTAACATTAATATCAGATTACTTGGACCTACTTAGTTTAATTTGCCATATTTAGGTTTTTATGAACACTTGTTATTAATTTTAAATTCGTTAAAATTTTAGATAACATTCTAACTTAAGATGTGAAATTGTCTGTCATAAAAGGGAATGGTGTTTGGAGTGCCTAGTGGCTCAGCCAGTAAGTGCACAAACCCAAATGCTCCTTGTGAGTGCAAGGACCCGGGTCTAAATCTTGTCTTGCAATGAGCTTGAGCTTTTACAGAAGTTTATAGTGGCCATACGCTGCTGAAGTATAGTGCTTAATGTGTCATGTGCTACTGCTATCTATGTTGTGATATCCAAGGTGAGGCTTTGGGGAAAAGCAGCCTGGTCCCTGTGCCTTATGAGTGGCTCCAGAAGGACCCCAGCTCTGTAGTGGCCCATGGCTTGCCTGAGGGAGTTGGCCTGAAGAAGCCCTCTGAATACGACACCAAGACGTTAATGAAGATTCTGGAGCAAAGCCATCGCATCCAATTCACAGTTAAAAGGTGAGGTCTGTTCATATGAAACTCACATTGCGCATCATCACACATCACTGCCACAGAAAAGGCATGCATGTAAAGGTAGGAACCTAGATATGAGGGAGAGTACAGAAAGCAAGACAACATTCAAACGGAATACTCAAAGTAAGACTTCATCTTCATCTTTATTTTAATGCAGCCGAGCTCATTTACGTTTTCATTTATCAGATATAAAATCAAATTAGTGCGCATCTCCCGGTTCCACAATCCACATCCCACGTATTATTCATAGCAATGCAGTGCTTGATAACAGAATAAAGGAGATTATTAAAATCTGTCAAGGTCTCTGTGTTACTGCAGCAGCTACAGTACAAATAGATGTGGTAAACATTAACATGTCAAAATCCAGGTCCTTCCTTTTTAACTATGAAATAACCTAGACCATCTTATGATTTGTGGGGAGAGTTTTAACAGATCATCTGCAATAAAAGCCCTTGCAAGTACCCCGTTTTCTAAATGCAAAAACAAAACATGAAAAACATACATAAAGAATTGCTCGGCAGACTCTGCAAGTCTGCAGACAGAGCAATGCAGAACAAGCTATATGGCTTAGATTAAGTCTGTGTGATGTGAATGCCTTAATAATTAATCAAATCAGCTTTCAACTGTCAGTCAACAAAACCACCAAATGTTCTGTCTATTTGTTGTACAAAGTCATGAAAATAATTCTGGCTTATGCATATTAGCCTTGTTTATTTGGGTAAAAACTAAAACATCAGTACTGTGGCTGTTTGAACTAAGGTCCTGATCTCCATGTGTTCCGTCTCTTCATTCATAAGTGCTGTCACATGTTATATGGTAGAACGCATTAAGGCTAAGGCCTTAATGCATCCCATTACCTCTTTTAGTAGGTAATGGGATTCAATTTAAACTAGTGAATGCCTTCAATACATGATGACACATTCCAAACGAGCAAAGAAATGAACACAATTAGATTTACCCTCACCGAAAGTTAAAGCCTATTGTTCCGATTTACTGTGAGCCCTAATAGACCACCTCGTTTTCTTATTCACACGGTCGCATAGTAGTTGACCTACTACTGCTATTGCTGCTTAGGGGTCGGGCTGCTTTCATGCAGGGTTTGGTTCTCTGGTTGCATGGCTTGTAAAATGGATCAAGAGACCATTAGGGTGTAAGTGGTGATCCTAAATGTTTAAAATAGTAGTTGGCTCATTACCCCATTTAGACCTGTTGTACCTTTCTATCCGGGAGCTACAGTTGGGTGCCACCGATATTGTCCCTTATCATTTGACCCATTTAGGCCTGACCTCAAAACTTTTAAAAATCCTTCTAAATCCTGAAAAAATCCTTCTACATTTTCACGATTTTTCAAAAATAGCAGACTTACAAGCTCGTAGCGCGCCACTCGGTGGCGCGCTATGAGCTTGTAGATCTGCTATTTTTCAATAGCAGGACAATATTGATGGCCTCCAACTGTACCTCTGTGTCTCATTAGTTGTTGCTATACATGTAACAACACACATATATGTTGTGGTTATGAATAGCCTGGAAACCAGACAAATCTGCCAATGCAAAAACAATTGCCCTTGTCAGATTTGGTCTGGCACCGCTCATTTGTGATTGGATCACTCCCTCTGAAGTAATGAGGGACCAATCAGGGCCCAGTATGCAAATATGAGGCGGGTTTATCACCAGAGGGATTTTTTTAAATTCGCCCTTCGGAAATGCAGATTCCACACAGAATCTACTCAGTGATATTAGTCTTCCCATGCCAGGCTATGTTATGAATGCTGTAGTATAACAATTGTCCGTTTCATTTAATTGTTGTGTGCCAGCATGGACAGCTCACTTCATGCTGGTACACAGAAACACCTAACTACAAATAATATTATTATCTTCAGCTGTGTTAACCCGTCAAAATGTCTGGCACCAATAAATAGTTTTATGTCAAGCCCTGGGCCAAGTTCAAATGTATACGTGTCGGTTAAGACCATTTGTAGTAGTAGCTGTAATGTCCTTGGCATACAGCACTTGTGGCTTCTTGTCTGTAGGGCTTGAATTATTTTATTTTTTGATCAATTGGCATACCCTGAAGAAGGCACTACTTTGTTTTTGCTGAAACGTTGGTAACCCAATAAAAAAAACTGCATCGTGACTACGAGCTGTGCAACCTCTCTTTTCTTTTTTTAGTCACATCAGGATTTAGTCTGATGTGACTAAATCCTGTTTGATACTTGACACACAAACATTGCAGATACAAGCTTGTAGATTTGCTACTTTTGTAAACTTTGAATTCTACAACTCCTCATCAGGCTGATCGGGCTGATTAGGATGATGTGAGATGCAAGCCATCAGATTCCTTAGTAGTGTTTGATCTGTCATTGTTTTTATATTGCTAGTTGCCTATTTTAGATGTGTTTTATGAGTCTATGAGAGCTGCTATAACACCTTTATTTTCCCTCGGGATGAATAACCTACCTACCTACCTACCTTAAGCCATTTAGTAAATTAAAAAAACGTTCGCTCTGAAAGAATATGTATTCAAAGATTTGTGCCGCATTTTTACGATTCTTCAAAAATAGCAGCCACTCGGTGGCGCGCTATGAGCTTGTAGATCTGCTATTTTTCAATAGCTAAAGTATAACATAATGCTTAGTTAAAACACCAAAAGGGCTTCCCGTCCAGAATGGGTTAATAATCCCTAAAATGGCCTGGGTCGTGGCTCAGCGGTCTAGGCACCTTGGCTGGTAATCCAGTCTGGCAGTGTGCCGCGGGTTCGACTCCCGATCCCTTTACTGCCTATCGCCCCCCCATCTCTCACCCCATTTTTTGTCGGCGTACTGTCTATCCCTCCATAAAAAAAATATATAAAATAAAGGCGAAAGGAAAAAATCCCTAAAATGATTAGTTTGATTAACCATACTCGTGTTTGTCTCACGTCTTTGCATGCAGGCCAACAGAAGAAGTGTCTCGAGAGGCCATGTCCTGCACTGACCTCAACCACAACAACTCCTCTCCAGCAGTCATGCCACAAAGCAGTCACGGCCCGGGCAAGGGCACAGCCCAGGCCGTCACCACATCAAGCCCTGCGTCCACGAGCAACTCTGTTCTGTCCAGCTTCCTGTACGGAATGCCCATGTCCTCCAAGCCTCACCCGGATGGCACGCTGGACCTCAAGCCCACATCCCTCCTCAACTTGGGCAAGGACAGACTGGGCACCTGGGCAGCAGGGGCAGATAAAGAGGGATTTATCAATAATGGTAAGATTGGATATAACGAGTGAATTTCTGTTGTTCTTCTATCTAATTCTTCCAATATTTCACCTGTATTAGTTAGTTATTTGTATTTATTTATTTTATTTTGGGCCATTTAACAGAACATACATACATACATACATACATACATACATACATACATACATACATACATACATACATACATTTTAGGTATGCGGTCTAGTCTAACTTGGACTCAGGGGGGTGGACGCCTCTGCCTTGCATAGTCCCCAGTGAATAGGCAGGTTGCCCTTCACTGGTAACCTTACATTGGATTTTAAATATATGAAGGTATTGTAGGCTGGGATTTTACAAAAAAGCCCCCCTTTTAAATACATACATACAGACATACAAACATACAGACATACATACTTATAAGGTATGCCATCTGGTGGCTAATGAACCAAACACATTTTCAGAAGTTGAAGCAGTTTTAGAGGACCCACTTTTAGGCCAGTGCAACAGAGCATGCTTTTGCCCTTTTTTTTAAACCTTACCCATTTTAACCAAATACATACATACATACATACATACATACATACATACATACATACATACATACATACATACATTTAGGTATGCGGTCTAGTCTAACTTGGACTCAGGGGGGTGGACGCCTCTGCCTTGCATAGTCCCCAGTGAATAGGCACGTTGCCCTTCACTGGTAACCTTACTTTTTGGATTTTAAACATATGAAGGTATTGTAGGCTGGGATTTTACAAAAAAGCCCCCCTTTTAAATACATACATACATACAGACATACAGCCATACAGACATACAGACATACATACTTATAAGGTATGCCATCTGGTGGCTAATGAACCAAACACATTTTCAGAAGTTGAAGCAGTTTTAGAGGACCCACTTTTAGGCCAGTGCAACAGAGCATGCTTTTGCCTTTTTTTTAAACCTTACCCATTTTAACCAAATACATACATACATACAAACACGCAAACAAGTCTACTAATGTTAGTGGCCCGAAAAGGTGTCGGCTGAAGCCGAGGGTTATTAAACATTGGATAATGTCACAGCCTCTGCCATGAACTGTGCCATACCCACTTATCCAGTGCCCTGATGACTAGATGTCTCCCACCTGCTCTCATTCTCCCTAAGGGCCTAGTCTATTTATAGCCCCTGGTGCCTACACATGGTTGTTGGTTTATCTGTTTGCCTACAGTGAATGTATTGTTTCTTGTTGCCTCATAAGGTGTACATAAGTTCAGTTGATTCTCGTTTCCCTTGTCTGATGATTCCTGCATTTTGGGTCCTTATACCTGGGTTTGAAGCCTGACGGATAAATGAGAGAGAGCAAAACGGAATTAGATACGTTTCATTAATACAATTTGTTTCTATGCTTCATCATCATACCCTGTGCCTTTTTGACCACAGAATAATCAATATGGTTCTAATTCTGTACCCGAGCCTTCTATATTTTGTGAGGTATACATCACTATAGACCCGATTCAGAAACGGGTCTCATGGTCGCAGGCAACGTATTTCCTGTAGGCGGAGACGACATATTACTCTTTTACCTGCTTTTTACTAACACTAACTTTACAAAGATGCCCAGAACATCGGGATGAACCTGTGTAGTTTATGGCTGCTCCAACAGTAGTGGCAACATTCAAATTTGGAGAGAAACGGAATGTCGCGAAAAATACGCAGCGGTGGCTGAGACCAGAGCAATAGAGAAATGGTTGAGACGAAGCAGTGAAAGGTCCTGAAAGATACATAACGTCAGTCTTAACCAATACCCAATCTTTCTGTTGTATGAACACAAGGCTGCTGTACTTTATACCAAAGTTGAAGGTTACCACTACTGTTGGAGCAGCAATAAACTACACAGGATCATCCAGATGTTCTGGGCATCTTTGTAAAGTTAGTAAAAAGCAGGTCAAAGAGTAACGTTTGAGCAGACTAACATCAGTCACTTTCCCATTCAATGTAGTAGAAGAGCCGACTGTTTACACCACAGATTGTGTCTCCGCCTACAGGAAATACGTTGCCTGTGACCATGAGACCCGTTTCTGAAGTGTGTGTGTGTGTGTGTGTGTGTGAGTGTGTGAGTGTGTGAGTGTGTGTGTGCGTGCGTGCACAAATATCACCACTATTTATTTATATGCATACATATTGTATCATGTAGATTAGTCATGTACTATGCACTTTGTTTTTTCTCTCTCTTTTAACTGCAATGATGAGCCTGCACAACCAAGAATTTCACCCATGTTACTTACTACATGTAATGTGATGTGACAATAAAGTTTGATTCTATTCTGATTCTGCTAACACATTATGTGAAAAGGTTCAACTAAGTAAAATTTCACCTGAGTTGACTGCCGTTTTCGAATGTAGATATTTAGTTTGTATTTCAGCGGTAATGGACGTGATGTGTATGTCTCATATATTTTCAGATGAGACGACAGGTCTACCTAATGAACTGGGACAGAGCCCTCCTGGTATCCACATATCCAAGAGGTTACTTTTCTCCATAGTACATGAGAAATCAGGTAATCACATGGTAAATACACAGGAATTCAAACAAGTACGTAGTCAGTAAATATTTCACTTTCAAATAAAATAAAACATAAAACGGATGTGATAAAGGAAAAAAGTAATGGAAAAATCACAGCCCCCTCACACAGGACAATATCAGTCACTAGAACCAGGGATGGGTGTTTTCAATGAATCTATCATGGTTAAAATGGAATTTGAATGTTTAAAAGTGAAATATCCCTTTAATATTACCTCTCAAATTAATTGTTACTGACACATTTTGGCATACGTAACTATTTAAGCCCTATGCACTTACCCAACCCAAATAATAATAATAAAGAAAAACAAGATCACAATGTGAGCTTGTAGATTGTCTTATTTTCACTACTTTTCAAATGTTTTGTGCTGGATTTTTATGTCCCACTACACTACACTAAAATAACCAGTGTTAATTTAAGTATACAAATGGACACCAAACATGTCATATTTGAAGCCATTAGTGCAGTTTACTGTTACACATTGACATTACATTAGTCAGCAAGCCTGGTTGGAATAGCAAATACAAAGTAGTTTGTATAATTAAGACTTAAATGTACTATCCCATAATCCTTAAATTACTTGTTACTGTCAAGACAAGTGTAATTGTAACATCTTTCCCATTCAAGCTTTCAGAAGATAGAGATGATTAAATCGGGATAACACTACAATGAAGTCTTCATTTTACTATCAACAAAACCCATTCAGCTCTTGTTTCTGGATGACGGGTTGCAAGAGCCATGATTATCCCATGATTATTGCAACAACGTGAGGCATTTAGTATTCAGGTTTAGTTTTTACATTTTATTTTCATATTGTTTGTCTTCCCTTTCAAGAAAAATGGGACTCTTTTATCCGGGAAACAGAAGACATTAACACACTGAGAGAATGTGTCCAGATCTTGTTCAACAGCAGATATGGTGAGGATAACCCTTCTGTATTCATTTTATTTTTTATTTTAATCAATTCCACCTAGCATTGCCATTCTTATTGTGAAATGTAGCCTCCAAATGTAGGTACACAGTAAAATCCTCAGTGTAAAGGTATCAATTTTTATCAACAAACAGGATTTTACTGTGTATCTGTATAATTGTCTTTGTACCAAGGGAATGCCCAAGGAACAATAGGGTCAAGTTCAACCCTCTTGTTTGCAATGGTGGCTGCAGGTCTTCTAGGTCCTCCAATATTAAAATCTAATTTGCTGCCATGAAATATTCATCGCTTAAGATGTCAGTGTCAAAAGTCAAAGCTAGAATTTAGATCTTTTTCCCCCCTTTGTCAAAGAAATGCCTAAATGAATAAATCTCCACCTCAAATCCGCATCTTGCTGGAGGTAGCGTTTCATCATTATGCAACTTCTAAAACATGTGTTGAAAAAGGGTGAAGAAAAAAGACTGAATAAAGCATTAGGAGCTGGTGTTCAAGTGCACCTTCTAATGGATACATGGATTAAAGTTCTCAGTCACCATGACTCATTTCAGTTCTATAGAAGCCAGCAAAGAATCTGGGATTTCTTCATCTGGTTGGCAGTATGTAGAACAGCAGGAACAATATTACTAAAACATCATCATTTTACATATTGTGTTGAAACAGCACTAGTGTGGGGAAGGCTCCTGTCACACTGTTTCACAAATCGCACATAAGGCATGTTCAGTCGTGAGATTTTATTTTTGCTTTAATCCATGTGAATAGCATCACAGCTTTCTCTAAAGCCTGGTTCCCTATCCATTCTCTATCTTTAGCTGAGGCGCTGGGTCTGGACCATATGGTGCCTGTGCCATACCGCAAGATAGCTTGTGACCCGGGCGCAGTGGAGATCATCGGCATTCCTGACCAGATCCCCTTTAAGAGGCCCTGCACCTATGGCGTGCCCAAGCTCAAGCGCATCCTGGACGAGCGCCACGGAATCCGTTTCATAGTCAAACGGTATGTGCATGCCGTCGGTTCAAAGTTACAAAGGGTTTGCTGGGTTCTATTTTGAGTGTAAATGGTGACCACCGCATATAGCATTTCAGAAAATCCCATTTTCTACTTTACTCCACTCCAAAAATGGATTTGGCCGCACGTATACAGCGCTTTTCTAGTCTTCTGACCATTTAAAAGGCTTTACAAAGTATGCCTCACATTCACTCATACACACACCATGCATGGCTGCCGGCGTTGCTCGTCTGTGTGAAGGGAGCAATGTCAGGAGGAGCCAGGATCCAACCGGCAACCCTCTGACTGCTACCAAGTCAGCTAAGTTATATACATGTTCCACACATGTTAAAGATGCTGTACGTAATATTACTACAGTATAGTGTTTGCTCAGTAATATTGTCTCCCCAGCTCTTTAGCAAACAGAAAATAAATGTTTAGGTAAGGATACCAATTTCATCCTAATGGAAGACAAAATTGGAACTGGAACACACAAATTGAAGCCGATACATCGGTTCTCTCTCCTGATTGGAAAGGTGGTATTTTTGTCTCAGTCCATTTGCACATATCACGTGAAAATTGTCCTCTGCATTTAATCCATCTTAACTATCAGGAGCAGTGGGTAGGGCGCAAATAATACAGTCAGTGCCCTGGGAGCAGTTTGGGACCTTCTGATCACCAGACAACCTCTCTACCCCTTCAGCTATGGCCATCCCATGATACTATTAGAATATAGAGCTTTTTAAACCAAAGAAAATATTTATATTGTTTTAAGCAAACAATCTAATCTAATCTATATCCCTTAGTTTACAGCACCTTTGAGGTTTTCTGGCACTGAGCTTTCTGCATAATTCATGCTCCATCATATGACAGTGTTGTGAACCAAAAATAGCAGATCTAAAAGCTTATTGAATTGGCTGTTTTTGGTGTGGCGTGACGCCGCTGTATGGCAAAGTATAAATCAGGCTTTATTTGCTGTTGCACAATGTTTTGAAATGATCTCCTCCTTCTGACAGGAAAGGAATGGCACTAACCAGCTGCGTCTATAGAGTTTGTCAGTTGTACATCTTAATTTCCCCAGCAGGCTGTACCCTGCTGTCAGCTAAATCACTTCCACTTGTGTCAGAGATGACATCCCCGTGCGAGCATATTGTGCTAAGCCTAATGTTACGCCTCTACTCCATCCATTTGTTTTAAGCTGATTTAAATGAGGCGCCAGGCCTTGTTTGAGATAACACGTCTTCTAAACGAATCCTGTGGGCAGCTCATTAGCGTTAATACAATTAGTGCAGATTGAAAATGTGATTAATTCTAAATTACATCACTCTCCCTTTGTCATTGAGAGATGTTTCAGGCATGAACCCCGTTGAGTTGTTTGATGGGCTTGCCTGAGCTTATCTGCCCAGCCACTTTGTTGACTTTGTACTTTTACAATGAATATAAAAAATTGCCACACATTCCCTTTTAGTGAACTATTGATTGCGTAATTTTAATGCAGATGTTAATCGAGGCATATAGGGCACTACTTCTTAACCCATTCAGGCCTGACGTCGAAATTTAAAAAAAAAAAGTTTTCTAAATCATGACAATTTTCGGAAAGATTTGAGGCACATTTTAACGATTTTTCAAAAATAGCAGATCTACAAGTTCATAGCGCGCCACTCGGTGGCGCGCTATGAGCTTGTAGATCTGCTATTTTTCAATAGCTAAATTATAACATAATGTTTAAAACACCAAAAGGGGTTCCCGCCCCAAAATGGGTTAATGGTTAATGTGGTTAAACGCTAACGTGACATGGATGCGTTCCAGGTCTCAATGGATTAATGAGCACGTTTTCTTTTTCTTACTTTTCTTTTTATGTGTACTGTGATGATAGTTAATAAATGCCAATTAATGATGCTATGTATCGTGAACCACATTAGATACTGTTTAACATCTATGACAGTGGTTTTCAACCCGTTTCATATCAAGTTCTATTATTTATTCGGCAATTGAGCCACGGACCACCATTTGATGAAATGTAGCCTCTCAGACCCAAGACCTATTTTTGTTGTCCACAATGCAATGCTGACTTGATGTGGGAGAGATAGGAACCATAGGAGAGATACATAATGTAATGCAACAGTAACTCTTGAGAGTGTAATTACGGGTCCATTTGGTTTCATTTTACACTCTAAAAAGTTAAAGATAAGGGTCCATTTGGTTACCAACAACACTCCCATCATTTAGCTGGGGACCACCTGGAACCCTCTCAAGAACCACTGGTGGGTGGTCCCCCGACCACTGGTTGAGAACCACTAATCTATGACATCAAAGAGCATCCCTTTCTCGTTGCTCATTGAGTCATGTCATTGTTGGTGACCACATTATGCGAAGGGTGTTTGAACACAGTTACGGTATTAAAAGTGTGTTTTCCTTTTTTTCTATTCCAGAATGTTTGATGAAAGAATCTTCACAGGTAAGATTCTTATTAGTTTAGTTTGCTCTCTCATGGCATTTTTAATACAGTTTCTCATGCACAAGTAATGCATTTTTAAGTGGTGCTACCGTGCTAGCCACTCCTATAGACGGCTATGTGTGTCCCTGGCTGTCTGTCCGTCCGAGTATGGAAATAGTGTTTGTTGACCACCAAGTGTCACTGTTGTGCAGTCTAACACACACACGCACGCACACACACACACACACACACACACACAGCGGCCAGGGAGGAGGGCTTGTACAGTACAGCACGAGTACAGTACAGCATCACTCAGTTCAGACTGGTCTGATTTTATAGTTCACATACTGCCGATCTATTCCCTCACCAGTGGTGGAATGTAACTAAGTACATTTACTTAAGTACTGTAATTTATTTGCAATCTTGAGGTAGTATTACTTTACTTGAGTATTTCCAATTTTCAATACTTTTTACTTCTACTCCACTAGATCTCGGATCCAAATATTGTACTTTTACTCCACAACAATTATTTGAAAACTTTAGTTACTAGTGCAGATTTTGATTGTTATTACAAAACATAAATTAACCACTGCAGCCCTATTTCGACCATTAAAAAAAAGCCGAACTACAAGCTCACAATGCGCCAAGATGTAGATTTTCTAATGATTTTTATACATTTGAAAACTTGTGAAATGGGACATTCTGCATAATGAGTACTTTTACCTTTGGTGCTTTGAGTACATTTTTATACCAATCCAATACCTTTGTACTTTTACTCAAGTACATTTGAGTATTTCTACACTGCAGTATTGATACTTGTCTTAAGTACAAAATGTGAGTACTTTTTCCACCACTGGAAACTCAAAGAGTTGATTTTGTGTCGTAACGTAAATGTAGTGGGTTTATGTAATGTCAGCTGCCATGCAGTACAGGTTTGTTGTGAGGACCTGATGTGCAGTGATATTTCACTTTTGTCTCACAAACACACAGTCCACATCTTTTCAGAACTTGGAAATTAAATTCAAGAATTATCTCTAGCTAAATCAATTTAGTTCCAAGACATTGCCCGTGTCACTCGGGTGGGATTCTTTTTCTTTTTTTTTTAACAGAAATTGCATCCCAAGGGAAGTTGAGTTGGAGACATAGACCCTGATATGACATTTGGATTGTAAATAGTCCCAGCAGAGATTCTGTTTGGTGTAATAGCTTCCTGCCTTTGGAGTTTCTTCTTCAATGGCTTTCTCTCCTGAAGCTGCAGGCAGGGCTGCCAAGGAGGAGGGCAAGTCTGACATGGGCTCTGCACTCGAAGACAGTTTCCCTGACAACCTCGGCGTCCCACAACCCGCTACAGTGGATCTGGTCAGCAACCCTTACAGCAGCAGGTCAGAAAAAAAAAATATATATATATATATATATATATATATATATATATATATATTACATACATACATATACACACACACACAACACATGCACACAAATTACAAATTGACTAGAAATGTTCTTTTACGATCGACTAAACTGATTAGTCTCGTTAACTGAATCATACATTGTTGCCATGCAGAAATTCTGAAAATCACAAATCTATGGTGATTATTGGTATTTTTGAAATATTTTTTTAATTGATTCGTTTGATTAACTGTTGGACCGCTGCTTTATATAAACGTAAAGTGAGAATCTATGGATCAGAGTTGTAATGCTGGGTTTGCTGCAAAATCATGTCAAGCGTTGTCAGTTTTTTTCTCAGTTCAGTGATCTTTCACTTCATTTGGTGTTCACTGTACAGCATTTGGACGAACAGACCCGGTCCCTAACTTAGGAGTCTGTCCAGCCTCAATTGTCTTATTAATAGGGTTGTCCCGATCCGATCACGTGATCAAAAATCGGGGCCAATCACGTCATTTTCTAATGATCGGAATCAGATCAGGAGCATCGGGACATCCCTAGTACCAATATTATATCCATATCATGATATTAGACTAGATATTGTCTGTTATTTTGGATATTGTACTATTGGGATATAGCATAAGTGTTATATAAAAATATTAATATCGGATCTGGAAAAATCAGTATCGGCAGATACTCAATCAAATGATCGGAATCGGATTGGGAGCAAAAAAACGTGATCGGGATCATCCCTACTTATTAAGATACTTTTCTACTTGTTCTCTTTGGTACTACAACATATACTGTAGAATTCTGGCAAACTTTACTCTGTACATTTAAATTCCTCAACCACTTACCCTGTGCCTTAATGCTCATTGTGCTTTGCTGTAGCCCTGTTTTCTGAATTGTTTGGGCCAAATCCTATAATCAATTTGATGATAGTCCATGACCAGATTGAGAAAAACGTCAAATGGATCTAAGCCATGACAGAAAAATGCACTCCACTTGCACATTTTCAGTGCCTCAGTCTTCCAAATTGCAGTTGCTAACTTGTGCAGTTTTTGTTGCAGATCAACAAGTGCGTGTGTGAGTCCCCTAATTGATTGTGAAGCTGGTAAGTGTAATGAAACGCAATGACTTTCATGTTTACTTTCTTCAACTCTATAAGGCTTAATGCCCCTTGCTATAAAATAACTCCACTGTATTGTATCCCAAAGTGTAATTTCCCACTTTAACACTGATATTTAATCCTTGCAAAAGTGTTATTTTCTTTCTTTTTGCCACTGCTTCTCTCACAGTCATTTGAAACCACTATCTCACACTTAATTCCCCTCATCTGTTCCCCTCAGGTCCTTCAGGAGATTGCATTCCTTTGAAGAGGATTAAAACAGAGCCCCCAGATGGGGAAATCATTCAAGTGACTGTGCCAGGTAGTGTGTGCACAGCATTACCATTACCTTTTCACATCATTCAGTTGTTAAAAAGTCAATGTGGTCTTCCAAAATGCTACCATTCAGTAATGGCCTAACCGCAATGAAAGGCATAAGAGTCAGAGGAGGAAATCGGAAGGGAATTGCCACACTAACTGTTGTAGTAGTGGGGCTGAGCAACTAACCTCAAATATATCGAAATCGAAACCATCATTTAGAACCAATAACCAATCTTGCTCATGTCATGCCTTTTGTATTTTACTTCTTATTTATCAACGGATTGACACAATTATTATTATCATCCTTATTATTATTTAATCCCGGGTTTCCTGTTGTATTTCAGTTTCCCATACCATGGTTTAATTTGCTCGGCAACAGATTTGAACTGGAAACCCATATAACACCTTGTGTGAACCAGAACCTCCTGTAAAACTGGGACTACAGTTATGCACAGAGCCTATTGCTATCGCTATCTATTTCGCAGTATTTAGTTGAGTTCCTCTGTTGTATCCATTATATCCAAATATTTATATTCTAATGGCTGTTTTTCCATGATCCAGTTTCAGCATTTTTAACTCCCCTGCTCTCTTGAGGTCACTGTGGTTCAGGTGCATACTCCATGAATTGAATGCTAGAACTTAACAGCTCCCGTGTTTGTTCCTCTGTGGCTTTGTCTTGCCAGTAGAGTAAAAAATGATCTCCGTCTTAACTTTCCTTTTGTGGTTTTATTTCCTCAGAGGCCAGTGCGTCCTCAGAGGAGCCCAGTGAGCCTGTGGCTGAGCCCCTACTGACTGCAGCATGTCCGGCCACAGCCTCGCCCTCTGCTCCACAGCACCCCCTGGAGAACCACTCAGGTAACTGCAGGCAGGCCTTTCTCCTGTGGCACTTCACGCACGCTCTTTTCACTGCAGCTCCGGGGGGGCACGCCCAGCCTCTGCCACAGTACCCACCCCCCGCACCCACCCACCACCACAGACAGCCTGATGCCAGCCAGCTCTGCCCATTGTTATTGAGCTAAATAAGCCGTCACACGTGTGAGACCACTTTTTTTTATTAGATTACTTCCTCTCCCAGCTTTCCCATGCCACCACACCCTGCACCACTCCTCTAGAACTCTGCAGTCACTAGTGTCTATAGTCTACCCAGTCCCCAACCTTTATCTACCCCACTACCCCACCTCTAGAACTCTGCAGTCACTAGTGTCTATAGTCTACCCAGTCCCCAACCTTTATCTACCCCACTACCCCACCTCCAACATAGATCTGCTCTTGTCCCGGGCTTATGATGCACAACAATGGCTCTCACTCTGGAAATGTTACATGTGTTTCAGCTTAAGTAAACGGTTTTAAACGGTCATTGTGCAACTGTAGAACGGGCATAAACCTTAATATATATATGCTGTAGGCTATATTTATTTTATTACTGGTAATAAAAATGTGGAGACAGCCAAGAACAAAGCACAATTGGCAGTGTTCCACCAGGGGGGAGGGTGGGAGCCCCGGTGAGGAGGGCTAACTCTGTTGCTAACTTGCTGCACTAGTCACTCCTACAGGTTGGTCACAGGGGTCATCAATATGTACGTACATGGACAAATGTGTCCGTGGCAAAGACTTGGTCTTGTCGGTGGCAATTATTTTAATTTTATTTTTTACGCATCATTATAATGTTCCTATTTTGATCATTAGACCCATATTGAATGCCAAGTCTCCAGGTTTTCTTCAGAATATGTATGACACTTATTTACTACGACACTATGGCACATTTAAGGCCTATCCAGTTTTACAGTAGGTGATGAGGTGACCACCGAAACGGTGGTTAGTAAAAACAAAGAGATGTGTTTGGATGAGCGGTGAAGCATGACATCATGTTGTAGTTTTCGGTGGTCACCTTATCACCTAAAACTGGACTATGCATAGGCCTTAAGAGTGCAGTCCTGGTGATGCTATTGTCCACTCATTTTGTATGTCCGTGGCAAAAATTTAATTTTGACAAAAATGTCCACCACAAGCCGGTTGACCCCTGAGGGTGCCTGTTCTCAGCAGCAGGGAGTGGAACTGGGAGGAGTAGCGTGATACGTCCTCCTGGGAATACTCCTCACTGTCAGGTGAAAAGAAGCAGACTGGGCTGGCGCCGTCACGTGTGTCGGAGGAGACATGTGATCGACTACGCCCTCCCTAATGCCAGCCAGTAGGGACTACAAACCGTACGAGGAGATTTGGGAATTGACAGAATGACTAAATTGGGAGAAAAAGATATAAAGAAGTAAAGACTGATTGTTTGTGCACATTTCCAGATTGTGAGTTCCGTTTCCTCCTCTAGTCCCGTTCTCAGATCTGTGGCTAGATTTAGCAGTACTACGTTAGTGTGTCCAAACCGCTCCTTAAAACTCCCATTAAGACCCAGCACACCCTTATCTCCCATCCAGCTCAGTTATATTCTGTAGACTGAGACAGAGGAAGGTTATCAAGAGCATTTGAGTAGACTGTGTTCTCCTTCAACTACATTACTGGCTTCACTATTTTGGGCATGTCATCATAGGCGAAAACAGCCAATCAACAATCTCACAATGTGTTGTGATGTGACCTTTTGAAGGGATATTGATCCGCATTCTTTGCTGCATAACACCACCAAGTATGGAATCAGGCTTAAGTGGTTCACTTCAAACTCCAATGTGCCTCATTCATCCAGATACATTTTGAGAATCGCCTGTAAAATAGTTTGTATTTCATAGCAGTGCTATCACATATTTTCATCAGTCTGTGCCTGATCCAGTATGAAGAGAACTTAACCCATTGTAAGACAGGGTGTGTTGTGCTTGGAAGCACTGCATACTAGAAACCACTAGTGAAAAGAAAACTGTTGTGGGCTCACATTTTGTTCTATACATTAAAAATATATCTATTTATCAAGTGATTTCTCAGTGCAAATGGGTAAATGAGGCAATTTGTTATTGCCTGTTGCTAAATTTATACCATAAACACCATACATGCCTGGTATTAGAAGCCCAAGAACAAAGTCTACTCAGGTGGTCCTGGCCTTAACTTAGATGGCTTTTTGTTTTTTGATTTATTTCGTTGATTTCATTGTGCTATTTTTAAGTTTTCTTTTCTTTCACAAATGACCTCTTAAGGAAAGAAAATGAAGGTAAGTACAGACAATACAGTATAACATTCTGACATTTTTACTCTTCAATACCCACAGCACACAAATGCATTATTACTGTTGCAAGCAAGCTTTCATATCAGGAATATATTGTTCTTATCAGTAATAGGCTTATACGTATATTTGGTCAAAAACGTATTAACAGCATTGGATTTTGTAACCATTTTGTCATGCTTCATATAATTCTATAAACCCCTGTAGAGGTTTCAAATAAATATTTACCTCTTTATTATGTATGCGAATGCAAAGGTTGCTCTTTCAGTGAGAGATGATGATGGTGCTTTATCTTATGTTGAAAGCCCCTGCAGAGACTACACAGACTAAACTAGAAAGCAGAAAATGTTTTGGGAGGAAGGAAAAACGAAACACGCTATGAAAGATTATAGGGAGCTTCACACCCAGTGGATGTTGTCGCTTGTGCAGGTGCTTTGCTGCTTGCTTGCTTATCAATGTGCAAGTTGTGCTTTTTTCCCATCTTTACTATTTAAATATATCGTGCAGCCAGACTGAGTCAGTTATTGTCTAATACGTGTTCAGCCTTAGCTTGGTTGTCAAAGCTCAATACTAACATCATGCCTCAAGGAATCTCTAACACTTAGCAAACAAGTTAATTCCCATTGTTACATCTCTGCTTTCTCACAGGACTTGTGTCATTTGTTAACCACTATAAACCTGGTGTCCATTATTACATTGGCCCAACCTTGCAGCATTTCCAAAATAGCAGATCTACAGCTTGTTGACTATTTTTTGCTATTAGCTGGGAGGAAATTCATGAAAATCGGGCACTTGATGACAAGTTTTTGATTTTTAGTATGGTGTTAGGTATGGGCATAAGGTTTTCAAACGCCATCGCAAACGAGTTGGGCTCGCCCCCCAGTGGTCCGTTTGCAATGAATCCAATATTTGAAAGTCAGTACATGGTTGAAACCCCAAATAATTGATAGTATGCTAAAATACATACTATTCCCTCCCAGCAATATGCATCGTATAACATAGGGCTTAATTGGTTGTTAAAAGAGTCTGCCACTTACACTGTAAATGATAGAAAACAACAGAACTCAGAAATGCAAGATTTCTTCTCCTTCAGAAGAATGTATTCTTCACACAATATGTGAGCAATAAATAAATGTACACATTTTCAATGTGCAAAGTTGTTTGCCATACTGCACTTGAGAAACTTTGCTAGACTACTAGGCTACATCGATGTCATACTTTTGAAGACGCTTATTTTGGTATCCCAGAGTACTCATATGGCCAACTTTTGGTTATCTGATATTATGCAAAATGGTTCCATTGTTAAGCCGTATTGCATTCTCTCTGTCTGGAAGTCCATCCATTAATTAAATTATCATTATTGTGAGTGACCATTACAAAGGAGCCCTTTCTATAGTTTCTGACCCGTTGTCATGAGTGAAGATTATCTTCCATACTCCACTAATATGTCTATTCACATGTTGCAGCTGAAGTTCTACCAGTCAAACCAACCTCCCAGATCCTCAGAAAATCCTCTGAAGGTACAGTAGAGAAGAAAATAAGCTTTCAAAGGTCACTTTAGAAGTCCCCTCTGTGAAATGCAGTGTACATGTACACATACCAATGATGTGTTTAGTGCCTCCATGTTCTTGATTTACAGATGTTTTGTGTCTGGTGTTTCAACAGGAACTCTCATTGAGGACATAGGAGAAATGATTCTGCAGCTGCGGAGGCAAGTGGAAAGTCTCTTCAGCATTAAGTATGGTAAGCTACATTACATATGCTGTATTGGAGAGAGAGAGAACTGCTTAGATTCAGTATTCATGTGGGACGTTGCAGCTGTTTCCTTGGTGTCATGTGAATACTCACTTAATAGTCCCCCCCCCACACACACACGCACACACTTCAATAATGCCATTTTTGACCATAAATAAGTTGCCACTTAGCCTCTGTAGCACTTAATTGTTTTCTTTGCACTCTATTTACGAGACCATTTCCCCTGCCATTTATTGATTCATTGCACACCGTAAGTTGCTCCGGATCGAGCGCCTGCTAAATGTGAATATTATAAATTGTTGCCAGTATTGTAATCCTTTTTTGTATTACGATTGTTTATGTATATCTGATGCTCTGTTAGGGGGGTTTAGTTGGAACTGAAAACAAAACATGTTTCATGATATGTTTCAGATGTGACGAATAGATATAAGTAAGTAAGTTACAGGATATATACACCCTTTCTTGGCCAGCATTTCTTAAAGATTGTGCCATGGTGAAATAGCCCTGAAATAGTGGTGCTTATGAACAGATGATGGTTCTGATGGTGTTCTCAACTTACAAACCGTCTGCTTTAGTGCCTGGAGGTACTTTTACAATCAAGTCAGTCACTCCTCCTACTCATGTCTGGCTGCCTGTCTTCTTGCATACATACGTTTTCTTTTTTTAAAGTGCCATCTGAATGCATTACTCCAGCCCACGTCATTTCAGTGGATGGTAATGGTGGATAGGTAATCAGCACAAGTCCAAAATGGAAGTTGTTTTTTACGGGACACATTGTTTGTGCTTTGATTAATTATTCAATTTATAAAACATGATTGAAAGAATAATCACAAAGAAATAACCAATAGTTACAGATAGCCCTATCACTTACAAATGTAAAATGTAACTAAAGCATTTGTGCTGATGAAAACTGCAATACCTGCCCTTCTCCAGCGAAAGCAGTCCTGTCCAAATACCTGACGAATTCATTTCCCACTATTTGCCATGCTGAAATTATAATTACACATAATCATTGAATTAAGCAAACACTTCTGTTCTCTTTCTAGTAGGGCTGCAACTGTTTTTTGTTTTATCAACAAGGTATATCAACAAATAATCTTACCACTCACACATTATTTTATACTCTGTTGCACAATGTGCCGTGTCACGATGCATTGTCAGCTTGTAGATTGCCTATATATATATTATATATATATATATATATATATATATTATTCATTGATTATTTTATAAAATGTTCAATTCTTTTTTTGATAAACTATTAAACCGATCAACTTGGATTAACTGTTGTACCCGTACTCCCACCCCTCTGCAGCCGAGGCTCTGGGCCTTCCTGAGCCAGCCAAGGTACCCTACTCCAAGTTCCAGATGTACCCAGAGGACCTGTATGTCACCGGGCTGCCAGAGGGGATCGCCTTCCGGAGGCCCAACTGTTTCGGAGCAGCCAAACTACGCAAGATCCTCGCTGTTGGCGGTCACATCCAGTTTGTCATCATAAGGTGAGAGGCACCGCAGGGAGGAATCCCATTCACGAATCGCTACATAGGTGAATGGAATTTGAACTAGGGCTGGGCGATGTGATTTCTAATAAATATCAAGATTAGTTCAAACTTTTGCCTCGATTAATGAACTCTATTTTCATTATTATTCGCCACCATTGTACAACGAAGCGGCTGATTAACATGGTTATATGAGACTAATTAATATTGTCAATTTGAGTTTTTTCGTGTTGCTTTGTTGACATAAGGGGTGAAAAAACAATCACAAAAAAAAACCTGATTCTCGATCAACCTACATGAGCAAGATTAAGTTAGTCAGTTATTGGTTTGATATCTTTTGGTTATTGCCAAGCCTTCATTTAAACTGGTTAAAGGACAACTTTCGTTTTTTTCAACCAAGGTTCATGTTTTAGGTTGTTATTAGAGAAAGTAAAAGATGAGTGTTAATTCTTTTTCATTTGCTGCTTTTTTTTCGTATTAGGGATTTTAGACGTTTTTGACAGGGGGGCGAGGGCATTCGAACATGGGGCTAAATATGTTTTTTTTAACATTTTGTTATAGCGATTTCTTTATTTTATCATTTACTATAGTCCTAGAAATTACATCTGGCCACAAAAGATCCCAGGATCTACTGAATGTGAAGGTAGCCTACTGGGGGGAAGCCACACTGTGTATCATAGGCTCAATATGTCAGTTTGACACAATCAGTAGATCCTGTGATCTTTTGTGGCCAGATGTAATTTCTATAGTAATAGTAAATAATAAAAAAATGAATCGCTTTAAAATTTTGTAAAACAATACATATTTAGCCCCATGCTCGAATGCCCCCGCCCCCCTGTCAAAAACAGCTAAAATCCCTAAAACGAAAGAAAGCAGCAAATAAAAAAAATTAACACTCATCTTTTACTTTCTCTAATAACAACCTAAAACATGAAGTTGTCCTTTAACAACTGGCAACATCGCTGCTGTTCAGTACGTTTCTGTTTCTTCTGGAATTATGATTGTCATGATTACTGTCGGTCTCTCTCCAGACCGGAGCTGTTAACTGAAGTAAAACAAGAGTTGCCTTCCACCCCGACCTGTGATTCAGGTACGTCCATTATCCTGCCCCAGTTGGGGAAATGTCATTATTTATCCTACCGTTGAATTTACCCATAGATTATTCAAGATCAGATCAAGTTTGCAGATGTTAGAAATAAATGATACGAGCTTGAACTTTTTCTGAATCTAATCCATTTGATATAGATTTCAGAATCCTACAATTAACCACATGAACCCTAGTGTCCCATTCCTGGGCATTTTGCCAAACGGTTGACGAAAATAGTAGCTCTACACACTCGCACCGCGTCGCAGCGTGTTGTGAGCTTGTAGATTGGCTATCTTTTTGCTGAAGAGATTTAGTGTAGAGGGAAAACGGAGGGGGGCAGTTATAGATATCTGGTCAACAAAGTATATAGGAGGTTGAGATGACCAAAACACCAAAATGTACGTTTTGTTTAAGACGTTTGTTGAGTTTTTTTTGAGAAACATCATTTCAGTTCAAGCTGAAAATTCTTCAAACGGAGAGCACTTAAGAGTAATTATAGATGCTATTTTCTTTTGTTCCTACTCTATGAAAGTTATGGGATGAGGTTTGGACCATTTTGGTATATTTGGTACAATTTAAAAAGTTGTTGTTGTTGTCCAAACACTTGACAGCAATTCTAAAATAAGGAGCGGACAAAATGTTCCCTTTTATAAAACGATACATCTTCTGAAAGAACAATACAAATGTTTAAGAAATCCTGTCATAAGTAATTAATACTTCTATTTCTCCAAAGAACTGGATTCGACGGATTCAGTGACAGATGATGCTGCAGCTATATCCAAGAGACCAGGCTTTTCAGGTGTGATTTAAGGACACATATTTCACTTTGTATCACAAAAAGAACTGCATGTATTTTTAACAAAGCTACATGGATCACTTTCTCTCGTCTCTGAAACAGCTGTAGAAATGAAGGTCAATATCTATTGTAACATTTTCGGCACCCAACTTCTTGCATTGTTTATTCGGATCCCGCTTAGCTACTACTTGTAACGGCAACTCTTCCAGGAGAACACACAAAATATTACATTACATTTACTGATAACCAAAAAAGTAAATAAATCGCTGTTCTCATATAGAATAAGAAAAACGACTGTCAATCATACAAGCTCAGTCAACAAGTTTACAATACAATACAGTAGGCACTTACAAGTTTCAGTATCACGTAATAAGTTAGAAGTTCAAGATAAATATTCTATGCCACTTGTGTGTTCCAGGAAAGAATATGTGGGTTAATGTAATCAAATGCTGATGGGAGAGAGGTACTTAAGCGCTCTCGAACGAGGCTGACTAACCTCTCGGAATACTGTGTACTATGTATGAGGGAATATGCATTTTCAATCGCATTACATAAAATACTCAGTGACTCATCTTTCAATCTCCCTGATCCCCTAGACTGCTTGGAGGCCAAGCTGTCTAGAATTGACCTGGCGAACACGCTGCGAGAGCAGGTCCAGGACCTGTTCAACAGGAAGTATGGCGAGGCGCTGGGCATCAAGTATCCCGTCCAAGTGCCTTACAAGCGGATCAAGAACAACCCAGGCTCAGTCATCATTGAGGGCTTGCCCCCCGGCATCCCCTTTAGGAAACCCTGCACGTTTGGCTCGCAGAATTTGGAGCGGATCCTAGCAGTGGCCGATAAGATCTGCTTCACCATAACCAGGTGGGAAAGGCACGGCATTGCATGTTCCTTTGTTTTCATCACAGCTGTGCATCCTTAGTCATTAAAGTTATGTGTAGTTGGGTATGTGGAGTACCTCGCCACCACCACCACGAAGGGGGTTCAGCTCCACCACGGTACATCCGGTTTGGTCGAGCATCTATATATGAACACTATTTGCCATGTTCGGGGGAGGGAAGCCTGGCAGGTAGAGTGATCTTTGTGACTCCTATGGGCAGGGGTCGGGCCTGTCAGTGGGGGTGTTGTACAGCAGCCAGTAAGCGCAGGGGTGCCCAAAACGTAGGTCACAATCTACCAGTAGATCACAAAGACTGCTGGTAGAACACATGACATGCCCCTAAAGATATAATTAAAATATTAAAAGAATATGTATAAACAAAAATCATCCCCTTTTTGGCACCTGCCACTTGAATTAAGATGACTTGATTGACATCAAGAAGGGCCTGTCAGCTCCCTTAATGGCTTCGATAGGCAAACCCCCAATGCAACGCTTTGTTTTCAAGTTTTGCATGCAAACGTCAGTACCATTAAAAAGTTATATAAAAATGTGCATGGCAAAGAACCCGAATACCTTACTGTACCACTTCCATACAGAATGGGTATAAGGCTTTCCCCCCCCACTATTTCCCATTCTACGTGCGTTTGTCTTATGTAATGCCAGTCGCCAGCAACCACATTCCAAGTATTTTCAGCAAGTATTTTCAGCAATGGGATATATATATATTTTTGGTGGATAGATCTTGTTGAGCTGGTCATTTTAAAAAGTAGTTCTCAAGTCAAAAAAGTGTGGGCACCTACTGAGTAGGGTATAACAGCAGTGGCAAAGACAAAAATGTGTGGGGAGGGTTAATATGCATAATAATGACTAAATTGGGAGAAAATAATATTTGGCTACTAATAATATATTTAAATAATTAAATGGTATGCAGCTGTTTTAACTTCATGACTGCTTGTTGAACAGGGAAAATGCTTTATCTCCTTTCTAACCATGTGTCAAAAATGCTAATTAAAAAAGGTCACCTCTTAGTTACCTCTTCAACAATGCAACTGTGTTTCACTTTGCTCTTTGCAGACCTTTTCAAGGACTCATTCCAAAACCAGGTAAGGACAGTTTGTAGAATAGAATACAAGGATTCATACAAACATTAGCCACTGTGGGCTGTAGTAGATACTAACATGCAATCGATGGATTCATTATCTTTCTTAGCACCACGACGTATTACTTTACTAAAGAAGGCCTATGCCTCAATAAATGGTGAGTAGTAAACCATTCCAGACTGTACAGTGTACACAGATGCATGACATCTACAGTATGTATGCTAACTATACTATACAAGTAAGTATTCCATTAAGTCATGTTTTCAATCGACAGAGGAGGATGATATCAACCGTATGGGGGAGAAAGTGGTCCTTCGTGAGCAAGTGAAGGAACTATTCAACAAGAAATATGGTGAGTTGAATTATGGCAAGCTGCCACAGACTGCTAGTCACATTTAACAACATTTAAGCCAACACAGACAACTCAGATCTTTACTGTAGACCTGGCCAGCCCCACCAGCATGGAACATTTAGATCTGAGCCACATTGTCTCCATCTATAAAGACAATCAATACTGTTGCTTTCAAAAAACTGTCTAGGTCACACTAAATTAATTCCGCATCAAACATAATGTATATCAGATAAAATGTAATTTGGCCTTCAAACTATTAAACAGATACTATTACTATTATGTTGCTAACCTCTAATATTCAAAACACTTAAGTATACATTAGACTTAGGTATACATACAATGTTTTGAGTATTACAGTATAGTTTGTAGGACGTAAATTTCCATAGATTTCCATCAAACACGTATTATTTTGTCTAGTTTATTCTTTCAATTCATAGCCATATCAGATATCACACACAGTAACTTAACCCAGTAGTTCGGATTTTGTATGGAGGCCATACTGTGATTAGACTGCCTTGTTAACTAATTAACAAATGTAAGTAATGTACGCTGTCTAGTGTCGCACACACCAAGACTGCATTTTATGTTTTATTTTTTACATCGAATGACAGACGTTTCGGCTATCCAGCCTTCATCAGTGTGAAGCTGTCTAGTGTCTACACATGCATGCAAAGCATGCAGTGCTCATCTATATGATGTGCTTCATTTTTAGGTGATGCTCTGGGCTTAGACCGGTCTGTAGTGGTCCCATACAAACTTATCCGGGCGAGTCCCGATTCTGTAGAAGTTAGTGGCCTTCCGGATGATATTCCCTTCCGAAACCCCAACACCTATGACATCGTGACCCTGGAGAAAGTCCTCCAAGCCAGGGATGAAATAACTATCAACGTCAAGAGCCAACTACAGTGAGTACCCAAGCTCTGAGTAATCCCAGAAAGATTGTTTTGGTCCAATCAAAGTTTCAAGCAGTGGTGCAAGATTATGTGCAGAAAGTCGATGAATGACTATTGTCACCAAACTAGCGTGCTGCGATAGTTTAGAATTGATGTGCTCCAGCTGCATTGGCTTTAGTCCAAAATGATAAAATACCGATTCCACACTATCAACCAAGTATTTTTTGAAGAGAGCAAAAGCTGTGTCGAGATTCGAGCTATGTCGCCTTCTGGCCTGAAAAGAAAAATACTGAATAAACTCTATTTGCTTATTTCACCCACGCAGGCCTTTTGCAGAAATATGTACTCAAGCTTGTAACACAGGTAGGTGCTCTTCATTTCCTTGTATAAGTAGGAGTTCTGGTTCAAAAGCCTGTAGCCTTGGCACTGTAGCTAAAGAACATTACCGGTACTCTGTATTTGCAGAAGAGAAAGAGGCCTCCACCAATCGACGCAAACGCAAGCGAGTCCAGGAGAGCAACAGAGTGCCTACGTCCCCTGACCTAGCGGTATCAACCAATCAGATCCCAGTGATGGTAGGTAAAAGGGGGAAGGAAATAATAATAATAATTAAGGTACATTTTCCACAAAGTAATAGAGGGGGAAAGAATCATTGTATGGTTTAAATACCAAATAATTATGCTGTTTCAGAGTTGATAGGTGATATATAAGTGATGGTGTCATCAAAAAAATAATTTGTAAGCCAGACCAAAGAAACGCATGATCATCTTCAGATAATTGGAATATTTTGAATCTAGCGTATGCAGCAATGTCGAGGTAAAGTTAATTGCATCTAATGAAGTGAAACATTTAGAAACTCATCACTGATCATCTCAAAATCAAATCATGAAGTGCTGATTTATTCTCTTTTTTTTATAGCAATGGCCGATGTACATGGTGGACTACAGTGGCGTGAATGTGCAAGTTCCCGGGAAAGTCAAATACTGAAGGACAAATCCTCTTCCACAGCAAAGGGATACAATTAGGAGTTTCTAACACTTATTTATTACTATTCCATACCGAACCTTCAACTCTGCGTGCTATTGCTAAGAAAACTCTACAGACTAAAAAAAACACACACAAAGGCCTGTAAGGACAGGTTGACCTTTTGAATGATGGTTTCTTGAGTGTTCAGGAATAGTAGAATGAATGTGCGTAATTATGTTACAGGACAAGTGCTTTTATTTTGTCATCCTCACAGGCCCAAGGCGGTGCTGACAAGACAACAAATGTTAAAAAGAGTCTTGTTAAAAGCTGGTAATGACAATGAGTGGTTTTCACGAAGCCTATTCAATTTTTTTAATAATGTATTTGCCCTAGCATTTCATTGTCCATCCGTTGAGGTCTTTTACTCCAAGTTTGCTCCGATATGGAAATATTTGGTTCGCATTGCCGGCAAACAAAAGTGTTTGATAATAATCTGGGTCCAGTCTATTCAGATATTTGTACTTTTTATTTATTATATTTATTGAAATATAACATTACGTGCAGGGATGTAAAATACATTATTCTGTAATACAAGTCCTTAGGGACTTTTAAAATCACTAACACAGACACTACTATTGCATTTAACCCAAGTACAGGTAACCACCAAAATGAAGTACATACCCGTATAAAGTGTCTTATTTGGGTGTTGAGCCGACAGACACCATCAGGCCAACACAAGCTATCAGGAAGTCAAGGAAACAAGATGGACTTAAAGTTTGCCTTCTTGCCAGGTATAAATTCTACTGTCCTTATTAGTAGGACTTACCTGCGGTAACAGCAACTCCGGGGGCAAAGTTGGTAAAACTCCTCATTGTTTCTATGTTAGCACATTAACACTATGTAAAATATCTCATTTAAGTCAAACTGAATGTACTGTGTAAAGGAAGAATGGTATGTGTTATTCTGCGATGACTCTGGACTAACCAATATTTAATATGCTGTACCTTAACGCCAATTAGGCCTTTGAAATAAAATGTGTTGCCTTGCACTTTTATTTGCTTGAGTTCTTGGAGATTTCCTTTTCATATATTTTAGAATGTCTGGCTGAAAACAGGTGTGTCACAGAAATAAAATACTAGTGACGGTTGAAATTGTTGATTTATTGAAATGGTGAAAGAAGGGGACAGGGGCCCAAATGGAAGTTCATCTCATCTACAACCTTGTTCGGGAGGATAATCAAAAGGATCTTAAGATGGTCTGACAGCCCCATATATATTTCATGGATGAACACTTCAAAGTTAATTTCTGGGTTGACTCCAGGTCCTGGAAATGATGATAATGTAACCATGCATAGTAGGCTACAGAGAAACAGGAATATAGATATCGTTCCAGTGGCTAGAATAATTTATTTCGTAGAGGTTGGGGAATATTATCATGTTGGGGGTTGGGGAATATTATCATGTTTTTTCTTGTCATGTTCTTTCCTTTTGGACATTTTATGCATTATTGAGACTTGTATCAGATTCAAACCGTATCCTGGTTCCGCTGTGAGAAGGAGTACAGCCTATGTGGTGTACTGTTACTTGTACTGCTGTTTTAGTCCCCCTGCCTTTACCTTATCTATCATTCCAGGTTTCATTCAATCAGCATTCAACTCTGCCTCTCGCCACTGGTTGGTCCTCCAATCATTGTTCCACCAATCACCTTCAGCAATCACCTATATAATTCGGCTGTGTGCAGCCATCTTTTACTAACTCCCTTGACATGCCTCCATCCACTTAGGTTCTGAAACAGACTTGCTGCATAATTAGTTGTATTATATAGAAATTTCACGAAATACCTTTCGTTTATGGGTAGGTTTCCTTCAAAACCTAGCTGCAGAACATTATTTTATGTACTCCCAGGACAGAAAATTCTAGAATTTTCGCTGTCCTGGGCTCTAAGGGTGACGTAGGAAGCCACGCCTATCCCGTATAGATACCTGCGTGGCTACGTCAGCCCTCATTCAACTTTTCTTCTGCTAAGCTGCGAGAACGAACTTTAACATTCCAGTGTGTGCAGGGTAATATATCTCGCAAACTCGGCCGAGAGATTAATTCTTTAGGACCGTGAGATCTCTGGCACACTCTCGAAGCAAACAGAAGGATACTTCTCGAGAAAAAAAAAAGCCGAACTTCGACACAAGTGAGTTCTAGGCAACTTGTTGCTACGCTAGCTTGTCGAAAAAACAGCTCGCGCCTCTTTTTCTCTCTCGCTAAAGCTAGCGTTTGTTAGCTTAAAGCTATCCATAGTTAGCTTAGCGCTACTAGGCAGATACGCCTGTGGTCTACTATTACACGCCACGAGGAAGATAAACCTGTGGCTGTTAAGCACTCGGACTCCTCTCTCTACAAGCAACCATGTCGCTGACGAGGGAGACCCAGCCCGGGGAAAGACGCCATCGAGGACAGCCGGTGCCCGCCGACTGTCAAGAAGGCCCCAAACAAAAGACGTGCTCCACCTGGGGATGCGGGAACACGATGTCGGGCAAAGACGGGCATGACGAGTGCATGTATTGTCTCGGCCTCACCCACACCCGTGAGTCCATGGAGGAAATCGGTCCCGTTTGCCTCCATTGTGAGAAAATGGACGACGACGTCCTAAACAACAGGCTCGGACGTGTCCAAAGGTATTATGACAACTTTGCCGCCCACGGACTCCGAGAGAGGAGCCCCACTCCTCCCCCGCGACGAGCTCGCATACAAGTCCCGCCAAAGGGGCTTTGGCCCCGCGTCACCACCGGAGAGGGACAACGAGCTACCCCGAGACAGAGGCTCGACTACTCGGGCAACAGAGCCCCAACCGGAGCCTCTTCTTCAAGAGCAGCACCTGCCGGCGCTAGCCGAGACAGGTACGCTACTTCAGCCTCTGCAACCAGGGCTCACGAGGCCACTGATTACGAGGCTCATGGCGCGAGGCCAAGGGATACCTTCGCACCGCGCCGCTCTTCCCCAGCTCCACGTGCTCGACAACACGTCGTGCAGGCCACCATTGAGTGCCCGCCCAGACATACAGCTAGACGCAGACAGCCTGCCGTTGCACCCAGCTATATGGTGGACCGCCTGGACCCTTCCCCAGACCGCGCAATGTCTCCCGGTGGGGAGCATTGGACTACCAGGGAGGAAGGGGAGCTTCGTGATGACGAGCTCCCTTCCTTCCAGGAGCAACTCCAGGACTACCACGTCCTGGACGAGGCCTACGCGGACGAGCGAGATGGCCATGATGACCTCTCCCCCGGGGACTACGTCAGCACCACTCGTCGCCCCTTCGACGACCTGGATGCCATGGACATACAGGAGCACCAGCAAGCCAGGGCTCCTGTCCCCCCGCCTCCTGTACCCCCCATGGATGACTCCAATATTTACGAGATATACAGGAAGGCTAGTGCACGTTGTAACCACACATGGCCTAAGTCAACTGTCAAGGTACTACCATGGGAAGGCAGGACTGATGAGTCCGCCCCCCCCCCTGCACCTAGAAGACAGAAGCTCCCTATGGCACAGGGCTTCGAGGAGGCCATGATGCACGCCTGGGACGAACCCCTCCTGAAGGTGGATTTTCCCAAGGCCAGCGCCAAGGGGCCCAACGACATACCAGATAAACAAACCCTCGCCATAGACTTCATGCCAGCTATGGACAAGGCTATAGCGGCCTACCTGGCCAACCCTGCAGCTCCTAGAGTGGATCACCACGTAAAGGAACCGCAGCTCCTGTCCAGCAGCGTGAGGGAAGCCTCAAAACTGAACAAGTGGCAGTATGCACACATGTCATTCGTGGCGAAGGCCCTCAATGCAGGAGCACTTCTCCAGGGTTCCATGAAGAGCCTCCTCATTGAGATGGGACAGAAGTCCATTAAAGTCCAGCTAGCGGAACTGCCAGAAGACCTGGCCGAGTTACGCTGAATCACGAGATGGCCACCCTCCAGAGGGACTCCACTCTCCACAACGCCAAGGCAATGGCATGTTCCATCCTCCAGGAGAGATGGCGTTGGGTCGATCAGACCAGCGCCATCTCCCTGGAGACAAAGAAAGAGTTTGTGGCTGGAAATATCCACCCAGACAGTATGTTTAAGGACGCTCTGGCCAAGATGTCAGAGACCATCCAACAGCTCGAGTCCTCCACCAAGACGATGAAGGCGCTCGAACCGCTGGCCAACCAGGCCGCCCCGGTAGGCCGCCCCAAGGCTAAGAAGGCACCCTGGAAGGCCAAGACCGATGACAAACCCAGGTCCCAGGACCGGAGCGGAGATAGACAGCGACAGCCTGCAGGCCGAGGCAGAGCAGACCGCCGCACCTCTCCGCCGCCCTACAAGGCCAGGAGCGCTCCCAGAGGCCGAGGCCAGGGGAAGCGCAAATGACCTGCCCGGGCCGGGTCATCTTCCCCACCACACTCAGAGTTCAAGGCCAGAGGTGGGGATCACAGATCTCACCTCAGAGCCTGCGCTGAAGCGCTTAAGGGGGCCTGTACACAGTGCTGTGAGCACCGTTGTACAGACCCCGAAAATTGTTATGTGCAATTCACATGTGTATGTTTTTCCACGTTGTTCAATAAAGAAAACAAAAAAACAAAAAACACAAAAAACAATAAAACCAACTCTGAAGGGCATAGGCCCAGTGGGAAAGATAACCCACACTGTGACAGCTTTAGCTGTCACAGGCCAAAAACTCCACGCCAATTTTTTCCAAACTCAATACCGAAAAAATTCACTAGAGGGAGACATTTCACACAAAGTAAGTCTTCCCCTAGGCAGGCCATGCACCACGCTGACAAGCACAGGGAACCCTTTGTCACGTCATCTGTCACAATGGCGGATATCCGGGGCTTCCCCGTGGATAATCCGTACAATTCAGACAGGATACAGGCTACAGTTCGCCTCGAAACCGCCCACTTCCAGGAAAATTATTTTCTCAGAAGCGAGCGGGCAAAAGGCCGCCATTCTGCAAGAGGAAATCAATTCATTAATGCAGAAAGGCGCCATCACAGAGGTGGCCCTCGACCAATCAATGAACGGTTTTTACTCCCGCTATTTCTTGGTAAAGAAAAAGGGGGGCGGACTCCGTCCCATTCTAGACCTGAGGGCATTGAATCGTCACTTAAAAAAGCTGCGATTCAAAATGCTTACTCCACCAGTCCTCCTACGCCTAATTCGCGAAGGGGACTGGTTTACGTCAATAGACCTGCAAGACGCATATTTCCACATTCCGATTTACCCGCCGCACAGAAAATTTCTGCGCTTCGGGTTCAGAGGAAAAGTGTACGAGTACACAGTCCTTCCCTTCGGAATGTCACTGAGTCCCAGAGTTTTCATAAAGTGCACCGCGGCAGCTATCGCTCCGCTCCGACAGCAAGGGATCCGTCTCGCTACATACGTAGACGACTGGATCCTACTTGCAGACTCTCCACGAGAAGCACTGTCGCACACACATCGTGTGCTCAGCCACCTCGACTCGCTTGGGTTTATAATAAACCACGAGAAGAGCATGCTTATGCCAACACAGTCAATAGACTTTATAGGCATAACACTGAACTCAATCTCTTACACGGCCCGCCTGAGCCAAGAGAGAATAGACGCAACACTGCAGTGCGTGGCGTCATTCAAAAGGGGACGCTCGATTCCTTTTCATGCATGCCTCCGGATGGCGGGGTTAATGGCCTCTGCGGTCTATTTAATCCGCCTAGCAAGGCTACATATGAGACCTTTCCAACGATGGATAGGCTCTCTACATGTACCAATGCACCGTCGGCACCAGAAGGTAACAGTAACATCACAATGCATACTAGCCCTTCAATGGTGGTCAGACAGGAAAACCCTCTCAGAGGGCGTCCCCATGGGAAAGCCTCTGATCAGGAAAGTCATCACTACAGACGCCAGCATGACAGGCTGGGGAGCCACGATGGAAGGACTCACAGCCAGAGGTTTATGGTTGGGGCCACTACGTGCCCTTCACATAAATTACTTAGAGCTCATGGCAGTCTTCCTCGCCCTGAAACACTTCGAGCAGCGCATCCTGGGTTGCCATGTCCTAGTCAGGACAGACAACACCACGGCCATGTGCTACATCAACAGACAAGGTGGACTCAGGTCCCCTCGTCTTCATCAACTGGCTCAGAAACTGATCCTGTGGTGCAACACACGCGTCCTCTCAATAGTAGCGTGTCACGTCCCAGGTCTTCTGAACACAGGGGCAGACCTGCTGTCCAGAGGACCTCTCCGCTACTCAGACTGGTCACTACACCCTCATGCAGTGGCCCAGGTCTGGAGCAGGTTTGGGAAATCCAAGGTGGATCTCTTTGCCACAGAGGAGAACACGAAGTGTCCCCTCTTCTTCGCAATCAGGGGACCATCAACGTTGGGGCTAGACGCTCTGTCACACCAATGGCCCAAAACCCTTCTCTACGCCTTTCCCCCGCTATCCCTCATCAGCCCCACTCTGGACAGAGTGAGGACTCAGGGTCTGAAGGTGCTCCTAATAGCCCCGTCGTGGGGGGTCTGGAGGTCGGAAATAACCCCTCTCCTCTACGACCAGCCGTGGAGAATTCCCCTTCGAGCGGATCTCCTCTCTCAAGCGAGGGGGGAGATCTTCCACCCTCACCCCCAGGACCTAGACCTATGGGTCTGGCCCGTCAAAGGGTGATGTTGACTGCCGTGGGTCTACCTCCGAACGTAATCGAAACGATTCAGAAAGGCAGAGCCCAGTCAACAAGGGACCGTTACGACACAGCCTGGCGCGTCTTCGAGCATTGGTGCTCACGAAGACCAGACCAAACAGTCCCCTACCAGGCCTCAGTGATCGACGTCCTGTCATTCCTGCAGGAGCTCCTAGACAACGGTCTAGGCCTCTCCTCAGTCAAGGTCCATTTGGCGGCAATCTCTGCCTGCCACCCAGGCTTTGATAACCAGACGGTGTGGAAGCACCCGCTGGTAAAACAATTCATGAAGGGTGTACGCAGGGAACATAGGACATGCAGATCCCTCGTTCCCTCGTGGGATTTGTCCCTGGTTCTAAAGGCGCTGGCTACAGCACCCTTTGAACCACTACAAACCGTGAGCCTCAAGCTCCTAACCCTGAAGGTGGCTCTCCTGATCGCACTCACGACAGCAAAAAGGGTCAGCGACCTACATGCGCTCTCGATCTCTCCAGACTGCATGAGGTTCGATGAGGGGTCGACCAAGGTCACCCTAAAGGCAAACCCCGCCTTCATTCCCAAAAATGCTCTCTCAGTGTGTGTGCCAGTGAACCTACAGGCTTTCCATCCCCCGCCGTTCTCCTCTGACGAAGACAGCAGGCTTAATTGCCTCTGCCCAGTCAGAGCTTTACGCATATACGCGGATAGACTGGCTCCCTTCAGACAAGGAAGCCAACTCTTTGTGTCCTGGGGTGCCAGGACCAAAGGAAAGCCCGTCACGAAGGTCACTATCTCTAACTGGATAGTGGAAGCCATCCGTCTGGCCTACACTAGCCAAGGCGTGGATTCCCCTCAAGCCCTGAGGGCCCACTCCACAAGAGGTGTGGCAGCTTCCTGGGCACTCTACAAGGGTGTCTCCATTCAGGAAGTCTGCACAGCAGCAAGCTGGTCTACACCCTCGACTTTCGCCACATACTATAACCTAGATGTGGCAGCGCCTTCGCTAGCGCACGCGGTCTTGGGGGCCGCTGCTCAGTAAGGCATCAGGGCAGCATAGCGCTGCCTCCTGCTCTCCACAAGGACTAGGTTCTGGACCCAAAAGGGTCCGAGCCCCTCCCAAAAGGTTTACCTGGGACCCACTGGAAGTTCAGGTCACGGGAGTTCATAAAGTCCCATAAACGAAAGGTATTTCGTGAAATTTCTATATAATACAACGTTAAAGGTTACTTTAGTAACCACGGTTGTATATATAAATTGAACTAAATACCTTTCGTGGAACGCCCTTCTGTTCTCTAAAGCAGAAGAAAAGTTCCGAATGAGGGCTGACGTAGCCACGCAGGTATCTATACGGGATAGGCGTGGCTTCCTACGTCACCCTTAGAGCCCAGGACAGCGAAAATTCTAGAATTTTCTGTCCTGGGAGTACATAAAATAATGTTCTGCAGCTAGGTTTTGAAGGAAACCTACCCATAAACGAAAGGTATTTCGTTCAATTTATATATACAACCGTGGTTACTAAAGTAACCTTTAACGTTCTTGGAGTGTACAGTAGGCTATATGATAAAAATGTAGGATACTCGGTGGAACTGTAAAATAATTATTTTAAAGTGTGAAAACAACAAACATATTTATTGATGGTTTCTTGAGTGACTAACACAAGTAGGTGACATTCTAATCAACCCCCTGCCTCTTGTTTCACCATTCTGTTCAAGCTTTGACACATTCCAGAAATTATGGCAAAGCTTGTGAGGTCAAATACAAATAAAAAATACAAACAAAGGAAAATAACAAATTGCAAAGTAATGTTTATTTAACTTTGCAATTACAGTCAGGTGATACAGTTTTAGGTCCGGCTCAGGGTTGGTTGGTTGATAGTAAGGGTTCTACCTGAAATACTGACGGCTGATATTTCTAACATCCATCCATGTGTAAACAACTGATCTAGACAGAAATCCCATCTATTCAGGAGTCGGGAATAGATGGGAACATATCTGCTGTACTGCAGGCCTGACTGTTCCACCCGACTGGTTATGAAGCAGGTCTTTTTACCCAATGACCAGTGTCCTTTTGTTAGATGTAGTTCCATCTGTGACAACAGCATCATCTGGAATGGTATTCGGCTCCTTTAGCCATTTCGAAACACATGAAGTAGGCATGCAGTGGTACAGCCAGCTTTTATGACTTGACAATTCCAACACGTATGTGCAGTCATCTGACATACACAGCCTGGGAAAGGGAAGCTATAATCACCATCCCAGATGGTTTGGAGTCCATAAGGTCAGCGAGGTTGGATGAAACATGGCCCATGGGCATTGAATGATGTATTCCTTCGATTTCTATTAATGCTGTGTTCAGAAATGTTTTTGGTTCACCTCTCCCAAATTACGGTTGGATATCATTTTACCTTTACTTTTCATTCCTCTCGTTGTTCTTCAAGGGATGATCAGGCATGGTCTGAATGGGCCTTAGTTCCGCACAGGGGGGACACAGGGTGCCACAGTCAGACATTTAGGTTCAAAGGGTCAGCCTCTGTGGTCCTGTTTAGAATTGTTGTTTGTGAGGGGGGCACGCGTTAATTAAGGTCTATTCATACTCCAGTTTTAGGTGAATAGGTGGCCACCTTTTCGGTGGTCACCTCTTCATCTAAACTGTGGTATTGATGGCGGCGCTCATAGTCCATCACTGTGGTGGGAGGGCCCCGCCTCCCACTGGGCTGCCCAGAGCGAGTCTGGGTGACCACCGTTTCGGTGGCTAATAAAAACAGAGAAGGGCTGGCCTGGGGTTGGTTCTGGTTGGGTGGTTTTCTCATCACCGCAGATAGCCGATCTACTAAAGGTTCTATTCAGATGAGGGTTTGTGGCTCCAATCAGTGTAAGGGGTGTTACTTAAACTTCTGTTTGGAGTTTGGATTTTCTATGTAGGGAGGCTACTACAGCTGTTTTGGTTGAATGGGAATACTTTGCAATGTTGGCCAGTAAATTGCCTGGGAGCTCACATGTGGAGCATACCTACTAGAAGGGTCCTCCCTGGCTCTTGTTAGCCTGGCTCGGATCTTTAAATTACAGAAACCTCTGGAATCTCCTGGGTGGTTGTGGATTAAGAATGGTTGATATCGGTCTCAGAGCCATGAGGTGCTGAGTTTGTCCAAATCGCTACTCCAAGCCATATGCCAAGTGGTGGGCTGGGTAAGTCGTGTAGAGAACAGAATGTGTGTGTGTGTGTGTGTGTGTGTGTGTGTGTGTGTGTGTGTGTGTGTGTGTGTGTGTGTGTGTGTGTGTGTGTGTGTGTGTGTGGGGGGGGGGGGGTCAGAGATCGCTGATGGCACAAACTCAAATCTGTGATGACGTGACGTAGTGAACCTACGCCATGGTTCACTACGCCTAACCTGGAGTGACATTTGTTCAGATTCTGTCTCTCCTTCTCCCTATTCTTACGTTGGTCAGCAGCATAGAGTCATCTCTGAATATGTACTGTATCACTTCTCCTTTCTACCATTGCATCAATTCTTGAAGCTGAGCAATATATCTGGGAAGAGTTTCAGGTATTGGGAGCCTGGGACTAGGTGCTGCACAGCATGCGCCTTGGGCAGAACTGTTTGCCAGTCCTGACTCCTGCACGTAAACAGGTTTACTTCCTTCCCTCTCTATCATTTTGCTCTCTTCCATCCATATCTGCTGCTAAGAATGTCTGGCTCAAAGAGCCACATTGGGATGTCAATTAAAACACATACTGTAAGCACACAAAGACAAAGATTTGTGGGGCGACATCCTGGAACATTCAATAAGTCCATGTTGCTTCTTACACCCAATAGTAGCATAAGATGAAACAGCATGGGGTCACCAAAATCTGTTTCCAGATAATCAGACTGATAAACTCTGGTGTCTGATTATCTGGCATTATACTGTACTAGAGCGGTGCCCGTGGGGCCTCTACAGTGGTGCCCGTTGGGCACTGGCCTACTTGGAACGATGCACGTTGGAAATGCATGCCCCACCCAGATATTATGCGTTGGAGCCTCTACATCAGTGCACTGGCCTACTTGGAACGATGCAAGTTGGAAATGCATGCCCCCCCAGATATTATGTCTGTGTCCCTTTTATGCCCATACTGTATATGGAGTTCTTTGTCAGGCATGCCCAAATATGGAGTCTATGCAGACGTCAGAATGATGTCAGAACAGGCCAGCTCCATATATAGACCCTGGGCAGGGGCCCTGTCCAGAGCCCCTTTCTGGGGCGGTTCTGACTTCTGGACAACCATGGGTCCGACCGACTCGACACCGGGCACTGCACCGCCTGTGGTGGTGTGGAACGCATGTGTCGAATTTGAAGTGAAGTCGGTGGGGCGAACAGTTCTCAAATTACGTGGATTACACACAGACAGACAGAGACTTGGTGCATTTATAGATAGACATCTACGGTATATATATTGTTAGAGGACGATGGAACATGAATGTGCTCAGTATGTTTCATGAGGTATTTTGTGAAAATGGATGTTTATTTTATATATTTTTAGGGGGCTTTTTTAAGCCTGGCAGGAAAAAGGGGGGGGGGGGTAGATGAGGGGTGACACGCAGCAAAGGTCATCGGGATCAGGACTGGGTGGTAGTTCACATGCTTCCTGGGGGTTCAAGTGCAGTGCTCCAGGGCACTTGGAGTTGGTGGGCTCGGTACCATGTAGTACCAGCTACCACCACTTTGCAGATGGAATGTTCGCAGTAAACGATAACACCTTAGCAGAGTAGCAATAAATATCAATTAGTGACAATATATTTATAGGATTATCAGACAATGTGAATCATATCCACACACGGTATTATACCCGACAGCAAGGAGACAGAATTGTTTTATATAATTTCTTTATTGCAGAGAATGTTTACACTTGCATACATCTCAAGACCCAGTTAAACAACTGTACTGCAATATCATGGGCAGAATAACAGAAGTGTACAATTCAGAGCCAGTGGTCAGGTTAACAATGACTTTACAGGTCTCTTGTTTCAACGTGCCACTGGTCCTGGTTGGCAATATTTTGACCTTGATTGTCACACTTGAAGGTTTACTTGACCAGAACTTGTGTAGAATATATTTTCTCAGTAGTCTATCTGATCTACTTGGATACAATGGCCAAGCCTTATGTTTTACACATGACAGTAAGTGTCTTGGTCCACCTCGTAACCCATGTGAATCACCATGTGAGTGCAGTAGCCATCTGCTCATCAAACTTGGGAAAATAAATTGCTCAGAAATCAGGGTCAAATTATAAATGCTATTCAAGGTTTAAAACTAGAAGAATCTCTCAGAATCCAAGCCAGAACGGTAATTTCTGAACCAGTATCCATTGACATACGACTGTTGTTTCTTCTACAGTGCTGAGTTTTCATATTTAAAACAAGGTATTGCCTTTTCCCATTAGTTAGGTGTATTAAACATATACTCACCTAGCTAAGTCAATATAATTGTGTTCTTGTGCTGAACATAACTCTTCCCGCAGATACCCTTTCTTAATTGCATAAATTACCAATTAGAACACAATCCAACCAGCCCTAACCTGGTATTAACAAATCTTGAATAAATGCACTGTAAGAACTAAAGTGCTTAATGACATTTTTTTTTATCCCCTATGTAAGCTACGATTTTAATTGTGCACGTCTATGGGATACAAGAGGGTCTCTTGATGTGAAAGTACAATGAATCAAGTTCTGGAGTCAATGGGAGATCCACTGTCGTCCGTATTCTCAGTTTGTATGTGCAGCTGCAGCACATCCGATAGGTTAGAACAGAAGACAAGCACGAATGCACTGGGGTGCAAACTGGAGTTAATGCATTCTAATATACTCCTGATAAACATTATGTCAGGGGTGGGCGACCATGTGTTTACGATCGACCGGTCATCTTAATGGGCTTTTTTGGTCAACCGCGAACAATTAGAAAACCCAGGCAAAAAACATCCATTATTAATATTATATCCTCCACCACCCAGTCACGCTCAGGTTTGCTTGGTTAAATGTGAACCCCCCCCACAAGTTCATATTATGGGAGCAACGCGACCCAGATGAACAATGAACATAGGAATGGTCCTGCAGGTGACTAACATGGTAGTGGTAGTACTCGGCTACTACTTTTAACTCATTAAGACCTGAGACTGATTCTACAAAAGCCTTCTAAATCAGTAGTTCTCAAACTTTTCAAACACTTTTTTTTAAATGTTCAAAAATAGCAGATGTACAAACTTTGCGAGCTTGAACACCTGCTATTTTTGAATGGCCAAAGCAAAAATCTAAAAGAACACAGTTTTAATGGGCTAAACCACAGCTGACGAGAGAATGGTACAATGAGTTTGGGAAGAGACAGAGTCTTTTCCACACAGAACGGGGAAGATAATTATTTTTCGAATGGAAAATGTATTTGTCTCATCCAACAACTGCGCAAGCGATGGCAAAGGAAAGGAAACTTGGAATGACACCACATATCACTTTGTAAGACTTTTCCAGCCGACAAGTGGACTGAGAAAAAGAAAGTGGATCCGACCTTAGCATACGTTCTTGCCAAACGAGCAATCATTTGTATCCAGTTGGACGAATCGACAGAATACTAATGTTGGCAAACTGCATTTTCAGCAGAATGCCGTTTGATGATATGACTGCATGAAGGTAGTGCCTTACTGCGTTTGCTCACATGAAGGCTTCCCAGGATAAGAGTGACTGCTAAATACCTACATTCTAAGTCAAAGTATCGATCAGCCATGACAGATGACCACTGTTTTTGAGAATTGTACCCTGCAGCTACCATCCTGACTTTAATGCACTGGCAGTTAGTTCCCAGACAACAGATGTGTAATTAGATTTCACTCTATCCCTCTGCAGGACTAATTTTGGGGTTTTTGTTTCATTTAATATTAATTAGGATTTTGAAAATACATTAACGATTTTTACCGTTATTGTTCAGAATGTCTTTTATTTATTATTCATGTTAAATTATTGACTTACTCTTTGTTAAGTTAAGTTTTAATATTAAACAGACCATTTCTTCGTTAGATGAAAGTTTGAATATTAAACAGACTATTTCCACGTGAATTCTACTAATCACCAGCCCATATTAAGAAGCAATGTTGGTTTTCACTGATTGTTAAGTGATCTCATGCCCAGAAAAGGGTTGCCCACCCCTGCACTACGCTATGCACCTTCAAGTTCACGGAGCTTCTTAAAGAAGCTTCAAGTCTTCTGCTCACGTTTAGCCTCCAGTTACTTCAAGCATGGTGGTAAAGGGACTCGGTGCAATGCTGACTTTCAATAACCAGTGGCTGGCTGACATAGGGTTTTCATTTGTTTCTCTCTGGGGGAGGGGGGGGGGGTACTGGTCACTGGTCAGTAGTTGATGGGACAGTCTGTAGCCAGGCTCTGCCTGCCTAGCTTGGGCCTGGCTGTTTGAGGCAGTCCTCGGTCACACCCTGAGAGGCCAGCTCAGAGAGGACGTTGTCCAAATAGTTGGGGTCAGGGTAGCCGTGGCCAGACATGTTGGACATCATCTCGGTCTTGTGGTGGATCTCGTTCCACACCACCGTGTCGGGCTCGCCGGTGGTGCTGGACGTGCCCACTGTGAAGATGAGACGCCGCGTCCATGCCACTTTCAGCAGCTCCAGGACCTGGTGCAGGAAGCAGGGAAGAAGCAAAGGGATTAAATATTCAACTTAAACCGAAGCATAAAAGCATATATTTTAGCAACATAAATAATATATGTACAGCAGTGGTGGACAAAGTAGAAACATATTTTTACATAATATACTCCACAATACAGACAGGTTAAATTTCGATAAAGTTACGGACTGCAGCTTTAAATCATCACGTCATGTCAAAGATGCACTATTTCGTCTTAAATTACAGCAGATGAAAGAAGGAAAACATTTACCTTTCTGCCCTTCTCATTGTCTGGAAGGAAGCACAGGCGAGGGAAACCTCTACAGGTGTATGGTTGCCCTGGGTTGGGGTGCTCTGGACCCTGGACACAAGACATGAGACACACTATACTTAACATTACTACAGTCTTAACATCAATGTTAACCCATTAAGACCTGAGGCTGATTCTACAAATAACATCAAGACCCTAGCAGTTTTCTAAAGAAAAATAAATAAATAATAATAAATAAATAAGTGTGACTCGTGTCGCGGCAACCACACTCAGTGCCTGCTATCCCCCAATAATACACAAGGCAGAGAGAGCTTCCTGTTAGTTCTGGCAGGAGAGAAAGGACAGTGGGCGGGGGCACAGCAGTCGCTGGGGTGTGGCCAGCACTGGTTTGCTGCACCTGGCCGGCAGGTTTCGAACCACAGCCTGTTGGCCGGGTGTGGCCTTCCCTCACGGTGCTGGTTGCGCCTCGGTGATGGCTGCGCCCGGGGTGCCCCTCCGTGGACTTATAGCTGGAAGCCTGGAGGAGAGGAGCAGTGACTTGGCCAATCACTGCTCACCCACCAACTGGAGAGTGTAGTGTTTGAGGGTTTAAACACTCTAAGAAGGTTGGAGACCACCTGATGAGCTCTCTTCCAGGCCAAGGCATCCATTAGAAATGGATTATATTCGCATATTTGATGAATTTACAAACAGACTGTCACAATATGGTGATATATTGACATTCCCATATATGGGCTTAATATTGATGACATCATGTATCTCCATATATGGGCATAACAGGGATTGAAATGCCCATATATGGAGATCCCTGGTCAGGGTTCATGGCCATATATAGCGTATCTTGAGTGTAGAGGGTTTGATGATGTCAGACTGACAAATGCGTGACCATATATGGAGACGTGATGTCATGATGCATGGCCATATATGGAGATGTGATGTCACGATGCTATATGGAGGCATGGGGGCAGAGGCGTCTGGGAGAAATGCGAGGCCCTGTGCGATATTTTGGGGGGGAACAATGTGCGCGCGCATTAGCGCGCGCGCGAATTTTTTGAATTAATTAATTAATTAATACTTACTTTTGCGTGAGAGAGAGAGAGTCTCTCTCTCTCTCACGCATAGTCATGTGTGACTAATTATTTGAAATAAAACCTTTTTTGTCCACACACAGTCCTACATGACATGATGGCATACCTTTTCACTTCACTCGAGTGCCGACTGCCGAGTCGTTTTGTTTGTGACCGGGAGCGGTTGTGCACTCAACTAGCCTACATGTGTTCAACTTGTTTTTGTTTCGTTTCCAGTGTGTGTATAATTCGACTGCGTTGCGTGGTGGCGCGGCCGATCTCCAAGCTCACAACGCGTCGCGCTGCAACGCATTGTGAGCTTGTAGATCTGCTCTAATTCTGCAGCGCAAGCTAGCACGGCACTGCGCAGCGCAAAGGGGGACAACAGGGGACCCCACGACCGGACGGCCGGGCGTTGCTTAACGGGAGGCTGAATAAGTGACGCCGGTTGGGAGGAGGAGGCGACGCGCGGCCGTCGGAGGCCCCCCTGGGGGGCGGCTCCAAGCCGACCGCAGCTTAAATAGGTGAAAAATCAACTGCGACGGAACGGGCTGCGAATCTGCGATGCGATTATTGTTTCTTAAAAAAAAACACTGGCTAGCGCGAGGCCTCGACTGCGCGAGGCCCTGTGCGGCCGCACCATTCGCACTACCCTTAAAGCGGCCCTGCATGGGGGTGACGGATTAACGGATTGGCGGGAAATGCAACAATTCATAGTAAATGCAACAATTCATAGTAAATGCGACCTGCAGTCGCAATAATAATAACCAGTAAAACACCTGATGGCGAGAAGAGACCTCGAGGTCGCGTGCACGCATCCGCCTGGGTGACAGCAGACTGCTGGGCGAGCGCTGGCACTTTGGCATGGGGGGGTCAGTTCAAAATATGGAATGAATTCTGTACTCGCCATATATGGAGCGTGTCTTGAGTGTACAGGGTTTGTACAGGATCAACATATGGAATGCCAGAACAGGTCAGCTCCATATATGGAGATCTAAGTGTGGCAGCAGGGGCAGTGTCTTGAGTGTACAGGGTTTGATGAGGGCCCAGGTAGGGCTGGGTCTTAAGTTTCTGGCCTGTTGAGAACTAGTTTTCGCCGCCTTCCGGGTGCGGCTGCACTAATAACTTTGGGGCAGTCCCGTCTAGAGTTTAAATGGACAGGTATCAGTCAAAAGGGAGACATCGAAGAGGAAGGATGGATGGGGAAGGATCAACATATGGAATGTCAGAACAGGTCAGCTCCATATATGGAGATCTATGGGTTTGAGGTCAGATGTAGGGTTGCTGGCCAATATTGATGACATCAGGGATCTCTCTTATGGGCATTCCCATATATGGGCTTAATATTGATGAGGGATCTCCATCTCTGATGATGTCACGTGATGTCACAAGGCATGACTATATGGTCATGCCTTGACGGACGAACTCACGGGAAAGGTTTTCATAGTAAATGCGACCTGTGGCCGAAATAATAAATAAAATAAGCGCACAAAATATGTCTCAAATCTAAAGTGACACAAGATGCTTTCTCTGTTTGAATGGGTTAAGACCGACAGTGAATTACCTGTATGCCGGGGGGTATGCTGTAGATAATCTGGATGGTGCCACAGTTGGGATGGCCGGGAAGCGATTGGGATATGCTATAGATGTCCATCTTGCCTTTGGGTTGGGTGCCAGTCTTTTCTCCATAGATTGTCTTGCATGAGGGACACTGGAGGCTACCATCCTGGAGGAAGGGAACAGGGGCAATTTTTACCAAACCAAACATGAGTTAGGTATGCTCAAGATACACACACTATTACTAATAAAAACTGACTGAACTGGGACATGTACCAGCTTCAGTTCCAGGGAACAGAATATTATGTTTATGGCAGCAGCATTTGTAGTTGATGGAATATCATGCTAATGAAGACAGAATTAAACGTATGGCTTCCCAAGTACATTTGTAATGTCCAAGTTTATATTCAATGTGTGCATTCACTGAAAAGCACTGCCATGATATAAACTACATTTATTCAGACTGAATTGTGCCAACATCAGGACCAACCCAATGCAGTATGGTAATTTTCTCCAGTGGTTTCAATGATAACAGAAGTGTCTTCTTCATTCACATGGCCCAAAGAACATTACCAAAATAACGTTTCAAAATGTCACTGCTCGTGCTCTGTTTTGCCCGACATGTGTAACTATGCACGTTGCATGCAACATAAACCCTGGAGACTGTCTTGCATACCTTGGTTCCATTGTTGTACATGGCCAGCATGCAGAGCATATGCAGTTTGTGTCCACACTTGGTGAACCTGCCCACAGTGTCCGGGAGGATGCTCTGGGATCCGCCCTCTGGTGATGCCGTCTCGTAGCCAGATGGATTCGACAGATGGTCCATGCAGATGATACAATCCTGAAAGGATGTGTAGATGTAGAAGATGTTAAGTGTCACAACTGCTGGTATTGTAAACACAACACACGGTTAAAGAACATTAATACAACTAAATGGATACCTCATCTGAGACCACAGCCACTTGCTCCATGTAGCGTTGGAGCACCTCCTCTGGTCTCTGGGCTGAGGCATGAAAGGAGGAGACACAATTAATGAGGCGGGCTGGTATCCACACCCAAGATGTTTCCGGGCCCAGTGAGGCTGCCATTGAAATCAGTCGGGTGACAACGACTGACTGAATTCTCCGTCACAAGTTTGCAGTCTGGCATCTGACTTTTTAGTCAGGACAAAGGCATGTGTATTCCAGACATGTATGTAAGCTCTTTGCACCCTGCCATACAAAATGGGGCCAATGCACAACATATGAATAAACTTTAAAGGAATACTCCATTGTTTATCAACCATATCCATCTCCATCTCTAATGACTAATAAATGGTGCACTGCCAAGTCCATAAATGCTCTCCACATTGCCGAAGCAGCAAATCGAAAGCACAGAGTCTACTCTGGGTGCTGACATATTCATACGGACATCATTCTCCCCTCTGCCACTAGGGGCAAACGCCTTAAACTGCTAGAGAAGCAAACTTTTATTTTAGTCGACACTGAACAGTGAGAACTCGCCACGTTGAGACTGGAACAGGACAATTACCTTCTTGTTTTCTCAGGCAGAATTGCATGTAATCAAAACAATATTGCATCGATCGACACCGTTAATGTCGCAAATTGACTAAACATCCACAAATCTGACAGTGGCGTATTCCTTTAAGCCATTAAATAATTTAATGGGGCGGCGGTGGGGGGTAGATGTGTCATGTCAGCAGGACAGGGCTGAAAATGGAAAATGAGGCTCATGGAAAATGAATCAATAATACAGTACTAATGTATAGTAGCTATGGTTAGAATGAAGGGTGAGTAATGAACGACTTTATACCAATCACATACCACTACCATCAGAGTGTGTGTGTGTGTGTGTGTGTGTGTGTGTGTGTGTGTGTGCATGTGCGTGCGCGAGATAGGTCTCTCTCTCGCTCTCTCTCTTCCTCTCTCTCATGTTCACTTCACACGGAGTATCAAGTCTGCTGTGGAACCAGATTCAGTGGTAAGTAAACATCCATCTTTAGGTTTTGCTCAATTTACAACAGCTCTAGGGGTATCAATCCTGCACAGCTGGGTCAGCACCTCTTTCTGAAGGCCACCGGTTGAAGTATGAACACAATTCTAAATGGGATCACATTTCAATAGCTATTGGCACTCGCTTAAGATTCCTGCCGGTTCCCTCATTATTTCCAGTGTATTCAAATAATAATAAAAAAGAAGCAGAGTACAAATGGGCAACATACAGTATATGAATGAATGACAGTCATAACTCATAATACATGTGATGGATATTCATGGCGGCTCAGGCGGAGATGGGAAATGTATTCAGGCAGAAATTAATGCGAAGCAGGAGCGAAATGAGGCATACAAATGAGGACGGGGTGGGGTTAAGATATTTAAAGCTGATAACTCTTCTCTTCACAGTGGTAGTTAGATGTAAACTAAACATAAAACGAGACTTATAACGGTCAGCTATGACTCCCAGTCATATTCATATGATGTATCACAAAAAAAAGTTTTCAGCCTGATCCGACTCTAATGGACGTCCAATTGTACAATGTAAGTTAAAATTGTGGGCAATAACTTGTCTGTGTGCACTGTGGCACTGATCCGTCCAGTGGTTTGTGATATTAGCCCAAGTGACACACAGACGGACAGACCCGATTTGCAGATAGCTGGCCTCCTTACAGAGCCACACCATAGAAACCTGTCTGACAACCCCCAGGAATAAACAACAATGAGGCAGTGAATGCGAGTTGATGCGAGATGAAACAAACTGTCCATGTGTCATGTCAGGTTGGAGGAGTCAGGGTGGAGGTGGGTGGACTGGTGGAGGACAGACTTAACACAACGCAGAGGCAAAGAAAGGGACAACGGTGACGGTGATGTGGTAGCTACCTCTCCTGTGCTGCCTCTTTGCCCTCCTAACTGAACTGCTGCCGCTGTGGGCCTTGCTGGGCCTGCTGCCTGGGGATAGAAGAGGAGGAGGAGGAGGAAGAGAGAGAGGAGCAGGCTGCTGCAGCTGCTGGGGGAGGGGGGCACTGGTAAAGTGCACGCCGAGTCCCACTGCTGACATCAAAATGGAGGCCATGCCTGGAGTGGAGTGGGGTGGGGATGAGTGGGGTGGGTGGGGAGGCCGGGGTGGAGAGCCAGTGGAGATATCGCCGGAGCGAGGGGCAAGGGAGGAAGAAATCAAAAGGATGAGATATGCAGAGTGGACAAAGCAGTAGTGGACACTTGCACTCTCCCACCCCGATTCATCCACACACAATCGTAGAGGGGTTATGCAATCAGCGCGTTATCCTATTTATGTCAAAGCTTAAGTTTGTGTTAATGTTTAGTAGGATTTCATGTCATCTTGCTGTGGAATTAAATGACAACTGTCACCATTTGCCCCATTGGAGTAATAAGTATGCATTTGTTTGTACTAGTAATTCATAAAATTACTAGAATATGCAATAGAAAAATGGAAAATCAAAGCATGCAAATGCCACCTTCAAATGGCTCTCTGTGGAAATGTGAGAGTGACAAAACAATAACAAATAAAACAAAGTCCTGCACACTGTTGCAGACTCTATTAAATGACCAGCTGTTGTCTAGACATTGTAAAAGAAGACTAAGGACAAGAAAACACAATGTTGATTGGCCATTTGAGCCGTGATCGGGCTACAAAACCTAGATGGAAAATTAATTTAATCTTCAAACTTTTACAGGCTTATTCAGAGGATCCTCCAATTAATCCAGTAAGGGTATCTGGCTTGTGATGGCAACAAAGTTGATGACGGGCAGCAACACAAAAATAATCATTATAAAATTCTGTTCCGCCTTCATTGTTAAGACCAGGAAAGCATCCGTGTCATTTTTTATTTGAGCTACAAAGCTTTGGCTATTCAAAAATCATGAAAATTTGAAAATAAAGCAAACATTTTTTAACACAAATCATTGCTTCTGGGGTCCCTGGAACAAAACTTTTGACATGGGGGTCCGCGGCCAAATACTGAAATACATATCATTGGGGGTCCTTGACATGAAAAAGTTTGAGCACCACTGATATAAACATAGGTTCAGAAAACGGATCTAGAAGACATTTGAAGAATTGTCCTCAGGTCTTAATGGGTTAAATGGTGTTATTCCTGATTATTTTAACATTGAATAATTTATATGAGGTGTATTTTCATGGCAAATCATACAAATCAGTGCCTGGGCTTCTTACTGCTACAAAGACAGTAATTTCTCATTACACCTCCTGGGTCATTTACCCATAAGAGACTTTAGGGGCTAATAGAAGCCGGCAGTGCAAATCTGAGAGTTACTTTAACTCAGTTGCCGTAATTAACAATGAGGAATTTGCAGTGTATACATTAAAGAGGTCTTTGCTCTAGCTGCACATGCTTTGGAATATTCTGCCTATGGATATGCATGCCATCTGTCTATCGTTGAAGAATGCGTGGGCATCAATTTGGGCCATATTATGCATGTTTGTGTTGCATCAATTGATTTCCGTCGAGTCTTTCACAAAATAGGGCAGTGACTGACTATCACATATACAGGTATAGTACACACTATAACGGTGTTTAGTTGCTCTCTGATCCATTTTTATTTCCACCTATTTAGCTGTTCTCTCTTGAAGATCCTGCACTTAATTCTGAAGTGATTGCTGTCAAATTTCTCAGCAATCTGCAAAGTCTGCTTAATTACTAGTGTCAGTTATGTTTATATCATCAGTCAATCAATGGGTACGAAAATATAATGTTGGGCATTAGCTGCCCTACACTCATTTTGCTAGTCCCTTTCAAGAGAAATTGAACCAAGTGATTAGCCTGCAGGATTTTTTTATTGTCAGTCTTATTAAAGACAATGCACACGTAAAAAGGGAACTGGATGCCACATTTGCAACATTGTTGCTGTCAATGAATTGCACCCAGAAGGGATTTAGTCTCTACACCGCTTCAACTTCGTTTTGACACGCTATTAATTCAAGATTTATGTCAAGTCCCATTTGTGTGAACAGAGATGAGACAGACAGTCATCTCTGTTCCTCATACTGAAAATGATAGCGTGCTGTATCACGTTACTAATAGTAACCAGACACTGGCAATGCATGTCGTTATTTGGTAGCCCCAGAAGGAAGCAGTTCCTGTGAGAATTATTTTCTTGCGCAAATACAGTATATTGGCAATAGCCGATATTTGGGTTGATGGTGGCCCACAGGAATAGTTTGACATATCGCCCGACACTATTGTACAACGAAATAAATTTGGATTAAGTGGTTAGGCCAAACCCACTTCCCTGCTTTTTTTTGTTAGCGAACCCTGCTTACAATGTCTCACACAACTGCCAAACAAACTGACGCAGAACAGGACATTCAGGATGGATGGCTGGTGACCCATTTACCTGCCAGGGCAGAGCTCACACCAGTGGATCCATTCAGCTGGACAGGGATGGCAGGAACACTGTTGAACAGGAAAAAGAAGACACTGGCTGACTGACATGCAGGAAGCATAACAAGCAGAAAAGGTTTGTGCTGGTAAAAGCAAGATATACCAAACAAAAAGGGTGATATACGAGCTCACAATGCAACGCGTTGTGTGCAACACGGGCGGCATACAACCAAGAATAAACAAGAACGACTCGGTCATAACTGCCAGGTGCAGAAAGCTCTCGTTTATGAACATTTACACTATAATCAGTTTGTGTGCTGCAGCCTCTACCTCAGAGTATGGGTTTTATGCCGTTCAGACTATGTTTTATGGGTAAGTCTTCCATTGGCTTAGACTAGAGGCAGCCCAGAGACGAGGAAGTCAATCATGAAAATGTGTCCACTACGGTCGCTACTAGAGGTAGTAGCAAATGTAGTCCAGGCACTTTTCAAGCACCTGGCAAAAAGGCAAAATGAAAATTACACCTGTCCTTACTGAAATGAAGATTGCGCTTTACTTCAAAAGATAGCACAAATGTCTAATTTTGTCTTCACTTACTGCCCAGTGCCCACTTCACACTAGTAGAAAAATAACATAACATCTCACTCCAATTTTAGATTAACAAAGAAAATCCACAACAGAACAGTCAATTCTGTTGAAAAACTGTGTTGCATCATCTTCTGTCCAATAACATTTGCCTGTCATCGCTTATGAGAGCATTATGCAGTTGTAATATGAGAACACAGAAATAGCACTATGAAACACATTCAAACACAATATTGAAGCAAAGCTCAAAGAAAGGCAGCTGTGTCTACCGGCATGTCCACTTTTTATTCCCAGTGGCAAAAGCATAAACATTTTTTTTTAAATCAGCACAGATGCCAAACTAACGCTGAGGTTCTGTTCTAGTCTCTAGAACTCTAACCAGTGCATCGGTCCTGGAAATAAAACGTCTGGGTTTCCAAGGCTAGTGAATCGGTGACCTAAGAGAGTAACAAGAAATATTACATAGGTAGTCATATTTGTCAGGTGAAATAAACGCTGGCTCCGTTGTGCATCTTTCCTGCTCTCCAGTTTGCTCATAACATTAGGCGGTGTTATCAGGCGCTCCGCTGAGTCCGCTCCACTGCGGTGTTTATACGAGTGTGGTCTGGGCATTGCAGATTTGCAGACTTCCGCCGTGCCCGTGTCTTAGCTTAGGAGGCAGCCAATCATGACTAGGTCGCTACTACGCAATTGGCTGGCGGCGTTTAGGCGTATCCCAATGGCTTAGGCGGTGTTTAGGCGTCTCCCATTGGCTTAGGCGGCATGGGGGCGACTCCCATTGATGACTAGGTCGCTATTAACACTATTTTTGCCAGGGAATTCTTCAAAATAAGGCACAGAGTGCCAGCAGATATGACAGATTTTACTCCCAAAACCGTGAGGCATAATCTAACATTCTTACCTCACGCTGGTCACGCTAAAGTCTCTCTGGAAGTGTTTATATTCCAAATGACATGCATGCTGAAGTCAGAAATGAAGACAGAACATTGTCCTTTTGGTCAAAACCATGGAGAGCTCCCTAGATTAGGAGTTACGAGCCATTCTTTTGAAGCCGTAAACAAGGAAGTGAACGGAAGTGAACGGAAGTGCGCATGCGCAAAACAAGTAGTACACTGCAGGAGAGGCCAACCAAAAACAAAAATATTGTTTGTTTTTTTATGTTTGTGTCTTTCGCCTTTATTTTAATTTTTTATAGAGGGATAGACAGTAGGCTGACAGGAAATGGGGAGCGAGATGGGGGTGAAGGCCGTAGGGATCGGGAGTCGAACCCGCAGCACACTGCCAGACTGGACTACCAGCCAAGGTGCCTGGACCCCTGAGCCACGACACAGGCCAAAAAATAAATATATATTTTTTTCTTCAGGCACCTATACACGTCCTTAGCACCCCGTGGTTTTGATTCCCAGGACGTGTATACCTTAGCATAATTAGTGTTAAAAACGGGCCTGTCGTATGTCAGGTTTCACCTGACAAAAAAAATCAAACCACATATACCAACCTTAAACCATTACCAGCTGTGGAGCTTGCCAGTGCTGGGCCAGAAAGTTGACTACCGGGGGGTGGTGGAGGCCAAGGACAACCCCAAGACATACCCCCAACGGACAGAGGTCTCCTAGGGTAGGGTGAATAGACCGGGGTGGGGTGAGCCACTACGGCCCTTCCTGCCCCCTGCAGGCTAGGGCGGCTCAGTTGCCCTGACGAAAACGAGTGTCGAGAGCGGCTAGGAATGGGACCCGTGCTGCCGTGACTCAGACACTGCTGGCAGGAGCAGGCAAGGCCCGGGGGGATGGCAGAGGAGCCAGATGACGCTAGCGGATAGGGCAAGTTACACTGCCGTCGCACTTGCCGTCTAAAGCTGGTGGATTTGTTGACTTGGGCCAGCGATGTAAGGTCAACAATGTAATTATATCCATGTGGATTCAAGTCTGCTGTAGCCTGGCGGGCCTGGTAGCTGTGCTCCAGCAGGATTGAAGTGCGTGTCTCATATGGTGTCCATCCGCCTTCATCGTTGGCCCATTCCCAGTAGACGCCGCTGCCCAGGCCTGAGGACTGGGCAAAAAGCGACCGGCGCACTGATCGCGTCTTTCCTGAAAGAGAGACGGATTGCTGTTGGATAACCTAAATACAGTAACAGTATATAATCTTAATGTTTATGCAATACCCTTAACATCCCTTTACATTGTTCACACAAACAAAACAAAAATTCAGAGACATGTTTTCACTCTCCCTGCAAGTGCATAGCTATAGGTTTGGACCATTGTAACATTCTTTAAAGAGGAAAGAAAAGCCTGTTATTGCAGAAGGTGTGTAAGCTTCCATTAACTCTGGCCTGTGGGGGGGGTTCATGTTGCACTTGGGCATACAGATGATCATCAGTAGCCACTAGCCAACACAGCACTGTCACTGCATACAATATTTTACATTGATTTGAACAGGCCATGAGCCTCCTTTATGCGTTGACTGACATCCGCCAAGTGCCAACGTGGTGGTTCTCAAAAATGTACCATTTAAAGGACACCCAGTAGGCATTTAGGCCACAGAACCCCCATAACTTTGAAAATGTACACATTATCATTTGTACACTCCCAGCGTTACAGACTGCTTGGTTAAGGCCAAAAGGTTCGATTTGTTTTCCAACTATCAATTGTTTAGCTGGGGACCCCGGACCCCACTTTGAGAACAACTTTGCAAACTGCTGTGTAAATATGCTACCGTAACAAGCTGGGGAAAAGTATACCTAACCTACGTCAGGGTTCGTGAGACCCTAATCGCCTCATTAAAATCACCTGTTGGGTGTGGAAATGTTTGGTCAGAACAAAAACGGTACAGAGAGGGAAGGAGCTCTCAGCTCTTCATGTCAGTCTCTACAAAATATAACTTAAAAGGGAACAAGAACGTAACTACTCGTCCGTACAGAAGGCGCACACGGTATGTTACCTGTTATTTTGTTTGTTACAGTTTCATGACAGTTATAATTCATTGTGTTAAAAAACATGTTTTGTGTTGCAGTTTTTCCACGTTGTCTCTTGGGTATAAATACATATTATTCTGCCTCAGATGACTCTTTAGGAGCGGTTACAGTCATCATGATGCACGTAGATTTACAATAAGAATAGTAACAATAACAACACGCGCATGGAGCAGTCAAATTGAGTCCATGATCGATCATCATCATCACAACTTAGATTAGGCTGCCGCTTAACCATTATTTAGTCGCGCGTCAAAACGATGTATTTTCAACCGATATATTGAATCGGAGCAGAACTAACTTAAAACAAATTCGTCGAACTAATCCTTGGCGGCGTCGCTTACCGACAAGAACCGATCTAAAAAAAGAAACAATCTGACAACGCATCGCAAAGTGTAGTTGATCAGCTCTGGTCGGCCGTGTTGAGTTTGTTCATAATACCTGTGTCCTGTCGGAACTGCTTGAGGCTGGGGATGTCGATGAGGTACGGGGCCAGGCTGGGGTCTGACTGGCCCAGGCAGATGCTGGTGGCAACGGTGGGACCACCGCCGGGACCCCCGCGCGACGAGGACGCAGAGGCAGGAGGAGCCGGGGGAGAGAAGCACCGCTCGATGTGTCCGCTCACCGCGCCGCTGTAAGGCCGCCACAAGCCCTGGTCGTCCTGCCATTCCCACACCACCACCATGGGCTGGGACGGTGGGCCCCCGGGCCCCCCGTGGTGGACCTGCTGCTGGGTCTGGGTGGGTGTCGCGGCGGACACGGAGGGGCCGCTGCTCCGCGACCCGCCGCCCACCCGGACGCAAGAGCCAGAGACAATCGCCATGTTCAGTTCACACACAAAGCTAACGTGACGTTAGCTCTGGGCTTTAGCTAACAACACAGCGAGCTCCGTCTCTTGTTTATCAAAGGATGACAGTCAAAGAACCCCGGTCGGTCGAGGAGGAGATGCTAAGCTAGCGCTGCTAGCTTGGCTCGTTAAATGTTTCCATGGAGTGAGTTGTATCAGGATCTCTGAGAGCAGACACGGTGCGGGTGGAAGAAGGATAAACTGCCGACATAAGAAGGCATTATGACGGTTTAGGTTCTTCTTCCTTTTCGACTTGTCTGCCTCTGTTCTTCTTCTGGTCCTTCTTCTTTGTGCTTGCTCTTCTTCGCCCTCATGTGAAATTAGAGAAAGATTTGACGCACGTCCAGCGAATTGCTGCCCTCCACAGGAAAATATCAGTTGCTTTGATAAAGTTCAAATTTTTTAACCATTTTAAATAATAATAATAGCTGCAACCAGCTATTAAGAAGGGGTCAAGTCCAAAAAGAAAAAAGCTACACGCAATATACACAATGAGCTATACAAACATTGATGACTGAAAATAAATTATTTGACAAGTAATAAATAAAAATCACACTTGTGTGAAGTGACTGGCGCTCTTTCTCTTATCATACATCATCACATTCCACTCAGCCAATCAAAGCATCACAAATGTGGTACACACAGACAAACAAAGCTGCGCAACTAGCTTTGTATCATGTAACCGTAACCAGAGTTACAATGTGATTTCTTTGACGTGGCCAAAAAACAGGCTGAAAAGTGGACCGAGCAAGGTCAGAGGTCTTTTGATGAATTGAGTGTGAGCTTCAGTTCATGAGGGATCCTCACGGCCCTCTACCATATTGCCGAATTGTGTGGAGACGATAACTCGAACTGCCAAAACTGCTAAAATTATTAATAATTATTATTCATATATTTTTACTTACAGAAGGTGTGAGCCAACTGTTGGTCTGGTGTATTTCTAGCTCTGGTCCATAGCCCTAATGCCGTTGCATGCAACGGCATTAGAACTCTGGACAAGAGCTATAGTGTAGGCTATATCGAGCAGTGAAGTGACAGTTTTATTTGTGTCAAAATTCAGAGGTGTCAATTTAAAGCAGCAACAGCATTGAGAATGAACCCCAGGATAGGTACAGGTATAAAGAACAAAACCAAGATAAATATAAAATAGGCTACAATCTGAGCTGCTGGCCCTATAGATATTCGCACTGGATTATATTTACTCGATTATTTGAACGACTGTCTATCAATAAATATAAATGTACCTGTACGATGACTATAATTAATTAAATGTACATAATATTGTACATATTTTCAGCTCACCTGCCACACTGTCGCTAAGCCCCCAGGAGACATGGGGTATAGTAGTAGCATGTCACTTGGACACAGGCCGGGATCTGATCAGCCTCTGTTGAGTCGCCTGGAGGGCGCTCAGGGCGGTGTCTGTTGCAAGACCCGAAACATACAATGATTCCAGATAACAACACTGATGTCTCCAAATATGTGCAACAGTAGATGTTTTGCGAACTGAAATAATCTGGGAGAACCACTGAGTGACAACCAGGCACAGACTGGGTGACAACCACGAAAGAGTGTGCATGACATCTGGAGAGACAGAGGACGGCCGGGGAGACCGCAACCCGGGTGGAGAGGGTTGGCTTGCCCAAACCACTTCTTCTGAGAAGAACCCCCCACAAACAAGCTACAGACTGCGGTAATCCACATACTGTGGTAATCCATTCCATATTAGCAGAATGAGATGTTTGACTGACTAGCCAACAGCAACAACAACACACAGAAGAATGCTCACTTCTGGTCAGACGGAGGAGGAGCCAGGCCCGGAGGCAACCCACAGTGCCTAGGACTAGTAGCATGCCAAAGTTTGTGCTATTGCCATTGAGAATGCATTGGGCGTTTCAATTAAATAACTCAAACTACAAATAATTTCAAAGTAAAAAGTTCCAGCATTTGTCTTCACAGTAAGCTGAATTATAAAATGTGTGAATGGAGTTTCTAGGTGAAAGTGATTTTTTTTGACGTGCCATAGAGCTGCCATTGAGCCCCATTAAAAATGTATCAAATTTGAAAGCACTATATTTCTAAAACTATGAAACATTTCAAAGATTCCTTTTCAGGCAAACATGTCCACCGTAAGATTAACCTAAATAGGTTTGAATGGGGTTTCTAGGTGTAAGTATGTAGGACTAGTAGCATGCCAAAGTTTGTGCTATTGCCATTGAGAATGCATTGGGCGTTTAAATACGGGGGGGACATATTTTCAAAAGCCCCCCCAGGTACATTATATATTTAAACTATTTTCAGCAATGGTACACTTATTTTTTCAGTGGGTAGATCTTGTCGAGCTGGTCATTTTGAAAGTAGATCTCACGTCATAAATGTGTGGGCACCCCTGGCCTAGACTATAGAGCCTCCTGGTGTCTCCAACAACTGCTGTTAACCTAAAAAAACAGTATTGAGTATCGCCCTCGCGCTATTGCCTTCTTCCCATTTGCGACGCGTGGCGCTAGGATGAGCGGGCCAAAGGCCTGCAAAATTCTAGTAACAGTAATTAAAGAACATAGTGAACATGGGATAATGTTAGTCTTTCACATTATGTTTGCCTACCTGCCTATCATTTGTCCAGTGTGCTGTACAAGAGATGTAAAACACTGAAATAGATGTTTAATTGCCACCCGAATCCATATGCACTACATCGCTTCCCCACAACTGCCATATTTACTGTACAAATACTACTTTTGTCAGACACACTGTTATTGCGCAACATTTCGCTGTGATGCAAATTACATCACAACTTCCTCATTCCCACGGCACCTCCCCTTTTCACTGCACACACACACATACACACACGCACGTGCGCACACACATACACAGGGCACAGCAGCACGGTACAGCACAGTACAGTATGGTAAGCTACAGTACAGTAGCGTACAGTACGGTACAGTATGGGACAGTATTGTACAGTACCGTATGGCACAGTTCAGTATGATACAGTACGGTCCAGTATGCTACAATACAGTACGGTACATTATGGTACCGAACCGTACAGTACAGTACAGTACAGAAGAGAGCAGAACAGAGGAGTACAGTACAGTACAATACAGTGGAGTACAGTACAATACAGTGGAGTACAGTAGAGTACAGTAGAGTGGAGTACAGTACAGTGGAGTACAGTATGGTACAGTACAGTGGAATACAGTACAGTGGAATACAGTACAGTTGAATACAGTACAGTACAGTGGAGTACAGTACAGCGGCGTACAGTGCAGTGCAGCGCAGTGCAGGACAGTACAGTACAATACAGTGGAGTACAGTACAATACAGTGGAGTACAGTAGAGTACAGTAGAGTGGAGTACAGTATGGTACAGTACAGTGGAATACAGTACAGTTGAATACAGTACAGTGGAATACAGTACAGTACAGTGGACTACAGTACAGAGGAGTACAGTATACTATTGCCTCTAGGTTGCTACATTTACGACATCCAAGCGACTTGGTATATAGAAACATTGCCACTTTTAGACGGAAATAAAAACAAGCAAAACAAACGATAGGGCCACTCAGCCAGGTTGCCATGTTTGCACTTTCCAAGCAACTGGATATATGAAAACATCATGGGTTGCCATGTTTGCTTTTCCAAGTAAAAAAAACAAACAAAAAAACAGTATCGAGTATCGCCCTCCCGCTATTGCCTTCTTCCCATTTGCGATGCGTGGCGCTAGGATGAGCGGGCCAAAGGCCTGCGAAATTCTAGTAACGGTAATTAAAGAACATAGTGAACATGGGATAATGTTAGTCTTTCACATTATGTTTGCCTACCTCCCTATCATTTGTCCAGTGTGCTGTACAAGAGATGTAAAACACTGAAATAGATGTTTATTTGGTGTTAAAAGGTATACAAAGTCTGGTTTACATCCAAGTGTCTGCAATGTTTTGAATCTAATTCAAGGTTCTCTTATTTGTTAACACAACTGAGGTAAATACCTTTTGGTGTTTACTGGAAAATATCAAGGTGAAGACCTTTTTTTGGCATGAGATGGGGAAGAATTACTAACGGGTAAAAAAACAGGACTAAATTATTATTCTGGGGAGTAAACACTGCTGCTCAACTCAAAGGAAGGTTCAATCACGGAAAATGACGTTGGGCTTTGCTGTCAAGGTGGCTTTGGGTGGTCATATTAAAGACTGACGTCATGAGGTCCAGGAAGGGTTTCTTGGGTTCAACTCTGCAATACAACACAACCAAGTCAATAGCCACAGCACTACAGGTATTCCATTGGTACCATAGAGTGAATTTATAAGCATCTTCTTGAGATCATCAGAAATAATGAATATGCTTGAAAACATTGTCCCCACACATACTTCTAAGGCCCTCTCAAAAACAATGGCATTTGTTAGAACACCACAATCTGTGGACGCTTTTAAAAGGGGACTTAAGACTTTTCTTTTTAACAAGGCATTTTGCTAGTTGGACTTTTAGATGCCCAGTGTGCTTTTAACCTTTTAGCAGAAATGCATGAATTGTCCTTATTTTAGTCCTTTTATATACTTATGCATTATTTTATTTTATTCTTCACTTGATGTAACACTTTGAGATTTGTTTCAAATATAAAGTGCGTTATAAATAAAATGTATTATTATTAACACACACAACTTCCGATTCAGGTAGTATGTCAGTACAGATTTATTGTCATACATAAATTGACATTCAGCACCAGTAGAGTTGTTAAAAGTTGCGTTGTAAACATCCAAGATGAAAGATTCTGTCTCCCTTTTATAGAAAACAGTGTCTTCTGGAGTGATGGCACATCAGATAGGGCTAAGAGAGCACAGAGGATAGCATGTGCGATTGTGAGTGTACACATGTGCAGCACTCTTATTGCCAGCCTTGTGACCACTGAGGTTTATATAATTGTCAGTGGTGCAAAGTAACTAAGTACATTTACTCAAGTGCTGTACTTAAGTTCAATTTTGAGGTATTGTTTTACTTTTACTCCACTACAGTTACAGTACTTGAAAACTATAGTTACTATATACTTTGTAGATTGGAATTATTATTATAAAACAAACATATGCTGTAGGCTACATTAACCACTTCAACCCGATTACCAAGCTCACAGCAATGCAATGTGTTGTGAGCTTGTAGATCTGCTATTTTCAAAATATTTTAATAAATTTTATACACCTTGTGAAACGGGACATTCTGCATAATAAGTAGCCTATACTTTTGACATATTAAGTATATTTTGATGCCAATACTTTGTAGCCTACTTTGGAATTCTGGACTTTTACAAGGTATATTTCTACATTGCCGTATTTAAAAAAAATAGTATATCCTACTTTTTCCCACCACTGAAATAACTTGACTTGACTTTCAAGGTCAAAGAAGAAGAGCATGTGACAATTTTTGGGAAAACAACATGCAGCAAACACTTTCCTCTCATACAGCTGTAAATGTGTCTTTTATTTGTCATTTTTGAATTGGCTACAGTGTGTGATTTTTACTTCTATCTATGCAACAATTTGAAAAGCGTATTAATGGTGAATCCTATATCAATTAACAAGACATGTATAGAGAACATGCTGATAAAACGAGAACACCACTTTTTAGTTATTTGTTTTCTGTTCTCTCTGCTGCTTTGATTACCACGTAATCAGATGCTAATTTCACATGAGATGGATGCCCTTTTTAAATACATTTTAATATTTGTTGTATAGTAGGCCTATGCACATTTAATCTATATTTATTGTTTAATATGACATACTTATTTGAATATACATAATTGCAATAATGCACAATTTGTGCAATGATGCAGGCCTAGTGAAATAAAGGTATAGCAGGCTATGCCAATTATTGTCAATTACATAATACATTATTGTCAATTATAGGGGCCATTTCAGATTGTCAATACCGCACGCATAGCCTATTAATAAGCTTTAATGCCGCAGTAGGTTAATAACTGTCAAGCTTTGCATGCACGCAAACGTTTCAATAATGTCACATCACTATAGGAGGTATTTGGCTCAATTTCACCAATTTCCCGGTGAGCGAGCACGAAATTGTTCAATTAGTTATTGCCACGGCGCTGCCTCTGGCGTTGGTTGAGCATGCTTCAAGTTTAACACCGCGCCCTCTCCAGACACCGACCGTTCACGTCGTTGATGGATGCTCTGCCCATATTGCGAAGTGCGAACGCTTAACCAGCTGATGGGAACGTCGACATTCACCAAAAAAAATAGCAGATCTACAAGCTCACAGAACGGTGAAGACATTATTTTGGTGTCGGTCAGATCAGATCGAGGGGAAAGTACAGTGCAACTAGTCCGTTTTGTGGTTAAATTGAGTGGCGACTGGCGACCGGCCTCAGACCGGACCGCCCGGGCGCCCCCCACCCCCCACACACACAACCCCCTACACGCGTCAACCACGGTTCTGATGAGGGTAGGCCTGTCACGTGATTCATTTTGTTCGTGGTGCCCACGTTCAGCTGTGCATGGAAATGTGAAGCCTGAAGAGCGTGGGCTACACGGAGGAGGACGGTTCATGTAGCGCACAGTCCAGGTTCCTTGAACAATTCACACACCGCACGGGGAGGAGGAAGAAGACAGTGGTTGAAGAAGTTGATCCAGATCTTTGAAGGACCAATAATGAAGTAAAGCAGTAAATGTTATGTGGCTGAGAATGGGGATGAAATGTAGGCTTGTTGGACTCCAGGCAGCGATGCTCCAGTGAGCTGTGTGACCGAGAATTGTCTTTAAATCTGTGCGAACACTTTTCTTTATAATGCTATCTATCTGCAACACAACCAACTACAGCACGAATCTGGAACTTTTTGGATTGAGTCAGTGTCTTTTCATTTGGGAAGTCATGCAAATCGGGGGGAAATCAGCGTGATCATCAACAACGCCACCGTGGGCTTTTCTAATTTCTATACAGAAGAAAAGCGCACGCGAGACGAGCAATGTTTTGTTTTGTATATTAACCCTGTGGCGTGTTTGTAACTTTGTAAGCAGCTTTTCTTTGCACAGTTTGGCATAGATTGCATTTACATGTGTCACTTCACGCCGTTACTAGTGACGTGATTTTTGGATTGGACTGCAAGCAAAAGTAAACCGGCGAGTTCTCCGGTTACCATCTGAACTGAAGGACATGCCGCTGCGCTGAGCCACAAAACAACGCAATCTCCCCGAACATCACGGACCGTCGGGTAGCCTTTTCACCCTTTCATTAACATTATCTGCCAACGTTTCATTGTTTTTAATTTGCCGTGTGTGTGGGTCGCGCCAGCGGTCAGCCATTGTACTCCATGTACGGAACTAAATCAATTTGAAGCGGTTTTCTTCTTTTCGGTCCCCATCTCGTTCCGAGCGGACAAGCCTGTGGGAACGAACGAGGATTCCGTGTTAAGGTGGGCGCCCTGTGTGTCGTTTATGTCTGCATTGATTGTGTGCAATCATCGAATTCCACAGACTTGGAGGACCACCCCCCTTGTTGTAGCCCCCTCTCTCATCTCAAGACAATTTGGAGAGGGAGAAGTGGGAGGATCGAGCTGCTGGAGAGACCTGTAACTTTCTGAAACCTCTCTCAGTGCAGACGCAGTCTTGTATAGTCTACCTAATCTACCCGGTCAATTATATTGGACAATAATCTAATTCTCACAGCATTTATAATTCCGGGGAGTAGCACACACACACACACACACACACACACACACACACACACACACACACACACACACACACACACACACGAGAAGATCTAATATTGCGCATTGTCGTCCAACTTCAGATCCTGCTGGAAGTACTGCCATAGCATCGCGTGGAAGGAAGGAAGCTATATGTGAAGAGATTTATTCCCGACTCACGGCTGGATTTACACACATCTGGGATTTGTACGATGTCAGGTGCACGGTATTGCAGGGGAGCAGCTGTCCTGATGCTCTGTGTGGCGTTTCTGTCAAATGGTGAGTGCATGTGTCCCTAAACACTTTATGCAGCCTCTACTACACACATGGGGGGGTAGTGGACCATATAGGCTTTGGTCATTGTGTTGCATTGGAAGGATGGTGCCAATTCTGCCAAATGTCTGTTAAGACATGCATCTGCAGTGGTAGTTTATGTCCTCACTGGCAGTCAGATCTGCGTTATGAAAATGGACAAACGCACGCACGTACACGGGTCTTTTATAGAAAAATGTTGAATTTCCTTAACTCCTACCATACTCCGAAGTATTGTTTTACGTGTCATCTCGGTGCGTGGTGGGATAGGATGGGACTTTTAAATGCAATGCCTTTTGGCCCATAAATAGAAATGGTAAATGGGTTTAAAAGCAATACATCCTAAAGATGATTCATGATGTACCCTTGTGTATTTTTGAATACAAAACGCCGATCATTAATGCAGATGCAGTAACCAAGCTGCCTGCAACTACAATAATGGATATGGATGGATGGGACAGAAGCTGAGTTGTAGAACCGTGCTGCCTTTGCTTTGTTTCTATTAGGTAGCGCCTATACATTTACTTAAAACGGAACGTATGACCGTGCAATGTGGCACAAAGCCAAATCATAAGACTGACACACTTAACATAATCTGCATTACATAGCCACACCTTGTAGGCTACAGAACAATTTGACATGGAAAGTTTTGAATAATCTGTATAGGCCTGCATTTAACTGCATTCTCAGATAGAATACTGCCCGTATTACTGCATGAAAGCTAATGGCTATGTTCTCAAACTTTAAGAAAATTATTATTACTTGTATTGTAAATAGACTGTCTTGCTTCTTCTGCTCTCATTACCAAAGTAATCATGTACTACTACTGCATGATAAAAACACATGGTTTGAGCAGGGCTTTGCCAGAATGCAAACCAACACTACTGCATCCTTCATGATATTATTACTAGACTTATTCCTCTAAAAGCAGTGCAGTGGGCAATGTTAATAGTGTTGGCAGACACACCTTCCGGGACAATGCAGGCACAGCTGTAAGAAGTCCTTTCACCAAGAGATTTGGCCCATGGTCTGTTCCCACTCAAGTGTTTCTCAGATGATCTCTAGGAGAGAAATGACCTGTTACACACACACACACACACACACACACACACACACACACACACACACACAGTTTTAACCACTCTGTTTCCATGTCGCTCTCGTATGTCTAGTTTTCTAAGTAATGGGAATCTCAATAGAAAGTGTAATTGATGGATGGAACAGTTGAGCAGAATATTCCTGGCATGAAAATGCCAGGAATAAAGATTTGCTCCAGAGAAATTACATATTCTTTGCTTTTCATATTCTCTCGCTCACATCTTAACTTAGTGATGGAATATTTGGCAATAAAGCATACATAAGCTTATTACTACTAGAGGGTCATTATTAAAAACACCATCACTGGACCATCACTGTGGCAGGGGGGGGGGGGTTTAACAGTAGTTTTGATAGGAAAGGGGAGAGAGATGGGGGGGGGGGGGGGGACACAGCAAAGGTCATCGGGGTCGGGACTCGAACCCGCGACACGCTGTCAGTCTGGATTACCAGCCTATAGGGGCCTGGACCGCTCGGCCGGCCCAGGCAGCTTCCCAGCTTTTCTGACAATGATTTTCTTCTTTGTGGTTTTGTAAAAGCCAAGGTTATCCCGCTGTGTCAGCCAGACACAAAGGATAGCCTTAACATTTTCACTCTCCATGTTCATCAGTTATTTTAGACCCGATTCTGGAGTTTTCTTGAATTGCAAAACACAACCTGAACAATCAGTAGTACTCTTAGTGAGGACTGAGGAGGAGTAGAGTTTATTTGTATTTCTTTAGCCCTGACGGGGGCACCAGTGCAGCCTGTAAGTTATTAGCATGGGAGGCAGTAGGCACATTTTATAAAATAAATGCCTGTAGGGGACAAAACAACGCAGTAAACCTTGATGACTAGATTTAACGGAGTATGACTAATAGGTGAACAGTGGGCCAGGTGTGACAAATGTAGTGATTAAGCAAAACATAGGATTCTTTTGCTGTCAGTTGCATAACATGGCTTAGGTCTGTGCTTGGAAGTGTGCCAACTACATTCAAACCATGACTTGGCAAACACTCCATGTACTACACAATGGACAGAGGACAGACTAAACATCAGCAGAGTCACAGTCCAATTATCATGTTCTAGTCTAATCAATTTGCATTTGGTTAAACTGAATCATCATCTCCATACTGTTATGATGTTCTATGACTCACACTGAGACTAATTTGGCACTGCTAAATTAAAAGTCAAACCAATTATGGCATCCGTATGAGTGACTATAATAAAATCCAGGTATTTTATTACAAAAGTTAAACACCAACATGTTTCGACTCACAGGAGTCTTCATCAGGGCAAGTAGGAAGTGTTACTCTGTTATTGTAATGCCTTTATTATTGTTTGGACTAATGTTGGTTGAGACTGAGAGTTTTGCAAGTTTTAGTGACAGATACTGGAATTGTTTGAAAAACATGCTTGATTCCCATCACTGTCTGCCTGTGCAGCAGTGCATCATTCTACGGGAAACGAGAGTGCATGAGACTTGGGCTCCATAAAGATGGGTGCACCACTCCATTACACTCTTCCACATGACCTGGCCTCTGATAGTCTTTTCACATCATGCTAACGATTTGAATCGACCATACCTGTATGGCTTTACTACATTTTGAAATCCTGCTAAGAATTGTCTATCTATTTAGTCTCCATGCTCTGACCTATATTGTTTTGCAAGCATAATGCATCAGCACTTAGACATTGGTGTGTATTTTGGCGGCTGCAATGCACATTGTAGACTGGATTGTGAGGATGTCCTTAAGTGATGAAAGGAAGCTTTTGTGAAGCACTGCTTCCTTCACATGTGGCGTGATGTGCAAGACCCCTACTGATGGCTCCAGGGCTTAGTGACTGTTTTCTTTCTGATAGGCACACGCATACCAGTTGTGCACAACACATTTTTTACCCGTGGCCTGGCACACCCTATAATCAGTAGAGTACACAGTACACACAATATTTTATACCAGAGAACATGGCTTTAATGGCTATCAATTAACTATAATTACTATGTTGCCTTTATTGCTAAACAAAGTTTGTGCGTGGGTGTATCCTATACAGATTCTGAGAGTGCAAGGCCTCTTGATAAATCTCCTTGACTTCTTATGAACTGAATTTCTTCAGACATTTTAATTTTAGTTTTGTGTTGAGCTCAGATAATCTAGATCAGGGGTCCTCAACTAGAAATGCAGAAGGTCCACTAATAATTTTTGAAAAAGACTAAGGTCCGGTCCCATGAGCGCGGCGCGGGCCACGCAGCGGCCAGCGGAGAGCGGGGCTCTATGCCTGTTTAGTACAGTCACACCAAGGCAAGCTTATACAAATCGGATCCCCTCCCAACCAACCAATACTGGGGTGCAGAGTATGGAAATAAAATGTTTCACAAATATTCCCCTCCAAAAATGCACAGCAAATGAGAGGTATTGTGTTGAGGCTAAAGTTAAAAAAAACGTTAGCCTCAAGTTAAAAAAAAATAAAATAATTGAGGACCCCTGATCTAGATTCTAGATAGATTACCAGACAGACTCCCAATTTCAGACTCTTTTCACTGTTGGACAAACCAACCAGTGCTGTTCTTACACATTGTGTGATATTTCAACTGAAAGAAAGTTTGGCATATCCTCATGCCAATCCCGTGTATTACCACTCACCATAATTTCCTCTTAATTGTTTACCGGACTGAATACGCTTAAACCCATTAGTTAATCAAGATTAAGGTGCTCTGCCCAGGCTCACATTGAGCTGTAAACTGATTCTTATCAGTTATAAACGGCACATTTCTAGCACAGTTTGGATATAGCTATGATCAATTGGCTTAGTGCTGAAGTCCTGCAGCCTTTTTTTTCTGGAAACAGATGATAGTGTGCTAACAAACGTCAGTGAATCCAGATAAAATGCACTCACAAAACATATTGGGAGTGTATATATATTGGGTATGTATATTGGGGTAGAGTGGCCGGTAGAGCAGCTGGATGGGAAACGTGAGGTTACCAGTTCGATCCCGGGCTCCCCCAGAGTTATTGCCGAAGTGTCCTTGAGCAAGACCCTAATTCCTCCCAGTTTCCTCCGCCATCGGGTTTCTTGAAAGGCGCTATATAAATTCAAATTATTATTATTATTATCTGTGTATGAATGGGTGAATGGGTGAATGTAAGGTAAAGCAACTTGGATAAAGGCGCTATGTAATTGCACAATTTACCATATTGTCCAAGGTTCTCAGCCTTGATGGCTACTTCTGTATGGGCCAAACAATTATTTTTAACATATCTCATAGGGATACTTGATTGTATTGCATTCATTATGTTCCAGGAAATTGATTAACATTACTGACCCCCCCTTTTTTCCATGCAGTTTAAATCAAATCAAAACAAATGTATTTATATAGCACGTTTAAAAACAACTCTCATTGTACCAAAGTGCTTCACAAGTCAGAATATAGTACAATACAGTAAAATACAGTGCAGAAGACTGTCAATAATAAAACAACAGGCAATTAAAACAAAATCTAAAATGGAAAGGTGCAAGATCATATGGGGGATTCAAAGGCTTGTGAATATAAAAACGTTTTAAGTTGTGATTTAAAAGACTCAACGGAGGGAGCAGACCGAGTGGCGAGGCCCGGGGAATTCTGTTCCACAGTGTAGGGGCTGCGACAGCAAAGGCGCCCCTGAGCCTGGAATATTTAAGAGACCCCTGTCTGCTGACCTGAGGAAATGTTTAGGAAATGTTTCTCTAGAATTGAATCATGACATTTTCTAACATATATGAACAGGTATTTAGTTACGTGTTTGATTTAAAGGCGTAGTGTGAAATGAAAAATACGTTTTTCACACTTTTAGACCATATCCGTGGTCATCATACCTAACAATGGATGCCAAAAAATGGGCAAATTCTCATTTCTGTGTTTTTATATCAAAAGTCCATACAAATACTTTTTTAATTAATTCCTGAAAACTAAAACGTGTTGCGTGATGACATGTAGAGATACACATCGATAAAAGCCAATAAAAATGAAGCTCACCAGTTTTATTCCCATGCTTCGTTGTCCTATTCCACAGCTGGTTTTGATTAAAGAACTACTCCATTTTTAATCTCATTCAAGATGACATCAAGACAGTGTATTACTTGTTTTAAACTTAAAGGACCACTTCACCACTTTTCAACATCTCTTTATATAATTGATCCTCACTAATGTTCATGATAAAACACCACCATTTTTTCCTACTCAGTCTGTGTCTCATAGGAGGGCTTTGGGCAGTTCGGACACCCGTCCACCAGTGACATCATCATTAGGCAGTTTCTTTTTAAAATATATTTAGATTTGTATTATCGTGAGAACGATGGCTTCAACTTTTGCATTGCAACTTTTCAGGAAAAGAAAGCCTGCCGTTTCTATTAGCTTGGATTCACCATCGATGATGTCACTGGTGGACGGGTTTCTGAACTGCCCACAGCCTTCCTATGAGACACAGACTGAGTAGGAAAAAATGGTGGTATTTTATCTTGAACATTAGTTAGGGCCAATTATAGGAAGAGAAGTTGAAAAGTGGTGAAGTGGTCCTTTAATTATCACGCTAAAATATGTATATAGGTTGTGTATAGGTTAGAAATAATCCGCTGGCTTTTCCCCCTGTCTCTTTCTCTTTGTTTACAAACGAAATTCACGTGCAGGAAGTCACAGACTTTGAGACCCCATAGCCTGGAGGGATGCGACACTCTGATTGGTTCAGAAACTTCAGAGCCAGCGTTTCAGGGTGAAACTTCAAAATAAAAGGCCCACCATTTCCGTTTCCCTACACTTTATTTTTATTTTTATCCCACGATTTTGCAACCCACTTTTTTCACCCAGTGTCAATTAACTAATGTAATCCTGGGCGCTACACTTCCTCTGCCAACCTGGGGGGGGCAGCAGACTGACCTCATGCTTCCTTCTATGCATGAGGAGTCCAAGCTGCTTCTTTTCACCTGACAGGGGGGAGTTTCACCAGCCGGACGTAGCGCGTGGAAGGAACACGTTATTCCGACCAGTTCCTTTCCCCTCCATCAGGCGCCCCGGCTGGCCAGGGGGAGGTAGTTTAGAGACCAGGATTACTGCATGTTTTTTGTGAGGGTACCTACCCTAGGGGGCACGGGGAGAACATGCAAACTCCACACAGAAAGGCCCTTTCGCCAACCCCGCCTCGGGTATGGGCACTGATGACACGGAGGAGAGAACGCGCTGCCAGCACCCACAGCGTCCCCAGCGGGAATCGAACCCAGGACCTTCTAGCTGTGAGGCAACAGCACTACCGACTGTGCCACCGTGCCCCTACACCTTTAACATAATTCTGTGATTATACAAAAGCATTGGCCACTTCCCCGGCATTATTTAATGAAGTTTTATGACAGATGAGTTAGGCTATATTCTTTTTTTTACCATGTAAGGGCCATCTGTTGCAACAAAGAGCATATCTCTGGTTTTCCATGGGGTGCAATACTTTCTAAATATTCCAGAGTCAGACGTTACTCATTCAGATCCCTGGTAGATGGAAAGGGCCATAATTAAAGTGGGCACCTCTGAGTGCAAATGTTACTGCAGAAGTGCATGTCATATTATGCTCATATCTATGGTGAAGCATATAGAGGCCTCTGCTGGTCTGAGAACTTGCAGGCTTACTGTATGTTTCTGCCTCCAAAGAACACAGGATGCATATTATAACTTCTTAACACAATTGCAATTTTACTTCTAGTTACCGGTAAGCATAATTTGGATGGAGGGATTTATTGGACATTTCACAAAAAAATCTAAATGGGCTACTCAACCAAGTGAGATTAGGAATCTAACTCACAGGATGTGTTTAGGATTGCTTAGGACAGACAAAGAAATGGCAACGGGGTTCTTTCCAACAGCTCATATATGTTCCCAAACTGAATACTGTCTTTAAATCTGTGATACATAAGTTTGATGTCCTGAAGTGAAGTAACTGCAACTGTAAGCAACTGAGCCTGTATATTGCCGATTTTCTAAATGTTTGCCTACTTCTTATATTATTTGACATTTAGGCTAATGTTTGACCAGTTTTTATAGTATAGTTTGTTGATGACTTTTGGTGCAGTAATGAATGGTTTGTTTGTTCTTTCTTTCTTTCTTTCTTTCTTTCTTTCTTTCTTTCTTTCTTTCTTTCTTTCTTTCTTTTTTTCTTTCTTTCTTTCTAATTGTCACAAACACAATGTTGATGTGCTAGTTGCACTGTAACATGCTCTACAGATAAAATAAAATAATGGTTCATTCGTCTAAAGAAGTTCCGGATTACATCTTTACATTAGGGAGGTATGGATGAAATTGTAACAATTTATCTCAACCATAGATGCAAGTGTGTCGATAAAGTTGTTTTATCACAGTCGCCAACCAGATGACCCAGTTATGCTTTTTGCTATGGATGCCGTATAACCAATGCATCCTCATATGTCAGAAAGGGTCCCATGGATTGATTACTTCCTCTACCGCGTTTGACAAGGAAGCGCAGCATTTGCTATGAATGGAAATATCCATTCTATATCATTATTTATTTGGTTGCAACAGAAAAGCTGAATGCAGCGATCAATGAAGTAGAAAAGGGAGGAAGACATCTTGGAGAGAGGACTAGTCAGCTCTCTTAACTAGTAAATAATCCAAATTTTCCCCCACATGAGTGATCAGCCTGCAATCGGTGCACTGGAAGCTGAAGAAATATGTCCAGTTTTAGCCTGCAGCATCTACTCCCGACTGTCCCAATGTGACAAACGTGTGAGAGGAGTCACATAAACTTAAGCCTGCTCTTCTCTGGAAACAATATAAGCTGAGGCAGCGGATCGGGGCTTGTTGGTTTCCTTCAAGTTCACAACCCTTTTAGGTTGAAAATGTTTCTAAACTGGCAAATGATTGCACATTAGCTGGCTTGTCTCCCAGTTCAGATCCATCTTTTAATGGTTTTAGGGTGAAACTAGTGATCTTAACTGTGTTGTCTGGGCTTGAGTTGGGATCCTATTTAAGAATAATGTACTGTTACAATTTACAATTTAGGCATTTAGCAGACTCTCTTAATCCAGAGCGACTTACATTAAGCAATAACAAAAAGCATGGCAATACATCACATACATAAAAAGTAGTTATCATGAAACATGTGTAAGCTAAGAACGTAACAGTGGAGTATCTATAATGAAACTATATATATAAACTATACATACTATACATATGTACTATAAAGTGCTATGACTACATGAAATGCAATTCTAGTGCTGTCTACGTAACATGCTATAAGTCTACATAAAGTGCTATCTAAGGTGCTAGGGCAAGTGCTACGGGCCATGATGGAGGTTGGGAGTGAGGCTGCAGTTATGATTGTAATGGGAAGTGCATTCCATAGTTTTGGAGCCAGAAGGGAGAAGAGTTTGGGACGTGTGGAGCGTTGTCCCGGTGTTTTTAGTGAAGGTACTTCCAGTTTCCCTGCGTTGGCTGATCTGAGTGCGCGGGAGAATTTGTAGGGTTCGATCATACTTGTAAGATATGGGGGAGCCATACCTTTTTGGTTGCTTTGAATGCCAGCATCAGAGTTTTGTATTCTGTGCGGGCAGCGACCGGGAGCCAATGGAGGGAGCGGAGAAGGGGGTAGACGTGTGAGAATTTTGGCTGGTTGAAGACCAAGCTGGTTGAAGACCGTTCCTCACCGTGGGTGAGGAACGGTCTAATTTGTCGTATGTTATAGAGTGTAAACCTACAGGATCGAGTGACAGTTGTGATGTGTGTTTTGAACGAGAGCTGACTGTCCAGGACAACACCAAGATTCCTGGCTGTCTGGACAGACGTTACCAGGGCGTTGTCTACGGAGATAGTTAGCTCCCGCATAGGGCAGGACTTAGCTGGGAAGAAGAGACGCTCAGTCTTGTCTGGGTTCAGCTTGAGGTGGTTGGAAGACATCCACTGTGAGATGTCAGCCAGGCATGCAGTGATGCGCTCTTCCACCTGGGTGGCAGAGGGGGTTAACAGGTTCCGTCCATCCGACGTGCCCACACGTCAGAAGCAATCCAACCGACGGGGTGCTTAGCGCATTTGCTTAGATATCAGACGAGAGAAGAATATTCTGAATTTTTTTCTTTTTTTTCTTTTTAGTTGGACTCCAAGGCCATACTCTTCGTTCATCCGCGCTGAAGTTCACTTCCCTGTTTACCGCTGCAGAAAGAATGCCTCGTATCTGCTAATCTAGGGCTCTCTCCGTGGTTTTGAATTGATCATAATGGATATACTAAGCTCTTCATTTCTGAGTTCAACATGCCTCTCGTTCCAAATATGAACACGAGCGATCATCAGCGATGATTACTGTAATGTTAGAGGTAAGCGAGCAAAAAATATTCCACCGATTTTCTTTCCGAACCAGAAGGGGGGGGGCTTTACAGAGTAAAAGCGGCCATATCTGCGCGGCCCCCGAGCTGTTATTTTGAAAGAAATCCCGGCACCGATTGTGTTAATGCACTTCACACAAGTAGAGCTCACAAAAGAAAAAAAAACAATACCAGACTGGTCAGATGTAACCTTTTCATGTTGGATTTTGGCCTATTACTTGTAACATTGTCATTGTTTTGGCTTATTATTGAATTATAGCCAATAGATAATTTAGGCTATGTGTTTGCAGTAGAAAAAGTTAAATGTAAAATGGCTAAGGAATGCTGAAACAATTGCAAACAAAGCAGAACTGTCCTCAATTGATTTCACTGTGTTGAATGGCTCCCAAAAAATCCTGACCAAATCCATTGTTGTTTAGGAGTTATCTGGCCCAGAGGCTGTGCATATCAGGTTATACAGAATTTAAGTCTTCCTTTAAAACGGTATTTCTGCCCAATAAATACAAACAAACTATCTTATTTAATCAATTACCAGTCATACCAGTAAAACGCACTCACACGTACATGCACAGTTGCACACGCAAACACACACACACACACGATTGTGTGATATTGTTGGAATTGGATGATGGAAAGTTTAAACCTGTGCACCTTGAAAAACAGAAGAAAATAGTGTGTTGGCAATCGGAAGGTTATCATTAAACTTAGATTAGAATTCACACATCGCAGATAGATTCTGTCCAACCATCGTGAAAAGCAAACAAACCTTTCTAATATCTGTTGGGAAAACAGAAGCTTTCGTGAAATCCCATCTAGTGTTCTATCTTATGGCAGAGCACTTAGTGAGCATCCCGGAGACAGACCTGACAACCACATTATCCAGTCCAGAATGCATTGTGTCATTGTGTGATTTCTGATGCGGTGGGGAGGGCTCAGTCCTGGCGAAGAGCAGCCTAAGTGAGGAACTGACTGGGTTTAACAGGAGTGAAAAGGATGAAAAAAGAAAAATTACCTAACACTAGTAGTACGGTGGTTCAGGGGTAGAGTGCCTGGATGGTAACCGCAAGGTTGCCAGTTCAAACCGGGCTCCCCCAGAGTTAATGTCGAAGTGTCCTTGAGCAAGACACTGAACCCCTAATTGCTCCCGATGTGCTAGTTGGTGCCTTGCATGGTTTCCGTTGCCATCGGTGTATGAATGTGTGTGTGAATGGGTGAATGTAATGCACAATCTCTGTAAAGCGCCTTGGATAAAGGCGCTATATAAATGCACCATTTACAAGTCGTGTTATATGCCATCAGACATGTTCAGACATCAGGCAAATCCGATTGCAGACTTGATAAAACCAGTCTGATTGGAATCTGGGCTGCCAGTCTGCAGATAGCCTAATTGTCAATCAGTGTTTCCAACTTGATATGTCTGCTTATTATAAGTGACTTAGGGCTTCTTTTTCTGTAATGTCGCTTATAAATACTGTACTACTGTAGTTGTGGGTTGCGTTTTTTGTGTGTGCTTGTTTCTAAAGTGTAGTTGCATATTTGGGCTTGCTTCCAAATATTTGTATATTTATATTTTTGTGCCAGGGGTGGAGCCTCGCACCAGATTTGTGTTCTTAGAATGTTTAAAAAAATCTTCCAAGATTTATTTTTAAATAGCAGATCTATAAGCTCACCACATGACTATGAGCTTTTAGATCTATAATGGTTTAAAGTGCTCATGTAGTGCCCTAGTAGTCACTTCTTTTGGGCTTGTTTTCCTAGACCTCGTTGCTTATTTATCTTGCAAAACTGGGTAACACTGATGTTCAATGTCTTATAGTCCAAGCAGCCCATCTCTCTGGTTCTAATAGTCTCCTGAAATATGAGATGTACTTACTTATGGTCTGGACACCCACCAAAAATCCAGCTGAGCCTGAGTTGTTTTATCTATTTCTTTTAATACATTATATTGGTTCTTGCATAGACCATGACAATCAACCAATGGAACAATCCACATGGTAATCCACCAATCCATACTTTTAGCAGCTGTCGCTAACTTCCTACGACACTAAGAGAGTGTGGAGACTGTTGGCCATGAAACGTGATGTGAACATGGATAAGAGGTAATGGGAGGTGCATGCTACATGCCAGACAGGGTGATGTTTTTTATACCTGTATATTTCATTCCTAAAGCCCCAAGATGGAGCAATAGATGTTAAACTATATAGACCACACTCTGTTTGCTAACACCATTATCACACTTTGAGCAAAATTGTTTGCCCACAGATAAACTAAGCTAGACATAATCGACATCATTTTCTGTACAGTACTCTTTCTAATGTGATTTTCTTTTACCATAAATAATGTTATAAAAGATCTATCACCATGATCTGTTCCACCCCCTCACATGTAACTGTATGAATCAGACAGCCTTAGGGGTCTCCCTGAAGTCAGATTGTAATGGGTGGCATGTCTGCTAGTCTATTGAATTTAGATGAAGCATACATGCATCACTATGAACTCATTATATCCACTCCATCAATTCATCATGTTCCTCTAGACGAGAAACAAGAAAGTAAAAACAAGAACAAAATGGTCTGGACTACTTGGCTAATCTGACATTGATGTAATTTGCTAGTTTTCTGATTAAAATTGGCAGCCGTTAATAATCTCACAGGGCAATTTAATTTTGATAACAATGCACGCGACAGCGATGTAACAGATAGGCTTACGGCTCTTGTTAAAAGAGCCTACAGGTAAACATTGAAGTGTGTCCAGCTGTCACCCTTTGCTCAAGATCTAGGCCTATAACTTAACTATTTTTGAGTGGTGCAACCACTCCTATACCACTCCTATAGACAGCTATGTGTGTCCCTGGGTCTGTCCGAGCACGGAAATAGCACTATAGCGTTTGTTCACCAAGTGTCACTGTTACACAGCCTAACGCACACACAGACACACACAGGCCGGGGAGGAGGGCTTGTACAGTACAGTACAGTACAGTACAGTACAGTACAGTACAGTACAGTACAGTACAGTACAGTACAGTACAGTACAGTACAGTACAGTACAGTACAGTACAGTACCACTCACTTCAGACGGGTCTGATTTTAATTGTATTATCACTTTACAATATCAAAATTCCCACAGGTTTCAAACCTTTTGCTGCTCTGACTCTCGGAAGGGGGCACGCGTTAGTCCGACTACGTGGCCGGTTAAGACTCACACGTGGCTTCCGGTGTGCGGTTAGGGTTTACTTTGGGTTCGTATGGGGCTCTATGGTCGGAATATTGGGTAGTCAGATTTATGGGTGTCGAATTTAAAATGTTAGTTGAACTTCGGTGTGAAGGAAAGAACCCTGTTGATGTCTGTTGTTAGATGTGGTAGTCTTTTTAGAAGCAAATCTTGTAAATGTTTAAGAGACATTTAGATGCCAAACATTGAGAAACTATAGTCGGTCAATGCAGGGACACTGCCTATAGAGTATCAAGAACTCAGCTGGTGCATTATGACACCATTTCTTTCCCAGAATAGTCCATATTTGGTTTATTGTTCATACCAGGCGGATAACGGGAAAGAAAATTTAACTAATGAAGTTTCCCAATTTATATCCCTCTTCAATGATCAGATTGAGCTGTTGACTGCCAAACTCAAAGGAGCTTAGCGTAATGAATTAGTCAAAGATCTCTGAGGACTTATAGGATGAGCGTTTGCCCTGAATTCACTGCTCAGCCAATAGTGGTTAACAGTTAACACAATTAAAAGTTCTGCATAGACTTCATTACTCTAAAACCAAATTACCGGCCATCTTAAGTAGTGTAATGGCTTTGCCTTACTTCGAGGTTGGCATTGTGTGACAGAATTTGAGAAGACCATTTTAGAGCAGAGAAGAATGCATACTATGCATAATGTAAGTTCACAGTGACTCAAATGTTCAAATGTGTTTGCTACTTTTTCCAATCACAACTTACAGTACATGTGGAAATCGTTGCCATCCGTTCTGCAGGTGTCTTCATTTATTTATCGCCGCCAGGCCAAGATTATGTTTTCGCCCTTTTCTATGTGTCCGTCTCAGACACACTGCTGGACCGATTGGCATCACACTTTGTATGCACACTCCCAGTAGGCCTAGGTCCTAGGAAGACACCCCACATCAAATGTTTTCACCAAATTAGGTAAAATGTTTGGCCTGTTTCTTTTTTTTTTTTTTTTTTTTTTTTAAACTTTGTTTTTATTTAGATTTTTCGGTGAACAGGTGGGTCACATTGGGCATCACAGTACATTTTGTAATTGTTACAAGTCATTTGTTACATTAATTATTATTAACTTTCATTGTGTTACGGGTCATACAGTTCCAGGTGGGTAAGGGAACCCTCTTTGAGTAGTTACAGTTCGTTTTAGTCAGTTCGCTCCCAGTTACAGGGTTCATGATAACTATACATCGGTATTCCATTCTTTTTGTTGCTTAAATTAAATCAATGTACAAGATTATGAAAAACAATGACGGAAGGTGAAAAAGAAAACAGAGGGAAAACAGAGAATCCTAAAAATAAAATAAAATACGAAACAGAGGGTAAACAGTGGACAAAACAAATAAAACAAAAACTTGAGCACAACAGATACAATGATGACATCATTAATGACAGAATAATGACAGTGTTCACCTCTTATTCATTCATACAGATCCTTTACAAAATGTCTATTCCCATGTATAATATCCATTTCAACCAGTATCTGTGAAACTTTTCTGTACATATCCTAACTGCGAAAGTAAGTTCCTCCATTTCGTATATGTTTCGTACAATGGCTGTCCACTCTCCTTTTGTAGGCGGGCTTCTATCCAGCCACTTCTTGGTTATTGCTTTTTTTGCTGCCACTAGCAATATTTTAAGAAGGTATTTATCTGGGGTATTAAGGTCCTCTGGTATGTTACACAGGTAAACCTTTGTAAATTCAAATTCAATCTCAAAACCCATTATTGTGTTAATGTCCGATACTATTTCTAGCCAGAATCGTTGTATTATCGGGCAGTCCCAGAATACGTGGAAGTGGTCAGCCATTGCATTATTACATTTTCTCCAACAGTTGCCTGCTTCCGGTGTCCCACTCTGTAGGCTTTTTATTTTCGGTGTAATGAAGAACCTAATCATGTTTTTCCACGAGAATTCTCTCCATAGGCCAGAACTAGTGGTTGTGGATATCATATTACATATATTCAGCCAGTCCTCCTCTGCGATGGTTAGATTTGCCTCTTTTTCCCATTTAAGTCTGATATAAGCTGTGGAGTGATTTTTAGCAGATTGTATATTCGAATATAGCTTTGATATCAGTTTTTTGGTGGTTTCGCCTTTATAAGCTTCAGTAAAGATGTAAATCAGGTCAGTTTGAGGTTTGTCTGTTTTTATGTTCTTATCAAAATGATGCCTTAACTGTAGGTACCTATAAAAATCTTGTTTTTCTAAATCGTGTTTGTCTTTCAGATATTGGAAGCTTTCCAGGCCTGTACTGGATGAGATCAGACAATATGTTGTTATACCATCCCAAATCCATCGTTTGAATCTAGCATCCATCTGGGCTGGTCTGAAATCTGTATCATATGCTATCCATTTCAATCTCTGTACGTCTTTATTTATCTTTTGGTCCTTACATTCCTTAAACCAGACGTTCAGAGGGACTTTCGTCCATTTACTTAATTCTCCTGAGTGTTTCCTCATGAGAGTCCTATCACCCAGTACTGCCTGGAGGGGGACATCCAATTGATTTATTTCAATTTCTTTCCATTTTGCATCGTATTCCGGATTACACCAATAAACTAAGTATCTTATTTGTGCTGCTTTATAATAGTCTTCTAAGCATGGGAGAGACGTGCCTCCCTCATCTTTAGGCAACTGTAATGTTTTGAAACGTACTCTGGGTTTCTTACCTCTCCAGACGAACCTGGAGATAGCTCTATTCCAGTTGTCAAATTGTTTTTTTGGTATTTCTACCGGTAAGGATTGAAAGAGGAATAGTAATCTTGGCAGGATATTCATTTTTACGGCTTCTATTCTATCATGCATACCAAACACCAGGGGGGCCCATCTGTCCAAATCTGATTGTATTTCTTTCGTGATGAGATCATAGTTTTCACTATAGATATTTGTCAGGTCTTTCGGTATATTAATACCCAGGTATCTAATTGTTTTTGCGCTCCATTTAAAATTGTATTTATTTCGTATATCCTCATGGGGTGAATAGTTAAATGAAAGGACTTGGGTTTTGTCTATGTTCAGTTTGTATCCGGAGTATGTACCATATATTTCCAGACAGGCCATGAGTTTTGGCAGACTGGTCTCTGGGTCGGAAAGTGTCACCAATACGTCATCGGCATATAGGCTAATTTTATGTTCCGAGGCTGATCCTTTCATTGAAATTCCTATTATAGAGTCATCCTCCCTTATTGTTTGAGCGAGTGCTTCTATGAATAGTGCAAAGAGGGCGGGGCTTAAGTTACAGCCTTGGCGGCAACCACGTTCCAACTTGATTGTGTTTGACAGGCTGCCATTTATTTTGATTCGGGCAGTCGGTTGGTAGTACAGGGATCTGAGACAGTTTACAATTTGTTCTTTAAATCCAAGGCGTTGCAGTACCATGTATAGAAACTCCCAGCGACAAGCATCGAACGCTTTCTCCGCGTCCAGGCTAATTGCTAATGATTTAGCATTGTTCTTACTCATATTGTCTATCAGGAATAGTGCACGCCTGACATTATCCTGTGTCTGCCTATTTTTTATGAAACCACATTGGTCTGTGTCTATTATATCTGGAAGTATGTCTTCTAGTCTTTTTGCCATTATTGAAGCGAACAGTCTGTAGTCTATATTGAGTACCGAGATAGGCCTGTAGGAGCTACATTCTGTTTTATCTTTGCCTGCTTTTGGTATCACCGAGATTATAGCCTGTCTCCAGGATACAGGTGTTTCTCCCCCTTTAAGTACATGGTTAAAACAACTCCTAAGTGTGGACGTTATTGAGCCTTTAAATACCTTATACCATTCGGCCGGGAAGCCATCACCCCCTGACATTTTGTTAGTCTTCAATCTGGATATAGCATAGTCAATTTCCAATGTTGTAATGTCTGTAATTAACGATTTATTTTGTGTTTCTCCTATCGTTGGTAAATCCAAGGATTCCAGGAAATTCTGTACCAGGGGGGGTTCTGCCGCTGTTGGTTGAGAGTATAATTTTTTATAGTATTTTTCAAATGATTTCTGTATTTCTTCCGTAGTGTGGCTCAAACTGTTGGTAACCGGGTCCTTAATTTTGAAGATTGATCTTTCATTTTGTTGTTTACGTAATTTCCATGCCAACACTTTTTTTGCTCTAGGGCCATTTTCATAATATTTCTGTCTAATATATTTGAGTTTTATTTCCACTTGTTTGTCAAGTATCTCGTTTAGCTTTAGTTTTGTTGTACGTATTTGCCCCAGTAGTTGGGGATCATTTGAGTCCATGTGTTGTTTCTCTAAGTTTTCCAATCCACTAGTTAAATCATTGACACGTTTTTGTTGCAGTTTTTTGTGATTAGCTGACCACATTATTAGTTTCCCTCTCATCACTGCTTTGGCTGCATCCCATAAGATATCAGGTGTTATATCTTCGGTGTCGTTAAGTTCCAAGTACTCTTTTATTTCTTTTATATTATATTCCTGGAATTGGGTGTTATTTAGGAGGCTCGTATTTAATCTCCAAACTGTGTTTCTCCGTTGAACATCCAGGTGGAGCCTCAGGTATACCCCTGCATGGTCAGAAATGTCTTTTACCCCTATCTTACAATCTATAATCCTATGTCTCTCTGTGTTAAACATGAAAAAATAATCAAGTCGACTGTGTACCCCATGTGGATGAGAGAAGAAACTAAATTGTTTCGCTGTTGGGTTAAGATCTCTCCATACGTCAAACATCTCCATTTCCTTAATTAATTTCTTAACATACAGTGACTCCTGGTTGATTATCTTTCGTGGGTTTGAGGAGTCCTGAGCCTCCATCTGGATATTAAAATCCCCGGCTGCGATTAGCGTACCTGTGGCTTCGGTAGCAATGAGCTCAAATATTTTCTTAGTTAGTAATTTATCCGAGCCTGGTGGTCTATAAACGTTGAGTAATGTCACTTCCCTAGAGTCAAGAAGTCCTTTAACCAAAACATAGCGTCCCTCTTTGTCTGCAATTTGTGCATTGAGTTGGAAAGTGATCTTATTTGAAATAAGTATTGCAACACCTCTAGTATGTCCCTTGTATGATGAATAGAATGTATTTTTAAATCCCAGTTTCTTCAATTTTTCATGCTCATCTCGCATCATATGTGTTTCCTGCCAGAAGATTATTTGTTGGTCTTCTCTTTTCATCTTAGCTATAAGCTTGCTTCTTTTAATTGGTCCCTGTAGCCCGTTAACATTGAGTGTAACTATTTTATATTCTTGTTGTGACATGTGTTGTTCATTGGTATACAATTATTTCCTCTGTGAGCCCGGGTTGACCTTAACTTGTCTAATGCATTATTAGCAACACCAATAATCATCAGAATAAAAAACAAAAACATAAGTACAATAGTAACTTCCAAAGTTGAGGTTTCTTCTGTAAGCAATACCTCAAGTGGAAAGGTAATCCTCTGTGTAGCAGAAGGCCTTTCTAGCACAAACTCACTGTTATACTGTGAATCGGTGCACATGACATCAGGTGGAGTCTTTGGTCTCCCAGACAACAGGTCTGTATTAACAGCAAACATCTGAGTGTAAAACAACCTATCAGGCAGGTATTTAGTGTTCATTCAGTCAAAAGTCCAAACGATGGTAGTAGTGTTAAAGAAAATAATACATATACAAGAGTAAATATAAATAAAAGCAAAAAAGAGAGAAGAGAGGGGGGAGAGATGAACCCTTATCGGGTATTATATCCCATTCTGAGTTCAGGGGTTTGTCTCCCTTTCCTGCCCCTGCATTTCCAAGTACCCCCCCCCCACACACACACACACACACAAAAAATAAAATTAAAATAAATTAAAGTAAAGACAATATATACACATATATACATACAGGCATATATACATATACATTCAAGCACACATACACACACTCTCCTCCATCCCTACTTGCAACCACACACACCCCCACACACACCTCCCACACGCGCGCACGTACATATCTATATCATGAGTATGTATCAGACTTCTGAACAGAGAAGTAGGTATACCGTCCAGAACCTGGACTCCTCTTCTCAAAGCATTACCCCTATGCGCACGCACACACGCACACACACACACACACACACACACACACACACACGTACGCACGCACGCACGCACGCACGCACACACACACACATCCACACACCCCCCCCCACACACACACACACACACACACACACACACACACAAAACTACCATTCAATTTCGGAATGAAAAGAAAAGCACTGATATTCGGTCGTGTATAATTTAAATAATAAAACAGAAGTGTCTTGTATAAAGTAAAGCGGGTGAAAATGATCAGAAATAGAAAATAAGTAAAACAAAGAACAAACGGGGGTCCAAGTTCCACTGTCTTCTTTTAAGTGTGGGTATTATTCTGTACATTGTTCTTTCTTTAACAGTGTGTTTTGGTCTTACCCCGTCGTTGAATAGTCAGCATTAAAGGTTACTTGTTTTCAGGCAGCGACGTCTTCATCCAGGACCAGTGGTGGTGGTGGAGTTGGTGGGTTGCGGCGGAATTCTTGAAGCCTCTGTGTTGCTCTCAGCAGTGCGTCTCGGTTGAGTGGCGTCTTCCTCCCCACCTTCCTCCAGGGTGATTTCCTCAGCGTCGTCGGGTTATCTGCGGTGGTAGTTGTGGAGGTGGTGGGTTGAGGGCCTCCCTCTTCCTCGGCGTTCAGGATCCCCCTCTTCTTCAAATCCTCTCTTGCTTCCTCCACGTTGTTGTAGGTGATGCTGGGTCCCGTGGGGCGACCGGCGCCATCGTAAAACACACGTAGTTTTGTCAGCGGGGGTGTTTGGAATGCGAGTCCTTTGTTTTTAAGGAGCAAGCGAATTGGGGCATATGCTTTCCTTTTTATCTGTATTTCCTGAGGGTAATCATTATCAAAATACACCCTTTTGCCGTTCAGTAGGACAATTTTTTTCTTCCATGCTGCATTACGTACCAGCTCCTTGGTCTTGTCCTCCAGAAAGCACATTATGATTGAACGTGGGGTGGCGGTCGGCGGTGGTTTGGGAACGAGGGATCGGTGGCAACGCTGTATGCCCAGGTCAATGTCCAGTGCCAATTCAGTTTTTATAAAGTTATTAATGAACCCCATCATGTCATTAGCCTCGCTATTTTCAGCTACATTGTATAAACGCAGGTTTTGGCGTCGAGACCGTGTTTCTAAGTCTAAAACCTTCTCTTGCAACCTCTCGTGTTCTTGTAGTAGTGAACTCATTATGTCGTTGGCGTCTGCACTCCACTCCTCGACGCTCGCCACCCGCCGCTCTGCTTGTTCAACGTTGTCCACGGTGCTTTGTACTTTGGTGACAAGCCTCGTCAATTTGTTGTTGAAGTCGTCTTTGAAACCTGAGATTTCCTTGCGCATTTGTTCGGAAATAGTCTCTTTAAAGTCCTCCAACTCCATCCTAACTTCGGTCCTCATGGCTTTTATGTCAGCGTGTATCGCATTCATACTTGCTTGTAGGCACGCCATGGCGTTTATCTCCGGTTCCATGGCCACGCTGCCGTCGTAACTCTTCTCCGTTGTTTGCTTGCCTTTCTTTTCCGATCTGGTGGTTGTTTTATCACTTTTAGCTTTTCGTTGGTCTTCCCCTTCCATTTTTGTGTTTTTATTTCAGAATATAGTTCGTTTTAGGGGGAAAAAAAGTAAACCTTGCTGGGAGCTCTTGTCTCACACTGCTGCTCTTTCTGGTGTCATACCGGAAGTCTTGGCCTGTTTCTTAACAGGCCAAATTAAACCGTGTGAGCACGTCTTATGGTCCTTTTTATCGATATAAAACGGGAGTGCTAAAATATTTTTTTTAAACGGCCGTTGCTAGGCAGCTCCTTGCTCAGCTCCTCCCGACCTGTTTGGGTGCGTGCGCACGATTCACTTCCTTGTTTACGGCCCGACAAAAAAAAGAAAAATCTCAGAATCTACGCTGTGTCCGTGCAGATTGATCATAACGCTGATTTATCTCATGACGCATCTCGGTTACAATATTAACGTTTCTAAAGAGAGATCAGACTTAAGCCTATTAGCGTGATGTAGTAATGAAAGATTTCGCTTCACGGATTTCTGTGAGCTGACCACGCTCCGGTGGTCACCTCATCACCGAAAATCCAGACTATGAATGAGCCTTTAGTTTTTTTTTTTTTTTTAAGATATTTTTTTGGGCGAATGAGCCTTTAGTTGAGTGGTATTGAGAAGTGGGATGCAATATTGAAAGGCACCCACTTCTAACACAATGCAATTAAGATGAGATGTTGCCTTCACACCAGGTGTGCCATATTAACGGTTATGTCTTGTCCAGACTCTGTGAGTCGTTATTTACTGCCAGTGTGTCAATGTCAGCTGTCTGCCAAACCCCACAGAAGCAAGTGGCAACTAAGCTCATTTAAAGATGAAAGTGTTTGTGTGTTGCTGTTTTTATTGCTGTCGTGGAATGAAAGTAAATATTATAGAATACCACAAGCTGAAATGTAGGCCAATAGTTACAATTCACAGTAGCAATGCAGTGGAAAGCGCAGAACAAGTGGCTAACACGGCCTGCCTTCAACTGACTCTAATGTCGGCAGATTGGGGTTGTTGACAGTTTTTATGTTGAGTGGTAAACATATGGCAAGGTTGACGATGCTTACCCCTCTGAGGTAGAAGTGGATTAACCTTAGACACGCATGTCTAGAATGAAAGATGAGACTTCCAAATCTGTGAAACAAGCACTCAGACCCTCGGGAAATCAAATCGGGAGCAGCTGTGACAGCAACATGCATGTGATTGGGAATCTCAGCATAGCGGCCTGCGAGGAGTAATCTTTCATACATTTTTTTCCTTTTTTTAATCTTGCATTTTCTCCCAGATTCTCACACCAATTCTCTCATGTAGTCCTGTCACTGCTGAGCCCTACAGTTTGGTCAAGATTTGTACAACCTTGTGTCTTTGATACACGCAAGGTCGCCAGGTGCTTCCTTTCACTCGACGGTGAGGAGTTTGACCTGGAGGGCATAACACATGCAGAGGAACATGCTATTCTATGGCTCCTTAGCCAAACAGTCCTGTAGGAGTAACTAATGGCAGTGACAGGACCTCCCTCACAACAACTCTGCATCCCACCCTGCATTAACCGGGTCAATTGTGTTTCTTAGAACACCCGGTCTGGTCGGCTGCACCGCAGAGGATTCAAACTGCTGTGGCAGACAGGAACCTAACCCCAGCTCCAGTCAGATCATTCCTATCATTCTGTCGAATGATAGGAAACGGGCAGAGAGACAGGGAATAACACGCAGCAAAGGTCGACGGGCTCGGGAATCAAACCTGCGGATTGCATTAGATGATTAGAGCCTATATTGTATGTGGTATGCACCATAACCACTAGGCCATCTGCAGCCATATTTCCATTCATTTTATGGAAACATTCCGTGTTAACTTTCCATGTTTGCCCCTAGGGCCGTGTACAAGCAGGTAGAACCACCACTGCAGACCTGATGCACTATAAAAAATGGAAACACAGAAACGTACAAGAACCTACTGCATTTATTACCAAGGATGCCCTGTGGAAAGGTAATGCCATATGCTTCTATTACAGCAACAATCTGATAGAAAGAACTCTGTGGATCTCTGAATTTTGGTCTATAGTCATAATCGAGTGGTAGGTAACCCCAGAGCATAATGGCAACCTTGTGCTTAATTTATCTTGTAGATGTTATTTCTTTGCGCATGAGGAAGTATAAATCAGACTTTAAACTACAACCATCGATTCTGCAGCTCAGACACCCACGTCAAGTTACTTTCAAGTGTGGTGTGGGGAACCTTACGCCTCACTTATACTTGGTAACTTGGTGTGCCTTGAATTTGAGACTGTCTAAAGAATATAGCTCTTTTTTATTTTATTTTTTTACAGGACTTGTCTGTACTCTCAAAAGTAGACCAATCACAGCTGACGGCACTTTGTTATGTGCATAACATCACAAAACGGAGCCACCTCCGGTCATGAACAAACACAACAGTTTGCACAGCCAGGAAATGCCTGAAGTGAAAGTTGGATGGTAGTTGGTTGGTTTTGCATATAAAAGCATATTCTTCTCATCAGTTAATCTCTTAGTGGCACCAACATTGATCTTGTGAAGCACTTCTGTTCTTTTAGCTGAATTATTTATAAAGATCACTATGTCCGTTTGGTCAATGGAGACTTACGGTACCATCACCACTCACCACTGAACACCACGTATTGTGATTTGTGCATTTATGCTTCATTCACAAACTGCACAATGTGCACACATACAGTAGTATCTTACTATCAATAGCTGTAGACAGGACAGGGAGACCATTCTGATATATTAGTCTTACTTTTTTTCAACCTGAGCTATATTTTCCTATTTTCAAGATTCAAATTTCTTTGTCTTTCAATATATGACTATATGAACAGCATTGCAGTATATATATTTTAAGAGTATTGCATGTGCATTATGCTCTGCAGGTGTCAATACTCAAATGTAAAGAGTGAATTTAAAACGTCCCCGGTCCTTGGCAAAATGGATTTACACCAGATGAGATGAGAGACATTTTAAAAATGCAACATTTTAGAGATGCTGCTGTACACCCACACCACGTCACTCTTTATAAGCACCGTTGCTAAACTTTGAACCTTGGCTCATCATGAGGAGAAAATAAAATCAATATCTCAAGTCCTGACCCAACACCCAACCCAACATACCTGCCAAGTTTCATGCAAATCGGATTAAAACTGTTATCGGTGTGACAGACACGTAAACAGACTGGGGTGATACCAGTACCATGAGTGCATTAACATTATCACCTTCTTCCACCTGTCAGAAATTCTTTGAAGATGGGATGACATGCACACCATGGGGGGTAACTGTTTCCTCAAATTGATGCCCCTTCCCTTGAAAAATGTCTAATGTCGTCACTGTTACTTTACAGAAAATAGAAAAAAGAACATACTTTTCATTGGTTCAATAACTTTAAAAGCAAAAGTGGCAGATCTGTAAGCTCATAATGCAATTAGATGCATTGTGAGAATAATGCGTTTTTGAGTGGTTCTAGCCACTCCTATTCCAGCCCGGCCGCAATGTGTGTCTGTATGTCCGAGTACCGGCTATATGTCTGAGTACGGAAATGGCGTTTGTTGACCACCAAGTGTCACTGTTGTCACTGCAGTGTGTGTGTGTGTGTGTGTGTGTGTGTGTGTGTGTGTGTGTGTGTGTGTGTGTGTGTGTGTGTGTGTGTGTGTGTGTGTGTGTGTGTGTGTGTGTGTGTGTGTGTGTGTGTGTGTGTGTGTGTGTGTGTGTGTGTGTGTGTGTGTGTGTGTGTGTGTGTGTGTGTGTGTGTGTGTGTGTGTGTGTGTGTGTGTGTGTGTGTGTGTGTGTGTGTGTGTGTGTGTGTGTGTGTGTGTGTGTGTGTGTGTGTGTGTGTGTGTGTGTGTGTGTGTGTGTGTGTGTGTGTGTGTGGGGGGCTGCTCAACAGTGCCATCAAGCGGTATTGGTGGTGTTGCACCTGTCCATTCTCTCTCACATGCACGCACACGCACACACACACACACAGCTGCATAATGGTGCGGTTAGGCACCACTCAAAAAAAAGAGTGACAGCATATGACTGAGGTGTGAAAGTGAAGTCCTGACAGAGTACTTCCCACAAAGCCTTGCCTCTCTGGCTATTTGGGGGTTTGTGGCCCCCCCATTGTGAAACATCTAAAAACAAAAGAAAATGGCCAATGTGCAAGCTCAAGTGGTGAGATTGTAAGTGTTTGAAAAATTTTACAATAATGACATTTGAAAAATGTGACAATAATGACATGACCGAAAATTGGGACACCAGGTTGAAAGTGGTTAAATGGGCACAATAATATTATTAATTGAATTTGAATGGAAATGTACAGTTACAGTATGTAATGTATATATTTTTCTTTTACCTCCTTTTTAAATTGCCGCCTGGCACTATCTGACAAAACTGTGGCGTGACATCCAGCGACGGGCCATTTTCTCCCATGGGACTGTCTTCCATGTGATGTCATCCCACCTTGATTGAATGCTGGACAGGTGGGAGGCTGTAATAATGTTAGTGCAATCACAGTGGAATGCATTTGACAATCCATTTTAGCAACAGGGAAACAGCTTACCAGTGAGGAGATTTAATTAATACAGTAGGGGAGGTGCTATTTTGCTATTTTTCTCATTTTGATAACCTTTGGAATGTTGGCAGCTGCAGAGCACGGTGTGGCCTTCGAAAATGAAATGTTAAATGCCTTCCTAAGAAACTACTAATGCAATCAGTTTCGACAGTTCTTTTTTTTTTTTTTGGCTTTTGTCTTTATTTTTTATATTTTTTATGGAGGGACAGACAGTAGGCTGACAGGAAATGGGGAGTGATATGGGGGGGGTGACATGCAGTAAAGGCCGCCGGGATCGGGAGTCGAACCCGTGGCACACTGCCAGACTGGATTACCAGCCAAGGTGCCTGGACCGCTGAGCCACAGCCCAGGCCAGTTTCGACATTTCTAATTTTGTCAAGAGTTACATACTGGAAAAATTAATTATTATTAAAATGTAATTACATGGGATAAAAAAAAATACCATTGTTTGAATAGAGCTTGTCTTGCAATTGCTGTGTGACTAGCAGAAAGCGTGCAATTTTCTTTTAAAATGTAAGGTCAAATTACATATTTTCTTCATATTGTCATAAAGTAGCCAATCAATTTGTATATTGACATTTCATTATTTTTTATACAGTACTAGTACATGTGGACAACTGGAAACATCAAATTAAAATATAATATGCCGTGACACGTTGTGATTACGTTATAATTTGAATAATGCTAACCTTTAGACTTCCTTATTTTCTAGTCTAGAAAGACTGCAGGCATCACGGAAGCTTCAGATTACTTTTGCTATAGTGTTGTCCCAAAATACCCAAACAAGCCAAAATTAAAGTTTCACATGGTGATTTTACTGTACATATGTTTACACAAATGTTTTATCTAAAACATTCTAAAACGGATGGTTCTAGTCCTCTGATTCTGATTGCCTGATGCCTCCTTGTAAAATACTCAACTATATGGATTGGCAACTGTGAGCACTGTAATATATTTTGGGGGGCTTTTTCTGCCTTTTATTGATTGAAAGTAGGCTGACAGGAAATGGGGAGAGAGATGGGGAGTGACGCGTGATTTCTTTCTACGTCCGTGATTAGACATGGTAACGCCCCGCCTGCCTCTGAGGTGGTGGAAAGCCTGGGTGAGGCGAGGTGAGGAAATAAATAAATAATACAAGAGAATGACAGCTTGGCACGCGCGACAGTAACTTTTATTTTTTGTAGAAGAGGCAAACTAATATTGTTTATGCCGCTGGCCTGTTTATTTGCATACATCTACATGTGTAAACTTACAATACAATATTGTACTGTAAAAAGGTCTCTTTTCCCTTGATCTTTATCTTTTTAGTATTAGTACTATTAGACAGCCAAATCAAATCATAGTTGTTCAATCAATTATTAAATCAAAGCAAACGGTACAAACAATATTAGTTTGCCTCTTCTACAAAAATTAAAGTTACAAGTTACTGTCCCGTGTTGCCATTCTCTTGTACTTATATTATTTCCCACCACGGAGTACCCTTGCATCTCGGAGGACAGGCAAGACGGGCAGTGTCTGTAGGCCAATCGGAGGCAGGCGGGGCGTTACCATGTCTAATCACGGACGTAGAAAGAAATCACGCGGGAGTGACACAGCAAAGTTCATCGGGATCCGGATTCGAACTCGCGACACACTGTCAGGCTGGATTACCAGCCTAGGTGGTGCCCAGACTGCTACGTCAGCCGCCCAGGCCAGCATGGCCTATTCCTGAACTAAAATCTATAGACAAACAAGCTGCCACAGTCTGTACTTCTATACTTCTCCTACAGCTTGTGAGCTCTCCTGCCGAACACAGCTGCTAGGTTTGAGCTTCTTGGAGCAGTGGGGCTCTCGCGGGACCACAAATCGCTTATTTACAGAGCGCCAGTCATACCTTGGACACGGCCATTTTGTGATAAGACCGAGCGGCAGAAAATGCTGCCGTCGCTGGTGGGAATTTAGCAGTGCGTAAGGGGTTTGTTTTAGATCTAAGCTCGACAGATGCGGGGCATCGGATTGGCCCCCGCTGATCCCAGAGTTGTACTTATACTGACTGTTTGTCAGTTCTTCTTTATGCCTGATGAAGGTCTGAACGACCAAAACGTTGCTCAATAAATCTAACTAAGTGAAGACAGTGTGCAGGATTATTTTTCTCTACTTCTCAGGTCTAAGCTCAAACCATTATTTTATACTTTGGCTATTCAAAAATAGTCTGTAAAGTATTCCTGACTAAAGTAGGAGCCTTGATTTGTGGCAGCAAAAGTGGGTAGTTTAAGTGTCATGCGACATGTCACTCTGCAAAAATAACGTATTTTTAACTCAAAGTGTGGACATCAGCATTATTTTCAATACCTGTTTGGGGGAGATGACACTTAGTCGACAAAGAATAAATCAGGCGGGACTGTTCCTTCTGTTGACCTTTTTTTATATTACGTATTTTACTATTTCTTAAATGTTTTTAAATTGTGTTTTGCTGATGTAATTTCTAGACAGTGTATTGGACAGGGTTGTTTAAAGCCAAAAGAGTTAGTTGTCCATTTGCCTATTATTGTAATGTTGAGATAGGTGGGTAGTTTTCTGTCTTTTCAGGTTGGCTTAGGACACCATTAGTTGTGTTACTGCAGGGACCATCAACAGACAACATAAACTCTATAGTGTTCTCTTCATACCATGTTACTCCTGTCAAATTGTCCCACAAACGCTGTCCTTGCATTTGCAGGAACTGTCAGCCTATACTAAAATGTTTTATGGTCGTGACTCTACTTTTCACAGCTGTCTTGCACATTGTCATGATGTGGTCTGTCATCATACTACTGCCAAGTGACTACCGCCCACTGATGAAGAACCTGCTTTAATTGGATGTCTGGCACTGCTGAAGTGTACTGTGTGTGGGTCAAGTGGGGGCACTTTAGTTGAGTGCATGTGGGGGGGGGGGGGGGGGGCGTGTGTGTGTGTGTGTGTGTGTGTGGGGGGGGGGGGGGGATGCTGATGGATTCCATACTAAACCCACAAGCAACAGCTAAATTATGCCTCTGCTCTTAAAAAAAAGAAACCAAAGAATAAAAACATAGATTTCCCAGTCTATTGTTCTGATCAAAGATTACTAATGTAGTCTGGTGTCGCCAAACGGTGACGCCAAAACACGGTTTTACCTCATTCTTGACCTGTGCACATTTCGGAATGGTTTATGTGAAACGTCACGGTCGAGACTGCACTAGTCATTTCAATTTGGTTTAAGTTATAATCAATGAATATAAAATAGTCTTGGTTTATTATATTAATATACGTCTTCCTGTCGTGTGTGTTTGTAAGCTATTATCATCTCTGTCCTGTGGAAAAGTAGCAGATCTACAAGCTGGAAACACGCCACTTTGCGCCACGTTTACAGCTTGCGGATATGCTACTTCTTTACTACTTTGTGTGACGCTGTAGTGTGATCAAGTGGGGCTTTCATTTACGAATAGACACAAACAAATCTGAATATGGAAATAGGAGGTTTCTGCCCAACAGCAACAATATGAAACAAAAGCCAAACCGCCATTCATTCCGTTTTGAATGGTTTGTGAGAATAGCCCCGGACAAACACGCACAGGCACACAGACTTAGACGGGTGTGGGTCTGTTTGTCCCAGACCCTCTTCTAGATGGCTGGCCTCCTACGGAGCCACCTTGTACAAAAGATGAATAGCTGAAACTTATCTGAGAGAACCTCTTCACAGATGCACCTGGAACAGGGAACAATCTTATGAAATGTATTGGCCTGCTTTACTGCACCTGGGTTTGTTGACATCTGTTTAAATGGCCTCCCAGCAGTATATCATAATTCCTTATTTAAACAGCCTACTTGGTGGAATGCTATACAAACACCAGCCATGAGGTATCTGATTCATGAACCTGGCTGTGGTGCCTCAATACTCTTGCCAAGATTGAACTAAAGCAGTGAAACGTTTTTCATTTCAAGGATGTCTAGTTTGATGGGCATTTAGGCCAAGGACCCACATTTGATACAAAGTTCTATCTCTGGGTCTGCAATCTATACTATAAAATCCTAACTCTGAGCCCTTACGGGTCCATTTGGTTCAATGTATACACACTGAGTTTAGTGAGTTAGCGTCCTGTAACTCCTCAAGGGCCCCTGGGGGTCCCTGGAATCTGGATCCCAGTTTAAGAACCACTGAACTTGAGTTTTGTTGAGAATCATTGAACTAGAGTTTTGTCTACTCTATATTACCTCATATAGCACCTTCATAATCAGCCTAGAACAAAACTCAAGATGGGGCTTGATAATGTCATGTTGACATCATCTTTATACATCGGTCTTAGCCCAAATATGGACGGTTGGTGGGTCTGAGATGATGCAAATGTAAAAATAAAACATAATAATGGGGATCCACATGGGAACGGTGTGGCTCCAATGTGGATCTCTGACATACAGTGTACCTGTATATTATGAACTCCAAATGTGGGAAAGGTTGAAGCCCAATCATGGCCCCATTGACGTAAAATACAAAAATCACACCTGTGTGAAGTGAGGGGTGCTCTTATCGTACATCATTATACATCATCTCATTCTCGACAATCAGAATTTGCGTCCTCACCTTCGTCTGCAATGTTTGTGTATGCAATGTTTGTGTTTACACAAACACTCAAAATGGTCTATTTATTGTCAGTGGCATTTAATGTTTGTGTTAGACAAAGTTTGTGTTTGCACACACACTAAAAGCTGGACAGAAGTGAGGGGCGCTAATCCTACTATAAATGCGCCACGTCTCTGTGTGTGGTGTGTGTGTGTGTGTGTGTCTGCGTGTGTGTACGGTTGTAATGCACGTAACTCGAGAACTGTTTGCCCCACCGACTTCTAATTCGACACACGTTCCACACCCCCACAGGGAGTGCAGTGCCCGGTATCGAGTCGGTCGGACCCACGGTTCTCCGGACCCTCCACAAAAGGCTCTGCTCAGGCTCTGCCAGTGGGCCTAATCAGCATAAATCCCCTCACCTGTGCAATTTCCAGCCTCTGCCTCAGCCAATTGATTGCCATGGCAACCCCACAAATGATTACATAACCAGTCCACTTTTCAGTTTGCACTCTTCACACACAGGCAGGCAGACAGACAGATACAGAGATCTCCATGTGGGACACAGACAGACAGTTAAAATGGGTGCTATGACAAGTTATTAGGTTCCCAAGTTGCATCAAGTCTAGTTGAACTAAAGACAAACTACTAAAACAATCAAATGTTTCCCTGGTAGGAACACGTTATTCCAACCAGTTCCTTTCCCTTCCATCAGCTGACCAGGGGCAGGCAGTATAGAGACCAGGATTGTTTTTTGTAACCGACTGCTACCGACTGTTCCCCCTACATATGCAGTCTCCAAAGCCAGACTCACCGGCTGACATTACATAGAGAGCCACAGCACGTCCAACAGCATTAGTTAACATGGCGAATGACAAAAACAGACACTACGGACTGCTTCTCTGCTCCTGACAACATCTCTGGCCTCACTGCCTCACCACCTTCAGTTTTTACCTGACCACCTTGTATTCTGTAACCTTTGCCATGTTTCATAGAATGTTGCACATAAAGTAAAACAATCACACCCGTGTGAAGTGAGCAGTGTTGGGACCGTTACTTTTAAAAAGTAACTAGTTACAGTTACTAGTTACATCATTTCAAAAGTAACTTACCGGTAGTTACTTTACTGATTACTTAAACCGAAAAGTAATGCGTTACTGTGAAAAGTAACTTTTTCGTTACAAAAAAACAAAACAAATCACACCCATGTGGGGGTCCCCGGAACTTCCAGACCCACAGGAACGTGCTCAGGGTGCCAGCCCGGTTCCGGTGAGCTGCCCCGCGTCCAAAACTGTCAAGAAATGACAGTTACCGTGTGGGGGAACATCCAGACCCCCAGGAACACGCCCAGGGGGCTGGGCCGGTTCTGCCGAGCTGCCCCGCATTCAGTACTGTTAGTGATAATACCAATACCAGGGGGGGACTGGTGTTGATTTTGATGATGCATTGTAGGCCTATCAATACACAACAACACAACATGGGAGTTCCAGTGCAGATAGGCTGAGATAGCTCATAGCTGCTCTTATTGGTGGTGGCAATACTAATTTGAGTCTGGATTTATAAACAAAGTAAGAGTATCTGTCTGTCTCTCTCTCTCGCTCACAAGTACGCATACTGACACACACACGAACACACGCACGCGCGCAGCCTCTTTCAGTGTCTGTCTGTCCGTCCCCCTCTCTCTCGCTCGCTCGCTCACATGATGGGCGCACACGTCTCACACACACACATGCACGCACGCGACCGACCAAACGACACAAACAAACACACGCACGCATGCACGCAAAAGTTGAATCCCGTCCCATTCGTGCCAGCAGAGCAGGGGAGGAGGTGGCCGGTGGGATCATAATCTGCACCCAACAACTTACTTTGACTTTTCTTTGTGCTGTATTGGAGCAGCTCGCAGGTGAAGGAATTAAGGAATATATTCATTTGAAACGCGATATGGGCTCCACCATGACAGTCAGACAGTAAACACAAACTCTGTGCGTCACCACGCGCGCACACACACATTCCTCCTCCCCCTTCTCTCCCGTCTCACACTGCAGGCAATCTGCATACAAGCAGTTCTTCTCATTCTCCCCCGAGACTACATGAAAAATAACGGAAGAATAACGGCATAACGCACCATGTAGTAACGGTAACAAAGTTACTGAATTTTAAAAATAAAGCGTTACAGTAACCGTTACTGCCGAAAGTAACGGCGTTACTGTAACGTGTTATTTACCTTACGTTACGTCCCAACACTGGAAGTGAGGGGTGCTCTTATCATCGTACATCATCATCATACATCATCTCATAACGGGCCAATTAGTCTTCAATGTTTGTGTTTACACAAACACTCAAAATTGTCCATGCATTGTCAATGGCATTTAATGTTTGTGTTGGGACAAAGTTTGTGTTGGCACGCCGCACACACTAAAAGCTGGACATAGGAGGGGCTGGCCACCAACAAAAATCTATGATTTGGGCACTATTGATCTGACTCAACTATACAACTAAACACACTGTTTTCTGCACTCCTGAATAAAGCTTATACACCGGAGGCATTGTAAAATCATCTGTGTTAATTTAAATTTAAATGAACACTGAGTATTTTAATGCCCTAAGATTCAAGACTTTTGGGAACGAGTCCACAGTTGTGTAAGGAAGATCACTGGTAATGACTTGGAATTCTCCCTCAGGTTTATACGGTGTGTGCTGGGTGATCCATTAGCTATGATGAAAGACTGTGGAAATGTAGAACCGTTTAGCTTGTTTAAAAAACGTAGGTGTAGAAAGTACATTTATGGGTTGAAAGAAGTAAAAGAAGAAAACTACACATTTGTGTTATAATACAGAGCAAAGGTAAAACGTTAAAATAAAGTACATTATGTGGGGGGGGAGTACAGTAATGAAGTACAGTATTTGTACTTTGTTACTTCCCCAGGTGGGAATGTCCTTATGTTAACTTTAAGTACATTTGGTGTGTATTTTATTTTAGCCTGATGAAAATACAATAAACAAAATCACAGCTGCACAGATTTGACTTTGGGAGTGATGATAATTCTCATCTGTGTTCGGCTGACAGGTTAATATAACATTTAATTTAGCACTTTGATAAGATGAATAATATGAAGCTGTCAAAAATGTGGATGGATTATTAGGTGACGAACTGACAGTGGTGGAAAAAGTGCTCAAATGTTTTACTTAAGTAAAAGTATCTATACTGCAATATGGAAATACTAAGTAAAAGTCCAGAATTCTAAATGTACTTGAGTAAAAGTACAAAAGTATTGGCGTCAAAATGTACGCCAGCATTAATGAATCTATCTAGCGCACATTGCCAAGGTTTTATCGCACCTAACACTTATTTTGAAGAGCCAAATATCCGCAACCGCATGTTACAATGACAAAATGCTTTGTGATGTCTTGACCGTTGTTGTTCTCTCGATCGGTGGTGGAAAAACCCGACCGCGAGTAACACAGCGCCTGCTGTTGGCCGTTGAAAAACCTTGTTTTCACCAGAAACGACATTCATTCTGCCGATTTGGAGATACAGGCCTTTGAAAGCAGCCCATAGAGTGCAAGTGGATGCGCGCGCATCTTCAAACCGCGGCCACTGTCCCACTTTGACTGTTATGCTAACGAGCAGCAGCTAACGATTCGACCGGATGAAAACATGGATTAAACAATAAAAACCCTGGAAAACGTAGGCTACGGTTCTGGCAGGCAAGACGATTAATTCAATCCTACGGTTACTGCGGTTCTGGCGGGCTGCGTGTTAAGTAAAAGTGCAAATTATACACAATATCCCATTTCTAATCTATACATATCTTTTGAAAATAGCATTGTGAGCTTGTAGATCGGCTATTGTCAAATGGCCAAAATGTATCGGGCTGAAGAGTGAAGTGGTTAATGTATGTTTTGTAATAATGATCAAAATCTACAAGGGAATCGGTAACTACAGTTTTCAAATAATTAGTGGAGTAAGAGTATAATTACTTCTGAGATGTAGTGAAGTGGAAGTAAAAGTATTGTGAAATACTCAAGTAAAGTACAGTACTTGAGCACATATACTTAGTTACTTTCCACCACTACGAAGTACGAACCGATTATGTCATCGCCCAGCCGTGCTACATGACTTTCTTCACAACGATGGAACATATCTGTCTTTTTTCCGATTTGCCTTTGAAGCACCAGGTGTGGCTGGTGATCCGTTGATCCCAATACATCTTAGAATAAAACATAGCTTAACATCAGGGTGTGTGGTGTGTGTGGGCCCTGATGAGAAAAGGAAGCTGTTAATCTAGCTGAAACTATTCATAGCCCAAATGTAAACAGTTGAATTGGTGGTGGTGAGAATTTGTTTAAAATGACAGCTGTCACCACCGTGGTCTGTAATTTTATCTCACAAGAGCAGCTGAAGACTTAGCCATGAGAGGCGCAAAGTTCTGAATTGTGGGTTTCCATCATCTATCCATCTTCAACCGCTTATCCGTAGAGGGGCTGGGGGGGAAACAGCTGAGAGCTCCAGACTTCATCCTGGGGGATCCCGAGGCGATCCCGTCAGATATTGGAGATCTAAACCCTCCAACTCATCCCAGCAGGACGTGCATCGAAGACCTCCCTAGAGAGACGCCTGAGAGGCATCCTAACCAGATGGCCGAACCACCTAAGCTGGCTCCTTTCCAAGCGAAGAAGCAGTGACTCTACTCCGAGTCTGTCCCGTGTGACTGAACTTCTCACCCTATCTCTAAGGGAGATGCCAGCCACCCATCTGAGGAAACTAATTTCGGCTGCTTGTGTCCACAACCTTACTTTTTTGGTCATGATCCCACACTTCATGACCATAGGTGAAAGTAGGAGCGAAAATTGCTCAGTAGACGGAGAGCTTTGCCTTCTGTCTCAGCTCTCTTTTCATCAGTCAACAGTGCAGTACAGCGACTGCAATACCGGCCCTGCCACTCCGATTCTCCAGCTGATCTCCTTCTCCGTCCTCTCCTCAATCGTGAACAAGACTTTATGAATTCTGGACCTATTACTATTGGACCAATTTATTTGCCATCTGGTTTAGGCATTTTTGTTTGCTGAAATAAATTGATCGACTTGTTGCATAATCCAAATGATTGTAACCCTCAAGACATCTCAGTCAGACCTAAAATAGTGTTTAAATCACCTACAGAAAGAAGGTAGGATGTCCGCATACCGTATTCTTAAGCTCCCAGTCAATTCAAATTTAAATCACCTACACAGCCAGCAACTCCCTTCAGCCAGGAATATTTCCATTGTGAGCACTAAGATAAAGTATCCAGTGTACCAAAACTACTGTTATTATGAAATGTCTCATGTGACGCAATAATAGGTTTTACAATTGTCAGCCAGTTGCCATTGGTAATTTTGCATTTTGATAGGGTAAATCATTATGTTGTCAAGATTTCCATTTTTTGGTCTAGACTAGAAATTGGTTCTAATAATGAATTGTTTTGAGAAATAACAATGCGACAAAACAAAATACATTGACAGTGAGGCCCAATTTCGAGTGTGGTGTTCATTTAGTTCCAGCACAGCCTACCTTGGTGCCATTGAGTGAGTAGATGACATACACTGTAGACAGAAACGGTAGCCTGGGAGGCATTGAAACAAAGTATAAATCTAATCCAATTCAAAAAGAGGCTAAAACGGGCGCTATTTGGAAAAGTACCAAATGGAGTGAGTGATTGATTGCTTGATTAACATGTTAATGTGACAAATGTGGAATTGAAAGACTAGGGATCTAAGTGTGCACATTATGCATTTGTTTTGTGTTTGTTGTTTTCTGTTTTTTTGTTATGTTTTTGTTTTGATTGTTTTGTAGGTTCTGCCTATACCTTTTTGATCACGTTAAAAAGAAAAAAAGATTTTTGTAATGTCTAACTGAAAAAATATCGAAATAAACCATTCATTCATACCATTTCGAGTTATGATCCGGGCGGGCACGTATGATAAGTAAGTACTGGCATATGAATCATGTCTTACTTAAGTAAAATTATTAATTCTGCAATATAGAAATACTGTAAAAGTCTGGAATTCAAAATTTACTTGAGTAAAAAGTACAAAAGTATTCCTATCAAAATATACTTAAAGTACCAAAAGTATAAAGTACTCTTTATGCTCATTTCAAAGTTTTTGAATATATACAGTAAAAATGGCCAAAATGTACATACTTTAGGGCTGAAGTGGTTAATGTAAGTTTTGTATTAATAATCCAAATCTGCAAAATAACTAGTAACTAAAGCTGTCAAATAAATGTCGTAAAAGTAAAATGTAGTAAAAGTACAATATCTGGATCCAAGATGTAGTGGAGTAGAAGTATTGGAAATACTCAAGTAAAGTACACAGACCAGGCTTTCCTCCGAGGTGGAAAGTCTGGTGACGCGAGGTTTCAGAAAGAGTAAGACATAATGTTATTAAAGGATTGGCTAATTAGCAAATGGATAATCTAGCCGTGTGAAGAACAAACTAATTATATGCAATGTCATACACAAGAGAGCCCCATTGACTTTTGCTGTTGCTATGGACTACCTGGGTGTGCTGCAACATGGCTGGTGGTAGTGAAACCTGCCTAGAGAAAGAAAACAGTCAACATCTCACTGTTCCAGCTTGCAGGCAGTCTGATTTTGTCGACCCCAAAAGTTTGTGTATTTTTAAGGATGGGTCCTCATTTCATGATGTTTCCTTTTCCTTTTCCCATGGGCCTGCTGTAATATGAACCCATTTCTGTCACCGCTTTCCTTCCCCGTTTCTGTACTTGTAAGCAGCTCTCGGCATGAACGTGATGGAGCCTGATAAAAGCATGTTTTTGGCTAATCACTAATCAGGTTAGACTTGAACCTCATGCTCATGATACACACAAACCAAATGTTGCTTTTGGCACCAATTCTTCTCTTGCCTACAGTATAGTAACTGGCTTCCAGTGTCCCTCCTTTTGTTGTGGTTTTAAACACGGCTGTTGTTGTGGAAACAATCACATCTCAGTGAAAAAGGTCAAGAAGTAGCTATCCTACTGGTCCTATTCAGTGTAAATGTTGCAGACAGTCTTCTACACAGAGGGCTTGACGTTGTGTCAAACACCAGCTGGCACTACTGTACTTCTGCAATAAAACAAAAGAAAATAAATAATGTTCTATTGACTGCTCCTTCTATTTTGTAGCACCTACTTTTGAAATGTGCACCGCACATTAATTAAAAAGCTGAAACGTTTGGCCTCTATCAACTTGACTGTGTTACCCCTCATGTTTTCAAGAAAGTTGTCATTTCCACATTAAAAAAACAAGTCTGTAGGCCAAGTACTGTATGTTTTACTGTATATAGTTTAGATCTGTAGTTGTATCTGTAAGAAATAAAAATATATTACAGAGGTTTTATGGAATTTGGATATGATGCTACTTGGCTACATAAATCATTCACTTGGGGTGGAGACCTTGAACTGTCCTTGTGTTGTAGACGGCTGCTGTGACAATAAAGATTATATACTGTATGAGCTCTTCTAAGCAACCAGTTTCTCAAAAAACTTTTTCTGGATGTATTGTGCACCAGCACAAAACTACAATTGTTGCATTAGATCTTTAATTGAATTGTGGTGCAGCGTTGAATGCCACACTTGTCTCATGTAGTTCTGGGTCTGGTTAGCGGTGAGGTTGTTTTCCATTCACTTTTTCATTTGTGCTGGTGTTGCAGCACAGTTGCTGGCAGCAACTCCCAATCGATTGATTTTTGCTTAGCAAATTGCATTTAATATGCCCGTTGAAACTCTGCCAGGCAAAGATTCATTGTAGTCTACCTATAGTTGTACGCCTGCGACAAACTTGCGTGTTTTTCACCCGTACTCTTTCCTGCATTTTTTTAAAATTATCATTTCAAAAGAATTTCAGAAAGTAAAAAAATAAACTTAAACTGTTTATCCGTAGTCGGGTCGCGGGGGCAACAGCTCCAGCAGAGAGCTCCAGACCCATATATGGGCATGAAAGGGATCAAGGACTGACAGATACAGATCTCCATATATGGGCAGTCAGATCGGCGGTGCAACATAGCCCGAACCTCTAGTAAAAAACTAAATTGAAATTAATTGGGGGGGAGAAAAAAAAGTTTTTTACGAAGTGAAAATAGCTGGTGAGATGGGTCTCGAGCTAATACAGAATTCAACCGAATTCTGCTAGGGCCTGAATTTCAAACGCCTCTCCTCGTTATTCTGTGTAGTCTCTCTGCTTTTAGACCTGCACACTGGATCACATGCACACAGGGGGTTTTGTTTCTCATCACGGAATGTCTCTTGGAGACCCAAAGAGTGGCGAGATTGGATGTTGAAACAGGAGCTTTTAATTGCTTGTCATGAAGTTTAGGTCTAATCTAACACACTGAACGCTGTTCTGCCCTGAATTGATGGCAATCCTTCCTCTGTGAGCTTGTTCTTTTGTTAAAGGCTACATTTTTGCAAATGCTTTTTGTCTTCTCCACACAAAGAACACATTCAATATTGTTCGGATTAAATGTTTGCTATTAAGCAGCACTCACTGCGTGGACAAGCGTATCCTGAGTGTCATCATCAGTGATAAGTGAAGGTTAATAAGTAAAGGCGCCCACACATGGCACATAGACTAATGGGATACTTTCAGTTATTAATGTCCATAATGGCTTTATTCAATACTTAGGTCATGCCTTTTTGCATTGGAAAAAGTAATTAATAGTATATTTTATGGCTTCGCTGGCAATAGCCGTAGCTGGAGGCATTATGTTTCTGCTATGTCCCTCCGTCTGTTCGTCCGTCCGTCTGTCCCAACCTTGTGAATGCAATGTCTCAGGAACGTCTTGAGATAATTTTCATGACATTTGGCACAAAGGGCACCTCTTGGACTTAAGGTTGAACCAATTAGAAGTAGGTGGTCAAGGTCACCGTGACCTCACAAGACATGTTCATTAAATTCACCTACTGTATACGGTATATCCCATATGCATCTGAACAGACTGGTTGGCAAAGGACTAGATTCACGATGCGGTATTCAGGTTATTCCTGGAATGAAATGTTCTGAAATCACAATGTAATTCGAAATGGCTTTCGGCTATTAATTGTTAAAGCCATACAACGTTTTAACATAATGCTCCAAGTTTTGTCTGAAGCACTGAATCTTCTTAAAAAAAAGGAGAGGGAGAGAAAAAAGGAAATTATAATAATCACATTTTTCTGTTTAGTGAAATCAAAATGAATTGATCTCCTCTCCCTTCCTTGGGAATGAGTTTAATTTATGTATATGCGGGAAATCGCTTCCTAAATCGGGTACCACACAGCCCACAATGCACTTGTTCTCTATGCTGTGTGTGCATGCGTGTGTGTGGCCAGGCAGGCTTTCAGCCTACTGAATTCTCCGAAGTGGCTGAGCTCCTCTCAGTATCCTGCCCCTCTGCATGAGTAAATGAATTCAAATCCCCCACCTCACAATTGAGGCTCGCGTTTGAGGCGATTTGAGCCCCTTTTTTCTGTTCTCTTTAGCTCCCTCCCTTTCTTGCTCACCCTCCTCAGCTATCTCTTTCTCTCTCTTGCTCTGAAATCCTCTCCCCACACACCATCCCTCCCACCCCCACACTGCAGTTAGTGCTTGTCCCAGATTTCTTTCTCTCTCTTTCCCCATACACACACGTGCACTTGTTCGCTCAGTCACTCACTTGCCAAAGATATACTTTGCTCTCATTTTATTCTACACAGGCCTGCTTGGCTCTTTGCCTGTGATTGGCCATAGCTACAGCATATCTACTGTTTTTAATCCCTGCACAATTAGCAAACAAGGCAATTCTCCCTCAACAGCTAGAGCTGCTGCACCAAGGTGGTATGATATATATTGTTTTGCACTGGTTGCTTCAATCTCCCCCTGGCACTCATTATCTTTGACACAAAGCCTGCAAAAAAACACACAATTTTACTAGTACTCTGTTTTGTTCCTCAACTTCACTAATAAGCTTTCAGTCTTCTTTAAAAGCCTGAAAAGTATTTCAAGGGAGTAAGACTTCTAATTAGGGACAACGTTGAGAGGTGCCTGTCTTCCAGATTTTGACACATCGGTAAAAACGTGACAGAAAACTGCCTAATAAATAAGAATATTGAAAGGCAGGTTGAAAAATGTCAAACAATGGCGGACTTAAAATGCTGGGATCTGGTGCCAAGGCGTGACGAGGGTCTGTAATTGTTAAGCAACACAAGATTCTTAGAAACTGTTCAAAGTTTGTAAGAGCGGCTGCGTAGTTGCTCCTATTTTTACACATAAGGATGAGCACATTAACCACTTAAACACAGTTTACGTCGTTGATCTGGATCCCCCAGGGGTCTAGACGTGGTCCCTTCCTTTTTTCTCTTTACACCAAATCTCTTCGCCGAAAATAGCAGATCTACAAGCTCACAATGCATTGCATCTCACGACCTGTTGTGAGCTTGTATAGTAGCGTGAATATATATGGCAGCCATTCATTAAATAAATAAATATGGGGATATGGTATGGTATCACTATCTGCCCGAAAGCATATTTTAGAGCCAGGCTGGATCTAGCCTGGGTTCCAGCCTGATTCGCTGCGTTCCGCGGATCTGAAAATGTCGCTGCGCTAATCAGTCTGGAGAGTCTCCTATTCTCCACAGGTAGGCGGGACATATGCAGGCTGAAATGGAGCCGAGGCTTCTGATTGGTCTGTGGTGCGGGTTGAGGAAAAACACCAGTTTGACGTATCAATGCGCACTGCGCAGCTACTGCTGTTGTCCTGCAACGTCCCCTTATCATTCACTAAACTCACCCCACACAGCCGTCATTTTTTTTGTATTACTGAATCTGACAGTGGACTACTGAATCGTTTACTTTTTAGTTTTACAGTAGGTTTTTACTCTCAATTCTTGAACGGCGCTATTTTTGCCAACCGTGAGAAGCATGGAAAGAGTGGCGCTGTCTGACGTATCAGCAACAACGTGGCTACGTAACGGTTGACGTCATGAAATGCGTGTCAAGCAGCCTCTGTCCAGACTGATTGGCACAGTCACATTTTCAGATCCGTGGAACGCAGCGAATCAGGCTGGAACCCAGGCTAGGCTGGATCCTGACTATATACTGGAACCCAGGCTAGGCTGGATCCTGACTATATACATCAGGCTGGAACCCAGGCTAGGCTGGATCCTGACTATATACATCAGGCTGGAACCCAGGCTAGGCTGGATCCTGACTATATACATCAGGCTGGAACCCAGGCTAGGCTGGATCCTGACTATATACTGCTGCAGTGAATCAGGCTGGAACCCAGGCTAGGCTGGATCCTGACTATATACATCAGGCTGGAACCCAGGCTAGGCTGGATCTTGACTATATACTGCTGCAGTGAATCAGGCTGGAACCCAGGCTAGGCTGGATCCTGACTATATACTGGAACCCAGGCTAGGCTGGATCCTGACTATATACATCAGGCTGGAACCCAGGCTAGGCTGGATCTTGACTATATACATCAGGCTGGAACCCAGGCTAGGCTGGATCCTGACTATATACATCAGGCTGGAACCCAGGCTAGGCTGGATCCTGACTATATACTGCTGCAGTGAGTAAATATCATTGAGCTACTTGTGTGATTTTGCTGGGTCATCATGCATCGTGCTTACGTTCTATGCCCAGAACAATACTGTCCAAGTGCTGAGTCAGTCATCTGAACCTAAAATTATTATGCAAAACTTGGTAAATTGATCTCGTGTCTACCTACTATATACTATTTGTCATTATATAGGCCAGGGCATATCATGCAGATAGTATAAAGTATCATGCGTGGAGAATTGAAAAGCTTATGCATCACTGTAGGTCGCAGACGATCACTCAATGGTTGGGTCTTTTTAGGTCACAAAATGCAGCTTGTGGTTTGAGGGCCCATGCCGTATCCCTCTATGCCAGGAATAAATCCATATTAACCCCCCATTAAGACTTGAGGCTGGAATCCTAACAGTGCTGCCCAAACATCAAAATATTTTGTTCCAGGGACTCCCAAAAGCAAAGTTTTAAAAAATATATTAAAAGATTTGCATACATTTTCATGATAGTTCTTCACGCAGCAGCTTGTATAGGCTATTTTTGAATAGCCTAAGTATAAAATATGCTTTAAATGATTGTGTGCTGTATTAATTACTTTTGATGGACACTCTGGAACCCCCCCCCCCCAAGGACCCCTGGGAAACACCACCTTCAGAACCAATGTGCTGAAATCTAAAGTGTCACGGATGCTTTCATTGGCTGTGTAACAAACCAAACTGTATTCACCACTTGATGGAGAGTCTTTTATGGAATCATGAACAATCCTGAATTTCCAAGGAAAATGCATCATTCACTTATTTATTTATTGGTTTGCAAAAATTGCAAAAATTGGTTTTAAAAACAATACATTTGACACAACAGCAATACATTGTGTTGTGCAGGTGAGATTTGGAAAACCCACTGGGGTTTTTAAGGTCAATCTCACTGGGGTTTCTAAGGTCAATCTCACCTAATTTAACAACAAAAATACAAAGGAACCCTAAGAGGCAAACAAATTATGAAGGTGGTAGGCTACCAGGTGGTGGTGCTTAATTAGCATCTTAAGGGATTGTTTTGGGTGCAATGCAAAGTTGGCTGTTCCAAATTCCACTTAATAGTGGATTACCCTTTTGCCCTAGACTGTTCCTTGCAAGCATAGAACAAGACGTAGTCTTTGCAAATTTAGTGTCTTGAATAATACACAGTCTGGATATATGGTTCAGACATACTCCTCCTAGGTCTACTAGAGATGTCAAGTGGAGCATGCTATAAATGAAAAGCAATCTAAAAAGTGTCTGTAAAATGTTGGGCTAAGGATAGAAAGGGGAATATGGGTTAATTACTAAGGTCTCAAAACACTCCCGAATGGAATGTGATTTAGTATGGTTAAACAAGCACAAAGGAAGCATGATTTCAGCTCTCCTGAGGAAGAGTGTGCTGTAGCCAATGCAACTGTACTGTAGCCAATGCAATGTGACATAGCAAACTATCTCAAGGGGACAAACTATGCAGCAGCTCTTTGAAGCTAGGGTGCAATCCACTAACTGCTCTCCTCTCGACTGGAAAGTAAAGAAAAGCGACAATATTGAAGTCCCATAAAACATGAGTTAGACTATCACTCCCTAGGAATATATTCTCTATAAGTGGGACTGTTTGAAGGCCAAGCAAAACTAAGTGCCCCTCAAAGACTTGAAATGAATGTGCTGTTTACCTGAAGTGCTTGTCACTAGCAGCTCTTACAGACCAGAGGTGTCATTTGGGGTCGCAGGGGAGGGCAACTGTCACCCACTAGTGTTCCCATTCAACCTCAGATATTGACCACTTTCAACCTGGCATCCCTATTTTGGGCATGTCATTATGTATATGAACATCTTTTCTCCTTGAGTTGACACAATCCACAGACGGTAGTACGTGTAATGAACTTCAAAGGGTCTGTCTGGAGCAGCATATGTTCTTAACATAAGTGGGAAGATGTGATTGTCCTGCAGACTCCACCCCCCGTTCATGGCACGCATACCGTCTTCTGTTCCCACCCCCATTGCTTGAGCCCTAAAACCTAGGGTTAGACCTCAAAACCACCCTTCTAGGTTTAATTGGAATTGAGATATAGCAGTTTGAATCAATATCTTAGACGTCATCTCGAAATTGGTGCCTTTCCGGAAGTTAGATTTTCCTACGTTTTTAGCATGCTAATAGCATCATCAATAGTTTAAGATTCCATTGGAAAAACCTTATATACATTTGTGGGGTTCAACCATAATGGATTTTATTATTGACCCCTCAAAGCTGGTTAAAGGGAAACATACTGTAGCCAATTTTGAACCTGTTTTGATGCGATGAGATGAAATAATGAGAAAGAATATCCTACCTAGTGTATGTCTTCTGCGCATTTCTCTGCAAAATGCAGAAGTGTGCTCCCACCCGATGACACAATGTTTGACATGTGGTGTACATGGAAGAAATGTATTTCTTAGAAATGTATTTTTCCCACACTATTATATAATCTCACATAAGAACAATGGTATAAAGTTCAACATTGGTGAAGTTTACCTTCAAAGTTCTACCTCTAAATGTCAGAGTTCATGAGAATGTGGTAAGAGAACAGACGAGGGTTTACAAATGCTGCTTACCAATTTCACTTCACTGAGCTCGCGAGACGTTCGTCTGGCTATGCGAGGCTATTCAGTAGCTTTCCTCCTACTGTTTGGTATTACACACAGAGGTAGAACGAACAGCACACTGTGATTTATTTCTGCAAACTGTACCCAATGCTGAGACGGAGACTGGCAAGAAAGACATTATGATCTCTGCCTCACTACACTGGAGAGAGACTGCAGAACAACATGAAACCTGAGATGCGATTTCTCTCACAGAGTTCAAAGCAGTTTCTTTTCAAGGAATATGAATTACTGCAGACTGCAAACATAGAGAGGGGCTTATAGCCTCTAGCCTAATACATCAGATGTATCTTGTTACATATACAAAAATCTACCACAATGGCCAAGATAATGATCAGGAATGCATTGTATTTAACTGGAACATGTTATTGGATATTTTCAAAATATCAAAATAAAATTCAACTTGTATTACATTTAGTAATATAGAAACCTTCCTGTGTCTTTTTCCATTTTTTCCAGCCTCGCATAAAGACCACCCACAGCTATAGCTGACATTAACTATCATTGCATTTTGATGTGACATTGAAACGCATTATGGGGATTTGATTCCAGGTTTTAATTTCAGATCTGAACAATATACGAGTGTCATGGGATTGAATGGACAGAAGAGGGCAGAGGTGATATCCTATCATAGCCTTCTGTATCTTCTGTATCGAACATTAGGTCTAATTACAACCATATTATGTATTCAACTCATCTTAAAAATCACAACAAACTCTATATGTAAACTCTGCAGTGTTCATGGGCAGGAGCCCCTTTTGGTGTTCTAACCCTTCTGGACGAGAACCCCTTTTGGGGTTCTGTACAGTATGTACAGTATTCAAAAATTACAAAAAAATGATGCTGCTATATAAACATTTGAAGTTTTTCAGAATACTTAGGTATTTAGAAGATAGATATTTAGAAGGCGTTTAGAATCGGTCTCAGTCCAAAATGGGTTAACAATTTGTTATTCTGAGAGTGTACAAAACAAATGTAACCAAATGGACCCGTTAAATGAACACTAAATTAAAACGAAGCTGAATCCACAACTTGCATGTCGTTTTGTTTTGTTGTTTGCCAACTGTCTGTGAAAATTGTCTAAATGTATGGAAAAATAAATAATGTATGCATTTTGTAATCTGTGGACCCCCTTGAAAACGAGATGATTTCATCTCGAGGGTTTATTCCCAATAAAGAATTTAAATAATAGTAACCGAGATGCAAACATTACTGCTGTTGAATTAATACAGGAGGATAAATTGCGTTTTGACCTTCATGCAATGGCACTTGTCAGCCACTAGTGGCCCTACCCGACCACAGTATATACATTTCTTCTAGAAGAGCAGGCAGACATACACAGCACTGTTAGTTATATACTCTGCCAGGTTAACAAATTAAAACCGGGAAAGTATCTGTATAATTTTACATTTTTGCATTGGCTATTCAAAAATAGCAGATGTACAAGCTGCTGCAAGTGTGAGAAATACTGAAGGCATTCGCAGAATCGGCCTTGGGTCTGAGCGGGTTAAAATAACGTTTCATTCACACACAGAAACGTTGTGGATTGCAGCTTTAATTCTCTAGTTGTGTGCTTCATGCATCATCTCTGACATCACCCTCACCTCCAGCAGTCTCGCAACCACCCAACGTGATGAAAATGATAAATATAACAGACACATATATCTGCATGCCATAGGCCTATGCACCCACATTCACAGCAGAGAAGCATGGGAAACATCACAGTTTGAAGTTTTCATGGTGTCCTTGTGCCTTGTTAAAGCCTCTAGACTTGGTGAACTGGACCTTAGCTGGCTCTAGTCTGTACATGGACCGCTTTTTTCCGTCTACACCAAATCTCTTGGTGTAGTAGACGGTTGAGATCTTGTAGATCTGTTATTTTTTTTGGCTAATGTTATTATGTTCCCCCCTAGAATATGGGGTTTAAGTGGTTAAATGCAAACCTGCAGGTTGGATGCACACATCACAATGGTCTTGTCTCCATTGCCTGCTGTTACAACTTTGAGCTGTTCAATGACAACCTATGCAGACTTTTCTTTTATTATTCTAAAATATATATTTATCTTTTTCTCCTTTGTACAGCATAGGCTTATATTAGGCCCACAGTATGGCATAATACACAATGAAATCATGGGCACTATCTCAAATATGCATCTATTGAAAGTAGGTTACATCTGCAATTTGTCATGCCTCAATCCCATGAACTGCCAATAACATCTATTCATGGTCTATTGATGCATGCATACACTGCAGTCTACAGAGATGTGTGAAATGAGTAGGCGTGGAGTGGAGTTATTAAAATCGTTTACAATGATAAATACTATTCTATTCTATTCTATAGCGCTCTTATCCAAAGTGCTTCACAATGTGATGTGAGTTACATTGACTCATTCACGCGTGCACACACACACACACACACACACACACACACACACACACACACACACACACACACACACACACACACACACACACACACACACACACCTACCCTGTAAAATCCTCTTATTTTATTTCACTGAGTGTACACATGCAACCATGGTCTATTTGATTATAGACCCTCAAGGGTTCATTTGGGGCCTGCCGCCTAACCATCATTTATCTGGGGACTCCCTGGAACCCCCTCAAGGACCCCTGGGGGCCCCCGGACCCCACTTTGAGAACCAAAGAGTTAGGGGTTCAGTTTCTTGCCCAGGGACACTTTAGACACAGAGACATGAATCGAACCAGGAACCTTCCGGTTCCCTGATGGCCACTGCCTCTTATCTTCTGTGAACAGCCACTGCCACCACAATAACCAACCTGACATCCTTATTTTGGGCATGTCATTATAGATGACGATTTAAGATATTGAAACGTTTCAGCTGTCGGCTATTTCCGCTGTTTGTTGCACGACAAAGTATAGTATGTAGGGCTTAACTGTTTTCAGGGGAGCGTATCTATGTTGCCCAGGTTCCATGTTCCCCACTCCCACCCCTAAACCTAACCCTCCTGACCCTAATGTAAGCTGGGATCATAGACCCCAGGGAACATGGGGATGAATGCTTTAGCCTACCCCCTGTGATACCAGTTCTGTATTACATTTTGATGGCATCATCTAGGTCTCGCCTGCAACATAACTGGGTCTTGACTCTTGTGTTTTTTTTATAGCTCAAACATTGGCTGTGTGTTACATTTATAAGATGGAACCTTTGAGAGAGCTGTCTAGGAGGCAGCAATGAAAATCAACGGTGTCTGTACTGTAGTTGTGCTATTTTTGCTGCTTTAGGGATTCTTTGATTCATTTTTTCCCCCTGTTCATAATGAAATGCCTACAGGGATGACAGGTTGAAAGTGGTTACAATGTTTAATTCAACAATAACTACTACTGTGTCTTGTCATGCATTAAAATGGTTTCGGGAGTATAATGTATTGAAAAAATAAATACAAATTTACAATTTAGCCAAATTAAAGAATTTGTCCTAATCTGTTGTCTAATTAAAAACAAGAACAAAACATGCTGAAGGGATGTAACAGTGATATTTCACAGTAAGGCACGGCATTTAAAAAATACCATGCTATTGGCCCGGCTAGGGCGGCTGGTTGAAACGTCCGGGCACCTAGGCTGGTAGTCCAGCCTGGAGTCGCGTCGCGGGGTCGACTCCCGATCCCGATGACCTTTGCTGCGTGTCATCCCCCATCTCTCAGCCATTTCCTGATAACCTACTGTAATACAAGGCAGAAAAAGCCCCCAAAACAATCTTTAAAATGTTTAAATTAAAAACATACCATAGTATTGGGTATTTCACTATCTATATGTATTTGTATTAATTAATTCATGTGTTTATTTATTTTACACTATGGCCTATCAAAAACAAACCAACATTTTAACACATTGAGTGTCACCTGGTGGACAAAAGTGGTGGTCTTTGGGTGCCGGGTGAAAAATGAAACGCAGCGAGGCAATGTTATAGCGATATCAAACGCCTTAAGACGAGTCTGCTCGTCATTTGTACCCAGCGTCATTAATTTATAGGACAGGTATACTCTCGGACTCGGTAGAGCCTTAACAGCCATGTTATCGGTTTAGAACTGTTAAGGTAAAGGTAAAAAACTGTTGGCCCGGCCTGGGCCGTGGCTCAGCGGTCCAGGCTGGTAATCCAGTCTGGCAGTGTGCCGCGGGTTCGACTCCTGATCTCGACAGAATTAACTTTTTAGTTCAGTCGACTGACATCATATTTGTGAACTACTCTACCAATAACCTTGGATGTGCTTGTACTAATTTATATGCTTGCATGCCATGTGGCTGCATTGGTTGTCTCGCTTTTAAGTTGTCTCTTACTTTGTAACTCAGCAGATCAGTCGGTAGTCGGTACAGTGCTCGCCTTTGGACCGCAAGGTTTCTGGGTTTGATCTTGGGGAGTCTGGGGACTGCCAACTCGGCATATGAGTAGTGTGGGTATACTATGTTGTGTGGCAAGTACTGGGAGCTGATGGTAGGGTCATAGGGTGTTGCGCTCCACACCTCCACCTCATCAATCCATCACCCAGGAGTCAAGCGCAAAAATAATCATTTTTGAACTGGGGACCCCCCAAAATATTCATTGAACTGGGGACCCCATACCCTGACAAACACTTGTAGGTGTCGACAGGCGTTTCATTTAGTTTGACTCGGTTCCACAGATAAATATTGTGAAAATTGATCTACAAGCTCACGATGCCTCACAGTAGCTATTTTTTTCTCTCTTTTTTTGCCTCTTTATTGTATTATTGACAATTTGGCCAATGTTTGACCAGTTTTTAGTATAGTTTGATGTTTACTTTCGATGTTTACTATTTTACACACTTTTTTCACTGTTCTCATAATTCTGACAAATATTGCAACAGTTACTAAAAATAATGATTTAATTTATTTTCATAAATAGTAAAAAATAAAAAGCCAATCTATAATCTCACAACGTGTCATGCTGCGAGCTTGTAGAGCTTGTGGTGTGCGATTTTTGTACGGCACCATTGTACAACGATGCATCAGATGGGGCTTAAATGGTTAATCCTACTAATCGATCTAGTCGATTGTTGATAAATAAGGATTTTTTTCCCACGATTAACCGACATGATTAACAGATTACCCTGGTGAGAGGTCCTAAATGTTTCGAAGACCATTCTTCTAACCATTCTTAGACCATTCTTGCCTTATTACTGGGCATTCCTATTTGAGATGTTGAATAAGGACCTCATGGGTCTTCTGCAAGGGCTCAGTAGCCTATTGATATTCAGCTTCATGTAACCGCATGCATTGGAAGAGTCAACAGCTTTCAGCAGTCAAAGCTTTAACTTAGCTGTTTCTCTTCATTAGAAGATGAGCACGTTTGGCAAAGTTGTTTATGCGTCTGCACCCAGTGCCGTCAATCTGCTTTTGTTGGACATGGCAAGGGGAGGGGTAGGGAGAAAGAGCATGGTAGAGACAGTGATTTGCTGTTAAAATTTCAATTTTCCACCTCAGAGGAGGTTTGTTCCACATGAAAGAGAGCGAAAATGCTGTGCTTGAAGAAAAAAAAGAGCCAGAAAGCTCAGACTGTTTTTGAGCTGTCTTTATTTGTAAGAAGATTATTTTCCTCCAAAATGCAGGCCATACCTCTGTACATTGAGTTGGTAAATTACATACAGGCATAATGGGAAATTTGCATTATTTTCAGTTTCATGGAATTAAATATTATGCATAGTATGTAGTGAAAGCTATTTTCTCATGGCATGTTCAGTAGCCTGGTAGAAACTTTTACATGCCTATTTTTAAACTGTGACTTTCAGCTGATTTTCTCACTTGATTATGCACTAGAATGTTAGAATTTAGTAAGATTGACTTTATCCTTTTTCTGAAGTTTGAGTATTCCACTAGTTTCCAGATCAGGCTATATAACAATTTAATCATTCACCTTGTGGGCTGATGTTGCATTTTGTCTGAATGATTATTATTAAAACTATTTAGCTGGGTACCAACCTTGTACTGTACCATCAGATAAGATGTTAAATGATGGTCAGATTATTTTTTGAAAGACTAATATAGGTTTCTATAGGACTAATATAGGTTTCATTTGTATTTTTCATTTTTTATTATGTTCAAAGATTTTGTGCTTTATGGATTGCTATAGACTGACACCACGCTAGACAGGAACGCCCAAAAACGTTGCATCCGGTTTTAGCCTGGGGTAAGAATTTTCTATGGCTGCCAATGCAACTTGGTCCAATCCTTAATCACATACGGACAAACATCTATGCCAATGCTATCTAACTTGCGGAGGTAGCGTGCCTTGTCCACGGGCAACAGATCTTTCAACATTGCAAATACGTTTGATAATCGCTACTCTGCTCAATATTGTTTTGAAAATGCCGCAAATTGCATTGCAGTGAACGAGCGCAAATCACAACTTCCCCAGGGGGTGGGCGAAGTCACTGTTTGAGGCGCTGATTACGTGCCGTGGTGTCAGTGTATTTGGAGTGCAAGGGCTACTGGCCAGTGTAACAGGAGGATCCTCCTGAGCCATGTTATTCAAACCTAAAATGTCACAATTACAAAAACAACTGGAATAAATAAAACATATGTAATTAAATAATAGGCTAGCTGTAAAACAAATGCCACCCAGTATTCTGTCCACGGAATTGACACTGGATCGTATGAAGTCTGTCCATGCAAATGACACTGCTTATGAAATACTGTACATCATTGGTGGTACGCTGTGTGCTTTACATTATAGGAGGCTTACAGTATACAGTATGTGTACAGTATATGAGATGGATTTATATACTGTGGATATCATATGTTTAATCTCTCACATAGAATTTTTTTCTGATCTGACTTCAAAGCGTCATTAGCATAATTCTTAGAGTAACCATGTCTAATATGATCTGACATCACATCTATATATGGTGCTGAGATGTTGACGTTGAGACAGCCCATTGCATATTCATGAGAATGCTCTGTTTCATATTCCCATTTCCCATGTCGGAGCATAGTCTTACAAGGGGTGTTCATGCCGTGACAAATTGCAATGTTGCCAGAGCATTGGGTATTATAAGACGAACATGAGCAAGAATGGCAGAGCATCTGACACGTTTCTTCATTTTCTCCAAGTTTTGGCACACAACTACACTTTGAAACTGCTCCACAACATTCCAAGGTGAAGCAATTGCGGAGAAGACTCATAGGCTCCAGTCATCATGGCGAAATAACATGCTGTCAAAGGCACTGCGACATGCTGCGCTGCATGTTCGAGCCTTTGTTATGAAGCGTTGACATCCAAAGCTGTATGTGCATATCCATTCTCGTCTGAAGAATTGTCTTGCAGCCTGTCCTCTACCATGAATGTCTATGACTTTCAGAGCAGACAGTTGTGAAGGCTGGTGGCTCAACCAGTAGTTGTTGCACTTGTGTTTTGGACCCGGGTGTCTCTCTACAATACATTCTCCTGTCTAATAAAGCACCGCCTGTAAATAAATAATATATAGCCTACATAATATATTATGAGAGAGAGAGAGAGAGACTTAACTCTTGGCAAGTGATCAAAGTTTGCCACAAAGCCAGAATAAACAAGTTGTGCTTAAATCTTTTCATCCTCTTATTTTAATGAGTACAATGTTATTATAACCAATCTGTGTAGTACAGAGTCTGTAAATACCATACAGCTAGCTATCACATCTGCAGTGGTTGGAGCCAACTTGGAGATGATCTACTCCAATTTCGACCCTGGCGTTGGTACAGTACTGCCAGTGAAGCTTAGCAGAAGATATCATACCAGATTAGACATCTATGGCTGCTGCTGCTTATTGTATTTCTGACATCGTTTCAATAATTATGTCTTGTAGCTTAAACTAAAGTGTGTTTAAAATAGAAACTTACTTTTTGAATAGATCCAGAGGCCAGGGGTGGGCAATAATCGTCCATGGGGGGCAACATGAGATATTGATTTCGCTTCTGTGATCCCGACATAAATTAACTAAGTTGAACTTCACTTTGTCATATTATTATTGAAATTCTTTATTTACCCCCCCTTTAGATACAGTATCTCGTTTTCGAGAGGGTCCTAACGGATACACTCTAGTCTAATACAAAACAATGAACACAAATTCAGGGTATTACATTCTAGGCAAGCACAATAGCAACAAGATGGATCATTTGTTCAGTCAAATATGATCATCATCACATCACTAGTTTACTTAAACAACAATAACAAAAAAATTGTAAATACACAAAAATAAACAAAAAAAATAAAGTAAGACCCAGCACCGGCACAGTCTCTTGTGCAAATAAAGAGAAACGCAGAATCACAGTCTCTTATGCAAACACAACAAATAAAATGCATGAAATTTCAAGACATCAGTAAAATATGTAAATGTGACATAATGAGTTGTGACAGAACTAGTTGCCGCCTCACGATGGAACCAGGCCACATGGAACCTGTCAGTGGGCCGTATCCGGGCCGCGGGTCGCAATTTGCCTGGCTGTGAATTCGGCACTCTGGGTTCGGTACTTTGTCCAATCACATGAAAAGCCTCCTTCCTGCTCCCAGCTGCTTGCTCCACCACAGGTGCTCACTGCATGGCGCCTGGAGCACACACGCCAATGGCAAGACAGACAGCCATGCCGGAGACTTCTGGGAGACGGCCCATCATCTCCCTCATACAAAGCTTTAGCCCAAGAATCAGCAGGCTGGTGAAACCTATAGCATCAAGCCTTCTTACACACTGTAAGAAGGCTTGATACTGGACTTTTAGTCCTAGTCGTGTAGGATCCTGTGACACATGCGCAAGACCGACACAGGATGCTTCTCTCTCTCTCTGCGCACACACACAGAGCACGTGGTCTAAATGTTTTGATTCCAATGCTGTTTTATCAACATTATTCAAGTGAGATGCATTGGTTTTATATAGACTATTTAACAGGGAGCAGTATGGGTTGGCGCCCCAACCTGTGTCTTCTGTGAGGAGGAAGCCCAAAAAACCCACGGTGAGGCCTTTAGGAGGGCCATTCTCAAGCCTCAAGCAAGCGGAGCCTGCGGCACCACCATGGCTCAGGTGGAGCCTGCAGAACCATTGCAGGTCGAGAATCCACCACTCCTGAATGAAGTGCCTGTTGCTGGGATTCTGGTGCAACGCACAGGTGCTGGACCTGGTGAGAGCAGGAGTGGACCTGGTGAGACGTAGGAGGGGCCCCCGATGCGATCCTCCCACAGAGCCTATAGTCCTTCCACACGCCAGATTGATGCGATCCTCCCGCAAACCCAGTCCCGGCAGAGTAGTTCCGGAGGAACGGATTGTGTTCCTGGTTTTTCCCTAATGGGACTGATCAAGGGTAGCTACTGGGACGTAAGTCGGCTGGGTCACCTGAGTGAGGGGTAGGATGTTGGAAGACCCGAAACCTAGATGAACTTGGGATACATCACTGAGGATACGTCCCAGGTACATCCATGCGATGTATTTTTGTTTTAACAGCATAATATAGCTACCAATATGTATGACAGTGGGATTTACCCAAGGAATAAGTATGACACCTGAATTTACCCATGTAATAATGGTTATTATGGGCTATCTATCTATCGATACAAACTCTGGAATCAGACCTTCTCGGGGTGCGGTCGCAACCCCATTCATACTGTATGATGTCCAGTCGGCGAGAAAGCCAAATATCAAACCTGCTAGATATTTTCAGAAACACCCAGAAGGCATTGGCAAGATCTTTTATACCCGCCGGATCTTCTCGCAGAGCAATTTCACACACAGCGAGCAAAACCTTGGCGATCAAAGTCTGATCTTGCGTCAGATTTGGGGTTTTGTCAGCGAGCACCAAAGATGCTCTCCGACAGCATAATCGGAGCAAATATTGTGCAGTGTGTAGGGGCCATTATTGAGGCTGACAATCTTGCCTGGATAACATTGTTTTTTTTAGGGGGGGCGTGTTGCCATATTCCCACAAAGGATTTTGGCAAACCTCCAAGTGAGCAAAATGTCTCCAAATTGTTCTCTGTGCATAAGTTGTATGGTGGCATTTTGAACTTGCCATGTGACATGTGTGATTTGTGTCAGCCACCAGCATTGCAGGAAATGGCGGCTGTAGGTCAACCCAGTGGGATCTCAGCGGGAACTCTGCCCCCAAGACCAAGGAATTGGTTTCCCCTTATCTCCCATTCACAGCCTCATGGTTTATCTTATCTCAGTGGCTCACTGCATGAGGACAGGCCTTGTGAATTATTTGCTCACCGCTAGTGAAAGCCTTCCAGGTGCAAAGCATTGTGGAGTGGGCTGCCTTGAGTTTGAAAAGGGATTAAGGGTTGAGCATGTCTTTCTTTAGTATTGTTCTTGAATATCTCTCTATAGCCAAGTAGGTATTATATTGAGAGGTTTACTTGGGGGAACCAAGTCTAAAAGAGAAATACTTGCATCATCCCAGACAGACTATTTTTAAGCTGTTGCTCAACCCTGCACTTTAAAAAAGGCTGCATATTGCAAAAGTGCAGTATGAAAACGGTGGATAAACGTAATGGGTTCATGTAACACAGTATAAAAGAGCTGAAACGGCTTTAGGACACCTTTTCATTTCTAATCATAATGTGTGTACCATATTTTGTGTAAAGTGCTGTCGGAAGGGATATCCAGTCTTTGTTCTCTGACTGCCATGGTGTCATCTCTTATCCGGTGTAGCCTAAGAATCATGTGGAGTTAAGATATCAAACAATGTGGTGTCTGTGTTATTGAAAGTGATAAGCTACAAGTTTGCATGTTTTTGGCAGAGTAGCGGCTCTTGTCGGCCGAGAGCGGTACTTCATCTGCACTTTCACTCCATCTCCCATCTCCAATCTCCTTCCGCTGTCACATCAGCGCAAGAAAACCAAAATCAACACAGATCCTGGGAGGCGGGTTGAACACAGCAATATTACAGCAAATGAGAATTCCACTCTGTAACGTTAAAATAATTTACCGCGTTGCGGCATACATGATTAAGTCTCCCTACTGTAGGTGGCTGTCTAAGCCATCTCTGCACGTAAATAGTGATAGAAAGTCATAATGCCAAAATGATGCATGCCTCTAACCTCACTCAGTTTATGAACCACCTAAATGCCTACAAAGCATACTGTGGAGGAAGCAACTGAAATTCCCAGTTTGATTGTTTCAATCAGACAGCACCTCAGCTGAAGTCCTTTGTAAAGCAGGAGGCTGTACTGTATGTGCAGTGGATTAGTGCTACACTATTACACAGTATGTCTGGAGTCTGGACTGATAGTATGTAGGGAGATGGAGAGCTCATTTCACTCGAGGTACTCTTTAAGTTTTACTATAGCTAAGCAAATTTATACAATGGAGATCTATAGGGGCATTCCCCTCTAGTCTAGAGTGATACTAAACGCTGCCATTGAACCCTCCGGAAAGCTGCAGAAGGTGACTTTCATGCCCTGATACAACTCAGACAGCATTTTCTCTCAGGCTGTTCTTCCTGGCTGTTTCGATATGACTGGCAGATTCTAAGGCAATGGCTCTAATTTAACAATATATAAGCTAAACCATTTGATAAATAGAGCTTGTTGCAGGTGGTACACCGCCTGGGAGTAAATGTTGCCTGAGAAGGCTACTTACTCCAGACCAGCCTAGCCAAACTTGGGAAGTTTAGATTGGGCATTGATTAAAGTTAGTTTTGCTTTCATATGGCATCAAATTTGTAATAGATTATTAGTGTACCTCCAAAACATGAAGCTCATCAGACATGTTCTGTCATGTTTTTGTTGCCCCTTTCCTTCATTGGGCACATAATATCTGCCTTCATATTTGTTTGAAATAATGCGTTGGTATGCTGTAGAATTTGCCTATACAGTATATGTGTAATGGCTCACTAAGCTGTCAAACCAACAATTATCGGGCTGCTCATGTAGAGCTACAAACGAAGCCATAATTTGAAATGCCATTCATCCTTTCCTTTTGATTTTTCTCTAGAATTCAATGAGACAAACTAGCGGATTAAAACCGAATGATCCTTGTACGAATACTGAGGGACTTCATACATGTAAGAGCCTCATGTTTTCCACACCTCCCCTGCATGCTGCTGTATGCAGTGATGTGTTTCCTCCACTTTGGTGCTGTCTTGAAGATAAACTTACGGGGAGGCTCAGCAGACTGTAAACAAAGTCTGTCTGACATAAACTGAGGAGAGGAAGATCAAATGGTATGGTACTGTGGAGGAAAAAATAAAACATGTCCTCCCCAAAGAACTGATATGATTTAGTAAAAAGCTTGCTCTTTTCCAGTTTACCATTTATCATCCATCTGATCTGTGAATTAAATTACCCAAGTCAATAGACTTCTGTAGTTTTTTCCCCCTCGATGCAACAGTCACCGGAAGTATCTCACTGGAAAGAAGTAAAGCTCCAAAATGGACTACTGCAATAACTGGACTAATGGCAACAGTCCAGATTTAAACAAGGAACGCAATTAACTCCAAATCTATTGTCATTTAAATTCAGCAGTGAGAGTGCTAGTTCTTCCGCACAAATACAATGACACTGACGCTTCACTCCCCCATTTCAATTACATTCACGTTGAGCCGGAGTGCTGCATCGAGAGCCTCTAAAAGACCTCGTCAGTAAAAGAAAATGTAATTATGACCCCATTTTATCAGGGCAGGAGTTCTGAATGCATTGTTTCTTTTTTCCTTTCGTCCTTCTATTCAAGACGGACACAGGAAACATAATAAATCTTACTAGAACGACTGCAGGTAATGCTTTGCTTATTGTTCACAGCCTAATGTCTCTCTCTCTCTCTCTCTCTCTCTCACACACACACACACACACACACACAGACACACAGACACACAGACACACAGACACAATACATACATAGGCTACACAGATGTAGAGGTGGGGCGGCACCCTAGCGACCATGAGCAACTACTGTTAAATTCCAAAAACATCTCTATAGTAGTAACACACTATCATATGATTGGGGGAACTCTTATCAATATCTCTTTTTGCAGTTGCACCTCTGCCAACTAACTGCTACTTTTCCTCTACTTTGCAGTTTGCATGCTTTCCCGGCAAGTCTATGTGGCTACGTGCCTCCTGATAAGTGCACTGGGAGCAAATAAATCTGATGTCCTTTTTGTGTTCAATTTGGTTTTAGAATCCCTCATCATAAAAGAAATAGCTCACATTGAGTTCTGTAGGCTACAGTAAAAGCCTTTTCACTTTTTCCCAGCAGAGGCTAACATTAGAGGAGTTATCCAACACTACTTCTTCTCTGACTTCCCCATAATGGATTGACGGTGGAGTGTGGACAATGTCAGTGTCCTTCTGTCTGTTTTTGCTCCTCATCCTGCTTGTTCAGAACAAGTAGAGCAAGTCACAGATTGTACCTTTGGCCATTTAAGTTCTGTGTACCACACAGTATGCTAAAAAGCACTTACAGTAAGTGCAGCTTGTGCCCAATGTTGGCAAACTGTGCTGTACACTGTACTTTTAACCCTTCTTAATAAGTACTTTCAAGTAGCCTAAAGCAATGCACTGTAAGCTGACAGTAGCATATCATATGGTCTACTTAATATATACTATAAACATTGCATGACAAAGATGTAAACATGGAATATTTTTAATAGAATGACATAGCCTACACAATGAAATATTTAAACATTTTTGTGCTTTTGGCACATTCCATGTACATTGATTTACATAGCCCCTTTGGCTTTTCTACAGGCTTTAATTGCAAATTAAGATGAATTACAAATGTTATCTAAAAAGCTGTGGAAAGAAGCAGTGGAAATGTGAGCTAAAATGGCATATTCTTTAATTGGACCATTTCTGCGAATTTCCTTCCCTCTCATCAAGCTTTATTTGCGTATTGAGCTGCATGTTGATAGACACCGACACACATCTGTCAATGAGAATTCAATAGTGCTTCACTCATTTGAGAACTTAGCTAGAAATAATATCAACATCACTGAGTGCTTATAACAAGGCACAAGGGCTCTTGTGAATTTGCTGCAGCCAAAAATATGTTAAATCCTCTTAAGCAATTTCCGCTAATGCTGCTCATTAATAACATACTCTACTCCTCTCCTGAAGTGAATTGTTTGCTGGCCGACAAACAGAACTGGTTTGCATTTGCCTGGAGAGACGGGAGATGCTAACCGTTTTGGGATCTCATTTCGGTTGGTGCTCTATCAGAACCTATTGTGAAAATAGCAGATACATTTAAAAAATGTTTCACAATAATGTTTGCCTATTTCTTTTTCACAATTTGGCCAATGTTTGACCAGTTTTTATACTATAGTTTGTTGATTACTTTTGATGCAGTAATGGTAATTTTTCTTTTATTTTTGAGGTATTAAAAAAGTCCTTAAATTGTCACTTCACTGTTGCCCCCCCAAATCATGTGCGACCCACAGGTTGAGAACCTGCTTCATGTGCCAAAATCAGACCAGTCCAATAAGTGTCGCAAGTAAATTTCCCCCCCGTTATGTAACTTTTAGATGAACAAAATAAGAAATCTGATAATAGAAATCAAAAGATTTTCTGTTATCGAAAGAAGGTTTTAAGTATGTATCTGTGGGTCCTGGGGAGACGCCATCTTTTGGGTCTTGAGCTGAAAGGTTTGGGGACCCCTGATTGGTCAAATTAACTAATCAAATGATTCCTGAGCGCGGCACGTTTGCAGCTTACCGCTTCTTGGCTGCGGCTCACCGCTCCAAGAGATGGGTCAAATACGGAGAACAAATTTCACTGTGGTAACGTGTGTGACAAATCGTACGACTTTGACTTTTGACATTTATGACAGTCAATGAAGCCAGTATGGACAATTAGGATAAGAGATGGACTTGCCTCACAGTGGAACAGTACAAGGACGTCAGCCAGCTGAGTAAAACCAGAGCAGGATATGGTTAAACCCTTTTGTCTTCCGATTGGTTTTACATGATCTGGTTCATGAGTCGAAAGTGACAGGTCTATTCAATTTAGACTACAGTGAAAACATTAAAACAATTAGCCTGACACCACTGATATTGTAGTAGCAATAAATCAGAATGGACTTCCAGGCATATCCTCCCAGTATCTGCTGAATGATGGTCCTCAAATAGTTTGAAGGGCATTTCACCTTGTTGTGGTCCTTTTGGTGTCGTAATTACAAAAGTAAAAGTAAGATACAAATTGGTGAAAAGCAGACTGTATAAACATTAACAAGACTAATAATAATAATTATTAGTAATTATTAGTAATAATAATAATTATTAGCATTATTATAATGAATTAGTATAATTATAAATGTAGTAATAATAATTATTATTAATAAACAAACCAACTGGAAATTTCCTGAACAGTGGTGCTAGAGGAAATCAATACGGTCACCAAAATCAGTAGGCTTCATCCTGGAAATCTGCCCATTAGATTATGACTTCCCTGTTGGCCGGGTGTGGCCAAAGCTATAGCATGGCTGGTGCGGGTTGCACCTCGTCCTCGGTGATGGCTGCGCCGGGGGCGCCCCTATACGGATTTGTCTATAGCTGGAAGCCTGTAGGAGAGGGGCAGTGACTTGGCCAATCACTGCTGACACACCAACTGGAGAGTGTTGTGGTTAAGTGTCGAAACACTCTAAGAAGGTTGGAGACCGCCTGATGACCTCTCTTCTAGGCCAAGGCTTCATCCATTAGAAATTGATTATAATCGCATCTTTGATGTGCATACACCAGAGTAAGGCCAAGGACGAACGCATGCACACACCGCACAGACGAACAGTCTGGTGAGACGTACAGTAGGAGGACACTAGGCAGGAGGCAAACCATAGTCCTAGAGACCTCTCAGTGCCTGCTATCCCCCAAGAATACACAAGGCAGAGAGAGCCTCCTGATAGTTCTGGCATGAGAGATAGGACAATGGGCGGGGCCAGCACTGGTTTGCTGAACCTGGCCGGCAGGCTTCTGCGTTCCCTGTTGGCCAGGTGTGGCCAATGCTATATATATTTTGGGACCAAAAAGGCGAACGGACAGACGGATTGATTAGCCACCCTTAGAATTGGCACGGAAAAACAGTTGGAGTGAAAATATTCTACTCATAACTTTATTAATTTCATACAATTTAAAAAACAATTATGCTAACGTTTAATTTGTGTAAAAAGCCTCCTAATTAATTAGAATTGTAATAAAGTAAACAGGCTAAAACATTGGATAATCTAAAAGCAAACACTGGAGCTTTAGTTAATTAATGCTTCACTGTTGGATGTTCACAACAGGGAAGGGTAATTGTCCTTTCCATAATTTGGCGTTATCTAATCATGCACCAAATTTAGTTCAAAGCACATCTCCAAGCTCGTTTACATAATTATCTTAAACTAAAATAAAAATATATAAATTATTAAATATACTTTGTAAACATTAGATTTAAATTGGTAAAAAAAAGCTTAGTTACAGCTGTCCATGTAAGTGGCTATATTACAATATTACTACAATATAGGAGTAACACATTTCCATCTAGATTAATAAAGTATATATCTGTCTATCTAATAAGTAAGACAGTGCCAATGATAGATGATCTCTTTCATAATAAAGTTGACTTAACCCTAACCCATGTAAAACTACTTTGAGTACCTAGGAAAATGCTTCCCTTATAAACTGTGTGTGTGTGTGTGTGTGTGTGTGTGTGTGTGTGTGTGTGTGTGTGTGTGTGTGTGTGTGTGTGTGTGTGTGTGTGTGTGTGTGTGTGTGTGTGTGTGTGTGTGTGTGTGTGTGTGTGTGTGTGTGTGTGTGTGTGTGTGTGTTCCACCAAAAAGATCTGAAGAACCTCTAACCAGACACACAGAACAAACGGACATACAGAAAGGACATTACTACACGCATGCATGTACACACACGCGCGATAATGATACACGCCAAGAACCAGTGGATCTATTTAATGACCAGAACTCATTAAGATGAGAATAAAAAATGAGTACAACGCATGCAAAGATGATTTTTTTGTATTGTTCAATTGTGCTTTGCTCTCTGAAAATTCTATCTCCATTTAAAAAATACAGCATTGTCAGGATTCACATTTTTAAAAGTAGCACACATGTGACATCTACAGTAACAGCCATATTTCACAGGAAATTCTTCACTTCCAAAAGAAAATAATTACACTTATTACGCTTATTATTTGTCGTACTGTTTCATCTGTTGCAGTTTAAAGAAAGATGGAAAGCGATAGAGAAATTAGGAAACTGATAAACTGGTCAGTGGTCAGATATGAATATGAGCAGTGTGAGATGTGGTGTGTGGTTAAATAGAGTGGGATGAGGCAGTTCAAATAGCAGCAGATATGATGTTGCATGGTTTCCCAAAAAAAAGGGGGGGAAATGGATAGAATAACTGACAGAGTATACAGTAATATAGTCATAGATGCATAAACATCCAGTGGCGTCCGGCACTTGTTCAACAGTCGGAAGAAGATAGCCAGGTGAAAGCTGCTGAGACATTTGGTGGTATAGCTTTTGCTACACCAGCATCTCTTGCATGGCTCTGGCTGCAGTAGCAGCAACAACATATTGTGGCCGGGGTGGTGTGTGTCCTTGATATTTCTGTCAGCCTTGACTACACACCGCCTCTCATACTCACTGGAGAGAGAGAAGCTCACCTCTGATGGTGCACTGGGCCGCCTGCACTACCCTCTGTAGTGCTTCCCGTATTATTATGCTCAGCGTTCTCTTCAATCACTATTGGAATGGATAATTAAAAGGTTCAAATGGTACATGCACTAAATTATACACAGCGATGCATTGGAATAATAGTACTGACCTGAAATGGCCTCGGCTGTCACCAGACATTTCGGATTGGTCTTCTTCATGAGTGAAATAGATTAAATCCATTTTACAGGTCACTGATAATGTATGTCACTGCTCGAATGGCACCAAGAGAGATTCCTGTGTAAAATGACTCAAACTGTGAAAACCTCTAATGGGCAGGCCCCTAGATTACTGCCTAACAATAAACTCTTGAAAAATTAATTTGTTTATTTTAGAATCAGAATCAGTTTGTTAGCCGATTATGACAAATATAGATAACCATCTAACATGGAAAAATAAAAGAATTAGGACAGTGGGTGAGTAAAGGGCCGTCCACGCCAAGGACTATTTAACTATTCTTACAATAAATGCACCGACTCTCTGTACGTACAGTATGTAGTGGTTTTCGGATGTTATCAGATGATTTAATCTCCGTCATCAGCCCTTATCAAGACCATGCAATGGAACCAGTATGGACATTTCCTACATATTGACCCTAACCTCAGTCTTAACCGACCACACATAAGTAAATATAAAGCGAAGTTGTTGTATAGCGTGGTATGTTGTATAGCAAAATATATTTTTGCTTCGGCTGCAGTAATTTAACTTTCACATTTCCTAGTCTCCTACTCGCGGTAGGCAGTAGGCCTATATGGAAATGTCCATATTGCATCCATTGCATGGTCTTAGAACATCTTGGTGATTATCGGTTGATAACATTCGAAGCAGGTGGTGTGTTTGTCTGTAATCCACACAAATCGAAATCGAGGATAGTTCGCCTCACCTACTTCAAATTCGACACGCGCGTTCAGCACCATCATGACAGTGCAGTGCCCGGCCTTGAGTCGGTCGGATACACGGTTGTCCAGAACCGCCAGATAAGGCTCTGGTCAGGCACTGCCAGTGGACCTAATGAGCCTAAATCCCCACACCTGCCCAATTTCCAGGCTCTGCCTGAGCCAATTGATTGCTATGGCAACCTCAGCCTACACCTGCCGATCTCCCCAAACCTGCCATTTGATTACTTAGTCAATCCACTTTTCACAGGACTGCCTATACTCTTCAAACATTCTCCACATATTATCTACAGAGTGTCACTGCACAAGGACTTTCCACAACCGCCGATCCCCCCCATATGCCCAAATATGGCCAGATGCATAATGTACAATACATCAGGGGTCTTCATGTGCATAAAAGAGACACAGACGGTTACGAGTGCTATCACAACGGGTATAACGGGTATTGCATACTAGGGTGGGGTATGCATTCCTGATTTTCATTGTTCCCAACTTGCATCGTTCCTATGTAGGCCAGTGCCAGATGGGCACAGGTCTAGTAGTTTTAATAATCTAACTCAAGTGGATAGCAGAGTCCACAGCACAGGACAATGGTGAACAATATATTTATTGTTATAGTTATAGTACTTGGAATGAACAGCCCTTGGTACTACTGTATGCATATTGTCTCTAATAGGAGCCTAAGTAAGTGTCCTGGTTGGCAGTCATTTTGAGGAATTTGCTGAAAAGGCTGTTGTAATGAATGAATGTTGTAAGTGTCATAAAAAATCAGTACAGAATGTTACGCTCAATATTACACTGGCTTTACAGCATTTAACGTATATTGCATTTACATTCCAGAAGGGATATAATGGAGGTATAAGTAGCTGAAGCATGTAGTGCAGTTCTCATTGTAGCCTACCGGCACTATAGTGTGCAAATCGGGTTGATGCAGTCTGATAGAGGGTTGTGCAGTGTGGCTGTTGAAGACTTCAGCTGCACGGTGAAAAAATTACTATTGTAGTTGCTTTAGAGCTGATATTTAGAGCTGATAACTTCCCATTGGGGAAAGATGAAGTGGTCCGGGGGTAGGAGTGGGGTCAGTGATTATCTCGCACCACTCGCTTCTCTGAGACGAAGAGGTCAAGGGCAGGTCGCAGCCAATGATGGTGTTTGCTGCATGAATGATATTATGCAGCGACCCGTCCCTGGTCCTTTTGGCGGCTGACCCAGAGCATACGGCAATGGAAGAGTTGTGGACAGAGTCAAGGATGGAGCGTGTTGCATGGATAGGGGCATCATGGCCTGCGGCAGAATGAATTTCTAAGTTGATGTGGACCTCCCACCTGAGAACCTGAACCCGTGTGTAGGCATTGGGGCAGAAACTGTCAAACAAAAACATTGTGTGATTATATCAGCAAGTTCTAACCGATTTCAACCAATAATATGATGACTGGCATATGTCAGTCACTCTTCCACACAACTGATGCTAGACCCTCGAGGCCGGTGCTACTCTGAATGTCACACAAACATGGCGGACACAGACAATACGTGACGTTATGATTATGAAAATCCATTTCAGCAGGTTGTATGTTTTCCGGTTGAGATGAAAAACTACAGCAGTGTAAAAACATGGCAGCCTGCATAACACCGACCTTATGGTATGTTGTGATGAAAGCAAAGTAGTTGCCGCTAATTCAATTTGGGTGTGTTAGATTTAGTGTGTCAATGTGCATTGAACACCTATTGACTACTGTCGCTTACACAAAATTGGCAAAGCCATTGCTCTGTGCACACCTACACACCCATTATATATTGTATTGCTTAGCCTGCCATGTTTTTAATCTGCTGTTATCAACCTGAACTGCAAAACAAACTACACAATCAGAGCCTAGGGTTTCATTACCCTTTAAGAACTATAAAGTAGCTACAAAATATAGGTGTTCTACAAGCAACGTGTAGCGATGTGACACGTTGTGAGCTTGCAGATCTGTTTTTTATGTATTTATTTATTACAATTATTTATTAAAGCGATAAACCACAAGAGGTCTCAGGTTACCGTGCATTTTATCATGGCTGGGAAGCGTGGTGAGACACGACGCGCAGCGGAGTGTCTCCAACCCTACTCAGCCATTATAAAATACACGGTAAGCTGGGACCTCACGTGGCTTAGTGCTTTTCTAAAACGGTTACAAACATACCAATATTAACCTAAAACGATTACATTCACAAAAGTAGCTACACTTTGCGCCCACCAGAGCGAGCCACACTTAGCCTACTTGTTTTTACTCGGCCAGTCTCTATAGGGGGAATAGGAGGCACTTGCTGTCTTTACAAGGCCGCCCGGAGCCTCACAGTCATATGAGCGCAGGCGGTGCTTAGACGTCCGCACAGCCAGGGTTTGTAAGGCAATCCCCTTCCCCAGTTCAGCTACAGAGCTGCGGGATCAATGTAACGCACCTGGGAATGATATAAAGTGATTGAAGGTGTAGATTAAGATTATCGTGAGATTTACTATGCGGTCGAATTAGAAACCAGCCAATCAGAATCAAGTATTCTGGGACTAACCATTTTAGAATGTCCAATGTCCATAGCCAAAATAGGGATGTTAGCCAGGGTTAAAGTTGTTAGCCTCCTCTGTTATTAATCAGCTGGTTGTGGGGGGGATAAAAAAACAAAACTGGCAGTGACATGGAAATGGAACCTCGGGTGTGTGAGTTAGTGTCTGGGCATGCGGTGCAGGCTCTACACCTGGGATGGATCTGCAGAGGCCATCCTGGGTTTGAGTTACAGCTTATTTAGCGGTTCCCTGGAAGTCAACACCCCCCCCACCCTCCATTGATACCTCGGGTTACTGAAGCTACCGCTCTTTGCATCCACCATCCCTGAGGGCAGGATCTAAATTACCTGCCGCCCTCGGAAGTTATCGTCATGGTGTAGCCTTTAAAGCTCTGTATCGCACACCGCCTCGTCCCAGCAGATATGTGGTCGACTCAACAAAAGTGCAAGGCTATCACTTCTGCCCCACCCGACCCGTACCCCATCCCCCACCACCTCTGTGTACATTTTGAAAGGAGCTCTATATTGTGTTAATGGCCTTCCTTACATGTAACTGTGGCACTGGCAGCTGCAGTGTGTGGCGGGGGCTCCCTGTGTGAAAGCCAGCCAGACATGCCAGGCAGATGTGATATGTCAAAACGGAACATCTCTGTATTTCTCTTGTTCTTTTCTGCTTGAGCTCTTACTCAGTGTTTTTTTTTTTCCCCTTTTCCCCTCTTGCTTCAAAATGTCTTTCTTGCCCCAATCTCCCCTTAATGTTCTTTCCTTTCATCTCGTTCGAACTAACTTTGACTATGACATCACAGACTACATAATATCTTGGGAAACAGCTATGCAGGGTTAAGTCTAATCCTACGGGGGGTACATTTAGTATGCTTTAATCTAAAGTGGTTAGCTTGTAGCTACAGTAGTATGGCATGCAGTATTTGTAAACGGCTATACCTGGAATGAACATAAATGAGTATAAAGTAGTACACTTTACACCACAGATTTCCAATGTTGGGGCTGCCTTTTACACTTTGACTTTCAGAGTGAAATCAACCAGATTTTACTCTGTGGTTGCTGAATGCAGATGGGCATAAGCAGGGCAAATACTATACTATTTTATTAACATTTGTTTCGTTGCTGTAGAAATTGGTACGATTTTAGCCTGAATATGATTGACAAGCTCATCAAAGATGATAATCATGGTGTTATACCAAACAGTTAAGAGTATTGCAGCCTTTTCATGTTTGTCATGGCAAATCAGGCAATATTCTGTGTGTGTGTGTGTGTGTGTGGGTGTGTGGGTGTGTGAGTGTGTGAGTGTGCGACTTGTCAAGTGATGAATGCGGGCTGGGAAGGTGTCAGCAGGTGTGATTGTGTCTGTGCTGGACTGTCTGTCTTGCTGGGCATGTTTGATTGATACAGCCTGTGCAGAGTGTAAACAAAGCCAATGTTACTCCTCAGACTGTGATTAGATGGATTTGTTCATTGACTACTGCACACTTCCAAAGGACTTCACTGAGGCCACTGACATGGTGGTGGACAGTAACGCTGTACATTTACTTGAGTACTGACAGTACATAGGTATATTTCTGCAGTATTTGTCTTTACATGACTTTACTACATTTCAAACAGAATTATTGTACATATACACCCTATTTCAAATATAGTGAACATAGCCAATCTACAAGCTCACAACGCTTGTTAGTGTGACACATTGTAGGCTTGTAGACTGTTTATTGTCTCCACCAGGCCGAAGGCATGGGGAGAGAGTATGTTTTGCACTCCGTCCGTGTGTGTGTCCGTCCGTGTGTGTGTCCTTCCGTCCGTCCGTTACCAGCTAATCTCTGGTCGATGCCAAACTTTGCACACACACTCCCTGGATGCCAACGATGAACCTCTGCCCCACATTTTCCAGAACGGCCTGTTATAGCGCCACCATGAGGCAGCTTTTCACATGTTTTACCTAAAACTGCACCGATCTGCGTGAAACGTTGCATGCACACTCCCTAGAGGCCAAGGACAAACCTTTGACCTGCATTTTCCACATCTGCCTTTTATAGCGCCACCAGGAGGCCGACTTTTGTAAAACACATTTTTTGATATTACTCCTCCAGATTCTGTCCAAAAAGTATCTCTATGGTCATGTGCTCAAGTCGGATCTGTCCCATATTTCATATTCCATCCTAATTGGCTATAATTGGCTTTCACAGTTTGCAAGATTGCCCCGTTTTGAACAAAAGCCTCAAATCATGAACGCAGCATGCAATTTACGTGAAATCTTTCACACATTTTCCTACTAGGCTGAGGAATATATCCCACCCTTTTCACATTGGCCTGTTATAGCGCCACCAACAGGTTGATTTTTGCAAAACACATTTTTGGAACAAAATGCCTCAAATCATCCAATTGCCATCAAAGGCAAACATGTTTATATTACTCCTAAACATGTTGCCAAACATCTCACACAGTCCTATCCTCCTGGTGGAGACCTGTGCCCAGAAGGGCACTTTTTCTAGTTTTCACTATTTTAGATTTCTGAACAGTCCTAATTTTCATTTCTTTCTTTTTTCTTTCTTTCGTTTTACTTGGGTGTATTTTATTGGTCAACCACTGCCAGGGACTTTATTGAGGCCACTGACATGGCAGCAGATACTGCTCTGAGCACATTATTTGATTTCATTGCACTGTATGTGCCTGTGCATAACTAGGACAAAATTACTTGAGCTGAATGAATGATAATTTGCATATACAGTATAGTATAGTACATAAAGTAATGAGCTGACACAGCCTTGAATCAATGTCGGAGATGTTCTCATTCGAACATAAGATTTGATACCATTTGCACTGCAGGCAACTCTAGTTTATGAAATCCATATTAATTTATGGTTTGCATGGATAATAATCAAATATCAGCAGTCTATATGATGGCTGGAATATGTCAGTGAATATAGAAACATGGATATGCATGATTGCTTCAGTTTGCCAGTAGACCATACTGTACCTGTCAGGGGAAGCATTTTTGCTGTTCAAAATCAGCAGGCGTAGCCTTTCTCTTTTATTCTCCTTCCAAGTTGTTTATGGCTATTTGAATCCGAGGGACGCATCAGCTTTTATTGTATTTGCTTGGTTTTCATATTGTCAAACCAGGCAGTTATAAGAGATCAGTGGAGTTATGAAATTCATATAGAAAACAAAAGCTCCATATCGGTAAAATGTTGAGCCACGGAGAAAATTGTTAATATGAGGGTTGGCTTGGCACTTTTTGGCACATTTTGTTGCCCCCCTCGGCGTGTTGCCCCCCTCGGCGTGTTGCCCTACTCGCAGTGTGTATTGTGAGTATACGCAGTGATGAAAACAATCTTCCACACTGCAGGCAGGCAAGCCATAACGGTATGTTTTCTCAGCCATCGAGAGGACTGTTGACTGTCTGTCTCCCACCCCCACCCCCCCTAAATAGACTCAAGGAGGTTGCGTTTTGAGAGGACTCTCAGGCCGGGTTACAGAGGAGAGTCGTGTAGGAACAGATGTATTAAAAAAAAAAGAAAATAGTCTGGCAAATATGCATGTGGTATAAATTTGAAGTTGGAGGCTACAGCATTCAAACTTATGATACCACTGCTCTGCAAGGTTACTGTTCTCACTGACACTCAAGAACACTATAGTGTTTAAATAAGCACCTGACACCTGCACCTGACATGTTCATACATACAATGACAGTTGAAGGATGCTTGGCTTTTCTAAAGTTGTTTATGTGGACAATCTAACATAGCTCATCTGAGTCTTAAGAAATTAAACATTAAATGAATGTGTGGGTTCGGTCATTGTCTTGTCGCACGCACAATCAATCAAATTAAGATCTTCGCCTACACTAGGTGAAGAGTTCCGCAGTAAAACTTGAAAGAGGTGGGTGCTGTGCGAGTTAGTTATCATATTAGCAAGTTGTCATGACACGAATAGCATGAAATGAGGTTAATTCGCATCTCGTGGACCGCCTCACTAAGCCAAGAATACCAAGTGTGCTCCCGACAACAATGCTCACTCGCTTCGGCAATTCAGGGATGTGCTGAATAAAGTTATGGTCAACTAAACTTTATAATGTTATAGATAATTGGTTAGTAGACTACTCAACTGTGAATCATTTTAGCTCTAAGTTATGTCATATCTTTATCACTTGGTCTATACCTCCCAATTTAGTCGTTATGCCATTTCCCAATTTTCCCAACACACATGCACAGTCTCTGTCGCAGCCGCTGCTGTGCTAACCCCCACAGTTTATCATGTGGGAGGGTGTAGACGAGCATGTGTCTCCTCCGATACACATGAAGTCACCAGCTGCTGCTTCTTTCCACCTGACAGATAAGAGCAAAACACACTGCTGGCATGCATCAAAACAGCCATCAAAACAGCCACCCACATTATTGTGTATAACCCCTACACTGGCGGCACTAGACGCACACAGACTTGTCTGCCCAATGAGGCTTCATGCCATTGTTCTATTTCCAGCACCTGGGTGTTGGTGGTCAAAGCTACTCTTTATGGGGTCATGCCTGTGTTCCCACAGCCCCTATGTTCCCTTGGTATAGGGATAGTCTTGGGGTTGGGGCTTAGAGTTAGGGTGGGGGTTAGTGTTCGTTTTGGGGGAAGTGGAGCACAGTGCTGAGGGAACATAGCGGCCCGCCGGCCCCCTCTTCCCGTAGCAGATTCCCAACCTGCAGACTTGTATCAACCTGTTGTTGCAGAGGCACAATGGATGAGGAGAGACTGATCGTTTATTTTTGTAGAAGAGCCAAACTAATATTGTTTATGCCATTTGTTTTGATTGAATAATTGATTGAACACACGTGTACGATGTACTATTGATTTGGGTGTGTACTTCTAAATAAAAAAGTTAGTGTTTTATCATGTATTAATCTAATTATAGTAAACTAATACTATTATACTAAAAAGGATAAAGGTGAAGGGAAAAGAGACCTTTTTACAGTACAATAATGTTTCATGTTTACACATACAAATAAATGACACAATAATCAACACAAACACTATTTTGAACACACCCAAATCAAATCATATTACGGCGTACATGTTCAATCAATCATTCAATCAAAGCAAACGGCATAATATTAGTTTGCCTCTTCTACAAAAATAAAACTTACAAGTTACAGGCAGTTCTCTTGTATCATACCGATACCGTATACTTGTATTATTTTCCACCACCTCGCAGCAGAGATCAGACTATCCAGCATAGCTATATCCACCTCAGTGGACAGTCAAGACGGCAGTGTTGGTAGGCCAATCAGAGGCAGGCGGGCGTTACCATGTCTATGCTCAGCTGCACATTAGATATACGCGATCTCAATGGTGTTCTCCCTGCTGCACGCTGGAGCACAACACATCCTGTTGACCATATGCACACCGTGGCCATCTTGCCATTAAGTTAATGGCAGGGTTGTAACTAGCTGCAATTTGCCATTGACAGCCCATACATCCAAACAGAAACGTCCTATCTGATTGTATTAAACAACGTCAAACTCACCAACATTGCAGCTGTACAAAAAGCTTGAATTATCCTCTTTCTATCTGCAAAGTTTTTTGTTATTGTTATGTTATGAGCTACTACCTGTCAAGAAATTCCTTGCAGGTGATTTTTTTCCTAAGTGTTGGAGTTTGAAAGCGCTCGTTTTCAGTAAAGCAACCTCTTGCTGTCTCCTCCATTATGTGCAAATTCAAACCAGGTGGCAGTTGAGTGATATCCAACGAGCACTAACAAACTCCAACACGCACAAAAAAAATCACCTGCAAGGACAGGAAGTAGCTCATAACATATCTATGGTGGATTTTTATGAAATAAACGAGGTGGAAAGAGGATAATTCAAGCTTTTGGTACAGCTGTAATGTTGGTGAGTTTGATGTCGTTTAATACAATCAGATAGGACTTTTCTGTTTATGTATGGGCTGTCAATGGGACATTGCAGTTAGTAGTTACCACCCTGCCATTAACTTAATGGCAAGATGGCAGCGGTGTGCTTATGGTCAATTGGTGCTTTTTCAACTGTACTGTAACCAAATGAAACCAAAGGAATTCAAAAGTTTGAGAACCACTGTACACTAAATGGAACAGAGCCTTAATTAGTATCATCCGTAACACCTATGAAGGAAGTCTGAAGAGGCCCGGAAGTAGATTGTTATTTCCAAAATGGTGTATAGAGCCTATTCTCCCTGCTGAACAGGCACTCTGGCCAACCTCAAGGCTACTGCAGCGACAGAGATTGCCCTGGCCTAACACCCTGACATACGGCTAAACATTAAAGTTATTTTTAAGATTCCCTCTGTTGTAATTGTAACCTTGTCTGAGACTACTGAATGCAGCTGTTCCTTTTCCAAGACGAGGCAGAATGACACCTGGGAACGTGGAGCATCCATTGAGTGAATTATTAATTGTCTCTAGTTCCAGATAAACTGAAATAAATGGAAATGTAATGAATATTAGAACAAATAGCCCATAACTTAACATAATATTGAGCTACTGTGTAGATTAATATTTATTAAATCTGAGGGATATAAAAGTCCTCCAATTGTTTGGTTGTGTCTTACTTAGAACAAAAAAATGTTGAATATTGGAGTTTCTGAAACGGCTTCCTGCCAGTATGCCAGGTGCATACAATATGGTGCCCGAGATTTAACAGTTTGACTGCGGAATTAATTAATCGCAATGCCCCGTTGATTGCCTAGATTTCACTAGCCTTTGAAGAACCACCGCGCCGACATCATCGTTCCTTTTCATGAAAATCTGCTTTAAAATGGTGTGATCCTTTGTCGTAGTGTTGAAAAATAATCCAAAGTGGCGATCAACAACACAGCAGAGGAGGACATAATAGAAAAAGCCTTAACGGGGAATACCACTCATTTTCAACATTGAACTATGTCATTAATATGTCATGTAATCAGTGACATCACAAAGATGTACTCTTTGGCTTGCAGTTGCAAATACATCTTCGTGAGGTCACTGGTCACATGTCCCCAAGTTCTAGATCCAGTTCTAGGTATATTAATGACTTAGTTCAATGTTGAAAATGAGTGGTATTCCTCTTTAATGTACTTGAGTCCATTGCAAGAATTGTGGCTTGTTAGTTGGGTTATTCTTGCCAAAACACAATATCACTGCAGTATGGTCTGGTTTCATTAGGCTTTCTTACACTCTTGGCCCGTATCCTAAACCGGAGGATTACTTTTCCAGCCGGTATTCCCTGGTCGTCTCCGTGGAGTATAGCAATAGGGTCAGTGCTGCAGAGAGATGAGTTTATTCAGCAATCATCAATCAAGCGCCCCAACTAAGATACGGAGTGCATGCTGAGCAGAGAACAGCTCCCTACTGGGAGCACACATTGACCCAGTAATAAACAGTGGTCCTGACAACCTATAGGGATTGACTGGAGGATGTTAATAGAAGGTTAACAGATGTAACGATACATTTCCATTGTGTCGTAACACTGTGGTTCTCAGCCTGTGGGCCGGGGCCCACTGGTGGCTCGTGAGGATGTTGCAAGTGGGCCCCCAAATAATTGGCAAAATCCCAAAGATTTTCAATGATGATAAACATTCCTTTAATTGCAATCGATTGACTGATCATAAAAAAATGAAATAAACATGCTATGAAATTGTACACGGCCCAGGCCCACCCATCTGGCTGGTGTGTTAAGTGGTCAGGTGGGTGGGCGGCCAACACTTAATATTTTCAAGTGGTCCCTGATCCAGAAAGCACTTTGCAAACAGGGTCAAAATTATTCATTAATTATTTTTTTTAAATGCAGAATACATTAAGAATTGCACATATAACTGCAAAATTAGGAGAACGCGTTGGGGAAACGCAATAAGATTTGAATGCCAAAAAAATAAATCATTAAAGATTTACAGTTTACTTATTATTGCTGGCCGAACTGCAAAAGCCCATGATTAATATGAGTAAGTAAGTTATACAATCACTGTGGCATTTATAATGCAGGAGACTGAGCATTTAGTGAGTGCTATTAGTCAGATTGGCAAAAGATCTAAAGTTTAATTAAACCAATTTGGAGAGTTTATTACTTTATTATAGCTTTGTTCTTGTAGATCCCTTTAGGATCGTTTAGATTGTTGTGGGGTGAATGAACAGCAGAACAGACTGTGCTTGAAGAATGGAACCATAATTTCAATGTGGCTTAAAGGAGAATTCCATACTAAAAGGCTTTCTTACCTTTCTTTGTAGTCGCTTATTTCCATCGCTCAAAATTATAATGTTTTTGTATATATCCTCTCTTCATAATGTAAATAATATCCCAAGCGGCACAATTTACTACTTATTTCGATGGAAATAAGCGAATTAGCACAACACCCCATAGCCCCATTCAATTCCCATTCAATGCAATTCATTGAGGGCTTATGGTAGGGGAAATAGCCAATAAGGAGCTTTTGCACAAAAAAACACCTGGACCTCTTTGGTGGGGACGTAACGACTACAAAGAAAGGTAAGAAAGGTAAGAAATACTAGCATGGAATTCTCCTTTAATTAAAGGTAGGGTAAGTGATAGTTTTTGGTTAAAACAACTTCTGTTTTTGTTAAAAGGTTAAAGCACTATATTCTGATAGCAATCATTGCTATAAAGTATTTTAGTCTCCATTGCACTCCCAGCTCTTAACACTTAGGCCACTAGCATTTATTGAAAAATTAGGATCTAATTCACGCCAGCATTTTTTTAATTTGAGCTCTTATTTTGAAAAGCCGCCATTTCCGATCTGTGCCGTCAAAGAAACGCTGTTTTGACCAAAATGCCATCTGGGACAAGGAATAGGAGATACCGGCGATTGAAAGAAATGGATAGAATGGATTGTTATGGCGACGACGATCTAAGATGGGCGATCCAGTGCTGTGCTAACAACACAGCTAGCTAACCGGCTAACGTGAGTAGCATTTTGGCTCAAGCAATCGAACGCGCTATAAAAGCTCAATTGCCGAAGGCCGTCAGCAATGGCGTTAAGCGTCAGTATCAAAATTAGGCTTCAATTGACTTGAATCGTCGGCAATGGCGCGCTAAGTGTTAATATAGCCTATAAAAATATATATTTTTCTGCCAATCAGGAGAGAGTACCCATTTATTCCAGTTCCAATTTTGTCTGCTCCTTCCTTTGTGTCATCACTTCCAAATGCACTTGTTTATACTGTAGCCTGTGTGAGTTCTCTCTCCTGATTGGATACAATTGGTATCCCGGCCTGAAAATGCATTTTCTGTTTACTAAAAAGCTTGAGAGACGGGGAGACCAGACCCCTGTTACGGAACAAACATTCTATAGCAATGAGCACTAGCATAATGTAGAAGAGCTATATTTTAACCTCTTTCAGGGGATGCATATTTATTATGCGCTTTATATTAGAAAAGAAGGTTTTAAGAACTTGTAGATCAGATTTAGGGGTTAGGTGGTTCAGTTGTCTCTTCAACATGATTTGGCAAACTACAGTTGCAGTCTTTTCCTAAGTTGATTCAAGGACATGCAGAAGTGACAGCTCTCTGACTGACTGGTCTGACGGCAATAACTGACACAGAATAGTGCCAGTGTTGTTACATCATGGCGCCATCTCTCGATACTGTCAGCTTTGAAGCCTTTTTGCTTTGAAAAGCTCTGGCCAGACGGATCTATTTGACCGAGGTGAATATGACGTCAATAACTCAAGTGATATATTGTATGGATAGATCCATGCATTCTGCTCTTAAATTCTGTAGTATACTCAATTCCCATAGTGTTATTCCTGGTATGCCCCCTTTTCTAATGTATAACCTTTTCTAATCTACCTATACGATGCCTATGTGTGGATGTTTTCAGATTTTGAAATAAAAAAGGACATTTTGTCAATGTCTTTCTTTACCCTAAAGTCTAAAGGATAGACATTTAGGTCGGTCCTGTCCAAAACCTTTGTCTCGAAGAAGACTCAAAAACTACTGACTGGAATCTGTTGTAGACATTTGTGATTTTGGTGACCATGTGGCCAAACAAATTTTGACTTGTTTTAAAACCATTTTGCAGCTTTCATTATGATAATGTATTCACTTTAAAGATTTTCTTTTGTTTGATTGATTTGCTGACATTCCACCCCCACCCTAATACCAGTCCACAAAAATCTATTCTAGGCCCACTACAGTTTTCACTCTACACTACATTATCTTTGCAGAAAATAGGCGATCTATAAGCTGACAATGTGTTGCGACACATTGTGAACTTGTAGATTGGAATTTTTTGCTGAATGTTACCACAGAATAGGGACACTATGGTTCATCGGGTTCGGTGTTAGAAGTTGAACCAGCACAGTCCCTAGGAGTCCCTAGGAGTCGCTAGTGGAACATTTAGACATCCAGTCTTAAATGTAGCCGTTATTTTGAGGGGCGCTTGCCCCTCCTTTGTCCAGCTTTGAGGGTCTGTGTAAACGCAAACATTGAAGACAAAAGTGTGTAAACACAAACATTGAAGACAAAAGTGTGTAAACGCAAACATTGAAGTCAAAATGGAGGACACAAATTGTGATTGGCCAGAATGAGATGATGTATGATGATAAGAGCGCCCCTCACTTCACACAGGTGTGATTTTTTTAACCACTTAACCCATTTTGACCTGAGGACGATTCTACAAATGCCTTCTAAATCCTGATTTTTTTTTTCTTTAAAAACCCATGTTTCTATGTCAGTGGTTCTCATATATTTTCATGTCAAGGACCCCAAAAATGTATGTATTTTAGTTAAAAACGTTCGCTCTGAAAGAATATATATTCAAAGATTTGCACTACATTTTCACGATTTAAAAAAAATAGCAGACCTACAAGCTCATAGCGCGGCACGGTGCCGCGCTATGAGCTTGTAGATCTGCTATTTTTCAATAGCTAAAGTATAACATCATCCGTATTCAGGAGAAAAAATAGCAGATCTACAAGTTTTACACGAAAGGATGTAAGTATTTAATGCAGAACAAAACACTAGTAATTGACAAATCTATATAGGGCTATATATGGTTAATGTATGTTTTGTAATAATAGTCCAAATCTACAAGGTAGGCGAACTAGTTTTCAAATACATGGTACAGTACAATATTTGGATAGTGGAGTAGAAGTAAAAGTATTGGTATTGGTATTGGAACTACTCAAGTAAAGTACAAACACCTCAAAATTGTACTTGTACACTGTACTTAAGTACTGTACTTTCTACCCCCATATGGGGTTTAAGTGATTAATCTGTCCTTTTCATGTGGTGCACTTTGAGCACCTCATGCTATATATTGCTATTAATATTTGATATAGCATCTCACCTGGCTGGTTGGGAGCCCCTCTATATCAATATACTGTACTAGTACAACTGTCCGATCACCATGGGTGGATTGAGATTGATGAAAAGGTCAGAGTTCATTGACTTCATTGACTCGAGAGTTCATGGATTTTGTTTCACCACTTTCCGTGGGTAATTGATTGGATTGCCAAAGCTTATGATTAATGACTGTATTGACTGCAGGGTGTCTGTGTGGCCCTGCAGAGAAATATTCACTCACATTCCACCCAACTTGATTCACCCCTAGTTCTGGTGCCGATCTGTTTGTTTAGGTCTAGTTATTACAGATATTTATGTGTTTGAAAGTGGTCGTCCTTGACACTCAGTCACTGATAATGGGTTCGAAAATGTAATCGACATTTGCTGGGATGGTTGATGAGTGTATAAAGTTAAATTATCTTTTACTGTCACTTTTAAAGAGTGTAGGAAATAATTGTCCCTAAACTTAGATAAATTGAGATGTGGAAAGTAGCCGTAATGGGGATAAAAAGCAATTTGCACCAAGTAGTAAATGTGCTGTAATCTCTATTCTAAGTCGGTGTTTGAATAATAAAAGAGAGACATAATGTAAAACAGGAAGGGAAATGCTGTAACCTCAGTCAGATGTACTCTGAGTCGAAAGGAACGGTAGTACAATCTATTTTTTATTGGTTGAATAATAAAACAAAACATTTCAAAGTAGGCAGCTCCGCGAAGAAGCCAACACTAGTGCCATTGAAAGTGCTCAATTTCAAGCAGCAAGTTCGAGCAGTTAAGACCAGGAAGACAATAGGCTGTTGAAGTTGACATGCAGTACAAGTAGCAAATGGCAACGAATGAGTGCGTTCTTACTCGTTGAATGCCAGTAAAGGAAGACCCTATAATTAGAACAATATGTAAATGACGATGTCAGATACAAATAATTTACATTATGCCAACTCTAACAATAACATGCATCTAATCTCATACAATGACAATAAATAAGAATATCCAGGCAAGAACAGAGATGTGATATGACCCCTCCAAATTCCTAGAGCAACTACTTAACCAGATGAACATATTCTGGTTATGTCACAATAGGTGAACATACTGTAGCAGTTCGGAAGTTCCACAAGCTCACAAAGCGTTGCAGCAATTTTCGTCTAACTAAGAAAAACACATTTTGTTTTGACAAAATAATACCACTTGCTGTACAGTACACTACCTTTCACATTTACTGGCACCTGTAACGGTGCAATGGGCTAGGCCTATATGCACACAGAATAACTCTTCCTACTTCCAATGGGCTAGGCCTATATGCACACAGAATAACTCTTCCTACTTCCAATGGGCTAGGCCTATATGTACACAGAATAACTCTTCCTACTTCCAATGGGCTAGGCCTATATGCACACAGAATAACTCTTCCTACTTCCAATGGGCTAGGCCTATATGCACACAGAATAACTCTTCCTACTTCCAATGGGCTAGGCCTATATGCACACAGAATAACTCTTCCTACTTCCAATGGGCTAGGCCTATATGCACACAGAATAACTCTTCCTACTTCCGGGCCGCTTCCCTACTTCCTTCACATGTGTTACCGATGATACTAATGGACAAATGGCAGTGGCATGCACAGACATAAATAATATACCCCCCCCCCCCCCCAAAGGGGACCAGGCGGAACAGAACCTGCAGCAACAACGATACGATGATCAATAACGGATAATAACGGTACTGAACGGGGCAGAGGGTGGCAGCTTATGGAGCTTACCGGCAGCATGTGGTGTCGGAATGCATGGGCAGTATACAATGAAATGTCTGAACGAGTAGATAACATTGTCACTGTCGGGGCAGATTAGTTCATCTTTTTCATGCTTTTTACAGGTGGCTTGACAAGCCAGCTGTCAACAAACACCCAGAGGACTAGTGTTAGTGGCGATGTAGTGGCGAGATTTCCATGATTGGCTGGTCTCTAAGCCAATGGGAGACTATAAGCCTACGGCCAATGGGAGACTATGCCCTATAGGCCCGGTTCAGTGAACTTCAGACCAAAAAAAGCCGCTAAGACAAGCACCCACCGGTAAATTATATTTAATTTCTTGTTTGTAAATGAATACCCTACTTTGTCGCGCAAGCGGGTCGTGAAAAGCTAGCCTATGGTTTTATGAATGGAAATGAGTTGTGACTAAACAGAAACTACTTTGGATCCATTGGAACACGCATTATTTTACCATATACAAATGCACACTGTCGGAATGTGTGAGCCGTATGATGCCGGGTCAGAATACAAGAATACAAAAAAATTGAGTTTAACTTTTGTTCAGCTGGTTTGGCCACCATAATATGAACTGCTTTTACCAAACTATACTATCTATGTGGTAATTTCACATTTAACTCAAATTAATACTTGATCAGGTTTTGGAAGGGCATTCAGAGGGATCTCCCGACTAAAAAATGTGAACAATTTAGAAGTAATGGCACACATGATCCGACCGACCTCTTGAAGGCTTAGGTGCTGGCTCCAAAGTAAACTAAGATTAAAGAATAGAAAGTTGAGTTGCACACTGTTGTTGCTTCCTTAGTAAGTTTTGAGTGACGTTTTGAGTCCATGCTCTTCTTCTGAGAGTCTGAGGGAGAGCATAGACTTCACACGTCACTCATATTGAAAAAAGAAACGTTGAACTATTTAGAAGTACCATAAGATTATTAGCTTCTGTCTATCTACACAGGCTGTGTGCCCAAGGTGGAGTTTAATTTGCATTAACACCCAAGTTGCAAATGAGACTAGCTGCCATATTTCTAAACCATATTACTATTATTGCAGCATTTCCTTTTATTTTGCTCTTTTGCAATAATATGCAAGACTAGGGGCAGATTTAAGGATTTTTAGACCTGTTTCAAACAGCCACAAAGATTTAAAATATTTCTTTGTTGTGCACTTCCGTTGTGCATCTTGCACATCCTGTTCTGATGACTGCATCTAAGCAGTTAGAAAGTTAAACTCATATTTGTGTATTGCGCTTAGTATCAGTGATAAACAAATGGAATAGACTCACCAGCTTTTTGTCAATGAGTGTGGCCGACTTTTTGCTTTGCTTTCATGGTGTAAGTAAAGTAAAGTAAGTACATTTGACAGTTTTGACAGATCATTATAATCAGTGGGACTGGGATCAGCACAGCTCGCAAATGTGCAAAACATTGCGATGAGGATGACGATGATTACAATAATGATGATGATGAATCATAATATCAAATAAATAAATACAAGCAGTAGAATACGTAAATAAATAAATGCATAATGTAAAAATCCAAAGGCCACAAATAGCCTACTGTGTGCGCCAAGATAATTCACTAATCACTGACCTTCAGTTTTTTAGTTACATTCTTTTCCACCATAGCTGTAGAAACATCCCAAAACATTGTCAATTTGTTGTCTCAGTGTCTGCAGGTCCTACACCACCCGTATTGGTGCTGTCCAATTATAGAGATGCTGAAATACTGCCTCTGTTTTTATTGAGAATAATTATGGGACCCCCTGCTGCCGCCAAATGCACACACACACACACACACACACACACACACACACACACACACACACACACACACACACACACACACACACACACACACACACACACACACAGTAAGTCGTTCCACCATAATAAGTTAATACTTAGTTTGTGCTCCTTCAGACTACTGTTTGGAGGAGGTTGAACTGCCCATGGGGGCCCCCTGGTGGCACGGGCGCATTTCATATTTGAGCGGTCGAAATATAGTTAACTCCGCCTCTTCTCTCAAGATTTAAAAAGGAGACGCCAACATACACGCACACACACACATGTGCACGCGCGTAAACCTCCTCTAGGGATCGCGGGAATTAATAATTCACTCGTCCCTGGCACATCTCGTGTGCTCTCCCTTTTATGACGGCTCCAAAGGCCCCGCGAAAACCCAGCCTTTGGAATGGAGATGTGTGAAGTCATTACAGCGGAGCAATAATGCCGTAGCCACCTTAATGAAGGAGAAGACAGATTGACGCCGTGCCAGGTTATTACTATTCAGACGGCCCTCCCCATCACTCTGCGGAGCATAGAGGGTGAAAGGGACAGAGACGGAGAGACCAACGGGTAAAGGGAGTGGTGGGGGCGAGAGGGCGAGGGGTGTATGGAGTTTAATGAAGGGAGTTTGTTGAACAACCAACTGAACCAAGGGTAATAGCAGGACGTCGTCTCTGTCCCGTGGAGCAGATCCTACCTCTAGTCTATAGTCCATTAAGACCTGAGACCAGATTCTACAAAAATGACATTTTTCAGTGGTTCCCAAACTTTGTTTGTCCAAAACCGGCCAGAATTATCTGTATTTGCCTGCGGACCCCCCCCATCTGAAATTATTTTTGTTCTAGGGACCCCCCCAGAAGCAAATATTTGAGTTAAAAACGTTCACTTGCAAAGAATATATATTCAAAGATTTGCACACATTTTCACGATCTACAAGCTCGTACCGTGGCACTCTGTGCGCTATGAGCTTGTATATCTGCTATTTTTTCAATAGCTAAAGTCAAATAATGGTTAATGTGGTTAAACGCTAAAGTGACAGATCCAGTCTTAATGGGCTAGTCTGCAGCAACGTTCCTTCCCCTGTGCCAGGCAGCAGCCCATATAAACTGCCATACAGCATGGGCCTGATTTAGGCCCGTTCTCTGTTCCAAAGCAGCCTCCCAGAAGAGCCTTGTTTATCACCTTACTGTAGAGGTTTTATTTGTTTTGTTTTCCAGAGGACTCCAGAGACGCACACATCCTTGAGATATGGCACAAAGAATGAATGACTGAATGCATGAATAAGTAAATAAACAAACAGTGTACCCCTCATTAAAACCGGACTGGTCTCAGATTGTGAACTGATAACGTCTTGTCAGCCTATAAATTGCAAGCGGTTTATAATAGCAGAGTTGATTATGAGCTCTGTGTTCATCAGTGGCAGGGTGATAAATCTGCCTGATTGGGACTGCCACTGGATTTGACTTTGTGTCATGGTCTTCTCCTCTGGCCCTGTCTGTCTGTCTGTCTGTCTGTCTGTCTGTCTGTCTGTCTGTCTGTCTGTCTGTCTGTCTGTCTGTCTGTCTGTCTGTCTGTCTGTCTGTCTGTCTGTCTGTCTGTCTGTCTGTCTGTCTGTCTGTCTGTCTGTCTGTCTGTCTGTCTGTCTGTGACCAATAAATGGGGAAGTATACTATGTTAGTTCCATTGATCCTAGCCGGAACACAATCGATTGATCATTAAAAGACTGGATGGCACTGCTGGAGTACCCTTTTCGGACACCAGATGGCAATGCCGGCGGTAAATGAGTTAAATTAAACATGCTCTGAAAATGCATGGTTTTCATGTGGGCCCCCCTGATCCAGAAAAGGTTGACAATGCTCTAGCTCTCTCTGTTTTTGACTTTGTTCATCAGCTTTGGACATTTATGTGCGTATTCCTTGCTTGTTGGTTTGTCTTTACGCTTGTTTCCGTGATGGTCTCTGGCCACATGGCCAGAAGGGGCTTAAGAGCAGACCGTAACACAGATTGAGTTGTTTTTCGACCCGTTGAGGTCAAAGGATGTTATGTTAGCCACCAGGCGGTCAGTCTATCCATCCCTCCACCACTTTGGTCTCTAACAAAATATATCATATCACTGCTGTCGGGCAGAAATCTTGTATGTCCAGACACTGTGTGAAAAGAGGAGTTAACGGGCAATGATGGGCACTAGATTGGTTCAGGCGGTACAGCTGCCGCTTGGGAACTCCCCCAGAGTTACTGTCAATGTGTCCTTAAGCAAGACGCTGAATGTAATGCACAGCAGTCATTGTAACGCGCCTTGGATAAAAGCACCATTTACTTTGTCATAAAGTACTGTGTCTCACAGAAGTAGCAACAATAGCTAATCCATTAGCTTTTGAGCTTGTAGATCGACTAATTGTATTAGTGAAAGTTAAACTGGTCAAATAACTACACTGGATCCATTGGAAAATGGGTTCTTTTTTAACGTTTCCTGAAAAGTACCATTTTGGACATACAAGGTTTTTAATCCGACAGCCACGATATATCTTCATGCTCCCTGCGGGACGAACAGTTGATGTGGGTGACCTCGTGGCCTTGTCAGCCTCGGACAAAGCGGCTGCTAGTGGGATTTCAGACTGTTTTATCTAGTCACACACAGTGACATTTTTTTATAAGGGGCTAGGCCTGGTTAAAAGTGGAGCGGCCGTCTAGCATGCGACACCCACTACGAGGAGAAAGAGAGCATTTACTTAATTTATTTAAATCAATTAAATGTTGTTTTAACCAATCTGTATGGTAGAGTGTTAATATAACTAGCACATACAGGCCAGTCCACACCAATGCAACACCTTTCAACCCCTTGCCACATGCAACACCTTGCAGTAATCTACTGATGCACAAACACAGTGTTGTAATCTTGAATCATTGGATGTTTCTGGGTCTTGCAACAGCACCCTCCTCTAGGCCACCCGACCAAGGCTGATCAAACCCTGGCCTGTGTCCAAGTGGCATGCTACAGCCCCCACTGTCTCTTGAGGGCCCAGAGACTGTCAGTGGGGAAACAACAAGTACCATTACCACAACCAGAGAGAGAAACACATTTCTACATCTCACAATAAGCAATTACCTAATTGTTCTTGCAACTAAATGCATAAAATAGCAGCTGATGGTATGCCACACTGCCACAGCATATACCATATCCATGTACCATCGCCCTGTTGTTCACAGGATGAAGACGTCTAGGGCAACAATGTCGATGTAGGCCAGCGACTCTGAGTTTCTCCCAGTTGTCATCTGAATGGAAACTATTAGTCACCATCACTACCAATGGGATGATTTAACCCACAGTGACAACAGCAAAGTTCAATATTCATCTTTTCACTCAGGCGCCCAAACTAAGTGATGATATGATATCATATATTTAGTTTCAAAGTATTCAGACCCCTCTGTACAGTAGCTAGTTATACCCCTGTCCTGTACATATTATTTATCCTGATAATCTCATACAAAACCTCCACCTCATTGCATCATTTATAAGCTGCTTGCATTTGTCCCTCTGCACCCTGATAAAGCACACACTCCAATTACATTGAATGATTACCCTCTTCAGAGGAGGCGACAAATTTGACATGAGTGGAGCATTCTTCCCTCAATAACAGAGAGCAGTTCTATTGTCTTTGCCATATTGCCTATGCCACTAGACGGCTTGTCCCAGTATCTTATTTCACCTGATCTGGAAGATCACATTATTAATTACTCCCGATTATAACTAGATAACTAGCTAAGCTGATGGCAATTGGTTATAACAAATGTTGTTTTTGATCTTGTTTTGTTCCAAGGCTGTGGCATCGGAAACAAGGGGCTCTCACTCACTGCTATCCTGAGGCATAAACAGATAAATAAATGAATGAATGTCTAGGATTAGTCTAATTTGCATCCAGCAAATGGAACTGAAGTTCATAATGGTCTGGAACGCTTGCTGTTATTTTCTCAGCATGAAATCATCTATAAATGAATGGACACATTTAGCAAGGTAGCCTTTGGGGGTCAGTGTGACAGTCCCATTATGAACATGTCGAAAGGTTTGATGGGTGCTGCGGCTATCTGTACTGTTGATATATCCAAGGACCTCCAGAGCAAAGCACATCACCACTACCTACTCACTTGCCAATAGTTCATCGGGTATGGGCTTGAGCTCAGTAGCAGAAAACGCTAAATGATTCATCCATCAATGGCACTTTGCCACAAAAAGCTGTGGTGTCATTTTTTTTACTATATTGATTAGTACATGCAGCTCCATATTGTTATCATTGCAGTGTTATTTACCAGTGGTAAATAACACTGCATCAATACATCAATACAACATTGTAAACATATACGGTACTGTTACAAGTACAAGTCGGAATTAAAAATGCACATGAGTAAAAGTATAAATGTATTAAAATGTCCCATTTCACAAGTTTTCAAATGTACAAAATAAACATATTTTGAAAATAGCAGATCTACAAGCTCACAAGAGCTTGTAGTTATTTGAGCAAGAAAGTACTGCCGAAGCAGACAACCCGCAACACTCCAGGTTAGAACAAAATCCTTACGGTGCAAGGCTCGAATATACAGGTTGAAATGAAGAAAATGCCAGCACTCATTGTATGTCCTTTTCACATGAATTTATTTACCTCTGACGAGAGTTGATAACGAACGCGATTCGGCCTGTGTGGCCTTCGTCAGCGTTATGTCAAATGGACGAAATGTATACAGTATTTTAAGGTTTAAGCGTTTATCAAAATCCACAAAGTAACTAGTAGCGAAAGTTTTCAAATAATTGTAGTGGCATAAAATATGTACAGTCTGAGATGTAGTGAAGTAGTAGTAAAACACTGAACTGGAAATACACCATATTGTTATCATTACATTACTATTTCGACATATTATTGTATCCTTGCAGAAATACCTCTACATTATGTACTGCAGCTGAGCATACTGCAGAAAGCTTTTAGAACACTGAAGATTGTAAAATGTTTATGCATCCGTCAGTCAACCAAAACAACTTTTACCTTAGAGACCCTGAGCAGCGTTGTTTTAAGATACTCTTGAAATAACACTGTTTGAAACCGTGTTCCTTCATTTGAGCAGTGTAGTTATTCATAGATTACCAGGTTGGAGGAAATGGCACAACACAGTGAAGTAAAATGATTGAAATGGCAGGTAAATTGAAGCCTTTTGTATGTAATAAGTCAGCACTCAAGTCAACAATCCATTTGCTAATTGATGCCGGTTCCCTACATCAAGTCTAAGCACATCAGAATAACAAATGGTGGCTACTGCTTGACACCCAACGTCTTCCTTCTCACTATGGTGTCGAGGATAATTAGAGAGTAGAATGTGCCGGCAAGATAAATCATTCTCCATTTGTGACTCTAGAGTTACTAAATTTCAAGGTCAGCTGTGATCACACGTATGCTTAAATGTTGTGCAGCAGTAAAACAAAAATATATCCAGTATATAATCAATGTTATGCTTTTGTGTATTAAGTCTGTGGAAAAGTGGAAAAAGTACATTTTTTTTTCTTTTTACTTAAAAGGAGAATACCACTTATTTTCAACATTGAACTATGTCATTAGCCTGCAGAGTACTCCGATGTGATGTCACTGATCACATTACCGCAAGTTCTAGACCTCCAGTTCTAGGCTAAACAGAAGGAGAGAACCTTTTATTAACTCTAAGGTATATTCATTATTTTATTGCTGGCTAGCAGTTAGCATTTATGAAGTTCCCAGTGCCACCATATGCGTTCACTTTAAGAGTTAGCGTTTGCTGGCCCAGGCGGTGGCGTAACCGTCTGGGCACCCGACTGGTAATCCAGTCGCAGTGTGCCGCGGGTTCTACTCCTGAGCCCGACACGGCCTTTACTGCATGTCTTCCCCCATCTCTCTCCCGTTTCCTGTCAGCCTACTGTCTGTCCCTTCAAAAAAACAAAAACAATAAAAGGCGTAAGCCGCAAAAAATATCTTAAAAAAAAAAAAAAAAGAGTTAGCGTTTGCTGCACCCCCGCCCCCCACACACACTCACTACACACACTTTAGTATCATTGGCACAAGCACACACTGTTTACCTCTGGTCAGAAGTGTCCATAGACTTGGCTGCCATATGACGTAATTTCCGAAAGCCAGATGTTGGAGGGGCTGGCGCCCCCCAAAAAGCCAACAACCAAATATAATTATTGTGTTCTAAACCCCATTAATCCTTCACACAAGGAGCAAATCTGAACACACTACAGCAGTACACAAATAACATGGATAGTGACCAAGAATCATCAAGCTAAAATGTGAATAAGATCCACTTCAACAAATGCCAATGCCAGTCATTCTCTGTACAACCATTTTAACATCAGAGGACACGGTCTGAATGTCTAAAAGATCATGATACATTATGTAATGTACACCGTTATGTAGCTGTTTACATGTTCAAGTTCAAAACGCCTGCAGGCAGCAGGAACAAACATTGTGTTCAGTACCATGGATAGCTCCTCTCCCATAAAAAATAGAAAGTCACCATGGACAGCTACTGGAGCACTACAGTACATCAGCTGTAAATGAAGGTCAATATTATTTCATCATAGTGTGACGAGGCAGTACGTTCCCCTTCAAGGGACAACAGGGTTAACTTGTAGAGGCCAAGTTAACATGAGGCTTCTCATCTTAATGAGAATTGGTGGAGAGGGAAAAAAGGAGGGGGCCAAGTACAGAACTGTGGGGGCCCCCTTCACCGTACTGTGGAGTTAAAGTGGTTAAAGGGACTCTTCACTCTTTTTGCAAAAAAATACATGTTAATGACGTTTAGAAGATTTAGAACACTTTCCTGGGGGTCTTTGTGTGTAATATGTGGTTTTAGATATTTTAGAATTTAGCAGTGACCCCAGTGTCTATGATGTCATGGACTCACTCACTTACTTCCTGGACTACATGTTGTCCCAGTAAGACAGCCCTCCCCTATCCACAAGGAGGAGCAGTGCACCAAAGCATTATGGGAATTGTAGTCCAGGAAGGAAGTGAGCTCAGTGTCCATGACGTCATAGACACGGGTCACTGCTAAAATCTAAAATATCTAAAACCACATTTTACACACATAAAGACCCCCAGGAAAGTGTTCTAGATCTTCTAAACGTCATTAATATATTTTTTTTTTTGGCAAAAAGGGTGAAGTGTCCCTTTAACATTTTACGAGGCTGTCCCTGAATTAAAATAAGCATTCATTTAGGCATCCTCAATAGATCTTTCTGGGCTTGTACGACCCCATTCTGATCTTGCTAAAATGTAGAAAACTGCCCAGCTCCGTTATATGCCTGAATGTTAGTCCATGCTGGAAAGCGTTGCACCAAACTAATGGCAACCACTGAGTCTTTGAAACTCATGTGCAGCTTTCTCTCCCGAGAGCCAGTGATATCCCAGCTTTTCAATAAGTTCCTTAGTTAAACACTTTGTCAAATTACCATGATAATTATTTCTAAACTTAATTGAACTTTGTTTCACCATAACTTTCGCTATGGCATATAATTAGCAGGCCTCCCTGTGGCCTGTGCCCATGTTAATAACGCAGTATTTCAAAGTAAGTCCCTTCCTCCCTTAATGTCTCTGGAAGTTGCTTTCCTGCTCCCATAAAATCTATGTATTTTCCATGGCCTACTCTCATTTTTGACAGAACTGTACAGTGCAAGTGCACTGTAGAAGATATGGATATTTAAGCATCGACCAAAACGGCTGTACAACCTCTTGTATAATAGAATGTGCAGAGCTTTACAAAAAGTACTTTTCAGATGAGAATGATTTTGTCATTTACAAACAAGGATTGGTCAGCCAGAATGCCAACACGGCAAATAGAAACATTGTGGTCTTGATGGAAATTTTTGGAATGGAATTTTTGTAGAATGTTTTCTTAGGCTGTGACGATGAGTAATGTGTAAATAAATAATGTCACTTTGTTACAGCATGAATACTTTTGTAAGACAGTGTAATGAGCCAAATGTGATGGTTTTGCAACAGTATGACCTAAATGCATTTAAGATGAGATGCAGTGACACTGTGTGTGCGCGCGTTCGTTTCAGCAAACAAGCCACAGCCATGGCATTTCTCCACAGCGTTCTCATCATCAGCTATAGGACAACAGTCTCTTCACAGCTAGTGCCTGCACCCGGTGCTCTCAGAGCGCAGTGCTCTGAAGAAACATCCTGCCTCAGAAGCATGAAGTTTCCCCTGTAGTACCTTGTAGAGTAGTACCTTTTAGGTTTATTTATATTGAAGATGAAAGGCATGTGGAACAGCAGCGTGAATCCTCTCTTTTTTGAAGAAGAGACAACTCTAGAGCACTTCAGAGTCACATCTCATGTAGTGCTGTGAATATTTAGAGCTCACACACCTGAAAGATTCAAGGAGAATCACATTTTTGCCTTTCACTTCCCCTCATCCTCTCTGAAGGGAGGCCTAATGCCAGGAGGCTGTGGTTAATGGCATCAACTTCTATATCTTTGGACTTCTTAAGCCTCTTCCATCCCCCCCCCCATGTGGTCGCTTGCCTCTCATCCACCATTGCAGATTGTGATTTCAAAGCTTTCGTAAAGCCTTCTTTTATTTTTGAAGTCAAATTTGGCCACAGGCCTTCATTCTAAGCCTTCATTCTGCACCAGATATAGCAGATATATTTGCAGATTTTTTTATTTAAGCAGGCCACATGCTGCTATTGTCATAAAACTTGGAACTTGTTTTGGCCAATTTGGTTCATAAATGTAGCTTTTGGTATCTTAATTCGTAATTTATATATGATATTTGAACAGATTCTGAATAGACACACTTAAAGTGACATGCTGTCTTCTTTTATCAACAGCTTTTTATGCTTGCAAGTTCTGTCAACAGCATGGGAATTGTATACCTCAAGTCAGGTACACAGATATCCTCAGTGTTACTTTATCTCTGAGTTAAATTAACACTGAGGATTTTTACTGTGTACGGTAGTGATGCGCGGGCCGGCTTTTTTTCATAACCCGCCCGTCCCGCCCCACCACAGGAGCCAGCCTGCACTACCCCGCCCCGCAAAATAATATATTAATAAATATAATATTGGCGGCCTGCGAAAACAAAAAGTTGCCTAACGACCGGCTTTTCAACACCCAGCAAGTCCAGTCCATTCAATTGCTTTGGATGGAGAGAGGGGAGGGAGGGGGCAGGGACGTGCAGAGGGAATTTGAAGGGCAGGGGCTGGAAATCGAAAAGGCACCTTTATTTTTTCTTTTACATATCTACCCAGATTTAGAGGAATATATCTCATTTTAAACACTATAGGAAATGACCCAACCAGTCTGCCCTATAGGCCAAATTACTGGTTATCAAAGTAAAATGAGCACTTGCTTGTCTTTGCTGTTATTAATATCAAGGATCTCATAATCGCATTCCTGTCAGTCAGACAGTTTGTGTGGTCGAAAATTGTGAAATGACACTGGACTACTGTATGAAAAATCACACCTGTGTGAAGTGAGGGGCGCTAATATATTTAAGTCTAACTTGCTATGATTAGGTGATGTAATGGTGATGTAAAACAAACTGTGTCAAAACAAACATTAAATTCTCTTTATTGTTAATGGCATTTAATGTTTGTGTTAGGGACAAAATGACGTACATTTTCCCTTCATTGTCAATGGCGTTTTTAAAACAAATTTAACTAAAAACAAACGCGTTCTGAGCTTGTACATCTGCTATAATTCTGTGTGTGCGCACTGTGCACAGAACCGCGCTCAATTAGGAAAGATGTTGTACATATGTGCTCATTGCGCTGATGTCAGGTTCAGGGCCTCAGAACGGAGAGGGCACTTTTCTCCAATGGTCCAAAAGGCAAGCAACACATTGATGAACAACAGAACAAGCTGATGGTTTCAGCAGGAGGAGTAGACAGTACAGTAGACACAGGAGAGGTACTGGAATGCTTTTTTTCCCTCCTTTTTTGGGAGGCCCGCCCCGCCCGCCGTGCGATAATTGCGCAGAAAACCTTGACCCGTCCGCCCGCCCTGCGGGTCAACCCGCGGGACCTGCGGGCAACGGGCCGGCCCGCGCATCACTAGTACGGCCTTTTCAAAATGTCGTTGGTTACTTTGACCTTTGGCAAACAAGGGCATAGGGATCTCCACAGCAGGTGTACAGTACAGTATGTGAACTTTTCACCGACCCACTCCATCATCACCAGTCATCTACCACCAGATCCAGAGCCTCTGACCTTTTCACCCAGTTAACACGCTGTCTACATACAAATTGAAAATATGACAGTCTGACTTTTTTTTCCTTCTTTTTTTTTAACCCATTCAGGACTGAGACCAGGTTCTACAAATGTCTTCTAAATCATGACAGTTTTCTAAAAACATGTGTGGTTCTCAGACTATTTCATGTCAAGGACCCCAAACATTATATCTCTGCTCTCGGAAAGAAACCACCTAACTCCAAAATGTTAGTTTTTCAGGAAATGAAAAATATTCATTTTTCAGGAAATTAAAAAACCTGTATATTTTTAAAACAAAGCAATACTGCCTCATCAAAGTTGGTGTTGTGACTTTCTATATTGTCAGAATCAGAATCAGAATCAGTTTTATTGTCACATCACAGGTTTACAAGGTAAAGAAGTGGGTGAAATTCGTTTTTGTACATCGTTCCCATCGCAACGTTAATTTCCATAGAAAGAAGAGGGGGGGGGAGAAGAAGAGGGGTGGGGGGCAAGTGGGGAAGGAGATCAAAACCATAGATCAACAGAATCTACATATTTACAAAGTACCTGAGATAATAAAAAACCTAACTAAGGTGCCTGAGCATAGCAGCAATGTATGTATACTGTGCATGTTATACTTATACTGTGCATGATATATGGACGTTAAGGTGCTTAGAGAAAAAAGAGCAATAACAACACAAGAGCAACAATAGAAAAACAAAAAAGTCAGTGCGTTATACATGGGATTAAGGTGCAAAAGGTCAGTGCGTGTCCACCTAGGGTGGACTGACCCTAGTATAATCCGCAAATAGCTCCATGAGGGAGTGCAACAAAAAAAGTCATTGAACCTGGTGTAGTCCCCAGGTGTGTCCGAGGGGGAGCTAAGTCCAAGTCATTGTCCCTGGTATAATCCACAGGTGTGTTCAGGAAGAGCCAGAAAAGTTTTTGCACTGCCTGCTGTCAGGCTGCTGAACAAGGCTTATGCCCCATTCAGCATCCTGACAGCAGCCGGATTAAAACTGCACCAGAGCCTGGTGGTGGAACTCTTGATACTGCGGTAGAGCCCCTTGCCCGGTCGCGGTCGTTGTAGGGGTTTGAACAGTCTGTGACTTGGGTGGTGCTTGTCCTTGATGATGCGCTTGGCTTTGACCACGCACCGCTTTCTGTACAGTTCCTGGAGCGCTGGGAGCTCGATCCCCATTATCCGCTCTGCCGATCGCACTACTCGTTGTAGGCTGATCTTTTCTCGGGCAGTGCAGTTCCCGTACCAGGCCGTGACACAGCCTGTTAGGATGCCTTCAACAGAACTGTTGTAGTACAGCCTGAGGATGCGGTTTCCTACTCCGAGCTTCTTCAGGCGGCGGAGCCAGTATGCATACTGCCACGGATCCAGCGAGGCAGGTAGCGTGGAGCTGATGTATTCCCTCACCAGTTTCTCGGAAGTCAATGACTTCCATGAGCGGGGGAGAGGTGGTGGAGTTAGTTGCTTTAGCAGACAGTTTGAGGGTCCAATGGAGTTAAGTGGTTTTGTCCAAAGCACTTTTTACTACTTTCCATGGTTCAATATTTTCAAAACAACACACAGACAGGTGTTCAATAGCACTGATTTATGCAAAAAAAATCTTTCAATAATAGTTTCAATAATACAATTATTTTCGCATTTCTTCATTTAAAAGAAATCTTTTTAAATCAATTTTTAAAGGTATGAAAAAAAACTTGAGTTGTGACCAATGAAAATTGGTCTGTGACCCACAAATGGGTCCCGACCCACTGGAAACAGTGGTGTAGAGACTGTATACCAGTGGTTCTCAAACTTTGTAATTTCAAATACTTGAGTGTGTACAAATTGAACCAAATGGACCTGTACGGGTCCCCTATAACTCTTGAGTGTGTACAAATGGAACCAAATGGACCTGTACGGGTCCCCTATATTATAGCCCTATTATAGTTATAGGGCCTATAACGCTTGAGTGTGTACAAATGGAACCAAATGGACCTGTACGCACATGGAGTCACCAGCCACATTTATTGCACATATTTCTCTTTTGCACTTGATTAGTGGAGGAATTGACTTTCTTTCTTCAGCCATGTTTCAGTGAATGGTCTACTCTATACCAGAGCCACCTTGGTCTGACAGGAAGATGTACTATAGCACCTCCACACATTAGTGATTAACTTTCCTCTTTTAAAGGAGTCTTGGGGTGGCACATGAGTCTTATGGGGAGGCAGTCTGTCATACACAACTGCCTCCCCAGAAACAATTTACAGATTAAAAAAGGGGGGGAAAAAGGTTTGCCATCGGTAACACTTTACTTAAAGGTGGAGACTTGTGTTAAAAAAATTGGAATGCAACCAAGGTAATGAGGCATAAATAAAAAGATCCTTGTATTGATCTCATTGGAACAAACCTACTGTATTCAATGTAGTGCTGTAATTCTATGATTCAATCTGTACAACAATGTTATTACACATACAATGCTCAAACCGTGTGGTAATGCAGGGGTTCTCAACCCGTGGGTCGCGACCCCTCTGGGGGTCGCCAAATTATTTTGGGGGGTCCCCAAATTATTTAAAAAAAAATGGCGGCGCGCTATGAGCTTGTAGATCTGCTATTTTTCAATATCAAAATTATAACAATGCTTAAAACACAAAGGGGTTCCCGCCCAAAATGGTTTAAGGTTATTGTAGCAGTCAATTTATATTGGGGGTCGGGAGGGGGCGGGGCGGGGGTCCCGAGACATTGCCAAAGCATTTCCGGGGGTCCCCGGCCAAAAACGTTGAGAACCCCTGTGGTAATGTACTGTAGCCTGTGTGATTAGTACAATTTACAGCAATTCAAATGTCTTTAAGTTAGCCACTTAAACCCCATGCATTGTTGAGCGGAGTCCCTCAGGGTTCTATACTGGCATCATTTCTGTTTACGTTCAAACATTAAATATCTTCACTGAAAATAGCTGATCTACAAGCCTTTAACACGCCACCTTTAACACGCCACGGAACATTGTAAGCTTGTAGAATGGCTATTTTCTGTGAAATTGTCACCCAGATTACAGATCATGGGGTTTCAGTGGTTAAACCAAAAGAAAACCAAAGCGTTCTTTTAGCTGTGAAGACATTTAATCTTATTTTCCTCTTTCCTTTTCTATGTGTGTTCCTGCTGTCCTGCTCGCTCTTACAACTGAATAGGTGAGTCAATTTTATTATTCTCAAAACAAATGCTGTTCATTAAAGACCAGCTCTGGATTGTTGGAGCTTTGGGCGTAAACCTGACCCCCATATTGTTTTTAAAAACAAAAATCGATGTCCACAGCATACCTATCTGTGTTTTGATTCACCAAATTCTCACCAGTCATCAGTCTTTGCATATTTTATTTTATTATTTATTACATTTTGGTTTTAAATTTCTCACATATCCACTGCTCTTGGTGTTGGAATATATGTAATGTAGGCTACATTATTGCTGTACTCTGTAGCAAAAGGCCATAAAAGAAAAAGCTCCAACCAGCCAGTTGTGAGCAGTAATGCCTTTAGCATGCATTGCAGTAGATAGTATGGTCTGGATACAGTAGTCGTCCATTAAACGAGGGGGATTGCTCCCTCTTGTGAGGTAGTTTTGCAGAATTATATTAGAAGTTCAGGACATTTAAAGGACCATACCAGTGGTCTTGCATGTTTATTGACTGACTTTGAGTTTGATTCTGTTCATTTCTGTATGGTATGTAAACCAAGACTAAGCCAAGACTTTAAACTTGGCTTACGTGTATTCAAACACACTAAACATTGTGCACAATGACGTAAACATTGATTCAATTAGTCAGGTACGAATGGTAACATTTTAATGACTTTTAAGATGAAGCCAATGGAAAAATGTTCTTGTTTTATGTGCACTATATTCTATATATAACCAAAGCTACAAAGAGACAATGGCTGCCATGTATCATCATCGCTAGTGATGACCTGACGTCCCTATTTTGGGCTTGTCATTAGAATTGAAAATCTACACAAGTATATACTGTAGGCCTTAAGTGGTTATGTCAGCTTGGACTGATTTTTGGGGGTCGATGGGCTCTTCTTGTTCGCCGGTCTTTGAATGATATACTCCAGAGAGATCACATCGCATTCGCCACAAGGCATGTTTGACACTGATCGTAACCTTTGCTGTGAGGCAGTAGCACGTCGCCTTGCTTGACATTCTGATTTCGACACCCTGAGAAATGTATGCCAGCTGTCCCTCTATCTTTGCCTGACACACATCCCAGGGAGCACCACTGCCTCCCGGATGCCTGCGCTGCGCGCAAGGCGAGCTGAAAGAACCAGGTCAGAGAGATTGACTGAATCATAAGTTTAAGCTCCCGTGGCAGTGGCAGGGCCCCGATGTGCAGATGAGACAAAGCCCAGAAGTCATTTTACAGATTGCTAGATGTATCTAGGCGTATCTGCTCAGTGCTTTAGACTCCCAGCTCCCTGCACTGACAGTGGAGCACCTACTATATCACCTTCACAGGCCCTCCAGATGAGGAGGTTATACCCACTTCAAATCTACATTTCCAGATTTTCCACCAATATCTCCTCCATGGAAGTCCTTCAGTTTATGCACAGTACAATGATTGCATGATAATGTAAAATAATAGGTCACTTTGCATGCACAATGGAGAGACCAATGTGCCCATAATAATGAAAAGGAGTAGGTCACTTTGCGTATGAAGGATACACTAACTACCCTCTAGACTAGAGCCATTTCAGATGTCGCCCCGCCAAAAGTAGAATCCAACTTGAGAATGGATCGTCGATTTATGGTGACATTCACAGCACTTTGATGTGTTAATGACTTGTCGAGGCCCTTGCTAGGTAGAAGAGGAGCGAGAGCAAGCAATATAAATGTTGAAGCAAGATGAACTGAAAATAAATCCACGCTAGTTATAGCAGCATGAAAGAGCAAGATGGCCTTATCGATCTTCAGCAAAAAATATGACAACAAATGAACATTCACTTGACTTTAATGTGGGTGGTAATGCCGTACAAAAAAACCCCAAAACAAAAAAGCAAACAAGAGAAAGGGTTGGACATTGGAAATGCATCATTCAAGAGACTCTCACTTATCACATCAGCCCGGGCAGAGGCCTTTCTGGGGCGGTTCTGGACAACCGTGGGTCCGACCGACTCGACACCGGGCACTGCACTCCATGCGATGGAACGTGTGTGTCGAATTTGAAGTCGGTGGGACTAACGGTTCTCTAGTTACGTGGATTACACACAGACAGACGTACAGACAGACGTACAGAGACTTGGTGTGTGTGTGTGTAGTATATATATATATATAGATAGATAGATAGATAGTGGTTGCCAGAGTGGTTCTGTAATTCTGCTCAGATTAACACAGGTTGTTATTGTGCACCTCAGAATCTAAAGAAGTCTGGAAGTGTCTTTGGATAGATGTACTGTAGCACCATTTTGTTTCTCCATAATGAAATCCCATATAGGTTTTTTTTTTATTGATAATGGTAGAAAATGCTGTCATCGGTGCTGCCTCCAAAGTGTTCAAATAACTGAGACAGCAATATTAATACGTTTTATATTTACCTTTTGCTGAGCATGCACGCTACGCTTCCGAAGGTTCTGCTTCCCGTTGATATGGTTACATAAGCCTGGACCTGCAGAATTAATGGCGCTATGAACCCCTCACATGCTGCCATCATCCAGTATTGCCATGGTAATACAGCCCTTTAATAACCAGTTGTATCTTGTGGGTTAGTGGCAATGGCAACCTGTAAGCATACTGTAACAATGTGCTACACCAGTGCTTCTCAAACTCTTTCATGTCAAGGTCCCCCATTGACCCCAACATGATCTATTTGGCTGCGGACCCCAATCTGAAAATATGTTGTGCCATGGACCCCCAGAAGCAAAGGGATCCTCTGTGCCCACTTTGATTTGCCCAGAGTAGGCTTTATTTGACTCTCTCTTTTCAACTGCCTTTTATACAGTATGTTTAGTACAGTGTCAATCTTCAAGTCAAATCCAAGTTTATGTGGACAATCCTTAAAGGGACTTAAATAAATAAGTGAATTTGCAGTGATGCCAGAGGGACTCCACATTGACCCAGCATCAGCGGCCTGCTCAGAGTGAGCGCACATCGGGGAGCAGTTAGAGGTTAAGTGTCTTGCTCGGGGACACTTAACCAGACGACACAAAGTCTGGAGGAGACGAGTATCGAACCGGGGACTTCCCGATTTCGATGCCCCTCCTTAATCACAGCAACCGTCTCAAAGGGCTTAAATTAGCTATTATGTGGAGCATTATGAAGATTCTCTCCCAAACGTGTTGGTTGGAGTTTATTATGTGAATATCTTCTTAGGTTCCCAAGAGTACCCCAACACACTGGAGAGGTCCATTATAATACTGAGGAACACTGCTCTTGATAATATAGTTAGATCATCATCATCATCATCGTCATCACTGCTTTTCCCATTGTGCTAAATCCTTTGTTGTGGAGTAAAGATCTGAGGAATATGTCCCATGTCTCCATACTCAATCCTCTCACTCTGTAGGCACACCAGGATCATGAGTGCTCCCTCCATCCGTGAGCTCTCCCTTTTTGTATTTGTACATTAGTGCATATAAACCAGCCTCTCGCCCTTTATCCTCTTTCTTATATAAATCCATATGAGATGAATCAAACCGCGTTGGAGGCAGTTTCAAAATCGCCTTTTCCACACTGAACTTGGAATACACTCATTTTCAAACTGCTACTTAAAAGTCTGTAATGTAATCCCTGTATTATGATCAAGATGCTAGGATTTTTCTTTGCCAAAAGTAATGTCTTTGCAGTTACTCTGTGACAATAATGTTTGTCACCCTCTCCGTTATGCTGAGACATTACTGCTTTAACCCTGGCATCTGTACTTTGGACATGGCTTTACTCATTATAGGCAAAAACCTTGCAATATATTTTCAATTATTCTTATTCTTATTAACAGTTGTCGCGCCATTCACGTAGATATATATACGCCAATTAATAAATGCTACACTCCACGCCAATGGCGTTGATGTACGGCAAGTGGTGTTTTATAATGCTTTTGATTGATCGAGTCATAATGCTACTCATGTTAGCATCTGGTTGCTAGCTGTTGTTATTATAACACTGGGTCGCGCCATCTTGGATCGTCGTCACCATAAACACCCATTCTATCTTCTATCGTTTCTTTCAATCGCCTGTATCTCCTATTCCTTCAAAACAAGGTTTATTCCAAGGCCCAGAGCAGACTCTGTGTTTCCTTCTATTAGACTTGGTTAGCTCTGTTTGATAAACAGGATTTCAAAATAAGAGCTGAATTATACCACAGTTATCTAATGCTGGCGTAGTTTGTGTTAATCCATTTGAGATGCCCATAATAGGGTCAGTTGCTAGGATTCAAGTGGTACTGTGTGTGTAATATCTGCCACAGTTTTTAGGCTTGTTGACTCATTGTGGTCTCAGCAAGTGGTGAAGCTGATAGCCTCAACAGTCAACACTCATTTGGCTGTGGTCAGTTATGCAATGAATGCGTTACTGTAAATGTGTAAGCTCCACTACAGTATGTTCAGTCTCTGCTGTAATGATGTAGGCGTAGCAAGCATTGCAAGTAGCCACTGTGGGCTTACTTGAAATGTAAAGTGAGGTTGGTTTCAGTCCCAGCAGATTTGCAAACTCCTGGTAAGACCGCAAACCAAAATATAACATTAATTTGTTAAAATAGTGAGGACACTGTATGTGCATTTCAGTTCCTAATGGGGAGCTGCCTTGACACACCATTTTGTTCATGTAAATAAACGAGTAATCTTCAAAATGCAGTGTATCTACAAATAAGTACAATTCTAAATGCTATGTGCCTGCATAACAGTATGATTTAATTTCCAAAGTTGATGTTGAGGTTATGAAGACATGGACGGTATAGTCTATAATGATTGGATAATTTGGCAGTGAGATACCATTGCAAAGTCTGTGGCCTGGAGATCATATTGCTGAGGGTCATCTCTTCCTTTTGTGCAAGTTAAACTCACCAGCAGAGCCTATATTTGATGATTACTTCTTGAATAATTGTGTTGCCCTGCATCCCTCTTTAACCCATTAAAACGGTATATGTTATTCAGAAAACTTTTAGGTTATAGAACAGTGTTTAGAACAGTGGTTCTCAAAAATAGCAGATATACAAGCTGACATCGCATCACATTGTGCTGCACTGCGAGCTTGTACATCTGCTATATTTTTACATTTTTGAAAAAAAACATCTTTCTTGGCACAAAACATTTTTCAGATGGGGCTCCGTGGCCAAATACATATTAATTTGGGGGTCCTTAGCACGTACAAGTTTGAGAACTACTGATTTACAAGGCATTTGTAGAATCGGCCTCAGGTCTTAATGGGTTAAGACAAAATAACATAATTTCTGCAACCTTCTATTCACCCCAGCCCCAATACATTGTTTGTCAGTTCTGCTTTGCCAAATCAGCTTTTTCTCAGAGATTTTTTTCAGACAAAGCGATGTTTACAGTCACCCCCCTATAACAATGGTACAGTATAGGTTCGCTGTGACACAGTGACAGCAGATGTCATAGTTACAGATATTGCAAAATGGCATTACTAGCTATTTAAATTCTCCAAGTGGGGTCCTTAAGGGGGTTCCAGGCAAGGGGCCAGTGAGGCTTTCCAACGTTGAAGCACTGGGCCCTAGCGGTAAGAGGAGGGACTGCAGGCGGACCCGTGGAAGTATGACGAGGAAACCCCGTGCAGATGGGCTTTAACGTTGAGCGTGTTTGCACTTCGTTTGCACTAGACGGTCCTTCCGGGTGCCTCAAAACGCCACTGAGCAACTTCCACTGACATGAATAGCGGGGGGGGCGGAGCTTCGCGCCAGATCAGTCTCTATCCTTTTAATACTCTATGGTTCCAGGGGGTCCCCCACGAAATGAGTTAATATAGCATCCAAATCAATTTAAAATCTTTAAACCTACATTTTGCTATTTGAAAATAGCCAATCTACAAACCTACCAGGGAAACTCCCCCTTGGCAGGTGATAGGAAGCGGTCTGCTGGAAGCTTCCTCTCATGCCTTGAAGGAAGCTTGAGCTCAGTTTGGGGTTATCCCCAAACTGAGCGCCCAGGATTACAGCTTAGTCAATTAGCACTGGGTGAAATATGGGTTACAACGCTGTGGGATAAACATTTAAGGACAAATAAAATGCTAAATTCCTTCCCGGATCAACTTTCTCATGCTGGCAGTTCTTTGGAGTGCTGCTATTGATGACCCTCCTTTTGAAATCTCACACTCACAAGTGTGAGAGTCAGGCCAATTTGTAACATAGCCTTAACACTGGTTTCTTAACATCTTCTGTGTACTATTTGGACAAGTAACTGAATGTTTACTTTCCAGAATAACCAACTTTCCTTTTGGGTTTGGAGGGCTGAAACGATATAAAATGCAAAGGTGACAGAATTAATTCTTCCTGTTCCAGCACCGAACTGTCAAAATATTGCAAGTTGAAGTAGTGAAGTAAAGCCTGAAACGTGTTATTTTGACGAGGACTTTCTTCTTCAGCGTGTGAACACGAGCAACTCTTTCAAAGTCAGAAGGCAATGAAGCAGAGCCTTTATTGATGACAGTTTTTAGACACTTAAGAGAGCTGGACAATGGACAAGGGGACTTTACATCCACACCAGTCTATTCATGTAATGACTACATACAAGCAGTCTGCCAACATCTACAAACAAGGATTTAATTGGTTGTCAGTGTTAACTTCAGAAGATCTAGCCCAGCAAAGCTTCAGAGGATCTGGTTAGAGGTTCTTCAGATCTTTTTGGTGGAAAAAAACAATAAAACACACACACACACACACACACACACACACACACACACACACACACACACACACACACACACACACACACACACACACACACACACACACACACACACACATAGCCACACATAGCTGTCCAAGATCAAGGGATTCTTCATTTAACTTCACATTAATGTAACAATTATTGTGTTGAAGTTATATTATGAGTTTGCCGTTTTGGACATGTTGGTTGAAACTAAGCTCAAACATGTAACTTTTATTTGAGTAAATAAATGTATATTATATCCAGTGTATTGTACTGTAGAGTATCGCTGTGTTTTCACTGCAGTGCCGGTATTCAACCTGCAAAACAATTTGTATAACTTGCTGGAATGGCAACGGGAGAGACCATTTCCATGTGCCCTCTTTGGCAGCAAATGTGATGGTATTGCCTGATGTGGGACCAGTTTCATTAAAGCCTAACACAATATAACGAACACAGCTGCGGTGGTTGTCACATGCACACAAGCGTGCAAATAGCCCTACATGCAATGTAACGCAGAGGGACGTGTTTCGGTATGTACTGTACCTTCCTTTGCCATTTGATTTGTCGTAATGTTGGTGCTAAATAACACTTAAACTCACTGCCAGACCGGGTGGGGAGGACGGGCCGGTGCCCTACACACAGTGCATGCTGTGAGTGTGCCTATCGACGGTATCACTCCATTTGCCACTCACTTTATGCATACTGTATGGATCTCCTTTTTCTGTCTACATCAAATCTCTTTCACAAGAATAGCCCATCTACTGTACAAGCTCGGCTCACAACGCGCCACATTTCGTTGAGGCTAATATTCCCCCCCACAATATGGATGCTGGGGTTAATCAAATATACCACAACTGTACATATAATACAGTGAGATTTCTGTACCTGTCTCGCTGTGTTCCATTATTCCTATATATGGAGTTATGTGTCAGGCATGCACAAATATGGGGTGTTGTGATGTCAGAACAGGCCAGCTCCATATATGGACCCTGGGCAGGGGTCCTGTCCAGAGCCCGGGCAGAGGCCTTTAGTGGCGGTTCTGGACAACCGTGGGTCCAACTGACTCAACGTCGGACAATGCACTCCCTGTATGGGGTGTGGAACGCGTGTATCGAATTTGAAGTCGGTGGGGCGAACGGTTCTCGAGTTATGTGCATTACAGCCGTACACACGTACATACAGTAGCGCAAACGTCGGTCTCTCTGCTGATTTCTGATCGTCTGCACCTTTGTTAACACCTCGAACGCCCTGGGTTATTTAATCCATTAAATCACAGCGCCCAGCGATTTATAGCTGCAGAGCACATTTAGCGACGGACCGGATGTTATCCCGGATGTAGCCAAAACACTCTTGAGGCGATCGACGACAACAACAGGAGGTATGATTCATTCTAACGCGTAGTGACGGGACCGCGGTGTGCCGCTTAACACATAATCTTTTCTTAGAATTGGACGGAATGATTTAGATCAAGAGTTATTAACGTTTTAAGATTTTCGATCTCGTCGGCTAAAATGGGGGGAACATTTTCGATGACGTCCCACCAGAAAATAACATTGAGTGTTGCACAACAGCCTGCCTGTGGAGCGATGCGATCGGAGACACGCACACACGTACACACACACACACACTCCTCTCTGTCGCTCTAATTAATAATTAATTAGAGCATTAGACAGTCTCATGTCCTGCAGCTGTGTCTAGTTTCTCCTGGCGGATCCTGCCGGGAGCTGCCTATGCCATAGAAAGCATAGGTGAGTTCCAGTCTAGTACAGACAGACAGACCAGACGTACAGACGTGGTGCATTTATAGATAGATTAATACTTTAGAGGATTTCTTTGCTATTTATGAATATTTTTTGAAAATATTAAAGATGCCACAATGTGATATTATAAGTCAAAACTAGGGTTGGGATTCGGAACCGGGTCCATTTCAGACCCGGTTCCGACATTGCGGATCCGGAGCCGGTTCCATTGTTTTTTTATTAACGGTTCCCCAAACGTTTCTCATCAGTCGTCATTTAGCTCCGCTGTGTCTGCATCTGCATGCATGCAAGCAGAGCCTGGGGTGACGTCACCCCACCTACATGAGTGAGTGGGGTCGGGGAGGATACGCCCACTGTTCTGTGCATTCAGCGACCGCCGCGGAGCGAGTGGGACAGTATGTCGAAGAGATCTCCAAAGTGTGGTTAACAGAGAGGGAAATGACTCTGAGGCTGAGCACGCAAAGTGCAATAAATGCGATGCTATAGTTCCCTGCAAAGGTTGTTGCAACTTGTACCAGTTGGACCACGTCCACATTGAGGAAACATCTCGAAATCAATATGCCTACACGAGTCCACAACTCACGAGAATAATCTAGGCACATCGCGTTTGTGAGCCATGCGGAAAGCCGTGCCCCCACTCCCCGCAGCTCCACCACAGCCGGCGGGGTACGAGGATGATGCAAGGCTGGTTCACTTTCCCCAGGCTAGTAACGTAATAGAAAATAAAAACTACTAACGTCTACAGAGCTTTTCATTAGGAACTGTTGTTAATGGTGTTAATTTAGAACGCTAATGACTCGACTTCTTTCTGTCTGATATTTTATGAATCACGTTAACTATAGAGCCAAATCAATTTGTCTGCACTTATTTTTACAACTTATAAGCAACTCAACTGCTTTTGATTTGGTTCTAAATTAATCGCGTGACTGTTGAGAGCCCAGCGTTTAGGTGCATATACCTCCATAGATTGATTACTTTATAAACAGTTTGCAGAAAAAAGCACAGGAACGTAGCCTACAGTTCAATACAAGGTCTGCTAAGAGGATTTTATAATCCAAGAAAGCACTATGGCTTGTTTCCATTAGGGTAAGAGGTCCTTCATATTAAATTAATCTGAACATTAAAGACAACATTTGTCACCACAACAATATCATTATAGCAATGTGTACTGTATATTTAATATACAGTACAAATTGCAACAATGGTATTGTTGTGGTGGCTAGCTGGTGGTGGTGACGTTTAAATAATAGTACCACCTCATAATTGTAATGTGCATTTTCAATAATTGAATGAATGAATTTGTTTATGATGTACTTGGTTAGGTTAGTTATAATATAAGCATAATCTATGTAAGAAAAAAAGGGGAAAAAAATAATATTTATGTTATATATATGTTAGGAACCGGAACCGTTAAGAGGGATCCGGAATCGTTAAAATCCTAACGAATCCCAACCCTAGTCACAACTAGGGGTGGGTCTCGAACCTCAGGACCAAGCATGTACCGAACCGAACGTGCTTGGGTACCCATTACAATAATTACATTTCGGTTATCTCTATCGGTTCCCACAGACACGCAGTCACACGCTATTTATTTATTTTCTTCCCTTTTAATCGATGCGCAGGGGAACAGAGCTGATCTACAAGCCTACATCGCGTTGCATCAGCGACGTGTTGTGGGCTTGTGGCTTGCAGAGGCGGAGCTATCTCTCTGCATGGAGTTAGTTGTCGAGGAGTCTAGAGACAGAGACGCGCTGTGCCTGGCACTGAAGCAGAGAAGCATTGAAGCAACATAATTATTAAAGTTTCTTAAACGTAATTTTAAGTGAAGTTTATGGGAGGAAACTTTTAAGAGAGGGGACAGGAGTCTTGCGCCTTGCCTGAGTTGCCTCATCACTGCATGTGCGCTGGCTGCACAGCATTGAATCAACATGAGACGAGAGAGGAGAGAGAAAGAGTTGTGCACCCACTTTGTGTGTGTGTGTGTGTGTGTGTGTGTGTGTGTGTTCACAGCATAGGGTCCAGAGGCCCAGTCAGTTTAGAGCTTGCCAGTCTAATTTCAAAGAGAGGTGGCGAAAAAACAACAAAAAATAAAAAAAATAGCCTACTTTGGCAGCCCGTGTGCATGCACATTCTGTTGGTAGCAAACCAAAGCATGCAAGCTGCCTTTGTTTTCAATGATCCCCCCATTAGCACGTCGGTAAATCCGTTCTCACCTATCGTCCGGAGATGCGCTTTTTTGTTAAATAAACATTTGCCCTCTTATTTAAGTTATTTTATACCATTTTGGAACCGAAATAGGGAATCGTTAAGAACCGGAATCGATAAGCAGAACCGGAATCGGTACCGGACTCACAACAAATCCTAACTACCCATCCCTAGTAGTCACAACATCGAAAATCAAATCAAACATATTATGATGATATTTTATTTGGCCATATCACATTTTATAGAGGGTATGCGCATAACGTTATTTAATGCAAGCAGATAGGACTTGTCTGGCTTGTCAAGGCAGAAAGTTTTTTGCCACTCAGTAGGCGTTATGTAGGCAAATGGAACAATGGAAAGCCTGACACTAAATGACGCTTGTAGCTGCCAGAAAACCCTATGCTGAAGATTAAATCAAATGAAATTCATGATCAAACAAAGCCCTTTATAACCCACATGCCATATGGGTGTTTGAAAAAAAAACAAAAAAAAATGTACGCATGCATTGTGCACTATAGTGTACAATACTGTATCGGCATGTGTGCGTGTCTTAGAGAGCATGAAATTACTTCCATATTTGTTTGGTCCCCTAAGAGTGTGAAGGCAGAATGTACAATGAGAGACCATTGTATCCCATCCTCCCTGGAACCTTTTAGGAAGAACAGAGAAAGCTCCCCAGCTGCATATTAATGTAATCATTATTTTACCCTTTCTTTCGCTGATACTACCGTGACCTTCGGTGCGTTCTTCGGCACGGCTTTCTCTCCCTGTGGAAGAAATTGGCATATATACAGTAACAGAAAGAACCCCTCAAGTGTAGCAGTGCGATAGTAGTACCCATGTGCCTGGATCACATTCAGTTGGAGGGGACGTTTTGAAAATGTTATAATTTTGTCAGCAAGGTAGCCCATATTCAAAGCACAGCTGTATTGTTGGCATGCTGTTCTGACATGAAACGGTAACAGGTAACCACCTGCTTCCTGTGAGTCGTAAGGATCCCAGTTTGAATCCAACTGTCAGGCAGTTTCCTGAAATGCCACAAATTACCGTATCAACGCAATCAACTGTCTCTCAAGTTTGCACAGGACTGATACTCTGATGCCTTATGTGTATTTTTGGTACACACCTTGCTGTAATGTGTTTTCGACATCTTCCTTTTCTCATGATTACCATGAAACTGTAACCTTGTGCATGTTCCACAGAGGATTCGCCCTTATACATAATCAAAAACCATCCAATCTCTGCCACTAAACCATTCTGAAGCTGATTTTTTTTTTTTTTTTTAACTAGTTTATATATATATATATATATATATATATATATATATATATATATATATATATATATATATATATATTTCTGTAAGGAGCAATACAGTCTCAGGGGCCACTGTGATCACTATAGTGTTTTTTGCTATTTCGTAGTGGTGTCCAAATGTATAATGATAATTCTTATACCTGATATAGTGGATTACTCTTATCCCACAATACATCCTGAAAAGAGGGTTCCCGGTGGTCACTATCGTAAACCCTACTACATGCCATCATGCATTGCACTGAAAGAAAAATGGAGATGTTTATCTGGCATACAAATTATGCTTTTTAATTTCACAGATGAGTTCACTATATAGTCCCCTACATAGAACTCCCTATAGCGAGCAGTGAATGAGTGATTCCATGTTATGTTTTTTTTCTCATGTTACGCTTGTCTTGTTATGATGGTGCTGTTTAGTCATGTTTATCCAGTCCCACGATCCTGATAAAACAAACACAAAGACAAAGTTTGAGTGCATTTAACCACAACTCTCTTTAGTAGATCTTCATAATGGATCGTTAAAGTCTTGTCGAGATAATGTCATAATTGATCCAAGAATGATCATACTTGGCAACCATGTTAGCCCTAAATCATTTACAAGACAATTGTGTGAATCTTACTCCACATGCTAAATCTGCAGGAGTATGATTACATCAAATGCTGGATGGTGACTCACCACCTGCGATGTTTGCCTTCTGCAGACGAGGTCTTTTCCAAGCCGTATGTGCCCCCAACTGTTATTTATAACTACATGTATAACTTCAAATCCAGTCTCTGCAATGAACAAAAAAGTAGTAAAGTGGCGATAAAATCCTCAGCAGTTATGGATGATTTATTCTTAGCTGCGCACCAGTGTTGCACAACAGGCAATCTACAAGCTCATGATGTGTCTCGGGTGCGGCAGATTGTGAGCTTGTAGATTAGCTGTTTGGTGTGCGGCACCGCCGGCATGGCGTGTCAGTGTCAGCTTAAGTATATTTAAGTATATATCAGGCTTTACCCTGCAGCTAACTGTCTTGGAGCATAAGAATGTCTAAATAGTTTAAATGGAAGCATGATATCCCAGAGGTTTTAAGATCTGGAGAGCGAGACTCTGGGAAAGACGCAGGGCAAACTTATCAATCTCGGAAGAAGAGAGTCTCGATTATGTTTGAGCCGTAGACAGGTAACCAGCACATTATTCTATCGCCTGAGGACTGAATTACAGAACAGACATCTGGCTGTCTGGCAGAGATTGCTGGCAAGGGGGAGGAAAAAAATAACTTGAGTGTTTCTGGGAGGCTTTGTGTGCATCAACTTCAAATGTATTGTCTCATCAAAGTTTACACCAGGTATAAAAGTGGGTGGACGTTTCGGATGTTGACACTCACTGCTGGCCAAATTTACAAGTCTGGGCTGCCTTAAACCCTATGAATGAAAGTTGTATTGAATGTGTTCTTAAAAGGCAGAACTTTTTATAATGTTGTCAGAGGGCTCGGATTGTTCATATTTGGCCATGTTATCGGCTAGACAATATAAGGAAGTGATTGGCGGGAGTGAAAATACGCTGAAACCTTGACCAAAGACAGTCGTGCATATACGACGCCTGGTGTCGTTATTGGACCCAGTCGTGTTTGAACAATGGATGTCAAAGTGGGTCCTTACAAGTAACACAGCATAACAATTTCTATATCAGTTGCACAATAACATTCTTCAACGGGAAGGAGAGCCACGGCAACCAGAGCAAGCCCAACATGTCATTTGAAATAACCAGAGTTTCCATCAGGCTTCTCTGGCTCACGCCTGGATTCATTGACCACCCCAGGTTCAATGTTCTCTTTTTGCCAGCATATTCCCCATCTCTGAATGTGATGTGAGGAATCTTTCTCAGCATGGTAGCGGAGAGTGTATAACTGCAAGCCCTACGTACAGCAAAACAACCTGGAGGCGATGCTGGCCCGCCTGTGGTGATGTGTCTGTGGAGTCTAGTCGAGGTTGGAATGAGACAGACAAAAAGGCATTTTTCACATGCTACTTGGCAAGAGCAAAAATAACGTGATATTGATGAGATGTTAGGGGCCGGCCCACAGCTGAGACGAGATGATAACGCTGATTGCTGTTGCGGAATAACCTGTACTTTTGATGCATTGGAAATTCTGCAAAGTTGGGTATTGTACTGTGAATCAACAATAAGTTCTTGTTTTGTCAGTGTGCCATTGTGTGCCATTTCAAAGGTCAGGCTTAGTTTTGACCAAAACGGCATACAGTAGACTGTATGTACACTACAGTACACTATTTTTAGATGTATTACAATATTATTATTAGTAGTAGCCTAATGTTTTTAATTTCTCTATATCTGGATATCCAGTGCTGTGATTTTACAATTTAAAAATAAATTAATATTCTAAATATTTTGGTGACGATGTTTTTTGAAGAAATCCCTCCAGTGTATTTTTTACAGCTTATGTACAGCTTATTTTCAGCTTGCGTGTGGCTAGGCCACACACAAGCACGTGTGACAAAGTATGAATGGGGCTTTAGGCTGCCTGTTGTATGACACATGTTCATGGCAGTGATGGACTCGTACAGTTTGTAAAGTCGTCCTCTATTCAATAGAGGAAATCATTGCACAAGGAAGGAAGGTGGTAAAAGTCCTCTCTGTTGATAGTGTAAAAATGGACCTGTAAGGAATATACTCACCAGACTTTTTTGATATTATATTAGATTTGTGCACATTTCTTAAATTGAAAGTTTAACGTGGAATTCTGCTCAGAGAAATCTTTCAAACTCGTGAAACTCGCTGATGATTGACTGACATCCTGTCATTCTGTACCAGTAATCCGTCACTTGGAATTGAAAGTCTTCATTCAACTGTAACAGAAATATAGAAAAGAAATCTTGCTTTTTTCAAGCAATAACTTTGATAACGGAGCATGTTCTATATTAGACATTTTTGGATTAATTCACATTGCATAAAATAATACAGCGAAATGGGCCACATATATGTGGCCCATTTCTATTTTTGTTCCAAAGTACAAACATGCATACATTACAAACAGTACACATAATGTGCAGAGAAAAACACAGTCGGGTGCTTACAGGAGATTAAAAAAGTATTCAGAGATCAGAGCACTCTAAACATTTTGTGCTAAGATCTCTTTCTTTTTGAGTGGTGCAATCATAGGGTGCAGCACTCAAATGCCCAGCAATGTGTGTCCCTGTGTATGCGTGTATGCATGTACCGGTATGTCTGTTTAGAGTACCAACAGGTGACAAAGTGGCGCTGTTGAGCTTCACATTTATGTGCACATGTGCATGATGGGAAGCTGAGTTTTTAGCAGCCATGTTGGTGCTGTTGAGCTTCACACTGCACAGCTGCATGATGGGAAGCTTTTTTAGCAGCCATTACGTGATTTTGGGTGTGACTGTACTGTACTGTACTGTACTGTACTGTACTGTACTGTACTGTACTGTACTGTACTGTAGAGGGACCCCTACACGGTAACTCTGTCATAGGCCTATCTCACAGCCCGCTTTCCACGCCCACTTCCGGTAAATAGTGGTGTCATCTAACATTAGCATTTACACGTTATTTTCTCTGGATAATCTAAGTACATTTTCTAATGTAAAAATGTGACAGACCAATATTATTATGAAGCAAACAAGATGGTAAATCAGCTCGAACAGATAGAACAAACCTTACCTTGAGAAAACAAAAGTTGTAGACTTCTTAAATTACCTCTGTTAACATGTAGTGTCTATGGAGTGACGTCACGCTATCACCACTAACGCGGAAAGGGGGCGTATTAAGGGGGCGGGGAAATTCTGTGAGATATATTTCCTATATTTCTCGACTGCTTCGGACACGGGGCGGCTCGCCAGAACCGGGCCGGCACCCTGGGCGCGTTCTTGTGCGTCTGGAACTTCCAGGGCCCCCCCGGGGACCCCCACACGGAATTGCACCACTCACTTCACACGGGTGTGATTTTTAAACATACATCATTTGCATCATTATTTATATCTTACTGTAAATTAAACTTATTACATATTATTTCATGGTGTGATTGAAAATGTCACATTTTTCTAGTCCTGCTACCATTTCTTGTGTTTACCAGGGTGTGTGGTGTACATAACCTTAACCTTTGGCATCCCTATTGAGCAACAGTTTTCAAACGTTTTAGATCCCCCCCCCCCCCAAATAGCAATAATAGCAGATCTACAAGCTTGCATGTTGTGGTGCAACTCGTGAGTTTGTAGATTGGCTAATTGTCACACAGAAAAGTACAGGACACTAACCACATGAACCCTAGCAACGCTGGTCTGGGCAAGTAGACCAAGATTAGGCAAAAATAGCCCATATACAAACTCACACTGCATATAGCAACCCATTGTGAGCTTGTAGATGGGCTAATTTCACCAAAATATGGAAGAACTACTTTGCCATCTTCATATAATTGGACCTCACTAATGTTCATGATAAAATAGCACCATTTGTGTCCCCTAGGAGGGCGGTGGGCAGTTTAGAAACCCGTATTCCAGTGACATCATCCCCTTCTACAGCAAATCTCTGGCTATTTTTGAGCGGTGCCTCCGCTCCATTAGGGAGCTATGTGTGTCCCTATGTATATCCCTGTATGTGTCTGTCTGTCCAAGCACGGAAAGCTGCAACACGATAACTCTGTAAATTCTCCACCGTTTCGGACACGTGTGGGGACCCCCCGGGGACCCCCACACGGTAACTCTGTCATTTCTCGACCGTTTCAGACGCGGGAAGGCTCGCCGAAACCGGGCCGCGCCCCCTGGCCGCAAAGACTTTCAAGATTTTTGTACACTACAATACAGTACAGAGCACAGTACAGTACAGTAACTATAATAACAATAAATGTATAGTTGCACCACTCACTTCACACAGGTGTTCCCTCAGAAAAGGGAGGCTATGGTTCAAGTGGTTAAAGTGCAGAAAGTAACGGAGGACAGGGCTGGAAGCGGGGTCTGCCCCGTTGCAACTGTGTGTCGTGCATACTCTTCAGTAGTCTTCATAACTGAAGGAGATTTAAGATTTCAAATGCCACTGGTGATTTAGTAATAGTGTTATTAAAAGGTTTATGGCATCATTTAGTTAAGGTCATCATCTTTTAATGACCTCCCTAATGATCCGAAGACCAAAGATTTGATGTGGTGCTGCTCCTTCCTTATATTAATGAGCTCAAAAGAAAGAGAAACACAGTGATATTTTATAGCTCCTAGCACATGGTGGTGTAGCGATGGATGAGATCACTCATCTCTCGTTGTTATGGTTCATTTACATTTTGTGTTTATGAAAATGAACAAATGGGCCTAAACGGAGAACCTTAACTCATTCAGGACGGGAACCCCTTTTGGTGTTTTAAGCATTATGTTATACTTTAGCTATTGAAAAATAGCAGATCTACAAACTGCTAATTTTGAAAAAATGTGAAACTGTGGTGCAAATCTTTGAATATATATTCTTTCAGAGCGAAAGTTTTTAACTCAAATCTTTGCTTCTGGGGGTCCCTGGAAAAGCATATTTTCAGATCGGGGTCCATGGGCAAATACAGATAATTCTGGGGGTCCATGACATGAAAAAGGTTGAGCACCACTGACATAGAAACATAGGTTTTTCAGAAAACTGTCACGATTTAGAAGACGTTTCTTTTTAGAATCGGCATCGAGGTCTAAATGGGTTAAATGCCAAGGTGCTACCTGGCTAATAAGATTGATGTGGCTGAGTTATTTTGTCTTAGTTGAGGCATGGGGCACTTTTAAAAGCAATGCAGGCTTTCAATGTCTCACTCTCAGTAAACTCTTTTTCATATCATGGCAAACAAACAGGAGAAGGGCGCACCAGTATTGATGAGGTGCCGCTGACCTTGGTGAATACGTCTAACGGTGAAGGACTTCCGCACACACTCATAGACACGATGCAGGATCATTTCTTAAATGACTACCAACGTTTTGACCTGGAAAGGTCTTCTTCAGAGACTTTTCATATCATGTCATGGCTGAATTGAATTTATTAGATCCAATATATATATTTTTTTTTATCCTTTACATGTATGTAGTCTGTCTGTACTGTATGTATGCACTATGCAGTATATCATATATAAGGCAGGGCCGGATCTACCATATGGGCACTTTGGGCACGTGCCCAGGGGCCCTTGGGCACCAGGGGCCCCCAAAAAAAAAAAAAAGTTTAGATTTCTTTTTATTTTTTTTATTTTTTTAGCTCCACAGAAAATTTCTCTGCTAATCCGAATGAAATAAATGGTGTCTAAAAAGATTAGTGTTTTATTGTTGGTGAGAAGGGCAGCTAAAAAGTGCAATTGTGTGTAAAGCAGCAACAATGCGCTAGATTGGCTGTCACTCTGGGGGGGTAGGCGACCGGAAATAGGCCAATATAACGGCATAAAACTGCCCCAAAACGGCTCCAAAACAGCAAAAATCTTGCGCGCGCGAAGGGGGGGGGGGGCCCTTCGAGCTTCAGTGCCCAGGGGCCCTCAGAGGTGTTAATCCGGCCCTGATATAAGGGCATGCAATGCAGCCGCAATAGAACCAGGGTCATTGTGACCGTGTAGTCAGCTAGCAGCGCACACTGTCATTACCCTACTGTAACTTAAACACACTTCAATATTAAACCAATAAGCAATGGACCCTTTTAACAGCAGATGTCTTACCAACTGAACGCAGCTGACAGATACCGTTAATCGTGAATGTGTTTAATTTACCGTAGGTGTTTCTGTGTGCCGACATGAAGTTAAAGGACCGCTTCACCACTTTTCAACCTATCTTCATATAATAGGTCCTCACTAATAATAATGATAAAATGGCACCATTCTTTTCTACTCAGTCTGTGTCTCATAGGAGGGCTGTATGACATCATAATTAACAAGATTTTTTTACAAAAATGTTTAGATTTTCATTATCGTGAGAACGATGGCTTCCATTTTCGCATTGCAACTATTCAGGACTAGAAAGCCTGCAGTTTCTATTAGCTTGTATTCCCCATCGATGATGTCACTCGATGATGTCACTGAGACACAGACCAAGTAGAAAAAAATTGCGCCATTTTTTCATGATTATTAGTGAGGACCTATTATATGAAGATAGGTTGAAAAGTGGTGAAGTGGTCCTTTAACTGTACATGAGTTGTCCATGCTGGCACACAAATTAAATGCATTCCACGGTTCATGTCATTACCTTCAGCATTTCCTGCTGTGAGAAAGGGTCTATCAATTCCAGTTGGTATCAAAGTGATGATATATTTTAAGGTCTGGTGGAAAAAGACTATATTGATATGAATCTTAGAGCTGTCATTCTCTTTATAATCAACAAAATGACGAGCGACACAAAGACTTCCTGCTTGGAGTGTCCATGTGGCTCGGAGGCGGCAGGCTGAGGTGAATTCAATGAACAGTATACTTTATCTGTTTCCCAAACAGGAGCAGTTTTTATGTGTCGCGAGTCTAAATATCTATATTTTTTGTTTCCTTTGTAAAAAAAAGAAAACGTATAGATTCAAAATATTTCAACAATTAATAAACAGAAAGAATCATAACCTTTCAAGTAAAAAAAAAATCATAAATATAATTGAATAATTAGAATTGATGACACAGTCATAATTACCAGCTGCGTTATTATATCTGCAGAATTGTGCTATGAAATGTAAATATATGTGTATCTGTATTTGTGTGTCTGTGGAACAAGATCTGTCCAGGTGACTCAGTAACTCGGAGAGTGTAGCCTACTACAAATGGAATCAAAGGACCCTTTTATAACAATAAACTCGGATATATCGCACCTCACACACAGCTGTCGGTTGTAGTGTTGACATTGGCTTGGCAGGTATAAAGAAGTCCCGTGGTAACCTGCGTGGGGGCCCGCGGGTACAGCGGGGGTGCCCGTGGGGGCCCGCGGGTACAGCGGGGGTCCCCACGGGGGTCCGCAGACTAGAATCCCTTGGTGAAATAACATTGGCGCGCAACGTGACAAAGACTAGTGGGTTGTTGTTGTTGCGACTTGCTGGCTGCAATGCTATACCATTGGCTGAGCTATCCCATTGGCTGAGAGGTCGGCTATAGGCAAAAAGTGTCTGGTTGTCTAACTTGCTGGCTGCAATGCTATCCCATTGGCTGAGATGTCGGCTAGAGGCAAAAAGTGTCTGGTTGCCTAACTTGCTGGCTGCAATGCTATCCCATTGGCTGAGATGTCGGCTAGAGGCAAAAAGTGTCTGGTTGCCTAACTTGCTGGCTGCAATGCTATCCCATTGGCTGAGAGGTCGGCTAGAGGCAAAAAGTGTCTGGTTGACCTAGAGACGAGGCAGCCAATCAGGACGATATTAGGTTGTCACTACGGCAGTCAATGAGAAAGATAGGTTGCTACTACAGCAAGTTGGCGTGAAAGCCAAGGCGATAGAAAACAGACCAGCTGTGCTTACACAGCAGCTGGTAAAAAGCATTTAAGAAAGTGAAAATAGCAGATCTGCAAGCTTGTAGATTTGCTATTTTAGTTTGGGTGCTGCGGGCAAACGTCTATAAGTTCTCTTTGGGTCTCGAGCTAAAAGGTTTGGGAACCACTGCAGTATACATAATGTTGTATGTAAAGATGTGTTTGAACTGCCTCCAGTCCACAAGCTCACGTGTAACTGTCTTCCATCTTCCCATCTGTAGAGTGCTCTTTGTTGGCACACAGAAAGATCTTCTAACGCTAAAGTCCAGTCGTATGGTTCATTGATTAGGGATAAGCGTATATCCTGCATTGATCTTCCTGGGAGGCTGCTGGAATAAACGTCTGTTTGCTCTGCCTCATAGGCTGTGAAAGGTTGGCTGCCGCGTTGAACTTCTTTAGTATTCAACGGCGTAAGTGATTGTCACCTGGAAAGAATATCAAACGGGTCATGTCTTGTCCCACGCTAGATGTGGCGTTTGTTACCTTTTTGAGATCAAGAGGGCTTCATTGAGTGGCATCTTAATGAGTCAAACATGATGATGATAATAACTAAATGATAATACTGGACGTAATAAAATAAAGAAAATATTAAAGATGATAAATTAAGTTGGCACAGGTATAAAAATAATTTGACCATGTAGCCTAATCTAGAACATTGCTGTTATTGTGTGTGTGTGTGTGTGTGTGTGTGTGTGTGTGTGTGTGTGTGTGTGTGTGTGTGTGTGTGTGTGTGTGTGTGTGTGTGTGTGTGTGTGTGTGTGTGTGTGTGTGTGTGTGTGTGTGTGTGTGTGTGTGTGTGTGTGTGTGTGTGTGTGTGTGTGTGTGTGTGTGTGTGTGTGTGTGTGTGTGTGTGTGTGTGTCCACTTGTTCCCAATGTGGAGTGTGTGTATGAGCCAGATGCCACTGCCTAGAGGAAAGATGCTGCACCCAGCATATTCCACTTTTATATTCCAGAGCACTTCCACTTTTGTAGCCACTCCGTCTCCGAACGCTTTTGCTTGAAAATCTCTGAACTTTTCAAAAAGGTGCTGGTGTCGTCTTCTGTCACTCCTTTTTTTTCCTTTTTTTAAACAAGCGCAGCACTTCATCAAAAAAGCACAGTGAGACGCATTTTGTGACTTGATATTTGTTGCACAGCAGCAGCACCCAACGCTCAGTTACACCTTGTCAGATAAAGCCATGGCACCTCATGCTAAGTTCTGCTCATCTCCAGTGATACTCCAATTTTAGGACACTGGAGTCTGAGTAGTGCTGTCGTGAGTAGAGCACCATTCTCCTCCATCAGTGACTGGAGAATCTGCACAGATGAGACTGAGCGCTACAGGTTAGACCTGGTGGGGCTCACCTCCACACACAGTAAGGATTCTGGAACCAAACTCTTGGACAAGGGGTACACCTTGTTCTTTTCTGGAGTTGCCCAGGGTGTGAGGGCTCAGGTGGGTGTGGGGATACTCACAAGCCCCCGGTTGAGTGCCAGTACGTTGGAGTTTACCCCGGTGGACAAGAGGGTCGCTTCCCTCCGCCTTAGAGTTGGAGGGGGGAATACTCTGACTGTTGTTTGTGTGTACGCGCCGAACAAGAGTACAGAGTATCCGGCCTTCATGGATACCCTACATGGGGTCCTGGATGGGGCACCTGTGGGGGATTCCATAGTCTTACTGGGGGACTTCAACGCACACGTGGGCAATGACAGAGATACTTGGGCTGGTGTGATTGGGAGGAAAGGTCTCCCGGATCTGAACCCGAGTGGTGGCTTGTTATTGGACTTCTGTTCTAGTCATGGACTGACCATAACAAACACCATGTTCAAGCATAAAGATGCTCTGAGTCTGGGGCAGTGCCGAGGGAGTGGCAGATCGGGGTTTTTTATTTATTTTTTGTAGCCTTTCCTTCTGCACCATTCTCGTTGCTGTTTCGCACATGCGCGCTGCCGTTCACTTCCTTGTTTACGACTCAGAAAGAATGTCTCGTAACTCCAAATCTAGGGAGCTCTCCATGGTTTTCACCAGAAGGACAATGTTCTGTCTTCATTTCTGACTTCAGCATGCCTCTCGTTTGGAATATAAACGCTTCCAGAGAGACTTTAGCGTGACCAGCGTGAGGTAAGAATGGAAGATTATGGGCTCCAATTTTGTCTCCGACTTTACCCGCAGCGTGGCCCGCAATTCAGCCACTGCCCCGAAAATTACGAATATAGGAGCTTTCTCTGTCCCTTAATGGTATTTTCGTCCAGCGTCACCCGCTATCTTTTTTGCCGACACCGGTATTTGCGCCTAGAGGTGTGGTCATGGGCGTGTTGGCACGTTTTCCCCTAAATTGCTATTTTGGTCACACACATTTGGGAAAGCGACAGTGGAGTTTAAAACCACCCGTAACTTATACCCGTAAGCCGTGTCAAATTAGTTTGGTAGAGCGACGCGGGCTGCGCGCCTGCATGGAGATGTCCTTGGAGTAAGGCATGCGTCATCTCTCCTTATTATGCGATTCCACGCATGCATTTGTTCGTTCAGTTTCATCATCCCATAGCGCAGCAAATGGCGTTTAATCCAATTGACCGACCTTTCCTTTCCGCTTGATACCGTTTCGTAGAGACGGCCTACACGCTCGATCTATATACCAAATGAAACTTTGAATTTTTTTAAATGAGCAAGATTTGAGCGAGTTGTGACTCAATGAAAAGACGAGTGTTCTTGGCTCTGTGCGGGGTGGAGGAAAAAAAAGAACGAAACAAGGAGGGGGTGCAGCAACGCAACACTCTTCCATGGGCTATAGAACGTAAGGCTATGAAGCAATATAGCACTAACGGGCAACGGGTAAGGGATCTATTAAAGGCAATGGCACGTGGACTGGTGATTGGTTAAATATGATTTAATTATTGTAACGCCCAAACCACACCTATGCATAATATAACGGGTAACGGAGGTGTTTAAGGGATTTAGACAGGTAACCAAAATACCAACTTTAGTGGGGGAACACCCTTTCCCCACTCCTAAATCCCCAAATAGTGGCTTTAGAAAGATGAGACAAAATTGGAGCCCTATGTCCCCCGTTTTTTTGGGGGAATGGAAATAAAATCTGCCGTATCTGCTGGCACTCTAGCGCCTATTTTGAAATATGCTCTCTCGTGGAAAGGTGTTAAGGTCACCTGGGCCATCCACGAGAAACACGAGATTTGATTAAAAATGATGTAAATATTTATTTACCTTTTTTAGCCTCGGTTAGCTTCCGCGGCTAGCATCCATAGGCCTCACATTTTAGAAACAGCGTACATGATAATCCGTGGTACACATGCACGCGCACAGGGTCTTATTTATGCTCAAAATGGCATAAAATGCCATGTTTATAGCCTATTACAATGTTAATGTTAATGCGCTGGTCATCATCACTGCTATGGGGATGATGGTCCGTCCGTTCCCTAGGCCTACCCCAGAGCCACAGAGTATAGACAGAGTTGCGACATTGAGGGGGCACCCGGGGCAGAATACAGCCCGGTCACGCGGTTAATTTACTCGCGCGAGCCCATAGACTCCAATGCATTCCGTAAACTTCCGGTGTCCCTATTTGCCAATAGAACTCTATGTAGAAGAGCCGCCATTGGACTTGCCCCATGAAGTGAACGGAGTTGTCATAACTCTGTCTTACTCTATGGCCCTTTTTGAAACCGCCTCCTCGTCCCTTGCCCTACACACACTCTGTATGCGTGTTCACGCGAGGCTGCGCCATATTAAGTGTCGTCCGAAACCAAGCAGCCTTGAGTGGAAGTGGCTTATAAAGCCCTCAAGGGCGAGTCTATGCCGATATAAACTCGATTGCCTTGTGCAGCCCTGCTCTTTGTCCGCATAGTAACTGCGACCTACAAATGTAAGTACCACCACAAATAAATGATAAATAAACTGCTCCTATACAATCTTCATCTGATGCAGAATAGACAACGCTCCAACTGATGTTCACAAGGGCTCTGTATTTACCCCACCGTGAAAAACTATAAATGAAACCACACAAACAAAACACCTTTTAACACAAGATTTATAAACATCATGGATGTATATGAAATATCCTTTTTGACAGTCACACTGTAATTCCTTTTAAATGTCCACATGTCACACAAACATATACACAATGCAATATAACTGTACAAACAAAATAACTGGTAACACAGGCATGATGGTAACCAATAACCATGGCAACGAATGGTGTCTGTTTCCTGTTTCTGCACAAGGAGGGCGAGTGCATTTCCAAACGGTTTTTATACCCAGCACCCTAATGGCTTGAAGGGCTAGGCAGTATTGTGTATTGTGTAAAACATCACTAATATGACCAAAAACAAGAATATAAACTATCTCCAAAAGCTACATGAACATGGACCATTTTGAAATACTCTTTTAAAGCAGTAACCAACCACACACAGAGGTCATTTTCTTATACAGGCTTCTGTGAAAGATTGCAGTACATCTAATCAAATTTCAATTCATGCAAAAATAGACAGGCTTAAAAAAAGTGTAAGACAGCTTTTAACAACAACAAAACAAAGAAAATTGTAATTACAGTACATCAATCAATACAATTGTTACTGCAAACTCGCAGGGAAAAAAAACATAATTACAGTCGCATAATTATAGTGCTCTTATAATGTATCGCATGAGTGGTTGGATGGATTTCACCTTGTGTTAGGGTCTGGCCAGTGGCCACAACACCTCAGCCACATCAGCAGCAATGTCATCCCCGGCTGGGCAACAGGGGAAACATCACCTTGCGTATCCAACTGTGGCCTGGCCCTACCTCAGCGTCTGTGTATGCCTCTTGCATTGCTTGCAAAAGAGGCGGGTGGGCATGAGGTTGGCAGTCATACACTGTCCAACACATGGTTCCTGAGAAAAATACACAAAAAAAAGAGCTTAACCATTTTTTAAGCCCTATTCATACGAAAATAGCTAATCTATAACAACCTGATATTGTTGTGTATACTCTGTGTATATTCTCTCTCTCTCTCTCTCTCTCTCTATATATATATATATATATATATATATACACACACGTCACACACACACACCGTATACACACAACAATATCAGATACTCTAAAGCGTATTGTGCTTATGGATCAGCTATACCGATATATGCTTTTTGCTTACAATGGATGGGTGATAGTTATTATGGTTGGTTTCTATTTCTCAGCGTCTATTTCTATACGTATGTTTCATGTTGACTGTGTTAGTCATTTGGATTCCCCTGCCGTTGGCTTAATATTATGGTTACAATTTGTGTTTATTTTATTAACTAAGATATCAAACACACCAGTCAGTCTGCATTTCCCTAAAGAAAATGCATGTGTTTAATGCAGCCATTAGAGCGATGCATTATGGCCAGAGGAGGGGGTAAATCAGAAGAAGAGGCATGAATCCCCTAACAACCAACAAATAGAACCCTGCTGAATTGGATAGAGAAATGGGAAGTAACAAGTTGTCGTGTGAAGTTATTGTGTTTGGTGAATCCGGCCCAGACCAGAGCACCCTGGTGGAAACTAACATGATCCTGTATGACAACAAATCAGCCCCGGTGCGTCCCGTACAACTGCATTATGTGGTGTATCCAGGAATGTGATTATGTGTGCAGTATTGTAGGGACCCGCGTGGCATGGTGATGGAGGAGCCCTTGCAGACTAATGGCTGCATACAAGGTGATATTTCCCCCACGCCTGTCCTGTCCACATTTCAGCCCCAGTGCCTGGATCTAAGTAGATTGAATGCTGTGCTGCTGCATCAATGACCACAACTCTGTAACAGAAAATGTATACTGGTGGTGCAACAGTTAATCGAACTAATCGATTTAAAAAAAGAACCGTTTTTTATCAAATAATCTGTTTAACAATGGCAAAATCTACAAGCTTGTGCCGTAGATTGTATATTTCTCTAAAGGTTTACAAACAGGACTCAAGTGGTTAATCAGACCAATAGATTTTAGTCGGTTATTAAAAAAAATGTGTTGATATATGTAAAATATATAAAAATGCACTGTTATTCTTTTAATCTGAAGACTATTCCATAGAATAATCTCTAAGGAATTGCAAAGATCTACATATACACAGTGTGTACCATGTACATATACACAGTCTGTACCATGTACACACACACACACACACACACACACACACACACACACACACACGTACACACGTACACACGTACACACGTACACACACACACACACACACACACACACACACACACACACACACACCACAGCGTGGGTGGGTGTTGGCTTGGTTTGAGGCGATCACTTACAGTACTTATTTAGGTGAGGATCTTTAGCTCTTGCCCCCTTTCTCTCTCTCTCACACACACACACACACACACACACACACACACACACGCACACGCACACCTTTTAATGTGTGTGGGTGTTGCTCATTTGAATAAGTGTTTCCCAATGAACGTAAAAATGTACCCAATGTATGTAAACAAGTGTACGTAAGCTTTCGCCCAAGCAATCACTTGCAATCGTAATACCAATAAGGGGTTCAAGAAGAGAAATATCACACAGATCATGAAGGCACTGCTCCCTGCACCTGCAGGATTGTGATCCAATCACCTCTTTATTAGATCTGCTGTGCTGCAGCTGTACTACAAACACAAGAATGCAGGTATTCTTGGGATTAGATCCCTGGCCAACAGGCCAGCTGTCGGCCACCCGTACAGACAGAGAGGTGCGGTCACTCTCAACTCTAGACTTGAACTCAAGACTTGCATTAAACAGCTGCCGAGCTGTCACCGCAAGTGAAGTCGCTCCAGCAGCAACTCACCACTCTAGGCTCCACTCCACTACTATACTAACAACATGAACCCTAGCGTCCCTATGCATTCATGTCATAACAGATGGATATTCCTTTATTGATCCCACAGGGGAAATGCAGGCACCAGACTGCATACAGTAGCAGTTTAAGTTCCAGGTACATATACAGGGCATTAGAAGTACAGTATTCGGGAAGAGTAACATCACAAACAAGACGCCATTTAATACAGTAGTTTATAAGTATACACACTGTATTGCTGGTGAAGGAAGTCATCAAATTATTGGCTTAGGAATGTGACTAAAACCATAATATCTCCATGAATTAAAGGCAGGTGAGTAGTCATTAAAAGAAAATCACACCCGTGTGAACTGAGTGGTGTAAGGTCTTATATAGACGTAATGTCTGACGTAATGAAATCACACCCGTGTGAACTGGGTGACCATAGCAACCATGCTCATTTTCTTTGGTACGGACAGACACGTAAACTAACAAAGCCAGTTGTAGGAGTGGTTTACACCACTCAAAAATTGGGGGGTGAACTATTCCTTTGATAACAAACTGAAAATGATTATTAAAAACAAATCCAGAATAAACACAAGGAGCATGTCCAAAACAGCAGAGGACGTCTTTGTAACAATTAACGGTTAGCAGAGCTAAAGGAAGAAAGACATCAATCACAGTCAGTTATTTCCAATATAACAATCTAATCTGGTCTGGGGTCAAATTGTCAGCATAATAAGATATGTATAATTATTTGCACAAGCAACATTTAAAGAGCCGGAAACCTAATTTAAAAGAAAAGTAGTTCCAATGTGCTAATGGCACTTTGGAGATCATAATGCACTGAAATCTCAACTATTCCCGTCTGATATTCCTAAAAGGTAATTGTCATATCTGACCTTGTAAAGCTTAGAGAGTGAAATATCAATCTATATAATAAATACAGAGATAAGTAGCCTACTTATCTCCTACTTATGAATTGAACAGCCTACTTATGAATTGAACAAGGTGGACCCTCTTGTAAACGAGTGTAATGCTTAATTGGGTCGTCCACTCACAGTTAACAGTCTTTGTATTGAGTTAGTGCTTGAAATGTACTGTAATTCTGCTAACTGTTAATACATATTTCAATCAATCAATCAAAAACTTATGTTAAAACACTCAGAAAAGGTCAGTTTACTTATAGTCCATTATATGCCATCCCATACGAAACATTTCCGGACGTCCGGCCTTCATGTGTTGCTCTTCTAGTGGTTCTGAAGAGGGGCCTGATGCACCTGGCTTGTTTCATGTCACATTAGTAGCCGGTGAGGTTATCAATAATTGTTCTGCATATCTATCTTAATTTCCACTTTGTAGCTTCACCTTTTTAAATGGCAAATAGCAAGTCTGTGGAAGGAAGTAGTGGGCCCGCACACCAGCTTCAGGTATCTGATGTTTTGAATTGATCTCACAGGATCTTCATCAGGTCAGTATAAGACCTTGTGAGATCGAAACGTTGTCTGATAATGAACTAATTCCTTTACCTGAAGCTGGTGTGTGGGCCCACTACCACCTCCGATGTTATGTCTTATCGGCCCAGCACTGTCGAGGTGTGTGTAAATTGAACCCTACCATCCCTATATGCTGGGGCTAATATTCAATGTTCTCGTTAATGGTGATGTTACAGTGGCCAGCAATTTTGTAAATTATAAATCAACCATCTTTAGCAAAGTATATGGTAGGTCTTGCAAATCTTTATCACATCTGAAGCTATACTGTGCATCTGTAAAATCCTCAGTGAGGATCAGTATCCATTTGGTTCATTTTGTACACATCTCAAAGTTGCAAGGATTTTGTTTAATGTTTTGTATTTTAGTTTGTTGTCACAATTATTCTTCATCAGCTATAATAGCCAGTGGTGGAAAAGGTATTTTTTTTTAACTTAATTAAAAGTATGAATTCTGCAATGTAGAAATACTTGAGTAAAAGTAACATATAGTATGAAAAGTACCAAAAGTAGAAAGAACTTATTATGCAGAATGTCCCATTTCAAATATTTTGTATACGTTTTGTATAACACAATCTTTTGAAAATAAAGCGAGCTTGTAGAACTGCTATTTTCAAATGGCCAAAATATAAACAGAGCTGAAGTGGTTAATGTATGTTTTTACTAGTATGTTTTACTAGTTACAACAAAGTACAAATCATTGTAGTGGAGTAAAAAGTACATTATTTGCCTCTGTAATGCAGTGTAGGAGTAAAAGTAATGCAGAGTAGGAGTAAAAGTATTGACATTTGGAAATACTCCAGTAAAGTAAAAATGTAGTAGGCCTACTTGAGTATAGCTTTACCGAATTACACCGGTTAACATGAAACCGCTATGTGATACAGTCAGTGTATTGAGCAGGCACAACAAGCACAGAAGGACAACACATCTTAACAATGCCAACACATGACTGTATCGGTGGCACACTGAGTCTTTGACAGACATAAAGCCTTCATGTTGTTTGTCAATGGGAGCTCTTTAGCATGGTGGATTCTCTCCCAGTGATAATCCATTCTGGTATGAAGAGGTATCATTGCGGGAAGAGAGGGATGAAGGAACTGAATGGGACATTGGGGTCTTTGTAAAGAAACCAGACAGCCTGAACTAATCATTATGAAGGGACATGGCTTGTGCACTGCCGACTGGCTTCTTATCAAATTACCCTGTTCCGTGCATTTACTTCACATTTATGGATGATAAAATACAGTATGTGAGAGAGATGGACTGAAGACTAATCATCTAAATTGAAGGTCATGTTAGTTTTATTTACTGCTCCAGCCCCTGGCTTCTTGTTCGAGAAGGGGAGTGTATTTTGACAAGGTTCACTATGTTCTGGTACATTAAGTCACACTGTTAAGCTGTGTGTGTGTGGTGTGTGTGGTGTGTGTGTGCGTGTGGTGTGAGTGGTGTGTGTGTGCGTGGGGGGGGGTGATCTCTCTCTCTCATATGTGTGTATTTATATATCTCACACACACACACACACAAACACACGCGCGCACGCGCGCGCGCACACACACACACACACATACCCCCTCATGAGGTTATTTGTGTGCTTAGATGCACGCTATTAAAAACCCAGTAATGACTGACGGTTCCATCAGAAGGATGTGAACATGATTCATCCACTAGGCTGGTAATGAGAGCTGAAAGGAAGGCCATGATAATGATGTTCTAATGGGACACTTCCTGGACCTCCTCCATTGGAAGTGAATGTTACCAATTTGTAGTTATTACACCAGTAATGCTTATTACTATTATTACGCTGTCATGTGAAGTTGGAGTGCCAGACAGAAATCAAATAAAAACTAACTTCCTCTGAGTGGGCTGCAATTCATGTGTGGACAGGAAGTTTTAGTCTTCACATGCCTTTTCTCATGATGTTGTTTTATGGCATTCTAATAATTATAAAATTATCGTGTTTTATTTTTGGACTGGTAAATCTCATTGTGTGCGTCCCCTTAAACCCCATGCGTTGTTTGAGCTGTCAAAATGTGAAAAAAAAACATGAATAGGCCTCCTTTGGTCCATTTGTCCATGAGCTGTAGGAGATGGCAGACACCTTGGCAGGGCACACTTTTAGATTGTTTCCCTGAAATAGATGATCTAGCCTCACCCTCTGCGTTGACAAGGGCCTTTTATCACTTTAAAAAATAATAATAGAGTCCGGACACTGTTGTTAGCTCCCACTGTTTATTGCACGGATCAAATCAACGTTCCGATAGACGATCACCCAAGGATCTTCATCAGGGTCTTCATCACAATCCATCACTTTCACTGTGGCTCCCTTGCCAGTTATGACCTAAATGATTGTTCTTACTCTGGTACTAGACCAAAGCTTCACTTGTCACAATAGAGCAAGAGTCTGGTAGTCTACAAGCTCCGCTACTGTATCGCTACACCCAAGCAGAACAAAGTGGTTTGGAACCGACTGAACCTGGCATCCCCCACAGACCCCCCCGATGTAAATAGAGGTGTGTGTGTGTGTGTGTGTGTGTGTGTGTGGGGGGGGGGGGTTATTGTTTTGTAGGTCTATTAAGTGAATGATTAACGAGACCAGCAAGGTTGGCACTATAGAGGAAATGCCGTGGGGGTCACCAAGACCATGTAGGGTGCATCCTCAAATGCCCGGCTGCAATCTGTCCTGTGTGCAAAGTTGACATTTTGGCCTGAGGGTGGTGCTAGAGGAAAGAAGGAACGATTAAGGTCCCCCCTCCAGGGAGCACTTGGCAAGTATCATCAACATTTTGGTCCTAACAAGGTTAAATCAAAAGCCATGGAATTTTCTGCTCAACTTCATGTTATGTAGAGGATGAACCCTTCTGATTCAGATGACCTTACAGCCTTTCATCTAAGGCCACCCTAAGACCAAACTTTACCCTTGCACACACGCTATCTTAAGCCATTTCTATTCAAAAGGAATAGTAATGTCAGATTTGCAGGTGTATTTTTGCATGTACAGCATATATAGGCGACTGTTGGATCACACTGGGGAATTGGTGGAGAATTACTACTGTGCTTACAGTAACGATCTCAACACTGTTATCACTTTTGTAGCTTTTTAAAGATGTATTAGGTTTAATGTATTTATCCTTCCAAAGTTGTTGGACAACCACAGTGATGTTACTGTTAGTTGTACCAGCTGCACAGAGCTGATAGGGGGCTGCTTCTCTCCCCACCCAGATGCAGATGCCATTCATATGCCACGAGTTCAAAGCGGGTGACCTTCATGTTACTGTACACTCTCACTTCTCTAACCCCCAGACTAACTCCTGCTTAGCCACCGCAGGTCCAAGCCTTGAAGAATAGTTGTGCCCGTGGTCATGATTTATTATCTTAAAGGAAAATCCTGAGTAATGCTTTAATTGTGATGCAATTAATCTCTGTGCCCCCCCCCCCCCCCCCCCCCCGCTCCTTGTGCACTAGCCCTTAAGTTATGTGTGGGTAAAGGCAGAAGCTGTTGTCCTCAATATGCACAGTCGTTAGGATTTATGGAAATTACTTGCTTAACTCTGCACAATTGGAATGGCGCTGTTGTGTGTCGTTACTTACAAGTGCAGGGTCGTCCACTCCCCCCCCCCCCCCCCCGTTCCTCTTTTACCTCAGCCCTTATAAACACTTATATAGCACTTTTTGTGTCCTTAATCTCTTCCTGTATTGTTCTTTTGTCTGTTGCTATGTCACCCAAGGACAGTCAATCGTCAATCTAAATGAAATGGCAAAAAGCAAAAAACAAACAACAAAAAAACACATGCTAGATGAACGCCGAACGCCCGGCTGATAATCCATCCATGTACAGTATGTGTACACTCGCACGCACACACACTCTATACACCACTTGCTCCCTTTAGCTGTTTGTCTTTGCCAACAAGCAAGCCTCTTTTCCTACACCATACCACTTGTGGCAGCTTTCCTTCCTACAGTACTCGGCTGTATTGCTCACAATAGCAGAGAGGCCACAGAACAGTCAAAACTGTGGGAGGCTCTCCGTCTCCGCATCACCAAGTAAAGACATTTCATCAATCCACACAGATTGTGATCTTGAAATGTCATGATCTGAGGATTTTAGAAAAGCTTGAGGCATCGTGGATAAACTTGTACGTAAAAAAAGAAAAGAAAACGGTATACTGTGCATATACATACGGTATACCTGTATTTATACTCCAGAATGATTCGGTGAAGACACAAACATACAGGCATTCAGACACCAGTAACGGGCATTGCATAATGAAGAGTTGAGACGAAGTATCATTTAAGTCCATAATAATTATCCATCCATAATAAATATCCATAATTTATAAATTATGGATAAGGAGTCAGGATAAGAGGATGGGACTTTTGGGGGAGGGGTCAGAATAAATTATGGACTTAAATGGTTCTTCGTCTCAACTCTTCATCATGACACGATGGATAATGACACGATGTGAAGCCATGTTCCCTGGAACATCCCGACTCCCGGGAACGTGCCAAGGGGGCGGGTGGTGATAATAAGCTATTTCCGTGCTCGGACCCAGGGACACAGCCAGCCAGCCAGGGACACACATAGCTGTCTATAGGAGTGGTTGCACCACTCAAAAAGAGATCCAAGTGCAGAGTGCAATTTAACATAAGTTTATGCCATAAAAGAAAACATGTTTCGATCTCTCACGGTCTTCGTCAGGGCGAGAACTGTTGGCCTCTGTGTTTTCCTCTGCAAATAAGAGGGCAGCTTTGGACGATTGCAAAAGTGTGTGTGTGTGTGTGTGTGTGTGTGTGTGTGTGTGTGTGTGTGTGTGTGTGTGTGTGTGTGTGTGTGTGTGTGTGTGTGTGTGTGTGTGTGTGTGTGTGTGTGTGTGTGTGTGTGTGTGTGTGTGTGTGTGTGTGTGTGTGTGTGTGTGTGTGTGTGTGTGTGTGTGTGTGTGTGTGTGTGTGTGTGTGTGTGTGTGTGTGTGTGTCACCCGTGAGGGAGCTTGATGCTGAGCATTTCCAGATGATTTTAGTTACATTGGCGGATAACCCTTAGGGGTTATATATGTATCAAGAAGTAGACACTTTTCCACTCATGAGTAGTTTGTCGTGTTTTCGAATCGAATCAAGTCTGAAGATGCTGCTGGTCATTTCTGGGGTTTAGTGGCCGCGGCACTGGACGACCCTTTCCCTTCAACTGTCAAGCCTGTGCCTCCTGCTAGACACGTTGGTGAGCCTGACGTCTGGCAGAGGACTTAACAAACTGCACCAGAGACTAACAGGAGCATGGGGAGGAAGCGGCCTCTCTCTTGGCTGTGGAATTGAAGAAAAGCATGTAGTGCGTTGGGACAAAGTCTGGTTGTTTTCTTTTCGTTATTCTACCATAAAAATCTCCTACCATATAAAGTATCTAAAATAGCATTTGCAGCAATTTCTCAAAACAAATTTCCCAACAGATCCCACCCCAGCTGACTGCTGTGAGCTAAGGTCACCGAAGTTGTCTCAGTATCTCTTGCTGGGTACTCCCAGAGTAGTCACGATCCACGACAAATCTCCAAACGAGGGTGGGGGGTGTGGCTCACCAGACACTAGCAAGAATTCAGGCACAACAATTGGACTAAAACCAGTGAATGATTAAACAGAAACCAACGTGTTTGTCTCTGCGTCGTCTCTGTGCAAAATTCTGTGGAATAATCATATTTAAAAAGTAGAAAGAAGTCGTCATGGGCCACGGTAAATGCAACTTCTACTGATGATTATTATGAGTAAAAGTTTGCCTTTGCGCCTCCAGAGTGTAAGCAGCTAATGATTCGCGGGGACGGAACAAATGCCTCCACGTAGCCCTGTGCAGCTGCTGAGGTCCTGGCTGTGTGTGTGCAATTCATCAGATGTCTGCACATCCAGGTTATGTTTCCCAGCTGAACTGCACCCAGATATACTCAATTCCTGTAGGTAATGACTCCGAGCACTTTGACATGGGTGGAAATTTGGTGCTTGCTCATCTCCGGAGTCACACGTTCCCTTCCTGGCCTATACGGCCGTGCCTCCCCTACACCAGTGGTTCTCAAATATTTTCGTTCATATCAAGGACCACCACATTGGGATGTATTCGGCCGCGGACCCCCATCATATTTTTTTTAATTATTTTGAATAACCCCGTACCAGATTTGAGTTGTACATTTTTCACATTCTTTAAAGATTTTCTTCAAAATAGCCGATCTACTGTCTGTCTCAACTACTCTGTCTCTCTCACCTGTCCCACTGTCTGTCTCAACTACACTGTCTCTCTCTCAACTGTCCCACTGTCTGTCTCAACTACACTGTCTATCTCTCACATGTCCCACTGCCTGTCTCAACTACACTGTCTCTCTCTCACCTGTCCCACTGTCTGTCTCAACTACATTGTCTCTCTCTCACCTGTCCCACTGCCTGTCTCAACTACACTGTCTCTCTCTCAACTGTCCCACTGCCTGTCTCAACTACACTGTCTCTCTCTCAACTGTCCCACTGCCTGTCTCAACTACACTGTCTCTCTCTCACCTGTCCCACTGCCTGTCTCAACTACACTGTCTCTCTCTCACCTGTCCCACTGCCTGTCTCAACTACACTGTCTCTCTCTCAACTGTCCCACTGCCTGTCTCAAATACACTGTCTCTCCCTCAGCTGTCCTGCTGTCTACCCCAATAAAGCACAGCACTGGCTCCTGTATTATAAAAACAATTCTAAATACTTTACCTATAGTTATGTGACATCTCTAATTACAAAGTCTTCTAGTACGTACCAAACAAGGTCCCATAATTGGTTGGTTCTTGATATCCCTCGAGGAAAAATGCTTTTAGTCATTGTGCTCCTAAAGCATGGAATGCATTCCAAGAGACCTTCAAATTGGATGCCTTGGCTTAATCCCTTTGGGGAAAGGATTATGGAAAGGATTTTGAAGTTGTTTGTTTTAAATTATATTGCCAAAATCATGTTAAATTTACAGTGGATGTTTTGTATGATAATTTGACTCTTATTAGATTTTATTATTTGACTGGTGATGAATATGTTTTTTTTATATGGTTTTATATGTTTTTTTGTATGTTTTATGTGTTGCATGATTTGCTTGCAAACAGTGTACAATCGCAAATGAGTACTGGGATTTTCCTGTTAATAAAGGTTAAATAAAATAGCCTTCATGAAAAAATAAAGACAATCCCCTAAGCCTAAGTGAGTATACCTACCACTGCCTTTGAAGGAAATAAGATGCACTGTATTGTAGGTCAAAACAATGTAACGTTTTGTTTTAGTTATTATGTAGCCTACAGTATTATGATTGTGCGTAGCATTGTTCTTGTAGTTCTAGACCTGTGTTGAGCTCAGTGAATATTTCTGTCTGACAGCATCTCAACAATAGCAATGTATTGTTTGTTAGATAACAGCATTTACAGTATCAGTATTACAGTATCTATTAGTGCCTCTCCAGTGACAATAATTGAATTGTAGTGATGACTGGGGCCATATTCCGATGCATAAGAAATTAACAATAAATATGGTCTAAGTGCCTGGGATGAGCAGGCATGAGAAGAATCATGCTTTAAACAAGAATACTTAAGCATGAGAATTGATAGGCCAATTGTTACACATTATACAATTATAGTGTTCTATTTTAGGCCAACTCTTGCAGAGTTGTCCAGCACTCTCTAGTGCAGTCTTATGAGTTGGCTCTCATTCTGTGAAAACCTCACAAAAATAAACCACCTCGCACAGCCGGTGCAGAAACATGTCTGGTTTGGATGAGCAGACAAAAATCTGTATTACCGTATAATGGATATAGTCGATTGCAGTAACTTGGGCCATAATCCATTGAAAGTGACATTATTCAGCTACTATAGTAGAAAGTTGTTGTTTTTCCCAACACTGTGACTAGAGTGGTGCAGATTTTTCCCCATACTGTACATGCAGCATTTGTCAAGGCAGTTTTCATAGTTCGATAACCACTTTATAGTCTACTTGCCAGCCCATAGAGCCCCATTGTGAACCCCGACATGTTGAGTATGGGTCCCCAGCATTTAGAAACTGCCGGATGCTAACTTGCATTGAGCAATTTTCATAATTGGCATAATATCTGACCATACCATTAACAACCTATAGAAGACACATCACATGCTTTATGTAGCATGTGACGTGTCAAACTAGGGGGTTTTCATGATGCTGAATCCATTCCAAGCATTCGTTTTGCAAAAAAACACTCATTGGGCTAAAAAGCGGCCATTGCCGTCATCACAAATGTGATGATGTCAGCACAAGTGGGCATGGCCGTTTTTAGCCCAATTTCAGCATCATGAAAAACCCCATAGTTTGACTACATAAAGCATGATGGAATTTTGAATATTTTGCCTTCTATACTGTAAGTTGTTAATGGTACAGGTCACATATTATGCCAATTATGAAAATTGCTCAACATATGCAAGTTAGCATCTGGCTGTTTCTAGATGCTGGGGACCCATACTCAACATTTCTAACATAAAACGTTGGTGTACTCAACATGCCTGGGTTCACATTCTGGTGGACTATTATTGCGGTTGTCTTTTATTTCTGTCCACATGCATTGTTTTCCAATTTGGCAGACATTGATTCAAGCGACCAATCAGCTCAACGTACGCAGTTTATTTGTTTTCGACAATAAAAGTAGCCTCCGGGGGCGATCGATATTGTCTGTTTCTCTCGTCAAATTCATAAAAGCGTTCTTCCGTGCGAAGCTGCCATTCTTCCTTGGACCTTTGCTCCCCATTCCCTCTATCACCTCAGTGTACCTAATCCTCAGCTCTGATTTTTTTCCCTCCCCCCTCTTATGCTGTGCTGCCAAGCCCTGTGTGGCATTGAAGGAAAGGCCTCCCTATTCTCTCCTCTGACAGGCTCCCTGGTGCATGGGGAATTATTGCTTTGCCCTTAATGCTCTAGGTCAGACATACAGCTCCAGCAGAGGCAGGTCGAGAGAATAGAGTGAATAACAAAGATGAAAAGATCATGTAATCCAATGGGCCTTTAACCCTTTGGCTGATCAACAGTCTTTGGATTGACAGGGATTGCACTCTTTGGTCTTTTCTCAGCAGATGGCAGGGATAAAGATGCCTGCCCTCCCATCAGCCTCTCTTCGGAAAAAAATTAATACAAGACTTGAGACTCTTTGCCAGTTCAGGATCTCTCTGTAAATCTCTATCAGTGATTTCTGCCAGTCAGATTGACACTCTGTCACCTGAGGAAGTGTTGCTCTTCTGTCTTTCCTTAGAATCCTTACATATCACATTAATTCACAAGCATGACGTTCATTCAATGTCAGCTTTCAACCCCAATTTCTAATCCTTATTCACTATTCCTATTAGTGAATAAGGATTCCTATTGAAACACAAGCCAGTTGAGCGGTCTTTGTGACTGAAGCTTCTGTCAGCTACTGTATGCCCCAATAATGAACCTTCTTTCATAGTCGTATAATCTTTTCCTCTTTGTCATCTTGATCAAAAATCAAGGCCAACTGTGCCTGCTCAACATTCTTATAGGACGTACACTGCTTAGTTGTATGCATGTCAGTCAGTCCACCTGTAGGCTATGGACACAGATTTATCAGTTAACCATATGAACCCTAGCATCCCCATTTTGGGGCGAACATTCAGCGGAAATAGCCGATCTACATGTTCACAATGTGTTGCGCTGCGCTTCGTTGTGAGCTTGTAGATCAATGTCTACTGTGGCGTTCTGTGCCTCCTCTACACACACCTATGCGCACGTGTTGGACGTGTGTGTGAAGGTCATTGTTGTGTGGGAACATACAGAAACTGTCCTCTGGTGGAGATTAAAAAGAACAAAGTAGTTAATTGCACTGTCAGAATGGCAGAAGGTCACCTCCTGTTTGATCTCCAAGCTGCCCTCATCTCATGAATTGCCAAAAGATATTATCATCATCATATTTCATCTTTATGGCTATACTTTCCACAATAAATCTCTTGTCAGCAGATGTATGATTAACTCTAGTTTCATTATGGTTGCATGTGGTTCTGTGTAAATTGAACATGGCAGTAAATGGCAAATTAATATTTAGACATATGACTGCGCCACTTGACCAAAAATGATTGACGTGACATGACACAAGCTGTATGTTAAATGTACGCTACAGTAGCGGACCATAGACCTGTAGGTCTATACTTAATTTTTGTTTAAATGATTAGCTGTCTGTAGCTCTTGTTCATCATCAAATCTGTTCTCATTACCATGGAAAGGACCAGTCCCGCAGCATTGATCTTAACTTGAATAAAATTGTCATTGTCGAATCAGTGCAAAGTTTCAGCAGAAGGCATAGGTTAGCATGCCTACTATGGTTACGGTATAACACTAGACTGGAACGTTTTTGGCCAGCTGTGTTGATGGACGATATGTCAAAATGCACCCAAACAGGATAACTCACAATTGATTAGTACAGTATTTATTTTTGTGTGCATTTGTTGGATTATGGAATGATATTGCCAGCAGCAACTATCTCTATAAGGAGTACAAGCAAACACTATTGACTCAATTACTGAACAGTTCTTCTAGTGTACCTGCGGTGATGGTTTTTATTCATTTCGTCCATACTGCTGCTTATTTACTTTCTGTCTCATTGGAGATGCTTTGCTGCACTTATGTCTGTTCAGATTAAGGAACAGACGGCGTGCGTGGTCAACATGTTGTGATGTCTGAGCTACATCCTGTTTAAGGCTTGCTATTGCTGTTTGTTTAGAGGGAATCGGTCTAAATGTAAGTATGGTGTGCAGGCTTTGAGCCAAGACAGGTGTTTTGGCTATCTACTGGAGCCGATCTATAAGCACAACTGGTGAAGAGATTTTGTTTAAAATGGGTGGAAAAGGAAGTGACCAAACTGTTTGACACCTAGGGGACCCTAAAGTGCAATATATAAGGTTGAAGAGGTTAAACATTCAGGTGCATATTGAGATACTTGCCATGGTATATACTGTATGTCTTACATTAATTAATGTTGCACGTTAGGACGTTTGTTTAGGATAATACAAAGTGAGATAATAACTGCTTGTTATACATTTTTTTTTTATTCATTAATGTAGTATATTGCTTAAAAAATAGTGTACTGTATGATTGCATCTGCATTACTATAAGAATATCATAATATGGTATACAGTATAGGAAGAAGTGAACCTTCCTGCGTCAACCGATCTGGGTCCCTAATTCTCCCTATATTTTAGGACATTGAAAAAAATATTTCAAAAAGTAGCAAAAGTAGTACATCTACAAGCTCGACCTACAGTATAAGCATGAGCTTATAGATCTGGGAATTTTTGCTATTTTTGCATGGTGTATAAAGTAGGGCTTAACTGGTTAAGTAGGACACCCACACATTTCCAGCCAGTATTTCCCGCATAGACACATGACCTTGCAGTAGACCATGGAGGGGGAAGGGGGTGAGCGTCATAAAGGCCATTACAGCTGCTGCAGACCAGCACCAGGAGCGCTGGTGTTGGTGTGTAGAGTCATGAAGAAAGATTGCTGATGCTCTTAATCCATTGAGACCTGGAACGCATCCATGTCACGTTAGCGTTTAACCACATTAACCATTAACCCATTTTGGGGCGGGAACCCCTTTTGGTGTTTTAAACATTGTTATAATTTAGCTATTGAAAAATAGCAGATCTACAAGCTCATAGCGCGCCACCGAGTGGCGCGCTATGAACTTGTAGGTCTGCTATTTTTGAAAAATCGTTAAAATGTGCCTCAAATCTTTCCGAAAATTGTCATGATTTAGAAAACTTCTTTTTTTAAATTTCGACGTCAGGCCTGAATGGGTTAAACCTCGGAGGGGAAACTTGATGATGGCATGAGAAGATGGCTAGATATCCCATCCTCCCTTTGGCCAAAGTATAATGGTCCTCCTGTGTGAGTGACACTAAAAAAAAGTATATTTTTATATAAGCTGACACTGGGTGTAGAAGCTTTAATCAGCCCCACAGAGAGTAATACTTTCTACCTTCCAACAGTCGGTTTTGATCTTATATCACCTTACCTTTGGGGGACGAAATAAATTAAAATGTGGGGTGGAGGCTTTGCAGTAGTTGTTGTCTTGTAGCGACAGCAGTCTGATGCTCCTTTGTTTTGCTTTTAGCTCAGATGACATGAAGTGTGTCAGAGCCCCCAGAGACATATTAATCAATGTGCATTAACCCCAAATCACATTAATGGTCCTTACTTACAGCTAGCCTGCAGTGTAATCTCTCACTGGGGCTGCTCTTGTTTCTGCTGCAAGTGAAGAGAGTAATGCTCAGGCGGCCTTGGTGAGCATCACCACACAGAAGTGAGAGGCCTAAATTGTGTCTTTGCTCGAACTTATCCTAAAACGAAAGACTTGGAGTGATATTAATTTGGCATAGCAACACAGTGTCCCATAGGAATAGGTTCCAAGATTACTTGCATAATTGTCCCCTCGGAGTAGGATGAGAGGAGAGCATCCCTATATGCCACTACTACTAATTCAGGCAGTACTACATTGGATAACCACCCCCTACATGATTTAGTTGGCCTCTGCCACGCAGGCACGCACCCCCTAACATGATTAATGTTGTGAATAATGAATCGTTCACAGCTACCAATTTGTACGTCTATTCCTATACAAAACTCATATCTCTATATTTGACTTCCACCTGAAGTTTGTGAACATGAGTCATCCCCTGGCCTATAGGGTATAAATGAGAGTTTTAAGGGTGTTAGTTAGTTAGTGAACCTATAATAACCCATATCTCTGAGAGAGACCGTAACTGACACTGAACATATACTGTTGTTGCAGTAAATGGTAAATGGTGCATTTATATAGCGCTTTTATCCAAAACGCTTTGCATAGATTGTGCATTACATTCACACATTCATACACCGATGGCGGTGGAAACCATGCAAGGCACCAACCTGCACACTCCGGGGGCAATTATGGGTTCAGAGTCATGGACACTTTGACAGTAACTCAGGGGGAGCTCGGGATCAAACTGGGAACCTCGCGGTTCCCATCCGGCCGCTCTACGGGCCACTCTACCCCTGAGCCGCTCTACGGGCCACTCTACCTCTGAGCCGCTCTACGGGCCACTCTACCCCTGAGCCGCTCTACGGGCCACTCTACCCCTGAGCCGCTCTACGGGCCACTCTACCCCTGAGCCGCTCTACGGGCCACTCTACCCCTGAGCCGCTCTACGGGCCATTCTACCCCTGAGCCGCTCTACGGGCCACTCTACCCCTGAGCCGCTCTACGGGCCACTCTACCCCTGAGCCGCTCTACGGGCCATTCTACCCCTGAGCCGCTCTACAGGCCACTCTACCCCTGAGCCGCTCTACGGGCCACTCTACGGGCCTCTCTACCCCTGAGCCGCTCTACGGGCCACTCTACCCCTGAGCCGCTGCCGCCCACAGTAGAAATGAAGAAGTAGCCAGAACACAATACATGTCCTTTTCACTTGGTTTATTTACCTGACAAGCAAGCATCAGGTAGAAACGTGTCCGTTGCTTTTCCACGAGAGGTAATTAACCCATTTTGACCTGACATCAGATTCTAAAAATGTCTTCTACATCCTGACAGTTTTCTGAAAAAGCTATGTTTCTATGTCCGTGGTTCTTCGAGCTTGTAGATCTGCTATTTTTCAATAGCTAAAGCATAACATAATGCTAACACCAAAAGGGGTTCCCGCCCAGAATGGGATAAACAATGTGAAAAGGACGCATTTTGTGCTGGCTACTTAATTTCTATTACATTTTGAGCCCTGCACCAAAAGACTTTCATCTGATCTGGAGTGTGTGAGCCTTCTGCTTTTGCAGATATTTGTCTCCACCAGGCCGAAGGCATGGGGAGAGAGTATGTTTTGCACTCCGTCCGTCCGTGTGTCCTTCCGTCCGTCCTTCCGTCCGTCCGCTATCAGCTAATCTCCGGCACCGTTGGCCCGATCAATGCCAAACTTTGCACACACACTCCCTGGATGCCAACGATGAACCTCTCCCCCACATTTTCCAGAACGACCTGTTATAGCGCCACCATGAGGCAGCTTTTCACATTTTTTACCTAAAACTGCACCGATCTGCGTGATACGTTGCATGCACACTCCCTAGAGGCCAAGGACAAACCTTTGACCTGCATTTTCCGCATCTGCCTTTTATAGCGCCACCAGGAGGCCAACTTTTGTAAAACACATTTTTTTATATTACTCCTCCAGATTCTGTCCAACAATCTCACAAATCGTTACACAGTATCTCTATGGTCATGTGCTCAAGTCGGATCTGTCCGATATTTCATATTCCATCCTAATTGGCTATAATTGGCTTTCACAGTTTGCAAGATTGCCCCGTTTTGAACAAAAGCCTCAAATCATGAACGCAGCATGCAATTTACGTGAAATCTTTCACACATTTTCTTACTAGGCTGAGGAATATATCCCACCCTTTTCACATTGGCCTGTTATAGCGCCACCAACAGGTTGATTTTTGCAAAACACATTTTTGGAACAAAATGCCTCAAAAACATGTTTATATTAATCCTAAACATTTTGCCAAACATCTCACACAGTCCTATCCTCCTGGTGGAGACCTGTGCCCAGAAGGGCACTTTTTCTAGTTTCTCTCTGTTGTTGCAGCAGACAAGACATGACCCCAAATTAATTTGCAGTAGTAAAAAGTACTAACTTAAAGTTTACCCTTAAAGCTATAGTGAAAATAAACACTGGAGTTATATAAGTTCACGATGTCTTAATCTAACTTGGTCTCAAAGAATACAAATAATTTGACAATGAGCAGGAAATGGGACTGTACTCTATGCCAGTAGACAGTGGTACTCAACCTGGGGTCCAGGGACCGCCAGCGGTCCTTGAAGGGGTTCCAGGGGGTCACTAGGGATTTTGTGGCAAGCACACATTATCGCAACACACCTACACCAAACATATTCTGAATGTTTTTATTTCACCTTAAGCCTACTGCAAAATTAATCATAGAGGCATTGGAAATACATAGTTTTAGCCACGCTGGGAATTCTTTGTCCAGTATAATATAAAGAGACTAGAAAAAGTGCCCTTCTGGGCACAGGTCTCCACCAGGGGGATAGGACTGTGTGAGATGTTTGGCAAAATGTTTAGGATTAATATAAACATGTTTTTGAGGCATTTTGTTCCAAAAATGTGTTTTGCAAAAATCAACCTGTTGGTGGCGCTATAACAGGCCAATGTGAAAAGGGTGGGATATATTCCTCAGCCTAGTAAGAAAATGTGTGAAAGATTTCACGTAAATTGCATGCTGCGTTCATGATTTGAGGCTTTTGTTCAAACGGGGCAATCTTGCAAACTGTGAAAGCCAATTATAGCCAATTAGGATGGAATATGAAATATCGGACAGATCCGACTTGAGCACATGACCATAGAGATACTGTGTAACGATTTGTGAGATTTTTGGACAGAATCTGGAGGAGTAATATCAAAAAATGTGTTTTACAAAAGTCGGCCTCCTGGTGGCGCTATAAAAGGCAGATGCGGAAAATGCAGGTCAAAGGTTTGTCCTTGGCCTCTAGGGAGTGTGCATGCAACGTATCACGCAGATCGGTGCAGTTTTAGGTAAAAGATGTGTAAAGCTGCCTCATGGTGGCGCTATAACAGGCCGTTCTGGAAAATGTGGGGCAGAGGTTCATCGTTGGCATCCAGGGAGTGTGTGTGCAAAGTTTGGCATTGATCGGGCCAACGGTGCCGGAGATTAGCTGATAACGGACGGACGGAAGGACGGACGGAAGGACACACACACACACACACACACGGACGGAGTGCAAAACATACTCTCTCCCCATGCCTTCGGCCTGGTGGAGACAAAAATGCGCGGTTCATGGTTGGTGTATTTATTCCTGTTGTTCATACATAGTTTTAGCGACGCATAGATGTGAGCTGATGCATACCATTGTGTAAACGGTGGTTCCACACATGCACTGCATGCTCCAGCTGTGTTGGACGTGTTGAACATGATGTCGGATAGATTGGTGTTTGGTGTCTAGTTAGTTGTGGTGTGGACTCATCAGATGCAGTCCGGGAGGTGCACGCATATACACAAACAATTTTGACAGTTGCTGGATAACAACCTAGGCAAAATAGACTGAAAAGAGAATCCATACACCATCTTCAGAGCTCTGTGTAACCATATTGACTCTTCTTTTCATTGGTCTCTGCGATCCACTTCAGTTTTCTAAAAAGATATATGTATATTTAGTTATCGTTCTTGGTAGGGTTGTAATGATCCGATCACGTGATCGGAAATCGGTGCTGATCATGTCATTTTCAAATGATCGGAATCGGATCGAGAGCAAAAACCGTGATCGGGATGTACCTAGTAGACTGGATATCGTCTATGGCATCTATAAAAATATTAATTACGGATCAGGAAAAATTGGTATCGGCAGAAATGCACATTTGTGGGGATAGATAATACACAGGGGAGCTAAAAAAACATCAACAAAATTGAAAAAGTTAAATTTTATGTTATAGGTCCTTTAAGTGAAAAGAACTGTTGACATGAGCCAATTTGGCTTAGTTGTTGTGCTAAAAGATATTGACAAATCCACTTATCAAACCTCATGACTCTGATAAAACGTAGAAAGCCAATCGATCAAGAATGGTTATGAAGCTCCTTGAACGTATATCACATCCTGTTATCTCATTTATATCCCTGTCTGACTTTGAGAAGGTCCTCCACTCTTTATTCAATTTTTTATTGACTATTTTCAATTCAAGATGATGTAGGTCAAAGACTTGGCAACTCCACCTGCATATTGCAAATCATTATCTGTGGTAAGAAAGTTCATCAGTTCTTTACTTTTAAATATCTTTAAATAACTGTTAAATATTTCAGTATGTTGTCAGTTGATGGACTATTGCCAATACAAGATGAATAAAGTCACAGTGATTCACAGGTGTGATTTTTTAAACCGGTTCAGACATATCCATATACTAATATTGATGACATCAGGGATCTCCATATATGGGCTTATTGTGACAGCAGGTCGCATTTACTATGACATCTCTATCCCTGATGATGTCATGCGATGTCACGAGACCTGGGCACCATATATGGGGCTTTCCCCATGTATGGGGATTTTGAGTGATACACTGACTGACTGACGGGAAATTCATGATTACATAGTTAACTGTGACCTTTGCGGCAACCACAGTGGTTATCATGAGACTGTCACAATATGATCATATATTGGCATTCCCATAATATGGGAATGCCCATATTATATGGGCTCAATATTGATCACAGTCAGGGGTCTCCATATATGGGCATAACAGCGATTGTATTAGGGTATCTGACGTGTCAGAGTGACGGGGATTGTGGTGTTGGGTGTCAAAAACGCAAGGTTTCATAGTTATCTGCGACCTCCGGTCGCAATAAGATTCCACCCTTGTCACACAAGCTTACATAATCAGATTCTGTGAGTGTAAGCCACTTCCCGAACTGGATTTGAATATGGTTAGGCAGCTACTGCTGGAATGATCCAGTATTCACAATCCAGTGCATTTTACATGGCAGGCAGTGTGTGTGCATGAAAGTTAATTGGGTTAGTTCTGCTAACATATGACTGTGTGTCCTGAGCGGACCAATATAAAATACTCACATCCATGTGCACATCGCCTACACGTCAGATTACCTTTCTTTTTTCTTTTTCTTTTTTAGAATAACGTAACTTTACGTCTTGGCACAGGGGGTTTACTATACTAACACTCACAATGCGACGCATTGTGAGCTAGTAGATCAACTATTTTCAAATAGCCTACAGTATGTACAAAACACGGCTAAAGTGGTTAATGTATGTTGTATAATATAATCATTTATATGATATCTGCAAAGTAAAGATAGTAACTAAAGTTTTCAAATAATTGTAGTGGAGTACAATATTGGCCTCTGAGATATAGTGGAGTAGAAGTAAAAGTACTTAAGTACAGTATTTGAGTAAATGTAATTAGTTACTTTCCACCACTGTGTTTATCATCACTATCGATCATGCTGGAGGTGGATGTGCTTCCTGCTGCAGCACATGTTTTCTGAAGTCATTGCAATCACTTACAAAGGTAGAGACCTCCATGTCTACACCTCTAGAGAGATTATTGGAAATGATTATCCTTTATTGCCATAGGTGATAAAAAAATGTACAGTTATATATGTATATATATATAGGTTGTCCAAACGGTGGGGGAAATGAGGGTAAAAGTAGGACAAAATAATAATCCAACTATTTGCATGGTTCACTGACCTTCATTCTTTTGGCAAGTAAGCCTATAACAAAAACACATGCCACAAAATAATGTTATAGAGGGTATGCGCATGCTTAAAGTGAATGGCACATCGAGTGGCAAATCGAGTGGCAAAGCAACATGCAAAGTGAGTTTAACATTGTTTAATGTTGTTTAATGCAATCAGATAGGACTTTTCTGAGAGCAGGTTATAAATGTTGCGAACAAAACGACAACATACAACTTGTAGACATCAGCCAGTTTTCTTTTTGCATTTTTATTCCATGATTTTGTAACCCATTTTTCACCCTGTGCCAATTGCCCAAGGAGGGGGGGGGGGAGCCTAGGACGTAGCATGTGGAAGCCTAGGACGTAGCATGTGGAAGGAACACGTTATTCCAACCAGTTCCTGACCAGGGGGAGGCAGTATAGAGACCAGGATTACTGCATGGTTTTTGTGAGGGTACCTGCCCTGGTTACAGACTGGCAATCTGAAGCCCACTATTCTGACGCACTGCCATTCCGACGCACACAATACTAACCCTGTCCATAACACTAACCCTAAACCTAATTGCACGCGGAAGCCACGTAGTCGCGGTGCGTCTGAAATTTCGGAATGCCACTCTGTTCCCACCTACCATACAGAACACGCAAACTTCAAACAGAAAGGGCCCTTTCGCCAACCCCACCTATCAGCCTGTTTAATGCACATTCAAGCCCTTGACAATATGTGTTGTGTTTGGTGGTCAAAAAAAAAGCTGGTCGAATTTCACCTTGCAAGGTTTTATGAATATAATTACTGCCATAAGGCACACTGGGTCCTTTCAAATTATGTGTTGGAGCAGAACCGAACCGAGGTGATAGATTCTTTTCCAGCAGCATCTGGGGAAAAAAGTAATTGAGGGCCACCTGATTTATTGCTACCGCAATATCGGTCTGCGTGTCGAGTGAATTCCCAACTTTTTCACAGTGGCAGTAATAAGGATTGGTAGTATAAATTGAATTAGATCTATCTCAGTCCTCGACGTGAGGGTTTGATGTCGTCTAAAGCGCAGACATTGGCCGATATACAAATGTCCTATAATCTAATCTAAAACAAGTCCTTTTGCCGTTGCAATTATTGATTTTTGTCACCTACCGACAGCCCTATATTTCTGATAGAAGGACACTGATTGGACCAAGACATTTTGGGCACAGAGAAAAGTTTCCAAATGGCTTCCATACCAGATGGATAATAGAGCCCTGAAATAAGATGTCAAGGGTCAGCATTTTCTATCTGGACTTTCTATCTATCAGCAGGCAGAAAATAAGTACTCCCTGTTATTTTCACCCAAACCCTGTTTAGCCGGGGAGCCACAGGCCCAAAAGCACAATGGTTAAGGATTAACCTGTGATGTCATGACATACTTTATTTGTGTTTTTTCTATGGACTTCATTAAGGTCCACAGAATGAGAGGTCTGCTCTGCCGGAAACACTGCGAAAGAAAGTTATGGACATTTTTGTCTACCACACCATAGACAACCAATATAAGGCAAAATGTCATCATACTTTAAGTAGCAGGTGACATGTCAAACTAGGGGGTTTTCATGATTCTGAATCCATTCCAAGCATTAGTTTTGCACAAAAAACAAAAAATTCAATTATAGTGCCAAATCACAAACATTGTCTGGAGACTCTATATTGAGCGATCCAACATTTTACCCGATTTGGTGACAGTGGGAAGGGAAAATTGGAAGAATTCGCGGGCAGAACAAGGCTCTAGGGTAGGTGGCCTAAAACGGCCATAGCTGTTATCACAAATGTGATGAGGTCAGCACATTTGGATATGGCCGAATTTAGGCCAAGGAGTGTATTTTGTGCAAAACTAATGCTTGTAATGGATTCAGAATCATGAAAACCTAGTTTGACATGTCACATGATGATGACATGTTGCCTTGTATTGGTTGTCTATGGTGGGGTATACAAAAATGTCCTTTAGACAGAATAGAAAAAATACAAATAAAAAGTATCTCATGACATCACAGGTCCTCTCAAATTTTCGGTGGCTGGCTCCCCGGCTAGTTAGAGTTGCATTTGCAGTACATGAATAAGATATGGTAGATACAGTTACGGTATTATTATTATTATTATTATTATTATTATTATTATTATTATTATTATTATTATTATTATTATTATTATTATTATTAAACTGTAATGATTATTTGTTAGTTGTAGAGTAATTGTTTATGTAATATAATTCTCTAATATTGTGTATATGTGTGAAAACTGAAGGGTGTGCCAAGTGGAGGCAGATGGCCACCTACCCTAGAGCCTTGTTCTGCGCGCGGATTCTTCCAATTTTACCTCCCCACTGTCACCAAATCGGGTAAAATGTTGGATCGCTCAATATAGAGTCTCCAGACAATTTTTGTGATTTGGCACTATAATTGAATTGATCTAATGAAGACATTAAAGATAAGTCAGTTATGTTGAAATAATCAGCTGAACTGTCGCTGGCACTAATCACGTCCATGTTGCTACAGTAGGTCTATACAAGGATGTGCTTCGCTTTAAAGATGTGAGACTTGGTATTATTATTTCCACGCTGCAAATCCCTGGCACAGGAGTAATGCAATATACTGGTAGAGATTGCAGTTTCCGTTCTTTAGAGGATCAACAAACTGAGTCTTGGATATAGATTAGAGCCAACCACAGAGATGTTGTTCCGTCTGGGGGAGATATGGTGCTCCTATCATGCAAAGTGTTGTCGATGCCAATAGGCCCTTTCTAGAAAAACAGGTTTGACACAGAGAGGCTTATCCAATTGTCTCTGATAAGTAACAAAGGGTTAGACTCGCCTGAATGGATAAACAGTGCACATATTTCCAACATCAAACGGATTAAATAACAAAATAATTAAAGGTTCAGTGAGCAGGCGCAGAAAGTATATTCAAATTGATCATATAATCTCATTTTTTAAAACGGAACGAGTTCTTCCAGAGTATGCATATATTTCGAGCTTGATTACTGCCCCGGCAAAGTCCAATTATTCTATCAAACTCGGGGCATTTTTCTTTCTTCGGTCTAATAGTAGAGAGAGATAAACATTCTTAACTTTAGTGATTCAAGGTCAGTCGGGTCATGAATTATAATGTGAATTATGGTACACGGTAACTGCAATGATAAGGATCTTTACTCAACTAAATGAACAGATTTTAAATGTATTTATGACATGAAAATTGGCCTAACACTTTGCACAATGCAGCAAATTCAGTGCAATTTGATTTATATGTCAACAATATTGCCAGAACTGCCATTGTCTGGTGGACTTGAGGACAGCTCTTAGTAGCTGCTAGATAATTTACTCCACAACAAAAATGCACAAAGAGAAGACACCGAGGGAGTGAACATTTGTCACTTGCTAGTGGTTCCAAGCATTAAGGAAAAGTCTTTATGTTTTTCTTTAGTTTTGCTGCTCTTAAATCTGAAAGTCATACACAAAGTACAGGTAGTGCTGAATATTATTCCAGTAAACTAATGCTGTAGTGTAGGGTAACTGCACAAGTTGAGGTAAAAAGCTGCAGCTAAAATTATATTTTTGGGGGTATCTTTTTAATGTGATTATTGTGTTTGGATATAACTGTGGGAACATTTCCATCTGCCTAATTCCTAGTGTGAAAGTTGACTTAATGAGCTGGTACAAGTCACGCTAAATATTTCCAGTTTTCAGAATATTTTGTGTCTAGCATATTACACTAATGCTGGTATCCAGCACCTGCAGTATACATTATATCTGTCCCTGTTTATATTTACAATACTGCAGAAAGTTCATTGCAACGTTCTATTTAATATCTGAAAATGGCATTGTTTTTAGATTATCACTGTTATTACTGGCATCTATTATGCCCATGATGAGTGCATATGTTAGTCCAATGCATGTCCTCACATACTGTAGGCTAATATGCAAACACACTATTATTTCTATCTTCAAGGGCTTGATATACATTCTATCTACAAGATACAAACACGCAGCTAACTAGGTATAAATCCGGCTTTAGATGCGTATACTCCAATTATATGTAAACCATACTGTCATGCATGAATTCAAATCATGAGATTAGTCCAACATCATCAGATAGTACGTGGAGAATCTCCTATAACATTTTACCCTCAACCTGTCGGCTCTTATGCTTCTTACTGTATACTGACCCTTACCAGTCCACATGGTTCCATTTGTACATTCTCAGAATTTACTTAACACTGAGGATATTACTGTGCATGGAATCACATTTTGACCATGCTGTCACTGCTATTCATCAAATCAGTCACATGTTCTGTGTTGTGTGAGTGTGTGCTTGCCAGCCTGAAGTTCATAAAATAACCCCACAAAACAATGAGAGAATCATGCCTTATTTATACTTGGTTGCACATGATGCCATGCACATAAAAAAACTGATCTACTAGATCTGCTAATTTAGATGTGTGACACATTCATTTGATCGTTCACAATGACATTTGTTCCATTGTCATTTTCACTAAGCTTGGATCATTCACAGAATTAGCATTAACTATATTTTTATATAAAACTCCAGTAAGATGCATGCATTCATGTATTATTTGATATTATGTAAAATTAGAAGATGGATCGATGTCAAATTAGTTTATCGGCAAGAGCAAAGCAAACTCCTGATAAAATCACATTAAAATTCAGGACTGTAAAATAGCTGATATCCTATCACAAACTGACACTTATTGAGTGACGCAAGCCTCAAGACAAGCTTGTTCTGAAGGACACAAAAAGAAAACAGTTTGCCAGTCGTGATACAATGGTCGGTATCACTCTACTGTGCATGTAGCCTATCAATTAGCATGACCCACCCAGCCACCATGTGTATTATTGACGGGGATAAAAAATAAAAATAAAAAGAGAGCAAAAACAGTGGTCTGTATGTTTGTCTGTATGTACGCTATGCAAAGAGATAGAACGCACATAGAATTTAACGATGGAATGACAAGCTACGTTGACAATTTGTGATTTTATCACTCTAGCTGTAGCTCCCATACGGGCCCCTATAGCCTGGGGCCCTGTGGCAGATGCACCATACGCCCTGCGGAAGCTAGTACGCCACTGTTCACAGGCTTTTCTTGTTTCCGCAGACTTTAAACCTGTCCTGGTAGTTTAAGTCAATGTCTAAGTCTATCCAGGATGAATAGAAATGCAGCAGACGCTGTTGAGGAGAACAAATAACAACCCACCACCACTTGGGTGAAGGAGTCTTATTAATAATAGGACCCTTGAAGTGCAGTTCAAGTTCACTTTATTTGTCACTCACACACACACAGTTGAAAACAGATTAAATGTCTCTCAGGAAAGCCTAGAGTATGTGGTACCTTCTCCCTCTGTGTTTTCCATGGGGAGTATGTAGTACCTTCTCTGTGACCTCATCAGTTTGTAACAGTTGTGTAATAAAGTTCAGCGAGATGAGGTACATGGACTAATACTTAACTTCACAACCCGCGCAAGTCTGCTAATTGCTTATTATGCTAATTGGCAATTATTTCCACCTGGATTAAAAGGTACACAGAGGATCTCAGTCATTGTGTTGACAAACAGCAGTGTCAGAAAAGCGAAATAATCGTGAGAGGTCATGGTTTCCCACAAATGGATGTTGAGGGTCAGCTTCTTCCCAGGGTTTGTGTATGTGTTAAATTCCATGGAGTGGCCCCCTGCTGTAGGATGTGATTAAAAACCACTTAAACCCAATATGCTTTGTTGACCGGAGACCCCCAGGGGTCCAAACTTGGTCTGCTCCTTTTTTCCCCATTTGCACTAAATCTCTGCTGAAAATTGCCAATCTACAAGCTCATAACGGGTTGCGATGCTTTGTGAGCTCGTAGGTTGTCTATTTTCACAAAATGTGTTGGCCCCACAATACTGTTGCTGGTGTTTAAATAACTGGTGGCGACATGGACAGGCTGCAGATCAACACACAGCTGGGGAAGTGGATAGATTTCAACAGTAGAAATATGTGACGCATTCTGTTATGTCGGGCTAACATCCTGTTGTATGGGACTTCTCTGGCCTCCAGGAGCCATGGATGTCTCTAAATTGAGACCACCACTCGCAGTCCTTGGAGACGGTTATGTTCTTTGTGGCATTTGACCATTGCTGCAGCAACAAAAAAGAAAATGCCGTCTGTCATACCCAGTGGTATTACATTAGATCAGTACACTACACTCTTTAAAGTAGAAAAATAGAATGCCCTTTAAAGATTATAAACCTGGGATTTATATAGCTACACAGTACAAATACAATTCAGATTTCCTCTTTGCTTGCATTTCAGTCAATCACCAGGAGAACTACTAGAATATTATGTAAGACAAATTGGTTTAAATGTAACTTTCACAAAAGAATAACCTAAAGGTCATGACAAATCCAGGCTGGATTTCAGAAGATGTTCTGCAGGTAGCTTTCAGGAATCAGGAGTGACAGGCGTGTTTGATCTTACCTCGTTGGTGCCAAAAATATATTTACCTTCATTTGCATGAAATACGCAGGTTGCCTGTTATCCGGTCGCATAATTTACAATCTCATAAATGCCCTCAAGAGATTTAACAGGCAATAATTGGCATTTATAAAATGTCAATCATATACTGTAGATGTATATTTTAGGGGAATCTGTATAAATGATGTCTTTGTTTATCATGGAGACTTGATGATAATACTGCTTCCCCATAGCACCGTTATTTCTCAAAGTAGGTTCTGTCGATCCCCTGGAGTCTGTGGGACGTGTGCAGGTGGAGGTGGTCTCACTGGTCTGTGAAACAATCTTGAATTTGTATTGTTTAAAGCCCAAACAATATTGTTTGGTTTCGTATTTTTTTTATGCCACAGCTTTACTACAGTAGCTGTGTTATTGCAGCTGCTAAACACTTGCGCCTATACATTACACACACTGCAGTGCAAAGCAGGCCCATCCCTCACAGTAAAGTACACTCTTCCAGTTTCATGTACATGTATTTTGTGGTTGTTACTTTCAGTGGTTCTCAAACGTTTTGTGCTTCAGTACCCCCTTTTCCTGATTGCTGAATCCCAGTACCCCCTTTAATTGACAACAACATTTTGATTAGAAGATACTGACATCAAAAGTCCACTTTTTATGTCAATCTGTTAAAAATAAAAGTAACTAGCATATTGTTTTACTATTCAGTAACAGTTGTGCTAGTCAAAATTCATACTTAATTTTGTTTAAAGCTTTACATTTACCTTTACATTTGTTAATGTTTTGTCATTAAACATAACAGTAAAATAAACGTTTCCATTTTCTCTCAAGTACCCCCTGTAGTACGTACGAGCATATCCCTAGGGCAGGGGTACACGTCTTGAGAAACACTGGTTTATCTCACCATATGTTGGTAAATTATAGCCCAATATTTCCCCCCGTATCTGGCACATCCTGTACTCGACGCATTCCATGTAAGGGAGAACAGTTTCTTTCTCAAAATGATTGACTCAGAAATCTGCTTGTCTATTCTATAAAATTTAATTCATGTGTCTCTCTGGACAGATTATGCCCATATAAGGACATACAGTACCTGATGTCACAGTGCCCCAGTGTGTAATTTGACTAAAGTCATACAGGACTAATGTCCTACACTGGCCTCCAAATACGTTGTGCCTGTTTCATCATGGGCAAATAGCACGTCACATTTTCTGCTTGTAGGATGAATATAAATTGGGTATTTTTTGTGGTATTCATTATTTCTTTCCCTTCTTTCTTTATCTTCCCATAAAATGGAAACTTATTTTCTCCTTCTAAACTGTAATTTATTTGCTGTGGCTATTTATGTTCTTTTTGATAACGACCAGGTGTTCTGTGGAAAATAGATCCTACTTTTTCAAGGGGAGTAACCTGATTAGATAATATAAAGTGGCTTGGTGATTTCTACTGCTGATTTCCATGGAGCCCAGCATGCAGTGTTAAAGGTATATTCAGTGATTTCACTTAATTCAAATATCACTTCTTTTTTTGTTTTGTTGTGATAATCCTCCCTACTATAGAATGTGCTGACATAAGGAGTTCCTCCCTGTCCCCAGTTAACCCCTGGGGTCAAAAAACCGTAGGTTTCGTTTTTGGCTAGGTGGCCCAGCCTTCATCCAATCAGGATAGAGAGGGGCCTTCCGCCAATCATGATTGAGCGGGGGCGGGCCCTTGTGTGCGTGATGTTGGCCTGTTGCGTGTCCCCCCCACTGTAGAGCGTGCATGTGCACATCTTGTTACCGGGGCAGACCAGGGTTTCTTTTTCCAAATCACTGAATGCTTTAAAGGAGCATTCAGTGATTTGGGTGATTTGGAAAACCACCCAGTCCGCCCCGGTAACAAAATGTGCACATGCACGCTCTACAGTGGGGGGAAGTGCAACAGGCCAACAGCATGTGCACCAAGGCCCGCCCCCAGTCGATCATGATTGGAGGAAGGCCCCTCTCATCCTGATTGGATGAAGGCTTTGCCACCCGCCACCAAAACTGAAACTAGGGTTTTTTGACCCCAGGGGCTCACTGGGGACAGGGAGGAACTCCTTATATGGTCAGCACACTCTATAGTAAAGAGGATTATCCAGATAAAAAGAAAAAATAAGTGATATTTAGATTAAGACAAATCACTGAATATACCTTTAATGCTTTAATGTGGGTTTGGTCGCTGGTCGTCTGATGTTTAGATGTTCCATCTGAGTAGTACAGTAGCTGAGAATGAGAACAGAGCTGTCATTTCCTGTAGGAAAAAAATGCATCCAGAGAACGCAGGCCCTGCTCATGTGTGCCATGCCCATGCCTAATTAAAACTAATTCCACTACCGTAATCCGTTCCCAAATTTGACCGGGACCTTGATTGTGACCTTTACCGTGTTAAATGTCAACCCAAAAGTGAAATCATCCCTTTGGGGCAGCCTAGTGACAGTTCCCACCAAGTTTCATGAAAATCTGACCATCCGTTCTCAAGTTATCTTGCTAACAAACAAATGCAGACAGGGCCGGATCGTGAAGGAGAAAAGAAAAGCGATCCTTCAGTGCATTTCCAGTTGATTTCAGTTTTCTGACACAATGCAGAGCAGCTGGCGGCAAATCACTCGCCGAGCAGCCCACAATGCATCACTAACACTCAATCACATACAGCACAATGGTGCCTGTAGAGAGCCTTGTGTCCCATCTGTGATAGCAGTAGGATGAGATTGTTCATGGTACAGTATGGAGCTGATGTGGCACTTGCCTCAAAGGCATTGAGCAGTGAGTGCTTTACTGTCAGTATTTGTCCAAATCTTCCAACGAGGTCAGAAGGACCTTTGTCTCCTTGCCACTCTCAAACTACTGCTAAGTGTGACATAATGCCACCTTTTTAAGGACCAGTGAAGTACTCCTCTTGACATTCTAAAGCTGCGTTCAGACTTGGATGGTTAGAGCAGCGCGATTACATACAAAGTCAATGTAAAGACGAGAAGTTGTGCGAGGCTGCGAGCGCCGCAAACGGGTGCAGCGAGACCTGGCGCAGCACAAATTGGACGAACCGAGGCGAATATTTAAATTCAATTCTGAACGCACCTTAAGAGTTCTGTTTTGTGCATAATGCTGCAGAGAGAGAGAGAGAGAGAGAGAGAGAGACTTAAGGTGGCCTTACACTAGCCGATAATCGGGCATTTTTGACGCTCTGGGGGTGCCCGGCTCAAAGCGCGATCGGGATCGGCCCGATCAACATCAAGAATGTTTGATATTTGCTCTGCCCCGCTCCGATTATCCTGTAGTGTGTGGTGCTATCAGATTTCAGATTGAAAAAAATCGACTAGTGTAAGGCCACCTTAAGTATAAATGTGTCAATAGTTCAGAGTAGGTAAGTTTAGGGGAAATCAAATCACCATGCTGGGACTCTGTGTTGTCTCAAAGGCAAATCTCTAGCTAATTATCTTCATTACCCACACATGAAGACTCGGCTAAGGACCCCATCAGTCTGACAGGTGTTGAGTGCTGAACCGCTTACTTCTTGTGATTGTTAAACGCAATTAGCTAATCAACCTGACAAGCTAGCAGCAAACTCAACTATGAATCTTTAGTTTCCTTAAAATGTCTTTGTATCTTAAAGTGTAAATCATTTCTGGATTAAGAGCTTTTTACAAGCTTGAACCTATCTTTTAGTAAACACTTCATGCATGAGAGGCACTATAAGAGCTAGAAATGTGCACTCTTCGGAGCACAGATCTTGCCTACGCAGACCTGTCAGTCATGGGCTGCAGCCATCAGGACACGAGGAAGCTACATGTTTGTACGACAGATGATGCAAATGTTGCCCCTATGGCCCGCAGTGAACATGCGTTCGGAGGTGTGCTTTTAGCCCCTCAACATGCAATTCCAATTTTGGTATAATTGGATGTTGCATTCATTATAGCATTTTCTTCTTTTTTTCCCCCCACGATTTTGTAACCCATTTTTCAACCGGTGACAATTGTCTAAGGCTTAGACAATTGCTATAATCCTGGGTTCTACTCTGGGGAGAACCCCGAACTGAGCTCATGCTTCCTTCAATGCATGAGGAATGAGCAGGCCGCTTCTTATCACCTGACAGGGGGGGGGGGGGGGGATTCCAACCAGTTGCTTTCCCCTCCATCAGCTGACCAAGGGGTATATAGAGACCAGGAGTACTGCATGTTTTTTGTGAGGGTACCTACCCTAGGGGACATGGGGAGAACATGCAAACTCCCACAGCGTCCCTGGCAGGAATCGAACCCAGGACCTTCTAGCTGTGAGACGACAGCACTACCGACAGCACCAAGGACATCGCCTGATTGTCGAGGTCCCGACGCTACAAAATGCAACGCTTAGCCAATCACAGGAAACCAAACCGGGAGAACCGGGAGGACGAGATTGACTCTAGTCTGAGCTGCAACTTGGTTGTAACAATGTTGGTTGTAACATCATCCGAATGACAGATGCTGTATAAGAGTATACAACGTTAAAATGATTGTGAGATAAAATCATGAATACATATTTAGATCCACTAGCTAGCCTATAATTTTCAATGATGCGCGTTGCCTAGCCTACTCTATAATTTCAGGGGTAGGCCAGAGAGAGAGAGTGCTAGGGTAGTCTACATATTCAATAAATAGGCATTTTATCATACTAAAATTAACATGACATGAAATAATGAATTGCGGAACGAGAGATGGCTGACTTACAGAATTTGGTGTGCATCTCTCTCTATCTCTCTCTCTATCTCAGCTGAGTTGATATTAAAGTGAACATTTTCTCTGACAGTGTAAGAATCAAACATTTATTTTTATTTCTTTATTTGTCTGTATATGCGGGAGGTGAGCGGGCCCCCTCGTCTTCTCTAACATGCTTCGTTGTGATTGGCTTTTGGCGAGGCTGCAGCTGGGTGCTATTGGTGCTCTCTGGCAGGGATGTTTGTGATTGGCTTTTGGCAAACGGGGCATGGTGCGGGGCACACTAAACCCAGGACCGCCATTGGCCGCCCAAGCTCGACAATGAGGTTACAGCAGGCGCCGCCGTGCCCCTTTGTATTGTTTTCTGTAAGAAATATGCCCCACCCATGAATTTCTGAAGGCAATTACAGGCAAATGGTATGGAGTATCATCGGCTTATAGGGAGTTGCATCATGATCCGTGGAATCCAGGTGGAAAAACATTGATTGGACTGTATGCCTCGGGAGTTATAGGCTAAAATGTGAACTGTTATAGCACCACCATGAGGGGTAGACAAGTTTCACATTGATCAGCCTCGTGGTGCTTGAGATTAGTCGGACGGACGGACGGACGGACGGACGGACAGACGGACAGGGGGGCGAAAACATAATACCCGCCCCCGGCCTCTCTGGCATGGTAGAGATAATATTCACTTTAATCCAAACCTTATGAGAAGTTGTGGGAAGTGGATGATACTATAGTGGCTCAGCCATGTGATGTTTACAGAACTACATGCACAAAGGAAGGTAGGCCATAGCTAATGGTGGCAGAGTGTGACAGGGAGAGATAAAGATGCCGCTGCAGAAACACTAATAGACAAATCAATATGTACGATTGTTGAATTTGTTTACTAAACTACTACAGTGACAGTTTGTTAATGATCCTCATCTGCTTGCCTTTCACCCTGTCTTTGGTTTGAATCAGCCCAGTTTGCCAAATTGATTCATTCTCTTCAAATCATCATCATCAAGCTTTATTTAGAATTCAAATGACATGTTTTCACCCCCCCCCCCCCCCCCAAATATCAAGACATAAAAATGGCACACACTGAATGTTGAGAGGCTTATTTTATGGTGTGTGTGTGTGTGTGTGTGTGTGCGTGTGCGCGTGTGTGCGTGCGTGCGTGCGTGCGTGCGTGCGCAGATTTTGAATTGATCTACAAGCTCACCACACCAGGGTTTAAGTGGTTACTTTCCTGTATTTTGTATGAATTAGAATTCCATTTTAATGTTATTTCTTTTTCTCTTTTCACCCATGTCTTCCATATCCTGTGGTTGCTGGTGGTCCTTCATCATATATAGGTAAGTCATATATCTATGCATACGATTTTCCTTTCTTTTTTTTCAAAGAGCTGCTCCCTATTTGAATTGGCTATTATGGAGATATTATGGAGTGTGTCCGTTTCAGCTCGGACAGCTGCAGTAGCGCTCTGTGACCTGGGGTGGCACTGTTGGGCAACTAGCGCTGTGTGACCTGGGGTTTGCACTAGAGAGCAGGGGTTCCCAAACTTTTTCATGTCAAGGACCCCCAAATTGACATTTATTAGCCTGCGGACCCCCATTTTTACGCCACTTTAAACCTTTTTCATTTCAAGGACCCCCGGACCCCCCATTTAATTGCATTTCTATCTCTGGGACCCCCAATGTATAGTGTAAAATCAATGTTAATTTAACTCAGAGTGTACAAATCCATTTGTACACTCTCAGAGTTACAGACCCATAAGGGTCCATCTTGTTCCTAATTATCATTTAGCTGGGGACCCCCTGGAACTCCCTCAAGGACCCCTGGGGTTCCCCGGACCCCACTTTAAGAACCACTGGCCTACAGTACCTAATGCCTACACTACAGCATAGTTGCACCGCTCAGTTCACACAGGTGTGATTTTAGTATTTGGCATCATTATGAACTACAACGACATGTATTCCATGCACAGTATGTACATGTATATACACATATACTATATGCATGTAGGCATAGTGGAGCTAATGGAACCCAATAGATTTGTTATACATAGTCCTGGGAATAGTCCCTTGCAGTGATCTGTTCTTTGTTGCACATACATTGCACATGATTACAATACATATGACCATTCAGCATTATTCATACAACCATCTAATGTTTTATTATTCATTACCCATGGATACTTAGAACCCAACATGGAACTTAAACCATCTATGTCTCTCTCACACACGCACGCACGCACGCACGCACGCACGCATGCACGCATTTAATTTATTACATGAAGTTGAGGACTGGATATAACGACAAAAAGCCTTCTCTAACGACAAAGTAAAACAAAAAAGTGCTCAATCTCCCAGCTCTCTTAAATGTGTTGTCTTTTTTCACTGGCATTCCTTTTTTTTTATTTTAAGCTATAGCTGGCTTGACGGCTGGCGACTTGCCAGTGAGTGAAGAACAGCGTGGGTTCAAAAGTGTCCCAGTTGGCATATAAAACATGCTGTCATATGCTGTGTGTGGCAAGTGAAACCAAAACCAGGCCCGAATGAATTGACAACTCAGAGTGTGACTCTGGGTGTTAACTCAGAGTGTGCTGTGCAAATGTAATCACATGGACTGGGGTCCATTTGGTTACACTGAGTTACAAATTAATGGTTAAATCAACACTATCCTGAAATGTACACTCTGAAGCAATATTGCCCTTTGCCCCTGTCAAGTGTTGACCTGACGCCATATGTAGTCCTGAAGAAAGCAAGGACACAGAGACACTGGAGATGGAGTCACTTGGAGGGGGGAGGGAGGGAAGAGGGGTGAAAAAAAAGAAAATCCTGGAAACTGCACTAGTGTCCTATGTATGCATATAAATGATGTTTTTGTACTGCTTTTTCCAAATAAAATAAATATTGTAAAAAAAAAAAAAATCAACACTATCGTGCTGTGTACATATGGGACGCAGCATCAACCTTTTGTGATGATTCAATCAGAGTAGTGTTTAGTGAGTGCTTGTCTGTTCTTTTACATTTTGATCAATTAACTACTTCAACCATGTTTGGTGCTTGGACAGGCTAAGTTAATTCTGTCATCATAATGACAACACAGTATGAATACTACCCCATAATGTTGTGGGTGGCACAGGGCTAAATGCAATATAGGGAAATGTCACAATGTTATTGGTATTAAAAGATATTTTAACAGTCTAAATGTCAATGTCATGATGAAACAAACAACTCAGAAGCTGCAACAACCTTTATCAGTGATGGGTATATATTTTGAAAAGTCAAATAAATGTCGAAATAGATTTTTCTCAAAGTACTGTGTTGCTTGAGGTTGACACATGAAAACGGATTGTGTGTGTGTGTGTGTGTGTGTGTGTGTGTGTCAAAAAATGTCAAATGTCAATATAGAGAATGTCAACCTTGAAAAAGGATCTTTCATGGTGATACCGATAAATATGAACTTAAAGTATGCTATGTTAGTTCCATTGATCCAAGCCGGAACACAATCGATTGATTGATCATTAAAATAAACACGCTCTGAAAATTCATGCTGGCCACTTTTTACATTTTCAAGTAGGCTCTAATCCAGAAAAGATTTAAAACAACTGATTCATACCGAGGTTGCCTAGTGCAAAACATAGGATCTACGAGCTCGCAAAGTGTCACATCGCAACCCATTGTGAGCGATATGGAGATATGGTATTTTCTGAGTATAAATGAATCAACGGTTGAGGGTAGGTATAAGATTACGGGATACAAATCACCATGCCGTGACTCTGTGTTGTCTGGATGCCAAATCTCTAGCTAATTCTATTCATTACCCAAATATGAAGACTCTTATCTGAAGACGATGGCACAATTAGAAGAAATCGCTAAGGACTCCCATCAGTCTGACGCATTCTGAGTGCTGAACCACTTAAACCCTAGACTCAGATGACTGGATTACTAAGGGCTCTGTACTAGAACCCTCTCTTGCACTGGCTCTATATTAAATATATCCAACAAAATAGCTCATCTACTAGCTCACAACGCAAATCAAATATTTTATTAATATGAACTATTTTGAAAGCTCGGTTCTCTGCATTAAATGTCGTGAGAAATGACTGAATTTCAGATCTTTGCACCGACTGGTGTGTGAATAAGATACGTGCACAAAGTGCACATCATATTAAAGCAGCCATTTTTTACACTTTTGTCGACACCTTTTTTCTACTCATTTCATAACTCTGATTAATGCAGGCATGTTTCAGTGTTCACACATTTTGCTGCTGGTACTGCTGTACTGCTTTGGGCAGCCATAGCTGAATGAGTAGCGAGGTCACATTATGTTTGCTTTTTATGATTTCTTTGTATTTATTTGTATTGTTAAATGAGGTTACATTAACCTTATAATCCCCACAGGGTTGTCTAAATCTCACCTACACAACCCTATTGTGTTGTTGTTTCAAATGTGTTATTTTTAAATGTGCAAACAAAAAATAAAAATAAAAAAGAGAGGTCGCCTATGTGGTGTTAGTCATGCTACACGGAGAGTCTGGTCTTCAATAAATATCCAGCATTGCTATACACCATCGAACCAGGACACGTAGCCCCCAAGTGCTCCCCTCTGAGGCATTTGCGTGTGGGCGATCTCCCCCCAAAAGCATATAAAAGCTACGTTTATTCAAAATAGCCGGCTATGTGTGGACGACAGGACCTGAGTGCTCATTGGAACCATATGAACAGCCAGCAGCTGGGTCAAGCTGAAAACTGAACTTCCCCCATGGGGTGCCTGGCGGGCTCCCTACCGCTTTGAAAAGTACAGTCAATAATCTTTATATTTTTTGTAAAAGTATGCTAGTGCTTCTATTCTAAGCAAAGACTAGAGCATGGGTTAGATGGTATTTTTTTAAGTGTTACAATAAATTATGCATCTAGAATTTAAAGATGCTGTGCGCTGAATTTTCCAGACAAATATTACTTTGGACCGCGATAACTATAAATTGTTAATGGGAACAAAACTGGCTGACATTTTTGTCTCCACCATGGGGAGAGAGTATGTTTTGCACTCTGTCTGTTGTCTGTTACCAGCTAATCTCCGGCACCGTTAACCTGGTCGATGCCAAATTTTGCACACACACTTCCTGGATGCCAACGATGAACCTCTGCCCCCAAATTTTCCAGAACGGCCTGTTATAGCGTCACCAGGAGGCCGACTTTTGAAAAACAAATTTTTTGATATTACTCCTCCAGATTCTGTCCAAAATTCCAGCAAATCGTTACACACTATCTCTATAGTTATGTGTTCAAGGCGGATCTGTCCGAATATTTCATATTCCATCCTAATTGGCTAACATTGGCTTTCAAACTTTGCAGGATTGGCCCGTTTTGAACAAAATTGCTCTGTAACAAAAATATTTTGCAAAAATATTTTGTTACAGGGATTCCCAGAAGCAAAGATTTGAGATACAAATGTTCGCTTTAAAAATATATTGAAAGATTTGCACACATTTGATTGTCATGATAATGATTAATGATTACGGCTTACTGAATGACAGTTGCTTCTATACAATGCAATAGTTATATAGTTGTGCAGTAACTAACTATTAAGGTGGTCAGTTTATGTTTAGAAAACAATTAAATCCCCTGAAGAAGGCCGAAAGGTCGAAACGTTGGTTTCTTTTCAATAAATATACAGCATCGTGGCTACGTGTGTGCGGCCTTTTCTTATTTTTACTTAGAAAACAATTAAACTCTTGAATGAAATGATGTATGCCTTAACGTTAAGTGTTACGTCCCCTAAATGCACCCAGAATGTATAGGCAGCCAGTCAAATCTGGGGAACAGCAGTATCTTTGGAACTCCACAGCCAGTTGCCAGACAGATTTTGGTGCGGTTAGCGCCCTGGATGGCAGTGCAGCAAAGCTTGCCCTTCTTATTGTAGCCAGGCTTGCTGCCATTTGTTGTCTCTACTCTGGTAACTCTCATATTTCAGAGGAAGTCAATGGATGGCAAGTGCTTTGCTGTAGTCCCCCCCCCCCCCCCCCTCGTCATGTGGATTGATGAGTTATGGATTTGTTTGTGCATTCCTGCACAGCACTAAATATGAGGAGCATCTGGGCTAATGGAACAAGCTAGGAAATTATATTGAATAAATAATGGTCCATGTTTGTTATTAATCTAGGAACAAGCTATAAAAGGCAAGATATCCACCAATATGCTATCAGGGGATAACAAAAACAAAACCAAAAAATAAACATACTTGCAATTATATTTCATGAGTCAGTAGTCTTATCTTGTTTTGCTCTCATTAAAGTCTAGCCCAATAATTGTATTGATGTGGGTAATTGTTTACTTTGTAAAATGCAAAACTATGAATGCTTTAGCATAGAATATACAGCTCCATCTCATTGAATTAGAATATTGTGTAAAAGTTCATTTTTCCCCTAATATAATTCAAAAAGTGAAACTTTTTTGAATTATATTCAAACAAGTATTAAAAACTTTCTTCAAGTTTGAAGAGTTGAAATCCCCCACCAAAATAAAGCAGCCATCGGTATGAGCCAATTCCAAGTCATTAATATTGTCCCATACAATTCCTTTAGTGCTGCCTCTTCACTTGCACGGGGGTGGATGAGTAGACTACTGTCAGGATAATTGCACTGAATTCCCTGGGCAGATACATTGGTCGCAGTAGTAGTGTTAAATACTCTATATCAGGAGAGCCATATCTCCAAAACTGGTGAGTCAAACTGAACAATCAATATGTCCATTGGAAGCTATGATTCCCTGCTTGCATATGACATGAAAAAACGAAAATTCAAATAAATCCAATGGCAGTCCCTCAGTGAAATTTGGCCACAATTGGTGTGCTGACGATGGTATTACTGTGCTTAACTGACCAACCAACTGGCCTGACCTGAACCTCACAGAGAATCTAGGTTGTATTGTCAAGAGGAAGGTGTGAGACTGAACAATACAAATTAATTTACGGCTGTTAACACCTCAATAAAATGAACTTTTACACAATATTCTAATTGATTGAGACGCTGTACTACAGCACTACACACACACACACACACACACACACACACACACACACACACACACACACACACACACACACGTAATTCAACTACACGAACCAAATTCAACTACACAAACCAAATGGACCTGTAAGAAGTGCGTGTAGAGCAAAATATTTGATTAGTCAACTCCGCTTCCGAGTTGAATTAACACTGTATGGTAGTGTAGGCTATGTGTATCTGGATATTCCTGTTGTGGCTGCAGCCTCTTGTGACAGCAGACATTTAACAGAACCAACATACAATTCAAGGCCAAGTAATTAACAGTAATGAACGTTGGCTGAATAAAGGTTTGAATGGCGAGGCCCTTAGGGCGTAAGCGTATTTGTTTTATAACACTCATATTTATTGACAAAGTGGTTTATGAAAAGGCATAAAGCTTTATCTCACGCGAATGGCTAATTATTTGGTTGTACATGTTTACTTAATCCAATTCTTTGTAGATAATCTCATATTTCTGATTACAGACGTTCTTCATTCATATTAATTGGCATTTTAATTAAAGAAAAGCAGAGAAACCGTGCAAGACAAAATGGCCCAGACTAGAGTAGTGGCAGATGGTAATCAGATGTATTGGCAGGCAAAAGTTTTGTTACTTCTGTACTCCTCAGATTAACAATAACTGAATGTATTATTCACACTATGCTATGATACGCATGATGTGAGTTAATATTAACACTGTGGGAACATTTAGACACTGAAGCCAGTTGTCACAGGCTGTAACACCACAGTTGCTAAAATGTTAATTATGCGGTAACACTTTATATTAAGGTCGCCTGTATTATCAGCTCATTTATAATGCATTATAATGTGCTTATAAGGCATTATAACACTTATAATGGTGCATTTATAAACTGATTTGTGTTTGTACTCGCAATTAACGAATGAAATATTAAAAGATATGAAAACGTGCGTGTAATGTATCACTATCATGGTGAATATAGTGTGATACTGTGTAGACTAGTATGCTCTATAGATTATATTAGAGAGAGAGAGAGAGAGAGAGAGAGAGAGAGAGAGAGAGAGAGAGAGAGAGAGAGAGAGATTAAAAAGTGCCCATTGAATTGCATGCGTAATACAATGCATTATTGATTTTAGATGATGATGCTTGATAATGCCTGCTGCATGGTTTTGAAATTAAATTCTGGATATTACACAGATATAGTATCAGGCACTGGAGCACTATGTTTATTTGTACAGGTGTTGTGTACTCTATCCAACCTCCTGCCAAGGCCAAGTAAAATCCTGAATGTACACAACCAACTGTCAGGCAGTAATCCTCCACTGTGTGTGTGTGTGTGTGTGTGTGTGTGTGTGTGTGTGTGTGTGTGTGTGTGTGTGTGTGTGTGTGTGTGTGTGTGTGTGTGTGTGTGTGTGTGTGTGTGTGTGTGTGTGTGTGTGTGTGCTCATGTTTTGATGTTTCATTTCAAAAAGCTTTGGACACTGACAGCCAGCATGATCAGGGCCTCTCCAGCAGTGTGTGTACATCGATAAGTAACAGTATTACTTGAAATGTTCTGATGAATTGAAAACGTCCCCAATGTAAACAAGTCTTAGTGCTTTTTCTGGGTTTATCCTCTTAGCAGACCTTTTATTGAACTGCGCTTTCCATGAACTGTGCTTATTCTACAAACTGTTAATAGAATTATCAATCAAGCTGCAGCTACAGACAGTGCACACTCTGGCACCACTGAACCTACCTATACGGATTCTATGTCTGTGCTGTGACGCCTGACCCATGCCAAATGTTTGAGGCCGATGGCAAGTTCGATTTTGGACAGCATGCCAAACAACAATTTACAGATTGAAAGGAATTTTTTTTTTCCATTTGAGATCATTTAACTTGCTATAAGCAATAATATATATGTCAATACATTTTAATGACTTTGTTTTTCATTTCTTTTTTGGTATTCAGACAGCCAGCCATGAGTAAAACGCTCCCAAAAAGAATGTAGTCTGTGTCACACATCTAGGGGCCACAATCTGCATTCAAAGATGTTCCTAGAAGCTTTGTCATTGGTCGAAAAAACCCCGGTCGAAATGACTAACCAATCAGGAAGTAGACAGGCAAATCGACCAATGACAAAGCCTCTAGGAAAATATTTGAAGGCAGATTGTGGCCCCTAGATGTGTCACAGACACTACATTCTTTTGGGGAGCGTTTTGCCCATTGCTGGCTGTCTGAAAAAATAAAAAGGTAATTCAAAATTTGACATATTATTGTTTATAGCAGCTTTAAAATAATAAATAATAATAAATGCCATTGTGAGTGTGTTGATCTGCTATTTTTGAAAACCTGAAACGTTTTGCCTATAATGACAGGCCCAAAATATGTATGCCAGGTTGAAAAACGTTTAAAAAAGGGCATGTCAGGCAGCTGCATAATTTCAGATACTGATGTCAAATAATGGCCAATATATTGCCAGTCTAATATGTAGAATGGGCTCTATAATTTATACAGTTTGATCTTGTGCGGCTAACCCCACACATTCATTGTACAGTCAGATCAAGCATCCCCGTCCACTTGCCAATGGACAAGATTTATTTGCATTGCTGTTCTTAAAGCCTCATAAAGCATTGCCACCTCTTATCTCTCTGCATCACACACTTGCTGCTTGGCTAGTGAGGTGTTGTGCTCAGATCAGACTCCCTCATGTTCCTTTACTCACATAAGCAAGTAGTTTTTGTAAATGCAGCTCTTGTCTTGGCTGTGGTACAGGCCTTGCACAATCATACTGTAGCTCTCATAGCGTACAATATGTCTTCCTCCACTGCAAACACAAAGTAATGCATTAAAACCAGTGGTGGGAAGTAACTGCCTTTACTCACATACTGTACTTTAAAACTTTGAGCTACTGTACTTCACTTAAATGTTTTGATTCTTTATACTACATTTCAGAGGCAAATATTGTACTTTTTACTCCCATTATTTCAAAACTTTATTTACTTTGTAGATATAAATTATTATTACATGAATATTAACTAGTTAACCCCTTTTTATACTTTCCACTATTCCACAAAAATAGCCCATCTACCAGCTCGTAGTGAGCTCAAATTTAACATGCTATATGGAAGCCATAGTTCTCACGTTAATACAAATAAAAAATGTGAAATCTTGAAATGATGTATTGTGTCCACAGCCCTCCTATGAGACAGAGTAGAAAAAATTATAACATTTTATCCTGAGCATTACATTAGTGAGGACCAATTATAAAGATAGGTTGAAAATGGGTGAAGTTGTCCTTTTATGTAAAAAAAAATAAAAATCTGAGTGCTTCTCTTCCACCAGTGATTAAACGAAAACCAAGGCAAGTACAGGTATGATTATTGAGAGATTTGCCAAGCCCTTTGGTGCTGGGCTTATTAAAGGGAGAGTGAGGTATGAATCTAAATGCAAATGATTACTTGTGGTGAGGCCTGTTGCAGGCAGCACACTTTACAGATAGCAGCCCAAACGTAAACCTAAGCTACCATCCTCTGGTCCCAGAGGGTCAGAAATATGCCAGGAATCTATTACAATTCCTCCTGTTTGAGAGTGTGACTTGTCAGTGATTTCATTAAGATTATATGCATTACGGCTTAGCTTCCCTCGGAAGATATAACAAAAAGTGACACTTCAATATTCATCTCCTGAGCACTTTGAAAGTGAACTAGTTCTGCGTTTTTCTCTCTCTCTCTGTCTCTCTCTTGGCCTTAAATGACAAATATTAAAGCAGTTAATGATCTACCGGTCTTGGATAGCTGGAGCAATAAGCGCATTGACTTAATGTTAGAGAATCTGGTCATAATAGTTTTTTTTAACATACCATTCAAGCAAGGTATATCACTGACCACATAACTATGAAAATTTCCTCCAGTAATGGTACGACCAAAAGCACTTTGATATGATAGTCATTGATAGACTGTGTGCTTATTGTTTTTTGTTTCGTTTCTGAATTGTAATGAGTTAGAAGCACCCACTGTACACACTCCCATGCATCAGTCTGTTGTGTTAGAAGCACCCACTGTACACACTCCCATGCATCAGTCTGTTGTGTTAGAAGCACCCACTGTACACACTCCCATGCATCAGTCTGTTGTGTTAGAAGCACCCACTGTACACACTCCCATGCATCAGTCTGTGAGATAGGCCTATTGTAATGAGTTAGAAGCACCCACTGTAGTGTACACACTCCCATGCATCAGTCTGTTGTGTTAGAAGCACCCACTGTACACACTCCCATGCATCAGTCTGTGAGATAGGCCCATTGTAATGTGTTAGAAGCACCCACTGTACACACTCCCATGCATCAGTCTGTGAGATAGGCCTATTGTAATGAGTTAGAAGCACCCACTGTAGTGTACACACTCCCATGCATCAGTCTGTTGTGTTAGAAGCACCCACTGTACACACTCCCATGCATCAGTCTGTGAGAAGCAATCTCAAAGCTTTTCACGCTGCTCTGGGACATATCAAAATAAATGAACACCACCATCCTTTGGCTAAATGCTCTCTGGATCGTCACGGTTTCTATGATTAATGTTGTTGAATCTGCAGGCTTCTCAATATGAGACCTGTTTTGGATATCGTGCAGGATGTTTAGCTAATTGAAAGCTACAAATGAGCATCATTACCTGATACTCACCGGGCACATTAGTGAATATAGCATCAGCATGTAAAGGTCCTTTTGAGCCAACGTCTAACAAGCACTCCTAAATCCTCGGAGGCGCATATACTTTTGGGATTAAATTATAATGCCAGTTCTCGTACCCTCTTCTCCCATCGCTTTCATCTTCCTTGTGTTTACTGACTTCATAAAATAAAGAGAAAGGAAAATGGTTTGACTAAGAAATATATGAGGAATAAAAACAACACATTGGCTTATTTTCCACAGCAGGTTGTTGCTATTATCAGGGCCATATCCTAAGCCAAATTGACTTCCCTCTTTGTCCCCATCGAGGGATTGCAATCAAAATGCGAGTGCAGTAATCTCCTGTCGTTTTAGTCTCTCTCCTCTGAAGCAAATATGACAGCGTTTGGCAGCTGGCACTGCAATTAATTCTGAAACATGTGCTGTTTGCAGTCCTATCAGATCCGGTGCGCCGACACCGGTGATAAATCCATTTTTCTTTTCTCACACACTCCTCGTTCCACTTGCTTTCCTCCTCTCCTTCTAGGCTGCCACCACTGCCCCCGTCTCCACACCCACCAATTAATGACCGACATCACTGATTCATAACCACCGGTGTGGAAGAAAAGTGCTGTATTTTATTATGCACTACCTTCATAAGAGACAGACATGGTCTGTGATTGATTTTTTTAAACATTTTATATCTGTTCTACTAAAAGTAATATTCACACATCCATGGCAACACCTTTCTGTATTCATGTTGAGTACAGTAGAGGTCTCTACTGAGTGTGTATGCTTGTTAGTACCAAAGATAATGAAGCAACTAATCTGTGCTAATAATGGCCAATTTGTTCTACAATGAGGCTTGGTTATTAGTAATCTGTCCACACAATGTCGTATTGATCTCTAATTGTGCTCTAACTTTATTGATTGCTTCTCTGCCTCACTACATACAGTATGGATCAACTTCAAGGCGTGACAGGTAGTCGACCACTAGTCATAATAATATGATGGCCAAGGGAAATGAGAATCAGAATTCTTTTTGTGGTTGATTGTAAAATGTCACTCGGTCAATAACTTTACTGTCACATAGCTTTGTTCACAATTCTGTGTCGTCCTGGTGCTTTACTAGTGTATTTTCTGCTCTGTTTATGTCCGGAGCTGTGCCGAGGTGTTGATAAAAATCTCTGCAGCTTGCTCTCCGCGAGGGGAGCAAAATGTGAACTGCAGAACCCCAGGGATGTCGAGACACACAAAGGCCTCGCTGCTTTTGCTGAGCACATCGTCTACACAACACTGGGCCCTTTGGCACATTGTGGCCCCCACGTATTGATCACAAACTACATGAAGCAATTCACGAGGACATGACAACTCAACTCAACAGATAGAGCCTTGGGGTGCCTGGTGCCTGGCCAGTCAGTGCACACTGCACAGACCGTATGGTGTCCTAGTGCATTGTTTCTCAAACTTTTTGTGTGGGGAAACTGTATTTACAGTAGCTGCAGACCCCCCTTGAAAGTATTTTGTGCCAGGCACCGCATAAGAAAAGATTTGCGTGAATTTAATTATCACAATTTCTCAATATTTTCAGTACATATTTTTAATTAGCCCATCTACAAGCTCACAGTGTGTCGAAGCATAGAGAACTACTGTCCGCACTGACCCACTTTGAGAACCGCGGGCAGTCCTAGTGAGCGTAAACATACAGGTTAAAATCCGACCCCTGTCTTGTCTCGCATGTCTCTGCTCTTGGTTTCCTGTCTGACTCTCTCTACGCTGACAGCATCAAAAACAGATAGTGCCTATTCCCCCCTGGACTCCAAACGTGCTCTCTGTTATTTGGCTTTGTTATACAGTAGCTGCATGAATGCATTGTCCTGAAAGTCCCACCACACCGCCTAGCCGAACGTATTGTTTGGTAGAGTGTGCCGATTCAAAAAGGCCTCTTGGCTGATCTGTACACATGGGCATTGTTTTAATTCCACAGCCACTGTTTTACCAAGACAAAGCCCTCTAGTTTGCTCATTAAACATACACGCTCTTTCATTAAACACAGATCTTATATTGATGCTCACCAATTTTGAGTCTCCCCTGGACCCACAATAATTAATTTTCCAAATTTCCAAACTAATTTGTGGGCCAAGCATGGCAGCATATTGATGTGATATCCAAGTGTTGCCTTATTTGCATAGGTGTGATATAAACATTGTGTAATTTGGGTCATCAACTGCAGTTTCTTAAGTAACCACATGACCCCTAGCATCCCTAGTATTCTGGGTATATCATAATAGGCAGGAAAATATTCTATTTTGTCATTGGTCGATTTTATGCTATTTTTAGCTAAGCGATTTGGTGTAGATGGAAAATGGGGAGAACAGACCCCTGGGGGACCCCTGTTGACTGATGAATAGGGTTTAACTTTAAACATCCCAATTAGAGGAAACTTCATCCAGACACATGATTTGAGGAATAAGTATAGGTGCAGGTAATTAAGTGCTTGAAATGAAAATAAATCAAATGAAAGTCAGTGATTGGTGGGGTCTGAAGGTTGTATATAATGACTTGGACAAGACGGGAGATTGGAGGATAATCTAAATCCTCTGCAGGCCTCCATTGTAAGTGGCAGCCCGCAATGTCATCTCCACAAGAAAAGGGGGTTAATAGTGTAATGTGTGCCTTCAGGGGAAATTGCCGGCATGTTCACCTATTTTAAAATATCTACTGTACTAAAGTTACATCAAACGATATGGTATTATATTTGTAACCACAGGGCAAACATGTAAAAGCTGTGTGCTACAAGATTGCGAACATTTCATGGGAGATTGTGAACATTACACAGTAGACATTTTTTCACAATCTTTTCCTCAGTAGCATTTTCTTTTATGTACTATATTACAGTCGTAATCAAACTGGGGGTCGGGACCCCCAGGGGAGTCCCCAAATATGTTTTGTTGGTCCCTAGTTGATTAGCTTAATGTGCAACATTGTTTTCTCACTCAACAGTAAACAAAACAACTTTTTAATACCAAATCTTACAATAAATGCACCACGTCTCTCTGTGTGGGTACATCTGTACGTCTGTAATCCACGTAACTTGAGAACCGTTCGCCCCACCGACTTCCGAATTTGACACGAATTTGACGCGCTCCACACCACCACAGGGAGTGCAGTGCCCGGTGTCAAGTCCATCAGATGGCCGCTTGTCCAGAACCAGCACAACAGCCTCTGGCCAGGCTCTGGACAAGGGACCTAATAAGCCTATTGTAAGTCCCCTCACCTGTAGAATTCCCAGCCTCTGCCTCAGCCAATTGATTGCCAAGGCAATCCCACACCTGACATTTCATTACTTAACCAGTACACTTTTCACAGACAGATACAGAGACCTCCATATACAGTATGGGCACAAAAGGAACACAGACGGTTAAATCGGGTGCTCTGACAACAGGTATTGCATACTAGGTTCCCGACTTGCATCGTTCCCAAGTAGGCCGGTGGCCGACGAGCACAGGTCTAGTTGGTAAAATTGTCAAATATTAACTCTTTTTTTGACATCTACGTACATATAGAGCCTCATAACACGCACTATAGATGTATATCTCCCTGCTCTTAAATGGTTGTGCTGATAAATTGCGGAGCAGGGAGTAATGTATAAGGTAGTGTATGAGATTTGGTTTGGAGGGAAAAAGGGAGGGGACCAAGTAGGCTACATCGGATTTTTAACAGTTAGTGTAGAAGTGGCTTTGAGCAACACTCTGATCCCCCTAATTGCTCCCAATGTGCAGTTGGTGCCTTGCATGGTTTCCTCGGTGTATGTCTGAATGTGTGTGTGAATGGGAGAATGTAATGCACATGCATCTATGTAAAGAGCTTCGGTTAAAGTCAAAGTGCTGAAAATGGTGAATGAAAGAAAACATGTTTTCTCCCAAATTATTCATTGACAATTCCTCCCGTGTGTAGTGTGGTGGCCCCATGTCCCTGCCAACCCCCACTGTTGTCCTGGGGAGGGTGTGGTGGCCCCATGTCCCTGCCAACCCCCACTGTTGTCCTGGGGAGGGTGTGTACTGTGGTGGCCCCATGTCCCTGCCAACCCCCACTGTTGTCCTGGGGAGGGTGCAGACAACCACATGTCTCCTGTGTGTACTGTGGTGGCCCCATGTCCCTGCCAACCCCCACTGTTGTCCTGGGGAGGATGTGGTGGCCCCATGTCCCTGCCAACCCCCACTGTTGTCCTGGGGAGGGTGCAGACAACCACATGTCTTCTTTTGATTCACATGGTTTCACCAGCTGCTTTCTTCTCACCTGACAGTGAGGAGTTTCAGCAGGAGGGCGCAGCGCATGGGGAGCGAACAGTGTTCAGAGCAGAGTGTATAATAGTTCACGCTGTCCCTTTCCAGTTCCCCTCCCCGATGGTCAGGTGTCAGTGTTGCCCTGTCTGCTTATTATAAGCGATAATTTGGGGGGGTCTTAATTGTTTTCTAAAGTGTAGTTGCTTATTTTGGGCTTGCTGTGCAATGTCGTTTAAGCCAATGGTTCTCAAACATTTTCATGTCAAGGACCCCCTAATTAATATGTATTTGTCTGCGGACCCCCATCTGAAAATACTTTATGCCTGGGATTCAGGGAGCGATTAGTGTAGTTGAAATGTTTCAAAAGATATTCAAAATCGAGACTCGTGAGCTTGTAGATCGGCTATTTTCAAAAACTACCTATGTTTAATTGGTAGTTTTGGTGTAATATTGTTTCCCAGCTTTATTTAGTAGGGACACTGGAGAGAGATGGGTACTGTATGGCACGAGGCAGAGGCGGCCATTGACATGCAGCACACGTACGTCTGGCTGTGAATATGTGATCAGCACATTAACTTGTTGAGCTACAGTACCAGGGTGTCCTAGCCTGATTAAATCACATACATCTCTGGTGGCTCACATCCTTGCTCGCCTCCCTAATAAGCTGGGAGTCTTGTCCAACCAAGCCAGGTGACTGTTAGTCTGCTATTACTGTAATGGAAAATATTGTATATGTACATATGCAAATATGGACTTCTGGCTCATGCACCATCTCCCTGCTAAACCAGCCCACCCACTTTCGGTTAATACGGTGCCTCAGGGATGCGCCCACATGTTGTGGTGTTTATGTGTTGTTTATTGTTGCGTTATTGTATTGATGCTTGCCATGGAGAATGTGTAGGGGTATGCCATTCCCCATACTTTTACCTGTCATTTTGCAGTAAAAGTAAAACACTCGATTTAGGCCTCACGTGAGAACTGCAGTAGCCATTTTGTCCCATTCCATCCTAACCGTTGCTTTGATGTCACCGCATTCTGCTCTTGTGAAGTGTCACGTTTTATATTATTTTATCTAGAGGTTTTGATTAATTTAACTGCTAAATTTGTTTTTAGTGCTTTGACAGGGTATCGTAAGTCTCTCCTTGGCATGGGTAATGGTTGTGTTTATCATGTCCATTCTTCCTCATCCTTACTCTGGAGTGGTTTAAATGGAGGTAATAGAGAAAAGGGGAACGAATGTGTTTGAGTGAGTATGAGTCTCAAGATACCAGACATAATTGCAGGTTGCTATGCAACTGAATGTATCCACTGCTATGAATTATCCCTCTGTCAGGAGTTCAAAGTCGATAAGAAGAGGACTGCCTTTGCAAGTTTGCATGCGGTTATAGCAGACTACCATCTGCACAAACGATCTGTATCAATCATGCATCCATATGCAAATACCACTTGTGCACTTGGCACACATGGCCGGTGAAATAAGGCTTTGTTGATTGTCTGTCTGTTATCCTAAATGCCAATCTGCGCTCAGATTTCAGAGTGTTCCCAAGTGGGCATCTGCCCAGGTACAGTAAACACAGGTGAGCAGCAACAACAATTGCACGTCGTACGCCAATACCATTGTGTGAGCATCCTTGGAATTGGAATGCTTTAATGGTAGTTGGTCTGGCTCTTACTCTAAGTAAAGTACTGTAATCCTTGCTCAAACCCTTCGCTCATACGGCAGGTGCTCTTCACCTATTTCAGTGGCGTGAAGCAGCTCACATGTACCAGGATATAACCCCTTGGGCATGATGCCAGCTCCTTGCAGTCTTCTTTTTACAATGGCCGATGGTCTATTTTTTTGCCCAGTACAACGAAGGCTGCAGTTTATAATTCAAGTGTTTGTAATTGAATAATTTTTTGTATGAAGAAAATACAATATGCAACAATATGCAATATGCTACAAAATACAATACGCATGCGTGCGTGCGTGCGTGCGTGCGTGCGTGCGTGCGTGTGAACTTGAGCGCTTGGCCTTATTGACTTGTGTGTCGAAAGGCAGCAGTACACTGCATATGGTCGAGGACGGTGATGAAAAGACAGGAAACCAACACCTGCTGGTAAACACTGTCAGCGCCCACAGCAGGCATTAGATTTTACCAGGAGACTGATGTTTTGGTAATGGACCTGGAGTTGCAGCCACCAGCCAGCCATTGGGGGTTATCGATCTGGCAGAGATATGTTTCAGAGTAATCAAAGAGCTGTGAAATCCTGCCTCCACGAGTGCTCAGAGCATCAGGGACTACGGGCAGGATTTCTTTCTCTGGTTGAAGTTGAGAGTCGAGGAAACTTGATACCACTCTGGAGTCTGGACTAATGTAGAGATGCTGTTGTAGATGTAAATGGGTGAACCTGAGTCTGAACACTATATACTCTGCTCAGTGATTTGGATCATGATTAGGGTCATTATTCAGGTCTGACTCATCTGTCCGGTGATGCATTGGGTTAATGACCCATGCTGCGGGACTGCATGTCCTTGACTTTGTTACCGTTAGGATGATGTAACACTAACTGCATGCAATAAGTTGCTACTGTAAGTATATTTATGGGAATTCAAAGTGAGCAGTCAGCACCATGCAAGAAATAAATGAAAACAAAACAACCCTGCAGATTTACATGCAATAGAAATTATGGAGAGTTGGCCAGATCAGGTAATTAACTGCCAGGGGTAAAAATTTAAAAAAAACGGTAGCCTAGCAACCGCTATTAGATTGCATAATATTCTATTTGCATCCTATGTGGCCCAGAAGCCAGTTGGCCATTGGAAAACACGCTGGGCAAATCCCATTACTTTGTTGCGACACCAAAATGGAGTTCTGCCATCTTGAAGGACGCTCCAATGCATATGTTGCTTATCAGGAATCTAAGGAGAAGAGAGAGGAGCTTGGAGTGAAGAAACTCAAATAGAGTGTATGAATTAACTCGATCTCCGTCCACTTCCATTATAACGCGATCTTTAGCGGCGTTTTTCTCTGAGGCTCAGATTGAGGTGATTGAATAGAATGTTGATGTTAGGAAATCTGCGCTACCTCACGCTCACGGTTACAACATTAACGCTTCTGATGAAAGTGAAAGCAACGGCCGGCAGATTAGTAATGGCCATTAAAATAGCCTTCCTCGTCCTCGGATATAGCATCCAAACCGTACGCTCTCCAGGAGATAGCATACAAAGGTCATGGCCCTTGCAAAATGCAAAGGACGATAGTAGCAAAAGTCTCATTCATAGTTTTCCATTCTTGCATCCCTCACTTGCGTCTTTGCACCTCCCTTAACGTAGCAAGGAAGAAGGTGACCTGATAGCCCTACGTACGGGCACGTACCACAGCGTGTGCCCGTGTTCCTGGCTCAATTCCTGGCTGGCTGGACCATTTTCTGTGTAACATTCCCCTTCTCTCTGTCTGCCATTCCAGTCTCTCATTATTGCTATTGAAATAATGCAGAAATGTCCTCCAGAAAAATCATCTTCAAAAGAAAAACTAAACAAGGAAGCAACGTCAATGACGTATTGCACAGCTGGATCACTAGACATTGTATAGCTTGTTATTGCTTAGATGTCATGTTGTATTGGGCGCTGGATTTCTCTCTCTAGTTATTGCTATACTAATTTTTTTTTTTTTTTTTTTCATTTAATTCACACATCATGACAGATATAAAAATAAAATGTGAAATACGCTTAGTAATTGAACTGTTCTTCTCTCCCATCGATCCACCCATGCACAACAAGCTGGGTAAGTAAAGATCAATCAAAGCATTATTGAATTTGTAAGTGTATTTCACACGTTCAAATGTTTATATTAAAGGATGCAATTTGTGACAAAGAACAGAGGGGGACTATATGGGAATACAGAGAGGGAGTACAGGAGTGTTGATTTACAACAAACCTACAATTATAGTGTAATAACTGAAGAAAAGTAGTGTAATCACAGTTTTTCTGAAAATGTCAGTGTCTCTCTTCCAGTTTAATCAAGTGAGACACCGGACACTTAACTCTATTGTATCAGACAGTGCAGTTCCTCTCAGTTAAGTGTGTAGTGTGAAGCATTACCCTTCTGACCATCCATCATTTTTTTAAATGGATGCATTAACATTATTAGAATACGAGCACATAAAATCTTTCTTTGGCTCTAAATAATCCTGTTGTAGTCTATGAGGGCTGTGGCTTTTGGATCTCATATACTGGTCATAGTTTACATCTCATAGCCCATGGAGACGGGCGGTGTGTGCGGCATGTAATATCTAACAGATATTAACAAATTCTTGCGTCATTCCTTCTGACAAAAAGCCTCTGCAGAGGATCCATTTGAGGTGTCTCACGGAAACTCCCCTCTCCTCTTTCGACTCCTCGAGAAGCAAACAACGAATTGGAACTTGGTGTGGAACATGCTCGATTTGTGGGTCATGAGTGGAGGAGCAGGCAAGGAGGCAAAACAATGAGGGAAAGAAATCTGAATTTGGCTAAAGCCAATGAAACATTCTTCTTTAATAAAACATCACACCATAATGTGAAGTGAGCATCATTTACACCATCATTTACCACTTCAGGCAGGACATGCATGGAGACCGTACTCATACATACATACATACATACATACATACATACATACATACGTATGTATACATTAAATTATGTTATTTTCTTACTTGAATCAGCAAACATATGTATAAACTGTTTGACAGTTTTGTCAGCTCTATTAATTTGTTTTAATATTTGGTTCTGTAAACCAATAGGGTAGGCAATTATAAGCTTTTAGCTTCAGCCTACACCTTTTCGGGCCACTCAAGTGTCTGTATAATGTATTATGTATTGTTATACATGTGAAAGGTTCGAACTAAACTAAACAATACAGAACAATTTGCTAAAAGGCCAAAGACAGGTGGTCCAAGTTCAGAATGACACTCACCTGAACAGGATGCCCCTGCCCATTTATAAGATCCATTCCTCCGTCCTTGCATCTCATCCTCACATCTACCCCATGCTGCGACATGAAGTGGAAGGGGCCAAGACGAGAGGAAGAGATTAGGGATTAGCAGGTGAGGGACGCGCGGGTGGACAAATAAATAATGGGGAAAAGCCTCTGTCTCAATTGTGGTTAATTCAAATGCAAAGGCAGACGGAGTACAGAGTAGTAGCCACTTTCAAAAGTGGCTAACTGGCCAGGTATTGAGCGATGATGTAGCCTCTGGCAGTATGTCCTCGCTTAGATGGAGCGGCTTGTCAGGTCTGCAGCGTGATGGATATGAGATAACAACCAGCAAGCCACAATCTGGTGAATAGTGTTTTATTAACCACAACCACGAAGCATTTCATTAAGAGGAAGGAAGTGTCCACTCTCCACGCCAGCCTGTGGAATGGCCTTGGAGCAAGTTGGCCCCTTCGGACCATAATAAATACTCACTTACCCTAGCCAAAATCCCTGTGATAACTACAGATCAGACGGGTTTTCAGTGTGCTGAATGGCAATGGTTTCAGTAGATGGGGAGAAAAAAGAAAGAAATATCACCCTGAAAGGCGAGAGGCCAACTAGATCTATTAGACAGTCGTTTAGGGCCAATGCCTTCAGCTGTGGTCACTTTAAAGTGAGGTGATGTTATGCTATTTTCTGGGTCGATCTGGTTGTGTAGACAGGACAGAAAGTACTCTGCAGGAAATAGTGAGTTAAACGTGTCAAACTATTAACTTTTTTTTAACCTCACAAACCCATTTTGGGCATGTCATTAATTATAGGCAAACATTTTGAAATGTTTTCACATAAAGCAAAAAAAGAGCTAAAATAGCAGTTCTGCAAATAGCAGATCTCCAGTACAGTGATATACGTGATATATTTTACAAAGACAAAGTGTACAATACAGTGCTTAAGTGGTTAACATATTGCAATTGTAAAACAACCAGTTGGCAGAAAAGAACCCGATTTGGGGCTTAATGTGTCAGTGTTTGGGCTTTAGTGTGATTAGTACATTAGCATGTATTTTTGTCCACACACTGCAGTAGCAGGACATGTTTAAGGCCTATAGGAAGGACAAAGAATGTGCTGCGCTGTTCTATGGCACAGTAAGTAGTGAAGGGTTATTCTGTTATGCCTCTCAAGGTTGCTTTTGCTGGACGGTGTCCAACACGTGTTTTGTTTCTCATTAGTGCACAGTGCACTCAAAGGCCCATTGAGCACCTTATTAGCTGCAATGAGAAGGCTGAGTACAAGGAGACAGGAGTTGAGTTTTGTATTGGATGTCAATAATTCACTTCACCTTTTGTTTTTGGTGAATGCATTTAAAATGCAATGTGTTAGTTGGTAGTTTAATAAACCACTTTCAACCTGTTGCAAAAAAAAATATATATATATATATATAATGTCCAATAATGTTTACAAAATTGCAAAAAATAGCAGATATAGATTGGCTAGTCTTGCTATTTATCGTGCAATGAAGTATATAGGGCTGTAAATTAAGTATAAGTTGTTAATCATTACGTGCAAAAGAGCATCATTTTAAGCCATCACAAAGTGAAGTTGTCTTCAACCACACCTGCACAAAAACAATCTTCCTGTCAAAATGGCTTTGTCAATGATACTCCCCAGTCAGATACATCATAATCAGCATCAGCAAATATATGTAATATGATTTCTCTCCAGCTACCTCAGGTGACATAGTGTAGCTGCAAAAATCAAGTGATGGATGTCACTATTTCATTTCAAATATTTCATTGAGTAGCAAGTCGGCCACATACTGTACAGTGTATACCTGCAGGAAGTGGAGGATTACATTTATCTGCAGTAGACAATTGTAAAAATCCAATGCCTTGCAAAAATAACTAATTCAAAGTAAGTAGAACAACGAATCTGCGTGCGTGCGTGCGTGCATATGTATGTGACTGTGTGTGGGTTAATAGTTCCATCAGGACTTCCACAGACTGCAATAGAACGTCCAGCCTGCATGTTGCAAAGTCATACCTGCTCTATACAGTACCTGAAACAATTCCCACCCAAACTGAGCCCTAATCTGCAACATAAACAAAAGAACATGTTTATGCTGAATGTCAGATGAAAGTCAGTGTGGTGCACCATGTGGGCCCTAAAGCTAGACCATGGATGACGCACGTTTGTGCCCAAATGAGAAGCGCACAGATTTCAGGTGTTTGGTCATCGCTTCCCGCAAGCCGTATAGAGCTACTGTAGCATGTGCCACGCGTTTGGAGGTTAAGTGAGAAGTTTTGCAACCTTCCTCCACTGAAGTACAACGGGTGCATTCAAATCAAAGTCATTATCTTTTAATCCTCCTGAAACTGAGTGCGCCCCTGATCCAAATGTTTATCTGGATCACGTGTCAAATGGTATGAAAAGGGGCCCTGTGAGTGAACTCTAGTGTGAATGTGTCCCTATCATTCCATCAGGGTCACTGGAGCTAGCTAGACCTTGAATGATCAAGTGTATCGGCAATGGGAGCTTTGTGCACAAGCTTTTTCTTTTTTATTTTACGGCCAGAGACGGGGCACTAGGGTTAACCTCATCATGCAGACAAGCCATTACAGCCTCTCATCTTCTCTGCCATTGATTGCTGCCAGCGTTTGGGAATGGAATCCTCCGTATTAACTGCTCTTAATGCCCGTATCAATCAGCTATGAAGTGATGGATACTCGGCAATAACACATTGATGTATTCTGGCTCTGCAGCGGCAGCTTGGTCATTGCAATGGCTAATAGCAGCGGTGTCATTTTCCTTACTCCATTTAATGTCCATAAATGTATTATTTCAAAATCTCTCTCTCCCAACCATATTAAAGCTTTAAGTGGAATACAATTATCAGTAACATGCTGTTTATGCCGCAAAAAGCTCTTCGGTTTAATTCGGTTGTGTTGGGAAATGGCGCACATATCTGTGCCACGATCGTCTTTGAATCGCAACGCAATCATGTCATGGTCTGTTTATCATTGCAACGTGAAACTGTCAATAATCGTTCAAGATTTTTTTATCGCAGTCTCTACACAGGTCAGTGTAGAGGTAAAGTAAAGTCTGTCCCGACAGCCAGGAACCTTGGTGTTGTCAGCTCTCGTTCAAAAACACACATCACAGCTGTCACTAGATCCTGTAGGTTTACACTCTACAACATACGATGAATTAGACCGTTCCTCACCCAGGAGTCAGCCCAGCTCCTAATCCAGACAACAGTCTTGTCAAAACTTGACTATTGTAACTCCCTCCTTACTGGCCTACCGGCATGTGCACTTAAGCCCCTCCAACTGATCCAAAATGCCGCAGCCCGCTTGGTCTTCAACCAGCCAAAATTCTCACACGTCACCCCCCTTCTCCGCTCCCTCCATTGGCTCCCGGTCGCTGCCCGCACAGAATACAAAACTCTGATGCTGGCATTCAAAGCAACCAAAGGCATGGCCCCCCCATATCTCACAAGTATGATCGTACCCTACAAACCCTCCCGCGCACTCAGATCAGCCAACGCAGGGAAGCTGGAGGTACCTTCACTAAAAACGCCGGGACAACGCTCCACACGTCCCAAACTCTTCTCCCTTCTGGCTCCAAAACTATGGAATGCACTTCCCATCACAGTCAGAACTGCAGCCTCACTCCCAATCTTCCGCCGTAGTCTGAAAACCCACCTCTTCAGACTCCACCATGGCCCGTAGCACTTGCCCTAGCCTAGCCCCTTAGATAGCACATTATGTAGACTTAGATAGTATTTTAAACAGACTTATAGCTTGTTACGTAGACAGCTCTAGAATTGCACTTCATGTAGTCATAGCACTTTATAGTACACATGTATAATATATTATATAGTATAGTATAGTATGTATAGTTTACATAGATACTCCACTGTTACGTTCTTAGTCTACGCATGATTCATGATAACTACGTTTTATATATGTGATGTATGCCATGCTTTTGTTATTGCTTAATGTAAGTCGCTCTGGATTAAGAGCGTCTGCTAAATGCCTAAATTGTAAATTGAGACAGTAAACAAAGGGCAGAGGAAGAGGAGAGAGACAATTGCAAGACAAGACAGGGACCAGCAGATCCGAGCCCAGGTCCTAGTGGTCCGTAGCAGGACTTGGCCTCGTCCTTGGCAAATTCCATTATCATGTGCTTATCTTAATCATAAGACTCATTTACTGGACTCCACTATAGTACTAGTGGTTCTCATATGTTTTATATTCAAGGACCCCGTAACTCTGAGAGTGTACAAATATAGCCTGGAAGTACCCAAGCTTTTCATGGACTAGAGGGACGGGTTCAAACTATAGCGCTGGAAACTGACACCGGCTCACAAAACCTATGTACCCGCCTCCCCTCATCTGTGTATACTAATTCTGTATGTCCATGGCAAAAACAGAATTTAGACAAAAAATGTCCACCACACGCCAGCCTGGTGTGAGGCTGGTACGTCCTCACATTCACAATGAGCATAAGGTATGTGCACTAACTGGCTGAGCCAACAGGCACTCCAATCATCAATTATAGTTGGGGCAAATGTTACCATGGTAGTCTAGTGGCCCATCTGTGCTCTTTAGGGACTCGTCACATTGTATAGCTCTTTGTTCTTCTCATTTGTGGTTATTGACCTCTGATCCTTCCTGCATGTGTCTGATGCCTTGCGTCAGCTGTGTCCCAACTGTCACCCTGGGTTCTGTTCATTTCCTGTTCAAATGGCGCTGCTTGTCAATTTTTCGATGGAAACAAGATTAAGCGTGTAAGCCTGATGCCGCTGTTTGACGAAAATAGCCAATTTACAAGCCCAAAGTGCGTCGCAATTCGCCACGTTGTGAGCTTGTAGATTGGCGCTTTTTCCCCCACTGTATAAATTAAGCATAATATAGCCCCAGGATCATTTTGAGAATGTCCGCCTTTAATAATGAAGCCCCAAATGGGGACACCAGGGTTAATGTTGTAATTATATTCAGTTGATTCATCCTCAAATGAACCTGATGGCTCCGTCTTCTGCTGGTTTGGTAACATTATTTTGAGCTGATTTTGATACGGCATAAAATATATATATACTTTTTCAAACGTAAGCTTTGGGGTCGAAAACTGTTAAGACAGCTTGACAGATGGTGGCGGAATGTTAAATGCACTTGACTAACTCACACACACACACACACACACACACACACACACACACACACACACACACACGCATACAGTACGTACAATACACACCCACACGCTCATTTTCATAATTCCATAAGCTGTTTAGAGGAACAACAAAAGGTTTTGTTGACATCACAGATCAGAGGGCGTGCGAGGACACACTTTAATGAACATGTCGGTCATTTGTGACAAGCTGTCTACCACTAGAGATGGTCACAAAGAACATTGTTGTTTTGATGCAAATGAGTGCCAGTTAAGCACAGTAGTATCATCACAGGGGGGGGGTAATGCATTGGGAGAAATAAGGACACTATGTAAACAAGGTCATGGTCATTTGTCAGCAGCTTTAAATAGCATTGCAGTAGTAGTAGGCTGTAGTTACAGTTTGTCAACAGACAAGACAAATGAGTAAATAAATCACTAAAAATAGGGTTAAAAGTTAGTAGTGTAAAAGTTAGTAGTGTAAATACTAAAGAAAGCTTTTCAGAGGATAAGGATCGTTTATCATATGTCTGTTCTCAAACATTTTCATGTCATCAACCCCCAAATTCATATGCATTTGAACACAGACCCCCATTTGAAATGAGTTTCTGCCATTTTTAAATAGTAGAAATAGCTGTAATGGCTAAATAGCTTTAAAAAAAACAACAACAAAAACAACAGGCTAGTTTGAACCTGCCGCGCATGTCTGAGTTTTAACCTGCAGCACGGGTTAGTTATAACCGGCGCATGTCGGGAGCGACGGTGTTGTCGAACTAATGCCCGTCGGACTGTTAGTATGTCTAACAAACGTATGCAGTATGCACCTCCTGATATGCTGCTAGGAAGAATCTTATAATGTCTTGAATAAATGACAAACCCTCCCACTAAAGCTAACTGGTAAGATACTCATGGAGTGTTTTGCTCTTGAATTACTGACCTGTATGCTTCACTCGTCAAAATGGACAATGAATATATGGGCTCCGTATCTCCATTTTTCCAATTCCATAGTGGCTGCCACTGTACCACTCTCAATCATTGTCCTTGACTATTATGAACCACCCTCCTTAACTTTGCTTATAGCAGGGGTTCTCAACGTTTTTGCCTGGGGACCCCGGAAATGCTTTGGCCATGTCTCCTTAGGGGTCGCGACCCCCCCCCCCCCTGGCTTATAGCACTGCAATCTGAGCTGTTGTAGTTAGACTCTTACGCACACACATGCACACACACACACACACACACACACAGCTTAGCTTGTAGTAGTAGCGGTAGTATATTAATGCAGAGACAAAGACTCTGTCTTTCTGTGTTTAGACACCCCATTTGGGTCTGTCAAAGCTCATGATTTATGGCAAAAGATAAGCGTCACTCCACCAGCAAGCGTTCGTGCAGAGGATAAATGTTGGAGTAATTGCGCTTGATTGCAGGTATTTTTGTTGGCGTGTGTGGATGTTGTTCCCTGCATCCTAATGGGAGCAGACAGTGATGGTTGGGTGGTCGACAGCAGACACAAAAGGCTCTCTTGGGGAACTGTAAGTGGAGACCCCCACCGTCTTACAAGCTTTGTCCATGTGCCCTCTCGCTAACCCTCCCCTCCTCTAATGAGTTTCAAGGCTGTTGAAAATCACTCTGAACCACCTCTACCCACACCCACTCCCTAATGCACATCGCCCAGACAAGAGCACAATTAAAATTTCAAAACAAAACTCGCCCCTCGTGCATTATTTACAGCACCAAAAACCTGCTGCTGCTACTAATTGGGTCAAAGGGGGACGGGGTGCAGGGTTTGGCCACTTAGACCTACATATGGTGTGTGTGTGCGCGTGTGCGTGTGCGTGTGTGCGTGCGCAGTACACTCCCACACAAGTGGGGGACTGCAAGTGGGTCTCAAATAATTGGCTGGCCTATGACGTAATTTCGGAAAGCCATGCATTGGAGGGGCTAGCACCCCAATTGTTAACAATGTCATGGTATTTTTCCTTTTAAACCTTGAATAAAACAGTGTTTCACTGTGATACCGATAAATAGGACCTTAAAGTATACCACATTAGTTCCATTGATCCAAGCCAGAATCCAATCGATTGATCATTAAAATAAATATGCTCTGAAAAGCATGCGGCCCACCCATCTGGCCACTCAGCTGCCGTCTTAAGTGGTCAGATGGGTGCTCTGCAACCTGATCCAGAAAAGGTTACGAACCACTGATTTTGCTGATGTCTGTCTCAGATGGAGGGTGTGTTTGAACGGGCGCCAGGCGGTCAGGGCCGTGGTCTGAAGGGGGACCCGTACGTGCGTTTGAGCGGGTGCCTTGTGGTTGTGGGACGCAATGATCAGGTGTTTCCGCCGCTTGTTTTTATTGGCTGCAACATGCAGATTTCTGTTGTTTGTTGTCTGCGGGAGTCCTTTAGCTTTCCTCTCCAGGGAGTGCTCATGCATATAATGGATCACAAATCATGGCCCACAACATTAAAATGCCATCAGCAAGATCCTTGTATGCCAGTGTATCCGATTGCACAGGCATACAATGTCATATTTCTGTGAGCTCGCTGCAGGGCCTGCAAGAGTAATGTTATCTGACTGAGAGCAATTGTCTTAAATCACCTGGTGACATTTGACCAAATTGTAACTTTTGACTCTGGCTCACAGGATGTGACTCAGTAGCAGTAGTACTTGAAGTTGTGACAGAATGACAACTCAGATTCTCAGCAACTTAGTTCCAAGAACCACCAGTGGTCCAAATGGACAGTTTCTGTTCTGTAACTCTGAGAGTATACAATGGGAGTTAACCCATTGTATACTCTCACTAGGATCCCAATGTAGCTACGCTGTAACATTCACACAATTTAACTCTGAGAATGTACAAATGAAACCATTTGGTACCATTTGTACTCTCTAGGTCGTCCTCAGACGAGACCTCCATCGTCGCTTCCAGTCATCCCGGCTCTCCATACATCTGGCCAGCTCGTTGGTGTTTTGCGGTCCTGCGTCGTTCTTGACTACATCCACATATGTTAATGTGGGACGTACTTGTGACCGGTGCCTGTGTGTTGGTTCCCACAGCACTAGTGTTCTGGCTGGCAGCTCTTTTTGTACATTGTCAGATTTACAGACATGTTAGGGTCCATTTGGAGCCCTGGTGAGGTGCCTGCAGGGCCCGATGTTGAGAACCAGTTGACAAACCTGACTGACCTGAATCAACCAAGTGACATAAAATGACACAATGACACATCAACGTCACTCAGCAATACCTGTGAATTTAATCTGACACGTTGAACATGGGAATTTGGCTAATTGGCACTGGGCTGATTCCCCACCTATATATCCTCTGGGTCAGAGGTGGCCCTGCCAATATGTTCAGAACCCTGAATTTAATTAACCGTGAAATTGTAGAGATTCACGCAGTGAATGGATGGCATTGGCAGCCATTGAAGTTGCACACAAATTCTGTATGCTGTGCAGTTGATTGCATTGATTTTTTCTTATTTCCTGACTGTTCACCCACTACTTACGAAAGGTGAACAAGGCCATTCTACTTGATCCTTGTTGTTCCGATCCATGGCCACACTGCTGAGGTTTTATTGTGTCCCTTCTCTGTGAGATCATTAAGATAGATATCCTTATTAACAGTACTATGTTAGGGGGGATAGAACAATCAGAACAGAAATCTAACTTGCCTACACTACTTTTTATCTTCCTGCAACCACCTCTTCCTGAATTACCCCCAAAGGTGAAACATCCAAGGACACAGGGCAGTGAGGGCACAGGTAAGCACGTGCATAGATGCCCTTACGTTCGCCTGTGTCTGACTGAGCAAGCGGTTCTCTCTCTTTCACTAATTATCTCAGACAGTTTTCCTCTGTTCCAGTTCACCCATACTAAAGACATAGGTTAAACAAGGCTATTCTACTTCATTAACCTTGTTGTTCCAATCCAGCTGAGGTGGTAAATAAGGCTTTGAATGGGTATTTACATTTAACATGAGGTGCATAGTTATTGTTATTTTCCACAATAACTTGAAAATTGTTAAAGTACTTTACTATTATCTGCAAATATGAAACAGTATGGTCTTTCAATTGGCTACCTTGTTGAACAAGGCCTGGCCATCACCTGTCACCAGGCTGGACTTTACTTTTCCTTGTGAAAGATACCATGTGAAATTTACTGCCCTACTCTATGTGGACTACTACCATTCTATGTGAACTTGGCAATGCATAGATACTCTTTTGGACACTCTTTGACACCTTAATAGGTCTAATCTCATGTACCTGCTGCTGTGTGGCAGCACCTTTGTGGCAGGCGTTGCCACCTTTACTGTACTGTACATCTGACTTTATGCACCTGTTTAATCTCATGTACATACTGTGGCTGCTGGTTTGTGCATGTGTATTACGTATGCCTACTGTACATATATTAGATTTTAGCCTATCTTTGACATCTTTGACTTTACTGTTTTTTTAAAATATATTTTTGGGCCATTTTTATGTCTTTATTGATAGGTATACAGTAGTGTGACAGGAAATGGGGAAAGAGATGGGGGGGGGGGTGACACCCAGCAAAGTTCGTTGGAATCGGGACTCGAACCTGCAACGTGCTGTCAGTCTGGATTACCTGCCTATGTGTCCGGACTGCTTGGCCGGCCCGGGCCTGACTTTACTGTTTTTGTCTCCACCAGGCCGAAGGCATGGGGAGAGAGTATGTTTTGCACTCCGTCCGTCCGTGTGTCCGTCCTTCCGTCCGTCCGTTACCAGCTAATCTCCGGCACCATTAACCCGGTCGATGCCAAACTTTGCACACACACTCCCTGGATGGCAACGATGAACCTCTGCCCCGCATTTTCCAGAACGGCCTGTTATAGCGCCACCATGAGGCAGCTTTTCACATTTTTTACCTAAAACTGCACCGATCTGCGTGAAACGTTGCATGCACACTCCCTAGTGGCCAAGGACAAACCTTTGACCTGCATTTTCCGCATCTGCCTTTTATAGCACCACCAGGAGGCCCACTTTTGTAAAACACATTTTTTGATATTACTCCTCCAGATTCTGTCCAAAAATCTCACAAATCGTTACACAGTATCTCTATGGTCATGTGCTCAAGTCGGATCTGTCCGATATTTCATATTCCATCCTAATTGGCTATAATTGGCTTTCACAGTTTGCAAGATTGCCCCGTTTTGAACAAAAGCCTCAAATCATGAACGCAGCATGCAATTTACGTGAAATCTTTCACACATTTTCTTACTAGGCTGAGGAATATATCCCACCCTTTTCACATTGGCCTGTTATAGCGCCACCAACAGGTTGATTTTTGCAAAACACATTTTTGAAACAAAATGCCTCAAATCATCCAACATTTAAACTGAACTAGTGTTTAGTGTAGTAGATGCATTTGAACAATTCTAAAATCAATCATCAATCAGAACCGTGTAGCAGCTCTGGAATCAAATTGGACCCTGCAGGCATGGGATCCGCTCAGCGGTTCAGAATCGTATTTGTAATAAGCCACTATAACACGATGGCATTTACTGCTAGCTTAAAACAGTTTGTATGGTTGTCTTTAAATTTAAACCACCTTGTATTTTATTTTTATTTATTGTTTTGGCAAAGATACATATCCCAGCTTTAGTCATACCCCTACCAGCACCAGCAGCACCACCACTAATTCCACCATCACCCCAGTTAGCTTTAAACACATCACCCACTGATTGCACTAATCCAATCAGATATATCAGGTGTGCCAGCTGTCGCGTTTGGATAGTTGGCGACAGCAGCAGAGAGAAGCAGGCTGCGGAACAGCCGGTGAGCAGCCATGCAGAGCGGATGTGTCCTGTTAAATAATCCATTAAGACTTTTTCTGCCCTCTCACCGTCCTCTTTAGATGCATCCGCATTAAGCGAACAGCCCAACAAAGGGTTTTGTCAGGACTTTCCTCTTATGTCGCTGCCCTCCCTTTTTATTCTTCACCAGGAGAGAGGGAAAAAGGTTTAATCTCTATGGAAACAAAGGTGGCGTTTATCTTGCATAACCTAACCAACCTGATGCTAATGCCTGTCCTCGGGTTTTTCAAAACCACACAATAAACGAGCTCATTTTCATCCATTTGAATAATTTGACTATAGATATAACCTCAGCCACAGGTAACTTGTTAAAGAAGGGTGTTTGTGAGTTATAATAAGTAAATTGTAAGTACTCGCATAAAAGACAGAGTCCCAAGATGAGAAAATGAAAATGTCTTCTGGCATATTTCCTGGCAATTGTGGAACAGCGTTGAGAGGGCACTCTTGGATTAGAAGTTCTCGTTCAATCTAGAACATAATAGACCAGTAGAAAATATGCACTGCTCAAGTTATTTTATATATTATTTCTATGCACAGATATTTTCAGTCCTACATCAAGGATGCTAGCACTTAGTCACTGAAGTCTTACATCTAGTAGGCCTTTCTGACAGTTTACCGCTCTGTAATGGCCCATGGCAGTACATGTAGGAATAACGGTATGTTTATTATGCCTGTAGGGAAATTGCCTTGGTGGATGAAGTCATTTACGGTATACTATATAGTCTGTTATTGCTTCCTCGCAGATGGAGATTGTACTCAGGTTTGATAGCTCTCGAAGAATCGCCATGGGCTCTGTGAATGCACATGCAAAAAAATAGAAACATACAGCTTCCATTCTCTTCCTATGGTGCTGTGCACTTTTGAACCCGACGTGACACAATGTCTTTTTTTCATTGTGTCCCTTCTCTGTGTTATAGTTTGATAGATATCCTGATGGACAGGTATGTACTATGTTAGGGGAGATACGGATGTGGAAAGTGGGCTGGATGAAACAATTGGAACAGAAATCTAACTAGCCTACAGGCTTCTCCAGCGTGACCCTGCGCTACTTTTATCTTCCCGCAACCTCCTCTTCCTGAAATACCCCCAAAAGTGAAACATCAAAGGACACAGTGCACAGGGAAGCACGTGCACAGATGCCCAAACGTATGCCTGTGTCTGATGAGTGAGCAAGCGTTTGGGTCTGTGTATCGTCACTGTCGGGACGGAAACCTTGTACGTCCAAAACAGTTACTTTTCAGGAAATAGAAAAAAAAAAACCTGTATTCCAGTGGATGCAATGCAACTTAGTCACAAGCTCCGGTTAATGCTTTTCATTGGTTAAATATTGATAAAACCCAGAAAAACGGATTTACCACTTTTAACTCCATGTTCTTATTTTGAGCATTTTAGATGACATTTTCATCAATAGCGGAAATAGCAGATATACAAGCTCACGACTGAGCTTGTAGATCGGTTACTTTTGCGCCACACTGTCATATGACGGAAAAAGAAAGAATATGGACATACAAGTTTTCGGCCTAACAGCGTCGATGTTCGGTCATGCAAACTTCAGTCCCCTGTTCCGATAATGGCAAACAGGAGGAGAGTGATGAGCGATGGTCAAACTATGAGTAGTCCAGGTTGTCTGGGGGTCTCTGTCCCTAGTCCCGCTTTAATGGTCACCCATGGGCCCCATTAATTTGAGAAGGCCCTGAGGATGAGTGAGCAGTGAACTTCAGACACGGGACTGATGTAAATGTGAGGAAATAGGCTGCAGGAGCTAAATAAAGTCTAGGAACAGGCAGAGAAGCAGAGGACAGGGTCAGTGCAGGGAAAGGCAGCTGGTCTGCCCTCACTGCGTTGTCTCAATTAAATTCATCTGAGAGGATGTGAAGTAGACTTTGTTCACATACGTATAATAGTAATAGAAGAATGGAGGACAGTTAGAAGTTTCTGTTCCGTCCATGTTTTCCTCTTCATATAGCAGTGCTTGTGCTTGTTTGTGAAATATTTTAACGGAGGAAAACAGAAAAAACTAGAAAAAGTGCCCTTCTGGGCACAGGTCTCCACCAGGAGGATAGGATTGTGTGTGATGTTTGGCAAAATGTTTAGGAGTAATATAAACGTGTGTGTGTGTGTGTGTGTGTGTGTGTGTGTGTGTGTGTGTGTGTGTGTGTGTGTGTGTGTGTGTGTGTGTGTGTGTGTGTGTGTGTGTGTGTGTGTGTGTGTGTGTGTGTGTGTGTGTGTGTGTGTGTGTGTGTGTGTGTGTGTGTGACGTGACTTGGCCTGGTGTAGCGCCACCATGAGGCTGATTTGAAAACTGTCAAGTGGCATTTCTTCCTCAGCCTAGTAGTGGGAATAGGCATGCACAGTTTCACCGCAATCGGACGCTGTGTTGCGGAGTTGTGGCGATTTGTACAAAACGGGTACAAAACGGGCTACTCCTGAAAACTTTAGAAGCCAATCGTAGCCAATCAGGATGGATAATTATGAGAAATAAAACAAATCACATGATCACATGACTATGGAGAGCATGTGTACCGATTTGCGTGAAATTTGGATAAAATCTGAAGGAGTAATATTAGAAAATGTGTTTTACATATGTCGGCCTCCTGGTGGCGCTATAAAGAGCAGATGTGAAAAATTCCAGGCAAAGGTTTTTCCTTGGCCTCTAGGGAGTGTGCATACATGGTTTTACACAGATCGGTGCAGTTATAGGTAAAAACACAAATCGGCCAGTTATAGCGCCACCATGAGGCTGAGTTGAAAATATTCAAGTGGCATTTCTTCCTCGACCTAGTGGGAATGTGCGTGCAAAATTTCACGGAAATCACACCATGTGTTCATGATTTGCAGCATTTTGTTTGAAACGGAGCACTCCTGCGAACTTTGGAAGCCAATCTTAGCCAATCAGGATGGAGTCTGAAAAATCTGAAAGATCCGTTTCGTTGAATGGCTTTAGAGAGACTGTGTACTAATTTGCGTGATGTTTGGACAAAATCTGTAGGTGTACTGTCAAAACATTTGTTTTGCACAAAGCGGCCTCCTGGTGGCGCTATAACAGGCCAATGTGAAAACTTTGGGGAAGAGGTTCAGCTCTGGTATTCAGGGAGTGTGTGTGCAGAGTATGGCTGCGATCAAGCCAACGGTGCCAGAGATTAGCTGTTCACAGACGGACGGACGGACACACGGACGGACACACGGACGGACGGACGGACACACAGACGGACGGACGGAGTGCAAAACATACTCTCTCCCCATGCCTTCGGCCTGGTGGAGACAACAACTGAGACACGTTATACACAGTATGTGGATAAAGTTAGAAAACGTTTAATTTGCACATACTAAAGGAAAATGTACAACCTATTGTCGACTATCACAAGACCATGAAGCTATAAATGAAATTAAAAAATAAATTAGAAATAGGATTTGTGGACTTATGAATCAAGGTTGGCGGTATCCATATAGCAAGTATGGATCCCAGACTTTATGATTTTTGAGTGCAACAAGCTGTGTGTGTGTGAGTGTGTGAGTGAGTGAATGACCGACCGACCGACCGGCCTGGCACTCTGTTTTGGACTTAGGCCAGCTCTAGTGTCACTGCATTGGCACTCAGATATTGAAGCGTTGAATGCTGTAGCATTAGTTGTTAGCGCATGTTGCGCATCATGGATATACATTAATAAACCTGACAAAACATTTACACACCAAAATATATTGAAATTTTGAGAGAGAGAAAAAAAAAGTTTCTTAACACTCCCATCGCCCAGGACGAAGTTCTTTGTCCTTTCTATTAGTAACGCCTGACGCCCAGGACGAAGTATTGTCCAAAAGACGAAGTTTATTGATATGAGAACGGATCGCATGGCTCTATAGCCCAGGCGCGCCTGCTGGGCAATCCTCGGTGACGCGCAAGAGTGAGACGTCATCGAAAAACTCCCTCCCCTGTTTAGCTGATGAAAACGAAAATCTTAAAACGTTCATAACTCGCGATCTAAATCATCCCGTCTTTTTATGAAAAAAGATCCTGTGTTAGACGGCGCTCCACGGTCCAGTCGCTAGTCTCGATAGATTTATTCTTGTCTCCCGTTGTTGTTGATCGACTCTAGAGTGGTGTGGCTATTGTTAGCTGCTACACACATATCAACAACTTCCGCCGGTCCGTCCGGAAAAGGGGTCCGTGTTTATAAATCGAATGGGCGCTATAATGTAATGGATTAAATAACCCCGGGCAATTAAAGTGTTCAGAGTTTTCTTACCACCAATGTTAAGGTCAGGTGGAATGTCCTTACAATTAGGATAATTCTCTGCAGTGCTATAGGTGTATGGAGTCGTGGTATAATAAATCACACTATCAAACATATTTTTTTATCTACAAAGTTCACTCGAACAAGATATACAGCCCACTAGCAATCTAAAAGAATCACTGACAGTAGCATTTCATGGGTACACTTCCATGACAACATAAACACATTTGGTGTCACAAATGTATTACATGACATGTTCAACCAGTCGTTGTCCCTACTCCCTGCACCAGGATCAAAATGTCTCAGTTATATTTAGTTCTATTGAATCGACACATTAACTGCCAGGTATTATTCATTAATTCTTCCGCCACTGTCCGTGTTTTTCAGTGCCGACCGTTATTTTGAAGGCCCACAGAACCCGAGATGTGAACCGGTTATAAACAAATGCTGTGTTGAGTGACTTACGATCGTCTTTTCTTTAACTCTTTGAGAGTTTCAAGGATTTCTATATAGTTTGTGGACTTCTCTATGGCAGAATGGCGTTTTTGAATGATTTATTGAAAATTCTCTGTTGTGAATGTGTGACAACGAAAGACCTTCAGAGAAAGCTTGGCTTGTCTGCTTCCAGGAAAAAAATGAACTGAGTTGATAAAATGTTTAGTTTTTGTGTTGGAAGCCATTTAAAAGAGCCTGCATTTACACTGGGTAGTGTTTCTAGGACAACAAAAAAAGTTATGCCCGGTTGAAGTTTTATTTTCTAAATAACTTTTTTTCTGCTGGGCGTACATAGCCATGCAATATCTCATTTTAAAGGGTGAGTTGTCTAGTTCAATTAAAATAAAATAAAACGTTTCTCACATGTACCACTGTAGATATTTTGCCATCTATAAATAGCATGGTCAGTCATGATCAATCTGACCTATCCAGCTAAAAGTCCCCCTAGCTCTGAAATGGAACATCATATAAACTCAATTCTTTTTTGGGGTAAAATTAGACATTCTAACGCACATTTTGATATATACCATGTTTACATAGTCTTACCAGTACCTTGTCTATTCATGCATGTATCTCAAAAACCTGTTGTGAAGAAACAGTTTTGATAAAAAACACATCCAAGGACATTGTTTTGATATGACTTTGTGCCCATGATATGTATCAAAATATAGACTTGAATGTATACTGTATTATAACAAAAAATTGGGTTCTTACCATCTACCGTTACAGAGTAAATCACAGTTGAAACTCGCTTAGTCAAACCATAAACCTCAGAATAGTGAACAAAATAGCCATGACAGGTCTAACTCATTGTAAAAGCGTCTTTTATTTTTTATGACTACTAACATAATACAATTATAATAAATATTACAGAAAATAAATAGGCCTACATAAAAAACAGTTGTCCCCAAACTCCCCAGTGTCCCCAAACCACTGCATTCCAGTTGTTCTTGACGGTGTGTGTGTGTGTGTAGGCAAAATTAAAAAAAAACAACAACTGAAATGAATGAATGCATCCGGTTCAGTGTCGGAGAACTCCATCGCAGTCTTGACTCTTCGTCTTCATCATCATCATCATCATCATCATCCTCCTCCTCATCTGATGCCAGTTCTAAATATATAAAAATAAACATTTAGCTGTAGTCAGCCCGGCCAATAGCCAGTTGGGGGGGGGGGGGGGGGACGTAGGCTATCTGACATCATCGTCATCATCATCATCACACGGAGACACACTAAACAATGTACAATCATGATTGTATACAATATACAATGAATGCGATTATCATGCACGCTACAATATAAAATACTTGTACTGCCATGCGTGCATGCCTGCTACGATACATTTGTACTGCACCGACCAACCGATCGACACCACCCTCCAGCCATTAGCCAGCACCAATGCACCGACCGACACCAACCCCCCCATTAGCCAGCACCTTTGGTGCTGGCTAATGGCTGGGGGCCATCGTGGTGAGTCATTCTGGCGTCATGATCTGACTAGTAGTAGTAATTATCCAAGCATCTATTTGTAGCGATCATCTTATGATTTCTGATCACTATAGAAGGGCATTTTCTACAATAAGATTACCTCAAAACATTCCGGGTTGATCGTCTTCTTCAATGGTTTCCCGGTATAGCTCATCGGACGACGATGGGGAGACAATGAAAAAAGGAGGGAGGGAGCAGCGAGTCTCGCTGTAAGCACTGGACCAGGGCTACTCCGCCTGGAGAAGGCGACTGGGACACGTATGGATCAATACTACTACCACAAAACTCGCTCAAATAAATAGTACTGCTTTCAACTTTTTCTGCTAGAAAATCGCTCGGGCGAGACGGCAAAACAGGCAAAACAATGAAAACTATGAAGACTCCCTCTGCCCCCACTGTTTACAGGGGGTGGGACCAGCTTCCAATGGCAACACGTACACGTGTGTCACGTGACACGGGTTTTCTGGGTAATGTAGTTGGAATATAAGCTCAGGAATTTAAACAGCGCTTCGGAGCATATTAATATGTTTAGATTAATCAAAAAAGAGAAAGACGCCAATTGGCGTCATTGCTCATTTACGGAATTCTGATGAAGACGCCAATTGGCGTCTTTGCTCTTCTAAGGGTTAACCAATGAAATAAGAATTGCAACAGCGATCATCGGTTCTTGAAAAGAGATAAATGTATTTTTCTAAATCTGATAACATTGAGGCGGATGGCAGGCAACATTTTCACTATAATCAGAGAAAAGGTTGAGTGTAACTGTGACATACAAAACAGCCACAATATACGTACCTTAAAATGCAATTTCAACATCCTGCTGTGTTTGTGTCATTGGACGGCAGTGGTGATAATGGCTGTGACGTTCTTCAGTCCAACAATGCCTCAGTCCTCCAAGAAAGCAATATTCAGAGAAAAGGTTGAGTGCAACCACGTCGGTCATTCCTAGTAGGCAGTGCCATTTGTGCCCCCATGGCATAATATAGCTTATTACAAGGCTTGGTTGAATGCTTGATTCTGATTGTCAATCGCAGAATTATGAATGAAGTACAGAATGAAGTACATCTCAGTGACATCACAAAGATGTACTTCATAATGTCACTGATTTCTTTCCAGGCAACACAGACATTTCTTTTAAATTATTTCCACACAACAACTCTAAGGTAGCTATATTAATGACATAGTAAAATGTTGAAAATGAGTGGTATTCCCCTTTAAGCTGGACAAATGTTTTTTTTCTGACAGCTGAACATGGCCTCTTTCAGAACAAAATTCAAAATCCTTGAATCCTGAATAGTAGACCCACCTACCCAAAATGCAATTTCAACATCCTGCTGTATTTGATTAGTCATTGTACGGCAGTGGTGATAATGGCTGTGACGTTCTTTAGTCCAACAATGACTCAGTCCTCAATTATCCGATATGGCACAACGCCAATTCATTGCTTATTATTTCAGAACAATTATCATCGTTCCGTTTTATAAATTAATTTCTACAAAAAATAAAAAGCAAGGCTTTCGCACACCTACAAGGACAAACAGAAGGACAAACAGGTGCCCGACGTACTGATAAAGAAGGGACTCCTGCACACTGTTTATTGGGGAACCAGCAAAATTTCCACAAATTAATTTCTCCAAGGGAATTACCCACCCACACACACACACACATTTCCAAAACACATGTTTAAGTGTACCTTTGGTTGGTGTTTTAATGGAATGGGTAGGCACAGGCTATTCTTTATAGATATCACCCTTTCTTCCCTGATTTATGTTACCACTGTACAAACTACTTGAATGCTTGTGTTGCATGAAATACCAGCTCTAAAGAGTAGTAACTGAAACAGCCTACCAAAGTGTCAGTACTCAACTCATGACAGTCCCAAGACTATTGCTTGAAATGTACCTTTGAAACCAAATTACTATTAAGGAAGGTTTACTGTAAGTAAACAAGGGAATTGAGATTGTTAGAGAATATATACAGGTCAAAGCACCGGGACAGTAATAGAAAGAGGGAGTGTGGATGTGTTGTTGAGACACAGAGGAATAGGGCTTGCTTTGTGGACATTTCATCAGGATGATTGACACAGGGACAAAAGGCTAGCTGATCTCTGCTAGATAAATTAGGTCTCTAAGGTTTATTTGACACTGAGCTGATGAGGAAAACATCCCACATAAAATATAGCAAGGTCTCCCTTTGGCTACCCTTGTGTTGCTGGTAGAGCATGCAGAAGTAATGCTCCCCCCCCGGAAAAGGAATACATGTGAGTAATGACATGTGAGTGCAGACCATTTTTCTTTGAATATACAGTAGTAGAATATAGGGAATTGTTTCATCATCAGTGCATGTTTGCATGTTTAGAATTGTAACAATCAATCAATAATATATCAGTATTCCAATATTAACTTGTGGGTCGCATTAAAGGAAGTTGGGAGCCCCATGTGGCCCCCGGGCCTCCAGTTGCAAATGTATGTTAGAGCTTGCCAGGAATATCCCCCTCGCCGCTGTATAGCCCACTGTATACCTTGTATTGCTCATGGTATTGATGTTTTTTAATGTATTGTATGTCTTTTATGTTTACTGTATGCCTTTATTATGTCTTTATTATGAATTTAATACATAGGACCACAATGGAAACAAGTCAATGTTTTATTGTGTAAGTTTGCAATGTTGATATACTGTATTATAAGTAATAATACAGTACAGTATATCAACATTTTTATGACTTTTCTTGTCTTTTTTTTCGTATTCAGATAGCCAGCAATGGATTAAACGCTACCAAAAACAATGTCTCTGTGACATTGTTTTTGGTTTAAAGTCTGCATGAACAGTCAAATTGGACAGTCAAATTCATGCATTGTTCCTCATCTTTGAAGGCAGACTGTGGCCCTTAGAGGTATCACAGAGACAACATTTTTTGGGGGAGCGTTTGCCCCATTGCTGGCTGAATAAAATAAATATATTATTACTTATAGATACTTTAAATCATTTTCAAGTTACAGAGTACATGACAGAAACATGAAGGGGCATGTCTAAACACACTTATTACATTGTTTACGGCGTTGTTTGTTGATTCTGAGCAGTTGCCTCATGATTGCAAACAACAACCAACTATTACAGGAACACCTTTCACTCTGGTGACGACTCCCCTAGCACAATGATGTCTCAGTTCTTGCATGCATGACAGAAGGCAATTCTTTCCAAGTCGTAAAGTAGGACAACATCTGGAGTATAGAAATTGAAAGCAATCCCTGGTGCCCGGTCTCATAGGCCAGTCCCCCCCCCCCCCCCCCCCCTCTCTCTCAAGTATCTTTCCTGCAACATCCTCCAGTCATGGATGTTCTCCAGAAATGATTGGGCTCTAATTGCCTGTCACAGTGCCACAAAGTTGTACTGTTTTTGCAGAGCACACATTCTCGGCGTCATTGGACAGTATGCTGACAGAATGGGTTGAGTTATGATAATAATCTGTAATGCTGCGTCAACGGGCGTCTTGGACCATATGCATGTTTGCCCGTGCAGAATTTATGGCCACTTAAAGGCAGTGGAACCTAAAGCCACAATTTGTCTAAACACAGGTTTTTGGCCGTTTGTAGTCGGCGCATGCCTTGCTGTGCTTCAGGAAGAAACCCATCTTCTTATTAGCTTCAGGGAGTGACACTAAATAGCTCCGCTGTTGAATAGTAAGCAGGGCCCAAGTAGCGCATAACTGACTCCTTTTTTATTTTTCCACCCCTTTGGCATTAGGACACAAATAATCCACAGATGTAATCTTTCAAGGCACAAGTGGCACTGGAGCCGTCGAGGAAAACCCTGAATTGCATTTTTGCAGTAGAATCTCTTTATTAGAGCATCGCTAGATTCTCTCTTTCCCTCTCAATTATAGCTGAAGGCACTAGCTACTGTACTCTGCACCACAGGGTAAGGATGAGAATGATCAAATTGACGACATTTTAGCTGTCTCAAATTGACGGCACTTTAGCTGTGTTGTGTATCACTGTCTGCAGGACAAGGGATGAATCCCTGATTAGATTGGGATGATGTGTGTGCGCGCGCTCATCTGTGTGCATAATTGTGTGTGTGTGTGTGTGTGTGTGTGTGTGTGTGTGTGTGTGTGTGTGTGTGTGTGTGTGTGTGTGTGTGTGTGTGTGTGTGTGTGTGTGTGTGTGTGTGTGTGTGTGTGTGTGTGTGTGTGTGTGTGTGTGTGTGTGTGTGTGTGTGTGTGTGTGTACATTTTAGAGCAGAGCAGTTTTTATCTGTAGTGTAATTTCAGTTTATTCCCCTGTGAAAGGTAGCTACAGTATAGGCCTACATTATACATCTTGTTAGTTTCTTTTGGTTTTATTGCCAAAACACAAAAATACCCCAGATAATTCTGTGTCAGATGGTGGAATAAGGGACGGAAGTGAAGTGGGCTGCCAATTCTAATCACACTGACTGGTCTTCCAACCACTGAAGTAATGCAGCCTATCAGCTCTGGAGACATAAACTATAAAGTAGCAACTTACAGCAGGCTTAGTTTGATTTCCAGCAAATTCATAATATGAAAACAGATCCGCAAAATAATGTCTAATAACAGCGTGCCTTCTCTGTGCGTCTGGAAAGGCCTTCAGACAGTTGGCTAAATCAATTAATTAAAATGCAAATTAAAATAAAGACATTTCTTTAGTGTACTGTAGTGGGTATTATAGTAGTATTTCCTACATCATTTTACATTGGGCTACAACCTACAACAATGATATGCATATAACAATACTTACCTACACATCACCAATGATGTCCTAGTCTTGCATAGCGAGACAATCTGAGATCTCCAGCTACTGATAGGTCTTGGGAAATCTAAATGTGTTCAATGTGCTTATACGCCAGAGAAAACCAGTGGAAACAAACTGCTTTGAAAACTAACCCTGATACCATCTCTCTTTGCATTGGTTCTGTGATGATGCTGTTATTTTTTTTTTTTTAAGTAGTTTCCTCACGGTTTTAGCACATTCATTGAATTTACTAGAATCTGTTACCAGATGTATATGTATTAGTACAGTTTCTCAACCTTTTCGTGCTGTGACCCCCAAAAATAATCATATTTGAACTGGGGACCCCCCAAAATAATCATATTTGAACTGGAGATCCGCCAAAATAATCATATTTGAACTGGGGACCCCTCAAAATAATCATATTTGAACTGGGGAGTGGGGACCCCCCCAAAATAATTATATTTGAACTGGAAACCCCCCAAAATAATCATATTTGAACTGGGGACCCCCAAAAATAATCATATTTGAACTGGAGACCCCCCAAAATAATCATATTTGAACTGGGGACCCCCCCCAAAATAATCATATTTGAACTGGAGATCCCCCAAAATAATCATATTTGAACTGGAGACCCCCTAAATTAATCATATTTGAACTGGGGACCCCCAAGAATAATCATATTTGAACTGGAGACCCCCCAAAATAATCATATTTGAACTGGGGACCCCCCCAAAATAATCATATTTGAACTGGAGATCCCCCAAAATAATCATATTTGAACTGGGGAGTGGGGACCCCCAAAATAATCATATTTGAACTGGAGACCCCCTAAATTAATCATATTTGAACTGGGGACCCCCAAGAATAATCATATTTGAACTGGAGACCCCCCAAAATAATCATATTTGAACTGGGGACCCCCAAAATAATCATATTTGAACTGGGGACCACCCACCCGGACGAGCACATGGAATTGTAGGAGTTTAGGCATTGCATTTAGTTTGACTCGGTTCCACAGATAAACAAGAGGGGTTGTGAGCTTGTAGATCTGCTATTTTCACAATTTGCCTCTTATTATTTGACAATTTGGCCAACATTCGACCAGTTTTTATAGTATGTTGTTGATCACGTGATGCAGTAATGGTCTTTTCATTACATTTTAGACGGTCACTTCACAGTCATCTGGGCACACCGCCAAAATCATGTGGGGACCCCCACTGGGGGTCCCGACCCACAGGTTGAGAACCACTGTATTAGTAGACAGAGATCTCTGATCGTCTGGCTGCTACTAACGATGTGCTAATAATGTTGATAACGTGGAGCTGTGGAGCTCGGCCTTGTAAGATAAGATAAACCTTAATTGATCTCCTTGGGGAAATTCAGGTGTGGTAGCAGGCAGCAACAACAACAAAGGTGACTGTTTCTGACCGAGGCTAAGTCATTGGATTTTTGTTTTTTCATGTCGTATGAAAGCAGGGAATCATAGCTTCAAATTCACATATTGGTTGTTCAGTTTGACCCACCAGTTTTGGAGATAGGTTAAACTTTATAGAGTAATTTGTCTTGCAGAAAACAGTTAGTTGAGAAAACATGCTTGAAAGGTTCACTTCTGTGGACTCTAACATTACACCTAGCTACATGTTTAAGCATTTATTTCATATTTACATGTCGATTTCAGCTCTGACATTTATTTCAGACATGCTCTAGCCTCTAGTTAATATGTGAAGAGTCTGTATTAACTCATTTTGTATAGAAAAAATAAAATAAAAATCAGTTTTTCTCCTCTCCTGAACAGTTAGTCTTGCTGCCATGACTGTCTCTGTATCAAAAAGAGTGAACCACAGGATAATGTACAGATAGTAGTGGAGAGAAAAGGCTTAATAAAATAGACTTTTAAGTTCTGACCCTAGACTTCTGCACATTGTCTGAGTTAACATATGTACATTCTATCAATACATATGAATGCACAATCTATCTCCAGCAGAGACTATATACTGTACATCCAACAGCAATGAATACATGAATGGATATATGGGCAGACTATCAACACTGAATATGAGACATGACCTGGGGGGGTGATTGAACCATGATTGCGGTTCGCTGTATGCACACATACTGTAGCAGTGTGAGCTGAACTATATGGGATCGCTGTAGGAACGCACATAGCAAGCAGCGTGAGCTTTTGGTTTGCTGTATGCGAGTAGCAGTGTGAGCTAAACCATGATTGGTGTTGCAGCATGAGCTGTGCTGTGTGGTTCGCTGTATGCGAGTAGCAGCGTGAACCATGATTGGTGTTGCAGCATGAGCTGTGCTGTGTGGTTCGCTGTATGCAGTATACCCAAAAGTAAAATTCTGAGGCATTTGTACTTTACTTGAGTATTTCCAATTTCCATTACTTTTACTTCTACTGCACTACATCTCGGAAGCAAATATTGTACTTTTACTCCACTACATTTGTTTGAAAACTTTAGTTACTAGTTACTTTGTAGATTATTATTACAAGACATACAGTATACATTTCGTCCATTTGAAAATAGTCAAATGAGACATTCTGCACAATGAGTACTTTTACTTTTGATACTTTAGGTAAATTTTTATGCCAATACTTGCCAATAATTCCGGACATTTGCTTATAACGGAGTATTTCTATATTCAATATATTTTAGTATTGACACTTTTACTTCAGTAAAACATTTGAGTACTTTCTCCACCACTGCGCGCCGTGTACCATAGCACATATAGCAGCGTGAGCCGAACTGTGTGAGCCGAGCTATGTGGTTTGCTGTATGCACGCAGCAGCATGGGCCGAGCTGTGATTGGCTGTATGCACGCAGCAGCATGGGCCGAGCTGTGATTGGCGTGGCGGTGCGAGCTGCGCTGTGTGTTTCATAGATATTAAAAAAATAGATGCCTCATTGGCTGCTGCAGTTCGTTGGGGCTATCTATGTGTGTACAAAAGGGGGCGGAAGTGCACAGGAAGTGCTAAAGGCACGCTGCGTCGCTGCCCAAGTGACGTCACTCATGTGACACCTCCGCGTCCCCGTTTTTCCTCTCGGAATGTCACCACCCCACCCCTCACTGGAGAAAATTCCGCCTCTCACTGCCACTCAAGTGACTACTGGCCAATCACAGTCTTTTCTGGGACTTCCATTACGCACACGGAAGCTTGGCAAGCTTTCACTCATGCTTCGCAAGGAATCTCTGGAAAAGTTTGCCCGAGAACTTACGCCCTAGAGCCGGAACGGGTGTCTACCTTTATATGTTTATGGTGTGGTTCACTGTATGCACGTACCGTAGCAGTGTGAGCTGAACTGTGATTGGTCTACATTTGTAGGGACAGAGGTACAGGGATAGAACCCTGTTCTATATGACTAGGCCCCAGCGTAATTATCCTGACGGTCTGACTCGCTCCATTACTAACCCTGTCCCTAACACTAACCGCACACAAAGCCACGCTGCCGGACTAATGCACCGTCGGAATGACAAGCGGTTCCCTGACGAGGCAAGTGCTACAGTAGTCGGTTGTTTATTTTCTGACTACTGTGGAAGACAGCTACAGGCGATGGTGCAGAGGCTCATTACAAAACGTGGACAATGGGTCAGCTAGGGCCTTAACATTTCCTTTATTGTTATGGACATTTGCTATTTCTCACCAAAATGTAAACGCTCGTCTTTGTTTCACATTATATAATGCTGGATAAACCTAAGCAATTTCAAGATGTCTGTTTGGGATCAGATAGCATGTGATGAACATTTGGCATTAATTGTCTATTACCTTATTTTACTCATTTCGTGGTCTAAATTATGGTAGATTAATCATATAATCTAAAATAAATTATAATTGACAGATGAATCAATTATAAAAAATAATGGTTAGTTTCGCAGCCATAATGGCAATTATTATCATCAGATGACTGTGAAGCTGGACATTTTCACTATCATAATGAGATCAGAATAGATCCTGTATTACCATAATCCTACACATATTAGCCTAAGCTACCACATTACAAGGACTTTGGAACACTTGCTTTGGCCAAAGGTATTTTCTTATTAAATCCGCAAGCCAGTGCATGAGTTGAGTTTTGCTGTTTGTGAATCAGCCCAGGTCTCCACGTTCTCTTCAAAAGTTGTTTTCTGCTGACTACTGTGGATGATCGCCTCGATGTTTTCCCTTCTTTGAATTTTGTTTCACATAATGTAAGTGGTTGTTTGAGTTAGATTTGGGTTTGAATGTAGAGTGTCTCATACTATTGGTGAAATAATATTTCACCAATAGTATGAGATATATACAAGTAAGACGCGTGAACGCGGGAAGCGAACGAAGCTGTTGTGGCAGTCTCACACACACACACACACACACACACACACACACACACACACACACACACACACACACACACACACACACACACACACACACACACACACACACACACACAGACCTCTGTATCGTTCCAATTTCACGATACAGAGGGTGGTGTTACAGCGTGACACACACACACACAAACACACAGACAGACAGACAGACAGACAAGCTAGGCCGGCTTCTATAGCTTCTATAGCTCACTTCGTTCGCAATCACTTCGTTCGCAACTATTATTATACTAAATATTATTTCAGGAATGCTGGCTCAAGGTTCTTGATCTTGTGTATGGGTACAAAGATTACATTTATTTAATCTGGTTCCTCAGGATTCAAGATACTACTAAGAATAACTATAACAATAATCTCAATCAACAAAGATGAGGCTGGCTTATACAAACGTGCACAGAGTCCCCAACTATTGCCCTTGAACGGCAAATGATGGATACAGTAACCATAGTGTTGTGGAGTTCATTCAGAATGGCCTTTAGGAAGCCTTGGACTTGTTTGTCCTTTAAATCCACTCCTTCCCCTTGTACATAAAGTAGAGATGGCATATTTTGATGAAGGGTAGCTACAGGTGGAGGTTATAGCTCAAGCAGTATTCTTACAGTGAAAGTCTGACTTACACATTGAAATTAAGATAAGCCCGCAATACAATTATGTATGATTTTACTGCAGTGGAAATCACTGCAAATTAATCTTGGAGATGACGTACACCAATTAGCATGAGACATTTTGATTCAATTCTCTAACCAAAAAAAGGCACCACGGCTGTAAGCACTTTATGCATGAAACTTTATTTTTCTTTTACCAATCTGAATGGAATGATACAGTACTGCTGTTGTCGGCCCTTGAATCTTGGACTGCAAACAGTCAATCAAATTAACAACCCCAATAAAGTTAAAGTACACTATAAAATACAAATTTATGCATGTGTTGTGTTTTTTAATAGTTTTGCAAAATGCAGTCGATATTCTGCCGGTGGACGGTCATGGGTAAAGGAAATTCTATTAAGCTGTCTGGGCCTCCAGAGCTTTACCTTAACAAACCCATGCCTGAACCTTGGCATACTAACAGTGTCTAACCTTAACTTTAATTATTATTGATTTGATTTTCCTCTGCTACACTCCACCCCCCGTCACCCCCCGTCACCCCCCCCCTCCACACACACACACACACACATACCCCAAATACATCTCACGTTTCTAGTTATACACAATAGAATTAAGCACTCAAGTGTTTTTGTATTGTTTATGTTCATTTATAGGCATTCTTGCCAGTAAAAATGTCAATAAATCAATCACAACTCGAATGAATTAAACAACACCAAGGTTGCATAGCCTAACTTGAACCAGCTGCGAGCTATAATAACCACGTGATTAATCCTTACAGTGCCTTGGGTATTATTTTCGCTGAGAACCAAAATTAAGCTTTGGTCCATCATCCATTCCAGAGAAATCTCTTGCATTTCTCATCCAGAATATAAAGAGGTAGCACATGTGCTGATGCTGGAGGAGTACTTCTGTACACTGGTGGGAATGGATATCCCATTCATTCTACACGCCAGACTTAAGAGATCAGTGGAGTCATGCCGTACTTCTGTGAGTCAATGCTGCAGGTTTTGTGATGCGAGGCAAGGGAGTTTAATCATAGAGAGAAGTGAGTTGTTCTCGAGGTTTGAAGTAACAGTGAGGGAACTACTTCAACCTTGACTCCGCCAGTTGCTGGATGAGTCTGTCACAGAAATACATAAATACGTACGCACAAATTGCAATTCCGTGCATACACGCCTAGAAAACCCCAAAATCTGTACATATTACACGACTACTGTTTTGACTGCAACGGAGGCGTGGCTTTCACTAGTACGTAAGTGCTATTTCACCGTGGCTGGGTCGGGCTGGGTGAGTTCGGGTTTGATATTATTTAATATTCTCTCCATATCGGGTTACAACTCGGACGGGGCTCTGCCGGACTTCTCAACGCTCGACACGGCAACTCGCGGCCCTTTAGGGCGCTCGGTGGTGTCTCCCGTGGCTTAAGTTCGGTAGAGACAGCGCCCCTCCGTCATTGTCTATGGGGAGGATTTCAGTGACATATATACGGATTTTGGCCGTGGCTTGAACTTAGCTTACTAATGCTTACATCCTACGTATATGTTACCTGTGTGAATTAAATTACAAAACGTATGTTTGGATCAAGTCAAACACCGTAAAATACACCAGAATGGTGTTACAGCCCTAACTACTAAATGACTAAAAGCAGCTAGCTCCTAATCTGTCAATAACAGTGATATAGTGTGCTAATATAGCTGCACACGGTTGTTTGAAGGGATGGGATATGGTGATTGAGGTTGTAAAAATTTTTTTAGCTGTGGAATATACACATTTACATATGACATGCCATATTTTAGTTTGAACTTTGAAGGGTGTTAGAAACTGTTTTCTTGGTGAAATTTTAAGTTGTGAAATGTTGATTCTGATGGAGTATTGTGTTTGTACAACGACAAAAGTTTGTACAGGAAGAGTAAAGAGAAAAAAGGTGGTTGAAAAAGGGTGGTAGCTGTGCTCACAGACACACAGACAGACACACAACACAGACAGACAAACCATAAAGAAAATATATGGTGAGTGGGGAGTTGTAGAGGGGTTAGAAAGCCCCGGGTCTTTGACCTCATGTCGGTGGCTGAACACTCCTATACACAATATATACTCCTACATAAAGTAAAACAAACAAAGTAGAACTGCATTTTTCCTAAGCCTCTTTCTTTTTTTATTCTCTTTATTATTTATTTCTGTTTCAAAAGCCTTTTTAGCCTCGAATAAAGCACTTTTTGTATGAGAGGTTCTATACAAATAATCTTGCCTTGCCTTTATAGCTTTATAGTTGATAAATAGGTAAAGTAATTGATCAAATCCAGCAGCTGGCACCATAAAGATACAAAAGTGCATCTGAAATATTCTGGGAAAAGCCACATTTACTATTTACCATTTACTATTTAAGGACTACTGTAAATCATGACTGAGGCAAAGCAATGGTATTACGTACAGATTCCTTTGCTAAATTATACAGCACCTTTGCTAATGAATTGAATGCATTAAGGGCACCAGAATCCACAGATGTAATGCATTTCAATAAGAATGTCGGTGAAGTTATGGATTTCCACCACTAATTAGTCATTTCTTTGGAAGCAAATATAAACAGGAGCCCATCATGTGTGTGTGTGTGTGTGGCTCCATCCGTGCCACTCCGAACAATCACGTGTCACATACCCGCATTCATTTTTATCCACGCTGCACTGCTATATGCTGCTATATGCACACTCTATGCATATTTTAATGCGTTTGTAGCAAATGCACACATTACATTTTTGGTCACACGACTACACAAGGTGAGCAAGGAGGGACGCAACTGTAATCACGTGTGATTACAGTTGTTGTGCAGCACTAGCGTGTGCGTGTAACCGTGTGTGTGACAGGTGTTTATCAAATTGGGGAATAAATATGACATACTAGTTTGATACTCTATCATTAGTACCATGGTAAGATTTTACAATGAATGGGCTTTAGGGAATAAATAATGACTTTATACTCGTTTGATATACTCTTGGTATGATTTTACAATGAATGGGCTATAGGGAATAAATATGACTTACACGTTTGATTCTACAGTGGTACGATTTTACAATGAATGGGCTATATGGCTTTTTCTTCTTTTTTCCTCTCTTCTACTGTATATTTCCAAAAAGGAGCCCTTACTCAAATAGCCGCCAACTACAGCCTGGGGTCTGACACCATTTTGCGTAATAATGCCTCATCCAAATAATCGCTCTTGTCAACCCGGCCATTATTTGCAAACGTAGTCAGCCTCATTTATATTTAGTTGAACAGTGCGCCGAAAATAGAAGATCTGTGCACGCTCCAAGTATCGTGTATCTCTTATATTTTTGGTGCGCGGCGTGTCACTCACCGTGGTTCCAAGCAAGAACACAGCCACCACAATAAAGTCATGCAATGGCGCATTCCCACAAAAAAGTTGAGATTTAACTCACGCCATACTCGGCCAATTCACAACCATTTGTTATAATTCCAAGTGGTCTATCCCCTGTGGAGTGGCTATTACCATTGACTGTATAAATCATGTGTTTGTTATGCCTTTATCGAATGATATGGAGAGAGGGGCGGACATCAGGCAATACTGTCCAAAAGCGGGAAGACCTCTGTGCCTTTGCACATCTTCTATCTATCTATAAATACACCACGTCTCTGTGTGTACGTCTGTAATCCATGTAACTCGAGAACCGTGTGTGTGTGTGTGTGTGTGTGTGTGTGTGTGTGTGTGTGTGTGTGTGTGTGTGTGTGTGTGTGTGTGTGTGTGTGTGTGTGTGTGTGTGTGTGTGTGTGTGTGTGTGTGTGTGTGTGTGTGGAATTGATCTACAAGCTCACCACACCAGGGTTTAAGTGGTTACTTTCCTGTATTTAGTATGAATTTAGAATTCCATTTTAATGTTATTTCTTTTTCTCTTTTCACCCATGTCTTCCATATCCTGTGGTTGCTGATGGTTCCTTCATCATATATAGGTAAGTCATATATCTATGCATACGACTTTTCTTTTTTTTTCTTCTTTTTTTCAAAGAGCTGCTCCCTATTTGAATTGGCTATTATGGAGATAGTCATAATGGATTGAATGACCTTTGTCATGAGTCTAAATATAGTTCAACCTTGATGGGAAAGGAGCTGAACTATGTGGGGGTAATGAATTAGAGACAGCCGGCCCAACACAATAATTTAAGGTACTGAAAGGATTGTTTGGCTGGAGCATATTTAATAACCTGAAACGGATTTGATGGCAGCTCTTATGACAGAAAAATCCCCACCAGCTCTGAGAAACAAGAGGTCAGGTGACCACTTTTATACCATATGCCCCCAGTCCACGAGACGCTTTCTACATACATAATCAGATTGGGTCAGGCTGCAGTCTGATGGGTGGAAATTAAATCCACTCATATTATGACTATGGTGAGGGTGTGTCCCATTTTCACATCTGTGAGTGAGTATGAATGAATGAATGCATGCATGCATGAATACATGGATGAATGGATGAATTTGAATGAACTTTTATTTAAGTGTCATGCCACCTCGTGGCCCATCCCTCATGGGATTATGTGATAGTGACACCTTTTGTATGAATTGTCCCTCTCCCTTAACCTCTCAGGGGTTTTTGGGAGAAAGTCACCACCAAGTTAGGATGAAACCAAAATATAGGAAAACATCTGAAGAACTGTAAACCAGGACTTTTAATCAATACTACCACTCTGCTTTCATTTTTCAGAGGCATTCAATTCCCAGTGCCACCATACGTGTTCATTATAAATTTGCCCCCCCCCCCACCCCACCCCAAACACACACACACACACACTTTATAGTATCATTGGCACAAGCACACACTGTTTACCTCTCGCCAGAAGCGATTACATGTCGGGAGCGACGCGGTACAAAGGCACAAATTACATCCGAATTTTGTATGGCAGAAGATCCACCATGGACAGCTCTGCTGGATTCCCACTTCCGAGTTAAACAGAGATCAGATTTTACGTCCCATAGCTGGTGGTGATGGGGCGTTGCAATAGCAACCGGACCAACGTTGAAAGCTGCCATGGGGCTCAACCATTATATACAATTTACAATTTACAATTTAGGCATTTAATCCAGAGCGACTTACATTTAGGCAAGAACAAAAGTATGGGAATACATCACATATATAAAATGCATTTAACAAGAAACATGCGTAAGCTAAGAAAAAAACGTAACTAGAACATATCTATATAATGACACTATACATATTAACTATACATATATACTATACTATGCTATACATGTACTATGATGTGCTATGACTACATACAATGCAATTATTGTGCTGTCTACATGACATGCTATAAGTCTGTTTCAAATGCTATCTAAGTCTAAAAAGTGCTATCTAAGGGGGTAGGATAAGTGCTATGGGCCATGATGGAGACTGAAAAGGTGGGTCTTCAGACCCACAGAGTATATGTTGGGGTCCGTATATACAGACCTGGCTGATAAAGTCTCCTAGCATCCCCTAGCGGTGAGGTCCATATATATACAAACCTGGGAGAAAAAGAGTTAATGGGTTTAGGAAATGCATGCCTTTTATGCAGAGTAGTCTATTTCATTCATAGTGGAACATAAATAGCAGAAAATGTCATGGTACAGTATTTGCTTAACACACTCTGCGGGTTATAGCCTAATATAACATGCCACGGTCACTGCTAGTATTTTTTAATTACCTTTGGAGCATACGCCGAAGTATTTGCGCCTTTGATCCCCCTGAAAATAGATAGTCCCATGGTTTGTTGCCTCGCCGAAAAATAATCCACCGTTGTGATGTGGAAGAACAACAAACAGTAATGGTGGATGGATCCAAGCGACAAAGCCGTTTTTTCATTAAAGTCATTACAAAACAGCGAATTACATATAAAACAAATAGCGGGTGTAGCGTACGTATTACGCAGGGAAAGACAATGGAACTAGATAAAGTGCCCCTCGGAGCACAGGTCTCCACCAGGGCAGGTCAGGTTGTGGCCTCCTGGTGGCGCTATAGTAGGCCAATGTGAAAAGGGTGCCATTTCTTCTTACGCCTTGGATGGCAATCGGATGATTTGAGGCATTTTGTTCCAAAAATGTGTTTTGCAAAAATCCACCTGTTGGTGGCACTAACAGGCCAATGTGAAAAGGGTGGAATATTTCTCAGCCTATTAGGAAAGTCTTTCACGTACTGTAAATTGCACGCTGCGTTCATGATTTGAGGCTTTTTCAAAACGGGCCAATCCTGCAAACTTTGAAAGCCAATGTTAGCCAATTAGGATGGAATATGAAATATCGGACAGATCCGTCTTGAACACATGACTATAGAGATACTGTGTAATGATTTGCGCAAAATGTGTTTTTCAAAAGTGGGCCCCCTGGTGGCGCTATAACAGGCCGTTCTGAAGAATTTGGGGCAGAGGTTCATCGTTGGCATCCAGGGTAGAGTTCTCATCGGGCCTGAAAATTAAGGCCCGGCCCTACCCTACCCCAACTGCAGAGCCGGATTTACCTTGCTGAGGGCCCCCGGGCTGGAGCAAATTTGAGGGCCCCCCTTGGGGCGCGCGGCGAAGCCGCGCGTCCCGCGATTTGGCCGAGCGGCGCAGCCGCGAGGCCGAAAAAAATTTGGGCTATTTTGTTTTCATTTTGGGGTACCCAGGCCCCTAAAAAGAGAGGCAGGCAGGCAGAAGCTCTCAATGGTTTAACCATAATACAACTAAATACAATAACAATACACACATTTCACTTGAATTGGATTTCACTTTACAATTTTATAATTCAAAAAAATAAATAAAAAAAAAAATCTTTTTTTTTTTTTTTTTTTTTGGGGGCCCCCTAGTCGGGGGCCCCCGGGCTTCAGCCCACCCTAGCCCAACGGTAAGTCCGGCTCTGCCCAACTGGGTCGGCCCGAGGCCCGGCCCGACCCTAACAATTACCATAATGTCAGGCCCGAAAACCCGAAAAGGCCCGAGTGAAAAAAAAGAAAAAAAGGAAAAAGAAAAATGCCACTATATGGCCGCGGCGCCGTGGATTATTGAGACGATCACGACAGTGTCAGAGAACGCACTAATAGTCTAGTCGCCGAAATAAAGGATTTATGTAACTCACGTTAATTGGCTGATAATGTTCCATTTCCAACATTCTAATGGTTTCCAGCAATTTTCAGGGGTGAGTAAACATCTTCTGAATCAAAGTAGCAGCGATCCTCTGAAGTGACGCAGTTAATTATGTCCAATAGGCTACTGTAGTGCAACTTTTTCATCATAGTTTACATTAATCATTGCCTCTCAAACCCACATACCACGCGTAATGTGCGTTGCCTAACCAAAATAACAGACATACAAACCATCAACATGCCGCTCGATGGCGTGTCGAGTCTGTCGACAGCTTGCAGATCTTTTATTTTGGGCAGTGGGCACACAACGAGGCGCTGCGCTACGATGGGGAAATTAAATAGCTGTACCTACAGCGCGCTGCGATACGATTTGTAAACCAAATAGCTGTAGCCTTGTGTGACTGTAACATTGCTTGGTCATCATGTAACTATATTACATGTATGCAGGCGCTTTCATAGTTATATGGAGCATTTACCGTGGTGACGTTGATTAGGTAGCCTAATTTAGCTTATTCACCCAGCTGGGTTCAACGAGACAGCAGTGTCTCGTTAAACCCCGACGTTTCCAAAACGAGCTATTGCGGATGAATCGATGGTCTTATAAAACATTTAAGCATATGGCAAGTTGACTTAAGTTATATAGTTGATGCTGAGCAGTAAGCAGCTCATTTGGTTGGCAAACCAGAGGCCAGCCAGCGGTAGCAAGTTCAACAACCACCGTTCTATTCTGTCACTTTGGTGCGCTGCTGCTGATCATCGCCTCCTTCTCCTTCAGTCACATCACATAGTATAATAGCCTAAACTGTAAAAGTGAATCGCCAACATTCACCAGCTCAGCCCTCTTCATATTAAATAAATACATTACACAAACAACAGAATTATTATTTTTGTTATAATAAAATTATTAAAAAAAAAAAAAATCACGGAAAATCACAGAGCCCGAGGCTCGGCCCGGCCCGACTAATTATCGTGCATTTTGGGCCCGGCCCTACCCGAAAATGTCGGGCCGGGTCGGGCCGGGCCGGGTTCGGGCAGAGATTGAGAACTCTAATCCAGGGAGTGTGTGTGCAAAATTTGTCATCGTCCGGGTTAACAGTGCCGGAGATTAGCTGGTAACGGACGGACGGACGGACGGACACAGACTCACACACGGACGGAGTGCAAAACATACTCTCTCCCCATGCCTTCGGCCTGGTGGAGACAATAAAAGGCGTGAATAGCAGTTTACGCAGGGAAGCTGTTAATTTTGGGTTGAACTGCCAGGCAGAGAAAAATGCTCAACATTTCATATACAGTAATGTTATTCACACATCAACTTTTAGGATATATTTAGGAGTCCTGAACTAACTAGATATACTGCTGAAGCATTGGGAAAGTGTTATTCAGGACTCCTAGGAATACAATAAAGATAAATTCTGGTAATGAAACGTGAACACATTTTCCGCAGTTCGACAGTTGGGCCCAAATGAAGCAAAGAGGGTAAATATTTATGCAAAGGACATTTCTTTATCTGAATTTATACATTGATATACATTTTATGCAAACTCCTTTCCACTATGACAGATTAGAGTACTCCGCATAAAACTCAGTGCCCAATCGGCTTAAAAGCATTTTTGAATTACCGTAGTACTTTTTAAGCAGTCAATGGGGTGGATCAACTAACCTCTTATACAGTAAAAATCCAACTTCATAGTTGAAAGAAGATTCTCAATGACATACATACTGTACTGTATCAGTCCTCTAATTCCAACTAACAACAATAAGCTATAATGACTAAGTCGTGTGATTCTCCTTGGCCAGGGGGTTGAGAGACGTAGAGGAATGACTCAGTAATACCAACCTACAATCCTACCTATTTGTGGCATTCCATAGGACACTGCAGCAGAGCTTAATCTTATTTATTAGCTTGTTAGCCATGGCAAGCAAAAAGCACTCCTTCTGAACAGAGAGATAGAGATAGAAGTTTTAATGAATGTGTGGAGAGGATGAGGAGGTGACCTTATGTCCATAGGCAGGCGCCAAGATTCTCGAGCAAGGATAAAACATCATCTCTCTCTACTGTATGTACACACTAGTAATGCATGTTCTTCTCACTCCTCATTTAGCTCCAGTGAAGAAAGGCCTTTGAGGCTGATTATGAAGTGGCTTGTATATCGCATGCCACTAATAAATCATGTCATAAAATTGCACCAATTGGTTCAGGCAAACATAATGCCATTTGGAAAGGCCAGAAAACAATTAATTTGTGCCGCAAGTCACTAACAACTACTGTAGGCCTATTTTAATAATCATTGCATTTCTACTTTGATTATTCGATTAATCATAGACAGAACATGATAATTATTTTCAGCATTATGGTCCGGTCACACGCCAGCATTAATGAGAGCAATATTTCTCATTTTCAACTCACAAGCTTTTTAAAAAGCAAGAACACATTCCAGTTCTCCTTCTGTGAAACTGCTTTGGTTTGGCCGTATTGACAAAGGGTGCTGGTGGCATTGGAGAAATGGCTGTTTTGTAGCTGTGTCACATAACCCCACCTTAACCCCTATTTGTAAATTATTGCTCTCCTAGAATATACTGTACAGTGAACCTCAAAAGAGCAGTCTATCAGGGGGGCTACACTTGGGACGGAACGGAACAGAAGCAGCTAGGTGGCTAAGGTGGTTGCACCGACAATTCATCTGTCCCGCGGGGAGTTTTCTTTTCCTCTGAAGGCGAGGCGAAGGGCTACGTAACCCCACATGCAGGAAAATAGAGCACTTGCGTAAAAAAGGATTCACGCGTGGAGCTTGCGCACAACCTGCGCACCGCACCCCACTCAGTGTAGCCATGTTCCATTGATTATAGTGGCAGTGTACCGTTGCGGTCCCCCGCAGACTCCGTGAACGGTTAATTTAGTTTTAGTGCTTTCTTCTGTCAAAATGCTAAGCTACGTACTGCACGTGTAGGAACAGTTCTGGTGTGACCACAACTTTAACTAGCCTCTCAAAGCACTCCATGATCACTGAGGTCAGCACTACTGGGCATGGGGATGGGACAATAGGAAAATTACATAAAAATAATTGCGATAATCAAAAATATTCTTAAACCTAAAATGCCACTTTTGTTAAGCACTTGAACCCCTATTCTGGGGGGAACATTCGCCAAAAATAGCGGATCTACAAGCTCACCAGTGAGGGTCTTTTGAGTCTCTACTGTGATTAGCTGTAAGAAACTATCTCAATCTTCTTCCGCAGACTTGTCTATCTATGTACCTAGACTAAGAGTCTCTTATAAAATGTGAGAACTATTCAGGGAGTTACTTGCTTGCTTAATTGGCCTATTTGCAGCATTCACAGAAAATCTGTCCAGTAGTCCGGCAGCCAAGGTGGACGGGTGGGACATTTTGTATATAGTCGTTTTTAATGGCCTAAAATATTACATACATTCATGAATTCACTTGCTGACCGGCTCTCACTATTGATCTTTTTTTTAATAGGGGTTTCTTGTGATCTAGCCTGGAACTCACCTATGCTTTTTATGGCATAGGCAGCTCCCGGCAGGATCCGCCGGGAGAAACTATGTGTGACATGTCTCATGCGTGACATGAGACAAATTACTTAGAGCGATAGAGAGAGAGAGGAGTGTGTGTGTGTGTGTACATGTGTGCATGTGTGTCAATTTAACAAAGGTGCAGACGATCAGAAATCAGCAGAGAGTAAGAGATGTTTGCGCTACTCTATGCCGAATTGAAGTGGACTCGGACCCAGACTTTTTTTTTCTCCCTGAAAAAAAAGGTTTCCGAGGCTACTTGTGACCCTACCATTAACATCCTATGGCAGGAAAAAAAATTAAAAAAAATCAAACTTTCCTTATGCTTTAGGTAGCATGTGACAGGTCAAACTAGGGGGTTTTCATAATTCTGAATCCATTCCAAGCATTAGTTTTGCACAAAAAACACTCCTTGGGCTAAAAACAGCCAAAGCCCAAATGTGCCCAAAATGAGCTGAGCTCATCACATTTGTGCTGACGTCTATGGCTGTTTTTGTGCAAAACTAATGCTTGGAATGGATTCAGAATCATGAAAACCCCCTAGTTTGACATGTCACATGCTGCTTAAAGCATAAGGAAAGTTGTTTTCCTGCCATAGGATGTTAATGGTAGGGTCACAAGAAACCCCTAAAAAAAATTGCCCAATAGTGACAGCCGGTCAGCAAGTGGATTCATGAATGTACGTATGTATATAGACAATATTTTAGGCCAATAAAAAAGGCTATATACTGTACCAAATTTCCCACTTTAAACAAAAGAAGCCTGTCGGCTGCCGGATTACAGTGCCTTGTGAGATTAACGCACGAACGCACACACACACACACACACACACACACACACACACACACACACACACACACACACACACACACACACACACACACACACACACACACACACACACACACCTTCTGCCATGAAATTTAGATAAATTATTTCTTATTTCAAACTTATGCCAAGAATCCAAACTTGTCTCATTTGCATTTAACGGCATTTCCTGAAGAACAAACACTTGCTTCTTTAGTTTTTTTAGATTTTGTACAAACTTTCTCATGCCAAGCTGTCTTCCTTGTCAATGCACTTTTTGTTTACTGTGTGCGTGGGTCTGTCATGTTCCTGTGCCAAGTGAGTTAAGTTTGGCAATTTTGTCTTATTTGAAGAAAGACTGTGTTCTAAAAACATCCTGTCATCCTTCAACTGAATTCACTAATGGGTGTGTCCCAGACTGTCAAGCCGCACAATATAAACAATCTCAACTGGAGAGTAATGGAGGTTAATCAATCAAACTGTAGCAGTACACTACACATTATTCTGAAACAAACCCCAAAACTGACAGGCCCAACCCCCCTCTTAAAGGTTATGCATTACTGATATTTTATGGACTGTAATTCACTCTCTGCAGCATTTAATATCTAAACAGCATTGTACCTGGTGCTGTGACAACACAACAAAACACTTAGCAATTTACAATTTACAATTTACAATTTAGGCATTTAGCAGACGCTCTTAATCCAGAGCGATTTACATTAGGCAAGAACAAAAGCATGGGAATACATCACATATATAAAATGCATTTATCATGAAACATGTGTAAGCTAAGAACGTAACTAGAACAACGCTCCACACGTCCCAAACTCTTCTCCCTTCTGGCTCCAAAACTATGGAATGCACTTCCCATTGCAGTCAGAACTGCAGCCTCACTCCCAATCTTCCGCCGTAGTCTGAAAACCCACCTCTTCAGACTCCACCATGGCCCGTAGCACTTGCCCTAGCCTAGCCCCTTAGATAGCACATTATGTAGACTTAGATAGTATTTTAAACAGACTTATAGCTTGTTATGTAGACAGCTCTAGAATTGCACTTAATGTAGTCATAGCACTTTATAGTACACATGTATAATATATTATATAGTATAGTATGTATAGTTTACATAGATACTCCAATGTTACGTTCTTAGTTTACGCATGATTCATGATAACTACTTTTTATACATGTGATGTATGCCATGCTTTTTGTTATTGCTTAATGTAAGTCGCTCTGGATTAAGAGCGTCTGCTAAATGCCTAAATTGTAAATTGTAAATTGTATCTATATAATGACACTATACATATAAACTATACATATACTATACTATGCTATACATATGTACTATGAGGTGCTATGACTACATACAATGCAATTATTGTGCTGTCTACATGACATGCTATACGGTAAGTCTCTTTCAAATGCTATCTAAGTCTAAAAAGTGCTATCTAAGGGGGTAGGATAAGTGCTATGGGCCATGATGGAGTCTGAAAAGGTGGGTTTTCAGACTACGGCGGAAGATTGGGAGTGATGCTGCAGTTCTGATTGCAACGGCAATTGAGACAAGACTTCTGGCAGCAATCTATTTTGACATGCAAGCTTTATCATTACCATCATAGTGCATTGCAGGATATGACTCCATTCAGACAGGAGTCACTACATAGACAATAATAATGAGGAAGTAGACGGTACATGCTAAATGCAACGTTCAGGACAGGAAGCAGGTAAATGCAGCTATAGGGTCCAATGTGTCAGGTGTGTTCGTATAATGAATGTGATACAGGGTGAAAATCTGGGGAATGATGAGTACCTAATTGGCAAGATGTTGTGTAAGGTGATATAATGCATAGAATGCTGCTACAGAGGCGTGCCACAAATAGCAGGTAAACGATGACATGGCTGTAGTTGACAGCAGTAACAATAATTGTAACAATAGCAGAGCTTACAGAACAGATTCCAACATGAATGGCACAGATACTATTTGCACTGAATTTAAATGCATGGAGAATATGTAGCCTTTATAGGACTGAATGCTCTCCTTGAGAGAATACCCCTAAGGCAGGGGTCGGCAACCCAAGTTGTTGACTTGAAAGAGCCATTTTCGACCAAAAATACATTCAAAATCTATCTGGAGCCGCAAAGAAAATGTACGCATTATAATGCGGCTTGCCAAGCTTTACTATCTCCCGGGTTGCAACGAAACTAGCAGAATTTAGCATGCTTTCCCTGGAAATGTCTTTCAACGTTACTTTTTTTGTTGTTTGATAGCTTCTCACTGCAGATTAAACATACAGGCAGCCAATCTGCATTGGCTGTGAAGGCAAAAGCCTCTGTCCACGAACTGTTAAATCCTCTGTTTTTCGTCGGCTATCTTTCTTTTTCTACAGGGTAAACATTATACATTTCCATCGATTTTTTGTAATGCTACAGGGAGCCACTAGGGGTGTGCTAGAGCCGCCTGTTGCAGACCCCTGCCCTAAGGTTAGAACATATTCTGGGTGGGTCGTAGATCATTTCAAAAGTGCAATCTTCGGTTTGTAGAAATGTGTAGGATGACCATGGTGGCCTGGTGGGTTGGTTTGTCTGTCTTTCCGTCTGTCTGTCCAACAAGATCTCAACATATACTCAACTATACATATATGGGTGGATGTCCATGCAATGGGCTGGGTGCACCATCATCATGCCCCCCAGAACAGTGGTTCCCAAACATTGTAGCCATAAAAATGCGTCTGTGACCCAGAAATGGGTTCTGACCCATTGTTTGGGAAACACAGAAGATAAACCGTTGACTTATATTATTACTCTAATGTAACACTTCCTTTTCTGTTCTAAAGGCACTTTGTTGCTTTTGGCCTCTCACCCAGTACTGAACCAGCCTTCTTCACCAGCTTGTCCATCACCGCATAGAACAGGCCACTGCTGGCTATATATATATATATATATATATATATATATATATATATATATGGGGTATCAAAAGCCGAGGCTCCTAAACAATATCTAAAGTACTGTACTTGACCTTGTAGTTGCAGATTCTCCCCCTGGCTAATTTTGTTTGACATCGACCTTCTATATCCTGTGAATGGAGGAGTAAAAAAAGGTTTATAGGGAGAAAGTAAATCTGTGATATATTGGACGGTGAAGCCATTTAATGGTTTATAAGGCAGAAGTATGAATGTGATCATTTCATTGCAATGTTTGGGACCAATGAAGAGAGACTGAGAGAGCGCTATAAAGTGATATTTTATTATTCCTTTGCATATTGGGGTTGCATTCATAATTTAATAAGTACAATTTATTTTGTGTGGAGATAGTACAAGATGTTGAAAATGTGGATTGTGGTTCAAGGCAGAAAGGGAGAGAAAAGCGTAATTTTGGGCTGATTGCAAAACAAGAAATGTGATCTTGTCCCACCCAATATTCTTTCTGATTAATGTAAAATTCTTGAAGCCTGCTTTTCCTCAACATTCTAGGTCATTTCATTATTACGTGTGAGCTTCAATTTCAAGAGCTTGCCGTGTGGTCCAAGCCTGAAGACCACGCAGACAAGGTTTTATCAGTCATTATGCCACCTATACTAGTGACAAGACAAGAGTAGCCCCTATACATTTACAAACCACCACGTTTGGAATGGTGTTGCTGCGCAGTAATGGCACAGTGGATCCCACGCATTCCGACGTGAAGGCCATGCTGCTTGCAGTTTTAATTAAATGTTTGTTTGTTTTTCTTTTGCAAATTGCAGGAATTGGTAACAAAAAAACTGAAGTGCTTCAAGTTTTACCATAACAAGGTTATAAGAGAGGTCACAAACAGGTTAAATACACAGATTGTTAATAGAATGATTTGCATATTCAGAGATTGTACATGGTGCTTTGGGTTTATACAGTAATTGGCATATAGCCCTTATTTTGAGATCTGAAGAAGAGCCTGGTCGGCTCGAAACGTTACCGATGAAGTAAAATACGTTTAGGAGCTACTAATGAACTAGCCAATAAATAAAGGCTTTTTATTTTGTGTATTTAGTTCATTTTATGTAATTCTTTATCACACCGACGATGGACAGTTCGATATCATAACTGTCCCAGAAATGGCTAAAAAGCTAAACATTTGCCCCTTTGATATTGTTTCTACCAGAAGAGCTCTGTGCTTTTCCTTTGGTTTGGTATCTTCACCTGCCTGCTAAATAACCACATACTGGGTCACTATTCATCATGTACCTACAGTAGAGAACATAATTTATGATCCATCCTTTGATCTCTAGAATGTAGAATAGGGGGTCTTGTAGGCCTATGCGAGTTGTTTCACCAGGTTTTATTACCATGTAAAGCCGTGAGCTAGCAATGCTTGAGTGAAGAATGACAACAAATTGACATAATGTTACCTTGGAGGATTCCAAAATGAGCCACACAACAGACGGTGTTGCATCAACTATGACAACTGGGATTACATTCTCTGTCCTTTATAACAGGCGCTACAAACTGCTTTTCATTGCAGTACATGTAAGCACGCCTCACATCAGAAAATAGAAAGTCCATACCAAGTTTTCTTCAATCCATACCAAAGCTCAGTGAAGCTCGAGTCAGAAAGTGTGAGGCTGGGGGCTATAGGGAGCAGCTGAATATGACAATGATGATAAAGATAGTGAGAACACAACAGTCACATTTCCAGAGCCAGGCACTGTGTAAATAGCACAACACAGCAGATAGGATTAGGTGTGGAATCAATCAGCTATAACTTCTAATTCTGTGTGTTTGTTTACAGTCTGTCTGTCTGTCTGTCTGTCTGTACACCTGTCTGTCTGTCTGTCTGTCTGTCTGTCTGTCGGGTTCGATCAGACTAGCAACATATGGGGGTGCCAACCGTGCCATACCTTTGGTTGCTTTGAATGCCAGTATCAGAGTTTTGTACTCAACGACCGGGAGCCAATGGAGGGAGCGGAGAAGGGGGAGACATGTGAGAAATGTTACCAAGGCGTTGTCTATGAAAATAGTTAGCTCCCGCATGGGGAAGGACTTCACTGGGAAGAAGAGAAGCTCAGTCTTGTCTGGGTTCAGCTTGAGGTGGTTAGAAGACATCCACTCTGAGATGTCAGTCAGGCACGCAGTGATGCGCTCTTCCACCTGAGTAGCAGAGGGGGGAAGGATAGAAACAGTTGAGTGTTATCGGCATAGCAGTGATAGGATAGATTGTGAGCAGAGAGACAGTGCCAAGATATTTACCGATCCCTGTGGGACCCCAGTTAGGAGGGTTCGGGGGGATGATAGCAAACCTTTCCAAGAAACCTGGTAAGTCCGGTCGGTTAGGTAGGAGGAGAACCACTTTTGTGCCGTCCCACCGATGCCTAGATCAGCTAGGGTGTCTAGGAGCAGCTGGTGGTTCACTGTGCCAAATGCTGCTGATAGGTCTAGAAGAATCAGGACTACAGAGTTGGAGGCAGCCTGGGCAGCATGTACTGTAGTGCTTCTGTGACTGCAAGTCACAATGCAAGCCACAATTAAGCTGTCTACTTGGATATGTGCAGTCTTCTGCTCTTTCATAATATAACAGGATATATTTCAAATAACTCTATTTGGGTTTATTTCCTACAGCACATGTTTGTGTACTCGTGTGGAATGTGTTTATATGTTGCACTTGTTTCAGGCTTTAATGTGTACAGACTAGTAAATGTGGTGGAGCAGCAAGCTATTGTGCAGACCTTTATTTTTTTTATCTGGTTTTGTCCTGCACAGCGCTAAAATTGATGTGCGTAACCTTTTTGTGATCTACTTGGAATTGGCTACACCGCGGCAGAAGGTGAAAAATAAGGATTTACACAAAATAGGCCTTTCAGGCTGGAACCCCTAATCCCTTTAAACCACAAGCAGGACACACACAATGGTTTGCCACATCCACATGTCAAAGTAGCTACTCATTTATTTCCAAATTACTTGTATTTGTCTTCATAATGGTTTGTATTACTCTTATCAGACTAATGTTTTGGGAAATGCTGTCCAACTTGTCTCCCTAACTACTGAATGAAGCATATCAGAGGCACTACTGGTGCCAATTAGGGGTGAAACCTGTTGCTCATGCATCTCCCCAAGGGTAACTTTCTGAGAGATGATAAATAAATGAATAAACAAAGTAATGTGTAAATGCCATCAGCCATTTCCCTGGAGAATATCCTAGCAACTCCAAACTGTTCTGTCTAGACGACTCTTGTCGGGCAATTGCCAAGCAAAATCAAGCAAATCCTGAGCTGGTGAAGCCCTTACATGCCCTTTTATTTTGCCCTTTTATGTTTCTGTCTAAAGACAAGACAAGAAAAGAAAAGTACTGTACGCACTGGAGGCAGCAGCAGTTATGGCCACTTTAAACTTTCCACATTTCAGTCAAATGCCATACCCTTGTGTACAATTATCAAACAAAAATACTATTAAATCCTGATACATCAGGTTTTTAGGTTTGTACCATAGAAACCATCTCTGGAACTTAGCAACGCGGTTGCATATTGTAATATTTTGTACGTGTTCATCAACAGTAGTACCTTACATCTTCAGACATGTTTAACAGGCCAAGATCTCTGGACATTAATAGATCTCAACCAAGTGAAGACTTCACTCTGGGTCATAATTCCCCTCATTAAAACATTCGTACAAACGTACAAACGTTCGTAGTCACACCATGCTGTGCAGCTGCACAGCAGGCTACTGCATTGCAAGATGATCACATCATGGAACCAAGCCGGGCTGTAGAGTGTCTTCTGAAATAAGGTTTTTGAATCCTGGTTGGTTCATTGTCCCTGATCTGATGAACCCAATCAAGTTGTTTGATTGATTGATTGAAATATTTATTAACAGTTTGCAGAATTACAGTACATTTCAAGCACAAACTCAATACAACTGTGAGTGGATGACCCAATTAAGCATTACACTTGTTTACAAGAGGGTCCACCATGTTCAATTCATCAAAACATTTAGAGACGTACAAATAGACACTTCTATATAGTCAAAGAACAGAACAGGAATTCATCATAGAGGTAAAAAGGGAAAAGAGACATATACAGTGAGGGGGAAAAAAGGGGGGGGGGGGGGGGGGCGGTGGGGGATTCAGATTTTTACAGGGGCCAGTTTCGAATTGCAGCCGTCCGTAGGTGCCCTTTGAGAGCGGTTTTGAAGGAGTCAAGGGATTTGCATGTCTTAATGCTGGTACTTTCATTTTCCAATGGAAATCAATGGGGCTTGGAATGGATCAGGCTGAAACATGCCCAAATTTGGAGACGACTGTTAATACGCCAGAAATAAATCATAAAGCACTTTATTATCATTACAGCATCACTCTGTTTTTCTTACAATACAATCCCATCATCCCATCTTGTAGCCTCGACGACCTTATGCAAAGGCTCAACTTTAGATAGCATTTTATGTAGACATAGCACTCGGTGGTGTATATAATCATAGTTTCATTGTACAGATATTCTACTGTTAGACAGATGTTAGGTTAGCTTATGATTCTTGATGACAATTTCTTTTTGTGTATTTGATGTATTACCATTGTTCTAGCTTACTGTAAATCACTCTGGATTTAAGAGCGTCTGTTAAATGCCTTGATGCTTGCTTGCTTGATCTACTGAATAATAATCATATAATTGTACTGTAGATGCACTGCGGCACGATAGCTTAGCTAACAACACTGGAGAGCTCAAGACCCTTATAGGAGAGTGTGGAGGGCAACGATTCAGGAGTCCCAAGTTGGTGGTGGCGCTATATAAATGCACCATTTACTGAGGGCAATTTTTTTTTTTTTTTTGCAATGGCAGATCAGTCTGGTTTCCAGGCTAAAGCAGTGTATCAAAGTGTCCCTGAGCAAGGCACTTAACCCCTAACACACATGCACAGTGTGGCTATACTAGTATAGTATATTATACGGTCATTCAGAATGTAGGCCAGTGATATTCAACTCGCAGCCCGCAGGCTAAATTCGCCCCCTGGGGAGTTTTCTTGTGGCCCTGGAACACTATTAAAAAAAACTGATGTTACAATGCAAAATATGGCCATGGGTGATATGGCCGTCTCCATAGACATAAAAAGGTAGACGCCTCCTTCGGCTCTGGGTCGTTTGTCTCTCGAGGGGAGGCAGCATGGAGGCAAGCTTTCCCGAGATTCCTTGCGAAGCATAGCGGAAGCAAAGCGGAAGCTTGCCAAGCGGAAGGGGACGTTCAGTAGGCTAATCAGAGGCGCGACTCCCTCTTTCCAAGCAGCACTTGCTTTGGCAATGTAAACGTTTATTAATGTCATCATACCAATAAAGCTCCCTTGGATTGAATCGATAAGTCCCGGACAAGACGCTCTGTGACTTCCTCCTCACGCTGGAGACGGGTCACTCCAACGAACTGCAGCGACCAATGAGGCATCTAAATCTTTTTATATCTATGGCCATTTCCAGTTAAGGTGCTCACATCAAGACATAATGCTGTCCATTGTCGTGTGCTAATAGTACACATTTATGTGCATTTTTATGTGCTATAGGTCGTATCAGACCATCATGGTGACTTCATACTGCATTTACACATTTGTGGCTTTACACAGGCTTTGATTTTGAGTTTCAGAAAATAGGAAGAGTGGGTATTTCAATGTGTCCATGGCACGGAAGCGTCTTTGTGAGAAGAGTATTGGGGGCAGGCTGACATGGTGTTCTATTATTTTTGAGTACCTGGATCATAAGGCCACAGGCTCTCATGACGTGTTTCATGAACCATTAGTTGAGAGTGATTGAATGAAACACACAGATGGAGATGGAGACTCTTTTATTTGGTGTGATGGAAAAGATTCACTCAAAACTAAGAAATAGGTAGCTACTAGAGGCTGAACTGCACTCAAAACTCATGTTGTGCTCTTTTTTTTGTTGATGTGCCACGTAAAATGTATAGAATGCAACTTTTGTTTCCAGTAAAAGGGTAAATCGCTACCTTTTTTGTTGTCTTGTGACCCCCAACCTTAAGTAATATTACAATTGCGGTCCCCTGACTAATCTAGTTGAATACACCTGATAGGCTGTCCATTACTAATCATAACTCATTTAACTACTGTATGTAAGCCTAATTACAATGACATGCCAGGAGAATATTTAGAAATTACAGTTTGAGCTCAAAGTCCTTTTATCTGCAAATTGTGTGTGTTTCTCCCCCTCTTTCTATTTGATCACAGTCTGGGTAATCGAGACCATTAGTCTGTAATTGAATTGGTCGTAAAATGCACAAGGCCTATATAACTTTATTATATCTTATCTCGCCTCATCTCCACTCACAGAACAGACTATTTGTTACCATTTACCAGAAACGGCTACTGATAATGAAGAGTACTCATGCAATACGATACCAAGACATGCACAGATACACCTGCTCAATAATACCGACTTAAGTGCTCCTCCGCTTAGTTAAATGTGCCTTTTCTGTACTTAATACAATACATTTTGAAAGGCTTCACTCAAGTGCATGTGGACGTGAGTACCTCTCTGTACTGTATACTTCTTGTATATTGCCATGGATTCATCTGGTTGCAGATATTAGATTTCATAGAAACTGCATGGTTTGCATGCACAATCTGAAGCAATAGACCAGTGGTTCCCAAACTGTGGTGCGCGAGTGCCTTCTAGGGTGTGGGTGACATGAAAAGGCTGGTGGTGGTGCTATGGTTTCTTATAAATTTATTAACATTATAGTTGGACCATTAGTTGCCCGGTGTACTTTTAATCCTCCTAGCAGTATACCATGAAATGCATGAATTGTGCTAATTTTAGTCCTTTTATATACTTATTCTTCTTCTTGTTGTAGCACTTTGAGATTTGCTTCAAATGTAAAGTGCGTTATAAATAAAATGTATTATTATTATTATTATAATATTATGCCAATATATGGCAAGTATATGCAGAATATAGCCTATGCTGCATATATATGCCATATTCAGGTTCATATATGTGCATACTGTATATATATATATATATATAGCTTATGCAATGTTTTATTTCCATGTGGGGGGTGCGTCAGCTAGGAGGTAACGGGGGGTGCATGGCCAAAAAGGTTTGGGAACCGCTGCTATTATACAGCTGTTCTCTTTGCTATTGTCTTGTCGTGTCAAATTGACATTGGTCTTGCGTCTGTCTTTTGAAAGTATCCATGGCAAATCAGTTTTTGAATTTGCTATTATATTATAATAATTTTGTAATTTACATGAGCCATGGTAACAAATTACCTTTTAAAAAGTCTAAGGTCTCTTTGAAGTACTACTGTCAGTCCTTGTATTAACCCATTTTGGGCGGGAACCCCTTTTGGTGTTTTAAACATTATGTTATAATTTAGCTATTGAAAAATAGCAGATCTACAAGCTCATAGCGCGCCACCGAGTGGCGCGCTACGAGCTTGTAGGTCTGCTATTTTTGAAAAATCGTGAAAATATTTATTTCAGAAAACTGGAGGATTTAGAAGATTCTTTTTAAATGTTGAGGTCAGGCCTAAATTAGCCTGGCTAATAAGCCAGACTAATATCACACAACACTGTCGCGGTATATCAGTCTGGGCTGGCTCCACTTGGAATTCATTTCCCGGGGAACATTTTCTCTTCGACGCAATTGGTCAGAGCTACTGTCAGTCAAAGGTCTCAAGCATTGAACGTCACTGTACCAAAGCCCGCCTATATTGCATACCGTGTCCCGATTGGTCCGACCTGTTCTCTGCTGTAGGAAAGAGGCGTGCTACTGAGCCTCGCCAGACCGTAATCCGCTGGTAGGCAACTTTTTTTTGCCAACGGCTGATTCGGTCTGGTTTATTAACCAGGCTAGGCCTAAATGGCTTAAATGACCTATAACATAAAATTCAACTTTTTCAATTTATTTTGTGTTTTTGGGGCTCCCATATGTGTTTTCTATCCCCACAAATAACCAATTTTGAACAATCAGGCTTTCATATCATATGGGTGCTTTAATGGAAATTGCTCTCAGGAACAGCTCAACTGATTTTGTCCTCATCGTGATGTCATCAATGTCACCCTACTTTGTATAATTCCTTTCCTCCTCTTCTTCAGTCTTCAGTTCCAAATTTGCATTTCCACTTTGTTTACAATGTCCACCATTGTTGATTTTCCAAGCTGGCATGGAATGGAAACAAGCCTGGTTTTATCTAGCATCAGTATTATAATGTCTCAAATATTAAATAATCTGCATATCAGCACCCCCACCACCTCAGGACATTGTGGTACTGCAGCTAAAACTGTTTTCAAAGTCCAGAAATAAATGACAAGGGCTGGTTATATCAGAGTGGTGATTGAGGCTCAAACCATTAGAAATAACTTTGAGGGACATAGACAATGATATTAAATATTAAAAGCAGACAAATGACACAGATGCTTTCCCGGTTTGAATGGGTTAAGGTGCATTCTACATGCAAGTAGGCAGTGATGCCTGACAGCTAGTCCAGTTCCCTGTTTGATTCCCAGGCCCAGTGAAACTTTGCTGCTTGCATGTTTGTCACTCCCTGACTTTCTCCCTCGTCCCTGTCTCTCTCGACATTGTACTATCGAATAAAGGCAGAAAAGCCCCAAAATAGCTTAAGTAAATTAATGTTTTGACAGGACAGCAGTGTTTCCAAATTAGGCACAATAATAATGGTATACTAGAAGCGATAGCATTCCTCATTCATACCAAAGGGTACTGATAACAGTAATGGCTACAGGTTTATTTTGCACACTTGCATTGCTATCCCAGGTACTTGGTACATTGACAAAGAGAGCCCAGATGAGAATTTGTCATTTAATTCTTTCCTGCATCTAATAATTATTTGTAGCTTTGAAGTACTGAGAACTGATCGTGAAATTCTCTTTTGCTCTCTTGAATAATTCAATGATGCTCACAACGTTGTTTCCCTCAGTCTTTGCGCATGCAGATTGATTGCAATAACAACCAAAATATCAACCAAACATTGAAAAGAATTTAAATGAAATAAAAATATGTTTCATCATCCCATGCCATCATCTTGCAGGGAGAATTGGATCGGTCACCTTTGAAGATAAACTTCCTTCTAGTTCTGTAGACATTAGTTCAACGGGAATGTAAACACTTGTATGCACACGTGCATGCACACAGACAGTATCACTCAACACATACAAACATTTAGTAAACACATATTGGTATTTCCTGAATAAGTTTAGCCATACTGTTTATACATTTTTTAAATACTTTTCTCCTGAACCTGTACAATGTATTCTCATTCTCATACATCCACTTTCATTGAACCACTAAACAGAAATACATAATTTTGTTTTTCATGAAACTGCTACAGTACGTCAAGATGTAGAATAATCTCAGAAATGGTTGCTTCAAAAAATGGTGACAAAGAAATCACACTATTTTGCCACAGTTTCAATGTAATGTCAATTTCCGAAACTTATATTGTCACCATCACCCTTCAATGAAGATAACGGCGATTGTTTTACTAACGAGTAAACTGTGATAAAAGCATATTGTCGCTAACATCCTTGTATCTTCTCCATATTTTTGTACAACTTTGTTGTACAAAAGTGTTAAAGTAGCAAAAAATAGCTGATCTACAGGCTCACAATGCACTTCATCCTGATGTGCTCCTTATCCAGACATCATACGTCATATAAAAACTTGACTATTGTAACTCTCTCCTTACTGGCCAACCGGCATGCACACTTAAGCCTCTCCAATTGATCTAGAATGCCACAGCTCGCTTCAACCAGCCAAACTTTGCTCCACACATCCCAAACTCTTCTCCCTTCTGGTTCCAAAACTATGGAATGCACATCCCACTGCAACTGCAGACTCACTCTCAATCTTTCGCCGTAGTCTTCAGACACCATCTTAGCCCGTAGCACTTGCTGTAGCCTCGACGACCTTTCAGGCATATGCATAGGCTCAATTTATGTAATTTAGATTGCATATTTTGTAGACAAAGCACTCTATAGTGTATACGCATAGTTTCAGTATATAGATATTCCACTGTTAGACGGATGTTAGCTAACATCTGTCTAACAGTGGAATATCTATATACTGAAGCTGGATGACTATTTTAATGTAGGCTATTTGATGTATTACCATGTATTACCATGTATTACCATGTGTTGTTCTTACTTACTGTAAATGGCTCTGGATTAAGAGCGTCTGCTAAATGCCTAAATTGAAAATTGTTGTGATCTATTTTTGCTATTAAAGCCATTGCTTTTAGGCAGTGGTGGACAAAGTACTCAAATGTTTTACATAAGTAAAAGTATAAATATTGCAATGTAGAGATACTCCGTTACAAGTAAATGTCCGGAATTCAACATTTACATGGGTAAAAGTAAAAGTTATTGGTGTCAAAATGTACCTAAAGTACCAAAAATAAAAGTACTCATTATGCAGAATGTCTCATTTAAAGTTTTCAAATACAGTATAACAATCTTTTGCAAATAGCAGATCTACAAGCTCACAATGAGTCACATTGTGAGAAATGGGGATGAAGTGGTTAATGTATATTTTGTAATGTAAAAAATCTAACTAAAGTTTTCAAATAAATGTAGTGGAGTAAAAGTACAATATTTGCTTCTGAGATGTAGTGGAGTAGAAGTAAAAGTACTGGAAATTGGAAATACTCAAATAAATGTACTTTTTCCCCCACCCCCGGGGGGGCCAGTGCCTGTGGGAGCCCGGGCATGAGGACTTTTGTGGCAGACACAAAAGTGGGTCTGAACGACTTGATACCGGTCACTGCACTCCCTGTGGGGGTGTGGAACGCCTGTGTCGAATTTGAAGTAGGTGGGGTGAACGGTTCTCGAGTTACGTGGATTAGATGTACAGACGTACACACACACAGATACTACCTTTAATTAGGGATGCACAATATAATCGCTAGCGTAATCGGAATCAGCCATATCGGCCATAAAAATGGCACATCGGTATCAGATCAGTCTCAAAATATTTTCATATTGTTGTTTTCAATATAAGTTCAATATAAATCAAAAGTGTCTACTGGTCTCTAGTACAAAAATCAAATATGATGTAAAATCTTACATTTTTCTACATTTAATGTGTTGATTGATTGAATACTTAATTAACAGGCTTTTGGCCAATCCCCTATGGTTTCCATTGTGGCCCTCTGTATAATATCGGAATCGGTCAGAATCGCTATCGGCAGATATGACCCTGCAAATAATCGGTGATCGGATATTGGTCATAATTTCATGATCATGCACCCCTACATTGAATCCATTGGAACACACACAGGATCGTTTTTCCATTTCCTGAAAAGTTACACTTTTGGACATAACAAGGTTTCCACCCGACAGCTATGATGTGGTCAATTGTGCCAGAATACTAAAGGTGTTGAGAAATAGCCTTCAGATCTGGGAGTGTGGAAAATCTCCCATCACGGTTAAGATTCCCAAGCATTGTAAGCCTAAACCGTCACCATGGATGTGGCATTCCTGATGTGAGTGTGTCAAAAAATATTCCTCTGACATTCAGTGGTATAAAATGCAATAAAAGCCTGCATTCCAAAAACAGCAATTTCACTACTGTTAAACATTACATTTAAATGCTAACTAAATACTTGTTCTCTTCCCCGAAAATAGCTGGTCTACAAGCTCACATGCATTGCAACATTTTTGGCTAATGTTCCCAACTTCCCACAGAGGCTTCAAGTAGTTAACATTAGTGTTCTTGAAATAAATAGTCTCTTAATGTCGAATGGCGGTGAGGCTGCTATTCAGCATTCTGAGAGGAGCTCTATTGCATCATAGAGAAACTGCAGATCACCCTGCATCTTTAAAATACAAAGCTGATGTATATGATGATTTCAATTTACAATTTTAGCATTTAACACATGCTCCTATCCAGAATGTCTTCCACAACATGCAAGGTTAGAATAAGTGCCATGGACAGTGGAGGCCAGTTGGAGTGGTAAGTAAATAGATTTGTTGTAGGGAAGAGGGGTTCTCAATGTGGGATCCAGGGACCCCTAGGTGTCCTTGGGGGGGTTCCAGGGGGTCCCCAGCAAGATTAGTTAACATACAATAGCACCAAAATCTGTTTAACCACATAAACGTATTGGTTATTTGAACATTTTCTTATATTTTTTAAACACAAATCTGGGGGGGGGGGGGGGTCCTTGACACTGCAGCCAAATAAATATTAAGTAGAGGGTCATTGACATAAAAAGGTTTTGGGAACCACTACTGTTGGCTACTATTGATCATTACTAAAGTACTCAATTCCGGTCTTGGTCTCGAGTCCAGTCTCGAGTCCACATTTTTATTTACTCGGTCTCGCACATAATTTGTCTTGACTCGGTCTCGGACCAAGAGAATCAGGACTCCTCCCCAACTAGTCCACTCGAGTCACGAGTCACTACAAACCAATGAAATAAATGTATTATTCATATTAACATTATAAGAGAGCTGTCTGGCGTGTATAGACGGCTATCTTGTTAAGCAGCTGGCGCACCTGCCTGCTCTCGCAGTGTTATCTGGACGCATCAAATGAGAAAAAAAGGACTTGGTCTTGACTTGGACTCGCTTTAGGTGGACTCGACTACAACACTATTGATCATAGACTGACGTCATGTTTTTCAGTTGCACATGTTTGTAGGACATGCGACTTGGTTGTATGAAAAGGTATGAATTAGCCTTAAGAGGGATCCCATGCCCTTGGCTGCCTTGTAGGTCAATCACCTCCACTGTGTTTTACAGTAGGGGAGCGCCGCCATGGTTGTAACACTTTGCACGTTTCACTCTTTTACTCAGAGATCTGTTTATCTACATATGTAATATTTTCAGGCAACGGACCTACACATGTCTGCTACCATAAACCACTTCAAGTTTTTCAATTGATAAAACAGGTCGGGAGTTATTAAACCGAACGTAGATACTGTTCCAGTGTTACATTTGCTGCACATATGGGATTAATTGTAACGGCATGCGCGATAAATGTAACACCGCTAAAAAACACCATTAAACATATCGTTTTCAGCTTAAATCAATTATATTTCATTGAAGCAACTCTTTAACATTGTTTTCATACCATGGATGTGATAAGAAAATGTATCAAACATAAGGGAATTATTAAATATTATCGGGTGTACCAGTTTGGGCGTTTGAATCAGTTCAATGGGAAAATACATTGATTACACAAAAAATATAAAACGTTTGATTGATTGAGTTGTACAATGTTATACAACCCTAAACTAATTTAGAATACACTCTGTAATTGAAAGACAGCTGCCTGAACATAATATTGGCCAATATGTCAAATATGTAAATATTACCTATAATGGTATGAAATGGTATGGCGTGTGTTACAATTGAACCACTTTGCAAGTTGTTCTTTGGCGTTGCTTACAGACCAGAATGAACGTGCATTGCGTCTAAACACGATGCAAACTAATGAAGAACATAAGCATGAAGACATCCATGTGGATTTTTACTCACCAACATCAAAGAAGAAAAACTGTAGCCCACAGATACTCCAGGTGTAAAATGTTACGCCTTTTGAGAAAAGCCAGTTTTTCGCCAATAATTCCCAGTAGGATGAAGGTAAACACTTGAAACTTTCTGGGCATGTAGAGTACGATGCTGTAAACATACTGACGCAATGGCGTCATGATGGCGTTGACCAATCAAGAGATAATGTGCATGTGACAACCATGGCGCGTTACAACCTTGGCGGCTTGCCCCTACTTCAGCAGCAACCAGGAGCACACGACGTGAACAGAAAGTTCATCCAGGTGGTGTTGTCAATGATTTAGCTGCATCTATGGCTTGCTGTCGCTTATCCTGCCATTTAAATGATCTATGCTGTACTTGCCCCGAAAGCCTTGCACCTTCTTTGAAAAAGAACATTTTAGACCTTGAGCTCTTACATCTTTTGCTGAAAGATGTTATTGTGTAACATCTCTCATCTCGCTGAAATTGAAATAATGATGGTATGTTGAATGAAATCCAGATATTTCATTCAACATACCCTCAAATATCCCAAGGTGAGACATTTTTTGAGACAGGGTGAATGGAAGAGTGCTTAATGTCTGAATGCCATGGCTGTTGGTCTGTGTTGAAAATGGGTGTCCCTGTTTGAGCCGTTTGTTTGGAAGGTAAAGCTGTCCAACATGCAAGGCTTTTAGAATGTCACCAATTTCTTGAGAAAGTCAGCAAAGTCTTGTCATGCGAAATAAGAGCTGAGGCGAAGACGAGATTGCATGTAAGTCACTTCACATTTATCAAAACAACATTTGTTCTGTTGACTTATTTATTTCCATTTGCAATAAAAGCACATATGGTATCTCTGTCTGCCTTCAGTGCCTTATCATTGCTCCAAAGGCAGACATACAGTAGTCGTTTTATTTTTCACCTCAAAACTTTTTTTACGAGGCTTTGTGATATTTTCCCCTTATGCAAACCATAACATCATTATTATCAACAGATAAATCGTAACAAGGGCTTCGGTGAGTCTGTAATTGCCATTTTTGGAGAAAGGTAATTTGGATAAAGATGTGCCACTGCTGTGCCCTCCTGTTGTTAGGACAGCACTTCCACATTATGGCGACGCCATCCTTCAGGTAGCGTCAACTTCATCATTAGCTTGACAGCTTTACAGCAGCTATCTCCGCCGTTATTTTCTCCGCCAGCGCTTCGGCAGAAAGAAAGAATGATACAAAGGCCTTTCTGTCTTTGTGATGCCATTACCTGTAAAGTGTTTACTCTGTCGTCCCTTAGCCCCTGTGTGCCTTAGGCTCTAGTGCTCTCCACCGCGACCCCTGTAAATACTGCATGAGCGCCATTAGGGACTGTGTCCCCTACACCTTAGTGCACGATCACGCTTACTCCATTTGTGGCATCTCAAAATAGAAGTCAATTCTTGTCCTCGCAGGCAAGAAAATATATCTAGCCACAAGCCAAGGTCACATTTCAAAATGCTAGATGTAAAAGATGGACTTAAATTTGACAATGTGTGAAGTTTGTTGAATATGTTGCGATATCTAGGCATACTATACTGTAGTAGATGATGGATGGCCTTTATAAATGTTTTATCAGGAAGACGTCATACACTGTATACATATGTACATCATCTATAAGCAATGTACTGTATATATACTCTATACATCCTATACTGCATGTGTGTGATACCAGTTGTTGTGTTATGCAGAGAATAGCCTCTGTACCCATGCCTTTATTTTCGTTTGCTACGGCTCAAAAAATGAAAGCCTGGGGAAACGAGAGACATTTCCTGGTCTAGGAGTGGGAGTGAACTATAGTGCAGAGGGGCGTCGCTCTCAATAGAGTTTTCTCCGCTGTTTCCTACCAGGGAGGGAAGGGGCTGAGGGGGCATGGGGGGGGGGGGGGGGGGGGGGAGGGGTTTGGTGCTCTGATCGGTGAACCAATATTTCTCCAGCGCTTGGTCCGCGTATACAGTATCTAGTGTGCGTCTGAGCATAGACATGGTAACGCCCCGCCTGCCTCTGATTGGCCTACCGACACTGCCCGTCTTGACTGTCCACTGAGGTGGATATAGCTATGCTGGATAGTCTGATGCGAGGTTACTCCGTGGTGGAAAATAATACAAGTACGGTATGATACAAGAGAACTGTCTGTAACTTGTACGTTTTATTTTTGTAGAAGAGGCAAACTAATATTGTTTATGCCGTTTGCTTTGATGGAATAATTGATTGAACAAGTATGCCGTAATATGATTTGATTTGGGTGTTCTAAATAAAGTGTTTGTGTTGATTATTGTGTAATTTATTTGTATGTTTAAACGTGAAACATTATTGTACTGTAAAAAGGTCTCTTTTCCCTTAACCTTTATCCTTTTTAGTATAATAGTATTATTTACTATAATTAGATTAATACATGATAATCAACACTAACACTCTATTTAGAAGTACACACCGAAATCAAATCATGGTACATCGTACACATGTGTCAATCAATTATTCAATCAAAGCAAACGACATAAACAATATTAATTTGGCTCTCTACTGGAGCAGTAGGAAGAGAATAAAGAATGAGAGACTCGTCTCTCCTTTAAGTTGTGTTGAGAAGAGATGCCCTGGAGCAATTGGAGCATGGTGCTGTACAGAGGCTGTGGCTGTACTGAACACAGTTTGCATGATGATAAAATAATGTATGGAATATTGTGTTTACTACTAACTAGACCAATGTTGCCAAACCTTTCAGACCGTGACCCCCCAAAATAATCATATTTGAACTGGGGACCGACAAGCATTTGGAATTGCAGGCATCACATTTAGTTTGGCTCAGTTCCTCAGATAAATGGTAAATGGTAAATGGTGCATTTATATAGCGCCTTTATCCAAGGCACTTTACAGAGATTGTGCATTACATTCACCCATTCACACACACATACATACACCGATGGCAGCGGAAACCATGCAAGGCACCAACTAGCACATCGGGAGCAATTAGGGGTTCAGTGTCTTGCTCAAGGACACTTCGACAGTAACTCTGCGGGAGCCCGGGTTCGAACTGGCAACCTTACGGTTACCATCCAGGCACTCTACCCCTGAGCCACCGCCGCCCCTAAATAGCAGAACTACAGTCTCGGCTATTTTAGTTTTTCGGCAATTCTAATTAAAAAGCTCTTAAAAGTCATGTAATGTGCAGATATTTATACACGTATGCTGTTGGTTTGTTTACTGTTTAGTGAGAAAACAATGTTGCAAATCTAGCTAATCATCTGGGGTACCCCCCAACATAATTTGGGGTACCCCCTGGTGGTCCTGACCCAGAGTTTGGGAACCACTATACTAGACTATGGTTGGGTATATTTGCTCCTCTCTGACTACAATGTGGGAAAAACACCATTAAGTTAGAGCAGGAACATGCCAGTCCACTCTTGTATTGATTAGCAGTGCCAGTAGTCAAATTGATAGTAGTCAGCACCATTCCCCTCTGACATTCAATACACTGGCTTCAGACATTAGGCAGGCACCTCTTAATTTCCGCTCTCCAGTCTGAATGGTCTCTTGTGGCCATGCACGCCTTCTCTTCATCATTCTCTTACCCTGATAGCTCCCAGCTCATTGTGTATTTGTTATTTGTTGTGAATTTTTATCAAGTTGCAACTCCCGCCTCATAGACAGATATTAATCTATGTCACGTGGAAGTGACATAGATTAATATGTGAGACTGGAATTGAATTTTGCATCAAAATAATATATATGGATACCCAGTATTGAGATGATTATTTAATGAAAAGAAAAAGCATGGAATTAATGAAAAAATGCTTACTCAACTCAACAAAAAAGTGTAAATACTTCATCATTCTAAAGGTGTAAGAATAGAGGTTAAGCTTGCGGCACTTCCCCCAGGGGGTCCCTCTACTGTCACTGTACTGTACTGTACTGTACTGTACTGTACTGTACTGTACTGTACTGTACTGTACTGTACTGTACTGTACTGTACTGTACTGTACTGTCACCTGAAATCATACAGTTAATATGTGTGTGTGTTAGGCTGCGCAACAGTGACACTTGGTGGTGAAAACCAACCAAACGATATTTTGCTCGGACACAGCCAGCCAGCCAGCCAGCCAGCCAGCCAGCCAGGGAGACACATAGTCTATAGGAGTGGTTGCACCACTCAAAAATAGTGTGAGTAAACATGACCCCATTAAAGTTTAACAAAGTACCACCTAAATGTCAGTCAAGCGCATTGTATACAGTATTCACTATAGACCTAAGAAAAACACAACTGCCAAGATAAACTTCCAAGTCCTATTACAAAAGGCAAACAACACTAATATCACATACTGCTTGTCATAGGTAGGAACATAGGTACATGCATTGAGGCAAAGTGAGGTCCCAAGGAGACACAATCATTCAATCTTTCATATGCTATTCTCTTTTTGGGTCTACCATGCATACTTTCACCCACCTCAGTTGTATAGACATACATGCTCTGGGCCCCATGATAGTTTAGCCTGTTTTAAATGGATGACGGGAAATCAACAAAGTTGCTCAGAATAGAGAGCAGTTTGTTTTTTCTCCTTTCTTTTTTTGTGGCTTGTTTTGTGTTGACTGTTTGTTTTCCCCCGATTGCACCTCCCACAAGCCTTTGCTCCAAATCCTTGTGATATGCAGATACAGACTGCTCCTCGGTCTCCTTGTGATGTGCAGATTTAGATACCATTATCTCGCATATTTATGAGAAATGTCACTGTAATGGATTTAGTGTTGTGTTTTAGGTAAGCAAATAGACTTAAAACCGTTTTTGAGTAGTCTAACTATTACTCTATTTGATATCAGTAGATAGGTTTGCTTGTTTCAAAGCCACACATTAAAGGGCCTTGCAAACGTAAAGCGAGGAACGCAGGCGTTGTTGCCTGGATCAACACAGGTCTCCTCCGGGTCTGTTGAAGAGGGGCGCAACAACGCAAGGGTAAAAAAAAAGCTAAACAGAATCCAGGTCTGGTGAGTCGCGGGCGTGTGCACGTAACGAGCACACGCGCAACAAATTCACTCACGTAAATACGCTTGCGTTGTCGCACGCGACTTCTCCAAGCAAAAACGCAGGTCTCATTGAAAATGAACTATAGGCGCGTTTTATCGCTCCCCGTTTGCAAGGCCCTTAACACCTTGTCGAAAATAATGCGTGCTTGATAGACCAATGATAATTTGGGCATAGACCGTTGATCATATTATCTCGATGCGTTATCACCATGTCAAATGAGCTCATGGGACACCTTGGGTTATTATGTTGGTGTCAGATATGCTTAACTTCACTTAGGTAATTAAAGAAGTGATTAGCATCAAGCAGGTAACTCCCTTCTGATTTCTCAACAGAGGATAATTCTAATTCAAACTCTGCTTGCACTTGGTACCTGTTTTTACACTACAATAGACCAATTATTTATTTACAAACATTGGGACTGGGCGCACGGGTGTAATCAATTGTAATCAATTCCCAACAGATCTCCAAACCTGTTGTTTTGGGGAGTGCTGGTTTCAGTCCATTCAACCTCCTCTTGTGTGTTGGCTAGTGAGATGCACCCTAGGAGACATTTATACTTCAAAGCGCAACAGTATTGCGCACAGAGAACAGCTGATATACAAGCTCACATTGGCATCGCAGATGCGACTGTTGTGAGCGTAGAGGTCTGCGTGCGCGATACCATCGCGGGACAAAGCATAAATTATACTTGATGGGCTGCAGGTGCACGTGCAGCCGTGCACAAATAGGCTCTGCTGCCGTGATCATGAGCGCACCTCCCGTTCTTATGACAGTGACTGGAGGTGTGGTTTTGAGGACAACTGTTTTGAATTGCTATTATTGTTCAAACACAACAGAGACCAAGGATTATATATTTCAAGTGCGAGAGATCACAATAAAAATCCTAATCATTCCTCCTCCACAATGAGAGAAAAAATGAGAGGGCATTTTTTACACAGTGCAGTGGTAAGAGTTAATTTACACTGATGAAGGCTGGATAGCGGAAAGAGTTGAAATTCACTCTTTGTCACTGTGTGCGACCCAGTACCTTTATTTCCATCCAAATCACTTTACCCATAAAGATCAGAGAACAGAAGTGGCACTGTTCTCCTCTGAAGGCAAGCTGTTATGAGACGGTAAGTGCCACCAAGGAGTGTTTGCATTCTTAAGTTCCTTGTTTTGCCAATTAAATTGAACCTCAAACATTGTTTTGTTTTTCTGTAGGCTGGCCTGGGCCACAAAATTAATGGCACAGCATCAGGCGCAGAATGCAGAAATGAAACAGCAAGAATCAATTATACCTGGATATAATGAATGGAAGGATAATGAAACCGAGTCAAAGACTTGATTGAATGCCCATTCTTTCTGGGGCATCTTTTTTTTCAGGGGAAATGGCAGAGCTCTTTCTACTAATTTCATTAGCCATTTTGCTATGCACTAGATATTCATTCAATGTGCAAATTGCTAATTTGATGGTAGGCCAGTAAGGCCACAATACATGTAATTGTATTAAAATTATACAAGACAAGCTATATTCTCACCAATAAACAACCACAAGATGGGGGAGGAAGAAAGTACACTGACTGCATTAAAGTAAGGAGGATGGAGGGGAAAATGAAACCGGCTTAAACATTTCCTCATTCCTAACTTACGAAAGAGAGCTGTGCAGCCACGGAGGACAAGCTGAGCTGGGCTGGGATGTTGGATTTATGGTTTAGTAATCTCTGGAGACCTGCTGGATCCTCCCCCCGCCATGCAATAAGTCATAGACCACATTTGGCCCCCTGCACGCTGTTGTCCGACGAGGGGGCATTAGACAGGTGCTGGGCTCTGACATTTAGACCCCCATTGTCCTCCCCTGCTAATCCAACCATTGTGAGTGATTAGCAATATCCTGGTAGCACAGCTCTGTGGGACACGTCTGGTGGCGTGAATGAGCAGGGACAATGCCCTGTCAGTAACTATGCTGTCTAATTTCATTACACTGACATGCTAGTGCTTCAGTGACTCTCTCTCTCATACACACACACACACACACACACACACACACACACACACACACACACTGTGTGCGTGTGCGTGCGCGCGCGTGCGTGCGTGCGCGCGCAGATCGGATGTAGGATTCTTTATGGCTGGGAGAGTGGTCGATTTTGTGGCATTGAGTGCTTTGTTGTTCTTTAGTTAGTGTTGTTTTTGTGTCGTGGTGGTTGATGGGGGAGACAGCAGAGACGCGGCCTTGGCGGACCCGCTCTGCCAGGAGAGGAAAATGAGGGAGAATGATCTCCTCTTGACCAAAATAACATGATCAGAGACAATTTGATTTTGATAAACCAACACTGGTTGACACACACTCTACAGTACAGACTCTGGAGAGAGGGTGATTGTCTGTCAGGATTACATCTGCCAAAATGATGCCGCTGAAGCTCCCCAGCAGCACTCTATTGAAGAAGACGAGCCAGATTGCAGAGATAGGGAGAGGCAGCGTCACATTTATTGGATTGGGATATTGTGTGATGGGCAGAGATGCTTGTGAGCAGAGGGAGATGTAGATCTAGGGCATTGATTGAAGGATATAGGGAAGGCAGAGAAGTTATGAACATGATTCCATTTTGTGACAAAAAAGAAATGGGGAAATTAAACAGAGTACATTTTTTTAACCACTTAAACCCCATTCGAGACGGGAACCCCTTTTGGGGTTTTTATACCCTTCAGGACGGGAACACATTTTGTACATGTACAGTATATACTGTAGCAACATAACATTTTTGTAATTTGTGAATAAATAGTTTTTCAGAAAAAAAGAAGAATAGAATTAGAATCGGCCTCAGTCCTATAAATGGGTTAAGACCTATTGTATATACTTCTACGATAAATCGTGGAAAAAGGTCCAACTACAAGCTTCACCTTTGAAAACATGTGATTCGATGTCATGTGTCTAACTCAGTGATTTATGGATGACGTGCCCTTTGCTCTGAAAGTGAATATCAACTAGTGCAATGGCTAATGTTTAGACTGTGTCCCCCCTCTCTGCTTGCCAGCTGAGCCCACATTTGCATGGCAACGGTAAATAACACGCAGACTTCCAAACGTCACTGTGAATTATTCATGTGGGTTGTATATATACTGCAAAATGTAAATGTACCCTCTATAAATGCATGACATTTATGAAAAGATAAATAAAATAAAAATAAAACTTTGAAATATTTATGTTCCCAATCAAAACGGAGAGTGTGTAAAGAAACGGAAGAGACCTCATGTGTCCAATTTGTTTGAAATTAAAAAAAGGCCAGCAACGAAATAATTGCAGGGTTTCAGGATATTTGAAACGCTGCAATTTGGCAGCTTTGCGGTTCGGGTGACCTCACAAGTTGACCACTTTCAACCTGGCTTCCCCATTTATTTAATTTCTTTCTTTCTTTCTTTCTTTTTCTTTCTTTTTTGAAGTAAAAAAAGGTCAAAAAAGTAATGAAAAAATATATGTCAAACATTTTCAAAAATAGGGAAAATAGCCCACTCTGTAAACTCACAACACGTTGCAATGCAGCGAGTGGTTAATCAGAGTGCAATGCATGTTTGGCTGCCGCCTTACTCCTGTAACAATGTCAGCAGGGGTCAAATTACGTGTGTGTGTGTGTGTGGGTGTGGGTGTGGGTGTGTGTGTGTGGGGGGGGGGGGGGGGGTGCGTGTGCGCGTACAGTGAACATGCACCAACTGCTGCTGATTTCCGAGCTACTGCTAGATAATCACTCCAAAGATTAAAATCATGACTCAAATATCTCAATAAACGGGCTGGTTGTTTGCCGGTAGGGACCAGTTTGTCTTACTTAGCTTGTAGATTAAGTATTCTGTGAACGCTGTATTCATAAATAGTGTCTACTTTATGCAGGATGCATAGATGCACAAAGAAAAATTTGTTAAAAATAATGCACATTGATACCACATTTCTCATCCCTTTAGGAAACAAGAGAGAGAGAAAAAAACGGAAAAGTATACAGATGGATTGACAACATTGTTGTTTATGATTCTTCCTGGAGGACTGCAGTGCCTCCAGTATTACTTGTGTCACAGTCAGGCACCCTTGATAAAGCTGACAGAACTGAAAGGTTTCCTTGGGCCCACCTTGTTTCCAGTCTTGTGATATAGACAGAGTAGCTCGACATGTCCTACTCTTTGATCAACACTCAAGTTTGTCTTTGCCTGCGAGTCTGGTGGTTGTTGTTTTTTTGCCTGTAGTGTCTGTCAGGCATGTAATGACGCTGTTGTTTTGTTTTTTTCTTCTTTCCTCTCTGTTCCACTCTGGTGGTGCTGTACTGCTACGCTCTCCTGCTGGCTGCTATAGGTAAGTTAATTTTTCAGACTCAGTTAAAGTGTGTTACAGTTTGCAGTCCACTGTTTGTATGTTGGTATTTCAATCTTAGCATTGTATGCGTACATGCAGTGTGTTAAAGTTAAAGGTTAAAGTCCTACTATTTGTCACATTGCTGTGTGCAAATTTTGTTCTCCACATTTGACCCATCTCTTGGAGCGGTGAGCCGCAGCCGTGCCACCCTCGGGAGTCATTCATAGTTGATCTGTGTGTGTGTGTGTGTGTGTGTGTGTGTGTGTGTGTGTGTGTGTGTGTGTGTGTGTGTGTGTGTGTGTGTGTGTGTGTGTGTGTGTGTGTGTGTGTGTGTGTGTGTGTGTGTGTGTGTGTGTGTGTGTGTGTGTGTGTGTGTGTGTGTGTGTGTGTGTGTGTGTGTGTGTGTGTGTGCGTTTGCACGTGCACGTGCACGCACGTGCATGTGTGGACACAAGGCAGTACGCTCACCCTTCTCTCTGCCGTGTGTCTTCAGTGTCCGTATGTGCGGCAACGTTCATGCATCTTCTTAATAACTATGGCATGATTTGTAGGCCGTTCAGGGACTTGTGGAAGATGATGGGAATGGGATTATGAAGTGTTGATTAATCGGGCCGATGTTGGAGAAGTGTCAAGATGTGGTTGATTGAAATCTGAATGATAGTGGCCAGAAAGACACTCATGACTAAAGGCCCACCGGTAACCTCATTTGTCAATTTCCATTTTTAACCTGCCCAGTATGTTAAAGTCCCAGCTCCCTCCGCCCATATTTTTCCACGCTTTAATCTCTGCCAAGAGATCATGAATTCAACCCTGTCTGTGTGTACCTGTCCACAGCTAATCTCACAAATTACTTGGCCGATCAGAATCATATTTCTTGCGCACGCTGACAGTAGGCCAAGGACCTCAATTCTAAAATATTTATGGCAAGCTGTGTTTAGATTGACACCTACCAGAATATGCACTTATAAATGTGACTATACCACCCTAGAGTTTCAGCCCAATTCAGCTGTCTTAACTGGGTCTTTAACGGTCACAGTGTATAGTGCCGATGATCAGCAAAGCATCAGCAAAGACAGAGAGACGTAGAAAATGAAGGCGTATGAGAGAGAGGGAGGAGGACTAGAGCTATGATGTCACCAATAATTGTTTAATAATTAAAAGCTTGAAATAAATCTATATATAAATAATCAGGAGTTGAGTGGGATGCGTGGGATGCGTGTATGCGAGAGCCCTGCTGGCGTGACCCCTCGCTCCCGGTATACCTCTGCTGACTGATGTGAAGCTGACAGCTGTCGAGCATCGAGCAGACAGCATGCTGTAAAGTGTCATTGGTCAATAGGGTATATGCCATAGAGTTATATAGTGTATAAACTAGAGGGCGGACTGCCCCTCCCCCAGCTATTTGCTCACCGTCGTTTGTAGCACTCGGAAAAGCACTCTACTCGTACAAGAAATCATCACTTCCAATAATGTGACCAGGTCTAGCAAAATGGTCCTCATCTCGCCTATAATGAAAAGGCAGAAAATCTCAAATAAACTTGATTTTTTTTTTTTGTGATTTTCATTTTTTTTCATATTAACACAGTTTGAATGTTGAAGAAGGTTTTCATTCCAACAGATTATTGATTTGGGCAAATTAAATGTATACATTTATAAGTCAAAGCAGGCTAGCCAGCTCTAGGTGTTGAAATGTTGTGAACATTCAAAGGGGATTTTCTCAGCTTTGGGTAAAACGGCACAATCATTTTAAAATGGTCATATCTCCTTCAAATATTTTCCAATTTCATTGTGTACTTTAATAATCTGTAAAAAACTGAAAATTTACTCTGGTCGAGATGAGGGCCTATTTGCCAGACCCGGTCAGTCATCACTTGTTTAATCTGTATGTGTGACTGAGTTATCTATCCTGATTCTATCCAGAGACATGGAGACTCTTGTTACTGAACAAACACTATAGCAATGATTACTATCAGCATATAGAGCTAACAGTTTTAACCAAAGAAAATCACTTACCCAACCTTTATATATATTATATATATGGACACTTTCAGAGAAGTTAGAGAAACGGTTGTCATCGCTAGGGACACTTGTAATGAGAGCACAAAATCTCGACTAATCTATACGGTTCCCAGTGTTTCTTCACTAGTCCGATCCAGAAGAACACAGTTTGCCGGCCACTGCTACAAAGCTGACAATGAGGTTATATCTTCCCTTCTTCTCTGGAATCCTGCCTCAAAGCAGACCAGAGGTAGACAATTGTCGTTCCCTGATGTCATCGCTAGGGACACATGCATCAGTAAGCAGGAACTGGGGATGGAAATGAAGGACCGGAAAGTCTGGCGTGGCATTGTGAAATCCATGATCTTGACCGCAGTCGAAAAATGTTTAATATTTCGCTGTAAACACTCAATGAACCTCATCTATATTGTGTAGGCCTACATATAACCCCAAGGCAAGTGAATTGATTTTAGGTTCTGATTAAATATTTTGCTAACACTGGTGGTTTCTAACCACCGAATATTGGTTGGCACTCTTGGTGAGGCGCTGTTTGGAAGATAAAGTACAGTTGTATTGCATTGCTTCATTGTGTCAAGTCAAAGCAGGAAAAATGTCCCCATTCAGCACAATGACTGAGAGTAGTTTTTGGTTACTGACTGAAAGGTCTACTACACCAAATAGACAGAAAAGACAAAGGGCAGAAGGGGATGTGAGGTTTCCATGCAGTATTTCTAAGTCATTCCACCTTACAACTCATACGTGGGTGGGCTGCTGTTCTGTGTTATGAAAAAAATTACATATTTACAGCAGCAATGCTATTTTATTTTTCATTATACTGAATCGATTGTAAAGCATGTGTATATATATATATATATATATATATATATATATATATATAGACACACACTATATTAAAAATAATTACTTCAGGTATAGTGAATAACATTCTTACTGTAGGTTGCTTTTTAACACAACTCTCCAAAATAGAAAACAGCCCAACTCCACATCTATCCTCTCCTTCAAAGCCGACCTGCATATATTGGAAAAGGCCTTGTCTGCTTATTTTTCTTCCAGCACTTTCCACCAATATTGTTTACATTGTTGATATCCCATAACCCGAATAATTTGATTAAGGGATCTAAACAGAGTCCACTAGTAGATCCCTTAACCCGTTGAAACGGCCATGTTGTCATTGGTAGGTTGTCATTTTGCAAGAAGTGGGTATTGGCTACTGGCATCCTCCTGGGGGATTCTGAGACGTTCCAAGGCCAGTGAGTCGATGTGTTTCCTCCAACTGCGCCTTGGTCTGCCCCGGGGTCTCCTCCCAGTGGGACGTAAATGTAAATAATGTAAATGTAAATGTTGGGTAAATGTCGTTTACCATAATATTAGTATCCTGTCCTGAGGTGTCTTTTGCTGCACGCATCATTGTTTCATGAATGTCTACCACTTCACTCTCAAAGACATTTCATTGGTGCCTCTTTATTTTCAAATGCATTTACTTTAACAATAATTCTTGGTACTTTAAACAAGCTTTTAGTTCCATTTAGATCATTATTCACTTACTGCAGACACGCTTAACACATTCAGATCGATAACTCTCTACATGACTTCACGACTTGTTACTCGTCTATGATTGTATTTACCTTCATTCTTAATTTATAATTAGACTATTTTGAGTATTTTGACGATGCTATTTGTGATTTTATTTGTACAGATAACACTTGTCAGATGTAGTAGTGGTCTGGGGTGGTGGGAGATGTTTGTTGTTGATTGTTTTGTGTCGTTTGATTATTTCTATTTATCTCCATATTTTGTGCCTGAGAACTCGTTGAAAATGAGATGGTGCATCTCAAGAGGTCCATCCTCTAATAACATTTTGAAACAAAAATAAATCGTTTATTGTACTGAATGAATGTTGCTCCATTCCAATTTCACACGCGCGTACAGTCATACACGTCCGCACGCACGCACGCACGCACGCACGCACGCACGCACACGCAAGCACACGCATGCACGCATGCACACACACACATAGTTTCTGAGTTTTGTCGATTATTCTCTCTCACACACACACACACACACACACACACACATTCTTACTGAATGTGTTAAGCGTGTCTGCAGTAAGTGAATAATGATCTAAATGGAACTAAAAGCTTGTTTAAAGTACCAAGTAAAATGCATTTGAAAAGAAAGATGAACCAATGAAATGTCTTTGAGAGTGAAGTGGTAGACATTCATGAAAAAAATGAAAAATAAGTTTTTGTAATGTCTAACTGAATAGATCGAAATAAACCATGCATTCAAACCATTCATTCAATCATATTATTCTCTCAATTTTCAACTTAACTACAAGGTTGCAATATTGTCCGATTCTTGCCAAAATCAAACCCAACCAGGGATGCAGTATTGCCTTACTGATGTCTTTATCAGGGTCACGCGGTGGAGCCTGAGGGCCACTATGAGGGATCTCTCTCCGTATGTCTTTCTGTGCCAAGGTAAAGGTTCAGATACACTGGTCCGGTTTGAGTGAAACCACAGTCCAGGTCTTCGGGCTTACTGCATGATTTATTATCATACTCATGGCATGATCCTCGACCCTCGACCCTGAACAGAGAAGAACAAGAAAACATCTCAATTCAAATTCCAATAAAATATCCACTGTGGTTTTCCTGCTCTTATACTGTCCACATCAAAGGCACCACAACGGGATTCCGTCCACGCAGTTATTTTGACCCGTTTGTTTCTTTGACCTGTAATTGGCAGACCTGACCCCGAAGTGTCCACGGGCTGAAGGTAATTTAAGCGAACGCAGGAAAAGCCGGGGGAACCTTTGAGGTAGTGAAACCCGAGGGAGTCGATATTTGACAAAGCCACCCTATCTGTGGGCACTTCTCATTCCGGGAAGATCATCAGGACTTCATTACCCGGCTGTCACTGCTGAGACAGCAGCACGAGGCAGCGCGCCTCACATCAGCAAACATCCCCCCCGCCCACCCACCCACCCACCAACCACCACCACCACCCTGCCCCCACTTCATCCTGTGCTCTGTGTGCCTGAGCGGTTCATGTGAAGTCTCTGGAGATATCAGCCATGTATCAGCCGAGGCAGTGGTCATTTATTACGAGCCTGTCATAAGGGACCAAGGTGGCATAAAGCCCGGGGAACGCGCCTCACACTCCAATCAGCTCACTACGTCCTTGGTCCTCTCTCTCGCTCTCTCTCTCGCTCTCTCGCTCTCTCTCTCTCTCTCTCTCCACTCTCTCTCTCTCTCTCTCTCTCTCTCTCTCTCTCTCTCTCTCTCTCTCTCTCCACTCTCTCTCTCACTCTCAGGAAGGGAGAGTGGGATAGAAGGGCAGCTGAAAAAGGAGGGAGGCAGAGGCGTGATTAGATGGAGAGCATCAGAGGAGGGGGGTGTTGAAGGGGTGGAGAGTGATCTGAATGGAAAGAAGAGGTGAAGAGGATGGCGAGACAGTGAAGAGAGACGGGGCGTGAAAAGGAGGAGGTAGAGAGTAAAACGATGCACAAAGAGGCGAGACGAGCGTGTGCGTGTGCGTGTGCATGTGCGTGTGTGTGTGTGTGTGTGTGTGTGTGTGTGTGTGTGTGTGTGTGTGTGTGTGTGTGTGTGTGTGTGTGTGTGTGTGTGTGTGTGTGTGTGTGTGTGTGTGTGTGTGTGTGTGTGTGTGTGTGTGTGTGTGTGTGTTCACTGGCAACACTTTGAGTAATGATCCTTACTCCCGCATACGACGAAACGACACATCAGTAAAAATTGGATTGTTTTTAAGGCAGTATGTCAAACACACTGCCCTTTTGCATCGCACCTGATTAGGGCCTTATGGACTGTCGACGTTACACCTCCACGGCAGCACTTGCGCGTTCAATACACAGTACAATGAACAGAGTCGTGTTTTGCATTCCAACTAGAAGACAGTGGAAATGAATTACGCTTTTGCTTGGAAAAAAAATCGAAAGGGAAATACGATGCTGAGGAACGATCCCATTCCATGGAAATGGGTGTAAGCTCTCCTCCCAGGGCGGAATGTGACTCTATACTGACATGTCAACAGGGAGGAATTAGAGAGAATGCATGTTCCTTCTGGGAAGTAATTAGCATGACCATTTTCTGTGTGCTGGCATCCTTGGCTTGGTTTACAGATGTCTCACAGGCTCACTGCTGCCATTTTGTGAAAATGTATTTTTATTAATTTGTGTGTTTGGGTATGAATATGCGTCCCTTAACACAATAGTTAATTGTAATGAGAGTGTGGAATACTACGGCATGCCAGGCAAGCTACTGTAAACTTGGTTTAGCTTCTTTGGCAGGTCTGGTGTGGTCCACTGGGTGTCATAGTGGTGTTCTAAGTGGGTTCTGGGGACACCCAGGGGTCCAATTGACTTGTTTAATGTGATAATTTTACAGTCCAGATGTATGAGTATCAATTTCTTTCATTAATCACTAATATGAATCGGTTTCTGTTGGGCAGTTATGACTGTTTACATCTAATCTAAACAACAAATACAATTAATTAATCTTATCAGGCTCCCTAGGACATAATGGGGGACCTAAAGAAAGTCAATTTGGGGATCTGTGATATAATTTTAATTTATGGGGGATAACTAGTGCACAAATGGAACCAAATGGAGGGTCTGTGTGGTTCCAATGTTGTGCACTCTCAGGGTTCATTTAAAATCCAGGAAGTTGAGTTCACACTTGTTTACTGTACTATACCACCTGCAGGAGGACTGCCAAGTTATTACCGTACATTACACTTCCCACACAGCTTCCATTCCCTGTGCAGTGACTCCTGCAATCACCACCATTGTTACAGCAGTGTAAGGAGGCACCATCACCTTACCTGCCACAGTTCTGCCTGCTGTATCTGCGCCGGTGCCATTTAACACCGTCAACCGGCACCTACGATATCTTATCACGAACTATCCGGGCTAAACTGTGTGTGCTCAGTAGACCCCCGGCTGCTACCCCGCGTGACATTTTTCATTTATCATCCTGATACACACTGGATCCCATGCTATCTGATACTCACCGCTTCTCCTCTGTCGCTGTGAACACATGTGCCTTTTAGAACTCTTGCTCATATGAAGCTCTGAGCATTTGTCCATTATCTTCATTATGATCAGCTTTCTGGATGTACTGCATGCCCTGTGCTGTAACGTTGCCTGAATCCTGTACACAGTACAGTACAGTATGAAACTTGTCATCAGCAGTATTTATATAGGCACTGTATCATGTCAGTAAAGTCAATTAAAACTGTAATTACAATAATAATAATATGTGCAGACTACTGCACATAATCATTCACGCCTACACATGTGAGTGAAAGTTGTACTCATACATATTAACGTTATTCTCTAATATACGTCATATGTTGACTGTAATATACAGTATGAGCAGTTTACAGATTTCACTGCCTGGAGTTCAGATATCATGTGATTTGTCATGGGACTCCCACATCCACTATATGCAGTCAGTAGATGCGGGCAAGGATCCATTACCGTGGTGTTGCCAAAAGAGCCGTCTCCCAAGTGCCATTCTGAAACAAATATACCTGACCTTCATTCGTCCAATCCTTGAGAACGCCAGCCCAGTTTGGGGTGGGCTGATAAAAGGCCTCTCAGAGGAGCTGGAGAGCGTTCAGAAACCATGCTGCAGCAGAATCATTGGCATTCCGTCATTTTCTCTTCCGCCTCTGAGTCATGGCGTAATGAGGCCACCCTGAGCACCCTCAACCAAAAACTACTGCTTTGTTAGCCTGGGCAGCATTCCTTTTCGGGTTATGATCTGGTTGGGATCGTATGATAGCGTTACGTAATGTTGTAGTCATTGTTTTGTAGTCATCAGGCAGGAACCCTCAATCTGGAACTTCCTTTCCCTCAAACCGGAAGAATAATACCTTGACTACAACATGACATAACAATATCATCCGCTCCCGACCGGATCACACGGCAATTTAGTAACACAGACCAGGCTTTCCTCCGAGGTGGAAAGCCTGGTGACGCGAGGTTACTGCTTTGTTAACCACTTGACATCCATATAATGGGGGGGGGGGGGGGGGGGCATTAGATAGCAGATCTACAAGCCCACAACACGTTAAAATGTTGTTGCAAGCTTATAGATTCACTATTTTGGCGAAGACATTTGGCGTAGAAGGAAAAAAGCGCCAACTCAGGTCCAGATTAATAAATCTAGAGAGTTTAATCAAACTAATCGAAAGCTTCTTTTTGAATTTCCACAAGCAGAACCAAAATACACAAACCCCCCTTTATTCCTTGTGCTCTTACATTGTTGTATAACATCTGTACCAGATGTTGTATAAATCTGGTACACCACAGACCACATATTTTCTATTTGCTTGAGATTCACGTATTTTGTACGCGGTCCCTGGTACAAATAAAATGGAAATGTTTGCATGATGCTTCTGTTTATGATGTTGGTTGACATGCATGTCAGGATCCACTGGCTGGGTTTTTATGCTGCTGCCTGCCTTGTCACTCTGTCTTTGAGAAATTAAGCTTTGAACGTAGACAAACTAGGCATACTGAATATACTGTATATATACTGTATATATGTAATTTGTAATGCATGTTTTAAATGTGGACCCAAGAAAGACTAGTACTTTAGGTCACAGATCACCACAAATTAACATAAAGATAAAAATAACTTTACACTGTACAGTAAACATCATTATGTGTGCACATATTTTCTCACTTGGTAACATAACTCCTGGTAGCTCTCAAACGACTGAAGTAGTTGTGTTTTCGAGTGGTGGTGGTTGAAATGGTGTTACCCTCTACCTATAGTGATTAGTATAGTGTGCCCCGTCGATGAGCTACCCTCTACCTATAGTGATTAGTATAGTGTGCCCCGTCTTGAGAGATGAGCTAAAAAGGTTGAAAAAGCGTATTTTCTGTCATACAGTTTTCAGCTAGGTCAGGAGGTTACAGGGGGTGCATGGCCAAAAAGGTTTGGGAACTGCTGGTGTAGAGAAATGATGAAGGGGGACTAGTATAGAGCCCCTGGGAATCTGGTCAAGTATAGTTTAAGTGGTTATGTTCTTGGTACCTGATTAAAAGGAAGAAATCACACCTGTGTGAAGTGAGGGGTGCTCTTATCATCATACATCATAATACATCACATTAAATCATCACAAATGTCATTCCGGCCAATCACAATTTGCGTTTTCTCTTTAGTGTCCTCACTTCAATGTTTGTGAAAGCTGGGCATAGGAGGGGCTAGCGTAAACAAGAAATCTAAAAAAATCATGTTTATTCTGGCTGAATTCTCCACATTTGGAGAGTTAGATACGGCAGGAAAAAAGTTAACTTTGTTTGCCTTCTTGTACTTCTGTGCGACCTCTTCTCATACTGGAAAGATAATAATATACGTCATATAGCTGATAGACATGATTATGTATTCCTTGCTCTTTTCTCCCAGTCTTATATGCTATGGACAGTAAATTGGAAGATATGAAAATGGTGTCCACAACATGCATGAATCACCCAGCCGGGTCAGGGCTTCAGCAGCCGTGCATTCCTCTCTCACTGAGTGTATTCCCATCTCTGCCCTTTACTGTACCAAGGATATTTATAAAATCATTATTTGGTCCTTTCACAGTAAACCGCTTCCACGGTTTCCTCTGTGGGAAGGCGTGGCCCAATTCACAGTCTGCTGTGACAGTAGCACCAGCCTTGGCTTTAACAGCTTGGCTTTAACACTGGCAAACTGTGAGATGTGATTTTGGTAAAGGAACAATGTACAGTACTAGGGGTGCAACAGTTAATCTGAATTTAGTGATCAATATATATTTGTTTATCATTTGATCAAATGTGACTGGTCGGGGGTAAATAGTAGAGACACTCCACACAACATACAGCTGCTTCCATTTGATGAGCATCATGCTGGCTTGGAAGTGGCTGGTTTAGTTGGTGTAACTGTTATGTTTGCAATATTATTTTAAAGTGTCTTTGGTAGGAGACAGACAGATGGACAGATACAGACATTTTGTGCCCCTGAAATAGAATGGGGTTATGGAGTTTAATTGCGGAGACATTTTCAATTTAAAACGAATGATAATAGCTGCCAATAATTAAAGATCAAGGGCTTCTTTCCAGACATTATTACAACGCTTCATCAAAAAATAATGCTGGGAGTCGATTGACGATACAGTAATAATATATCAATGTAAGGAGGTGGATTGTTCCTTTAAAGCTGTCCTGAAGTGCAGTGTTATGAGAGAGAGAGACTAGTGTCCTCCTCTGCTTTGTCCTCTGCTTTGTTGGCCAGTCCAGACATCACATCTTGTGCCACAGACAGTCAAGACAGATACAGTATGGCCACTTTTATTGGCTGGTCACCTTATGCTGAGGCTGGCGCTTAGCGGAACTGGAGGCTGTACAGTCCTTGTTCATGTCAAAATATATTGCCACACCACAACTGATGGGTTCAGACAAGTGCATTGTGAACAGTAGAAGCCAAGACTGCCATTGACTCCTGCTTGTCAGATGCTTCTGAGGCCAATATATGTGTGTATATATATATTCTTTTACCATGCAGTCAATGGAACAGCTCCGTTTATCCGCCTCACACCACACCAGATTTGGTTGCAGGAGTTTGGTGGCCGTTCAATGGCCTGAGGAGTTAAAGACGTAGTGAATGGAAAATATGTGTTTAGACCATATCCGTGGTCATCATATGGGCATACCTAACAATGGATGCCAATGTCTATTTTTATATCAAAAGTCCATAAAATCAAATTTTAATTACTTCCTTTGAACGAAAATGTGATGCGTGATGACATGTAGAGGCTCACATGAATAAAAATGAAGCTTGATTTCATTCACCGCCCAAACACTCTCATTCAAGATGACATCCAAGCAGTATCAACTCATTTTAAAGGTGTAGGGAAACGGAAATGGTGGGCATTTTATTTTGAAGTTTCAGACGGTTTCAACTTGAAACACCGCTCTGAAGTTTCTGAACCAATCAGAGCGTCGCATCCCTTCAGGCGATGGGACGGTAGCTAGGGACGGTAGCTATGCTATACGCAGGGCATGGTGTGTGTTTGTTTACAAGTCAGATAGTCAGCCAGCTGTACCAGTTTACTGTTATGTGGCTTATTTCTACCCTATAATGTTTTCAGATACATATTTTAGCATGATGATTAAGTTGAAACGGAGTAATGGATGTCATCTTGAATGGGAATAAAAACGGAGGATTTCTGTAATCAGTAGCAGCTGTGTTGGACAGTGTTGGACGTCCATCCATCTTCAACCGCTTATCCGTAGTCTGGTCGCGGGGGCAACAGCTCGACCAAAGTGCTCCAGACTTCCCTCTCCAGAGCAACATTAGTGACTTCCTCCTGGGGGATTCCGAGACGTTCCAAGGCCAGTGAGTCGATGTGTTTCCTCCAACTGCGCCTTGGGTCTCCTCCCAGTGGGACGTGCGTCGAGGACCTCCCTAGGGAGGCGCCCGAGAGGCATCCTAACCAGATGCCCGAACCATTTCGGCCTCTTGTATTCGCGACCTTATTCTTTCGGTCATGACCCACACTTCATGACCATAGGTGAGAGTAGGAACGAAGATTGCTCGGTAGACGGAGAGCTTTGCCTTCTGGCTCAACTCTCTTTTCGTCACAACAATGCGGTACAGCGACTGCAATACCGCCCCTGCCGCTCCGATTATCCGGCTGATCTACTTCTCCGTCCTCCCCTCACTCGTGAACAAGACCCCGAGATACTTGAACTCCTTCACCTGGGGTAATGCCTCATTCCCTACCCGGACTGCACAATTCACCGGTTTCCTGCTGAGAACCATGGCCTCAGATTTGGAGACGCTGATCCTCATCCCAGCCGCCGTACACTCGGCTGCGAACCGGTCCAGGGAGAGCTGAATGTCTTGGACCGATGGTGCCATCAGTTTAAAGGCATAGTGAAATGAAAAATACGTTTTTCACACTTTTAGACCATATCCGTGGTCAGTGTTGGACGGATGCGCAGATATGGGGAATTAAACGGGTGAGCTTCATTTTTATTGGCTTTTATCGATGTGTATCTCTACACGTCATCACGCAGCACGTTTTCGTTTTCAGGAAGTAATTAAAAAAATATTTTTATGGACTGTTGATATAAAATCACATGGCATCCATTGTTAGGTATGCCCACATGATGACCACGGATATGGTCTAAAAGTGTGAAAAACGTATTTTTCATTTCACTACGCCTTTAAACTTAATCATCACGCTAAAATATATATCTGAAAACATTATAGGTTAGAAATGAGCCACATAGCAGTAAATTGGTAGAGCTGACCGAGTCCCATCGCCTGAAGGGATGCGACACTCTGATTAGTTCAGAAACTCTGAGCTGAAACTTCAAAATTTTATGCCCAAATGAACCATTCATTTTAGATTATTACATTTGCGATTCAAAAATAGCAGATCTACAAGCTCACATCACGTCACATGTACAAGCTCACATCTCGCGCTGCGAGCTTGTACATCTGCTATTTATGAACATTTTTGAAAAATCTTGAAAGTGTGAGAACTACTGATTTAGAAGCCATTTCTGCTCAGGTCTTAATGGGTTTATACTCGAGGACTGGCGGTGACATAATGATTCAATTTGATGATCCTTCAGCAACAAGCAGGACATTTGTATGCGCCATGGCTCCTAGGGGCGAGCTGCCTAAAAGAGACTGGACGACTGGACATATAAGGTCAAATTTATTGTGCATGCTGCCAGCCACGTCTATCTATAAATGCACAGGATGTCGGTGTGTCGGAGTGTGTCCCACCCACATATTTTGAGAACCGTCTAACCGATGGACTTGAACAGAACTCAGCATGTGTGTCCCAGAGGACCCATTACATGGCAGTGCAGTACCGAGTGGGAAGTCGGTCTGATCTACGGTTGTCCAGAAATACCAGCAATAAATCCATCAGTTTATTCGTCTGTTTCAGTGTTAATTTTGTTGACTAAGACTAAAACACTAAATGGTGTGTTATTCAAAAGACTAAGACTAAGACTGAGGGCCCTATCTTGCATCAGAAACACTATATCCGTCATTTGGGGAGTTAGCATTGTGTAAGAGGCGTTCCCCCATACAAATTGCTGTCTTGTGGCCCAGGCGGCTGGCGTAACCTTGGCTGGTAATCCAGTCTGGCAGTGTGCCGCGGGTTCGACTCCAGATCCTGACGGCCTTTACTGCAGGTCAGCCCCCCATCTCTCTCCCCATTTCCTGTCAGCATACTATCTCTATCCCTCTTAAAAAAATATAAATAAAATAAAGGCAAAAGCCACAAAAAAATGCTATCTTGTACCCAAGCCTAAATCCCTAAAACACCTCCGCTACACGTTACATTATGCATAGGTGTGGTTTAGGCGTCACAATAATGAAACCAATCACTGTGCCACATGCCATTGCCTTGAAGATAAGACTGCACGATCCTGCATGGCGCAGCCAGCCTTCGCAATCCATTATGCATTACTCATTATCACCAGTGCAATGTTGCCCTACACTATATGGCTCATTGCCCATGGAAGAGCCACGCGAGTTGCTGCCATATACAGTATTTGATACTGAGGGTTGTTTTGTGTGTCCAGTAGCTCCAGCATCTATCATCCACTCTGCGATTTAGTCTCTAAAATTCATAATCTCAGCATGGTCCACTGTCCCGCCACGCCTTGGGGCATGAGTGACATCATCGACATGTCAGACATTCACATGGGAAGTCACGCCGCTATTAGACCCTGTCTTGTTTTGTGTTTCACTTGCTGTCCTCTTCTGCCTCTCCATGTGCACATTCAGAATTGGATAGATATCCTTAGATTTCTCTCACCGCAATCAATGAATGGCTCATGAGCTTTCCAGTGCACGGTCACAGTCTAAATGTCTTTCTCAGGATCTTTTAATATCCTCCCCACAACCACACACCCATGTCATTAGAAAGTGTGCTGCCTGTCGTCTCCTGTGTGGCTGTGTGTAAACAGGGGAAGGAGCCTAGCAGGATCAATACTTCTTTTGCCAAATACACGACATCAATGCCCCATGTAACTCTGTCCTGCTGGAAAGAGTCATCTGAAGACATTATTAAAGCACACACCACTGTTATTTCAGCCCTCTTCCACTGACTGCTGAGGGAATCGACGATTTCACTTCTGACTTCTTTGCCAGTTTCTATGGTGATGTGTGCGTAACAAACACGGGATTAACAAGTCACAAAGCCTTTCACCTTCAATCATTCTATGTGGGGATATAGTTCTGAAGGTATAAATGTACGGATATAAGAGAAATTTGTTATACCTGGCTCAGCCCCGGGGAACCTCACGAGGGGGGGCCGACAAACATTCTGAAGGAAAGTTAATGTTAAGCTATGTGTTGCGAAGTCCACTGTCCTAACAGCCTATATACACTTTGATGCGCGGCTTTGACTGATGGCGGAAGAGAGGGTCAGGGAGGGGTGTGTGTGTGTGGAGGGATAAATGAAATAAAGTAACTTAATCAAATCCGTGTCACCAATGGGGTATTTTGTTTGGCCAACCGAGGCTTGACACACAGGTAACTCCACTGTGTCTTCACTGCCAGCAGTGGCAAGTAGCCACATGCGGCCAGAGAGCGGCCTGACAGGTAGACGGGTGTCTGCTGTGAACATATTTACTCTCATTAATGATTGACTCATTGCGGAGTTGGACGGAAGACAGAAGTTCACTCCTTGCCCACGCATGAATTGTGCATGGCTGCTGTCAAGCTTCAAAAGGCATAGGATACGGACAGACTTGCAGGAAGATTTTCCAGATGAATTGACCCACTTTAGAGAATATCATGAACAAAAAGGCAATCAGCCAGAGAGCTTTCAACCACTCAAGGCCCTCTATAGTAAACTAATACTTAACTTGACCGTGGTCGGCTGTGTCTTCGGGCCACTCTTTTTTGCCTCTACACCAAATATATTCACTGAATATAGCCTACAAGCTCAGAATGCATCACGTGATGTGTTTCGAACTAATAGATCTGTTTTCGCCAGTATAGGTATGCTACGGGTCAAGTGGTTAAAAATGTTAATGAAAAAGTCTCCAGTAAGCATGCATTTCCAAATGCTGACATTTCACAACTATGCTGACACCTAGCACATATAATTGTAGTAAATAATGCTTATGGAGAGCGGTCATTTTTTAATCACATCTATCTATAAATGCACCAAGTCTCTGTCTGTCTGAACTCGAGAACCATTCGCCCCAACGACTTCAAATTCGACACACGCTTGCCACACCATCGCAGGTTGTGCAATGCCCGGTATCGAGTTGGTCGGACCCACGGTTGTCCAGAACCACCCCAAAAAGGCCTCTGCCCGGGCTCTGGACAGGGCCCCTGCCCAAGGTCCATATATGGAGCTGGCCTGTTCTGACATCATTCTGACGTCTGCATATACTCCATATTTGGGCATGATTGACAATGAACTCCATATATGGGCATAAAAGGGGCACAGGCATAATATCTGGGTAACCAGAGAACCAGACATTTTGACTCTTGAGTTCAACGATAATGTATGTGTTCTCACTGAATATTTTATTGTGTAGACTTATAGAAGTAAAAACTGTAAAACGAAACAATTGCGTCTGTACAGTATAATGTGTCTTTTTGTGTCATACAAATTCATATAAACTATGAAAAACAGATTGAAATGTGCTTCCTCCGTTTTTGAGTGGGGCAGCCACTTCATTGCTGGTTGGGTCCGTCCGAGCTCGGAAATAGCGTTTGGTTGGTTTTCACCACCAAGTGTCACTGTTGTGCAGCCTAACACACACACACACACACACACACACACGCACACACACACACACACACACACACACACTGTATATATGATGATTTCGGGTGTGACGGTACAGTACAGAACAGTACAGCAGACCGAGTAGAGGCACCCCCTGGGGACCCCCACACGGTACTTCTGTCATTTCTCAACTGTTTCGGACGCGGCTCGCCGGAACCGGGAAGTTCCTGGGGACCCCCACACGGAGTTGCACCACTCAGTTCAGACAGGTGTGATTTTGTCTGTTTTGAAGCTTGCGTAGATAGTCTCCCCACTGTGATGAGTTGTTTCTTGAACCACTCCTGAACAGAAAAACAGAGATTAAAACGCTCTCACTCCAAATCCATTGATGAAATGCTTCATACAGCAGCAGTAAAATAAACCATTAACCATTTCCAGTGGATGTGGTGCTTTGCCATTTGCAGACATCGCAATGGATGTAGCCTACATGTAGAGTGGGCCTTCCTATGGATGTAGCCTACATGTAGAGTGGGCCTTCCTATGGATGTAGCCTACATGTAGAGTGGGCCTTCATGTAGCCTACATGTAGAGTGGGCCTTCATGTAGCCTACATGTAGAGTGGGCCTTCCTATGGCTGTGTTCCAACTTCCTCAAATGGGGCTTGTATGCGTATCCCTCTGAGTATGCAGAGGGAATACCGGTGTTGCGTGGGAGAAAGTAGAACATTTTATTTTACGTTTATTATTTGTCATGTTTCATGATAAAACATTGAAAACTGTGTGTGAACCTGCTGATCTATAAAGTGTTAAACCGACTTAAATCAACACTTTGACTTGCACAACTGCTATTGTATAGAGAGCAATATGTATTTGCACATTATAGTACTTGATATCAAAACCGGATTTACTGAAATATTATGGCCAGTGGGCCACCACAGTGTAAAACGAATCTGCCCAGGAGGCACTAACTCTCTCACTCAATTTCTTTGTAATGATATATTGTTCTAAAGGTGGGTTATCGTTGTGTTATATTGCACCATTATACAGTATGATAGCTATGGCTTTCTCTTGCAGTTTTCTAAGCAATATATTGTAGTCAGCAAAAGGGGGTGCTTGGATCAGGGAAAGGGGTGTACTGAAGCCAAAAACATCAGTGCCAGTTTGTAGATCGGCAATTCTTTTCAGCACGTGAGACCATCGTACAATGAAGTATACATCATCATCACCTTTATTTATACTCGGAAATACAGTTGAGGGCAAGCCCTCATTTTCAATGTAGCCGAGGTTACAATTCACATATACAGTCAAAACAATACATCAACACAACATTATAAATCAGGATAAATTACAAAGGAACTTAAATGCAGAACAATCAGTAAAATATATCAATTGAAGCAGGAGCAATCACGGTGAAAAATGTTCTGGAGCATTCCTTTGAACTGACCGAAGGAGGTTGGGCCATTGACAGAAAAAGCTGTCTTGCCCAACTCTGTCTGAGCCTAAGGAACCTTGAGCCATCACTAGAGCGGGTCTGATACGTGCTATTGTTTAATTCCAACATGGAGCAGATATAGTCAGGGAGCATCCCAGCAATGGCTTTATATAAAAATAGGTGCCGATGAAGCATTATAGTGTTTTCCTGGGCAAGTAGTATCCTATGTGTTATCCTCCTATAGCTTGTTGATTAGCTGAGGTGACGGAAGGTCAGCCTTCAGGTGCACATTGCACAAGTATCTTTACTTGTTCCTGCAAAGAGAAGAATGTGTTTATAACAGTGAAAATACAGACATGTTTATGTACCACCCATGATAAAATGATAACGAAGCATTGCTGCATTCTAATTTACGAAGCCTGAAAGCCAAACGGAAATGTAATTTTCTCAACGCCGAAACATGTAAATAAAAATGACATTTCCCTTTGGCTTTTAGGCTTCGTAAATTATAATGCAACATACCGCATTAATTAAAATTAATGCCAAAAAAAACAAATCGTTAATCACAATTATCTGTATGTAAATTCATCGTCAAGTAAAATGTCATGATCGTGCTGAAGGCTTAGAGACGCAACTAAATAAAAGTACCTGAAGGACATTACAGTGTGTGCTCGTGCCGTCAAATCATACATTATAGTTTAAAATTAGAGAAGGGTCATTCTAGCGCCTCTCTTGCATCAAGGCCATCTAGTTTACAGTATTGCTATGCATACTCAGTTTAGTTAGTTTACAGTTACAGTTACAGTACCTACCTATATCGTCACTGTCAGGTGGAAACCTTGTATGACCAAAACATTTCCTTATTTTATTATTTAAAAAAACTGCTCTACAAGCTCACAACACGTTGCTATTTTCCCTAATTTTGTGTGACACTCTTGTATGATGAAGTAGGGCATTCATTTACAAACAAGAAATGATGACATAGTCATATTATTACCAGCTGCTTTTATATCTGCAGCGGTGGTGGTCCGTCGTCGCGTTACACACAATGCACACTGAAGAAAGACAGTTGACTGGCATAGTATTGTAGGCTGCTGCTGCTACATGTATATTATTATCACAACATGAAGTTATAGCATGATGTTCACAACCTCGTGGCCGTAGTTTTCATTCGTTTCTGATGTTCTGTTGTTGGTTCAAGTAAGATGCTGGCTGTGGTCACACAGGCTGCGGTCGCGCTGGCTGCGATCGCGCTGGCTGCGGTCACGCTGGCTGCGGTCGCGCTGGCTGCGATCGCGCTGGCTGCGGTCACGCTGGCTGCGGTCACGCTGGCTGTGGTCACACAGGCTGCGATCGCGCTGGCTGCGGTCACGCTGGCTGCGGTCACGCTGGCTGCGGTCGCGCTGGCTGCGGTCACGCTGGCTGCGGTCACGCTGGCTGCGGTCGCGCTGGCTGCGGTCACGCTGGCTGCGGTCGCGCTGGCTGCAGTCGTGCTGGCTGCTGCGGCAGCCAAGCAAGACTAGCGGGAGCCAATCATGGACTAGGTCGTCTGTTTCCAGTACTGTACGTTTATGGACCAGCTGCAGCTGGTAAATATAATAATAACTAGAAAAAAATAAGGCAGGACCAAGCAGGAAGGCAATAATCAATAAGAATAATATGCACAATAAGCCATAGAAACATGGAAGACTAAACTTGAGAAAAAGAAGACCATGGAATCGTGACAGGGTCGTTTTTTTATTGTGGGGGGCAGGGTTCTTGAAGACTCATAGACTGAGTTGGCGGTAACCGGATTTGAACCCATGACCTAGTGTTCAAAAGGCAAGAGCTCTACCTACCGAGCTAACTGGGCACAAGTTCTTCCATTGTTAACAGCAAAATCATTCAGTGTTTTTGTAGTTGCGCAAGGATAACAATGATAAAGGTGGGTATAAAGATAAATGAATTGACTTGCGTATAAACCAGAAAATGTACCAGATTCGGATGAGGAGCACAATGAGTGAGTGAAAACCAATGAAACTGAAAAATTATTATTAAACTTCACACAGAAAATGAGCAGCTTTGAGCATACATGAAAAATAACAAACAAATGGGGGCCCTTTAAGTTGGTGACTTGAAAAGTCCCAGTTCAGTTCCTATTCAAAAGGGAAAAAAGGGAAATCGGTCTCTCTCTTCTATTCGGAGAACCAGATTACCACAGTAGTAGGGGAAAGGGGGGTTCTGGGTCGGCTCACCAGAACCATCCATGGAAGGGAATCCTTTTAGGATACAAAAAACCTGACCTGAAAGGCCAGGTGTCCAAATCAGTGTTTGTTTCAAAATCACTGTTGTACAACATCAAATAAACTATTCATGAGTAAAGAACTTGATTTGATCAGGATCAAGTTCTTTATACATGTGTTCTTTTGCCACTAAACACTAAACTAAACAAATTCATGAGCTATGCGTGTTCAAAGTTTGCATTTTCTGCTATAGCGCCACCCTTTGGCCAATGGTTGTGGGCTTCGCATCCTTACCGTTTGGCATGGCCCTCTACCATATTTCCGAAAGTTCCAGACCCACAGGAACGCACCCAGGGTGCTGGCCCGATTCCGGTGAGCCGCCCCACGTCCGAAACGGTTGAGAAATGAGTTACGGTATGAGAGTTACCGTGTGGGGGTCCCTCTACTGTACCCTCTACTGTACTGTACTGTACTGTCACTGTACTGTACTGGCACACCCGAAATCACCATATATACAGTTAATATGTGCGTGTGTGTTTGTGTGTGTGTTAGGTTGCGCACAGGTGGTGAAAAACAACCATGCTGTTTTCGTGCTCAGACGCACCCACCCACCCAGCCAGCCAGCCACACACATAGCTCCGTAAGGGAGTGGTTGCACCACTCAAAAATCAAATATGGAGATACGAGGGGCTATATTTTGCGCCACCCCTTAACCCTTATCCCTAAACTTATTTGCCATTTTTTACTATTTGAAAAAACCTTTTAAAATAGTTCAAATAGCTGATCTACAAGCTCACAACGTGTAGATGTAGGTCGGCTAGTTGAACTTTTTTTAAGTGATTTTCAAAATAGTAAAAAATGGCAAATACGTTTAGGCATAAGGGATAAGGGTGGCGCAAGATGGAGCCTGAGGTTTCAGCAACCATATGGCCTCCATGGACTGGAGTAATGTCTTCCACTTGTTTGACATGTAAACACAGCGTTGCTATAGATGGGAATGTCCTTTCTATGCATTTATTTCCATACATGTATGTCTGACTGTCTGGAAATAATGTGAGCTTGTAGAGCTGCTAACCATTTTCTCTAATGTTATGACCTTCTCACTTTCCACACGTTATTTACCTCCTGGTCAATTTCACTGCATATGTCAGTATTTTATTCCAAAAAGGTCATCCCACATTGTAATGTGCAACCACATACTGTACTTATTCCACGAGTTAAATTAAAGAAGTAATTCATTAGTAGAAAATAGCCTATCTTGAGACAGCTAAAGCACAAATTATATTCGGTGTCCAATGAAATATAAATCAGGCTTAACACTAGATTTGAGTGGAAGCAAAAACCTTACAGAATATAGTCAATGTAGTTATTTTAAAGCTATTGTTATAATTAACCAATTTGAACCTCGGATCCTTTGGACTTAAAACACATTAACGCTGATCGTCAATTCTGGCTACTTTTGTGTGACCCTGTCATAATTGTGAAAAAATATACAATAGGGCACTCATTTGTGCAAAAGAAAAAGAAACATAAAAGGATAAAATACAGTGATGCTGTGCTTGCGCTCTCATAAGAATCCCCATGGGCTGATCAAAGTCATGCAGTGTATTAGAATAAGTAGCATTTTGTTGGCTGGTTCACTGTAGAGAATTCCAGTCCCATCTCTGATCCATTCAGTGTGCATGGCGATGAGTGCGTGCATGCGGCAAATGCGTATGTACTTGTCTGTCATACAGTAATGTACATTTCTGGCTGAGCATTATATTTACATATAGAATTTCAGTGGAATTGCTTCATTGCGTGTGATTGAACGAAGACACATGTTTATGTCTCTAAAACATATGTTATAGCATGTACATTATAGGCCTATCCTCTTGAGCACACATGTCCGTGCCTTGTATTGGCGACGTGTAAATATTGGAATGTAATGGGCATGCTGCGCTACTCTGTAGTCTGTATAAACTACAGATTGAAGCGTGTATAATGTGCCACCGCTATGAGTGTTTGTCTGTGTGTGTGGATGTGTGTGCGACTGTGCGTTCTCACCCTCCTGTTTATTTGCGTGTCGTCGCTGTCGGGTGGAAACCTTGTATGTCCAAAAATAAAAACTAAAAAACTTCACTTTCCAGGAAATGGGGGGGGGGGGGGGGGGGGGGGAAGAACCTGGATCCAACGTTATTATTTAGTCACGAGGTCTTTATTTGTAAAATGATGTATAAAGCCCACAAATACACACTTTAGCCACTTTCCCCTAAATTATTTTTTAAAAGTAGCAAAAATAGCTAGATCAGCTATTGATTTATTTCTTGGACATGTACACTTGAATGTTCATTAGCGTGCACAGTCCTGTAAATAAACTAATAAAGTAAAGTACACTGCAGTATGACGAAGTAGGAATGTGGAGATAGGAGGTAATTTCTGCCCAGCAGCGACGATGTGTGAAAGCATGCACAGCCTCTCAGCGCGGATCTGTCTCTCTGATTGGCCTTTAAACATTGCACGCTCTCCCCGGAGCTCATTTCACTTGGTCTTATGGGCTCCGGTGAGGGAGGGCTTGACGTGGGAAGCTTTTCTGCTGACACCCTCAGTGACCTGAGAAACAGCAGCCGTGACAGGCCGCTGACGCGACTGTCACTTGTCCTGACTGATGACAGACACACAGGCACTTCCCGTCAGATAACATCTGGATGAAAGCGGGAGGAGCAAGGAACGCTACAAGACGTCATGACAGGACTGAGAGAGATGGAGAGAGCCTTTCTGTGTGGAGTTTACATGTCCTTCCTGTGTCTGTATACCCTCACAAAAACATGCAGTAATCCTGGTCTCTATACTGCCTCCCCCTCGTCAGCTGCGTCGCCTGTTGGAGGGAAAAGGAATTGGTTGGAATAACTGTTCCTTCCACACGCTACGTCCTACTGGGGAAACTCCCCCCTGTCGGCTGATAAGAAGCGGCCTGCTCACTCCTCATGCCTTGAAGGAAGCATGAGCTCAGTTCGGGGCTCTCCACAGATTTGCAGAGGCAGAGTAGCGCCCAGGATTACAGTTTAGGCAATTGGCACCAGGTAAAAAAATGGGTTACAAAATTGTGATATAAAAATGAGAGAGAGAGAGAGAGAGAGACTAGCACTAGGTGCATAAATAATATTTGCTCAGGTAATATTTATCAAAGTGCAGGTTTTGTTTTTAAATATAGGCCTATAATACATACTGTAATAGTAGTTTTGAAATCAAAGCAAACACCGCTTTCAGCTACACATTCCATCACAATAACCTCAATATTTCATTAAAAACTAAATCCCATTTCCATTACTCTGGTAGCATTTTATCACATATCTTACGGTCATTTCGCTTTCATTTGATCAAAAAGTGTTTTACTTTTATTATTTGTTCCTCTCCTACCTATTCTCTCTTGTGTAAAAAAAGAAATAGCCACAAATGAAATGGCTACAGTAATTCATGTTTTCTCCTGTGAGGCTATGCTTAGTTTGGATTCAGCGTACCTATTATTACCTGCAATCCAATAGGGGGACCACACAGATAAGTAACAAAGTACATGTATTCAAATACTGTACTTAAAGGGGCATTCCACTCATTTTCTACATTTTACTATGTCATTAATATACCTTAGAGCTGTTGTGTGGAAATAATAAAAAAAAAGTCCCCCCATTCTGTGTTTACTAGAACTAGAGGTCTGAAAAAAATCATTAACATGGTGAAACACATCTTGATGATGTCATCAAGATGTGTTTCACCATGTTAATGATTTTTTTCATAATTACAGTTCTAGGAAACACAGAATGGGGGGGACTGTTTTATTATTTCCACACAACAGCTCTAAGGTATATTAATGATATAGTAAAATGTTGAAAATGGGTGGTTTTCCCCTTTAAGTACAATTTTGAGGAATTTGTTACTTTACTGGAGTATTTCCAATTTTCAATACTTTTACAAACTACTCCATTACATCTAAGAGGCAAATATTGCACTTTTTATTCCACTACAATTATTTGAAAACTTTTGTTACTATAGTTACATTGGCTAATTGAAAATGTCCGATTATAGAAGCTTACAACACCTCGCTTTGTGAGGCGTTGTCACTTGTCAGCTTCTATATGTGCTATTTCCAAAGGATTTGTATACATTTTACACATTTGAAAACGTGAAAACGTACTTTAAGTACACTTTGATGCCAAAATGTTTGTACTTTTAATCAAGACAATTTTAAATGCTGCACTTAACAGAGACGCTTCTACATTTCAGTATTGATACTTTTACTTAATTAAAAAACATTGAGTACTTCCTCCGTCACTGCACGCAGGTAACATGACACAGTGAGTGACAAAAGCAAGAGCCATTTACAACAGACTGGATCAATAACCCCCTCTCCATTAAAGGGGATACCTTGGGGCTATAATATACCATGGTAGGATATTCTGCAATATCAAACTGCGGGTGACACAGAAACCTCCTTTGGGGGATTCCAGCATTTACAGTCTATTATTCACAAGGCCTTGTGTGATATGAGCACCATAAAAGACAATAAGCCTGTATGTGCTACTTGTAAAATAAGTGGAAGCATCCTTTTATATACAGAATGTATGTGATGTACTGTATACTGTGTGTGGTACGTGATGGCAAACACAATTCTGTATAGTGCATAGTCGCTATTGGGTGGAAACCTTGTATGTCCAAAACTGTTACTTTTCATTAAATGGGCATAGATGTATAGATCTGTTATAGTTATTATATAGACACAAAGCTATTGTTAATACTTTTCATTGGTTAACTTCAATATTTATACATTACACAGACAGACTTAATCACGTTCAACCTGGCATCCCTATTTTGGCCATCACTATAGGCAAAAATTGCCACACTTGTTCAAAAATAGCGGAAATTGCAGCTCTACAAGCTCACATTAACGCATTATGAGTACATTTCCAGCTTGTAGATCACGATCTACAAGATACTGTCATCAACAAAGTATAAAATAGGGCATTCATTTATGAATCACATCAAAACATCTGCCCGACAATATATGACATATATATGTCCAGCATTGATATTATAGTAGTGTAACGGTGTGTGAATCACTGAATTCAGTACCTGAGGGTAAAGGAGCCATGGCATACAGTGACGTACAGATGCTGTACAACTTAGCAGACAGACAAAATATATTATATATTTATATTACTGCTTCGAGGTCAGATTTTGGTTTCGCACTTTATACATTTGTCATTATGTAACATTTTGATATACTTTGAATGGCATACACGTTAACGAAAAGCTGACACTTTATTATTTTTTATTTTTTAAAGCTTGCAGCCCTTCAACTGTTCACTCTGATTGTCAGTCATTCTTATTACAGTAATTAGTAGACCTTTGGAATCGAGGGCAGCAGTAAGCCTCGGCTATATCTCGCCAAGCCCCTGATCTAGCTGTTTATTTATTATTTTATTTCACTTGTTTCCCCCCCCCCCCCCCCCCCTTCAAATAATCTTACATTTCCGCTTCCCAGATATTATTCGGCAAAGAGGGAAACAAAGATTATGCCAATTATGTCAGGATTATGGGTGCTGTGGTGTTTACTGTAAGTGACGTTAAAGAGTGCGTCAGTCTGTGTCGACTCATTTGATCCGTCACTCACACTGCAGCTCTGTGCCTATGTCCTTCAGTAGGAATCCAGACCTCAACTGCTGGCTAACTTTACGGGCCCGTGTCCACCAAGGGGTTTTTTGTTTTGTTGACAGCCAACTCATTGGGCCAAATCATGTGCTGCCTGTCATAGAGGGATATTTGGGTTTAGTATTTAGTTATAGTTGGTGTTCGTCTCTAGCCTGGTTTAACCACTGTATGTATGTATGTATGTATGTATGTATGTATGTATGTATGTATGTATGTATGTATGTATGTATGTATGTATGTATGTATGTATGTATGTATGTATGTATGTATGTATGTATGTATGTATGTATGTATGTATGTATGTATGTATTTGGTTAAAATGGGTAAGGTTTTATGTGTGTGTGTGTGTGTGTGTGTGTGTGTGTGTGTGTGTGTGTGTGTGTGTGTGTGTGTGTGTGTGTGTGTGTGTGTGTGTGTGTGTGTGTGTGTGTGTGTGTGTGTGTGTGTGTGTGTGTGTGTGTGTGTGTGTGTGTGTGTGTGTGTGTGTGTGTGTGCATACATACATACACATACATACATACATACTATGTGTGTATGTGTGTACGTGTGTACGTGTGTACGTGTATATGTATATATAGTTTTACAAACACAGGATATGATGTTATTATCCAAAGTGCCTTGGACTCTGCATGGCAGGGCGTCCTCCTCCCTGAGCCAAGCTTGCGCCTAACAAGTAGCAGGAGTCAGTAATACTAATACAACAGAACAGAGCACCAGAGTTACAGCAGAAATCTGATTATACAAAAGAACGTACAGTTCCCGAGTCAAAGCAGAAGTCATTGATAATACAAAAGAACAAGAACACACTGCAGGTCTCATGTGGGGGTAAGCTTAGTTGTGGAGCCTGATGGCTACTGGCTACTGCATGGTACAAAGGCCGAGTCTCTTTGTGGTATGCTGGATGTCACGCGGACTTTGAATGCGTTAATTCTATCAGCCATGGAAGAAAAGAGGCATGGATAATTAAAGTGCTGGTTTTCCCTGCGTGATATGTCACAGTAGGAAAATAATAACACTTATGTCTGCATTTCCTTACAAAATCAAATATTCTACAAGATCAGTAGCTTACGAACGGGCAAATCCTGTCCGTCGCTCCGTCACGCCACCATATATGGCCGTCAGTCCCTCACGCCTCATGACACGTCACGCCACCATATATGGCTGTCAGTCCCTCATGCCTCATGACATGTCACACCACCATATATGGGCGTCAGTCCCTCGCACCTCGTGACATGCTCATTATGTGGCCGGGTGGGGGCAGCTTGGGGTGATGACGAATAGTGTGGCCGTGTCTCTGGCGTCAACTTGAACCTCAGTGTCGCCAGAAGAGAGCTGAAACAAGCTGCAATAAACCGAGAGAGAGATGCAACTGATGCAAACTGTGAATGGGTTCACCCGTCGGAACTGGCTGCAGTTTGGTTAACTAACCATACTGCATGTCAAACTTAGCGACATCACAGAAGCAAGCTACTCTTTCGGCTAAGGCTACTCACCCAAACACTTTAGCACTGAAACCCTGCTTGCAACTCTCTCTCTCGTTGCATCTCTGACACCGTTTGCTGCAGCCGTTTGCGGAAGCGTTTGTTTCAGCTCTCTTCTGGCGACACTGAGGTTCAGGTTGACGCCAGAGACACGCCCACACTATTCGTCATCACCCCAAGCTACACTTATATGGCCGTCTCCATAGATGAAGATATGGATAGCCATACATGGAGAAGACTGGATCATCACCTAGATCTGCATATATGGACCCGCCAGCAACTCTACATCTGACCTCAAACCCTTAGATCTCCATATATGGAGCTGACCTGTTCTGACATTCCATATGTTGATCCTTCCCCATCCGTCCTTCTTCTTCAATGTCTCTCTTTTGACTGATACCTGTCCATTCAAACTCTAGACGGGCCTGCCCAAAAGTGAGTTCTCAACAGGCCCGAAAATAAAGGCCCGGCCCTACCTCATCAAACCCTGTACACTCAAGACACTGCCCCCGCTGCCACCATTAGAGCTCCATATATGGAGCTGACCTGTTCTGACATTCCATATGTTGATCTGACCTCATCAAACCCTATACACTCAAGACACGCTCCATATATGGCCAGACCTCATCAAACCCTGTACACTCAAGACACTGCCCCCGCTGCCACCCTTAGATCTCCATATATGGAGCTGACCTGTTCTGACATTCCATATGTTGATCTGACCTCATCAAACCCTGTACACTCAAGACACGCTCCATATATGGCCAGTACATAATTCATTCCATATGTTGATCTGACCCCCCCATGCCAAAGTGCCAGCGCTCGCCCAGCCGTCTGCCTAGCAGTCTGCCGTCACCCATACCAGACGGATGCGTGCACGCGACCTCTCCCTTTAGGGCGAGGTCGCTTCTCGCCCTCAGGCGTCTTACTGATTATTATTAATCGACTATTATTATCCTATATTACAATTGAAAACATGTGCCCAAGCGCACGCACAGGAACAAAAGGCACCAGCTACTACGTCACTGACACGCTGCAACACGCTGCAACACACACTGCAACAACACACTAACACGTCACACACTTACCCTCCGCGTCGTTGGTTCCCTATCTCCTCATGTCGCGCCGCACGGCCACACTCGACACCAGCCGCGTAAAAACTGTCATCGCACTGCCACTACAGCCGGCTCCCGTCCACACTCGCAAACAACATCAATATCAATAATAAACACAAACACGCCACAAGCACCGACACCCCCGCCTAATTTCTTGCCACGTCTATGAAAACAAGCACAAAAAAAATGCCATTCAACACGCTACTTACACACACTACCACTCGCTTACAATACGCGGACCTGGCAACACTACATTCCCTCTCCCATTGGCTCACAGCCCACCACGTGACCCACACAGGGAGGGAGACGATTGCGTGATGCTTCTATGTACAGGATTCTATAGGTCACCACTTTTGGTGTGACACACACACGGCTTCTGTTTACTAGAAGAAGAAGAACTACACAGCGCACACTCTGATTCTAACTTGGACACTTACCATAATGCTAACACGACCGCGTCGACACCTGGCGTGGTACAAGCGGGACAAACCCAGGCACATATATGGATACCAACAACAACACTACACGCACACGCGCGCGCTGCAACAACAAACAGCTACGTACAGTGTGTGTGTGCGTGCGTGCGTGCGTGCGCGGGGGGGGGGGGATTTTGGATCGCCTCGCGATGCAGCTGAAATGGCACACACACACACACACACACACGCCACAAGACGCTAATAATAATAATAATAATACACAATTACAACACTACACTAATCATAACAACAGCACAGAACAGTACAGTACACATGAGTACAGTACAGAAAGAAAGCTCACATCAGAATATTAATCCATGTAATAATAATAATAATAATAAAACATAATAACACAACACTAATAACTATAATATCAACAGTACAGAGAACAGTACAGTACATCAGAATATTAATCCATGTAATAATAATAATAACAATAAATAAGCACACAACACTAACAACAGTACAGAGAACAGTACAGTACACATGAGTACAGTACAGTACAGTATACTGTTCCTGCGCCTTGCCATGCTCTTTCAATCATAATAATAATAATAAATAACAACACTACACTAATAACAACAATAATATCAACAATACAGCGAACACTACAGTACACATGAGTACAGTACAGTACAGAAAGAAAGCTCACATCAGAATATTAACCAATGTAATAATAATAATAATAATAATAATAAATAATAACACAACACTACTAACTATAATATCAACAGCACAGAGAACAGTACAGTACAGTACATCTGAATATTAATCCATGTAATAATAATAATAATAAAAAAACACTAATACAACAGTACAGAGAACAGTACAGTACAGTACACATGACTACAGTACAGTACAAAGACTTACAGTACAGTACAGTACAGTATACTGTTCCTGCGCCTTGCCATGCTCGCTTTCATACGCACATACACAAAACCAAACAGGGCCACTCAGCCAGCTTGGCAACTTTGCGCTTTCCAAGCAAATGCATAAATGAAAACATCATGGGTTGCCATTGCCTTCTTCCCATTTGCGACGCATCGCGTTAGGATGAGCGGGCCGAAGGCCCGCGAAATTCTAGTTATGTACAATACACAATTTTATTTTATATGCATATGCCTACTACATACTTTTAAAGGACCACTTTTCAACCTTTCTTCATATAAGTGGTCCTCACTGTTCATGATAAAATAGCAAAAAAAGATAGATCTACTTGGTCTGTGTAGATAGGAGGGTTGTGGGGCAGTTCAGAAACCCGTCCACCAGTGACATCATCGTTAGGCAGATAGTTTTTTAAACAAAATCATTTTTTTTCCAATATTAAGATATTTATTATCGCGAGAATGATGCATTCCATTTTCGTTTTGCAACTTTTCAGGAATTAGAAAGCCTGCAATGTCTATTAACTGGGATTCCCCATCGATGATGTCACTGGTGGACGGGATTCTGAACTGCCCACATAACAGCCCTCCTATGAAAGCGCTATTTTATCATGATCATTAGTGAGGACCAATTATATGAAGATAGAATTGGTGAATTTAAGCTACTACTCAAATATCACAATGAATACATTTTATTTGTTCCACATTTACTGTACATCAACATAGGCTTTCCTGCCGAGAGGTGTTTCTGTTTTCGAAAACTTTTCGTGACAACATGACGACATGAGCATTAAGTCCCATACGTCACAGACTGAAAATAGCGCATCTATAGCTCACAAAGTCCTCGTACTGCAATGCATAAATTATGCATTGCAGTACATTGGTCTGCTTTTGAGGAACAGATATACTACTGTACAATGTACATACATACATACATACATACATACAAGTCATACATACATACATACATACTGTACATACACACACACACACACACACACACACACACACACACACACACACACACACACACACACACACACACACACACACACACACACACACACACACACACACACACAGAGTCAAGGCAGAAGACTGACAGAAGAGTGAATGATCTGGGATCTTAGTGTCTTAGCATCAACAAAGGCCACATACATGCAGGAGAGAGACTGAAGGCAGCATTGATGGATATGTGTATCTGTCAGTCATTTTAATGATGTGACAGAACAAGGAGTTCCATCAATGCCTTCCTCTAATAGGACCTGACAACTTGTATGCTTGAGTGCATGCTAATGTGTGTTTGCATGCGTGTGTGCATGTGTGTGTGTGTGTGTGTGTGTGTGTGTGTGTGTGCGTGCGTGCACCATGCACCTTTAGGTGCATACTGTGATGTACATGCATAATGTATGCCAGGCACGTGAGACCAGCTTCAGAATAATAACAGGCTATGCTTGATGCATCACAACATTTCACATAATTCACACTAAATACATTATAAATAAAATCTATCCCCACTATAGGGCATGCTTATACAGTACACGTAATAGGTTGATTTTGCATTGCATTATTACCCCCCACCCCCCCATAAAAGGCATTCATTCTGAATACTGGAATAATAAAGCATACTGTATTACTGCTGGGTCTGCTGCAGACTCAACTGATATGTAAATATATGTATGTAGATATTACGTTGATAATTTGAAGTGATGTTGGGGAAATACCAATATGTCTGAACATGGCCAGGTAAATTAATATTTCATTGAATGAATCCTTGCTGCAGCTCTTTGTGTGTAGATCACTCATGTCCTATGCAAAGGCTTGATTAATGGAATACGACCGGAATCATTGTTCGTCTCATCTCTCTATCACTCGCTTTCATGTGTTCGTGCACACACACGCACGCACTTTTGTTGGTGGTCACATACCAGTGACAGTTACTTTATGGCGCGTTATTGCAGATGTTCTGGTCTGATTGTTTTTTCAACAAATATGAATAAAGTATAAAGATGTATACACCGTAATCGTCCCACCTGGTGCAGAACAAGAGACACTGTCGGTATGCAGACGCATACGCTCTTTTTTTAATGCCACGAGTCTGCAACCCCATTTTATGATGGCACTTTTTGGGCAGCCCCACACTTTATTTATAGTGCAACTTCAAAGTGGAAATAAAGAAAATCTTAAAATAAAAGTATACATCGTTGGCCTTATATATGAATATTTATTAGAAAATGAAATTAAAGCAGTGATTCCCGCAGATTTGTAAGCCTATCTCATAAATGAAATAATATTTTAGCGCAGCCCCCCCCCCCTCACAGTCATCAGCAGTAACATCAGCTCAAGGACTTGTGTTGTGTGTGTGTGCTGTCGTTCCCATGTTGCTGGTTCCCTGTGTGTGCTGTCGTTCCCATGTTGCTGGTTCCCTGTGTGTGCTGTCGTTCCCATGTTGCTGGTTCCCTCTGTGGGTTGTGTGTGTGTGCTGTCGTTCCCATGTTGCTGGTTCCCTGTGTGTGCTGTCGTTCCCATGTTGCTGGTTCCCTGTGTGTGCTGTCGTTCCCATGTTGCTGGTTCCCTGTGTGTGCTGTCGTTCCCATGTTGCTGGTTCCCTGTGTGTGCTGTCGTTCCCATGTTGCTGGTTCCCTGTGTGTGTGTCGTTCCCATGTTGCTGGTTCCCTGTGTGTGCTGTCGTTCCCATGTTGCTGGTTCCCTGTGTGTGCTGTCGTTCCCATGTTGCTGGTTCCCTGTGTGTGCTGTCGTTCCCATGTTGCTGGTTCCCTGTGTGGGTTGTGTTTGTGTGTGTGTGTGTGTGTGTGTGTGTGTCGTTCCCATGTTGCTGGTTCCCTGTGTGTGCTGTCGTTCCCATGTTGCTGGTTCCCTGTGTGTGTGTGTGTGTGCTGTCGTTCCCATGTTGCTGGTTCCCTGTGTGTGCTGTCGTTCCCATGTTGCTGGTTCCCTGTGTGTGCTGTCGTTCCCATGTTGCTGGTTCCCTGTGTGTGCTGTCGTTCCCATGTTGCTGGTTCCCTGTGTGTGGTTCCCTGTGTGTGTGTGTGCTGTCGTTCCCATGTTGCTGGTTCCCTGTGTGTGTGTGCTGTCGTTCCCATGTTGCTGGTTCCCTGTGTGTGTGTGCTGTCGTTCCCATGTTGCTGGTTCCCTGTGTGTGCTGTCGTTCCCATGTTGCTGGTTCCCTGTGTGTGCTGTCGTTCCCATGTTGCTGGTTCCCTCTGTGGGTTGTGTGTGTGTGCTGTCGTTCCCATGTTGCTGGTTCCCTGTGTGTGCTGTCGTTCCCATGTTGCTGGTTCCCTGTGTGTGCTGTCGTTCCCATGTTGCTGGTTCCCTGTGTGGGTTGTGTGTGTGTGCTGTCGTTCCCATGTTGCTGGTTCCCTGTGTGTGTGTGTGCTGTCGTTCCCATGTTGCTGGTTCCCTGTGTGTGTGTGTGCTGTCGTTCCCATGTTGCTGGTTCCCTGTGTGTGCTGTCGTTCCCATGTTGCTGGTTCCCTGTGTGTGCTGTCGTTCCCATGTTGCTGGTTCCCTGTGTGGGTTGTGTGTGTGTGCTGTCGTTCCCATGTTGCTTGTTCCCTGTGTGTGTGTGCTGTCGTTCCCATGTTGCTGGTTCCCTGTGTGTGTGTGCTGTCGTTCCCATGTTGCTGGTTCCCTGTGTGTGCTGTCGTTCCCATGTTGCTGGTTCCCTGTGTGTGCTGTCGTTCCCATGTTGCTGGTTCCCTGTGTGGGTTGTGTTGTGTGTGTGTGTCGTTCCCATGTTGCTGGTTTCCTGTGTGTGCTGTCGTTCCCATGTTGCTGGTTCCCTGTGTGTGTGTGTGTGTGCTGTCGTTCCCATGTTGCTGGTTCCCTGTGTGTGTGTGTGTGTGTGTGCTGTCGTTCCCATGTTGCTGGTTCCCTGTGTGTGCTGTCGTTCCCATGTTGCTGGTTCCCTGTGTGTGTGTGTGTGCTGTAGTTCCCATGATGCTGGTTCCCTGTGTGTGTGTGTGTGTGTGTGCTGTCGTTCCCATGCTGCTGGTTTCCTGTGTGGGTTGGAGTTGGATGAATAAAGGAGTCAAGTGGCCGTCGGTCACCAATGCGTGACTCCACTTGCCATAGTTTGAGAGCAGCTTCTCATATACAATCATCCTCCTGCCTGATAAGAAGAATATAGTGCGCATGCATGCACGCTCGTGTGTATAGGCACAGGCCTTTACAGTATGTGCGCGTTGATCATAAAAGCTACAGGTTGATGCCTGGTGGAAGCAGCTGTCCCAGAGCCCCCTGGCCTTGAGGCTGTGGAAGTGCTTGGCAACCCCGTTTAGGGCAGGCGTTGGAGAGCTTCATCCTACTGTGCTTTCTTCCTTGAATTGTAGAATTTCACAGACATACCGCCAGATGGAAATATTGTGACCTTGAAGCTTTTCGAAGCTTTTGATTTGGGTCTTCTGAAGCCCTACTGAGTAGAGCTTCCTTCTAGACATATGGCAAGGAATTGAATTGGTGTGGTTAGCGTTTAACACTATACCACTACGCTTTCAATGTTGTTGTTGTTGTTAATGAATAATATTGCAGTGCGCCATGCTCAAACAAAACTACAATAGCCTCTCACATGCAGTTTGTCTCTTTTGTTGTGATGATCCACTTCATAGAGAAACCAAACACATTTGTCAACTCCAGAGCTATACAGCAGTGACATTTGTTACAGTAAATTGCTGCAAGACATGCTAACAAATTCAAATACCATCATTGTCTCATTGTTCTCCTCCTAACCCAGTGATATTCACTGTTTTTCGTTTTTATATATATATATATTTTGGCTTTTTCTGCCTTTATTGATAGGATGAAAGTAGTCTGACAGGAAATGGGGAGAGAGATGGGGGGGAAGACACGCGGCAAAGGTAGTTGGGATCGGGAGTCGAACCCGCGGCACACCGTCAGGCTGGCTCAGCAGCCTAGGTGCCCAGATGGTTGAGCTAACCGTCCGGGCCATTCACTGGGATTTTGATATGCATTTTAATTTGTGGGACCCCAATCTGTACTTTAAAATGTGGTTCCATTTGTACTCTTTCGGAGTTACAGACCCATAGTCAATTAGATCCCTAACTGGGGACCCCCCAGTGGGTCCGCAAAACTCCATGTTGAGAACCAGTATCTTAACCTACAGTAGGTCGTAAACAAAATACTGACTTTGCGGTAGACAAACTTTTCTTTTCAAAATCTTGACAGTACGGGTGTCAAGTCACAGGTTCATAGAAAAAAATAAAAAATAAAATATCAGATTTTAGTATCAGTGACTGAGGTAAACAGACGTAGCCTACTGTATGAATCACAGAGATCGTGGGCAGACATAATGAAAAGACTGTTATTGTGCAAAACATGCCCCTTCAAGACAAAAGAAAAACATTTTCTCCCCTTCAAGTCCCAATTTAGTAAAGCCAATTCCCAATTCCCAATTCCCCAGCCTCTCTACAAGTACTCCATCTCTGCTAACCCCCACAATCAGTCATTGGGAGGGTGAAGAAAGCCTCGGGTCTCCTCCGATACCCGGGCCATCAAGCCAACATCTTCTTTCCACCCGACAGTGAAAGGTCTCACTAGGGGGGCGTAACGCATGTGGAGGTACACGCTATCCCCCCCACCTCCTCCCTCCCCTGAACAGGCGCCCTGACCGCTGGTAGACATCCTTTTGATCAACAAGCTCACTATTGGCCTGGGCAATGGCTCAATGGTCCAGGCACCTTGGCTGGTAATCCAGTCTGGCAGTGTGCCACGGGTTTGACTCCCGATCCCGACGGCCTTTACTGCATGTCTTCCACCCATCTCTCTCCCCATTTCCTGTCAGCCTACTGTCTGTCCCTCCATAAAAAATATAAAATACAGGCGAAAGCTCACTATTGTGCAATGTTTACATTATAGTACAAGCTAGTTTACATGATGGCACCATATCAAATCTGTCAACACACTTTAGTGCATAACATATTTGACTTAAAGTATACAGTGGAATTGCTACAATCACATTAGACCAGTTTTTACTGCAATTGCCATATTTGTGGATGATATATGTGTTGAAACATCAAAATCGTTCTCCTTCAAATGCACAGTGGATTAAGAGGGTGTAAGTATATTTACTCAAGTACTTAGCGAAGACTTTATACGTCTACTCTACTACGGTACATCTCAGCGACAAATATAACTTTAGTCATTAGTTACTTTGCAGATTTATTACAAATAGGGTTGGGAATGGGATCCGGAACCGAAGGAACCGGATCTAACATTGAGGAACCGATTCCGTTACATCACATTTGCAACCATTTTCACATTTTATCACACTGTCAGAGCATGCTATGTGGACTTCACGTCAAGACCAGTTTCTTCTCTGCGACCGTGGAGTCCGTTCTCCTCTTTGGCGGTGAATGCTGGACACTAACACAAGCCCTACATAAATCTCTGGACGGGTGCTACACCAGAATGTTACGTGTGGTACTGAACATCAACCAGGACGAGCACATCACCAACAAGCATCTGTACGCATTACCAAGTGTATCATAGAAGATGGCAGTAAGGAGGATGAGACTAGCTGGCCACTGCCACCGACACCAAGAACTCCCGGCCAAAAAGCTTGTACTGTGGGAACCAACACACGGGCACCGATCGAGAGGACGTTCCACACCTACCTATGTGGATGTACTAAAGAAAGATGCTGGTGCAGAAAGCACAAATGAGCTGGCCAGTATGGAGAACAGAGATGACTGGAGACGCCGATGGAGGGCTCGTCTGCGGACGACATAGAGAGAGAGAGTGTCAAACCTTTTAATTTAAAGAACCACAATAACTCTGAGTGGGTACAAATGAAACCAAACGGACACTTAGGGGTCTCAGAGTTACAGACTTCTAAGGGTCCATTTGGTTTAATTTGTACCCTCTCAGAGTTACAGACTTCTAAGGGTCCATTCGGTTTCATTTGAACCCTCTCAGAGTTACAGACTTATAAAGGTCCATTTGGAACGTAGGAATTGTTATTAACGCATTCACTGCCACATTCTGTGACTATTTACTTCTAAGTACTAAGTAGTCACAGAATATTCATCTTCACTATGATCGCATCCCCGACGATTAATTGATAATGAGAGAGACGTTGGACAAGGAAGTGGATGGGAGGCGACTTTTAGCGACCACGTGGTTTCGTTGTTACTCTAACCAGCAGCATTTAACATTTACTGATGTAACATCATGATGTGTTTAGGTTGAGATAACCTAATCAGCAGCACACGGCAAGTATTTAAAATCAGCCCCAACTTTACAGGCTGCAGCATGATAAACACATTAATCGCATTTACTAATTACAATCTAATAATATGATTGTGAAATGGACCATTCTGCATAATGACATAATGTTTGGTAGGCCTACTATATAATAATTTTGTACTTTTACTCTAGTAAGTAAAATTGGGAATGCAGGACTTTTACTTTGCAACAGAATTGTAGTATTGCTACTGTACTTTTTACACGAGTAAAACAACAAGAGAAAGAATCTGGGTTACCTCTGGTAACCCAGCATTGTCATCATTTCTAAAAGTCATGTTAATAACTAAAGTAGTAAACTGAAAATGCAACAGCCACCCATTAAGTTGTTCGGTTGATTGCGTTTAGCATACACCCTTGCTGGTTTGATTAGAGTTGCATTAATATTGCAACACGATCGTGTTGGAGATATTACAGTCACTATCAAACACCTCCTGCATGCAGTTGCATCATTAATAAAAAATTGAACACACACACACACACACACACACACACACACACACACACACACACACACACACACACACACACACACACGTTTGATGCCGTTTTCATAAATCATTGATGTTTCTCACCCCTTCAGCTCTGCCTCCAAATTGCATCCTGGGAGCTTATCAATGAGAGCTCTTCTGTGATTCCACCCGGCATGCAGCCTCCTTTTTTGTTCCCAGATGTGTTGTTCAGCTGGAGATGCATGGCGGGCAGGGCCAGGACTCCTGTCTTCGCTGCATCTGTCACATCAATGCGGGGGGACACAAGCACACCAAACACCTCCAGCTGTAGCATCCTCCACACCTGGAGTGTCAGCAATACAGTGTTGTCTAATGTTATCGTTGTTGCCGTAGAGCTGACTGCTTTACTCCTGCCATGACCGTGACCGGCGTGACCGATTCACACGAGAGCAAGCTAGGCTCTTGTTTTTTTGTTTAGTTTTTTTGTCACAAACAAATGGATCAATATAGTGTAGAGATGGAGTTCTTAAAGTTGCTGTTGTTTTCATTTTGTTCTCCGGAACAGCTGCTTCAGACATACAAGTGAAGAGCTGTAATTGTCTACCGTGAAGGTTTTCAAAGTGTGAGTCACAACAGCCTCGGGGGGAGAGCGGGGGGGGGGGGGGGGAGAAACAGAGGAAGTACAGAGATGTAAAGAACAAAGTGTTTTTCCTGCATTCATGTAGAGGAGAACAGATACAGTGTAGCGTACACTTTAAAGGTCAGTTCATTGTGGAAGGAAGCAAAAACTTGGAAAGTTTATGACAGAATATTGGGGGTTTATTTATTTATTTACTCCTCCAGAACCTGCACCACAATTTGATTAACCATCATGAGCGGCCTACCACAAAATGATTTATTTTTAATAAAAGTCAGATTAAGGAAAACTGTGTTGTGTAGATAACTAACTTATTAAAGTCAAGACCATTAATCAAACCATTCATCTTTTGCATTATGATTACAACCCTGCAATATCTAAAATGGAAAGAACTGTGCCACTGAACAATTTATTATGAAGACCCAATCTGCAACTCTAAAAGACTGCCATTCTTCTGCCCCAGTCTTGCATTTTCAATGTGTATTAGTAACAGAAACTCTGCTCGGGAACGATAATATGGAGCAGTGAAGCGCGACAAAAATCTGTTGTTTGAAGTTCTACTGACTCTGCAGGACTTGCGGATTGTGGCTTTAAAAGAGGATGACTTCATGTCATAATTACATGCGACTTCCCCCAGTTCTCGCTTGAACATGGCTTTTCACAGCACTATAAGAATGTTTTGGGTAAAACCCATATTTCACTCATCCTTTCTTTCTATCTAAGAAGGCCAAGCGGAGGCAGCTCTGCCAGGGCTGACACCACCAATCTTCCTGGTTTATCACCTGACAGGGAGGGTGTTTGTGATGGAGACCAGCAAGGCCTCAGAAATCCTTTTTGACAAAATTGTGAGAATATATTGGTTTTGTGGGTGAGTGATGTCAAGTTGGCTTCAAGCGCTTAATGTGTCCCCTACCAAGGTTCAGATTTATGAATCATGAAGTTTGTTCAAACAAATCACAGTAGCTTTGTTTTGCTTCTTGCTTTGCTACTCCAGAGATTCAGTGCAAAATGGGGTTGTTTCCTGAAACCCCAGCAGGAATTCACTGTGCGAATTCAGATAAAGCCGTTAAAAGTGTACAGTATCTGGTCGGATTTGAGTTTCAAACAACTGCTTCTGTATAAGCTGTCAGCCAATTGGAAAAACGCCCTTAGACAATGGAGAGACATTTTGGCTCTTCTTTGCAGACATTCCTTCCTGAAAAGTAACAATTAGTATCTCTATAGTCTCCTGTGTAGCAACTCAAATAGGCCTAGGCACCATTTAATGGTCTGAAAACAAGAGCCCAGACTTCTTCCCTCGCAAGGTCCATTAGAGAACAATGCTCAATATGGCATGCACAACATCCACTTTACTAGCGTCCATGTTAGCTCAGCCCTTTGTCATGAGCCTATCCCCCCTGTCTCGGCCATTTGATCCCTAAACAAGCGGTCTCTTTGCCCTCCTCTATTCATTTTTCAGAGCCATAATATCTCCCTAGACAGTGAGCACGAACTCGGAGCCACAACGTATTCCATTAGTCGCTAGAATAGAGAGTTAACCTTGGCTCTTGTGGCGTAGTAGAGCAAATCACTCTGGGGGGTCTACCAAGTCCTCCACTGGCTCTTTAACAGTACATGCCTTGGTAGTTGGTACAGTAGTTACTTTAGGATGCTGTTATGCCGTAAAAGAAGAAAGTGTACACTGTATTGTTGTGCTCAATCAATAATACATGTTCCTTTTGTAGTGGTTTATGAATATGTAGTTGAGCGAGTCACTTGCTTTGTTTTCTGGCAAATCGCAAAAAAATTATATTTCTTTGTAATTTATTTGTTTTGTTTTGCTCCATTTGAGGCTAAAATCAACAAGGGACCAGGAAGTGCCTATAATATAATGGAAATGAAAATAATTGCAATAATTATTGCTGCATTCTTTTATTTTCACTGTCAGTGGTAATGGAGAGTAGAATGACAGCTATAACTGCTCCGTCTTCCAGTGGAAACCACAACCTTTTTGTCGATAATATCTTGTAACCTGTTGGTTCTGTACGAAATCTGTAGAATATTTTTAATTATTTGAATCTACCTGCAAATTTGGTGTGATTGTGTAATTGCTTACTTAACCCATTTTGGGCAGGAACCCCTTTTGGTGTAAGCATTATGTTATGCTTTAGCTATTGAAAAATAGCAGATCTACAAGCTCATAGCGCGCCACCGAGTGGCGCGCTACGAGCTTGTAGGTCTGCTATTTTTGAAAAATCGAAGAACGACTGACATAGAAACATAGCTTTTTCAGAAAACTGTCAGGATTTAGAAGACATTTATAGAATCGTTCCCAGGTCAAAATGGGTTAACCGTATCACTGCCACCTGGTGGACTGCCGAGCCGGATCTACTTTGTTTTAGTGTGATGCACGTCCGCTTTGGGTGTCCATCTTAGATGCTAAATAATTAGCGTCAATGCTAGCGAGCTAAAATTAAGCCATACTTGCTCTAGAAAAAAATAAACAATAAAGAAATCATCAATCCGGTTTGATATCAACAATAAAGCTTATACGACGGAGCGTTCCGCCAAAAGCGGTTGCCGGTTGGATTCTAATTGGCGGAACGCTCCATCATGAGCAGTTATTTTGTCAAGCCATCATGATGGGCTTAAGTTAGCTAACCTATTTCTATCTCTTTCCCTTCTGCTGTCACTCTATCCTAGTCTTCCAATGAAATACTGGGTAGGGGAGGGGAGGAGCGAGGGGGCGGGGGCTGGTGCACAGATCAGTGAACCAATAGGATCCACCAGCTGTTTTCGCCGGCAAATTTGAATCCGCCCCTCTAGACTAGAAATCCCACTGGCTGGGGCAGGCTACCTCTACCAGCCGTGTGTGATTGGGTGGACGTACTGTAGTACACACATTTTAAAAGCACGATAGGGCTTTGCCCTGATAAAACGTGCATTGAGGCTAGCAGGACAGCACATCCCTGGTTTGACTCCTGGGTCTCTCTCAATATCAATAAAGGCAGAAAAAGTTCATTAAAAAAAAAAGAATAAAAGAAAGAAAATAATCTGCATTGATCCAAGTGTGCAGAACCACCTTCTCGTACAGTATACAGTACTTTTCAGTTTTCTAACACCTTGGTCCATTCTATAGTCGTGAGTGTGATGATCCAAGTAAAGCACTTTTGGATAAAAGGTGCCAGAGGAATTGCTCTATAGCCACTCCAACTCAGAGGTCGAGATTGACCATAACAAACATGTTGTCATTTTGTTGGGGAGTTCACCTTGACCTCAGAGTCAACGGTGTAATGCTTTTTCTTAATCACGTAGTGATATAGACCTGTACAAAGATTTTATAACCATAGAGGTTATATCATACCACATCTATAGTATAAAATAATCAGCTTGGATGACTTGAGCTAACCCCCACCCGCCTGTATCAATGTGATAACTAGCTTTTTTCTTTTTTTTATATTAAATTTAATATGCTGCTCAATATGCTGCTTATGACAGCCAGGCCTACTTATAAATAATACACGGCGTAGCAGATTGTACATGTCAGATTTTATTTTGAATGACCATCTGTTCCAAAACTGGCCCTCCCACCTGATAATGTTTGAAAACTATAGTTCATTGTGTTTGGGTCTGGGAATATGGATGGGGTTTGCTGCAAGGATCATAAAAGTGAAATATTAGATGAGTGTTGGTCAAAAAAAGGTTTAGTATCTGTAAAAGTGCCTCAAATGCTGCAATCCATTATAAGTGCCGGGGAATAATTTGGGTGAGAGCTAATTCTCCAATACTTTTATTAACTGAATATATTGTGTGGAGGCTTTAAAAGGGCCCTGTAATCTACAACGTATGCTATTCCAGAGACCAGAGTTCAGTACAAAAGGTTTATTTATGTATGCATTGTATATGTTTGCTTAGTTTGTACTTAAAAAAATCACACCCGTGTGAAGTGAGGGGTGCTCTTGTTATCATACATCACATTCCGACCAATCACAATTGGCCTCCTCACTTTTTATCCTCAAGTCCTTTTATCCTCAAGTACTCACGTCCTCAAGGCTGAGGTGAGGCTGAGGTGTCCTCAATTTTCTGTCCTCACTTTTTATCCTCAATGCGTACTTTGCTCAGCCAATCAAATCATTGATATGGGGTGCTCGGCCAATCAAATCATCGATATGGGGTACACACAAACAGACAAAGCTAGTCATAGGAGGGGCTAGCGCCCCTCAAACAAGGTCAACACCAGGATTTCTTACAGATCCAAACGATATCGCTCCTGGTAGCTAGTTTGGGTTCCTGGGATTGTCATTTGCCACTGACATGCACATTAGGTTCAACACTGACGGATCAAATATTTTGTGTACACACCTTACTTGCTGTTGCTGTTAATTACTTCCTTTTTTGAGGTTGCAACTTGCGGCTGTCATACTAGTGTTTGTTTAAATCTTCCATCCAAAGTCATTAAAATGCTACCAAACTTATCTGAGTAATTGAGTCAATGTTAGCTCAACAAGAGTATCATAGGATGTTGTGTTCATGATTATACAGTATGGCATTTTCTGTAAGAAATACAGTACTGTAGGTTCCTCTCAATAATTTTGGAAGCCAATTACAGCAGGTAAACAGTATGGAATATCAAAACGTTAATTGGTGTTGTTGATAGCCTATTTGTGATGATGTGTATGGTTAATCCATTAAGGCTAATTGTACAAATGCCTTCTAAATCAAACCTTTTTGTGTCAGGCACCCCCAACCCCCTATCTTTTTTTGCTTTTCTGTTATTGATCAACGATAGTATCAAGTGAAGATTGACAGGAAAGAGAGAGAGAGAGAAGGGGAGAGACAGGCAGCAAATGTCACCATGAACGGGACTCGAACACGCGATGCGCTGTCAGGCCAAAGTCTATATGTGGCATGCGCCTGGACCACTTGGCTCGCATCTGGCTTTAGCCAGGCTACCACTTGGCCAGCAGGCGCCATCTGAAAATGTTTTGTGCCAGGACCCCCAGAAGAGAAGTTTTGTGTGTAAATTAAAACATTATTAAAAACGTTTTAAACACTGTCAATATTTTTCTAAAATAGCAGATGTGGAAGCTTGCAGCATGAAGCACTGTGAGCTTGTATATCTGCGATTTGTTTAGAACGGAGGGTTACACTGTAACCCAGGTTCTCTTGAGTGGAGAGACTGGCTCTCCACTACATATTATTCAATATGTACGGGAATTGGGGTCAGTTCCCGACCGTACATATTGAATAATATGTAGTGGAGAGCCAGTCTCGAACACGATAGAGAACAACTGTTCTAAACCACTGTTCTGAATCCTTAGAGTTTTCAGTAGTCAGTAGTACGGGGCATTGCTTCAAATTATGTCCAGTATGTGCTAGAATATACGGTTTGCCTGCAGTGCTTTTGTGATGTATGCTTGCTTTACCTGATGTACTGTATGTGCCTGTAGTATTTGCTATTTTATTTTGTATTTTCAGTATTTATTTCATAACCTTTCATGTAAACTTGCCCAGGAACAGCTTTTAGCCAGATCACAGAATAGTGATGAAAATGCATGCACATTGTTTCCTGTTAAACGACTCAAACTGTGACCATGAGGATTGAATAGACACCTGAAAGGATTTCCGTTCCAATGGAAAAGAGGGTGTTTGAACGGCACAGTGAGTTTCCACTGAGCCATGCTGTACCATCTAGGCTCACCTTTGATGATTCACTGCACTTCTCTTCCTATGGAAGAGAAGGAAAACATTCCTTGCAGACACTTCACATTGCTGCTGTTGTGCAGAACACTCATATCTCCATACTTGAACTTTTTATGTTTTGGTTTTTTTCCCCACAGATGAATGCCCTACTTCATTGTACAAGAGTGTCATGCTAGTGAAAATAGCTGTTTTTGTGAGTTTGTAGATCTGCTGTTTTCACTATTTGTTTGTTGGTTTTATGAACATTTCACTAATGAAAATTAAGAACAAGAGCTCATAAGTAAATAATAACTATATGGGATCTATTGGAATACAGGCTATTTTGCTATTCTGAAAAGCAACACTTTTGAACATACAAGGTTTCTGCCTGAGAGCAACGATATTTGTAATAAATGTGGGTGTTATAGTCATTTTATTTCATGCAGACTGTAGTTTGCACACTCTTTCCACAGCCAGTACTGTAGGCTATACAGTGTACTCTGCTTTTGTGAAGATAGTTCATGGCACTTGACCTGACACCTGCACATTCTACCATTAGTTGCCATTCGACTAAACGAATAGACAATGCTGAGAAAACATCAAGATCCTTGACAAAGCAATACATTTGATGTCTTTTTCTCCACCTACCGCTGTTGCCTGCCCTCTAGCGCTGCCCATTATAAAAATCCATATCAGTTGCTTATTGCCAGTATTTACTTACTTTGGCAACAGAATTGTACTTTTCTGTCCATCTGTGTTTGCTCTTAAACCTTGGTTTACAATGCGCTCAAAACCTGAAGAACCCATGTTCTTCACCAGCAACAACAATGGTTATAATATTACACTAGGCAAAAGTTGACAAACATGAATGCTAAGCAATTCAAAGAAACAAAACAAACCCTGCCTGCACCAACATTTTGTTTTGTGTACAAGGTATGACCAAAATAAATCTGAGAAATGTTGACATTTATTATTATTAACTATAATTAATAGTTATTGCAGTACAATAAAAATAATAGTTGAACAGTTTGTACTGAGATCGAAATGGGGATATTTCCAGCACGAAGGAGAAAGGTGCACGAGCATAGCAGCAGATATATACTGTGCATGAGGTACTTATGAACATTAGTTAAGGTGCTGGGGAAAAAAAGGAAAAACAAAACACGTCAGCCAGCCAAGAAAAAGAGATTGTTAGTATGTTGGTATCATGATCTCACACTCCAACCCTGACATGTCCACAGCTCATGCCTTTTCTCAGCACCCCTTTTTTAGCTTGTTGTTATGGTGATTTGGCAGAGAGTTGTGTGGACCATCACCATGGGAACAAGACAACTAAAAGCGAGTGTTTGTGTGACAGTGATATGAAGGAGTTTGAAACAAAGATATCCCTTTCCCCCTCCGTAGAGCCCTGAGACGCTGGGCTCTGAGTCCTTCACTTGTTCTATGAACGACTCACTTACAATAGACATTCCTTACAATGGGGTAAAGGCTGCGACTTCTATTTTATTTTATTTGAATGGCATTACAAGCAGTGGATAAGCTGTTGAACTAGTATCGTGCAGAATTTGAATTTATCCAAGGCAGTTGGGAATGCAGAATTGGCCCGAATAAGTTGAATCGCTGGAATGCCAAAGCTAGATGAAGTGGAATGAAGTTTTCTTTCTGTAATGTGTATTTTTAAATAGAGCACGCTTGTGGTGATGGGGTACAGAGTTTATATTCTGGCAATACTAACCGGACAGCATTAGCAGCGTTCACCCTGCTGTCATTAAAGGACATTTCTACTTTGGGATTGTCATTTACTGTAGGTAGTTGAGTCGTTAACATACTGGCAGTATCCAGTAGTCATAATGTTTGGTTTGTTGGGCTTCATTTTTTATTTATTTGTATGTATTTATTTCCCTGGATGACTAGCGAGGAAGCGTGCCCCAGATGGGCTCATCAAAACTTCCCTGGTTAAATAAAAGTTGAAGAAAGAAATTAATAAGATGGCATAAGGAAATGTGTACCAGAAGGGTGGGGATGAAACGCATCCCCACTGGCAATAAAATGTAATGATCAGAGGCAGGGAAATCAAGTGCAGAGGGGAACCCCATCCCCCAGAAAACTAATCTTATTTCTTAATCATATATTTTTTTTCCTGAAGCCAAATTGAGGACTTGCTGTTCCCTTTGCCAATGGAAAAACTATAAGATAATATGCATAGACAAATGCTTTGGAAAAGTTTTACTGATCAACCATAGATTACAGCTTGATATCATTACAGTGAAAGCTTATACTGTAGCTTAAGGCAGTCATGTACTGAGGACTGAGGCTGATAAATTAAATTTAAAACTAGAACACTACCAAGGGGTCATTGATAACAAGTGATAAATTGGCTAAACTTATAGTTGTCTTAATGGAACTATTAGCGCTCTCTCTCTCTCTCTCTCTCTCTCTCTCTCTATATATATATATATATATATATATATATATATATACACTGTATATATTGTGACTGCGTGTTTTGATATTTATCACAGATCATCCATTTATGATGTGATATATATGATTTACCTTGACCGCACAGCTATTAATGATTAATGTAATTAGTGATAAATAATCTAAACTTAGTATTCACCCATGCACACACAGCTGGTTACTATACTGTGACTGCGTGTTTTGATATTTTGCTTAGTCTTTCGGTTAGAGTTGTGTTTTTGGTCTTTCCTTTTTTATCTATGATGTACAGTATATAATATATGCATCTTGGTGAAATATTCATAGCCTAGATAAAAATGAATGATGCTTTATTATCCCCAAAGGGCAATAATTAGTAATGTGTAGCTGAATGAGGTCTAGTGCAGTGAATGAATGCCAAAATGTAACTTAACTTACAGCATTAATTAAACCCACAACAGTTAAAAAAAAAAAAAAAACTGAAACCAGGCTACTCCAAGGACAATATTGAAAATAGACGTAGCGTAGCGTTACGTCCAAACTCTTGAGTTTGCAATCTCTCAGCATAGCCAGAGTACCCTGTATGAATGATGTGACCAATGAAGCAAATTTCTGGCATCAGCATTCCTCTGGGTTTTCTTGATGGAGTGACATTGATACAGATTGGTCAGAATGATGGTATGCTGTCAGGTTCAAATGAGTTGAGTTTAATGCAAGGCTAGCATTCTATGGACCTGGTGTTATGGACCTAGTGTTCGCGCCATTCAGAATGTTTTATTTTTTTCTTCTCTTCTTTAATTCTTATTTCATGTGATGCATAATTCAGAAGCGGATCCTGTTCAATGATGTATAAAATATTGTCTAGAAAGTGTTTAATCCTCTAACAAAAATGCGTAGATTGTACAAAATATTCTGTGAGAGGAATACATAACTCCAAGCCTTCAAAAAGGATGGAGTGGGTGGGGCGAAGTAAATAAAATGCAAGAGTATATGGTAAAAGCTACAGGGAGGGACACACAGGCTACTGGTTCTCAATGTGGAACATTATTGATAGTTAGGAATGGAATTGGAACTTGCGGGGCTTTAACTCCTGAGTGTACAATTTACAAATCGACCCCATGAGGGTCCATTTGGTTCCATTTGTTCACATTCCGAGTTAAATTAACCTTGAGTATTTCAAAGGTTAGATTGGGGTCCCAGATACAAATCGTTACAATCGTATCAAATGGGCACTCTTCTCTTGTGACCTACTGCATTTCAAACCGGAGGTCCTTGAAATTAAAAAGGTTGAGAATCACTGCAACGGGCCACTCTGTATTCAGAAGATTGTGAAGCTCGGTTAACCACATGAGGCATGTCCCCTCTGGAGAGTTCTCTAGATTGTGTGGGACGCAGATAGCATTGAGTCACATATCGCAGTGCCACAAGGCATTCACAGCCTTTCATCAATCCATTCTACTCATGCATGCAGTAGCTGTGCCTGTAAGAGTCCATTTGGCAGCATAAGAACAAAAGGTATATGAGGCGTCTTAGTGGCACAGAGGGCTAAGGCACATATGACGTATTTGCTACTTTGTGGGTCCAAATGTGGCACATGCAATCCTTCCTCGCAAATCCTTTGTTACATTATAAACCTCTCTTTTAGGGTGTCAGTTACTCTCTATCCGTATGGTAATGCCAGCCTGGCGAGGGCCATTGATGTGTAAAAAAATAAATGAAAAGAAGTTCAGTTTTCTCTGTGATTACATTTGTGTGCGTGAATGAGTTATGTCTGTATTTTAGACTGTATAATAATAATCCACCACGCAGTTTGAGTCATACGTAGGATTTCTCTTTGAATGCCCATCCCACTGATATGGCTTAAACAGTATACAAAAATATAGGTATTACAGATGATACATCCCTGATTAAAAAGTTAGACAGTACAGGATAGCATGCTGATGGTCTGATGAGTTGTAATTGGTTTTCTATTCAAATCAAAATTTCAGTTGCTAGAGTTTCATACAAGTTACTAAACCATGCAATGGTAAACATGCTGCATTGATGAATCCCAAACAACAATAGGCTACATTTTAGTTCATTATTTAACGGTATATTTGCATGGGTTGAGAGGGCAGTAGTAGTACATGCAAAACCCTAATCCTATAGTCGGTTATTATGGTCGATTGGTTGGTCTATGGACTGGTTAAAGAGATGAAAAGTAGTACATTTCAATTTATCACAGTCATAGTCATTTGGCTTGTTCGGAAACATTGGCAGTACAGTAATGTAAAAGTAAGGAGTTATTATCCCTTTTTACTCTTGCTTTTAATTGAGTTTTAGTTTTAGTTGAGTTCTCTATTCTGACCTTTTGGTGTGCTTTGTTTCTCGTCCATCTATGTTTTTATGCTTTTTTTTTGTTGTTTGCTCTTTACCATTGTTTTATCCGTCTAACTGCTTGCCTGTGTTTTATTGCTATTTTTATGTACTGCCCTGTGAAGCACTTTGAGTTGCATTTATGTATGAAAGGTGCTATACAAATAAAGTTTATTATTATTATTACGATAAAGAGGTGTCAAGGTTTCACCCAGCATTACGTGTAAAGATTGAGGTGTAAGTCTGCATGGCCAGTTGACATAATGTGGTTGCATGCAGTGCATCTAGTGTCTGCTGGTCAGTTTACATCAACACGCCAGGCTCAGACGCCTGCTGAATGTGAATCAGCTCTCAGCATAAAGGCACCACATACAAGATTCAGTTGTTGGCTCCTTCATAATAGTTTCCCAAGAGACAGATAAGACAGAATGCCCATAATGTATATATACGTAACCTTGTTACCTTGTTAATAAATGTTAATAATATTATGTCAATATGAATTATGGATCATATTGCTGATCTTATTAGGCATCAACAATGAATTATTCTGCTGAATTAAGTACAGTATATGGGCTTTGCATATGGTACTCTATGATGCTTACTAAAGAGAATTCAGAATGCTGCCTTGACATAATATTCTCTAGTATCTCTACAATAATGGAGCTTCCTGCCTGCGAAGGTCAGAGGCAGCTAGGGCCAGGACGAAGTGCTGGATAAAAAAATCGTTAAACAGTTTCATTGCCGCTAATTGTTTGATCCAGTGTTCCGCCACTGCATAATACGACATTCCCGCTATTTGTTTTATGTGTCTAAATCGCCCTATTTTAATAATTAAAAAGAAAGTCCGTCTTTTTCGCGAAGCTGGTGGAAGGAGCTTCTTGTTGTGATGTCGAAACCGGAAATCGACACATTCGCTGGGCTGCTAGGGCTTCTGGGAAATTGAGTCCAATCAATGCAAGTGAACGGAAGACACGGCCTCATGGAATGTGGTATTATGCACCCGGCTTGTGGCGTACCAAGATGGCGGGTGGTGCGATTGATCGCAAGACACCAGGGAAGCTATTTTAAGCGGATTTTCGCCGATCAAAAGCCCAGATACTTCAGCGTATGATCTAAAGGTAATAAAACAATCTAGGCAGCGTAGAATATTTGATAAAAATGCGGGGAACGCGTGACAAGCAGTAGAACTGTTAATATCAAGGTATTTGTTCAAAATACGTGTGATCATGTCCATGCCCCCCATGGACAATAAAAAGCAATGCGTGTGATTAGAATAGAAGTTAATTTCAGTGCCATTGGCATAGATCTAGGTCAATTGAAGCCTATTTTTTGATACTACGCTTAACGCCATTGCCGTACATCAATGGCAAATGCGCTTTTATAGTGCATTCGATCGATCAAGCCATAATGCTACTTATGTTAGCATCGGGTAGCTAGCTGTTGTTGTCACAAGACTCCGTCGCCCATCTTAGATCATCGGCACCATAAGAATCCATTCTATCCGTTTCTTTCAATCGCCTGTATCTCCTATTCCTTGTCCCAGATGGCATTTTTGGTCAAAACAACCTTTCTTTGATGGCACAGAGCCAGCGATGAGGAGCCCTCCAGTGCCCCGGCATAGACCCATCTTGTAAAGAAGGCCTGTCCGGGACCTGTTCTACTTACTAGGATAATACTACTTCCGGTAGTCTGGAAATGTGGCTTTTCAAAATAAGAGCTCGACTGGGAAAAATGCTGGCGTGAATTAGATCCTAATTTTTCAATAAATGCTAACGGGCTAAGTGTTAATATTGAGACGATCATTTTGTATTGTTACGATAATATACAATTTCTTAATTTATTTTTTCAAAATGTTCAAAATTGGCACAATGCAGCACGATGTGATGCTTTGTAAGCTTTTTCAAGTAAAAAGAAGTTTGAAATAATTCAAATTATCCAAGACAATATAGTCTTTTATGACTTGTACACGTCTAAACATTTCTTTTAGATAGTTTTGGTGACATGTGTACAGAAATGTTTAAAACTGTCATTTCTGAGCGGGGGAAGTATGGACCACAAGGTCGCCAGTTCGATCCCCGCTTCGACCAAGGTCGCCAGTTCGATCCCCACTTTTACACAATTAAGTGTGATGTAAAGTGTACAATGAACAGCGTGAGAATGAATTGAGTGATAACATTAACTTTTAACCCATTGAGACCTGGAACGCATCCATGTCACGTTAGCGTTTAACCACATTAACCATTAACCCATTTTGGGGCAGGAACCCCTTTTGGTGTTTTAAACATTGTTATAATTTAGCTATTGAAAAATAGCAGATCTACAAGCTCATAGCGCGCCACCGAGTGGCGCGCTATGAACTTGTAGGTCTGCTATTTTTGAAAAATCGTTAAAATGTGCCTCAAATCTTTCCGAAAATTGTCATGATTTAGAAAACTTTTTTTTTTAAATTTCGACGTCAGGCCTGAATGGGTTAAACATAGGACAACGGTGAGACAGCCAGCAGCACAGGGATTTGAACCCTGATTCTAGCAATGATAGAATGTACCAACTACCAGTGCTTGTTTTCTGACATCACCATCCCTACTTGCATGTCAATACAGAAAATATTAAAATCGGGATGAATAATCTGTGTTGCAGTGGCTTGATAAAGAACCTTCCAAAGCCTCAACTCTAGGCTTCCACAATCATGTACACTACACATAAAGGCCTACACATAACATAACACACAAACAGTATACCCTAGCATGAACAGCCAACAGGAACATAGGCTGCCCCATTTGACATTTAATTTGGATAATATTTGAGACTGAGACGGCAAGTTATACTATAAAATCCTAACTAAGAGTATACAAATGGAACCAAATGGATCTGGTTCCATTTATACACCCTCAGTTTGAGAACCACTATCCACTACCCTATCTTCTACACTAAACAAGAGCATAGGAGCAACATAAATAAATAAAATATCAGGTACAGTAAACATATCTGCAATGCATATTGTCTAAAACCATCAATCATCAAATCAAATCAATCATTTGATTTCTCACTGTTGTAGCATTTTCCATTTTGCCTATAATCACTGAGCAGTTTTATTAATATAGCATCAAACTCAATTTTACCTATTATAAAAATGTAGCCTAGTTAGCCATTATCTGAGACCCATTGAACCCATATCAGACCCATTGAACCCATATCAGACCCATTGAACCCATATCAGACCCATTGAAAATATTGATTGGGGTCAGGGGACCCTTAGTTCCAGGTGGTCCCCGAAATGTGTTAATATAGCATCAAAATCAACAAGCCACTACAAATTATATACCGGTATATATCAGAGCTATGTGAAAATAGCCGATCTGCAAGCTCACAGTATTGTGTGGGCTAGTACACTCAGGGTGGGCCCCCCAAAAAAGAGTTAATAGACAAAACCAGCTATGTGAAAATAGCCTATCTACAAGCTTGTAGATGTAACGCTATATTTGTCTAGCATGGACAATCTGTTAGAGATAGCAGTGATAGCACACAAGCACCCAATTTAGCATAAAATCCCAGGTTGATCTAATAGACAAGCCTCTGTGATCACCAGAACATCTCACATTAAAAACGTTTGGATTGTCATGTTATAAATAACTGGTCTATTCATGCAACACTAAGCCTGTAAAGCTCTGTGTATATAGGCGATGCTAACGCGCTAACTTTGTTAGCATGGCCTGCCTTGGTAAAAAGAAAAAAAAAATGACAATCTAGACACACAAGGTTACATGAGTTTATAATGTTACATGTGTTTCTGTAGTCAACAACTCACCTTACCTGTGGTCTGCTCACACTGTTGCTATGGTAACATGTCATCATGCTGCTGCTGCTGTTGTGGTCACCACTGTTAGCATGTGTGCTGGTCAGTAATGAAGCCTCCTTAGAGTCCGTCAGGGGCTGGGTAGTGCCAGAGCCTTAGATTTTAAATCACTTTATTTTAGATTGTTTTGTAGTAATAGTACTACAACATAAACATTAAAGAGACTTTAGTTAAACAAAGTAAAGAAAATAGACTTTAGTTGTTACTGTACAATACTTTAAAACAGTTGGCATGTTGCACACATGCTTAAAATAGCTCTTATTTGCGCCGCCCTCGTTGAAAACATATTTCCAACTCCAGCTTGCCTCAGTTCAGGCTGCATGAACAGCGCTCGAGCGCTCGGTTTCTGCCCCCTCTATATCGTAACTCTTATATTAGATGGCTCTGGGTAGAGCTAAATAAATAAAAACATAGCAAGAATAACCGTCGACAAGCTCATGAACGCAATGAAGATCCGCTCTTTTTGCTGTTTTTGAAAATGTAAAGTTAAATCTGTGATTTGAATTATTGCTCATGACTAAATACTAACTACATTGGATCCTGTGGAACGCAGGTTTCCACCTTACAGTGACGATATACAGTAGCTCATCATGTGAAAGCCTGAATGAATGTTCCCCACTTTGTTTCAATGGCAAATTTACTTTAATTCAAAACCTAGCAGGACTCGTACAAACAAGTAAAGCACAGTACAGTTTTGGCAGATATGCAAACACCAGTGCCTTCCAGAAAAAGTAAGGTTTCCTCATACATACATGCAGGAAAATATTACACTTTTCATCTGCATTCTGATTTGTATGCACAGCTAATCGATTGATGATGCAATCCGTTTTACATTAGAAGTATTTATTTCCATACAAGTCTCAGTGATGCGAGATATGCATACATTAATCAAAATTTTGGTCCTGGCCTCTCCACTAGACGGCTTTTCTTAAATCCTTCCATCATCATAAAAATGCAATGAATAAGCGATAGGAAAAGGCATAAAAATGTTTTATATGTCTGATTTCCCCAAACATCTTCAAAAAGTGGAAGATGATCACGTGGTAGACGGAGCGAGCGTAGATCATCGGACCAGGGTATTGATATTCAGTGCAATGTAGAGGAGGGCAGCGGGAAGGAGGGAAAGGGCTGAGAGGATCGATAAAGCTTCAGGGGATGCCACATTTGTAGTTGAGTAAGGACGCTGCAGATTTTCCTCTAAACTCTCAAACATCTTCTTTCCTGATACTTTCCTTAAGTGATGTTTACTCAATCTGTGCCTTCCTCACAACATCTGGCTTCCACGGTCAGCTGCCTTCATAGGCTGCAAGATGTGCACGCTTCATTTCAGCGTTCTGGCTCACTAAAAGCATATCCTTAAATGAACGTCCTACCAGGAAGTAAGCAAGAGAAAATTCGGTTACCTCTTATCCCTCAGAAGCAAAACAATATCTGATGGATTCTAAGTGACTCTTAAGTTTAAGTAACTATCCAAAAACCTTTACCAAAGCAAAATTCATACTGGTTGTTGTCATAATTGTGTGTGTGTGTGTGTGTGTGTGTGTGTGTGTGTGTGTGTGTGTGTGTGTGTGTGTGTGTGTGTGTGTGTGTGTGTGTGTGTGTGTGTGTGTGTGTGTGTGTGTGTGTGTGTGTGTGTGTGTGTGTGTGTGTGTGTGTGTGTGTGTGTGTGCGTGTTTCTTGCAGCTCTATGGTAGTATGCCAGCTATTTCCGTATTATTTATGTTTTTTTGTTTCATGAACCAATATTTTGTTTAGCTGTCAATCATATTTATTTTTTGCTGCTGAAGACTATCTTTGATCTGCATAACTATTATGCAAACAAAGTGGCTTCTTGGCAACTCAAGCACTGCCTGAGCTAATTATATTTAGACATATTCCATATTTTGTCAATAACAGGCTTACAAAGGATGGCAACATTTCAGGTTTGTGGCTTGTGAGCTTACAATAACTTCCCATTCTTTAATTCCATAACCGTCTGTACTATATTCATCATGTCTAAATGGTAAAGCAGTACGATTCTGAGTGGAATTTTTAACTCTTTTCTTTTTTATTTTTAACTCTCTTTTTTTGTGACTAATAATGAAAACTTTATTGGATTGCTGTGCAGAAGCAGCTGCCTAATAACCCTTTTTTGAGAGGGACTCTTTAGTATGCAACAAACCCTTCAATGAATGGCTTGAACATTTGGCAGTGCTGATACATCTCTGAGCAAGATTCTCTGCTAAAATAATTGAGTTCGGACTGAAATCAGAATTTGTGGTTTGAAGGTCTGCTATTGGCATAACGGCACAAGAGTATCCAACTTATACAGCACCACAGTGTCTTTCATTAGTCCCCATCAAGCAAAGTACTCTGATGGATGGAATGAGCCCTGAGAAGACACACACACACACACACACACACACACGCACACGCACACGCACACACACACACACACAACAGATGTTTCATGTAACAGGAGCACAACAGGAAGAGCATTCAACTCAATTTGGCCCGAGGTCTAATAGGGAAGCCAGTGAAAGTGATAGGGCTTCAACCCTGGAAGCCCATCTGTATCCACCCACCCACTCTGTGAGATCTCGCTGCTAGTGGGTGGAGCCCCGAGCTCCTGCGACGCAACGGGAGCCGCAATCCTCTCTCGTCTCTCGACTCCACCGTCGAGACGTGGCTCGAGCGCTGGAGAGGGGGTGTACACGATTAAATCCTCAGTGTTCATTTAACTGTAATTTAGATGTTATACATAACATCTAAATTACAGACAGACCTATAGTGTGTATAGTTTCAGATGTACAGATTATTGATTTTTTTCTTATCTTTTAGGGGGAGGGGGGTATTATACTATTAGGTTGATGATAGGTTGGTCTTGGATTACCTATCTATAGATTACTATTTCTATGCATTTGATTTATTACCTAACCTTGTGTCTGGATTAAGAGCGTCTGCTAAATGACTAAATTGTAAATAACTCATGGGTCCTTTTGGTTACATTCATGCACTCTCTGAGTTACAAGTGGATACATGAACATTTTTCTGTTCATGATCCTGTTCAGTGCATTCATTGTATGAATATAAAAAGTGGTTTGTGTAGTCGGCGGTACCATGAGAATGAGAGTACTGCACCATAGCAGACCGTATTAAGAGACACTTCATCACGTTGGCTCTTCCATAATGTAATGGTTAGAGCGTCAAGCATAAAATTGCAGCGTCCCCCAGTTTGGTTCTGGGTCGGGGACTCGTGTTTACAGGTCATCCCCTAGCCCTTGTTCTCCCGTGTGTCTCTCTGCTGTCTGGCGAAAGCATCAAAAAGACACACTCCATTACAGATCCCTCAGAGTTTTGGGCATTGACCCAATGCCCTATTGGCCCTGTGGTCCCTTTGGCACGAAAGCACACTCACTCCCCTTAATAGATATCCGATTTCAAGCGGTGGGAGTTAGCTAATGAAAAACATCTACAAGATTTGCATTGGGACAGAATTATGGTAATAAAAAAGGAGGTAGGAATACTGCAACCCCAGTCTATTGCTTGCTCTTGAACTCAAATGGATGTTTGAGTGAATATAGGCAGCATGAAAAAGGAAAACTAGTAAACTACACATAATGATCAATAGGTTATTTGGGTGACATTCTGCAGTCCCTTTTTTGTTGTGTGGAATGTTGCCCGGGCTGCTGCCTCATCTTTTGTTGACCCGGGCCGGCCGGCACTGTGTGCCATTCGCTTTTAGGACACACACACACACACACACACACACACACACACACACACACACACACACACACACACACACACACACACACACACACACACACACACACACACAGAGAGAGAGAGACATCCATGGATTCCTCTGCCTTGTATTATTGGAATTCCAGCCACATGTTACTAGAGAGAGGGTCCCCTCCCCCTCCTCCTGGCATCCTCTCATTCTCGTTGCCTTCTCGGGGGCCAGGGCAGACAAAGAGGAGGAGGGGAACATAGGGAGAGCTGCATGGGCTAATTCATCAATAATCTTTACCTAACCCGCCCGCCCCTCTCGCTCTCTCTCGCTTGTTTGGCCTAAAGGCATCCAAGCAATACATCCAACCCCCATCTCTCGTCCCACCTCACACGCACACACACACTCACCTTTCACCGCACGCACGCACGCACGCACGCACGCACGCACGCACGCACGCACGCACGCACGCACGCACGCACGCACGCACGCACGCACGCACGCACGCACGCCACACACACACACACACACACACACACACACACACACACACACACACACACACACACACACACACACACACACACACACACACACAGACAGGAGTCTGCCTGAACATGTCCACAGGGAGAGGATGAATCAAGTCAGAGAATGTTCATTTTTTTCCCCACCTCATTGTGTGTGTAGTGTGTGTGTGTGTGTGGGTGTGTGGGTGTGTGGGTCTAAGTCAGGCCCTTTTGAGGGCTGTATGTCTTCAGCTCAGTCTGGGAGCTAAAATGGTGATTATAGACTAGGGAGACTAGGTGTGGCAAGATGGGGCGGTGTCAGAGGCTTTGTCTGTAGCGGCGTACAGCCCACCAGCTGGGAGGAGGCCGTGCCTGCCTGTCTGTCGGAGACTGACTGCCCCGGAGCGGAGCGGAGTGCAGTCTGGGATTCAAAGAGCCACAGCACAGGGCTAAACCACGCTGGACTACGACCTTAACCACAGAGACTTACAGAAGCACAAGTTCAAGAGACTCGCCGGGATCTTGTAACGACTGAAGTGTGAACTGCCACTGCACTTTACAAATTTCTTCTTTTTTTTTTTTTGTACATGACTGGATACGATTTTCTAGAGCAATACATGAGTAAAGAAAGAAACTTATTTGGAGTCTCTTTGAGTAACTAACGGCTTTTGAAGAGGTGGATATTTTTCAGGCTTCAAAAAGCTTTTCAGATTTTTCTTTTTATTCTTTTTTTTGTATTTAAGGATACAACTTCAATGATAAATCCATTTGGAATATGGGACTTTTTTTCTATTATTTGGACCGTGGGGAAATGCAATATCTTTGCGTTCAGTTCTGGGTAATTTTGATAAGTATGTCACATTCATGCTGCTTGTTCTATGTATGAGGACTTATAGCCACTTTTGACTGCTAATGTATAATGAGTTAAGCTGTGCATGTTTGATCGGTTGGTTGGACATTTTCACCATCACTAGACACCGTACATGTAAATTGATATTCCATTGTAGCCGGAGATGAGAGTTTCTATGTACATTGGCCCTTGAAATGATGAGCCATGCTTTTTTGGTTTTGTCTGTTTGAAAGTGTTGCAGCATTAAAGTTTTGCAGTGGCTATTGAGCTTTGTGTGGATACGTCCCATTGGAGGACCAGATGATTTAGCACTTGGTCCCATCACAACGATAATGATCAGTTGCCAGGCAACTTCTGCAACACGTTTCTTTGGGTATAGCCTAGCCCTCTGGAGCCAGAGCGCTTGACATGTATTGGCCAGCTATCAGCTGATTAGTGTGAGCTGACCTTCTCCCAATCCCCCACTTTTGCGGCTCAGTGAGCGGAGCTGACCTATGTGAATACCTTCCATCTGTCCATTCCAGTTTGTCCCTTCCTTCCTTCCTTCCTTCCTTCCTTCCTTCCTTCCTTCCTTCCGTCTCTCTCTCTCTCTCTCTCTCTCTCACTCACTTTCAATTTCCATTTCCATTTCAAATTAATTCAAAAGGGCTTTATTGGCATGAGATAACGTTTACATTGCCAAAGCAAAAGTTGAACAAAACAATCAAAACCCTCTCTCTCTGTCTTTCTCTCTCTCTTAATTTCTTTTCGATCTCACCTTTCAACATTGTTATATTAAAAAAGAAAGAAAGACCAACTGCGATTAGTGAACAGCATCCGTGTTCTGAAAATAGCAGATTTACAAGCTTACATACAATGCATTGTGTTGTAAGCTTGTAGATAGAGGCTATTTGCAGCGAACATATTTAATTTAGAGCGAAAACACAAGACACCTGAGGGACTCGGCAACGTATGGGGTGTTAAGTGAATGGCTAACATCTTTCAATCTTTCAACTCATCTTTCCTCTCGTTGTTTTCCCAGCGCTTGCAGGTAGAACCTCGCCGACCGGCGCAGACGGCCTCGTCAGTTCCTTGGCGTCGACAGCCAGCCCAGCGCCTCCTCGTGTCTACCTTCCCGCCAACTTCAAGCTCTCAAACGCCCAGCTGGCGTTCTTCCTGCGAGAGGCCCAGGCTACGGGCCAGACTGTTGGTGGCGGTGGCAATGCCCCTAGCTCTGGACACCCACTGCAGCGCTCAGAGAGCTTTGTGGTGTTCCAGACAAAAGACTTTCCTGCCATCAACATAAGCTTTGGGCCCTTTGCCCAGGACCAGGCTCTGTCCAAGGAGCTCCTCCAGCCAACCAGTCCCCTCGACATCCCCGGCCAACTGACAGTCAACTGGAAGGTGCGGGCCTTCATTGTGCAATCCCGGGTCTTCTCGAACAACCCTACGGTGCAGGTGTTCTTCTACATCGCGGGCCGGGACTGGGACGACTTCAAGGCCCAGGACAAGCTGCCCTGCGTCCGGCTCCACGCGTTTCGCGATGTCCGCGAAACCAAAACCTCCTGCCGGATGCGAGGTAACCTAGCGCAGTGCCTGGCCCAGCTGGAGCTGCCCGCCTCTTGGTTCAACACCAACATGGCCCCGTTGGGACGGAGGAGAGGCTCCGACGGGCTCCTGGACGGCCTCACCAGCGAAACCCTCCAAGCGGAGCTTTACTACACCCTGCACGAGCCCAGCGTGGGAGGAGAGTGCGTCGAAGGTCAAAGGGGTGCTGGCTCCAGGGGAGAGCCGCCGTCACACCACCCCCTGCTGCGCATCGGCAGCATCAGTCTGTACCAGGCCAGCCAGGAGCAGCTACTGGTGGACAAGCAGCTGGACAAGAATATGTTCCTCAGGCTGCCTGACAAACCCCTGAAGCCCGGTGAGACGCTCAGGATCTTCCTCTACTTGATGCCCAACTCCACCATCGAGCAGTTCACCCTCAAGTAAGTTACTTTGACACCCGCCTCCCGACCACTAATCCCTGAAAGCTGTACATACATTGTGATTTCATTCCATCTCCAGCATTAAGCTCCGTTCACACAAAACACTATAACTACGTCATTTACCATTGTATTGTACCATTATTGGAAGGATATCCTTTTGAGATGTATCATCTCGTTTTCGAGAGGGTCCATGTAACAGAAATACAGCAAGTAGTAAGTACAGTAGACGGAGCAATACTACAAATACATCCATGCATACATAAACAACGATAACTTGAAAGAAACAAAAGCTGTCTTGAAACTGGCCGCTCCCACCCCACCTGATCACCCACAGAATAACAGAATTCATGCATTAATCTACTCCTGTAAAGCTAAATGAACATAAATTAAAGCAAAGACTACAGACCGTTACATACAGTACATGCACATGCGGTGTAACATGCATTAACATGCCGAAACGAATACACAAAATACAAACATGCACATGCACCTTGAATATTAAATTACAGTGTATTCTATAAAATGACACAATGAGGATGAGACTAATTCAGTCAAAAAACTCATCAAACTCATATTTGTCCTTAAAATAAGTAGTTAATACTAGACTTGGAAATAGTTGTTTGACTCATGTTTTAGTCACAGTAATATAATCACACATCAGTAGTATTGACAAATTATGTATTTTATTGGTCATGGAAATGGGTGTGCCAAAATGTTGTGATAGCATCCCCTATACAATTTCAAAGTTTAAGTCTCACACACTAGTTGTGAGACACATTTGGTAGGTACATGTATATCATACCCAACTTAAAAGGTCATGGTGCCATGATCAACAGGAAATCAGCCATTTTTAAATTATTGTGACATTTTACCATTTCAGGGGTTGTACTTCTCCTAACTATCTCTCTCCTAAGAGGTTCATCAGATCCACCTCAGACATGCTGCTCAGCATATAGGCATAGATAGAAAAGATCAAATTGGGGAGTTTCATCCACAACTGTGTGGCTGTGTGTGAGCATTTTGTTACATCTAAGAAATGGCACGGGCCCACATAACCATACTGTTGGTCTATTTCCTGCCTTCTCTTTCCTCTTCCCTTGTATTTCTGTATTAGTCATTTACCTCCAATAGATGCAATACTAGTGATGCCCATTTTACCTCTGAAAAGACAGACGACTATGTTGCATATTTTTCTCATTAATGTTCCTTTCACTCAGCCCAGGAATTTGCCAGCAGTAATTAAATGCCAGGCAAGATAAAGTAGAGGGAAAGATGTAGAATTGGAGTCTTGTTGGCCTTTTGAGGTACTTAACATACGAAGCACATTTTGTTTACTCAGTAGCTGATCATACAAATCATTTGCAGTGCATGTCATGACTTAATTGATAAAGTTTGTCGTAAACTTTCCAGTGTGGAAATAATATATTCTGGTGTTAAGTTGTACTTAACCTGTATTTATTGCTTGCTGAGAGTGAGTGCACACGTTGAGAGAAAAGCACTGCTTCACACTCACAGTTACAGTCCAGAACAAGTCCTTGTGCTGACACTTGTTTACAAATGTCTACATTGGGTGGCATATCATTTCTCACCTGTCACAACTCTGTCAGCAGAGATGGCCATCTTGACAACCAAGGTTCATGAATTGAATGCAGGGGTGGCCATACTGTGTAGCCGAATGGGTAGAGGGTTCAGTGGCCCTGGCATGTGTCACTGTCGAGGTGTCTCTGAGCAAGACACTTAAAGGAGCAGTTCACCGAAAAAAATACTTATTTTCTATCAATTAATGAAGCCTTGAATTCATGGAGATTCTTAGTTTTTTGTCGCATTCCTGAGTCAGTAATTTGATGACGGGGTCATCGGTCAGTAGGAGACTCACTAGAGTCTCCTTTGAGTCTATGCGTCTCCTACCAAGACTCTACCGGTCATCAAATTATTGACAAAAACTAAAACATCTCCATGAATTCAAGGCTTCATGGGGGTGAATTGAAAAAATCACACCCGTGTGAAGTGAGGGGTGCTAATATATTAAAGCCTAGCTCATGTTGATTAGGTGATGTAATGGTGGTGCAAACACAAACATTAAACGCCATTAACAATAAAGAGACAATATGACGTAAATTTTCCCTTCATTGTCAATGTGTTTACAAAACAAACATTGAACTAAAGACAAACATTAAACCTGTTTATAGGAGGGGCTAGCGCCCCTCAAAAATAGTATTTTGGGGGTACTACTCCTTTAACCCCTAACGTGAACTATTATACCGTGTTGTACGATCGAATCAGGTGTATTCTTTGCTCTTCCATACCTATTTCGAAATCATCGTTAATCAGATTACTTGCGCAATCTCCCTACTGGCAATAGGAGCATGAAGTGTATTAATTAACAATTAACAACATTACTATTCCTCATGAGCGTGACCCACTTCTTGTGGAATTAGACTAGAGCTTAGGGGATGTGAGACATGTCTATGTTTAGTTTCTGCACCTCTCATCAATACTATGTTGTTGATAGAGAATATATGCACAAAAGGAGAAACAAAGCGATGAAGAATGTGGAAAGTAATTTAGAGGAACAGGCCGAATATTAGAGAGCAATACCTATGAATGATGATGAAACTTGTTGTAAAAGTGACTGTTGTCATTATCACAAAAACTCTCAGAGACTTCAGTATAGGGATTTGCACAGAATTAATTAGGCTTCAATAACTCATTAAGCCCCGGCAGGAATGACACCGCTACAATTTGCGGCTACAGAAAACGGTTCATTAGTGTTATCTCGCAGTGCAGCAGATAAGACTCTTACAATCTCCAAAAGTTATGGACTCTCAAAAATCCCTGCTGCAACGGCCCAGTTTGACCTTTTTACACACACTGTTGAACTATAAAATATTATTATTTCATTTCACTGGTTCCACTTCTGGCTGGTCCAGCACTTCGCAAAGTAAGGATGTTAAAGTGCACCTTCTGTGTCTGAAAAACTCACTTTTCCCTGTTGAGTATCCTGACCTAGAATACAGCCCATTAGAAGGAGGCTAAACTCGGTGTCAGAAATGGTCGATCTACAAGCTCAGAGCGCGTTGCACTGCGACACATTCTGAGCTTGTAGATTGGCTGTTTTGGGTGCACGACACAGACACGCATCTAAGCATAAATCAGCCTTTACTCCTGGCTGCATACCAAGTACTTCTGTTTTTGCAATACAAGTGCATTAGGGGTTGAAAACCACCATGTTATATCATTCCTACTGTACCTACTACTGTACGTATCAAACTATCGACATCTGTCTTGGGAAGAACAGACATCGGTGGGCCTTCTTTTTCAGGGCAGAGGTGTTGAGGGCCCTGGAGAGGTCCTTTGATATGTGGATCCCAAAAAAATCTGAAGCTGGTGAGTGGTGACACGTTCCACCTCCACCCCGTTGACGGAGATGGGGGCGTGCTCAAGTCTTTCTGAAGTTCACAATGAGCTCTTTTGTCTTTTTGATGTTATAAGGGCAAGGTTGTTTTCAGTGAACCACGCCACCTAGTGTTGGCCCCCACATGGGGTTCTCAGACTTCATGTGGCTAGCCTTGGACGTCATCCATCTATGTCATGACGTTTACAACATTATTATCTATGACGTTGACGTATAACTCCTAATAAGCCACATTGACTTCCAAAGTTAAACATAGCATATAGACGGGGGTCGTAACAATCGAAAACAAATCAACAAATCAAAAAGTCTAAAACATATCTGAATAACGAATCTGTGGCATGCTGGAAGTGTGTACAAGAAATTTGCCGCCGGCCGACCCAGACGTTTGCAAGATTAGCTCTGGATGCACACTCGCACAGACGGACGGACAGACAGACTGCATGGCCCTGACTCTTATAGACAGCTGCACCCCCGCAGAGCCACACCACAATAACAAGATGGTGTCTAAGTTTAATAGAGGGTATGCACATGCTTAAAGTGAATGGCACATAAAGGAGCAAACCAACATGCAGAGTGAGTTTAACATTGTTTAACATTGTTTAATGCAATCAGATAGGACTTTTCTGCTTGGATGCATGGGTTGTCAAGGCCAGAAAGTAGTTTTTTTGCCACTCAGTAGGCATTCCTGCATAACTTCCGGGTTTGACGATGATGTCACGCGCATACCCTCTATTGTGGCTCTCTGATATTATGTTGGTGATGTCAGTTTTGTCCAAAATACATTCCCACTACTGGCAGTGTATATTAGAAATTTGGAGATATCTACAGATGGACAGACAGACAGACCCTCTGCTAGACAGCGCAGTCCCTCCCTATAGTCCCTATGGGCCACCCTGTAGTAAAGATCTTGTCATTCATTGTTCACGACGGTGTAAATGTTGAGAGCACACAATGCTAAAGCTACCACATGCTGTGGTGGGTGAATGCTCTGCAGGCACACAAAGTACTGCAGCGTCGGTAATGATCACAACATTTAACACATCACGCAGATGTAACATGACAGTGGCATCCATCATGAAACGCTGCAGACTACAACAACACACACCTTTTTTTTGTCAAGAGCATTAGCAATGATTTACTGTTTTGAAGGGAGTGGCGTGTTTACAACATATTTATCAATTACTTTCACTGAATAAACCAACTAATCCCTGTACTTTGTCATTGCATTGGGAGCTTGCAGATCTGCTTTTACTGAAAATAAAAGCCAGTATTCAAGTGGTTAAAGGTGTCTCTCACAACATTCAGTTATAATGACAAAGACGCCCTCTCTACACAGAACGAATTCCTAACCATTAATTATCATCCCGAAGAATCCCAAGCATGTGTCTTCACACCATCAGAACAACATCTGTGCTCAAGGAGACTCTCGCTCACTGGAATGTGCAGTATGACCTGATATCAGTCTAGTTGCCATCTCTCCACAGCACTGATTCACTATTTCATGATAATTTCACTGACATGTGCCTTTGCCTGAAGTCAAGATTGTGTAAAAGATCTTTAGTGGTTTTCGAAGTGGGGGCCAATTGGAAAAGAAATACATAAACAGAGGTAATTTGAATCCAAATTTTGAGCATGTCATTATTGTCATCCTATTATTCACAATCCAGAGGCTATGGATATTTGGGTATGTTCTTTGGCATGGAAACATTAGGAATCCCTGTAATAGACTAGAATATGTATGAATCAGGAGACCCAGTAAAATGAGGGGACCTCTGTAATAGCCCCAACCCCTTGAAACATTTAACTGAGCATGGCTCTGTCTATATCTGCCAGTATCTTCCACAGTACAGGGAACACAGCCTTCCTGAGTCTGTCTGTTATGGTGGCAGAGAAGACTGATGCAACAAAAGGAGTTAAAGTCTCCCTCCTGTATTCCTAGTGTTCTGGTAGCTTCATAATATTTTCCTTTGCCAGCTTGTGTGTGTGTGTGCGTGCATGCGTGTGTGTTTTGTATGGGCCTCTTATCGCTTCTAAAAGACCGGTAACGCTCTTACGCGGTAAGAGCTTGTGAGTTGCGACTATATCTACATTGGATACATTGGAACACAAGTTCTTTTTTTTTCTTCCAGTTGTTGAAAAGTAATGGTTTTGGACATACAATGTATGTTGTGAGCTTGTAGATCACATTTGTACACTTGAACATTGAACATTGATGATTTTATAGTGTAGATTGGGGTCCCACAGATTTAAAAACAAGCATGGTGTCAAATGGTGGTCCGTGCCTTAATGCATGTTCTGGTTTAGTGTTCCTACCGGAGGCTTAAAATGATCGTATTTGAAAGAAAACTATCGTACACCGCCAAAAAAGATAAATCACTGTGTAAATATGTAATTTCACCAAAAAAAAATGTATTTAGTGTAAGAAACAACCTTGTTTGAGACTCCTACGTGACACAAATGCATCACATTATGCCATGTGGCAGCAGGCAACTTCCTGGACGTTACACAAATAAAAGCCTGAAACTGGACTGAAAAAACGCGGGTCAGATTTACTACTGACTTATTTATTACTCAATCCCGAATTCAGCAGCTAGGGAATTTAGAAAATTCACACACTTTTTTGTGGTGAAATTATCGTATCGATTTGGGCATTTTGGGATTATTGATCGTACATTGTACATCCAGGTAGGGCAAAACTATCGTACAAATACAATAATTATCGTATACATGTGGCAACAGTGGCAACACTGTTATTGGGCGTCCTTGAAATTGAAACGGTTGAGAGTCATTGGTGTAGAAGACTTAATTGGTCTCATGATGGGTCAGAGAGGCAGGTGGAAGCCCTGTTGGTGCACCATGGGTGATCTAGGCTCGATGGAGGTTGAGGTGAGTTCAGCCAACAGCTGAGGTCCCCCTGTGTGTCGAGGAAGACAATTAAAGATGCAACAAGGAACATGTTTAAAGATGAATCAGAGGCCCGGAGAAAAGGAAAGTCCCACCCCCCACAACCTCCCCCCCCCGCCTCCCGCCTTCCTCCCCATCGGGTGTTAATTCATTCTGCCATTCCCTTTTCCAGTCCATCAGCTTTGAAGATCATGGCTTGTTATGACAGAAGAAGACTGCATGCCAGGCAGGGAGAGGGCAGAGCCTCGCTACTTGTGGAATTCCCCTTGGTATTCCCAGTGCCTTTCCGTCAGAATAGACTGTGTGTGTGTGTGTGTGTGTGTGTGTGTGTGCGTGTGCGTGTGCGTGCGCGTGCGTGCTGTATAGTAGAATTTGAGAAGTAGACATTGTGAGGACAATTTTCCCTGTCCTCACAAGATAAGTGGTTAAAAAAAGATTACAATTAGGGTCAGGATTACAATTTTATAGGAAAGGATTCTGGTTAGGGATAGGATTAGACATTTAAAGGTTAAGTTTAGAGGTTAGGGTTGGATGTATGCCAATTTGTACTTAAATGTGTGCCGGTGCCATGCATATACTCAAGCCCATGCATATCCCCAAGCTCCAAACTTTATCAGCTATTTTTGGCTTTAGTTTTAGGGTACAAAATGGCAAAACATGGCAAAAATTGCATTCTTACCATTGCCGTCTTAAGATGTCGATGTCCTCACTCAAGTATAGTAATACAAACGTGTGTGCGCGTGCTTGCGTGCGTGCGTGTGTGCGCGAGCGCGCGCACTGCATGTCATGTACATAGAATCATGTAGAAAGTGGCAGTGCTCTGTCAAATGATCCGTTACCATGGTGATGTGATGATACGATGCATAGCGGTATTAATGTCATCTAGCACGCGTGGCTCTTCATGACGCAGACAGATATTCTGCTCGTTGGGTGGCTCTTCTCTCCAATGGAGGTCCTTATGACAAACCTAGTCACCCAGGGGTGATCAGGCCTTTACCGCCTGGGCACCTATAGTCTGTGGAGCGCACTGCCAGTTTTACTGTCACGTTTAAATACCTATAATGTACCTCTACACCAAGGGTGTTATCAAATGTTTTTTATTTAAGACTCACCAAGGGGTTTTCCTAAACCGTTCTATAGGTGATTCTACATACTCAAATGCCGTTTTTAACATTGCTCTGTTGCAGCACTTTGGAACCTTGTTTTGAAAGGCGCATATAATTCATTATCACATATAATTCATTATCATTACTTCAGCTAGACATTGGAAGTGCCGCTGCTCCTCAGCGCTTCAGTAAGTGTGACAATTTAACAAGGGATACAAACACAAAAAGTGCACTCCGCGATTCAGCGCTAAATCTGCCGAAGTCCCTGACATGCTGCCAATGTTCAGCTCGATGAGCCATTAGTGTTCCCTCAGCCAATAGGTCTCCAGTCTGCACATAGCACACATGAACCCTATTAATGCTAGCCTCGTCTGCAGTCTGCACCACACCAGCAGTGTGATGCCAGATTTCGAGAGACATGAGCAACCAGGTCTGGGACAACAAGCCCAAAAGACGTGTCTATAGGCCACGCGAGCACTGAAAATAGCAGATCTACAAGTTCACAACGAGACATCGCAATGCGTTGTATCTGCAGATATTTGCAGCTATTTTCTAAAGATCATCATGGGGAGGGGGGGGGGGGGGGGTGTCGGTGGACAAATACATATTAATTTGGGGGTCCTTGACATAAAAATGTTTGAGAACCATTGGTTTAAACAACATTTAGGTAACAAGCCCAAATAAGCAACTGCACTTTATATACAAGGCCAAAAAAATGCAACCCGCAACTACCAATGTTTATAAGCAACTTCACAGAAAAAGAAGCCCAAAACTGCACACCAGTGTCTTCTTAGATACATTGTGCAGCACTCCGGACCTCTGGGTACAACATGTGCTGTACTGTAATATTCAAATATCCTGGCTCTAATCAAAAGGCAGGAGAAGCGTGCCAAGGACAGTGACCCATATTCAGAAGCCTTGCACATGAACACACGTCACACTGCTGAAGTCGTAGCTCGACTCAGCAGTAAGGGCAATTACACCTGGCATAGCCAGCCTGGTCAGCCTGGAGACAAAGTTGTCGCTGTACAGTAGGTACAGTGATAGATTTTTTTAAATCCAAAAAATGAAAAACATTGTGTAAACATGGTCCGCAGATGAGAACCACGTTCTTTGAGGGGGATCCAGGGGGTCCCCATCTAAATTATTGATATTCTAGAACTAAAGGGTGTTGTGTAATTCGGAAAGTGTACAAATGGAACCAAAATTCACTCTTAAAGTTAAAGGTGCTGTAAAACTAATAGCACCTTTAAAATATCACAGTGTGATATGGTATTTTGTTTATTTATTTCATTTCACTAAAATAAGTGATACATTAAATTACATTACATTACATTACATTAAAATAATTAAATGAAATGTTAATTCTTGCAGCAGGTGGCAATTGCCATTCACTCACTTCATGGGACCCCAAATGAATTCCCTGCCTTGGAATAAAAAATAATAATAAAGAAAAAAGGCAGAGGATCACTTGCTGTTTTAGCATGACTCATGAGCCTCATAAGAACACTGCAACTTCCTGAGTGGCCGCTGTTTCCTGCTCCTCCTCTCTTGGTTCACTCCGTGCCTCCTCCTCGTCACAATGTATTATCAGCCTCGTCTTCTCCCCACTTTGATGGGAAGTGTCAGCACCTCCTCGTCGCCGACTGGCCGGCGTGGCCGCGTTCACGCCATAGCTTGCGGGGAAAGGGCTGCAGCCGCCACAGGCCCGGCCCGTCAGGTCACATCGAGTGACACGGAGAACGAGTGCTTGTCAGGGTCTCTGATAAAGGAAGGAGGCGGTCTGGGGGAGTCTTGCTCTGTCCTCCCCCAACCCCATAGCAGCCCACCACCACGCTGACCACATAAAAAGCCACGTCTCCTCCATTAGGGTCATATTGGATTGTGCCAACATCACCTCCCAGCCGTATACTACTCTGTCTGCCGGTGACACGCCGGTAACACCTGCAAAGACTCACCAACTCGCTGTGTGCATGTTCAGAATCTCTTTCTTCCACACTGCTATCTCCCCGCCTTGTCGTTTGCTTGCTCTGTCTGCCTCGTCCCCAGACTCTGCAAACGTGTTATTTAAGGTCAGCAGCAGCAGCAGGGGAATTTTGTAGAATAAATTTGCCATTTATGCTACATAGTGTGTGGAAATCCTCTTAAAAGGGTTTTGGCTCAAACATTACAACAGAGATGTGTGTGCCAGGGTTTTAATGAAATGGACTGCTTTGAACTTTTTTTTTCTTTTTTTGTCAATGAAATAGTCATTGCAGCCTCTATGTAGGGTTTTTTTTTTCCACAAAAATGCTGAAGGAACGGAACTGAACTTTGTATACATGTATCATCCCTCTCAGTAACTTTGTTAAGGGAGCTTTAGCCACTAGCGAGAATATAGGAAACATTTGACTTAAGGTTGGCTGATGGTTCAGCACAGGCTTAGAATACGTTTGCTGGAAGAAAATCACTTGAAATGTGGATACTGTAAATGTGGATACTGTAAATGTGGATACTGTAAATGTGGATACTGTAAATGTGGATACTGCAAGGACTTTGCATGCATGCACCTGCATAACGGTACCAAGTGTATTATGTAATCTTGGTAAATTAATGCTAATCGAGGATTTCTTTAGGTCTGTTTCATAGGTCTGCTTCTCATTCTCGTTACATATAGCAGGCCCTTATTCCCTGAAATGGCTTGCATTCGTCATTTGTAATTAAAATGCTGTCAGTAAAGAGTACAGTAGGCTACTAATCCTGACATTCTTATAGCAATGCTTAGTGTTTCAATAACTTATATCAAGCATTTCAGTCTATTAAAGGGTTATAGTCTGAATACTAACTATATACAGTACAGTGGACTTGGTATAAGACATAAGATATATTCTGCAATCTATTCTGTAATACATTCCCTTGCAGGGAAATGTGCCAATGATTGGCAGCACCCATATTATCATTTTATAGCAACCACTGAGCAGTGTCGTATTGTTTTAGTTTCCTTTGCACCTTCAATGCAGAGCGCGCAAACCACACAGGTCCCATTTTTACACTGTGTTAAATTTACATGAGGGTTATTGGGTAACATACCGTTTATTGAGATTTGATGCTCATTTATTAAAGATCATTAGATTTCTGTACATGAGCTAGGGCTGGGCGATATAGATAACACCTCAATATAAAATAGCTGATCAACAAGCTCTCACAAGTTGTAAGCTTTTAGATTGTCTCGTTTAAATATTTTTGAAAATAAAATAAAAAAGTATAAAATAAGGCATATGTGAATAAAACCGGGAAAATACACTTATTCTATATATAAATAAATAAATAAAACTAATGCCATATCACAATACCACTATCGAAAATCCCAGACGATATTAAGTCTCATATGATGATATCGATATAGTTTCAAATAGTCAGTAGCTCCATGTAAAGATTTTTCTTTTTTAAGCACTTTAGCCCTATCATCCCTATTCTGGCCAAAATAGCCGATCTACAAGCTCATGTCACACATTGTGAGCTTGTACATCGGCTATTTTCGGTGTCGATATTTGGTGTAGGGAAAAACGTATAGAGGGTCTTAGTGGTTAAAATGAGCTGGGTTCATGCAGCTACTGAAACAAGATCATCTATTCACTGAGCCTCTCTGGCGAGTCTGCAACATGCAGACATCCTTCCCACTGAGGGCTTTGGTAGAAAGCCAATTAGTCTTATCGTATTACTCAGTCAGCATCAATGTTACGTCCCTCCCCCCCCCCTTATTCCATCAGATAATCTTGTATTTGATCTGCCCAAAGCACCCATCACGCACGCACGCACGCACGCACGCACGCACGCACGCACGCACGCACGCACGCACGCACATGCACATGTACACGCACGTCGTACACATCATGCTTCTCAGGTTTTCCTCAAAACTTTTATGGGTTTACACTTTACAGCCAAGATCCAGGATGAGTCAGATGTTCCACTGTGGGTTCTATCCATTTAACTGCACCTCTCATTTTCATGTTGTCACCGACAGACGGAAATTGAAATTGGTCAGCTCTCATTACTTTCTCTACATCTTGCCCTTTGCTGGGTTTGTTCAGTAAATCAGTAGAGTTCTCTAAATTACCTCCCCCTGGCCAGCCGGGGCGCCTGATGGAGGGAAATGGAACTGGTCGGAATAACGTGTTCCTTCCACACGCAATATGTTGAGATGAGGGTCGGAGACTCGGAGCGGAGGCCAAATGCATATTATGTTGGGGATCCTTGACATGAACAGGTTTGAGCACTGCTAACATAGCAACATACGTTAACAGAAAACGGATTTAGAAGACATTTTGTTTCTTTTTTTACAATCTTCAAATACTTACATGATGAGAACTTTATTATTGTAATTAATAACTCCATTTGTGAGTCTACCGTTACTATATCATTTTGTAGAGTAGACTTTAACATTGCATGCTTGGTACACATTGATAATTATGCACAGGTGACAAAATTAGTGATCCTAACATAATTTATACATCTTGTACATACAATGAAGTGTGGTGTCAGAGGGCACAGCTCCCATGTAATTTTGTACATCATTTGTGATGACATCACATGGTGTCACAGCACTTCCAAGAGGAGGTGGAGGAAATGAAAAGCCACTCACCAGATTATTGGCTGTATATTTGATGCCGGTCCATGCCAAAAAGAAGTGCTCACTGGCATTATTTCTACTCCCATTAGACGGCGCGGTGTGAAGAACGATGATTAAATGAATCATGGGACAACAGAAATGGTTTCTCGAGGACGCATGCAGGGGAAAATTGGGCCAATCCGAAATTAAGAAATATTGAAAAGGTCATCAGTGGGTTAGTGCGTATCCATTAACGACGGCAAGGGGGCACCGTCTCAGGACGGCTAAGCTAATGATTATAAATGAACGAATTGCGCATTCCCGCCTCCTCGTTGGCATGGCCATGTCTGAGGTGTGCCCAGTTAACATGTTTCCTTTGGTCTGATCACAGCGGGGGGAAGTGATTCATTGGCAAGCACGTTATTGGGTCCGATAGTCCTTGACTAGAGAGCGTGCAGTAATTAACGTAATGTATGATATGCCTTAAGATTCCAACAGCTGTTGGCTAACGTCTGACTGTTGACATAACAAATGATGACGAATGGTCAGCTCGGCCAAAGTCGTGGTGCAAAGAGTGGTGATGTCATCTGAAGTTGCAGTTTTCATTGGACAGAGAGAGAGAGAGAGAGATAGGAGCGAATTGTGTCTCTTATGTCTTAAAGGAGCACTTCAAGGATCACCTCACCACTTTTCAGCTTGTTTTCACGTAATTGGTCCTCACCAATGCTCATTTTGGCACCATTTTTCCCGTCTACTCACGCTGCGTCTCATTGGTGGGCGTGAGTATAGAAACCTGCCTACCAGTGACATCATCAATGGGGATTCCAAGCTAATAGAAACTACAACTTTCCTCTTTCTGGAAAGTTAGCATGCTGAAATAGAATTGCATTAATACGAATATAAATAAAAACCAAACCTATCTACAGATGATGTCACTGGTAGGCAGGTTTCTGAACACTCCACAGCCCTCCTTTGAGATACAGAGTGAGTAGACATAAATGGTGCCATCAGATAATGAGCAATTAGCATTAGTGACGACCAGTTATATGAAGATAAGGTGAAAATGTGTAAGTGGTCCTTTAAGCCAACAGCTATTAGAGTCTCTTTTGAATGGCTTTCAAAATGTACACAGTGAAATCCTCATCCATATGTAACTGCGAGAATGTACAAATACATTTCTCAGAGTTGAATTAACACTTTTACTGTGTAGGCAGGCAGAGGGTTAGGGTTAGTGAACCCCTGCTGGCTGAAATAAGCACCTAAATCCACAGACTCCAGTAATTACCTTGAATCTAACTCTATGTCCTGCTGCCCAATTGTAGGCTGGCCAATATACTCTCTTTTGTCTCCCCCCACATCCACACTGCAGTATTTCCCAGGTGGCCTTGTCTGGGGCTATGAGATAAGGTTATAGGCCTATATTTCCATGAGCACCGGCCCTGCAGTAAGTGTATCTTCTATAGCAGTTGAGATACGCTGCTCTCTGGAGTGCTTTATAGGGTAAGACACCCTGAACACACACCCCATACAGCACTGGGGACATGGGACAGTGGCATGGGCACTTTATGCCTGCTCATGCATGCATACAGGCGCAGTCACCCAGGCGGAGAGTTACTTTGACTTTCAAAAGAAGTTAACGTTAACCCCTTAAACTGTACTTCATTGACTGGGGTTCTCTCCCTATATTAAGAGCCCTATTTTCATCAGTGCTGAACCCCTTACTCTTTTGAAAAACATATTCAAATTGTTCTAGCCGATACAATACATCAACACATTGTGAGCTTATAGATCGGCTATTTGAAGTATTCAAAAATGTTTTTCAAAATAGTAAAAAGGCAGAGAAGTTTAGTTATAAGCGGTATAGAACTGGCAGAAATAGGGCCCTAAATCTCTTCACTGAAAATAGCTGCTCTACATGCTCACGATGTGTAGTGTAACCTAAGTGTTGCGCTGTATTGTACATTTGTAGATCAGCTATTTTTGCTGTATGATCGCCTATTTTTGACACAAGAGATGCTAGGTTTCATGTGGTTAAACCAAAACACCATTTTGTTATGAACTCGTTTTCTGAGATGTCATGCAGCACAGTGACAATACGGTCAATGTGTTATCAGAACTCAGAAACGCTCTTTTCATGTAGGACATACAGGAACAGGTTTTGGAACAGGTTTTGGTGCATGAAGCATAGGGCAAGACAAACGACAACAACACATCGTTGATGTGAACGTGTTACGGCCAGGAAGTCTTTCGGTGCAAAAACTGCCCATGCAGTGCAGAACAGTTCAGCAGTGCTGTGATTGTGGTCAGAGGGGAGGGGGAGGGATTGTGTGGGCGGCCAACCGTAGGTGGGATTATCGTGAAGCTCGATAGCTTCGGGTGGATGCTGCGGAGGTGACGAACATGCAGACCAGATGGTGATGGACGGCAGTTTGATGCTGAGGCCCGGGGTGGGTGGGTTAGTGTCTCTGTTAGTGTGCAGCTCATTGATTGGCAGTAGCAGACAACCAATGATCCACTGAGCAGAGTGGCTACAGCCTGCAGCACGGTGCAGTGTGGTCTTGGAGAGAGAGAGAGAGAAAGAGAAGGTTGTGTTTGGGCAGAGGTGGTGGGGGAGGTCAGAATACGAGTATATCAATACGGTATCAGTCGCGGAGTCTCCGCTAATTGCCGACAACACCCGCGGCAGATGGCAGTGTTTCTCTGCAGCATCAGTCCAACAACCTACCGGGACAGCTGTGTCCAAAGTATATAATTAAGTATATTAAGTATAAATAAGTATAATTTGTCAGTGTTCCTTGTTCCGTTTTGATGTTCTTTTACCGTGCTTGTTGGTTACAAAAGACCATTGATATTAAATATTGATGATGAGAGTTAAATAGAATTGTTTAAATCCGAAGGTACATTATGTAGTTGGCCCTTGGCTGTTTTAATATTTTCTAATATGGCCCCCTTTGAAAAAAGTTTGGACACCCCACCTACCCCTAACTGCAAACACGACGCAATGCATGTCGGACTAACGCATGTCAGGAGCCACGGGTGAGTTTTAACCAGCGACGCTGACACCCTAACCCAAACCCTAACCGCAAGCATGATGCAATGCATGTCGGACCAACGCACTGCCGCGGAAGCGAGCGGCAGTGCAGTGTCATAATCCCCCCACATTCCCCAGCAGATGCCACCCCTCCCCCCGGCAGCGCTGCGGCTGTTATCGGCAGATGTGGTGTCTGGAGTGACGGCCACTGTACGTGCCGAGTCTGCCACGTAATGGAGCAGCGGTGGAGTGACATAATCCCCCCACCATGCCCGGCAGTTGCCGCCCCTCCCCCCGGCAGCGCCGCGTCTGATTGCCTCTGCCAGAGAATGCACTCGCTCCTTCTGGAGGATACACTCGCTAATGGCACAGTAGAAGTTCACCAGGATCATGTCCATTGGCTAGTGAGGGCCTGACATCTACCTACTTTATAAACCATCAGAATGTACAACCACGATTAGCAATTCTCAACACCGTGTGCCAAATTGCAGGATCACTGATTGTCAGACGAGGGCAAAGACACCCTAAAACAATTGCCCGGTGTACATTACGTTTTAAGCTCCTAATGGACTTGCTATGCAAAACAGAAGTATTTTGTGTGCATTGCGGTATCCTTTTAGTCTAAAATACTGCAATTTCTGTTGCATTATCAAGGTTTGGATGGAAATGCATTGGCCTATGCAAGTTCCATTTAATACACTCTCCAGAGACTGTAAATGTGTGCTATATCTGCCTGAGTAACTATAATCCCTTTCATTTGTCTCCTTTCTTTGCATGGACAAAGTGGGAAACTGATCACTGCATTGGCAGTGATTTTCAATTTGGTGGAAACGTTGTCATAAACACAGTTTGAGCATTTCTGTACAGTATCCTGTATGAGTCATATGATTAAAAGCTGAGCCTGAATCATATTTAATCCTTAAGTGCTCCCCATATGCACTCCCTCACAGTAGTGCAATATTTCTTCTGTACGCTCGTCCTCAAGTACCGAAGAGGGTTATGTTGAGTTCAAAGCAGTCCACCGAGTTCATTTCTTGGCTTAAAACTGTTTTCATGCGCCTTAATAACATTGGACTGAAAACAAACAACTGCAGACAGACCGCATCTATTATGCACATGATGATATTATTAAAAGCATAGTGGCTAAATAGCTTTACAGGCTACATTTAGCAGAAGAGAATACAGCCTCACCCCACAGCACCCAGCACCCTCCCTGCACCTGTCTCCAGCAATCTACCTATGCCAATGCCAGATTTTTTGGGGGTTCAGACTCCGATGCCCATCCCGATTTTTGGAGCTTATGCTGCGTTCAGAGCGTTCGCTATAAAGCTACAGGTTAACATTAATTTTCAATGGATGCCAGCGACATGAAGATAGGCTACAAAGTGTCACCCGATGTTTGTAGCTGCTGTAAAATCTACAACGCGTACAATCCAAGTTGAGCTGGCTTCAACTAAAGTCTACGAAGCTACAAAACAACAAAAATGTTGTTTAACCATTTCCACTCACCATCTCTCTTCACACAATTCCTGCTTGTTGGGGTAATGGGGGGGGAGTAATTATTTACATCAGCCAGTTATGTGTTCTTTATAAACCCAGGCTTCATATTTTCTTTTATATTTTTCTTGTTCGTCAGACGCATGCTTGACGTCGACGAGCGTGATCACTTTGTATCTTTTATATCTGCCTGTGACTGTGTGAAGTGAACACAGCATTAGACCACCGATTACTGACCGATATTTTTTGAATGAGAAATGAAGTGATCGAGTTTTTCGCTGCTATCGACGTTTATAAACGTAGCTAGGCTATCGGTACCTACTGTAAAGGTGCTAACTACACGTATGTTCATAGACAACCGTATACTCCATATATGAATGCGGCGACCGTCAATTTACCTTTTAGCATTGCTCCGGTTTTGTATGGAGAGCCTCCGTCCCCACCAGCTATGGGATTTTTAAATCCAGCTCCATTGAGCCTCCATTATAACAGGATTTTCAAAGCGCTGTATCTTAAAAGGTTTGAGCGCTGTCCATGGTGAGCCGTCGCGCATCCCGGCGATCGTACCGGTAAATCCTTTGTGAGTTTGTATCGCATCGCTGAGCACATGTAACTGGTTGTAATGATAGCTAAGGGGTCTGAGCTATACAGCTAACGATCACTGTGCTCATAACAGCAGCCCCCACCTCACTGAATAACCAGGAAAGGAAACAAGGAGCGTAGAGTTAGAGCGGACGGGTGGCATTCCTTAGGTGTGCTTATGCTGCCACCTAGCGGCAGCAATAAAGTTAATCATTTTGACAAAAGTTTCGGTTTGACAATATTGACTTATATATTACCGTAACTAAAATTTAAGCCCTATAAAAAAGCTGATCTACAAGCTCACAACACAACAAATTGCACCTAGAATGACATGGCCAAAAAAGGGACATCAGGTTGAAACGAAAGTGGTTCACATGGGCTGAGTAACTACAGTATACAGTCTATATTATTAGGACATGTCTCCAATAAGTCGCTCTACAGGCCATGTTTCTCCACCCATCAAGTGTGAAAGCTGTTCCTTTCATCTTATTTCTCTTTCTTCTTATTGGGCGGTGGAGAGATGGCAACATTGTGGAGGTTCCCTGAGTTGAATTTTATTATTTTTTTAATGTGAAACTGATTTAAATTACAATTTTGAGCACACTTCTCAAACCTGATACCTCCCTCTCTCAGCTAACTAGGGCAGATTTGTTATGGCCGTTTGCTATGCCCTCCCATGTGTCTCCAATGGCTGTTGAGTTCCCCTGCAGCCTCACATCTCTGTAAGAGATCTAAAGTGTTTGATTACCATTGATGGACTGTTAAAATAAGGCAGAGGTATAGTAATGTTATTGGATTCGGTTTCAATATAACCGCGTACAGTTGCCGCCAACATAAAATGATCATGGAAAATAACACCACCTATACCAAAGTAATCTGTCTTCTTAATGTGGATTGATGACCTGCAAATCTAACTCTTCACTGGTGTTTCACCATAACCTTTATTTCAACTCAGAGTACATTTGAGGGGCAGGCCCTCATTTTCAATGTAGCTGAGATACATAACCCAAAAATCAACAGGAATATACATTATACATTATTATACAGCAATATTATGAATCAGAAAAGAAAATACTCAAAACTAAAAATATTCAACTAACTAAAACAAATAGACAGAATGTTTATTAAAACAGCTAAAGTCTTTAACAAAATCATTTCACTGAATTGACCCAAGGAAGGCGATCTGATTTGTAAGGACTTCTGGAGCTCATTCCAAGCAAATGGAGCACTGACAGAGAATGATGCCTTGCCTAGCTCTGTGTTAGCAAATGGCATGGCACCTTGAGGAAGTCACTTGAGCGGGTCTGATAGGGACTTGGATTCTGATCCAACGAAGAGCAAATATAAGGCGGGGAGCATTCCTGAGATGGCTTTATAAATAAACAGATACCAGTGCTTGCACCTCTCAGACAGAGAGGATACGCCTGCGTTCCCATAGAGTGTACAATGATGGGTACGGACTGACCTCATGCTTCCTTCTATGCATGAGTAGACCAGTGACCCATCTTAGGGCAGAATGGTACACAGTGTCGGTGTTTGAGTAAGAACTGAAATAGTACCAGTAAGACGCCTGAGGGCGAGAAGCGACCTCGCCCTAGGTCGCGTGCACGCATCCGCCTGGGTGACAGCAGACTGCTGGGCGAGTGCTGGCGCTTTGGCATGGGGGGTCAGATCAACATATGGAATTAATTATGTACTGGCCATATATGGAGCGTGTCTTGAGTGTACAGCGTTTGATGAGGTCAGATCAACATATGGAATGTCAGAACAGGTCAGCTCCATATATGGAGATCTAAGGGTGGCAGCGGGGGCAGTGTCTTGGGCCTCTTGAGAACTCTAGTTTTCGCCGGCTGCCGGGCGCGGCTGCACTAATAACTTTGGGGCAGGCAGGCCCATCTAAAGTTTAAATGGACAGGTATCAGTCAAAAGGGAGACATCGAAAAGGAAGGATCAACATATGGAATGTCAGAACAGGTCAGCTCCATATATGGAGATCTAAGGGTTTGAGGTTTGAGGTCAGATGTAGAGTTGCTGGCCAATATCGATGACATCAGGGATATCCATATATGGGCTTAATATTGATGACATCAGGGATCTCCATCCCTTATGTGATGTCATGACACATGACCATATATGGTCATGTGGGGCCTGGGGTGACCAACCAACCAATCAACCAACACACTGACGGGAAATGCACGATTCCATAGTTAACAGCGACCTTCGGTCGCAACAAAATAAAATGTAACAAGATCTATAACTGAATGTATGCTAATGAAACATATACTGTACATATTTAATTTATGTTGTCTTAAGGCTTCTCCCCTACTGGAGCTCCATTAAGGGAACCTCACCACTTCTTGTGGAACTAACAGTACACTATGGTGATATATTAGCTCTCTGTGTGGTTTGGAGCGCAGCACACTGCTTCAGCCCTACTCGGGCAGGAAAATGCCTATAGCTGTGTGTCAAATTACCGTCCTATCATGAGTTGGCAAAGAGCGCCTCGGACATAATTGGCCAGGTGCGCAATGAAAGGATACGTACTGTATTCACACTATAGTACAGTATATGCATTTCAAAGTCATGAAGCTGCTAGACGGGAAGTGTCTGTGTCTGTTTTACCCATGGCGTGTGTTGTTGTTGTAAAGCGAGGGAAAGGAGAGAGTGGGAATTCTACCTTTTGATTTTGGTGCAGAGCATCATCCTCGGTTTTGTTTTAGAGACCTAGTGTGTGCTTTGTAAGAGTGCACATACAGGTTCATGTCAGGGCAAAACCACTTGAAATTCTGGCCCGGCCATTTGAAAATCCCCAGTCATTGCATCTCTGGCCTTGGCTGGTTTTGCTGAGTTTCACTATCCCATCTGAGATTTATTATCTCCTGCAATGGCTGGTGTTTTACAGTTTAATGGCCAGCAATCTGTATCATCATCTGGGTCAGTTACAATTACAATCATCCACTTTTCCTCCACCTGCAAAGAGAATTTGGTAAGCTACCTGAGGGCTATTTAGCTCTGCTGCTAATCCCTTTTACGTATACAGTATTTGCCATTTATATTATTCAATCTTCTGCCAGAAAATAAACTCTGCACACAGGTCCAATACTTTGCCACGGGTCCTCAATTGTCATTGTGGGTTTATAGTCCTGAATAGGACTATATAGGACTATAGTGCTGTATAGTGTATACCACAACCGTCTGAAGTGGACCTACTTTGAAATAACAAATCGGTTGTTTGTGCTACGACTTTGAAACTTTCACCAACACATAGGCCCAAGTGAGCAGAAATGTTCAGACGCTTGAGCTGTTTTATGTTTATGAATTCCATCAATGTTTTCTTCTCAAAAACTGTAAAATGAATTTACAAAAGATTATTTGTTTTATTTATTTATCAAAGATTGAACCCACAGAGTATCAAAATGATTTACTGTAAACAGCAACTGCAAGTTCTTGCCAAATAAAATTCCAATGCGTGCCGAACTGGGAGGGACGAGGCTGGGGCAAGAGCGCGGGTGGCCCGGGTAAAAAATAAAAATAAAAAACGAACGGGAGGCTGACCGGCCAACCGGGGTCCACTGATGGCCGGCAAGGTTCAAGGTTTGATCATTTTGTCCCAGACAGTTCTGCTGATAACCCTCAAAAGTTCCACACCCGATCCAGTGCTGCACAGTAGCTACAAGGTTGATCTAGGTTAGTGGTTCTAAAAAGTTTTTAATTCAAGGACCCCCATAACTCTGGCAGTGTGCAAGGGGAACCAAATGGACCCGTAAAGGTCAATTTGGTTCCATTTGCACACTGTCAGAGTTTCAGACCTGTAAGGGTCCATTAGGAAACCACTCAAGGCACCCAGAGGGCCCCTGGACCCCACTTTGAGAACCACTGATGAAGATTTCCAAAGCCTGTATGCAGTTTGCTTTGCAAATTAATAATGAAGGAAAATATAAATATCCAGAATTGTAAATGTCCTGGACATTTCATCCGGTGAAACAAAACATCTATCCAGTAGTAGCATTGTGTTGTCGTTGGTTCACAAGACATTTTGAATAACCGGAAAAGGTGGAGAGGAACAGTCCTGCATACATGAAGTTAATGAATGTGCATGTCAGAGAAAGCCCAACGCCCTCAGCCACCCACTAGACACAGACAAGGTTCACTGGAATATATACAACATATCATTATCATATATATATATATATATATATATATGATAATTATATATATATATATATATATATACAATGATAATGTTGTCAAATGCTGCACAATTGACTATTAAATTCCATAACAAGAGCTTCCTGAAATGTAATCAGGTGCCAAATGACAATATGTTGAACAAAAGAACATGGAAGTACAATTTACAATTTAGGCATTTAGCAGACGCTCTTAATCCAGAGCGACTTACATTAAGCAATAACAAAAACAAATAACAAAAGCATGGCATACATCACATATATAAAAAGCCACTCATGTGCAGCTTATTTCAACAATCCGATTTGTTAGTTAATCAACAGTATGGAACACTTGTTCCATGCAGTTTTAAGCTTCCTCGCAGCAAAACAATCCTATCCTATTGATAATCCTTTCTTGTTACGATTACCTCCAAGCTAGTAACAGCAATACACATTCCGTGTTGGATTTAATTTCAACAGGTCGATGGTCGATACTATTCTGTAGGTTCAGACAGCAAGCAATAGATGAGGTCAGAGAAGGACAGAAGACTTGACATGCAGGAGCATGAGAGACATGATGATGATGATGATGATGATGATGATGATGATGATGATGGTTTCAGGAATGGCAGCTGATTAGTTAGATGTAACTATTGTCTAGAAAGGTGCACTTAGTAGAGCACAAATCTTCGCCATGGGAGGCATGGCCTAATACTGTACCTCCATCTTTCTCCCTGACTTAAAGGGATTGTGACATAAAATAAAGTTTTTGTAATTTTTCTTAATTTTATTTAGGTTTTCTGAGCGCAATTGCACCCAAAAAACCTGAACTTTTAACATTCAGTCAATAATGTGTGGTCTGGGGTTTTCTGGCTCAAATAAGTGCTTTGATTTTCCTGCTGTTTGTGATGTCACAGCCTGCAAATCCCATATGTCAATGGGATTTGCCAGCAGATGTCACTGTTTTCACAGTTTTGCCTGTTTTCATTGCAGCTCAAAGGCTTACAAACCCCAGAGAAAACTCCAGACCACAGTGTAATTGGGTGTCATAAAACCTAAAAGAAAAACGAAAGATAAAAAAATAATAATGTCATGACAGCTTCGGACAGGCGGACATGTAATTACCATTTTGAATATTATCTCTACCATTGTTGCAAATGTAGTTGTTTAACCTCGTAGACCCTTTAGTCTCAGTGAGACGGGCCTGAGTTATAACTGTACTTGGGTTAGGGCCAGCTTTTTTTGTCTATGCCAAATCCCTTCGTAAACAATTGCAGATCTACAAGCTCACAACGTGTTGCAACGTGATGCAATGTGAGCTTGTGTCTGCTATGTTTGATGAATGTTCCCACAAGAATAGGGATGCTGGGGTTCATGTGGCTAAGCGATACCAGTAATGAAGTACTGCACTACCCTGAAGCAAGCTAAGCTGTATACAGCAACATGGCAAAGTAGTTCACTAGATCAAAGATCATTTATTCTTTCAACACTGAGCCAACTTCATTCCAAGTCAATTCTATCTCACTGATGAATAAATCTGTCAGTCAAATGGATAGGCAGGCATAAAACAAGATTCAGTGCAATTGTTTACTAAACAATAAACTGTGCTCTCTGCTCTCACTGCTCCAAAACCAATTTGGCAAAAAAACAAACAAAACTAGAAAAAGTGCCCTTCTGGGCACAGGTCTCCACCAGGAGGATAGGATTGTGTGTGATGTTTGGCAAAATGTTTAGGAGTAATATAAACATGTTTATTTGTTTTTGTGTGTGTGTGTGTGTGTGTGTGTGTGTGTGTGTGTGTGTGTGTGTGTGTGTGTGTGTGTGTGTGTGTGTGTGTGTGTGTGTGTGTGTGTGTGTGTGTGTGTGTGTGTGTGTGTGTGTGTGTGAGACGCGACTTGGCCTGTTGTAGCGCCACCATGAGGCTGATTTGAAAACTGTCAAGTGGCATTTCTTCCTCAGCCTAGTAGTGGGAATAGGCATGCACAGTTTCACCGCAATCGGACGCTGCGTTGCGGAGTTGTGGCAATTTGTACAAAACGGGTACAAAACGGGCTACTCCTGAAAACTTTAGAAGCCAATCGTAGCCAATCAGGATGGATAATTATGAGAAATCAAACAAATCACATGATCACATGACTATGGAGAGCATGTGTACCGATTTGCATGAAATTTGGATAAAATCTGAAGGAGTAATATTAGAAAATGTGTTTTACATATGTTGGCCTCCTGGTGGCGCTATAAAGAGCAGATGTGAAAAATTCCAGGCAAAGGTTTTTCCTTGGCCTCTAGGGAGTGTGCATACATGGTTTTACACAGATCGGCGCAGTTATAGGTAAAAACAAATCAGCCAGTTATAGCGCCACCATGAGGCTGAGTTGAAAATATTCAAGTGGCATTTCTTCCTCGACCTAGTGGGAGTGTGCGTGCAAAATTTCACGGAAATCACACCATGTGTTCTGTAGGTGTACTGTCAAAACATTTGTTTTGCACAAAGCGGCCTCCTGGTGGCGCTATAACAGGCCAATGTGAAAACTTTGGGGCAGAGGTTCAGCTCTGGCATTCAGGGAGTGTGTGTGCAGAGTATGGCTGCGATCAAGCCAACGGTGCCAGAGATTAGCTGTTCACAGACGGACGGACGGACGGACACACGGACGGACGGACGGACGGACACACGGACGGACGGACGGAGTGCAAAACATACTCTCTCCCCATGCCTTCGGCCTGGTGGAGACAAAAATGTTGCTCCACATAACGAAAACCAGGTGTCGAGACTCGAGAGTGTGGGTATGTTCATCAGTGCGTGACTGCGTGCGTAACTATCTCTCTTGAATGAGGGATATAGGGGGATATAGCACACAAGTGCCACTGGCTGTGAGTTGGCAAAGTTGTTGTTGACCGATTTGGGAGAAAAACAAATAGAGAATTGAGGTCCTTGGCCTGCTATCAGCGTGCACAAGAAATATGACGCTGATCAACCAAGTGGTAGGTGAGATTATATGACGCTGATCAGCCAAGTGGTAGGTGAGATTATATGACGCTGATCAGCCAAGTGGTAGGTGAGAGGATTCAAAATCACAGTCGAGTGACTGAGAAACAGACGATAACACAGGACAACAGAGAGCAGGCTATGTCAGCTCTCCATTTGGACAGCACCAGTATTGGATGGACGGATGGATGGATGGATGGATGGATGGATGGATGGATGGATGGATTGATTGATGGATTGATGGATTGATTGATTGATTGATTACACTTCCTACAGTATAAAACCCAAGTCTATAATGCATTAAAACTTATAGTGCATTGTAATCTGCCTATATCACTGTATAATTGTAGTTCTCATAGTACCATATAAAGCATTTTATAATGACTTTGGCAAGAATCATGGGGTGTTCGTGAACCTTTTCTGTGTTGCTCTTGCATACTTTTTTGTTCCTCCACTGTATACATAAGTACGGAGCCCCTGAATGGCCATGCATTCAAAATATATTTTATCTTGTCCGTACAAGATATTATCTCGTCCGTACAATATATTATCTCGTCCGTACAAGATATTATCTCGTCCGGACAAGATATTATCTCGTCCGGACAAGATAATTATTATCTCGTCCGGACAAGATATTATCTCGTCCGTACAAGATATTATCTCGTCCGGACAAGATAATTAAAACTGCTGGGCAAGCGCTGAAGCTTTGGCATCTGGGGTCAGATCAACATATGGAATGAATTCTGTACTGGCCATATATGGAGCGTGTCTTGAGTGTACAGGGTTTGATGAGGTCAGATCAACATAAGGATTGTCAGAACAGGTAGGGCCGGACCTTAAGATTCGGGCCTGTTGCGAACTCTAGTTTTTGCCGGCTGCCAGGCCCGGCTGCACTAATAACTTTGGGACGGGCCCATTTAGAGTTTGAATGGACAGGTATCAGTCAAAAGGGAGACATCGAAGAGGAAGGACAGGTGGGGGATGATCAACATAATATGTTGATCCCACCCCACCCGTCCTTCCTCTTCGACCTGTCCTGTTCTGACATTCCATATTATGGAATGTCAGAACAGGTCATCTACATATATGGAGATGATGATGTCACAAGGCGTGAGGTGTGACGTGACACACCTCACGCCCTGAGGGCGAGAAGCGTGAAGGTGAAGCGTGCATGCATCCGCCTGGGTGACGGCAGACTGCTGGGAGAGCGCTGGCACTTTGGCATGGGGGGTCAGATCAACATATGGAATGAATTCTGTACTGGCCATATATGGAGTGTGTCTTGAGTGTACAGGGTTTGATGAGGTCAGATCAACATATGGATATGCATTTACAAAAACACTAGGAACAGACTTTATTAAATAAATCAAAAACAAAGAAAAACAATATCAGTGCTAGATTAAAAACATAAAAGGATAAACAAGGGATTTCTTCTTAGCCAGAACTCAGCTGGGGAAAGCTGTCTTGAAGAGGTGGGTTTTGAGCGAGGTTTTGAAAGAGAGTAGGGAGGGGGCAACTCTGAGATGATTGGGGAGTGCATTCCAGAGGGAGGGGGCAGAAACATAGAAGGCCCTGTACCCCCAGGTGCGGTACTTGGCCTTGCAGAACTTCAGGAGGTTGGCTTCACTGGACCTGAGGGGGAGGGAGGGGACAGGTTTTTGAGTGCTGTAGGTGGTGAGCAGAATTTTGTAGTGAATTCTTTGTTTGACGGAGAGCCAGTGTAGGTCGTGGAGGACAGGTGTAATGTGGTCTCTGGAGTGTGTACTGGTGAGCAGACGGGCAGCTGAGCATTGCATGCGGAAGGTGTTTCATCTATTAAGATTTTATCTCTTCCTATCTATCTCACTCGTGCCGGCACGAGTGCACACTAACTGATTTCTAGACACAGACGACTGGACAAAACTATAACAATATGTTATTTATAGTTGCATTCTGTACTTCTCATCAGTCTCCTTGTCTGCACTCTTAACGTCTCTCTCGTTCTCTAAATCCTTTTTTATCTTCCGTTCCTTTCTTCTGTCTACTCATTTCTTCCTGTTATTTTCTTCAGCCGTGCCTATCTCCCTCCTCCTCTCTCCAGCATAGGACGGAAAGCATAATCCGTTTGTTTGACACCAGACTGACTGATGAATCAGCTCATTTTTTAGCAACGGGATTCAAACAAAATCCCATCAATTTCTGTTTTGGGAGAGGGTACCTGAATAACGACTAAAGCTCTCTTAGTGGAAGCCATGATATGACTTTACATAATTCAACACCCCATCAATGGCAAGTTGGCAACATGTGCTCGTGCAAATATAAACACAACATGTAAAATACTAAACAGAGCAAACAAACAAAACTATTAGAAATGCCATGGTAATCGTTATTATCTAAGTTTGTATCCCATGTGCTCTCATCGCTAATGTGCATCTATATTGGTTTGTAAGGTTAAAAAAAAAGACATCTCCATGTATAATTTAAAATTGTTTATCTTGCAAAACAACAGCATTCTCACAGGCGTTGTAATAAGAAAAAGTGTAACGCTTGCAACTCTATTGTTTCTCCAATCCTATAAAGATACAAGTGGAAACAGATGATCATGATGCAGTTGATCCCTGTTTCCAATTGTCATTTTACAGAGGCCACTCAGGGGTCTATACTAGGTCTATAAACTCCACAGTGTGTCACATTCTGATGCATCATTGTGAGCGTGTAGAACCCTTTTAGCTGAATGTTCACCTATTTTCACTGAATGTTTGACTTTTATGAAGCTGTGCATGGTTCAAGTGTTACAGACAATTACTGCACATCACCACAAATGGGTATTCTTTTATGGAATATTCTGAGATGTAGGCAAACAAATAACGGAAGAATGGCGGAGAGACACATAACTTCAGCTAATATATTCCATTGACCATGGCTTCGTTCACCACCTTCGTTCACCACCTTCAACCTGTCCCTAATTCCGGCATGTCATTGTAGGTGAAATATTAAAAAAAATCATTTACCATAGGCTACAGTATAGGCTCAAGTGGTTACGTTTTTCACAGTAGTAGTGTGAAAAGTAGTGAGAAATGTACACTGTACACAGTGAAATCTGGATATAAATGTCACTGTGTATATACTGTAGGCTACAGCATGTGAAGTTTCATGTGAAGCAACATGTTGATGTGTTGCTGTGTCGCCCGCATGCCAGAGAACCGGTAAATTATTTTAATCCTAGCCTAACATACAGTACAGTGCAGCTTTTGAGCCAGCCATTTGAAGTGAGTGAGACTTGGCTTCTTTTAGTGGCGTGTGTGTGCGTGTGTGTGCGTGTGCGTGTGCCTGTGCGTGTGTGTGTGTGTGTGTGTGCGTGTGTGTGTGTGTGTAAGAGCAAGCCAATTGGAAATGACAACAGGTCCCCAACACCCTCTCTCGGGTCCCAACCTCTTGGTCCTGGTATTGTTGCTGGTGTGTGGGCACTGTGCAGTGCACCGCCCCCAGGGGGGCCCGCAGAATTATCTGGCTTGAGGAGGAGAACGAGGGGGGCGGGCCCGGCACTCCTGCATTCTGGCTGGCCGGGATGCAACACTGCAGCGTGGAGAACATGTGCTGGGTTCCCAACGGTAGGCGGTGCGGCCGGAGGGAGGCGAGCTAATCTGGTGCCTGTAGCATGTTGCTTAATGGGTAGAGCATGGGTCTAACGCACTAATTGGGGTTACATTCCCCATGGAGTAACCCAGTCGGAGGGATTGAATTCCTTGTTTAGCCCAGGGGATAGACAATGACGGCATCATGGCACTGGTATCCAGAGAACTCGCCAGTTTTCAGACTCGTCGCGGTTTAGAGCATTTTTGTCTGACTTCACCTTCATTTAAATTGCATTGAATTGAGAGAGAGAGAGGATAGTTGTTTAGAGTTTACACTAGATGAAGTTTAAACACCAAAGTACCGAAACAATGTAATGAATTAGTAAACAATATCCTGAAATGGTAGGCCTACTTATCATTGGTATTCACATACTCACCTTTTTATCAGATTCATTACCTATAGCTGACCATTAAATTGCACAAAATCATTTGATCACTTTTGAAATGAACAATAACATCTGTGGGTTTGACATATTACACTGATGAAGACAGCATGTTAGCATAACGATGAAGACATTGATGAATAATTTCCGCTGCAGCGAGTTGGTATCCATGGCACTGATGCAGTGGTTACATTCTGGAATTTCCGGACACGTTTCTTTTTTTCCGTTCTTGTTTTTTTTGTTTTTTTTACACCGTGGCTCTGCAAGAGCGTCTATGCCGGGGTGCATGTGTTTGGTACGACGTAACAATCCGACAGGCATTTATCCGACACCCTACCCAAAACTCTAACCCTAACCTCACAGGAAGCCATAGGTTAGTTTTAACCTGCCACAGGTTAGTTTTACCCTGCCACACATGTCGGGAGCCACGGGTAAGTTTTAACCTGCCACAGGTTAGTTTTAACCTGCCATGTATGTCGGGATCCACGGGTGAATTTTAACGGACCACGGGTTAGTTTAGTTGTAACCGTCGGGAGCGCTGGTGTTGTGAGACTAATGCCTGTCGGACTGTTAGTATGTCTAACCAACTCATAAACCAACAAAGTGGAAAAAGCCGCACTCCAAAATAAAAGATGCTAGACTGGTTCAGATGTCATTTCTCATTTTATTGAGAACGCTGTCTAACCAACGTATGCATTCCCCCCGTCTATGATGGGGGGGGGGGGGGGGGGGGGGGGGTGTGTGTGTGTGTGTGTGTGTGTGTGGGGGCGTGGGGGCGTGGGGGCGTGTGGGCGTGCGTGCGTGCGTGTCCAGAGCTATAATCTCACAAACAACTGATCAGTGACAATGAAACTTTGAATTAGTCTAGGACCTGGCTAAGATATGTATGCACTTAATTTAGGAGAGAATATCTTAACTGTTCTTGGCTAATATGACCCCCGCAAACAACTTAGGAACTGTGAGGAATTCTCTATCCGGGGCGAAATACCATTTTAAAAATATCCGCTACTTAAAACATGGCTCTATCTTCTAAACCAGTGGTTTTCAACCAGTGGTCCGGGGACCACCAGTGGTCCTTGAGGAGGTTCCAGGTGATCCCCAGTTAAACTTAAATGATGGAGAGTTGGTAACCAAATGGACCATTATAGATCATTAACTCTTGAGAGTGTAAAATGAAACCAAATGGACCCTTATGGGTCCATTTCATTGTTACACTCTGAATAATTGTTATTTTGATCAACATTGCCTGTTATCACTCCTAATGGTACCAACATCAATACAGCATGGAACTGTGGACAAAATCTTATCCATCGATAACAAAATACTCTTTTGGGTCGAAGAGGTTAAATGTCATCAAAAAAATGGTGGTCCGTGGCTCAAATGCAGAATAAATAATGGGCCTTGATATGAAAAGGGTTAACAACCACTGTTCTAAACCATTGGAGCTACAGATGTATACTCATGAATACTCATGTTTGATACTCAATAGACCATATGCACACGGCGGTCATCTTGCCATAAAGTTAAGGCAACGTGGCAACTATAGCCGCAATTTGCCAATTTGCCACAGCCCATACATCCAAACAGACAAAGTCCTATCTAATTGTATTGAATGACGTCAAACTCACCAAAACTGCAGCTGTAAGAAAAGCTTGAATTATCCTCTTTCTATCTGCAAAGTGTTTGTTTCATAAAAATCCACCGTGGACATGTTATGTTAGGTAGCCTACTTTATGTCAAGAAATTCCTTGCAGGTGATTTTTTTGGAGTTTGGAATTGCTCACATTCAGTACAGCAACGTCCTGCTGCCTCCAGTAAAGCAACGTCCTGCTGCCTCCAGTACAGCAACGTCCTGCTGCCTCCAGTACAGCAACATCCTGCTGCCTCCAGTAAAGCAACGTCCTGCTGCCTCCAGTACAGCAACGTCCTGCTGCCTCCAGTACAGCAACGTCCTGCTGCCTCCAGTACAGCAACGTCCTGCTGCCTCCAGTAAAGCAACGTCCTGCTGCCTCCAGTACAGCAACGTCCTGCTGCCTCCAGTAAAGCAACGTCCTGCTGCCTCCAGTAAAGCAACGTCCTGCTGCCTCCAGTACAGCAACGTCCTGCTGCCTCCAGTAAAGCAACGTCCTGCTGCCTCCAGTACAGCAACGTCCTGCTGCCTCCAGTAAAGCAACGTCCTGCTGCCTCCAGTAAAGCAACGTCCTGCTGCCTCCAGTACAGCAACGTCCTGCTGCCTCCAGTACAGCAACGTCCTGCTGCCTCCAGTACAGCAACGTCCTGCTGCCTCCAGTACAGCAACGTCCTGCTGCCTCCTGCATAAAGCAACGTCCTGCTGCCTCCAGTACAGCAACGTCCTGCTGCCTCCAGTACAGCAACGTCCTGCTGCCTCCAGTAAAGCAACGTCCTGCTGCCTCCAGTACAGCAACGTCCTGCTGCCTCCAGTAAAGCAACGTCCTGCTGCCTCCAGTAAAGCAACGTCCTGCTGCCTCCAGTACAGCAACGTCCTGCTGCCTCCAGTAAAGCAACGTCCTGCTGCCTCCAGTACAGCAACGTCCTGCTGCCTCCTGCATAAAGCAACGTCCTGCTGCCTCCAGTACAGCAACGTCCTGCTGCCTCCAGTAAAGCAACGTCCTGTTGCCTCCAGTAAAGCAACGTCCTGCTGCCTCCTGCATATGTACAATTTCAAAACAGGTGGTATGCAGGGCCGTTGAGTGATTATCCAACATTTTGAGCATCTCAGAACATCTGTAGCTCCAACAGTTTAGAAGATATAGAGCCATGTTTTAAGTGGCGGTTATTTTTATAAAAGGGTGTGGTCATTTTTTGGGTATTTTGCCCCGGATAGAGAATTTCTCACAGTTCCTAAGTTGTTCGTGGGGGTCATATTAGCCAAGAACAGATGAGATATTATGTCCTAAATTAAGTGCATACAAAACATCCTCCACTATTTTTGTTTTCGCCACATAATGTTTTACACTTTCTGAAATGTTTATATTTCTGAATTTGACCAGAAGCCCCATCATGTAAATATTCTATAATGCTTCAAAGGTGGAGGCATCCTCGTGCTTCAGCTTCCTCTGAATCGTGGTGCTTTCAGTAATGGACAAACAGATCAATACCACCACTGGGGGTAACATCACTGGAGGAAGACACTGGAGCATTAACTCTCTCTTACCATTTAGATAAAAATAATCCTCATTGATGGCTCCATAGAATTCAGGGTGTGAATCCAATAGGCACGGTCGGTCCAATAGGCATGCACCCAAACACTCACACATGTGCACTACCATAGAAAAAAGGAGCCTGGAGCAAGGATGGCGCCCAGACTGATAAGTCTTGCCTGTCACCACTAGAGACATAATTATTATTTAACTTCAACTGAGATACGTGTTAGAGTCACATTACGTGTTCAGGCTAATTGAGAATCTTGTGAACATTCAGGTAGAACAGATGATCATACTTATTTTCCTGTGAGCATGACCTTTCGTCCTGCTCCTGCAGAAACCATAGAAGAGTATCTACGGTATGTCAGGCGAAACATTGCTGCTTCATCTTGACCACATAGTCAGAGTAATGAGCAATTTACTAATAAGTTATCTCCTCAGCCCTGCATGCTTGGCTGGTGCCAGGAAGGTGTTAGAGCAGACATTTTCATTGGAAATCGTCACAGGAAGAACTATTTCTGTGACTAGGCTCCTAGGCTCCTGAGGTACAGAAAAGTGTTGATATTAAAAAAGTACTAAACATAATACTAGTATTTTTAAAAGCAATCACTCCAGCTGCAACCTCAAAAAGGCCTGACTCAGAGACCCGTGTATCATTGCAGAGGAAAAACCTTTAGAAGACAGACAGAAAAGAAATTGCATGAAATATCTATCTCTTTAAACTTAACTTAAAAGTTTTGGGATAGGGATAGGGATACGTAACATAATTACATATATAAATATAAATAAGAATTGTTTTAAGTGGCATTTCTTCCTCTGCCTAGTGGGAATGTGCGTGCATAATCTCACGGAAATCGCACGCTGTGTTCAAGATTTGAGGCATTTTGTTCAAAATGGACCAATCCTGCAATCTTTGGAAGGCAATCTTAGCCAATCGGGAAGGAATATGGGAAAGTACTTTTATGTAAGAATGTGAGTAGCTTTTTCACAACTGAACTGCGTATATGGCACATGGCATTTCAGTAGATATAAATGTGTGTAGTACTGCAGTTAATTAACAAATTACAAGGGTTTGTGAAATACTTTTTGTCACTTGTGTTTTCAAAATGAACACGCACTGTAAAGAATCAGGGTGGAGGGGTTGGCATCTAACTCTGCTTTGTGGGTTTATTAATAAGCATATAAATGACCCGATCTTTAATAGTAGAAGACCCCTTGAATATAATGAGGGGAGAACTATAGCAAACTTTCCTCATTATTGGATCACTTTACTAACTTTAGTAGTTGCCAATGTTCTGAAATCAGGTTTTTCACTTGCCAGAGGTGAATATTCTGTAGAGAATCGAAGGCAGGGACAGTCATTGATGATGTTTATTGACGAACACTGGCTGTGCCTATTAGAGCGCATCTCTCTTTGTCTAGGCCTACTTCAGTTTTAGAAGATGCTCTATTCATGAAATAAACTTTAATTTCTTATTAGTTCAGATTCTGCATCCTTAGTGCAATTGTCTTCTGGAATATTGCATATCTGACATATCGATTGACATATTTCTATGCCTCGGGTTATGGTACATCATTGTCGCACGTGTAATATCGCCCTCTTCATAGACAAGAAAGGAACCTTGTCATTAGTGTGATCATCATCAATGAAAGGATGAATAGTTTGTGCCGTCGTTTTTCTATAATGCTTCTTGCTGCAGATGATAAAAATTACTTTTTAAGTTGTGATTGGAATAATCAGAGAATAAACATTCATATTTCAAAGAGACAAGAATAAAAGAGCACGGGCATTGATCCTCCAGCTCAGAGGTCTTCAACAGGGCCTCCGGGATGCCTACGGGGTCCTCAGAGCTACTGCATGGGGGGCCACCAGATCTTTGTAGGATATGGATTTTTTTTAACCACTTCAACCCTAGAATCTTATCCCTATTCAATTTCTGAAGGGAAAATTAGCCGTAAATAGCAGATCTTGCGAGGCATTTGTGTGCTTGTAGATCGGCTATTTTAGGCAAATAGGTTTGGTTTGGTGTAGAGGGAAAAAAGAGTAGATCAAGTACATGGCCAACGGTCAAGGTTATTGACAGTTTATTGAGGGTTTCAGTGGTTACATGTGTGAAATAAACCAAAAAAACATTAATTCACACAACTCTATTAGTCTATGAAGCTATCTATGAAAAGGTTTAATCTGCAACACAATTGTATACATGTAGTGGGGGGTCTCTGCTTCATCTCTCTCTCTCAGCTGAGGGGTCCTTGGCCGGAAGAAAGACCCCTGCTCTAGCTACTCTAGGGCCTAGAATGATAGCTCAAAACAGTGAGCACTTAACTTATGGTTCAGGACATCCAGTGCAGACAGTGGTTCTCAAACTGGGGTCCAGGGAACCCCAGGGGTCCTTGGAGGGGGTTCCAGGGGGTCCCGAGCTAAATGTGTCATTATAGCATCAGTTTGACCACTTTAAATTGTATGCTGCTGGCTATTTGAAAACAGCAGATCTACAGAACCTTGCAAATGTGTTAGTGTTGTAGTTCTCGAGACATGGTCTCGTCTCGAGACCGGTCTCGAGACCACATTTTCGTTGTCTCGGTCTTGTCTCGGTCTCGCGCCTCTCGCCTTTTTTGTCTTGCGGTCTCGTCTTGGTCTCGCCCCTCATTTGTCTTGGTCTTGTCTCGGTCTCGCGCTTCACACCTTTTTTGTCTTGCGGTCTCGTCTTGGTCTCGCCCTTCATTTGTCTTGGTCTCGTCTCGGTCTCGGACCAATTGTCTCGGGTCTCTTCCCCCACCGAGACCACTCGAGACGAGACAATGCAAAACGTTCTATCAACCCGATCGCAAGGACTGATCCCATTCATATTAACATTAAAGACAGCTGTAGGAGCGCAGCGCAGCGCTGAATTAGAGCACACGTAATCTTAAATCTATTGAAATTGGGTTAGAACATGTTCTGATTGTATGAAATGATATCAGGCTGGCATAAATAAAGTGTCGGCCGGGTGGCGGAGAGTTACACAGCGCCACAGCCTGACTTTTTTGGTATAGTGCGAACGGCGTCGGTGCGGCTTGCGAGGCCTCGCGCTAGACAGCTTTTTTTTATTCTTTGAAATGGGAACGGGGCTAGCTCTCTCTCTCTCTCCCCCCGTCTGTGTGTCTGTCTGTCTGTGTCTCTCTCTCTCTCTCTCTGTCTGCCTGTCTGTGTCTCTCTCTCTCTCTCTCCGTCTGTGTCTCTCTCTCTCTCTCTCTCTCTCTCTCTCTCCGTCTGTGTGTCTGTCTGTCTGTGTCTCTCTCTCTCTCTCTCTCTCTCTCCGTCTGCCTCTCTCTCCGTCTGCCTCTCTCTCTCTCTCTCTCTCTCTCTCTCTCTCTCTCTCTCTCTCTCTCTCTCTCTCTCTCTATTAACTATTTAATTACATATTTCCATTTTGCACCAATATTATACTACCATGTCTTAATACAGTGTTGCTTTTTACAAATAAAATACGCAAATTAAGGTTGATCACAAAGTTAGTGTGGGTATCAGCAGGCTACTTTGATGGGAATGCGACGGGTTGAAGAACAACCGCTGCAGGGTTTGACTGTGAACAGTGAATCATTCTAGTTTCTTACCTTGTGGCTCATGCTAGTCATTTGAAGAATTTTATAATCCAATAATTATATAATCCAAGGTTTGTTTGTCTGGAGATCCAACGCTATGTCATATTATTAAAGTAAGTAAACTTTAAGAAGCGCTGGTCATTGTGCTGCAGTCAGTGAGAAGCTGGTCCGCTCTGCTAATTGATCTGACCTATATATTTGCGCAACTGACTGGCATGAGGGTAATTACTTATTTGGCAGCACCTGCAATTCCAATAGGACATTTGAAAAGGCTTTCATATATTAATATTTTTTTCTAATAAGGTTTGGCCTTATAGATTTTGTATAGTTTTGGATATTGATTCATTAATTAACACAAAAATGTTTCTCCCAGGCGGCTCTGATGTGCATGCCTCATTGTTATTCATTAATTGATATTTAAAATAAATATTTGAATGAATCATGCTGTAGTAGGCCTATACCTAATTTTGTAAAATCTATTTGCACTGCAGTGTTTCAGATCAAGATTGTTTTCTGTGCCTATCAAATAAGAGGGAAAAATGGTCTTGGTCTCGGTCTCGGTCTCGACCTGCTAGGTCTTGGTCTTGGTCTTGGTCTCGGCCCCCTAGGCTCGCAGCGGTCTTGGTCTCGGTCTCGGTCTCGACCTGCTAGGTCTTGGTCTTGGTCTTGGTCTCGGCCCCCTAGGCTCGCAGCGGTCTTGGTCTCGGTATCGGTCTCGACCTGCTAGGTCTTGGTCTTGGTCTTGGTCTCGGCCCCCTAGGCTCGCAGCGGTCTTGGTCTCGGTATCGGTCTCGACCTGCTAGGTCTTGGTCTTGTCTTGGTCTCGCTTTAGGTGGTCTCGACTACAACACTAAAATGTGTCGCATCGCGATGCGTTCTGAGCTTGTGGCTTTATTATTAAAAAAACAAAACGTGAAAAATGTAAAACAAAATTGTAATATTTTTTTAACATCTGGGATCCGAGTTCATTTTTGGGGTTCTATCTGGACATAACATTTTTCTAGAACAATTGATATAGTGCACAAGGCCGTTTCATCTACCAACCTGACCTGCTTGTTTTCACTCTCTTCTCACTGCCCAATGAGCCACACGTTTTAATCCATAGCTGTTCAATACTGCCTCGCCATGAATGACTTAAGTTCGGACTCATTAACGCTGGTGGCCTGGTGAGGCCTTCTGATCGCTTGACACAACACTTCTGCAGAATGCAAGAACACAGTGTAGTGAGAAGCCTGATTTGTACGTTGTTTACTGCACATCACTTGTCAAGGAACCCACTCCCAGCTGACAGGGACACATCCTTTCAGTAGCCCTAGGCGAGACCGGTACATACACGGTGCCCCATCCGCCCCCCAAGCGTGGGTGTGCAACTGTGGCTAATGGGTGCACCTGCATTGCCATCATCATTCTATTAACACTGCATGGCCACCTATTCAACCTGCAGTCCACTTCTCGATCCCCGCGCCAGATTTTCACTAACACTCTTGCTTTACAACAATCGTTTTATTTCATGCTGACAACCGGGGTGGTTCTCAAAGTGGGGTCCGGCTAATCCTTTCCAGCTAAACGATTGATAGTTTACAGGTCTGTAACTCAAGAGAGTGTACTGGAAACAAATGGACCCATAAGGGCACACTCTCTGAGTTATGGGGGTCTGTGGCCGAATGCATATCAAATTGGGGGTCCTTGAAGTAAAAAAGTAAATAAAAAATGTTTGAGAACCACTGACTCTAAAATATCTTCAGCCTCAGTAAGTGTTTTCACCTTTTCATGGCAAATCTGTAATTACTTCCATGGCGGCATGTGCGTATAGCATGTTCCGGGCTGTTCCTGTGCATCTTGAGTAATTGCTGGCAATTATTCCAGTCATTTAGTCCTTCACTGATTGGTGTATCTTTCCGGGAGAACAGCTTGCAGAAAAATCTGCACAGGCTGTTTTCTTTGAATACATAAGCCAGCTTTCTCCTGAATTCTTCCACATTCACTAGTTCAGTGGTTATCAAACTTTTTATATATATTCATATGCATTGTGTTTGTGTTGCTTTGATAAGACTATAAGAGTTTAAAACTTTAGAAATTAGTACTGTGCTGTAACAGTCCCTCACGCCGTTGATGCAAAACAGTCTGTACTTAATCAGCCAGACAGCCATGCTTAATTAAATACGGGTAAAATAAAACAAAATGTTCAATAACAGACAGACAGACAATTTCACACTAACAAACTTGAAAAGCAAGTATTTTGCACAACCTACAGAGGTGTGGGAGGAGAACAGACGAGGGCCCAAACGTACTGAAAGAAATTACTCCAGCACACCGTCTTCAAATGCAAGAACAAAAGTTTGAATGGAAATAGGGCAGTGTTTCGGTCTAACGTCATCAGGTTACTTGCCCTGTTGCTAGCAGGGATGCAGTTGAAGCATGGTTAAACTCTGCAGCAGCAGGGTCTCTGGGGTTGAGCAGTTGACTGTCCCACATATTGCATTAGTGCACCTGGGAAACACAGATTGATGTACTATAGGTCTCACTCTGTCTGCAATAATACTGATCGGCCTGACTAGTTTATACTAATTGCCTGATTGGCTGTTCATGCCAAACACTTTTTTTTCCTAAGTGGTTATGGCCAGCTGAAAAAGGGGCTGTATAATCTATGCTGACATTGTAAAGATGACTGGACCATAGAGCCTCTTCTAGCTGGTGTGCCCATTACGAACCATTTAACCGTTTAAGTAGATGAATGGGTGGACAAATGGATGGATGGAGGGGTGATTTTCTTTTTAAAATTATGAATGCCTCCACAAGGAATCTTTCAAGCGAGAGGAATAATGACAAGAGGGCAGGAGGAGGGACACATTTGAAAGACAATGGCTGTTCCAAAGAAATTGGGCTACATTGGCTCAACAGGGAAACACTTACCGGACATTTAACCCTAGGAATTTACAGTCAGAAGGCATTATCTTGGACCTTTATATCAGTGATGATGATGTTATCCACAAAGAATAGAAATAGAAATAGAAAACATTTTTGCACTCATCATTTGAAAAGACAATCTGGGTGCTTGCACAGATAACATGTTTATATCTTATGAGTAAGAACCTTGCACACTGTAACTTGAAGAACCTTAACATTAGACATACACTAAAAATGCCTTCTAAAGCAGTAGTTCTCACACTTTCAAGATTTTTCATACAAGCTCACAGCTTGTACATGTACGTGACACGCTGTGGGCTTGTATATTTTCTATTTTTCAATAGCCAGCACAAACGTTCCAAGACCAATGGATAAACTGTCTTGATACTGCTACATGATCTGATTATTTGATTATTCCTATTTTTGCGTTATTTCTCTGTGTATATATAATAATAATAATAATAATAATAATAATAATAATAATAATAATACTGCTGCTGCTAAAATGTCTCTCGTTTCAGTGCATCAAATTAAAAAGAATATGCAGTTCTTGCATCCTTCAATTTCTGATTAAAAGATGAAAGAAGTTCCTTCATGTGCATACTGCACCTCCAGCTTATTGCTATTCCACCTACACTCAACCTTTCTGCATTCTCTTTTAAGACAACGAATGTTATCATTCATCCAAGGCGAGTGAACAATACAAACCAATTAGTTTATTTTGTTTTTGGGCGGGCGACCAAATCTCGAGCTGACAAATGAAGGTAATTAAATGAGCAGACTTGGTCATTAGTCTGGACAGGGGAGGTCATATCCTCACTGAGGTCAGGACTAAGACAGAGGAAAAGATGTCAGCAGAGTAGCTATAGAGCGTCGCAGTCCCGCCCCTTATCATGGACCAGGAAATGATTCTCCGTTCATTTTCCTCATAGACATTTCAGAAAGTATTTATTTAAAGACGGTTACGCCACGGACAAAGCCAACTCGAGTCGTGACAACTCATGACAACACAAACAATATTTTGGACCAAAAGAATAATTACAAAGAAGAAAAACAACAAAAAAGTGTTGTAACCTGCCGTTTTTTTCTTCTTTCTAATTATTTTTTCGGCCCCAAAAATTGTGTTTGTTGTCATGATTTGTCACGACTCGAGTTGGCTTTGTCCGCGGCGTAAACGTCTTTAAATAAATACTTTCTGAAATGTCTATGAGGAAAATGAACGGAGAATCATTTCCTGGTCCATGATAAGGGGCGGGACTGCGACGCTCTATTGAGAGTACAAGGATGTATAGTGCATTCGATGCGTTGAATGTAAGCATTAAAAGCAATACAAAACAAGAAATAATGACATACATAGTCATACATGTCAGGTGAAACGTTATTATTATTATTTTAGTAACGTGTATGTTTCTGAAATGATGACATAGTAATACCATGCAGCTGCTTTTGTATTTGCGGCAAATGCACACGAAGGAAGACAGTTGACTGGCATAGAATAGTAGGCTGCTGCAGTGCTGTTGCTATAATATTGTCACAGACTCACAACATTAAGTTATAGCATGATGTCGGCCTAAATGGCGTTATGAACAAGGATAGGACTATAAACAAGAGCTGTCTGTCAGTTGCCCTGCCCTTTAGACAGATAATCAATCCGATTCCATCTGTAACTGCGCGTCAGCAGGCTGTGAGCTGGCTGGCTGGCACGCACCCCCACCACGATGGCATTGGTTTCACCCGCGTTTGGTTTGAAGTTATATCGAGTGACGTTCGAACATTGCAAACGTGTCAAATAACTGTAGTATGTGCCTTGTCGGGGTGAGCTGTTCGTTCCCCGACTGTGATCATGCTTCTCTGCTGCGTTGCTCTGCACTGTCTGCAGCCTGCGTGGCTGCCAGGGATATTTGTCGTTGCCTGCTCTCCCAGTGGCCAGAGGCAGCTTTGTCGTTGCTTGCTGTTCCATTGGCCAGAGGCAGCCAATCACGTCAGTATGACTAGGTCCCGAGCCCCCCGACTAGGTCGCTTACATTTCATGAGCTTTCATTAACTTTTTCGCTGCTATCTACGTTTATAAACGTAGCTAGGCTATCGGTACCTAAAGGTGCTAACTACGCGTATGTTGGTAGACAACCGTATACTCCATATATGAAAGCAGCTACCGTCAATTTACCTTTTAGCATTGCTCCGGTTAGTATGGAGAGCCTCCGTCCCCAGTGCTCCCCACCAGATATGGGATTTTTAAATCCAGCTCCATTGAGCCTCCATTATAACAGGATTTTCAAAGGGCTGTATCTCAAAAGCTTCATGCCCTGTCCATGGTGAGCCGTCGCGCATCCCGGCGATCGTAAATCATTTGTTAGTTTGTATCACATCACTGAGCACATGTAACTGGTTGTAATGATAGCTAAGGTGTCTGAGCTAATGCGACTGATCACTGTGCTCAAACAGAAGCCCCCACCTCCCTGAATAACCTGGAAAGGAAACAAGGATCGTAGAGTTAGAGTGGACGGGTGGCATTCCTTAGGTGTGCTTTTGCTGCCACCTAGCGGCAGCAATAAAGTTAATCAGGTTTCACCTGACAAAAATAATACACAAATGAACTGCAATACAAAGGTATGAAGGCTTATCTCTGAGATTAATGTCGCAATTCTATGGGTTTTTAAAGTCCGAAATTTGCGAAATTTTTCTCCGAAATGTATGAGATTAATGTCAGAAAATTGCCCCGCCCCCAACAGCGTTTCTTTTTTCCCCCTCACCGAGATAGCAGTAATAAGCCTTCGTAAAAGAGTGTTGATGTTCCGACTCAAAGTAAAAAAAAAAAGAAATCAAGAAAGAGTATTGTTTGTTTGTTGGCAGTGATACAGCACATGTTGTATTCAATTTAGAGTTATTCTTTAGAGTTACCGGTATGCGAAAAAAAATCTCTTTTTTGCTGATGCATCATCAACATAATATCATTTAAATTTCAAACAATCATCTCTTTGTCAAGGTTAACAACCCTAGAATATATATATATTGAATATATATTCAATACAGGAAATCGGAATGGGTTAAAGAAATGTGTTCAAGAAATCTAGGTACATTTGGTTAGAAGAAAACCAAGGAGGGCCAAGTGAGCGTGGTATTGCAACGCACAGAAGAAATTATTGGCATCCATTCCTAAACATATGCACAATTTGCACATCAAAAATGTTGAAATTAGTGACGTCCACAGAACGGCAGATGAATGCGTTGGCAAAAACATGCAGCTGGATCCACTCCTCGACCAGACATGCTGGACGCACCGACAAAGTCACGGTCCGTGAGGTATAGCCAGAGGTGGACAAAGTAGTGGTACAGTACACAACCATTGGAGTCAAAGTATAGATACTCAAATATTACTACAGTGAAAGTAGCCTCAGAGACCAAGGTGTTTTGGCTTAAAAAAATGCCTGGGCAAACATGAAATCTGGTATAGGAGTGGGAGTTAACCTTATATTTTCCTAACCAAAAAGAGTGCAGAGGGGCGTCACTTCAAATTAGGTGACATCAGTGTTCTCCGCGTTGTACTACCGGGGAGGTGAGAAGGAGGGGAGGCGTGGTGGGCAGCCTTTGGTGAACCAATAGGGAGCCGGCGTCAGTTTCCAGCACTAGTTTGAATCCGCCCCTCTTGTCCTTGGAAAGCTCGGGTACTTTCATTTCAGGCTAAAGTCAAATTTGTAGTTGAGTTAAAGTACTGGAGTACTTTCTTTTAATACTCAAGTATACATTACAAAGTATAATATGAATGCATTAAAATGAAAAATATATATATATTCTTTTCCAGAAATGTTACAGAAATAATAATAGTTGACCTACAGCTTATAAATTGGCTTTATTCACTATATTTAAAATTGGGCTTAAGTTAACCTGAGGCCGAGATTTTTTTTAAACCAATTACAAAAAATTACAAAAGATTTGTGTTGCTAACTTGCTATATACTGTACATGGCAACAACAACCTACAAACGAGTTCCTGTCTTGAAAGTTATAGTTACAAATAGGGGTTCCCGTCCTTAATCAGAGCCATTATAGGCCAACATGAAATGTAATTAGATGCTATGGCCATACGGGGAGATATATGACTTGCTCAACTACTGTTCCTTCTGTCACTGATCATGGCATTTTTAAAATCATATTAAAAGGTCAGAACGGCCCTCAGTGTTATACAAAGGGCTATTCTGAGAGGTTGAAGTGTGGAAAGGATCACACTGAGCTGTGAGTTAGAGATAATTTATATACAATTAGGATACAATTAGAAACTAATTGCTCCGTTCCTTTGACCTCATTTAAGAGCTGTATCGGTGTACTGAACCGTAACAGGAAGCGCGTATGCCACCTTTGAAAAAGCGAGACTACGGTTATGCACAGTTGAAGTAATATTGTATGCCACATGTTCCACTCAGTGTTGCCAGATTTTGTGGGAGAAATAAGCAACCAGGTCTAGGAAAACAAGCCAAAAAGAAGCGGCTATTATAGGCCACATGAACATATGAACACATATCCGGTATGGGGCTCCATGGCACAAAACATTTTCAGATGGGGGTTAGGTATTGAGAACCACTTGTTTTAAAAAAAAATGGAAGCAAGCCCAATTAAGCAAAGTCTACACTTTAGAAACAAGACCACAAAAACCGCAACCCGCAACAGAAAAACAAGTCCAAAGTCACTTATAATTAGCGGACTTGGCAACTACAACTTAAATACAGTATGCCACATGTTCCACTGACTCTGTCAGTCAATGAACAACCTCTCTCAGTTCATTGGTTGAATGACTTGAACTGAATGTTCGACTGTGGTTTTCGGTTCAGTGAATAGCACTTGCCTGCGCTGGTGGATCGAGCTCCGTTCAAAACACTCAGGCAAATGACAATCAAAAAGGATAAATAGATCATTTCTGCAACTGCTTGCATGCTAATGAAACTATACATATCTAATTTATGTTGTCTCCCCTCTCCATTAAGGGCACTCACTGCTTCTTCTGGCACTGACAGTACACGATGGTGATATATTAGCTCTCCATGTGGTTTGGAGTGCAGCACACTGCTTCAGCCCTTCAGCTACTAGCTGTGTGTCAAATTACCATCCTGTCATGAGTTGGCAAAGAGCGCCTCAGACATAACTGTCCAGGTGTACAATGAATGGATACGTACTGTATTCACACTAAAAGTACAGTCATGACTCATGAAGCAAGACAAGTGTGTGTCTCTGTTTTACCCAGGCTTGTGCTGTTGTTGTACAGTAGGCAAAATAAAGAGATAGTGTGGCAGCGGTGGCCGAACGGATAGCTGCGCGGTCTTGATACCGGAAGGTTCCCAGTTCGAATCAGCCGTCCGACAGGTTAAAATTACCACCGCTGAAGTGCCCTTGAACAAGGCATTGAACCACTACGATGAAATGTGTTCTATGAGCAGGGCCTGGCTGGAAACAAGTTCTTGAGCTTAGCCCAGATACCCTGGGTAAATATAGTAATCATTTCATTTCAGTGGCGATTCCTTTATTCCTTTATATTTTGTTCTGTAGGCCTACTTGTTCTAACTTTTGATGATAAGCAACATGCTTTGTTGTGCGCAGTTACGACTTTCACTCTCACAGAAGCTCTGTGAATTGTTGCAAAATGTAATTCTCGCAATAAACAGGAGCCGGGCTGTTAACGCACCGGACATGTTGTCAGATTTGCTGGACATACAGTAGCTTTGTGCCGCTACAAGTGGTGTGAACTGTCCAGTTGATCAACATGGGTCCTGAAAGGAAACTGGCTGGCGCCCCCTGTGCTTCACCACAATTCACAGGGTGAATCCCCCTTAGCAAAAAGAATTTGATAACGTGCCGTCAATTGCACTGGGCAAGGAAGCAATGCAGAGCAGCAAAAGCGATGTGGTAGCCGTTTCTGTCCACTTCTGTTCTGCGTCCACTCTAGACAAGTTATTTGTGACTCCACCAGAAGTGTATCTGACACAGAAAGAGATTCGATGGCGCACAGCCCGAAAAATACCCCCATTCTGATATATGACAATCTATTCAGTCAATGGCTCGTATTGTCATCATTATCATTATCATGTGTGCTGTCGATAATGTAAATTATGCTAGGGCCTGACGTAAAATCGTCAGGTCACTGTACACGCCCGGTGGAATTGAGGCTTAAGCTATCTGAGAGATATTTTTAAGTGGTACAACCACTTCATTAAGTAGCTTTGTGTGTGCCTGGCTGGCTGTGTCCTGGCAGGCATATTAACTGTATATATGATGATTTCAGGTGTAGGGACCCCCTGGGGACCCCCACACGGTAACTCTGTAATTTCTCGACCGTTTCGGACGCGGGGACCCCCACACGGAGTTGCACCACTTACTTCACACAGGTGTGATTTTTATTTTTTTCCAACGCTTTTTTTGCTTTGTAAATGAAGAATGGTGGAAAATAAAGACAATCTAGAAAGTGACGATTCCTGGGAAACAAAACACACCACATAAGCTATTCAGTAGCTGCATTTGGCCTTGCATTTTGTTTAAGACAAAGACAAAGACATAAGACATTTTTAACAACCAAAAAGGGTGGAGAGGAACAGCGCTGCACACTTGAGTTAATGAATTTGCATGTCAAAGAAAGCCCAACACCCTCAGCCAACTAGACACAGAAAAGGTGCAGTGAAACATTTAGAACACATTTAGAATATGCTGTCAAATATTGCAAAATGTCTACTAAATTCCAACAAGTTTCCTGAAATGTAATCGCGGCTTCATTGGAGGGTTAGCTTGGCCCAGCTACCGGTTTCTGGTATAGAGGGGCGGGTGCCGCCGGGATCACGGCATTGGATCATATTGGTTCATCGATCTGAGTGCACGCCCCCCCTCCGTCCCTACCCGCCCTGGTAGTAAACAGCGGACAACACTGACGTCACCAAATTTGGAGCGACACCCCTCCCCACTGTAGTTCACTCCCACTCCTAGACCAGGAAATGTGTCTCGTTCCCCCAGGCTTACATTTTTTGAGCCAAATGCGAACAAAAATTAAAGCCTGGGTACTGAAGCTAGTGGAGGGTAAACTCAAGTAAACAGTCAGCTTGTTAGAGTTTTAAGCTTAATCCAATATACCACTTTCATTTACAGTGCAAATGCACAGTTTGTGTCTGATTTCAACAGTGTGGCCGATATTATAGTTTTTGATTTAATTTGATTACCTGTGGGGTAAGGTCAGTTTTCAGCTACTCGTACACTGAGCTGATGACTCCTCATTATGGTTATGATAGGCACCTGAGGGGAGCCGGTAAGGGTCTTGCTCATGGACACTTCCGACACATAGGCTGGGACCAGGAGACAAACCAGTGACCTTTTGATTACCAGGCAAGACAGCATAGTTCCAGACTAGTCCAGACAGCGATGGAAGAGTTGAGAAGAGAGAAGGAATGGAGACCAGACCCGTACACAGAGCGAGTTGCATCACTAGCATAGACTCCCATTGTAAGAATGGAATGTGGAAGTTCTCTTTCTATCTCAATGAGGAAGTTCCAATGTTTGGAAGTAAGGAGGCAACATCCCTCTTTACGGAGAGATCAAAGTGTGACGCAACTCTCTCTCTCTCTCTACGGGTCTGACAGAGACTTGATGCAGGAGACAGAGATGCAAGGAGAAGGTTTCAGGAATGGCAGCTGATTCAGGACATAAAAGTAAAACTGAAAGAAATGAGAAATTGACTCATATAGCACAACACGAGTCAAGTGACGAAGAAACAACTGAGACATGATGTACCAAGGAGGCAAATGTCACCTCCCAATTGGACAGCAACAGTAAAAAGACAGGTTTACCCAACTCTTTTTATTTACTGTACCTCTGCACCACTGAATATGCTATAAAGTTTGAACTGAACTATTGTCAGACACTGTGGAGAGCACAGCAGACAACACTCTTTGCAGAGTTTTAATAAAGTCAAACAAAAGAAAACAGGCAGAAGCAGAATAAGGCAGGTCACAAAAACAAGGCTTGAGAGCTTGGCACGAACATAAGACAGTCTAGTCTGGCAAAGGCTTGATTGAGACAATTGGGATCCTGACCAGCTTGTGGAGGTGACTGTTTGCAGGTGGTCACTCTGCCAGGGAGCAGCTCCCGAAAGACACGCCTACACAATAGCCACAACATACCCACTAGACCAGCGGTTCCCAACCTGAGGGCCATGCCTGTGGCTCTCTGGTGGACCCTGGCGATATTGCAAGAGTGGGCCCCCAAATAATTGACAAAACACTAAGATTTTAATGATAAGGCGATACTGAGGAATACATGAGGTGTGATACTGAGGAATACATTTAACTTGATTTAAGTAGCTTTTTCTTAATTTTTATCCCACGATTTTGCAACCCATTTTTTTCACCCAGTGTGAATTATCTAATCCTGGGCGCTACACTTCCTCTGCCAACCTGGGGGGCAGCGGACTCTATGCATGAGGAGTCCAAGCTGCTTCCTGACGGGGGAGAGTTTCCCCGGCCGGACGTAGCGCGTGGAAGGAACGCGTTATTCTGACCAGTTCCTATCCCCTTCATCAGGCGCCCCGGCTGGCCAGGGGGAGGTAGTTTAGAGACGAGGATTACTGCATGTTTTTTGTGACATGGGACACGGGGAGAACATGCAAACTCCACAAAGAAAGGCTCTTTCGCCAACCCCGCCTCGGGTATGGGCACTGATGACGTGGAGGAGAGAACACGCCCACAGCGCCCACAGCGTCCCCAGCAGGAATCGAACCCAGGACTTTCTAGCTGTGAGGCGACAGCACTACCGACTGTGCCACCATGCCCCTTAATTTAAGTAGCTTTAGTTAGAGCCTTTGATCCAAGCCAGAACACAATTGATTGATTGATTGATTGATTGATTGATTGATTGATTGATTTGATTTGGCTGCCATGTTAAGTGGTCAAATGGGTGGCCGTGATCGCTTTCAAGATTGCGAAGTGGGCCCTGATCCAGAAAAGGTTGGGAACCGCTGCACTAGAGAGTGAGACCGCCAGGTCAGGCTGTGACAGCTATTGTATCTATAAAGATTTCATCTCTCCCCATATGTCTCATTCGTGCAGGCTCGTGAGCGCACACAAACACAAACAAGTGCTGATTTCTACACGCAGGCGACTGGGACAAAATCATAACAATTTGTGATTCATTGTTGCATTCTATTACTTCTCATATGTCTCCTCGTCTGCACTCTTAAAGTCTCTCTTTCTCCCGTAATCCTTTTTTTTTAATCTCCCGTTCCTTTCTTCTGTCTACTCCTTTCGTCCTCTCATTTTCTTCAGCCTTGCCTTATCTCCCTCCTCCTCTCTCCAGCACAGGACGAAAAGCATAATCCATTTGTTTGACAGCAGACTGACTGATGAATCAGCTCTTTTTTTTACCCACGGGATTCAAACAGAATCCCATAAATTTCTGTTGTGGGGACAAACTGAGGGTACATGAATAATGACTAAAACTGCATGTTCTCTTAGGAGAAGTCACACTTGGTGTCATGAAAAGGCCCAACTTTATTAATTCAATACCCCATTAAGGGTACTCATGCCCTTGCATGCAGAAAGCACACACAAACACAAATGTAGAATATAACAAGATATAGGTAGCTGTGGTTGTTGGTGTTGGCAGAGATTATTAGATGTTCAATCATTTTGAGCATTTTTTCACAGGTTCATTTTTTCACTGTTTACCACTAGAAGTAGAACCCTAGCATCCCTGCATGTCATAATAACTGAACATTCTGCAAAAATAGGTGAATATCCTGTGAAAATGAAAGATCTTCCAGCGAAAGAAGTAGGGGACCAAGTACAGACCCCTGGGGTTCTCCGGTATATAGTGGTTACATTTTGGAAGGGTTTTGAAGAGGTTATCGTATGAATCTGGGGAGGACTTTCAGAGTCTCGCCGAGGATAAATAATGTTTCCTTTACCAATGCCGTGCAACAGCTAAATATGCACTGCCTTTAAGAAAATCTACTCAATAGGGGGAAGGGTTTTTCAGTGTGATTTGGAGTGTCCTTAGCTGTTATCTTGTGGGAAAAAGCCTGTGGGAAAACACAAAGGCGGGCTGCTTTTTTCACAGAGGGGATCTTGGGATATTTTCACAGTGAATCAGCACTTTGTTTTAACTCTTTGATTAAAAAAGAAGAACATGTTTGGGGCTGAGCTCAAAGCACTTCTTGCTTAATCTCCAAAAGCCAGGCACTAATGATATGACTGTATTTAGCAGGAAAATATCAGTTGGGGATGTTTTGTTGATTACACGTAGTGAGAGGCATGCAGCCACAGTGTGTGATTCTAGCTCGCTCAACACTCCATGTGATCGTCTAATTAGATGCCTGACCTCAGGGGCCTGCAGGCCTGGGAGTCTGGAATCAGTTCAACGCTTTGGTCACTTGGCTCATCTGACGAAGTAATTCAGTCTAATAGCGATTTCTGCCTCCAGTTATTTCTCCTCTGTTGTGTTATCAGAAATAGGAACAGAAATGCCCCTGGATATAATCCTTTTTATCACTTATCGAAGCAATATTATTGTTTCATGGATTTACAGTAGAGAAGATCAGGGTTATTGATCATGGCTAGTGATGAAAATTAACTATTTATCTGACTTGAATTTTGTATATTCAGAAATTTAATTTGAGCTCAGTGAATGCATATTTATTTCTCCATGTTCGGTGAATAATTAGTAAATTGAACCAAAATACTAAACTTGTGTTTGAGACATTAAAGAACGAGAGCTAGCACGGCATATTATCTTAATTGACCCTCTGTATTTCAGCCTGTCACAACCCAATACTTATTGATTGAGCCTATTATTGATTTCTCAGATACATGATGCCATTGCCACAGTCCAGCATTTGTCAACTGTGAACCATGTAGGCCTATGTATGAAATGATGGTTTATCTTTTGACAAGAGGAATATTTTTTTATTCAATGCCATGATTACTTAAGCAATAATCTAGAAATATAACAGCATTTGTACCTTAATCATATTGTGGATCAAAAAATGTTAAAGCTATAACTGGCAGAACATATTTAGGGGCAGCTTGAAGATAATTAATTACTCTCTCTCCGACTGTCATAAGAAACGGAACAATTTGCTGTCAGAATTGACAGTCATAGAGCTGACTTCATCCACCGTCTCCTGCTTCTTGATTTAGTGCCCTAGCTCAAAAGTGTTGGGGGGGCGGGGGCAGTGATTGGATAGAACAGACAGAATAATTACTGTAGCTTTGAACTCGCAGCACAGTTCGTTGGATCGTTTGGCAAAGTAAGGCAATTAGACTGGTGGGGCGAGAAGACGGAGAAGTGGAATGAATGAACAAAGAAGAGACAGGTTTTTGGGGGTGGGGTATAGAGGGAGCGGTCTTGAGGACAAAAGATAGCGGAGCACGGCGATTCCACCTCAGCCAGGGGTGTAGACATGAGGACAGTCACTGTCCTCATGTCACGAGGTGTACTGTATTAATGCTAAAGCACATGCATGCTCCATGTGATATTGGATTGTGCACCTCATGCCCCACCTTCTCACTGGCATGATAAAACGCAGTCCACCTCCAAGGATTTTTCTTCTTTTTTTGGTCTTTATTCGCCTCTCCATCACATCATTTACAGAAGCCGTGTGACCTTCAGCAAATCGACAATTTAACAACAAATTAAAGATTCTTTCTGTGGCAACATTTTCATGAAATGTCAGTGCAGCTTAGCATGAAGAATGTGAGCTTTTACGTGACTCGTGGATTATTTCTGTTGGATTTATACTGATCTCCCAGTAAGTAGAAGGAATCCTGGTGATATCTCCTCCAAAGTACAGGTGGATGGGGCCTAAAATGGCATGCACAGTACACTAAAGGATGCAGCAAAGGATGCTGTGGTCATTGGCAGTGCATCTGTAGCCATCTGCTCCATTTCCCTTCTTGAGTTTTAGGGACATCATCATGGCCTTCCACTGCACTGCACTTGGGACACATGAAATTCCCATTATAGGCTCATGCAATCAATGAACAAAATACAAATTCCATAAGCGAGTGATTGGATTCAGGATTCTCTCATGAATTCAAAGTGAATATTCCCTCATCTCATATTGAGCTGCTGCATGACCGTGAGGTTGCCTAATTTTTTCGTGCCAATCAATGTGAAGCATTCTGGAATAATGAGAAGAGCACCGTTCAAACAAACAAACAAACAAACAGTACAGTAACTGGGGCTATCACACCGAACGACTGTCAAGTCACTCACTGTGATTTGCTTGTAATTGCCAGTGATTTTATGTAAATGACGGCTAAATACTTGAGAAAATCATGTACTCATGTGCTGATTACACAGAAACCTCCCCTCAACTACTGTTAATCCTGTAATCCTTTTATATACTTCATATAATTTGGTCCCCGCTCCTTTGGGATATTTTTGTCACTGTTGTACTTCCGTGAATGTTTTCCTCTGCATTACCCATCCTATAAGGAGCTGTGGGCGCTATTGATATATTTACCCATCCTAAGCAGCAGTGGTGGAAGTAGTACTCAAATGTTTTACTTAAGTAAAAGGATCAATACTGCCATGTAGAACTACTCCATTACAATTAAAAATGTACTTGTTTCTGTGCACCGGCAGGACGTTAACTGTAAAGGAGCTCACCATCAGTGGCGTATATTTACAATAAGGCGAGGCCAGGCCGCGCCTGGCCAAATCCATTTGAAAACACTACTGAGAAAAAAGAGAGGACAAACACCAGACCTGAGAACTATTAGTAGGCAGCGGATTGGCCGTTGCGCGTAGAGCGCGACCCTCGATCACCCATTGGAATGCAAATACATGCCTTTCAGCCTTTGTGCCATGGGGTGCTAGGTGAACCATCACCTGTAGCCTACTCGCCTGGCAGGTATATCTCTTTGAAAACCTAGTCCTATGATGACACATCTTGCCTGCCCAAAATGTAATTCCTGGAAACGCCACTGCTCACCATGCTGGCACACAGAAACACCTGAATGAAACACACCAACAAGCTGTTCCTTCAAGCTGTGTGTTTACTTAACAAAAGTTGTAAAAACTAACTTTAAAGGGTAAGACCACTTTTGTTGAGGTTTGGGTTGTGTAGTTACCTTGCCATGATGTAACTCCAAATGTGGACAAGAAATAAAAAATAATTGCTCCAGTGATTAGAAATTGATAATTCGAAATATGCTCCTCATTGACTTACATTGTACACTAAAACGGCTCTCAAAGTCACTCTTTTAGTACGTAAACAAACACAAACAAAGTTGATTCAGACAATATAGAGCATCACCAAAACTCATGTGGTTTTATTTTTTCATAATAACGTTAACTTCCTGTTGATTTGTCCATTTTATTAGGAAGAAAACCCGGACTGGATCCGTAGATCCGGATCCAGTTCTTCAAATAGTAAAATCAACAGGAGGTTAACATTTTTATGAAAAAATAAAACCACATGAGTTTTGGTGATGCTCTATATTGTCTGAATCAACTTTGTTTGTGTTTGTTTACGTACTAAAAGAGTGACTTTGAGAGCCGTTTTAGTGTACAATGTAAGTCAATGAGGAGCATATTTCGAATTATCAATTTCTAATCACTGGAGCAATTATTTTTTATTTCTTGTCCACATTTGGAGTTACATCATGGCAAGGTAACTACACAACCCAAACCTCAACAAAAGTGGTCTTACCCTTTAACTTTACACAAGGCCAGTGAACTCATTTTACCCAGATTATTATTCTCGGGCAAAAACCTTGTATCTCCATATTTTCCAACTTTTTTGTGAATTAATGCCCCACTTCGTCACACACAAGTAGCAAAAATAGCTGATCTACAAGCTCAAAACATAATGTGATCTGACATGTTTTGAGCTATTTGTTTTATCTGAATCCTGAAAAGTAACGGTTTTGGACATAACAAGGTTATAGTTTCCACCCGACAGCACCAATGCCGTGTATATATATATTCTTTATTTTTTTATTTTTTTCATTGACATTCAGTATGCAATGCAAAGAATCTGATATTTCACTGATCTTCAATAAGTGCTTGACGTGACATTTATATCTTCTTGAGATTAATATGGGCCATCATTGTTTTCTGCTCTCTGGCGAAAGGGCAGAGAGATGAGAATGAATACAAAGATAAGTGGAGAAGTTCTCTGGACTGCAATATCAACAATCCAAATTCACCACAATTTAATTTCCCTGCTTTTCCAGATGAATCCGTCAAGACTGTAGCTAGGAAATTATTTTTCTCTGTCAAGCCTATTGAAATTAACTTGACATTAGAATATAGTTAGTTAGAATATAATTTAGATACACTTACCACACTATTGTCTCATTTTAGAGAAATTATAGTATATAGCCTACCACCCAAAGATTATAAACAATTTACATTTTGATGAGAATCTAATATGTACCCAATGGCTTGCAAGAGAAGCATGTGTAAATATGAATTGTTCAGTAATAGCCCCAGTAAGAGCTTTACAAGTTCAAGTCATGAATCACTGCTTACATAATGGTTTCTGTCCAAAATGTTTAACAGAGATCTCAATAAACTGTAATTACTGACAAAATGGCAATTATGTAAAAGCTAATAAACGTAATTTGGCTAAATTAAAATCGAACACATGCACAGCTTGGATTTTAGTTTACTTGTTTGAGCAGTTTTTTTAATTGGTCATGAGCGGTAAACAAGGAGTATTTGCATGGTCAATGATCGTCCCTCCCAGGCAGACCCTCTCATGCACGAGGGACAGGAGAGAGGGCCAGGTTTTGGCCATCAAAAGGCCTGCTGTGAGTGTAGTAAAGTCCATTATCTGTAGATTGTTATCCTATATTATAGCAGAGGTGTGTGTGTGCACTGAATTATGATTACAATAGTTGGATTTGTGCAGGATACGGTCCATTTAGCCCTGAAGATTTTTATCAGTGCGAGGGCGTTGAAGAGAATGGTAATTGGTTTTATTGGTACACTGTCTGTAGTGCTTCATGGGTAATTCTTGTCACTGAGGACTTGGCAGGGCCTGGGGAGAGGCAGGTGTCTCCAGACCACAACACATTTAAAATGCTATATGAGACTTTCTTCGAGCACTAAGCCAAGGACAATGATGAGGGATGGCTTTTACCATTGTTTACAAATGATGTGTTGGAATGATGTCCTAAGCCGATATCCACTTATCCAGATGGATACACTAGTCATATTTTGTATGGAGAGTATAGGTTGATACCTTCAGGAAGGAGATATGGTGTTCCAGCGCCATACAATAAGGTTAGACTGAATAGGTCCTTTGTCCACCAGTCGACTTTGGCCATGGGTAGGCTATGAGGTGCACATTGCTCTTGTCTTTATGTCTTTATGTATGTAATTTAATCTCGTTTTACAGATAAATCAGGAATATTCTACCAATTTTTGGAGTTCAGACGTTGCACAATATCGTTTAGTTAATGAAAGACTATTTATTTTAGGTGATGCCGTTAAAAAAGAAAGTATACTAAAAAATATTAAAACTTAATACAGGATACAGTCAGAAAGTGGCACAATATGTATTATTAATGTGTAAAGCTTGGTATGGTTTTAATTGTGTGATGTAGCCAATCAAATGAATATCTCCTATGATGTTTTGAATGTTTCTGTTTGACCTCGAAGCATTAAGGGACACACAACAGTGTTTTGAGTCCCTTCTTAATGCTTTGAGGTGGTTTATATTCTGTTCTCAGTGTGCCCCTTTTGATCGTATGGATTTCCCAGAGGTTTTTCTGTTGCTTTAGGCGTGTGTCTGAGCTACATAAATGGAGCGACCTATTGGATTGGCTGACTGGGGATTAATCTCATAATGACAGAGAATGGCAACTCTGATGATAAAGATGAGAGTATGATTCTGTTGGATAATTATTATTTCTTTATACTGTGGCTCTGTAGGTGCCGAGCTAGAAATAGGTCTGTCTGTCTGTGGTTCTGTCTGACTGGAACTACAGGAAACATGGGCTATAGTCCATTGGAACTACAGGAAACATGGGCTATAGTCCATTGCAGTCCAGTAAGAACTGGCATTCGACCCTCTGTGATGTCACAGGGGAATAAATCACGTTCAAAAGAGAGCGAAAAAAAGAAAACAGGAATGACTCAGCCATAACTCCCAGGTGCAGAAAGCTCTCGTTTATGAACATCTACAGTATAATCAGTTTGTGTGCCGCAGCCTCTGCCTCAGCTCACGGCTTCACGTTGCGGCATTCAGAGTATGTGTTTTATGCCGTTCAGACTATGGGTTTTATGGGTAAGTCTCCCATTGGCTTAAATGCAGCCTAGAGACGAGGCAGCCAATCATGAAAATCAGACCAGTCTGAAGTGAGTGGTGCTGTTGGTACTGTACTTTGTTGTACTGTGCTGTGCTGTGCTGTGCTGTGCTGTGCTGTACTGTACTGTACTGTACTGTACTGTTCTTTGTAGTACTCTACTGTACTTCGTAATACTGTACTGTACTGTGCTGTTCTTCGTAGTACTGTACTGTACTTCGTAATACTGTACTGTACTGTACTGTACTGTACTGTACTGTACTGTACTGTACTGTACTGTACTGTACTTCGTAGTACTGTACTGTGCTGTTCTTACTGTTCTTACTGTACTTGCTACTCAACCTTTCCCTCTGGTTTCCCTCCACCCATGCACCTCATTGCTTGCATCACACCACAGGGCTTGTTACAGAAACCATGTCACACATTCTGAATGGCTGTTATGCCTATAAAGGGCTTTACATAGCACGCCACGACAGAATAGTAGATCTCATAACAAAGGACATATCTAAACATTTTGCACTGTGAGAATGTACAAACATTCCTGTGTCAAACCTTCCATGTTTCAACTCTGTACTGAAAATACTGACATGCACATCTCTCTGCTAACACACCAGATGTTGTTGTGGTCAATGAAGAGAACAGATCAGTTTTCATTCTTGAAATGGCCTGCACCTTTGATTCTAGCTTAGAGGAAGCCTTTATGACCAAAGTCATTAAGTACCAGCCGCTCCTCCAGACCATCATTGAACTAGGCTATAGGTGCAATCTACTTGTGTTTATCTTCGGCAGCCTAGGACACGTACACAGTTTGGTTGTAAGAGGCTTCCAACAACTTGGGATGCCAAAAAAAGCAGCCAAACGGCTCGCAAAATTCTGTGCAATCTCTTCCACTATCGGTAGCCGCCAAATATGGCGAAGACGCTGTTACTTGTACCCCTGAAGGGTGTGTGGGTATTTGTCCGGGATTTGCTGATTGCACTCTGTACAGCACCTTGTAAATATTTGTGTCCTTGTATTGTATCTTTTATGTGGACATAAATAAATGATTAAAGAGTGTGTGTGTGTGTGTGTGTGTGTGTGTGTGTGTGTGTGTGTGTGTGTGTGTGTGTGTGTGTGTGTGTGTGTGTGTGTGTGTGTGTGTGCGTGTGCGCGTGCGTGCGTGCGCATCAAAACCAACTGGCCAAGGCTGAAATCAAACCTCTAGCCTGCTAAAACAACATGGACCTCCTTCTGTGAATGTCCTGAGGCTGTGTGACCCGGGTTAAAACTGACGTCATCAGCTACTTTCTATAGGCACTGTGCGGTACCATTGAATGAACACTAGGTGGCAATAAGAGTGTTAAGAACTTGAGCTTATGGGTTTAATTCTGGCAAGCAGTGATCAACCAAACTAAATCCCATGGCAACATATCCTCTATTTCCATGAAAGGTTAAAGAGAGAAAAAACACACACACACACAAATGGTTTTAGGGTGCAGAGACGAAAATAACAAGCATAAATAAATGGGATGATAGGACTCCCACACTTAATTGAATGCTCCAAATCCAGCTTTATAACAGTTAATTCCTATATGAAAACTGTGGGATTTCAACGTGTGGATGTACATCAAGATAAAGTACCTTACTTTCAAAGGGAACCATGCATCTCTAGTGGCTACACTGGTCTACCTATAGGCATGTCAGAATAGCATATACCATGGTTGAGCTAAAGGGACAAAAAATAGTTATTTCTTAGTAATGTCATCTTTCTCAGAGTAGAACTTAAGTGTACCTCTGATTCTCATGTGAAAGCATGTGGTTGGACTGCTGGGGTTGCCTGTCTAAGCATTTCCCCCGCCAACAGCTCCACAGTACAGCTGCACTCCTGCATATATGGAGACATACTGTGTCTCAATGGAATTTGTGTACAGCTTCTTTCTGGGCAAGTGGGAAGATTATTGTCTTCCTTACAGTTATGCTTCTCTGGAGATGTCTTTTTACAGCTGTGATATACTGTACAGTACCGGGAGGAATTCCTGTGCCCAGGGTTAATAACACTAGATTTGCATTTGAAAGACATAGATCTACACAGGGTAAGGGTGTGTCATATTGCTCAAAGCTGCCCCCTGGAGTATTGCTGTCTGTCGTTTTGTAGCTGGCTAATTGACATCATTCTCAAGAATGCGTGCGGGTAGTACAACGCTGTCAGAGGAACTCCTTGTATCGCACATTATTGGAGAATATTATGAAAGTCTATCATAGAGACACACGGGGACTACAAATTTCACGCCCCCAAATGAGACAGCGGCCCAACTTCTGGTCCGTTTCAACGGTGTACTGCAGCTCTCAATGCAATCCCTATGAGAGGCATCATAAAATACCCTAATTTCACTGGTTCATTACTGAGGCTGTAGCGATTCTTTTTGTGTTCTAATAAAGTGTCCCATATGTTTGATTTATCCTTTTCAATGTCACATACCTGCCATCTCAATATACAACCCACAATGTACTATAATATACTCCATCAGTGTGTCAAAAGTGCTAGCATTGTAAATCTCAAGTTAAAGTGGTCGCACTGTATATATACGTCACAGTCGCATCCCTTGAGGTTTTCAATACCCACATATATTTGTTGTGTTTCGTTTTATAATGCTACCGTATGTATTTGTGGAAAATTATCCAAACAGCATCTTGCAAGACTAATTATTAATACTCATCTGGAGAATACAAGTCTGTGACATGTTTAAAATATAGACATGAATGAGAATGAACAAAGTCAGTCGGGATAGGGATTTATTATTGAGAATATTCCACTCTTCAAAGTCGGTGCTCGTAGCCTAGCTCGTAAAGGCAGTGACGTCCCTTAAAAGCGACAGGTTCTCTGTATGACGTCTCCCTTCTGCTCTGTTAACATTATGGGTAACTCATTCAAGTGGTTAATTAAATGTGAAATACATCCTCTATTGAGAAAACAACAACATATGTTGACAAAGACACTTCATACATTTGGAAACATATTTTTATTCAAATCAATATAGTCTTCAGTTGATTTCGTATTATTTTAAAAGTAGGCTAACTACACTTGAATTTCAATGGACTTCTACTATGGGCTGGCCTGCAGTACACCGTTCTACCGGACCAGAAGTGGGGCCGCTGTCGTGGGGAGTGGAATTTGTAGTCCCCGTGTGTCTCTATAGCAGGAGCAAAATAAAAGCTTGTCGGATGCTGTCTGTCTGTCTGTCTGTCTGTCTGTCTGTCTGTCTGTCTGTCTGTCTGTACTCTGTTTATGCACTCTGTTTATACAGTGTGCTCCAATTCTGCATTCTAAAACTAGGGACTCTGCCTGAGTTTATTTTCATCCCAGACAATTTATGAACCAATAGCAGAGATCGGCTGGTTCATGTAATGAACCAATCGGTCAGCAATGACATTCCATTCACCATGGCATTCTGGATGCAAATGTTGAGCAGGCGGTGGATAAACAACCGAATGCCAAAAACAAGAGAAGGAGAGCTGAATAGGGCTAATTGTAAAATAGAATTAAGCATGGGGGCAGAACTGGTGGTGAGAGCTTGGGGAGCTTGTGGGCTTGAAGACTGGAATGGAGCTCACATTGTTTACTGGACTCGATGTGTGGAAGCGGGGGGGTGGGGGTGGGTGGTAATTGGCACTTTAATGCCGTTGGTGTGCATTTATCAGATTGACGGACAGACAAATGACTTTCCTTGTACTAATGTCAGTGTGTGTCAGTGTTTCTTCTACACAATAATTCATCAAGGGCGGGGTATGTCCTCATCGAATCATCTCAATATCACAGCCCTTTTCTCACACACACGCAAGCAGTACACAGTCAAATATCCTGAGTGTTGAGTTAAATTAACACTCATGATTTTGCCCTGTACAAGAAACATAGATCCACAGTACACAAAGCCATTTAAACGCTGACAATTTGCAATTGCATGCATTACATTACACTACGTTGCGCATGTCAACACAATTTAGTAAAGACGGGGCTTGTGCATTTCATGGAAGTTAGATATGGATAAACAGATACTGTATTATCTCAGAAGTATGTTGTTTGAAAATACAAGATGACCCCCAGATCCAACACCTACCGTGTTTGGGGCTATGAATTTAATCCTCTTTAAGGCCGATATTAAATAATAGATCAGATAACTCATTTAGCAAATTATGTAAAACCCTGATCCTATAATTACAGTAAACCTCATTGCCTTGGTATAATGTTGGTGCACCAGGGTGGTCTAACATTATAGAGAGCTGTAATGAAGAGATTTGAGATGCTATACCTGTAGTCCTGTACTGTGTCTATCAATGCCAATACTATGTGTACTCTATGCGCAGTATACTGAAAGCCACTGTGAGTGATGAGTGTCAGCAAAAATGCCAGTGTAAATAGTAGTAATGTGAATTACGGTTATTTTGACCTGAGATCAGATTCTAAAAATGTCTTCTACATCCTGACAGTTTTCTGAAAAAGCTATGTTTCTATGTCAGTCGTTCTTCGATTTTTCAAAAATAGCAGATCTACAAGCTCATAGCGCGCCACTCGGCGCGCTATGAGCTTGTAGATCTGCTATTTTTCAATAGCTAAAGCATATCATAATGCTAACACCAAAAGGGGTTCCCGCCCAAAATGGGTTAAGGTTATTTTAATTACAGAGCTTTTCACATACAGTGAAAAATGCTCTCTGACAGCTAAACTTGAGTTTTACATACATTGAAACAGTGAAAGTTTGCTTGTAACAGCTTAACATAAATATTTTCAATTTTAGTCAAGTATGACCCCTTCAAAACCAAAATTTGGTTTGACTAATTCAACTCTTAATAATGATAGTGTAGCTAGCTAGTGAGTGGATTTACACACAGTTAACTTTAAGAGGCATATGGTGCTCTTTATAGATTCTTTGTGATGACGTGTAGTGCCTGTGCAAAGCCTCAGCCATGAGCACACACGCACATGCGCACACACACACACACACACACACACACACTATTCCGCACTTTAGATTCACACACACACACACACACACACACACACACACACACACACACACACACACACACACACACACACACACACACTGTTCCGCACTTTAGATTTTCTTGTTTTTGTTCATCAACGGAAGAGTTGCTCAGCATGCATGATCATGATGTTTCATCTCCACTGGAGCGTTGTTTGCCCCAGCATTCATAGTCCCTGCCAGAAGGGAGAGTTCATGTAAATAAGACGTAACATTTTTCTGTTTTCGACAGATTGGATTTTACCCTGAAACAGATTTAATGGGACAGAATTTTTTTGAAAAACTCTTTAAGTTGGATCTACAGTATCATATGCCAAATGCCACCCTTACCTTTTAGCTTGGCTTCTAAACTGACGACGCCTGAATGTTGCTACCCAGAACACTTGAAGGTGTTCTTTAGATTTCACACTGATCAAGAATGCAGCTGCACAAGTCTTTTTCTTTTTTCTTTTCTAATTTCACCATGATCAAGAATGCAGCCATGGCCAATTTCATCAGAGCTCTTTTGTGGCTTCTGTTAGGAAGGCCAGCCACTCATTTTGAACGGCTTAGTTCCTCCTTAACCACTTAAACCCTATATACTTCATTGACTGGCGTCCCCCGGGAATCTATCCTAGGCCAACTCCTTTTATTCTCTCTACACCAAATCTCTTTCAGCAGACAACAGACAGAGAATGTAAAAAGTAAACATTTGTGTGTTTTTTAATTGAGGCTCATTGATTCATCATCATTGATACATAGCACAGTTGATACATCCATTAAAATATCTTTAAGACATAAAGCTATATTAATAAGCCTATCTTACAGAATTTCCCCGCCCCCTTAATACGCCCCCTTTCGGGGTTAGTGGTGATAGCGTGACGTCACTCCATAGACGCTACATGTTAACAGAGGTAATTTAAGAAGTCTACAACTTTTGTTTTCTCAAGGTAAGGTTTGTTCTATCTGTTCGAGCTGATTTACCATCTTGTTTGCTTCATAATAATATTGGTCTGTCACATTTTTACATTAGAAAATGTACTTAGATTCTCCAGAGAAAAAAACGTGTAAATGCTAATGTTAAATGACACCACTATTTACCGGAAGTGGGCGTGGAAAGCGGGCTGTGAGATAGGCCTATTATCAGAACCTCAACTCATCAAAGCTGCTATTCTTTTTTCTTCCTTCCTTCCAAAATAATTTGATCTCATTCAGACCTAGGAAGCATTTCCTTTTCCCAAGAAATACTGTCAGAATTTCCCAAAAGGTTGAATGAAAGCAATTTCCTTATCGGCGTACAGTACTTCATTCAGAATAGCACAATGCACTTTGGATCTCTGTCTAGTGGGCTATTGGCCCCCCATTTGCCTACTATGACATACAGAGCAGGGACTGTAGGGTTCAGGTGGTTAAGCATACATTATATATAGAGACTTAATGCCTGGAGTTGTATTGAAACCTGGGTCATCGCAAATCACAAGGAGCATGTGGTTAGCACACTAACTGGTCGCGGCTATCAGGCAACCCTGAAAGCACACTTAACACAGGCTTAATTTCAAATGCATCGATCCTAGGAAAGTAATGAATTGTAGACAACAAGTGTGATTGTCTCACCACGCCTGTGTGTGTATAATGGCTTAGTGGCCCTTTAATGGCGGTGTGTCCCAGGGGAGAACTCAACATTTTCTCACACATTCCTGTGTTCATGTTGGTGAGAGCCCCAAGACAGAGCTGGTAGTCCTTGACTCTACCCCTCCCTGTGGAGGCAGACTACCTTTGGGGAGATTGTGAGAATGCTGCCTTCAAAGAGACTCTTTAAATTGAGTCTCTTAGGTAACTTAAGGCAAAGCTTCAATTGCACGCCATCAGTATATTGTAATTACTGCTGTCCATGAGGCAGCTTAAAGTCTGACTCCGTGTCTCATGCCCCAGTGCGTTGCAGCCAATAGATTTTGTTGAATCTGCCAGCTGGGTATGCACAAAGCAAACGGCAGTCCATTGAACCCCTGAACTTTTGATTTTCACCATGAGCTCTTGGCTAAAATATCATTATATGCATAGTGATGTGAACTCTGAAAATGTCAGCAACTGGCTTTCAGAGAGGTCCCCGTTTTCTGTTATTCTGTTGGCAGGTCTTGAATTCCCCTCGCCTTATCAAATAAATTGGACAGTGGCTATTTCCCCGATTGCCTCCACAGAAAGGTTCTGACTCACCCGAGGGTCTTCCACTCATGGCTCTGGCTGATGGGAAAACTACTTAGAATAATTGTCCTCCAGGACAGAGCCTTCCCAGCCAACACTTTTGCCCCCGTGTGTGTGTGTGTGTGTGTGTGTGTGTGTGTGTGTGTGTGTGTGTGTGTGTGTGTGTGTGTGTGTGTGTGTGTGTGTGTGTGTGTGTGTGTGTGTGTGTGTGTGTGTGTGTGTGTGTGTGTGTGTGTGTGTGTGTGTGTGTGTGTGTGTGTGTGTGTGTGTGTGTGTGTGTGTGTGCTACAGAGGGAGAGCTGGGGATACATTTCACTTTGGTTGTGTTTCACAATTTCTGTCCTACGTGCAATCAATTCTGCCACTGACACGTGTCGCATAGACTCAGTTAGCTCTGGTCCATAGCTCTAATGGGTTGCATTTAGAGCTACCGGTATGTTACCGATGACTTTCAGGGCTCGCATGAATGCAGACCAGCCTCTCGTCTTTAGCGTAAATAAAAATAACGTTTTTGCTACTCACCAAAACAAAGGCGGGTCGTGTCATTAGAAAGCCTACTTTCCTTAGTGGAAGCACTCTGAGCCCCCCACCACATGTATAAACGGTACTTTTTGGCCAGAAATGGATTTTTTTTAAATTAGTTATAGCTTGTGTCCACTATAGTATGTATTTTTGGTAGACATCAGAGGCACTGTATTTTCCGTTTCCCCCCACAATAACATCCCACCCCAACATCCCACCCCACCTGCCTATCTAAATTATGTTGAATAAAGAAATAAATCATTATATTATTACATTATATTATTATTATAATCATATATCATTATATTGTATTATATCACTGCATTTTGGCCAACTTCACAATTCTCGGTAATGGAACATGAGATATTTGGTATGTTTGGTATCACATTATTTGCCAGACAAACCAAAAGCAATCATGCTCATATGAGGAGGACATGTGGCGAGCTCAAACGAACCGCTCCAGGATGCAGTTGGAAGCGACAGAAGACCACCTGTCACACAGGCAGACCTGGAAGTCCAGACCTCCTGTCACACAGGCAGACCTGGAAGTCCAGACCTCCTGTCACACAGGCAGACCTGGAAGTGGTGGTCGATCTGTTGTGCACCCGCATGACACAGTAGTCCAGTATCTGATCCAAGGCATTAGCACCATCTACACAGTAAAATACTCAGTGTTAAAGTAATAATAATAATAATAGTAATAATAATAATAATAATTGGTCCTTTGAGCTTTATTATTGCACACACATCGTGTTGTTTTAACTGGTTGTTCGAAAATCAGCCACACTCGATGACATCACCGCCCAGCGGACAAGAAAAACAGAGCACATTCCCGGTGCGCATATCCGAACGCACCCCCACCACAATGTTGCAAACTATGTACATGAAGTGCTCAGGGAAAATCGGGGAAATAACAAAACTTACGCTACAGAGATGTTGCACTGTACAGTAATTGCACAGTGTCCATTATTGCACCAAGATTGTACAAATGGATCTGTATGGAACTGTAATTGAGCGTCGCAGTCCCGCCCCCTACCATGGCCCAGGAAATGAATCCCAATGCATTTTTCCCATAGACATTTCAAAAAGTATTTATTTAAAGACGGTTACGCCGCGGACAAAGCCAACTCGAGTCGTGACAACTCATGACAACACAAACAATATTTTGGACCAAACAAATAATTACAAAAAAGAAAAACAACAAAAAAAGTGTTGTAACCTGCCGTTTTTTTCTTCTTTCTAATTATTTGTTCGGCCCCAAAAATTGTGTTTGTTGTCATGAGTTGTCACAACTCGAGTTGGCTTTGTCCGCGGCGTAAACGTCTTTAAATAAATACTTTCTGAAATGTCTATGAGGAAAATTAACAGAGAATCATTTCCTGGGCCCTGGTAGGGGGCGGGACTGCGACGCTCTATAGTCCATTTAGTTTTATATGTATATATACTCTCTCTGAGTTAGAAATGGAGTGGGTACATTAACACTGGTGAAATTACATGTCGATTACAAGGATTTGACTTGTCTTATAAAAAGATCCCATCGAGTGGCAGCGTGAGCACTGTGTGTATAGCATAACAATCCTGTCATGTGCTGTATGGCAGCTGCTTTAGCTTGTTTACGCCAGATAAAGCATTATTGTTGGCTATACAATAACCTTATGGCGAGAACATGTCAAGAAAAGACAGAGTGTCTACGTAAATCCATTTGTATCATTTCAAAGAACATGCTTGGATAAAAAAAACACAAGAAAAGGAGGCCATTTATTTAAGGATGAATGTCTGTACAGCCTGGCAAAAACAGCACAATAATAATAAATTAACTTAGTAACGTCATGTGATTAATTGAAGCTGCTAAGCTTTTCACAGTTGTATTTTCAATGACTAAACATTATTATACATTGAGATTCTTTCTATTTTTCGACATTGAATAACTGCTCTTAGTCGAGTCTAAAAGTTCAGTCAGTAGGGAATTTGAATTGGGAGTACAAATGATTATGAGTTTATTGAACCCTCCTGTAGAGCACGATCAATGAAAACACTTGTCTAATGAATATGTGCATTAAGAATAATTAATCAAGGACGGCAATATTTATTAACTTGTTTTCTAGAATCATTTTTTCATACAATTTTCCCCAAATCAGAAAAGGAACACCCGTGCTGTTGATTGCCAGCTCTGTACCACCCACATCGCCAAAGGGACAGATGCACACAACAGTGGAATTACCCAAGGACTGAAATGACTTTGTCATATCCGCCAAACACTTCAAGAGGAAGCACAATCATCTACTCACCTCCCAACAGCTTACCAGCCTTGCCACCATTTGGAAGCCTATAATTGTGTTTTCACAATCCAGTTAAAGCACATGGGAATATGATTAGACACCTAAACTTGAGAGAAAAGCAGAGCATAAGCCACTCTCTCTGCATTATAATTCACTATAATTACACAGTCTAGAGCCCAAACATCAGCATCCTCTCTGTAGCTGTGGATATTTATTTTAGTCCACAAATTCTTCTTCTTTTTTTGCCAGTTTATAAGAACATGGACAGCAATGTGTGTCCCTGGCTGGCTAGCTGGGTCTGTCTCTGGGTCTGTCCGTCCCAGCACGGAAATAGCGTTTTTCACCACCAAGTGTCACTGTTGCGCAGCCTCACACACACCCTTTGGCATGCTGAAAGGTGGATTTTCAGGCATGTTTTAAACGACGCCAGAGGTTTGCATTTTTTGAGGGAGGGAGTCGGGGCATTCCACACTTGGGTGGCAGTGCTGTAGAAGGAGAATTTGCCCATGTTTGTTTTGAAAGCGGGTGGTACCAGATCGTTGTTCTCGCTTCCTCTTGTATTGTGGCTGTGAGAGTCGCTCACTTTTTTTAGGTAGCTTGAGTTTGTCAGGTATGCGGGTACAGAGGGCATAGAGAGCAAAGCTGCATTTACAATTTTAAATGTCAGTCCCAATTTCAATTGCTTAACTCTGTTTTCTACCCGGGAGCTACCCTAGACTATCAAAATGGGTTGCAACGAGATGGGCCATGGGCCCCAGACTGAGGAGTAGTCGAATTAGTTTTGGGAGGTTTGTAGCTTGGTCTTTAGTGACGTAGAGATGTTTGAGAACCAAGAGGTGCAAGCATAGTCAAAGTAGTACAGTACAGTACTACAGCACGACTACAGTACAGCACCACTCAGTTCAGACAGGTCTGATTTTTGAGGGCCCTCCTATGCTTTTTGATTCTGAACAAATCTGCTTTTTGAGGCAACACAAACATTAAATGCCATTGACAATGAAAGTGAATTTACGTCATATATACAGTAGATGAGAAAATTGCCTATTTTGTCCTAACACAAACATGAAATGCCATTGACAATGAATGGATAATTTACGTTACTAGAGCGGTGCCCGTGGGGCCTCTACAGCGGTGCCCGTTTGGGCACTGGCCTACTTGGAACGATGCAAGTTGGAAATGGACGCCCCACCCAGATATTATGTATGTGTCCCTTGTATGCCCATACTGTATATGCAGTTCTTTGTCAGGCATGCCCAAATATGGAGTCTATAGACCAGCTCCATATATGGACCCTGGGCAGGAGCCCTGTCCAGAGCCCGGGCAGAGGCATAAACATAAGTTCAGTTGTCATCTTACATGATCATGGTGAAAAGATTAGTTTTGTTAAACATTGTATCATGGTTAAAAGATAATAACATAAGTTGATTAATTCATGAAGAAGTATATTCATTTTTTAGTGGATGATGTACGACGACAAGAGCGCCCCTCACTTCACACGGGTGTGATTTCTTTCCTCCGATTTACAAGATCTTGTAAGATATCAACCCGCTCTCACCCAAACACGGTGAAATAGCATTGGATTGCAATAGGATTGGCAATTCCGTACATACACGCCTAGAAAACCCCAAAATCCATACATATTACACTGAAATCCTCTCCATAGACGGTGACGGAGGGGCGCCGTCTCTACTGAACTTGAGCCACGAGAGACACCACCGAGCGCCCTAAAGCGCACGAGTTGCCGTGTCAAACGTTGTGAACACCTGGGGGTCCCCGGACCCCACTTTGAGAACCACTGTCCTAAATACAATGCAATACTTGCCGTGTCACTAAAAGATACATGCCTACATAGAGCCATTAGGTCAGCAGCTACCATTGCAAGTTCAAAATAAGACCATCAGAACAACTACTGTACATTTTTATCCTCGCTCTCATGTCCTTTTTCCCCCTCCAATGAATTATCAGATTAGATTAGGACAAATCCAGACTATTAGGAATTGCTGTGCCTGTGCCTGCCTGTTATATAGTGTTATAGCCTATTTTCTGTCTATGCTGATAATGTCCCAGTTGGCCGGGCACCTTTGCATGGCCCAGCTGCTCTATTCACAGTTAGATGGCTGCTCTGTCATATGATTGTGGTAACGAGTCAGATCTTCTGGTGTGCTGTACGTCACTATGCAAAATGAACATCTGCCACGATGGGCTGCTCTGGCCCTCATGGCTGCCATATGAGGAACAGATGACATGTAAAACAACCTCCTCCGCAACTGCATTTGAATTGTGCACCTTGTCACCGAGAACGCCATTATTTTAGGTGGCACATGTGTTTAATTCGCTCTACCAAATTTCAAATGTGTCAAGTATTTATCATAGATAAGGTCTGGTTGACGACAAAGCCCTGTGAATGTTTCATTTTTCTAGTAGGCTACATGACAGCATTGACGGGTTAATCAATGTATGCAGAAATATACGGTACGGAGCTTAAAGGTCTGTGTTTGTGTGTGGCTGTGTCCATGTGTATCCATAAAGATATCTTCACAGTCTCATGAACCAAAAAAATAAAAACTAGACTGCATTGCTTAGTGGGGTTGTGTAACACTAAAAGATTCCTTGACCTTGGCCCGAATGGCCACAGTTCTTGGCAAGCACAGAGGATGTGGATTGGACCTTGTTAGACATTGACAGTGACAACGGTCATGACCTTGGTTTCAGCACACTCGGAACTTGCTTCAAGTTCTCAAAACCTTAAAGAGAGTTTTACTGCACCTAAAGTAGCTCACTGCATGCCCCCAGATGAGGTTAAAAGTATCATTTGCAGCAGAGTATGTGATTGGATCACATGCTATACACGGAAAACACGCAGCGGCCAAGGACAAATACAAATATGCACTTATTTTGAATTATGCATATTGTCACAGAATGGAATTTGTTGTGTCTGCAGAACCACAAGTGGTGAAAGTTGTCTATAAAGTGCCTCCTCGGAGGAACTAATGGAGCTTCTGCCCACAGATGAGTGGGAAAAAGGCTTCGTTGGCCATATTTAGCTAGTGGAAAAGGCCTGGTTTCTGCTATAATGCAAAACTGAGTGCAGTTAATGCCTTTGAGACATTCTAGTGCTGACATTCTAGTTGTTTATTTACTTTTGTGCCTTTATCTGTGCAGTGCAAAAGGGACCAGTGTGGAGTCTATGCTCCATTTATCAGGGGCGCATGCACCGGTGGCACTACAAATGCTCAGCAGGCTGTTGTCACGACCATCCATGATCAAATGTTTTTCCTATGTCCCACGCTGCAACATGCTCTGTCACTAGCAAACCTCAGATACTGGAATCCAAACTGTTTGGGTTTGGCATGCAGCAAGGAGTGTCCTGGTCATGTTGACTGGTAATTTCACTTGGGGATTGTAGTTTCCCAGCGATATTTGCAAACTGGAACAGGGATTCTTGTATTGTGATTAAAAGAAAAGTTGTAACACGGAAGGAACTCGAGGGAGGAGAAAGATCTGGAGGAATGAGAATTATTTAACGAATTTCAATCTAAAATCCCAACAACATATGTTTGGTTTTAGAAAGAAACATGAAGGAACTACACCACTCCCTTTTTGGAACCATTTTGATGGTCCTGTTGCTTGAATCTACCTAATCATAACCGCAGGGGTATACATTGAAGTTGTATTGCTCGTCAACGTTTCAAACTTATTTGATCTTCATCAGGACATACACAGGTATGTATATGAACGTCAACGAGCAACGTTTTTCAGCATCACCAGTGTGCAGACTCTATTCTTCTTAGATTCTAAACATGCCAAGTTCTGGATAACCTTGCATTTTAAGTTGGTAATAACAACATAGGCTACAATAAGGTAGACTTAACAAGTCAATTAAATGTACCATAAAGAACATTAATAGAAGATAAAATTTGAGGTGGACAACATTTGTCAGTAAATACAGTACAGCTGTGTTTGTGGATTTGCTGTTTAGGACCCACAACAGTTTACAGTATTGTGTATATAAATTTGACTTTGCCGAAAAAAAGATTCTCGCAATTACTGATGAATACAGATCCCATCTGTTTGCTCCTTAGATATTTTAAATTTAAAAAATATATGTTGTTGTACATCATCAATAATGGAAGTGGAGCATCAGGGATAAGCACAAACTAAAGGAGGCCTAGTTTAAAAGGAGCTGCTGCTATTCATCAAGTTTAGGCTTTGAAGTATAACTGAAACTTTATCGGATTTGTGCAGTGGGAGCATTGCAGTTGCCTTTGAACTGTAGTTCAAGTAAAAGCAAAGAAAATGTGTAAAAAAAACACAATTGGAGGTTAATGCAATAGATATGTGTTCGCTGCACTGCATCTTTCTCACACATATTTGTAAAGCCTTTCAATTGACAATCTGTTCTAGCATAGCAGCACAATAATACTTTTGTCACCAAAAGAATATCTACCAAGGATGTGTGCATCCACCGCCCCAGCCCTCTGTTTTTACTCACCACCGCTCAACGTTATTTCAGCTCCGGTGGTCAGCTCACCACCGGAGCGGTGGTCACCTCACCACCCAAAATCCAGACTATGAATGAGCCTTAAGTTACTGATGCTAACTTAAAATGCTGCATTAAAAGTACACACGGTATTAGCCGTAAAATGTTTTATTTTTATTTAACCTTTATTTAACCAGTAAAAACACATTGAGACTGCGTCTCTTTTACAAGTGGGAACTGGCCAAGAGTAGTTCAATACCACATCGTCAATGTTACATTTTGGACCAGCAAATACAACATCCAGAATACGTAAAATGTACATTTCAACGTAAAAGTACTGGTTTGATCCCTCTGACTGATCATAACAATATAATGACATTATTAATACCGGAGCATCCGTGTGTACACAGCATGTTGCTGAGCGTGGAGCTTGTTGAACTACTTTGTATACAGTTGAGCAGGTCTAGTCTAGTGGTTCCCAGCCAGGCCGTCAGGCTCACCAGATACATCTGGGGGCTTCGTGAGATGATTAATGGGAGAGGAAAGAAGAAATAACAAAGTTTGGATGCACAGATCTGTTTTCCTTTTCTCCTTCTTTCTTTAATCTTAGATTTTTGGTCAGATTTTGGACATTTGAACTGTCTACTATCTACTGTCTACTATCATTGGTGGAAAAAGTACTAAATCAATACTGCAATATAGAAATACTAAAAGCCCGGAATTCTAAATGTACTTGAGGAAAAGTAGTACAAAAGTATTTGGTATAGAAATGTACTTAAAGTACTAAAAGAAAACGTACCCATTATGCAGAATGTCCCATTTCAGGATTTCAAATGAAAATAGCCGATCTACAAGCTCACAATGCGTCACACCGCGACACATTGTGAGCTTGTAGATCGGCTAGTTTCAAATGGCCAAAATGTATATATGGCTGAAGTGGGTAATGTATGTTTTGTAATAATAATCAAAATCTACAAAGTAACTAACTCAAGTTTTCAAATAATTGTAGTGTATGTGGGTGCACTGCCACGTCCATTATGTTTTGGAGGGGTGACCAATGACCATGCCATGTTGTGTCTTGTCTTGTCTTCTCTTGTCTTGTCTTGTCTTGTCTTGTCTTGTCTTGTCTTGTCTTGTCGTATGTGTCTTGTTTTTGTTTCAAAACTTGATTCAGGTTATGTTGTAACTGTCAGTGTCACTTCCCTGTTAGTATAGGACTATACAATTTATTTTTCTTTTATGCTACCACAATATTTTGCATATGGTGGTTATGTCATTTATATGTACATGTTATATTTTTGGTATGTCCCGTATGGGTGTGTCACATATATTGTTATATTATCTGATTTACTGTACACCCTGAAATCTTAAATCTGAAAAATAATAATAATAATTGTAGTGTAGTAAAAGTACAATATTTGCCTCTGAGATGTAGTGGAGTAGAAGTAAAAGTATTGAATTGGAAATACTTTAGTAAAGTAAAAGTACCTCAAAATTGTACTTAAGTACAGTACTTAGGTAAATGTACTTAGTTTCCACCACTGCCTACTATAAATGTGTGAAATCTCTACCCGTCTGTAATATCACAGCCGAGTCCAACCCGACCGCTATGTCCATATGTACTTATATAGGACAGATCAACTTCAAACTTGGCATGCGTATTGCTGAGGACCCGCGGCAGTGGGAAGTCGGTCGGATCAGCGGATCTCCCCAAAATATCGACAAAACCGCAAATCCCCATATACAATATGGAGTAACCTGATGTTATTATTGTGATATCATATCTTGTCTTGGTCTTGAAGGGGGGTGTTGAACGGGAGGAGTAGGACAGAGGTGTGGCTTCCCGGGCGGTGGGGGCTCCTCACTGGCAGGTGAGCCAGTAGGGTACAGCAGTGCCGATACAGAAATGTGTGCAGGGGGTCGAGGCTTCACTGGCAGGTGAGCCAGTAGGGTACAGCAGTGCCGATACAGTAATGTGTGCAGGGGGTCGAGGCTTCACTGGCAGGTGAGCCAGTAGGGTACAGCAGTGCCGATACAGTAATGTGTGGGGTCGAGGCTTCACTGGCAGGTGAGCCAGTAGGGTACAGCAGTGCCGATACAGAAATGTGTGCAGGGGGTCGAGGCTTCACTGGCAGGTGAGCCAGTAGGGTACAGCAGTGCCCTACTGGGTACTACTGCTGGGTCGAGGCTTCACTGGCATAACGACTACAAGAGCAGCACTTGAGTAAATGTACATGCACCTTTTTACCTTCCACCACTGCTGTTATCCCATGCTGTAAAATGCATGCTTTGGATCTGTGATCTTTTACAATCGTTCTCATCTTGCGGATGTTACGTAATCGCTTCAGTACATGCACATTGGCAGCTGCAGGTCAAAATGTGTCATCTGCTCTTTGATCTAGTCTTTGATCTTTCCCCTATAGCTTATCTGCTCATTTCCTCAGCCTCCTATTAAAGAATCTGTCCCTTGCTGTTTTACACCCCCTACTGGCTCTCCAGCTGCATGTCTCTAAGCCACTGTAAAAAGAAATAAGAAAAAAGATAATCTCAAAGAGGGTTTACTTGCAGTGATAAACAAGATAGATATTAAAGTGCTCCGGATGATTGCTAAGACTGCTGCTTGTGATCTAGGAGCTAAGCAGCTCCCATCACTTTCCAGTCGCTGTCTGTTTATTGCAGGGGAGCCATTACTGTACTTCACGCATGCAGCATTTAAGGGTGGTACTGTACTACTACTACTACTAAGTACTAAGTACTACTACTACTACTAAGTACTAAGTACTACTACTACTTCTACTGCTGCATCATTTTAGAAAGACGAGCTAGATACAGTAGGCCTAGTATGTCATGTAACAGCTCACATTAGTCAATATAGTGTGTGAGATGAATTAAATACCACAGTACAAAGTTGTATACAATGCAGGATATAGAAATAATTGACAAACTAAATGTGTGTTCAACCAGTGAGTGTTAATAGAGAGATTATTATGGTATGACTGTCAGACTACCAATGTGCCAGCCTTTTCACAAGTCTGGCCTGGAATGAGTGGAAGTGTTTAGAGCTAAAGCTCTCCTGTTTAGCAGTCAGCCAACAAACTCAGATTCTAATAGGTGTTGCCATGGCACAAGGCATCTGTGTGGAATGAGTAAGTAATAGCACTTAGTCTTAAGCCAAATCTATAATCCATTGCAGGGCTGTGTCCCACACCGAAAAGACAAGCTCACATAAGCGCTTGTAGATCGGCTATTTTAGCCGCTGGACGACCGAATACAACTTGGTATGTTCACAAGTGGCTCAGACTGCATCTTGGTTTGCTTCTATAAGGGCAGCACAGCTGACAAAGATCCTCGGAGAGGAGGGTTGATATTATTGCTGGTGGACGCTGTGGCTTTTCCATTTGCTATGCTCTTTCATTAATCAGCTTTAGTACTGTGCCCCATTCATGTTGTGCTCCCAGGGGCGATGCCTCATCCCCTCTCATTTGTGGGGGAAAATTAACTGGAGTCTGTGAAATGGATCATCTGATTAAAAACATTGGGACTGTACAATATGCAAGCTCTCAAAAGACTATGATGAATATAGAGTAGACTTTATTAATCTGCAGCGGAATATACGTAATGAATATAAATGCAAATGTTGCTCATTGTGTCTGCGTTCTCATTTGGGTAGCATTGAGTGTAAAGGGAGAGGTCATGCTCTACTAATATCAATAATCTGTACTTATAATCAGGTTATTTGTGAGATAGATTAATTGAAGAGTCAACGGCAATAGGCACACCACCTTTCACACTAGACTCTAGGGACTAGAGTGAGCTGATACACACAGCAAAGCCTTATATGCCTTATTCTAGATTCACTTTTTTGCATTATATGCATCTGTATGGACATTGTCTCTATTCCTCGTATTGTGCAGATTCAATAACCCACCCCCCCCCCCCCATTTCAGAATGTATTAATTTGCAGGTCAGTAGCTTTTACAAGTAGAGTGGGCGAGGCAGTTTGCAGTGCTTGAACAATTGAAAGTAGAAACACTACAGGGCTTAAAAACTGCATCCATCCACATCCCTTTATTGTAAAGGTGAATCTGAAAGACACTGGAGCTGCCTAAAGGCTCATTTACTGTACACTTCATCAAACGGCTGTCATACAAAACTGTGTGAGCTGAACTACAGTAACATACTGTTCCTGAATCTATCAGAAAAAGTAATTTAAATGAAAACAGTGATGTACTGGAGCAACAAAGGCACAAGGCCAGGCCCTGCCTTTCTCTGTAAGCAAAGCAATGTCATTAGTGTCCCACAAGGGGGGTGCTTTAATGTCCTCATACAGAGATAGACACTTGGATATTGATAACAACCTTGCCTACCCTTTGGCAGTACTCTGAAATTGCACCTATCGTTTATTGGAAGTAGGGTTATATTAATCTGGGATTAATATGGCAAAATTGTTATGAGCGGGATCCTTGAAATTCCGGGATTTTACGAGCAAGCCATGAGAGTGCCTTTTGTTTATCAACAAAATGGCTTGGAGACACTAGACAGACAAAGAGAATCCTAGTATATTAATCATTCATTCCATATCCTATTTCATGAGCACGATTGAGAACATTAGAATAAATCAATAATCTCCATTGTCTCTAGATGCACATGGGTGAGTGGATGGTCCCCCACCATGCATCATTGATGGAGTCTGGTTTAGGACTGTGGTCAAATGACTGAGAGGGACATTTTTATTTATTTATTTATTTCCCTTCTGTGTGCTGGTAGAGGTACAGTATCTACAATAATCAGCAACATGTCTAGGATAAAATCATGCCAGTCAGTGTTTTTGAGTCCAAAATTACACAAATCACCTTTACAATTCAAAATGGAAAGAACTTACCAATGCTATTCCTATAGTACTGGACGGCCTGTAGGCTTTGTGATGAATCCACAGTGGGACCGTTTAGGACAGCCCAGCTAATGCTGAACATAAACAGGGGGCAATGGTGTGCCATCTGTAAAATGTGCAGCTGCCGAAGAGACAATAATATTGTCTCTGTACAGGTATATTATACAGTAAGGGAAACCTGTTTTATGGACCCACACAGTGCTTTAGCTTTATTCTCTATTAGTGCAACAGCAACATATCCTCATTACCGGAAAATCCCCCTGTACGCCTGCAGACACGTTTTCTGTTTCCCATGCATTCACTCTGTACAAAGCAGCTCCAAATTATATCGATGGTATGGTATCACGGTTACAAGTCATACGTTCGTACGTTCAGTGGTTTATACAGCAGATGTTAATCCTTAATTATATTCAAAGTGCAAAATTGTCCATACAGTATCTTTAAGCTACACATCCTCACACATACACTTATTTGTTTTCTTCTCCAGATTAAGCAATGCAAGCAGCAGCACTCAAATTACGGCGGCATTGCCATGTTATATCAGTCACTATCTGTAATGTACAAGCATGGTGACTGTAGTGGCACTATGTCTTGTTGAAGTGCAAATAGTTTTTATTTTATAATTGCTGCGTGTGATACAATATAATTATATGATGTTCAAAGACATTGCTACATAACACAAGTAACCCAAATAACCTTTGTCCCATATGGTCTAATTTGTATTAGAAGCACTGTCGTCTACAGTACTTCCATCTGTCATTGATTCATCTCTGAAATTGCTTTTGCCATGACGTGATACAATGAGGAGAAATATGGTTCACGTAAGATACCCAACTTTTGACCTTGCTCATAAATCACCCGCCTCTAATAAAATTGACTTATCTCCCCTTTTCCCATTCTATTTCCACAGGGTCAAGGCGAAGAAAGGGGTGAACCTGCGGCAGACCAAATCGAAAAATGCCCAGTGGAAGGTAGACTGGGAACTGCAGTCTGGGGCCAAGCATTCCATCACCACCATCGATGTGAACAAGAACAAAGGAGTGAAACAGGGGTAAGTCAACAGCCGCAGGCCTAAACACACACACTGCATCTATCTAACCACCGCTGGAGCTGAAGCTCTTGATACTTCCTCTCTCGTCCTGTATACAAAAAAGGGATATTTTACATATTCAATAGGTAGATGGACCTTTATTGATCCCTGTGGGGGATCTCTCTAAGCGCTTCACTCAACAGAGACCAAGGACAATCTCACAGTTTTCGTAGCTAAAACTCTGTGGAAAAGAGTTTAAAAAAAATACATTTCAAAACCAACCAATACAAATTCTCCAGGGCGGCCTTTCATATTGGAGCAATGATATGATTGATATATAAATAGTGCGTGTGTGTGTGTGTGCGCACGTGTCTGCGTGTGCGTGTGTGCGCGTAAGCAAGTGGCCACGACGCGCGCCTGCAGTTCCACAGTGGCTAAATTAACAATATTTTACAGTACTTTGACAAAATGCTGATATTTTGCAAGCACAGTTGACCTTCTGCTAAGTGTGACTTAATGTGAATCGTGAAACAGCTAGCATATCAGAAATCTGGGTAATCATCATTATGCACAGTGCATATTAAGCAAGTCAATAAACTGTTCTCCCTAGTTCTGTAATCTTGCTACCTGCATGCTCAGAGAATGTAGAAAACCTCCTTGAAAATCTAGTGGAATTATCATAGAGTAGGGAAACTACCTCAGTGTCCTTCAGTAATAGGGACAAAGACAAGGTGGAATATGTCACTACTGCTCAAATAGCTAAATGTAGGACAAATCATCATAAAACAATGTAAAATGAGAGGCATGCATCTAGGAATTGCCAGGTCAATGCTTTGTTTCATTAGGATGTAAGAATTATAGTTCCATTCAACTGGATTGAAATCAAATGCAATGCAATAAATAAGAGACTTCTTCTTTTGCATCCTCCACACAGCAAAACAACTGTTTTGTTTAAAGTGTCCATATACAGTAAGTGACTGGGGTTTCGACAAAATGGCTAGTTGCTTAGTGAGCTACAGTAATGTACTATGTTTTTGTCCCTTTCCATCGGGACAGGAAGGGGCCAAATATAGATCCCTGTTGGACACTGGTCAACTAGTGTTTTAATTACCTTAAAAATCATTGCCCAGTGAGAGAAAGAGGTGACACTTTTATTAATTCACAGTGACAGTGTAGATCTAATTATTGTTCTTTCATAGATCAGTGGCCTTTGTCCACTGTTGTGTCTTCAACAAGTAGAACGTTTGGTCATTGTTGCAACCATCCACATTGTAATCAATTTCCAGCCCATTCTGAAAATTAACTTAAAGCAGATTAATGCTAATAGCGTCTTGTAAATAGCGACAATTCAATTTATTATTGATTTTGTTTTTGCGTTATTGATTTTGGCCAATGGGTTCCAAATTGTGATTAAAATGTTTTCGTAAACAACGTGCCTTCTCAGGACAACAGAAAAATCTAATTTAATCTGCTGTTATAAGCCAATTTGCAATCTGCATAATTTAGCTTTGGATAATTTTATTTTAAGTTTAGGGTGAAGCAAGCAACACTGCAGGGTTTGGAAAACATGCTTATTTAGAATTGTACTCACTGGCATTCAGAAGGAAAAAAATGCATGATAAGACTACCCTGATAGTCACAAATACAGTATATCACATGGATACTAGTGGTGGAAAGTAACTAAGTACATTTTTACTTTTACTTTATTACTCCACCACATCTCAAAGGCAAATATTGTACGTTTACTCCACTATAATTATTTGGAAACTTTAGTTGCACTTGCTAGTTACTTTGTAGATTTTGATTATTTTAAAAACAATTCAGACCTCTATATTTATTGGCAATTTGAAAATGGCTGACCTACAATCTCAGAGCTTGTAGATCTGCTATTTTCAAAGGATTGTTATACATTTGAAATGTTGTTGGACCTTCTCATAATGAATACTTTTTATTGTGTGATTTTGGATATTGTACTATTGTGTTCTATAAAATAAAAAAATCGGATCGGGAAAAATCGGTATCGGCAGTTACTCAAAATCAAATGATCGGAATCGGATCGGGTGAAAAACAAATGTGATCGGGACATCCCTACAAAATACCTGATATTATGTTGATCGTAACAGTAATGCCTAATGACATAATGTCCATGTCATTGTTTTCCCCTCTTTTTCAAAGCATTTTGTGAAAGACTATTGCCCGCTCTTAATCAGTGGCGTGCACAGATAGACACTAGGGGGTGCTAGAGCACCACCTGCCCTTGCCCTCTGGACAGCAATGTGCCCTGAAAAAAAAAAGCTTCTAATATATTATTTCTATAAATCTCACACTATTAAGGCAACCGGCCGGTTCCACGTGCTGCACAAGGTGCCTTTTTTTCACTTGAGCACCTGCCCCTCTGAATGTCTGTGCACGCCACTGCTCTTAATATATATCAAATATTTATATCAAACAACAAGAAACAAATTTGTCGAAAGTTAGCAGAGAAACGTTGCAGCCATGTAAATTACCGTGATTTAGTCGTAGAACTTTGGCTGATGGGTATTGCTTCTGATTCATCGTTGCAAGTGTCAGAATTTTGCAGACCGTACATATTGGATTTTGCATGTAGTTTTCAGTTCCAACTCCACTCGTGAATCTTTGCTGTAAACTGATCCGTTAAGACTTTGGGCTCCCTTCCCAGATCTCCTGTCAGATTTGTTAAAATACTCTTCAAAACCTTCTCAGCCGTTCCCTCCCACACCTGTGTCTTCCACTTCTGTACAGTAGATTTTTCAGTGCAGAATGACCTCTAACATCTGTTTGTATTTCTCAAGTTACTGCTATACTTGTAAAAAACTAAAAATTAATAAACAGAACATTTAAAAAAAAAGAAAAAGAATGACCTCTAACAGAAGATATATGTGATGTATAATATGCTGTATACAGTTTGTTGGTTAGTTGTTGGATTTCTTCTGGCTTGTCCACAAATGCTGAGAATGTTATTTATACCATATTGTTTAGACAGATGCCTCATATTTACTCAGATTTTATATCGCACTTGTAAGTCACTCGTGATTGCAAGTCACTTCCGCAAAATGACTAAATTGTAAATTCTTTCTTACAGCACTTTGGTTGCTTTTGGTTGCATAACTAAAACAAAAATTGATAGTCTGCCAGTGGTGGCAAAGTTGTTTCACATTGGCTTCTGTAGTGTGTTGGCAGTGTGGAAAGCTTATTTATAGATGGGGTGGGGAGCCAGGGGAGGTGCCACAGGGGAGGGAGAGAGCCAGCTTGTTCTGAAACACAATGACTTGTTTATCGTAACTCCCCTTGTTTATGTGGTAGAGGCTACACATTCAGCCGATCCCCACACACATTGCACAGTGCACCTTTTGTAGGTGCGTGCGTGCGTGCGTGCGTGCGTGCGTGCGTGTGTTTGTGTCAAAAACACAACAGTGGTTCCCCCACCCTATACTGTGTGTGCTTGTGTGTATACGTGTGCATGCGTGAATGTGTATTTTGGTTGATTTACCCCGAAGTGTGCCTTAATCTGTGAACCAACGGTTCTTTACGATCAAAGTGACTTGTTTTGGAAGAGCCCAGAAATACTTTGCCTCTGCTAATACATTTCACACTTGCAGCTATTTTTTATGATTTTGTACCCTTAGCTCATACCATAAGTTTAACACATGAGGGGGGGGGGGGGGGGGGAGGGAGAGAGAGAGAAGAGAAGAGAGAGAGAGAGAGAGAGAGAGAGAGAGAGAGAGAGAGAGAGAGAGAGAGAGAGAGAGAGAGAGAGAGAGAGAGAGAGAGAGAGAGAGAGAGAGAGAGAGAGAGAGAGAGAGAGAGAGAGAGAGAGAGAGAGAGAGAGAGAGAGAGATTCATGGATAGATGGATACTTTGCAGATTACATTGCCGTTTTCTCTTCTGAAGAGCTGTATTGGATGGTCAATCTGAACGCTAAAAGATTCTGTCCGTGTTTCATTTAGGGGTTTGTTGGATGTTACTGCATCCAACAACCAGCATGGACAACTCCTGTACAGTTAACTTAATGCTGGCAATGCACGCAGAATAAATGTTATTACCCAACAAATTGTCCGCACTACAAAGTGCATCATCCTAGTATCTTACTGCGACCATACTGTAGGTCGCAGATTACTATGAAAATCTGAAAAACCTGTCAGTCCGTCCATCGATCTGTCCGCCACCATATATGGCCATCAATCCGTTACGCCTTGTGACATGTCACGCCAGTGATGCCACCGACCCTCCATACAGTATATGGGCGTCTCCATATATGAAGATCACAACACTGACCTCATCAAACCCTGGATAGCCATTCATGGAGAAGACCATCATCTACTGTAGATCTGCATACTTGTATATGGAGCCAGCCAGCAACTCTACATCTGACCTCAAACCTCAAACCCTCAAACCCATATCTCCATATATGGAGCTGACCTGTTCTGACATTCCATATGTTGATCTCTCCCCACCCATCCTTCCTCTTCGATGTCTCCCATTTGACTGATACCTGTCCATTCAAACTGTAGACGGGCCAGCCCCAAAGTTATTAGTGCAGCCGTGTCCGGCAGCCAGAAAAAAATAGAGTTCTCAACAGGCCCGAAAATAAAGGCCCTCATCAAACCCTGTACATTCAAGACATGCTCCATATATGGCCAGTCCTCATCAAACCCTGTACACTCAAGACACTGCCCCCGCTGCCACCCTTAGATCTCCATATATAGAGCTGACCTGTTCTGACATTCCATATGTTGATCTGACCTCATCAAACCCTATACAGTGTACACTCAAGACACACTCCATATATGGCCAGTACAGAATTCATTCCATATGTTGATCGGACCCCCCCAGCAGTCTGCTGTCTGCTGTCACCCAGGCAGATGCGTGCATGTCGCGTCTCACCCTCAGCGCGTCTTATTGGTAGCATTCTGATTCTGTAATGTGTTGAATGTAGCATCAGTTTGATGAATTATAACATACTGTAAAGATGTTTTTATTTGGGAACTATGAAGCAGATCTATTGGAATCTCCACATTAATCAGTTTAGCAGGGCTGGGATCAAAGGATTCAATCATTTCAACCACCACAGAACCCTGAAGCAGAGCTTATGAAATAAATATGATATGCTATATGGGGACGGCGATCGTTATGGCTTTAACATCCACTAACGTCCATAAGCACATGCTTTATTTTCCTCTCCTGCCTCCTGCCTGTCTGTATAGTTACTCAATTATTTACCAAGTATCAATCAGGGATTCACTGTCCACTGATTTAAGCATATTTACCCAGCTCACAGCAATGAGTGAAAGCATACGGTCTGTTGGCTAAAGAATGTATGGCCTGATTGCAGTGGTGGAAAGTAACTAAGTACATTTACTTAAGTACTTAAAGGGGAATAACCCCTCATAATCATTAACATTGTGAATCACATCTTGATGACATCATCAAGATGTGAACCTCCAGTTCTAGGAAACACAGAATGGGAGGAATTGTTTGTATTATTTCCACACAACAGCTCTAAGGTATATTAATGACATAGTAAAATGTTGAAAATGAGTGGTATTCCCCTTGAAGTACAATTTTGAGGTATTTGTACTTTACTTGAGTAATTCCAATTTCCAATACTATTGCTATTACAATAGGCAAATATTGTACTTTTACTCCACTACAATTATTTGAAAACCTTAGTTACTTTGTAGATTTGGATTATTATTAAAAAACATTCACATTAACTACTTCAGCCCTATATACATTTCAGCCATTTGAATATAGCCGATCTACAAGCTCACAATGCGTTGCATCGCAACACATCTTGTAGATCGGCGAGAGTTTTATACATGTGAAAACTTGAAATGAGACATTCTGCATAATGAGTACTTTTACTGTTGTAAAAGTAAAATAAAGTAATTTGAAGATATATTACACAAAGTATTCAGACTATTTTGGTTAGTAAAGCTCTTTTTTGCAATGGCAAAATAAAACGTACAGTCAGTAGAAACAGCTAGGCTGGAAATATATAAAATCATTATCTATTAGTCACACCCACTTACAGTATATTCTTTCAAAATACAATGTTTTGTAATGCAAATATAGTACCTTTGAAAACCACTACTAAAAACATTCATTTCAAAACTCCTTTTGTGGTGCAAGTCATTGTGCAAAAGGTTAGGCTTATGTACTCGGCTTTGGGGGCCATATTGGTGTCACACATGGAGCTCATTTTCAGTGACCGATGGCGAGACAAATCGGCTGAGATCTCATCATGAGAGGAGGAGCCTTATATTGTATGACTCAGTCAAGCCCCAGTGTTCATCACAAAGCAGTCTCGGGGAGATCACAGTCTCTGGGAGATCGCTCTCACTTAGCTTCAGCATCAGGTGAGGGGTATAGAGGTGTAATGGCTCTCACTTAGCTTCAGCATCAGGTGAGGGGTATAGAGGTGTAATGGTTCTCACTTAGCTTCAGCATCAGGTGAGGGGTATAGAGGTGTAATGGTTCTCACTTAGCTTCAGCATCAGGTGAGGGGTATAGAGGTGTAATGGTTCTCACTTAGCTTCAGCATCAGGTGAGGGGTATAGAGGTGTAATGGTTCTCACTTAGCTTCAGCATCAGGTGAGGGGTATAGAGGTGTAATGGTTCTTGTCATAGGTGGAAATTTAATTCGGCTCCTTGCCACCAGTGAGTAGATTTCTATATAGGGCTTGCTGAACTTTAGCCCAACAGGCATCAGTGAAGCCATGTTCAGTTTCATGGTCACATACACTGCAGTGGAGGCTGTTAGATTGCCATCTGCATTGCAAAGACAGGCCAGCATGTACTCTAGACTAGAGCTGGGAGATTTGGACAAAATCAAATATGACATCTATCTAACTATAAATGCACCAAGTCTCTGGGTGCGTGTACATACTGTACATGTGCGTCTGAAATCCACGTAACTCTAGAACCGTTAGCCCCACCGACTTCAAATTCGACACATGCGTTCCACCCCACCACAGGGGGTGCAGTGCACGGTGTCGAGTCGGTCGGACCCACGGTTGTCCAGAACTGCCACAAAAGGCCTCTTGCCCGGGCTCTGGACAGGGCCCCTGCCCATGCTCCATATAAGGGAGCTGGCCTGTTCGGACATCACAACACTCCATATTTGGGCATGCCTGACACAGAACTCCATATATGAGCCATTCTACCGAATTGGTTCAAATTGCAAGGAAAGGAAAAGCAAAAATATATTTTTAAAAACAATTAAGTAGTCAAACCTTACATGTGTACAAATATCATCTCATGATATATTTAATCTCAATACATTTATTGAGATTCCTACTAGGCTAACGTTGCAATATGCTCATTGAACTGCTCCTTGGGGACACAGTGGAAACTGCCTCAGGGTCAGGAGGAGTCAGGACTGCATTTGATTATCAAATGTGCCATTTAATCAGTCAGCTGTTCTGTCATGAAATAGGTATGATGTTTTGTGATAATTCTTTGACTTATAATATGCACACAGCTAAGAATTGTTTTTGTTTTTTTAAATAATAAATAGCTCCATATTCTGATAGATAGACTGGAATAGAACTGGAACACTATAAAAATGTAAGCTCATAAATGGGCACTCTCTCCTGATTAGCTGAAATGTTGTCACCTACCTGAACATGTATTTTCTGTTTAGAGAGACTGAACAAACACTCTATAGCAATGATTACTATCAGATTATAATGCTTTAACCTTTTCACACAAAAAAACATTTTGGTTTAACCAAAACACATCACTTACCCTACAATGTTCCCAAAGACAATATAAGAAACAGGGGGAAATTATCTGGTCCTAAGATGTGAAATGTCCTGAACAAAGGGAAAGCAATTTAGAGTCTAGCACTAAATGGTCACTGAAAGACTGCATTTACAGTGCAGAATGCGTTTACAGTCTTCTCCACACTCCCAGCTTTACAACGCCTCACATTCAATCATTCACTCACTGACGGCGGAGGCAGCCATGCGAGGCCTGCGGCCGGCTCGTCAGGAGCAGTTAGGGGTTCGCTGTCTTGCTCAAGGACACTTTGACGCCATGCCAGGCACCGGGATCAGAACGGGAACTTTCTATTTACCAGATGACCGATCTACCTCCTGAGCCATTTCTTTATTTTCTTTTTTTTTTTAACTATGTGGGAACTGAATCATTTACTATGTACAATTTGAGCTCAACAGAGTGCGCTCTTTTATTGGCATCCATTGTGACAGCACTTTTAGGATCAGCTGAAGTGTACATACATATTCATGGAATCGCTACAGAAGTATGCAGCTCTTATCAATTGAATTAACCAATCGCTGCTTCCTAAAAAAAAAACAAGTTCTGTGTTTTACAACAGAGCCTCCGTCGTGTTACGGTGTCCTGCGCCGAAAACATAAGATTTACAATCTCACAATCTATCGCACCCATGCGGCGTTGTGTTATGTTCGTTGGCGGCGCCGGTGGCTCAGGGGTAGAGTGCCTGGATGGCACTCTACCCCTATGTATTGAGCCAAATCCGGGCTCCCTCAGAGCAAGACACTGACCCCCTAATTGCTCCCGATGTGCTAGTTGGTGCCTTGCATGGTTTCCGCTGCCATCGCTGTATGAATGTGTGTGTGAATGGGTGAATGTAATGCACAATCTATGTAAAGCGCCTGCTATATAAATGCACCATTTACCATTTTTCGTTCATCACGCTTAATTGTACAAGTCCCCTTCACCTCGCCACACCAGAGTGTAGTGCTTCTGCTAGCAGATAAGTAATTGTCTCATGCGCTCAAACCTACCTATAGATTTGATGATACTACTGTACGTAGTCCAATAGTTTTGATTAGTGCATGCATTATAGGGCTCAACAAGGTGATATTGTTATATGAGACTAGATATAGTCTGCCATTTTGGATTTTGCAATATCGTGATATGGCATATACTTTATATCATCCTTTATATTATCTCCTAACCCTTATCGTTATTAAGGGCAGTGATCCAGGAAAATGAAAATCCGTCTTAAAATGGTCCGTCGGCTTGTTATTATGATCCACACCAGCGGCCATCTTGCTATGCCAAAAGATCCGCCTCCAGAGGCGGTTGTAGCAGAGACAAAACCCCCGTTCACTTGCATTGGACTCAATTTCCCAGAAGCCCTAGCAGCCCAGCGCATGGCTTGATTTCCGCTTTCGTCATCATAATATGATCGTCTATCCACCAGCTCTGCGGCAAAGACGGAGTTTCTTTTTAATTATTAAAATACGGCGATTTAAACACATAAACAAATGTCGGGTATATCGTATTAAGCAGGGCATATAGTTTGATCAATCAATTTAAAGCCCTCAAAGTGTTAAGCCCTATTTTATACTTTCTAAAATCTCCAGACCTACAAGCTCACAATGCATCACATTTTTGGGAAAAATAATAATATTAATAATAAGAAGAATTATATTATTATAATATATATTAGAATATAATATATATTATATAGGCTAAACTTATTTTGCTAAATATTAACTCATGCTTTACATTTGCTCAAGCTCAAGCTCTGGAAGTTAACACGATGGACGCCCAAAACTCCTCGCAACCTGTCAGTTGACGGGTAAAGATTTAACCCCGGAGGTCGCCATACCCGTCAGATGGCGGGTTGTAAGGGTTATATCAATACCAAGCAGCCGAAGCTCAACACTAACCGTCCGTGCCCAGGCTGCTAGACTGTCTAGCAGCCTGGGCACGGAACAGTGGAGCCTGGGCACGGGCCCGCAGTGGAGCCTGCCTGGCAAATGACATGGGGGGTCCTTTTTGTGGGTGTGGCCAAAAGTGGGCGTTACCAAAAGGTGGGCGTGGCCATGACATCAGATTTTGACAGCTTCAAATTAGTGTTAAAAATAATATATCCAAATTGACTCCAGTCCTCTCTGTTTAATTAAATACAGTGAAGCACTTGTGTTATTTATATGTGTTAGAAGACAATTGTAAACAGCTCCCTGGATAAAGACCACATTGTAAAAGTAAAAGTATACTGTACCAATTTTATAATAATGTATAACCTGTTAATAAAAATCTATTTGCCAAAACTAAATTGTAGTTGATTATTTGGGCTTGTTTCTATAGTGTAGTTATTTATGGAGAGTAGGTAACCAAGTGGACCCTTATTAGATCTAACTATTAGATACCTTAAAGCTTGGTTTCATTTTACATTCTCAAGATATACATTATTGTTATTATTAAACATCTGCATTACTTAATTTACAAGAAGTCTACACAATTCGAGAATGTAGAATCATTTGTCGTTTGCCTGTTATCTCTCCTTTTTTTTAAATAGGCTACTGTATTTATTTGGCATTTGGTATGAAAAAACAAACAAAAATGAAAATAACATTAACAGATAAATGAGGAAATGAGGAAAAGTTAGCATGTCCAGGTGCTCCGATGTGACTGGGTGAGGGCAGTCTTGGTTTTTTGTTTGTTTTTTCATGTCCTATGAAAGCAGGGAATCATAGCAAAAATAATGATGTGTTGGTTAATTAGATTGAGTAAAACAAAATACATACATACATGGATGCACCTGGGACGTATCCTCAGTGATGTATCCCAAGGTCATCGGGGTTTCGGGTCTCCCAACATCATACCCCTCACTCAGGTGACCCAGCCGGGGTGATCAAGTCCCGACTTACGTCCCAGTAGCTACCCTTGATCAGTCCCATTAGGGAAAAACCAGGGCCACACAATCCGTTCCTCCTGAACTACCCTGCCAGGACTGGGAGGTACCATTCTGGCGCGTGGAAGGACTAGGCTCTGTGGGTTGACTCCTGTCCGGGCCCCTCCTACGTCTCACCAGGTCCACTCCTGCTCTCACCAGGTCAGGCCCTGTGCGTTGCACCAGACTCCCAGCACCAGGCACTTTATTCAGGAATGGTGGATTCTCGAGCCGCAACGGTTCCGCAGGCTCCACCTTGCCCTTGGTTAAGCTGAAGTTAAACCTCTTATAGAGAATGGCTATATCATTCAGAGCTATATCATTCAGAGATAGTTACATACATCAACCCTCTATCTATGTATGGACCTATCCCATCATGTATAGCGGGGGTTGCATTTGCTTTATATTATCCTTTATATTATCTCCTAACCCTTATCGTTATTAAGAGCATTGATCCAGGAATCCCACAGTAATACATTTCTCTGTCCTGGCAGGGATTTCCTGGGCAACGTGGAGGTGATGCAGCTGGATTTCGAGATGGAGAACTTCACCAGCCTCTCTGTGACCCGGAGGATCAACTGGAACATCGACTACAAGGGGCAGAACCCACCCCCTGACTCTGAGAAGGTGGTGACGGAGCTGACAGTGGTGCAGAGGGACATACAGGCTATCATCCCCCTGTCCATGGTGAGTACATCATGACATGCAAGATCCAGAAACACATCATGCATGCTTTCTTTCATTCATGGTTCACTCCTAAACTATGCTCATATTTCCTTGGTACACTGGATTCAGTGGAAGATCTTTTCTTTACTTTCTGGTGTTGTCACCAAACCACAAAGTTAAAAATATTTTTTTTGCTATCAATTACTCGCCCCATGAAGCCTTGAATTCATGGAGATTTCTGTCGCATTCCTGTCTGACCCAATAATTCAATTGAGGACTCTGCTGCGGTAGGAGAACAAAATGTAACTATAAAAGATTATAATATAAACTCTCACATGTGTAATCACTGATGAGCCTTGATGATGCAGGACATTGCAGGTTCAAAAACAATGTTTTAAATGTGATTTTGCTCTTGTTATTATTAAAGACTGGTCTCCTATTAACTCCAATTAGTCAAATATTGGTTATTGGTTCAGGATGCAATGCTTCATGGGGTGAGTATTGCTAGGATTTTTTATTGTTTGGGGCGAAGTAAGATTTTAATCCCGATGATGATGAGGAGGAGGAGGAAGATGATGATAATAATATTAGATTATTACATGATCTCAAGATGTGCTCTTGTACCTACTTGTCTGGCTCAGAGCAGCAAGCGCTTATGTGGTTAGCAAATGTACGTTTTTGTTTTATGATGTTGGTGTTTTACTACAGGCCTCTCCCCTCTCCCCCAGAGGCCCATCTTTGCACGCCTCCACTCAACAATGTTCTACTGGCACTCCATATGGTCTAATGCACTTCCATCACGTACTTACTTACATTATCACTGATTGATATTATTTGTTGAGAGCCAATGGAGTCTCAACAGAGGATTTGTAATTGCCCACTCGTTTAATTGTGGCTCTAGACTTTGAATGTTGGTAATTAGTGGGGTTGGTAAACAGATTGTGGCAACAAAGGAAAATAAATTAAACAAATACGATACAATAGGGGACATGCAGCCCTTAGGTTTGGGTCCTCTCTTATGGTCTCTACTAGCTTTCTATGAAATGCAGAGAGTCTCAGCTCACCTGAAGGAGATTTCATTATGATTAGAATCCAGCCCCTGAGGTAAATGTTGAGGTGATTCAAGGTCCCACCACTGGTGTGTGGTGTACTGTTAAGCATTGGCCAATTACCTTTGACAAAAAACGAAATAAGTTTTACATATGAAAAGGGAGCGCCTGGAGCTCGCAAACCTTCTTATGCATTAAAATTCCTTTATTGCGTGAACTCTAAGCATCACCGATTCCAAGAGGTTCTCTATCTAGTTTATTCCTCCATTTGGCAGTTTTGTTTTAAAGTCTCGTACTCACAAACACATTATGCAGGAGTAGATACATTGTACTTTTAGTGATGAAGGGATCTATAATAATAATAAAACAGGAATAGAACCTCCTGTTTTCATATATATATAATTCATATAGTAAATGTATTTATTTATTTATATATATATATATATTTGTTTCCTTGCTCTTTGGTGGCTCGCTCATGGGCACTTCTTCTGCTGGTTGCAGCATGGTCTCACCGACAGAATAACTATACTGCATACAGTATTTAACACAAATAAAACATTTCCAACTGTGAAATTCAAAGTCTACTGAACAATTACACATTCCGTCGTATATAAATGTGCAATAGACTATACTGTAGTACCCTGTTATACCTTTTACGCAGATACAGAAACAGCACAGACAACCACAACTGTTTTTAGACCTAATATTCTCTGTATTTTATCAGTGAGTTGCTCTTTCATTATGCATTGCTTTTCTACTGCAGCATGAGATCTCCCCCCCAGCACGCACGCACGCACGCACGCACGCACGCACGCACGCACGCACGCACGCACGCACGCACTATCTCTATCACCATGATGCTGCTATAGTAACTGCATCATTACCATTACTGCAGTGGAAGGCAAACATAACCACTTATGCCCTACAGTATATATATATATATACTTTGTTGTGCGATGAACTGCGAAAATAGGAGATGTATTACTACCTCGACGCGTCACATGTGGTATTTTGAAGTTGAATCAAAATAGCAGATCTACTGTACAAGAGCTCACAGTGTGTCATTGTACATTAATATGCAACATGTTGTGAACTTATTTGAAAAATATGCGGAAACCTTTTTGCCTATAACGACGAACTTCAACTTAAAAACCTAAACATTTAATCTATAACGACATGCCCATAACAGGGACTTCAGGGTATCATTGCTGACGGGCAGAAACCTCATATCTCCATATTTCTTTGACATGTTTTTTTGTAAATCATACCAGAGTGTCACACAAAAGTAGTGAAAGTAGCTGATCTACAAGCTCACAAAGCATCACAAATCACTATGCGACAAATCACTGTGAGCTTGTAAATCGGTTATTTTTACTATTTTGAAACATTATTAAAATCCACGATATCATACATATACAACACTTTAAAACTTAAAATGCATAAAGTAGGCTATAATCCTATAGCTTGTTGAACTACCTCAGGCAGCTATAATCCTATAGCTTGTTGAACTACCTCAGGCATGTCAAGAAAGTCTCTGCAAGTAGATTTTCATACAGTAACATACCAAAATGAGTGGAATCCAACGGCTATCTGGAAAATCGAACAAACCACGGTATGCTTTGGAAAATGATTGGCATGTAATGTCAAGAATACTGTGAGTTTTATTAATCTGTGCCTGGCCTACAAATATGCCAGAACAGCAGTTTTACTCTGTCCCATCTTCGCAGCCACACACACAGGTCGCTTACTCAATTCAGTTGCACTTTATTTTAGTGCCAAATCACAACAAGTTGTCACAAGGCACTTTAAATATTGAGCAGAGACCCAACGTCTTTCTCTCCTGTGCAATCATTTGGCTGCAGTATTTTCTTCCCCTTAAACAGGAAGAAATCTCGGGCAGAACCAGGCTCCTCTAGGGTGGGCGGCCATCTGCCTTGTTAGGGGGAAAGCGGGGCACATAAGATGGACCGCAGCAACAAGAATAATAACAACAACAATAGTAGCAACTATAATGACAGCAATAATTTCTATAACAGTCCACAGCCTTATTCCCAAAACTCTCCATCTGCAGCTGGTAATTCCCAATCATGATCCATGGGAGCGGCGCCTACTAATGTTGTTCAATAACAACATTAGTGTGTGTGTGTGTGTGTGTGTGTGTGTGTGTGTGTGTGTGTGTGTGTGTGTGTGTGTGTGTGTGTGTGTGTGTGTGTGTGTGTGTGTGTGTGTGTGTGTGTGTGTGTGTGTGTGTGTGTGTGTGTGTGTGTGTGTGTGTGTGTGTGTGTGTGTGTGTGTGTGTGTGTGAGCGAGTGAGAGGGACCAAGAATCATGGGTGGCCCATGAAGCTTGCTTCAAACTTACAGGAAGGTTTCCCACTGCAAGGAAAATTAATCACTCCAGAAAATCATTGCAACCTAGTAAATTCACACTGTGTCCAGCCCGCAGTGGGAATGCCCTAGTGCTCCCGATTAGCCTCTCTGGGAACTGCTGACATTGTTGAAGGATCTAACCAGTCTTGACCCACGACTGATCAAGTGAAAAAGGGAGTACTCGAATCGGGATCAAGTCAACCTCCTAATTAGCGAGGTGCTAAATGGCAGAGTGGGAATGGATTTAGGACGACATGGCATAGAGGGCAGTAATTATACTGTATGAGCTAACCCTCAGAGCCTTGGTGTTCACAAACATGTATTGGTTAACATGGAAGGGAAGAATTTGATACACATTTCCTCCAGATTCTGAACGCAAACATTGTCCCAATATGGGATGAACATTTGGCCAAAATAGCAGATCTACAAGCTTTCAGGTCAGCTATTTTCTGCAAAGAGGTGTAGAAGGGGGAAAAAAAGGAGGGGGTCTAGTACAGACCCCTGGTGGACTCTGGACAATGAAGTATGTAGGGTTTAACTGGTCAAGGGGGAGTTCAATTAACTACCATGACAAAGGATTACACACCTGGAACAATGGAAGGAGATTAGGTGGCATGACTTTGCACTGTGAGAAGAGGGATTCAAATAAGCAATCTCACTTTAACCCATTTGCAGCTTTTCTGCATTTTAAGTCAGAATAATATAAATTAAAGGGTGTGTTTGGGGGATTAAATGTCTTTGAGCATTAGCTGCTGGTTCCTTTTGAAGATGCCTATATCGATGGCCATATTGTTTAATGTCTCTCGCACGACTTGGCTTCAACTGCATTCTGTTGTTATCTGTTTGTTGTTTAGAGGGAAATCAATGAACTAGAACTTAACTGCACTGTATTTGGTAGTATAGAAACGGCAAGGCAGGAGTTTTGTGAAGAGTAATTCCTGGTAGCTATGAAAGTTGAGCTTCCGCTGCCTGCCGCAATCTCTCAAATTCCCTCTGACCCGACCATCAAACAGGTGCCCATGCAGCTCTTGGCTCTTTTTATATATTTATATTATGTAAAAAAAAAACAGGGTACCGTACCAGGTACTAAAGGAACATTTTTATGTCTACCATTAGAGGTTAATGAGCACTGACGACGAATGTCTGTGCACTGACGGGGCCTACCGTCGGATTTCAAAGGTTAAGGTAATATACAACGGCCGTTAAAGTGAAAGTGCATCATTGAATGGCCAATGGCAGAGAAATGGACAAAATATAGCAAGAGACGAGACGGGGTGCCTACGTGGCTCGGCCGGTTGTCACGCGGGCTGTGTGTTGCTTGTGAGTTCAGGAACCCGAGTTTGCGTCCGACCCCTGTCTTACTCTTTGTCTTGCGTGCCCTATCTGCCTTCATCCTTACATGCAGGCAGATATATATAGGCTATATTCTTACATACATACATGCATTTTTAATGACATGAAAGTCGCTTTATTGGGCCCTTTGTTACGTTACAGAGAAAGATGGTATCCAAACCCACATGTTCTTGGTTTCTTTAGCTGTGGAATAATTCCCATTGTAGGGATGAAGGCAGATAGGAATAGGAACCAAGCAGCGCTTTGCAGATAGCTCTGCTGCACAAGCCACTGACAGCTTGTTAGGACAGATCAGCATTTTCACAATGTGCTGATACGGATAGGTAGGTGTGTGGTGGGCGGGTCAAGGTTTATACCAAAAGCACAAATGAGATACTTGTTTCAAAGGGGAACAGCAAAGGAAACCCATAACACATAATGGGACTCCAGAATCCATCAGCGTGGATTGTAATGAAAACATGACATGAGATCCAAGGGAAGGAAAGATGGAGGGCGTATGGAGAGCGGCAAGGAAACAAGAGAAAGACGAACCTTTCAGATGAAAAAGCAAAAATCCCAGGATATAAATGTTTGCTACTGTAAGCAGATTCTCTTCCAACTGGGAGCTGACCTGCTGCAATGGAGGGGGGTGCCATTGAATTAACAGTGTGTGGAGTGGGAGACTTCTTAGAGGCTGTGGTTGAATCAAATTAAATCTGTGGCTCTCCACATACATTAGACCGATATTGACCGCACCAAGCCAGCCAAGCCCTCCCTTATGAGGTGTCCCATTAGTTGAAGGAAGGAGTGATGGAAGGGGCGAGGAAACAAGAGCAGTAAACTTGGTGTTAAAAGCAATAAATGTTCATGGAAGCATTCTTCAGCCCGGCACCTGGTGTGATGTGCATGCTTTTGTAAACGTACCTACCATAATCACTTATAGGTAGCTACATGAGAAACTGAGAATGGTCAGAAAAAGGCGAAAAAGTTCATTTTCTTCTGTAATATAATTCAAAAATTGAAACTTCCATATTCTAGATTCATTGCGCATAAAGTGAAATATTTAAAACCTTTTTTGTTTTAATTTTGATGATTATGTTCATGAAAATCCAAATGTTATGGAAGCCCAAATTTGCTTTGATAGCAGCTTTAAACTCATTTGTGTTGTTGAATCTATCTATCTTGACAATACAACATAGATTCTCTGTGGGGTTCAGGTCAAGTTAAGCACAGTAATACCATGGTCAGTACACCAATGACTAGTAGTTTTGGCTTTGTGGGCAGGTGCCAAGTGCTGAAATCAAGTTATTTCACTTCCCTTATCCCTTCCCTCTCTAGCATCTACTGTTTTAAGTTTACATGTAAGATTGAATCTTGATATATGAAATTCATGAATTTCATTCATAAAATTCCATTGATTCCAACTATTGCATACGTATGGTATGTCAGTATAACCCAAATCGTTTCTTAGTTTTTCGTTTGTTTTATGAGTTAATTCAGTGCATTTCATATACCAAATCGGATATTGTGAACCTTAAGATGATTGCAACAGACTTATGCTGTTGTGCTTGAGTCTTCATTGGGCTGAAGCCATCTCACTGCTGGATATATCACACACTCAGTGTGGGGCTCAGTGTGATTACACAGGAAGCCATGAAAAACTAGATGGGCATAATTTCTCCCATGCTTCTCCTGCTGCTTTATTACACCTTAAAAATGAGGGCCTGACATATATTTTATTTTCACTGTGTTGAATTAGGGAAATGTCCATGGTTCATGGCCCCGGACTCTCTCCCGCATGGGCCCTGTTAATGCCATCACACTTTTTGCAGCTTCCATGCTCTGAAAAAAAGTAATACAAAAAATATATAATAACACAATAATAATGAATGGATTCACACTTCACTGAAGACGTGTATTTTAATTGGATATTTGCTTTCCAGAGCAGTCAAAATGTGGATGGTTTTACATTATTATATCCAGCTATTGCCATTTAGTTTCCCCACATGTTGATTCATTGTCATACTGTACAGCTTTTCAATATGTGTTACTGTAAATATATGCATATTATTCTGGCAAGCATGTAACAATTTTCTCCCCATCAAACATGTTTTTCCAATGCAGTTATTGTAATGCATGTCTTGTTATAGTTTACCCCAATCCTAGTTATAAATTCCTCTGTTTAGAAATATCTAAATTCCACTGGGGGCGACTGTGGCTCAGGAGGTAGAGCAGGTTGTCCAATGATCCATGGGTCGGCGGTTCGAATCCTGGCTCCTCCTGGCTACATGTCGAAGTGTCCTTGGGCAAGACACGGAACCCCAAATTGCTCCCGATGTGCTGGTTGGTACCTTGCATGGCTTCTGCCGCAATCAGTGTATGAATGTGTGTGTGAATGTAAAGCGCCTTAGGCGCTATATAAATGCACCATTTACCATTTACCACAGTCTTCATGTATGTTCAGATGTAATGCCTAATGGCAAATTGTTCTCTAAGTATTTACAAGGCCTAATTAAAAACTTTTCTGTTACAGAAATGCAACTGAACAAATTTTCTTTGAGGCTGTAAGTTAAACCAAGACATTGTAATAAATATATGTGAATACCCCCCCCCCCCCCCATCCCCTCACCTGAAATGAGTGAAGGTGATTGAAATACAGTGAAGGAGGGTCAACAGTGCTAAGACTCATTTTCAGATGAATGATTGTTGAAGTTTGTGCCTAGTTTGCAAACTTATGCCGTGCCTAACTTCATCTTTTGCTGCAAAACCCGTACAAAATGATGATTTTGCTTAATTTGCTGACATGAAGGTACTGTATAAGGCTTGTTGCTGTATAGTCTTTGCAATGTTGCAGGTGATTATACAGAATCCATTGAAAAAGGGCCTCGGCACCATGAAAGCAGGTCTACCATTGCACGAAAACGTTGGGAATGGAAATTTTTGGAAATCATTTGCAATCTTAAAAAATAAATGACACCATGGGGAGTGAGCTCTTTCCATCAAACCGCTCCGTGTGAAATGTCTCTGGCTTTCTCTCCGCAGGACACCGAGATCATTAACACAGCCATCCTGACCGGGCGCACTGTGGCCATTCCTGTCAAGATGGTCTCCATAGAGATGAATGGAGCCGTCACCGACATATCATCCTCCGTTCAGTGCAAGTCCTCCAATGAAGACATTGTTAAGGTAGAGTAAAATCAATTCCCTGAATATCCACAATCTGGTGTTCATGTAGAAAATCTGTCCCTCTGACACTGTTATGCGAGGGAAAGAAAAAAATAAGCAGCACGACTGTTAAAACCCCACGAGAGCTTAAAAACATCATTATTATAGCTCAGTTTCTGCCGTATCTCCCTTATGAATCGATGGACGCACATTCCCGAAATGCCACATCTAAATCAATAAAGCGACAAAAGCAGCAGTAATAGCTCCATATCATGGGTTTTAAAACACTTCTCTCACTCTTGATCTATAGTCAGTCAAGCCCTACAGAGATACGTTGTGTTAAACTGGTGCAAAGCCCACCATCTTGTGTCTTTCACTTAGCCAAGGGGGGATGGCAGCAGCCACAACACCAGTGTCCTGAGATACAGAACAATCATCACTCAGACCTGCACAGAATGCAAGCTTGAAGATAATATCAACTTCCCATTTGTTTTGTTTTTTTAAGTAAATTGTAGAGCAATCACAGCATCGTACAAAGCACAACGGGGGATGTGATTACACATTATTTTCTCTAGTCAAATACAATCGTAATGTATTTCTGGGCGAGAGGACAGCTAAATAGCCAATAGAACAAAGCATGAGCTGCAATTAACTTATTTACTGCCGATATCACGCTCCGCGCCTTTTCAGGTTCACAACTGTGTCCTGTACGCGCAAAAGACTGGTTCTGGTGCCATGAGAAAAACCAAAAAAAAAACTGAAATTAATATTACATATTACCGCAGTCGTGTTGTCTGCGTCGCGCTAGTAACGCCCCTGCATGTACCCCACTTTGAAAACGGTGGGTATTGAGAAGATGTAGTGACCTCAGATAATGGCCCGCAGCCTGTAGGCTAAATATGGTCCAGCCTTTTCAGATAATGCTGGAGAATATCATACTGCTCAAGTAAGCCCTGCTGTCAGGAAGAAACCACCTAACTCCATAATGTTCATTTTTCAGGAAATTAAGAAAACCGTATATTTCGATAAAGCAATACTGCCTCATCAAAGTTGGTGTTGTTGCCTTTATATTATTGTCAATTACTTGCATGAGAGGGGGAAAGGTGGTGGAGTTAGTTGCCAGTTAGTTGCCAGTTTGACAGGTCCAATGGAGTTAAGAGGTTTTGTCCAAAGCGTTTTTTTTACTACTTTCCATTGGTTCTGTATTTTCGATACAGACGTAAGGGTGTTTAATAGCACTGATGTATGCAAAAAAAAATCATAAACCTTAAAAAATGGAGTTAGGAGGTTTCCTCCCAGCAGTGCAACGTGCTTCTCCATGACAAACAGCAAAAATAGCCCATCCACAAGCTCACAATGCATCACAAAGTGATGGGTTGTGAGCTTGTAAAGTGGCTTTTTTTGGTTGCTATTTTCTTATTACAAAAAAGAAAGAGGATTTTCTTCTTTTTGTAATGTTGGCAAACCTTCCCAATAGGGAAGCCTATTTTGTGGTTAAACTACAGTTTTAATTAAATTATTAAACATAATTCTCCAAAAGGAAATGTATGTGAGCATGTAATTGAGTCTGGACAGAAGCAGGGATAAAACATAGCCCCACTGGTGATACAAAATTAATCACCAGAGGGCGATATCAAATCTAATCCTGGTTAAAACACACAGTGAGGTCAAAGACCATGATTCTCATACAGCATATTCAAGCAAAAACAATGTGTGTTCCGATCCTGAATATGTAAAAAATTTAAAAATATTCATAACAAAGTCCTTGGGGCTTATGTTGTGCTCCGTCAGAAGACTGATGGAATTGGCTTCACCGCTCAGATTTCATAAGCTGCGTCATGTTAAATGCACTGCTAAAAAACTAAAAACCCTCGAGGTGCTCATAAATGTGGTTGATCATAACCACTGGTGCATCATCCTTAGCCCTGCATGAGTCTGCAGGCAGATTAGTTAGGCACGAGGGGGCTCACCGAAGAGAGTAGGAGTTTTATTATAATTCGATCAAAGCGTTTCATGGGGCAGAGATCAGAATGACACCGCACACAGTCATAAATATCCTGTGTATAGCTTTTATAGGTTTTTGAGAGAGGATTTTCTGCATGCTGTTGGGCTGACCACACTATAGAGGGTTGGAACAGGTGTTGATATGGGATGGCTAGTTCCTTAGCTTCACATCATGTTCTGTCAACCATTAAAGGCAATGCTGTGCAATATCGAGTGAGTTAGCTTCACTGCCTCTGCCACTAACGTTTAGAGACTTATTCAGGTTGGGACCTTCCAAGTCCAGGAAATATTCAGGTCCTGGCAGTCCAACAAAGCATTGAAAAGAATGAAAAAATACTCACAATGTTGGAGAAAAGGTTTTGTTTTGTATTTTTTTAACAGGGCATACAAAATCACGGCAGTCATGCAATTCTAATTGTAATTGTCTTATTTCCGATATATTTTGCCCACAGCAGTCCCCACTTTAGTTAAATGAAGTGACAGGCTTTAGAATGTCCCGTCATATCTGTATGGCACTGGTGCCTGAGATTGGAATTTAAACCGCATTTGAAGACAGATTACTCTGTAAACCTCTATCCTGAACAATGATTTGTTTCCACCCCAGCTTGCTTCCATTTGGATAATTGCCAGCCTGCCATTGTTGCAATTTGTTCCCAACTTTTGAAAAAGGATGTGCTGCTCTCATTTTTCTTTGAGCAGACTGTTAATTATTTATTTGTTTACTTGTTCTTCCCCGTCCAAAGGAAATAAATATGCCACAGTAAATGTCAATGTTGGCAGATAGGCGAACCGTGTGTATAATAATGCACGTGTGCGTGCACGCGCATCTGCACGCAGGCAGGTGCGCAAGCGAGTACACACATAAATACAAGTGTGCATATAGACACTTGTGCATGCACAATTGCGTGCATGCGTGTATTTTGTATGTATGCATGTGCACGTACGTACGCCGCGAGTATCAAACCAGTGCATGTGTGGGTGCACACGTGCAGGCCATGGATAGCTGTTCAAGTGCCTTAGGGTTGAGCTCAGACTGCAAGCAGGCACAGTTGTGCAATGTGTGGAGAAGGCTGAGAGAGGTGAGAGAGAGAGAGAGAAAGAGAGAGAGAGAGAGAGAGAGAGAGAGAGAGAGAGAGAGAGAGAGAGGACCTCCCTCCATCACAAGAGCAAGAGACATCCCACCCACACACCCAATCCTCCTCTCTCCTCAGGCTGTGTGAGTCCCATCACCTCATATATGTGACAATGGAGATAAAGCCTTGTGTCAGATGTCCACAGTCATGTGCCCATGGTCATCCTGCCGTGTGTGGGTTAAAGCAAGCCTCCCTTGTCCACGCCTCATCAGTGTTGACACATTCACCTTTTAGCGGAGCCCCCTGTAAGTGTAGAAGGGGAAAATAAGAAGGGAGGGTTGTGTGGACGTGAAGTAAACGCCCTGGAGGATGCTCCTGTGTCACAAAGAAACCGTCTGGTCAGTTGTGCTGTCCAGGTCACAATAAGTGGGCATTGAAGCGTGCTTGCAGTCCCGGTTAACAATGGCACAGAGGGAGAAGGCAGTCACACTGTTCAGGTGTTAAGACCATAGCTGAATGGGTATAGAGAGAGAGAGAGGACGCCTAGGAAACAGGAAATCCCAGGTTCAATTCCTGGCCCTGGCTATTTTGTTGAGTTGTTAACTCTGGTGCCTCTATTTCGGTCATGATATTATTGGCATTAATGGTAAAAAAAAATGCACATTTTAAATAGTTTTTCAAAAATTGTGAAAATATCAGGTCTATAGCTACGACCTGGTACAGTAGGTCAGCTGTTTTCGCTATTGATAAAGTGCATAGGGATTATTAAGCGGTTAACAGTGGCTCAAGTTGTAGGCATGTGCAGTGGCCTTTAGCAATACACCTGCATTGGTCTACACAAATGAATTTAATTGACAGCACATATTGCCTTATGTTGTTTAAATGTTTAATATTTAAACTCTTTCTCACAAAGTAATAAACAATTAGAAAGGGGAAAAAAGACACTGCAAAACCCATACAGGTTTATATCTAAACAATATAATATAAAGTTGGGTGCTCTGCTAGCTTACTGACGCTTATATTGCCCACAGCAAGTTGGCACGTTCATGCGAGTCCATCAGAACACTGGCAGTTAGCAACAGGAGTTGTGCTTATAAATGATGACACTGCAGCAGCTGTGCTGCGAATCCCATTTTATGCCATTTCTCAACGGCAACAAACCTCACACTGTTCATGCAGACCAGAAATAGCAGGTTTTTATATCGTTACTGTACTCGCCACAGGTCATATTTCAAAGGGAATCAGTGAAAAGAAAAACAAATGGTAGCCACTATAGCCAGCTATACGGTATACACCGGTGCATATGTTTCTCTACGGTACTAGTCATTCACCTCCCGTAGTAGCAGATGCTGTGTTGAATTAGGCCCGTGACACCTTCCAGAAGGCAAGACAGCACATTTGAGAACACCAGAGCCACAGATAATTTTCAAACTCAACATCATCAATCTCAACAACAACAACAGGCTAATGGGGTTCGGCTCATTTAGCAGATAAGAGCTAAATGAACTCATTAGTAACAGTTGAAGCGAGCTTAGAAACACATTCATAACGCATGAAGAAATGCTTCATAACAGTTACAAGGCCCATTCCCAATATTGATACAAGCCTTTGTATCAGCCGTACATACAGTGTTGCCGTATATCATAGATATCCGACAGGAACTTAGTGTCTCCATATATACTATATGCCACGCTGAATGGCCCGGGAGCGGGGATTATGCTCTGTCTGTCTGTCTGTCTGTCTGTCTGTCTGTCTGTCTGTCTGTCTGTCTGTCTGTCTGTCTGTCTGTCTGTCTGTCTGTCTGTCTGTCCGTCCGTCCGTCCGTCCGTCCGTCCGTCCGTCCGTCCGTCCGTCCGTCCGTCCGTCCGTCCGTCCGTCCGTCCGTCCGTCCGTCCGTCCGTCCGTCCGTCCGTCCGTCTGTCTGTCTGTCTGTCCGTCCGTCCGTTAATACATGAC